>NC_137588.1:46198245-47398245 GCF_963210335.1 Falco punctatus
GAAGGAGAGCCAGAAGGGCCCATTCAAGTTTCCTCATAAATCCCCCATAAATCCCCCTCTCAGCATCCCGGCACTCAGGGATGCTGTGGGGACCCTGCCAGTGGGGTGCTGGGTGCATCCCCGGGCTCAGCTCTGGGGAGCCCCGGCACAGAAGTGCCCCAGCACCCCACCTCCCCCCTCTTTCCCTCCTGCTTTGGGGAGCCCTTTGGACAATGGGGTCCCCCCTGCACTGCCTGGGGCTTGTCCCCCAGTGCCCGGGAGCCCCCAGAAGAGTCGGGACAAGTCTCTGTGCACAGCCCTGGGGATCTGGGGATGTGGGACCCTCTGGGACACCCAGCAGCAGGTACAGGGGGGCACGAGGGAAGGGGCAATGCTGGCACCAACAGTGCCCGGCTTGGGGTGAGGCGGGGGCCCTGTCTGCCCGCTGCAGGGGGTCCCAGGCAAGGGTCCGTGATGAGACCAGCCGCAGCCCAGCTGTGCCTGGGGAACACCAGCGGGGCTTTGATGAAGCTTTCAGCAGCACAGCAGCTGTGACTGTGGCGGAGAGAGGGCTGCAGGGCTGAGCTGAGTGCGGCATCAACTTGTCCCTGGCAGACAAGGGGCCCGGACTGAGCGGGGTGTCTGTGTTGGTCCCCACTCCGTCTGTGCAGCGCAGGGCTGGCAGAACAAGCCGCCTGACCGGGGGATGCTGCGGGAGCACCGTGCGGGCCCTGCACAGTGAGTTCCCCATGTGCCAGGTCCCAAGGACGGCTGAGGCTTGTCCTGGCTGGGTCACCTCCAATGTCACCAGCATGCTGCTGGGACCCGGCCGGACATGGGCAGGGGGCACCCACCCACCACAGCCACACAGGAGGACACAAGCAGGTGGTGGGACCCGCCAGACTCTGAGGGCTGCTGCAACAGGAGATTTCTCACAGCAGAGCTGCTGGACCTGTTGGCCAAAAGGCTGTGCGTCATGCTTGGTTTACCCAAATGGCACCTAATGACTTACATACAATCCGAAGAGGGCTGTAATTGCCCTGACTGTAATATCTCAGGCTGTCAGGAGGATAAAGCTGGGCTGGCCAGCACGGAGAACCTGGCATTGAGCCAGGCAGTGGGTTTGCAGCTACCGAGGCCATGCCAGTTCATCTCGCTGTGCCCTGACCTCCCCGCTCAGAGCCCAAGACTCAAATTCGCTTCCCATGGAGCATCTCCCCCAGGCCAGGATGGGCGTTCTGACCCCCTGGGCAGTGGTGGGGGCTGGGGGCTGCTGGCTGGGGAGCAGGTGCAGCTGCTGCTGAGCAGAGCTGTGGGTTCATTACCAACCTCTTCAAAACCCATACTTAAAAATATCCCCCACTCGCATCGGCTGGCTCAGCTGCACGGCTGGTCCTCATCTCCCTCTCGGGATATAAATAGCCAGCGCTGAATAGCAATGCTGGCCCAGCGCTTCTCACGCTGCTGCACAGGAGGGGATGGTGGCATGATCCCTGATGGGCAGCCAGGGATGTCAGCCAAGTAGCCCAGCCAAGTCCCACCAAGTCGGGCTGCAGCTCCGGGCATCCCAAGAGGAGCCGCTTCCAGCCAGGAGCTCAAAGCAAAATGCAATCAGGGGGGCAGCCAGGAAGAGGGATGGGTGCAGTTTTGGGGTGAGGATCAAGGAGTAAAGCTGTCCCCACTGGCTGGGCACTGCAAAACCCTCCTGGTGCCCCAGGACCTGCCCAGGGAAGGCACAGGTAAGGGGAGGCATTTCTGAACAAGCTTGGCTTTCCTTTCACAAGGTTTTACAGATTTTTGGGAAGACGGGTGATTTTGATGAATTTTGTGGCAACATTAGAAATCTGCCATTTGCAGAAGGGAATCTTCTGCATTAGAGTCCTTTAGTGGCAGGGGATGAAGATCCACATCCACATCATGTGTCCTCTGTGATATGTGCAGGATGCAGGATGATGTACCCAGGAGGAAAGAAAACAGATGCTGAAACAAAAGAGAAATTATTCTTCCCTTTTTATCTTCTACCAAGAGCCTGGTATTTAATAATGGAGAGTCAGATGCTCAGATATGCCCTTATTAAATGAAAGGTGTAAATGTCTTTACTTAATCCACTGCGCAGCTATCAGACTAAATGCAGGAAGAAAGATTTTTACCTTTTCTGAACAGACAGATGCTCTCGTTATTCTCCAGTGCAGCTGCAGCTTCCTCTGTCCAGGAAGTTCCTCAACTGCTTCATCACAGTACCCCCCAAACTAACCCCTGTGTCCTGCCAGGAATTCATCATTAGTCTCCACATATCAAGAAGATGATCCATCACACAAAGGGAAGAGGAGGAAAAGTTCATGTGAAAGCTGCCCTCGTCGTGGCAGCACACGGCATCCTTGGAAGCAAATTAGTCACGGTGCCACCAAGAGATGCTGTGAAATAACCCTGGGTGCTCAGTGGGCTAATCTAAGCAGGAAGAAAAATTCATGCCCAAAGGCAGGGTGAAGAGTTTCTTGGTTGTAAATTATATTTTTGAATTGAAGGTGAAGCCTCTTGTGGGAAAGGATTGGAAAAATTGCTGCAAACTCAGAAAACCTTTGTATTTCCATCGTTGCCCACCCTGGCTAGGGCTTGGCTGTGAAGAGCCACCAGCGGTGGCTTTGACGGCACAGGCAGGGGCTATACTGGAGGGTGGCACTGAAGCTGGGGGTCCCTTTCACCCCATGTCCCTCCAAGCTGGTGTCAGTGGCCCTGGCTGTGTCACCACGCTGAGTGGATGGGCACAGCCCCTGTGGTGACGGAGCTGATCTCTGCAGCCCTCGGGATTCCCACTGCTCCATGGGGTCTGGGATGTTTGCTCTTGCTCTGTCTCCTATTCATTCCCATCAGCAGCAGAAATCTGCTCCGTGTCCTCCTTCATTTAATCCAGAGGAGAGAGGCAATTATCACTCATGTTTCCTCCACTTGAATTGTTTCCCCTTCCAGCATCTCTGCTAGAGAAAAGGGGATACTCTGAGCCAGCCACCTGCTTTGGTGGCCAAGGAAATGTCATGCACGCTTGCAGGCATCCTTGTCATCTTTGGCCATACTACCTACACCCTTTAAAAGGTACTTTTCCAGGAGCTACAGTCATCTCATAACCAGGAAAACAAAGCAAAGCTCAATTTTGGACATCCCTGCTGAGAAAGGGCTGAATCGGTGCTTTGACTGCGGAAAGTTGTCCCTGGGTATGACACTGGAAAGGGCCGTGAGTCCCTTCATGGCCAGAGATGGCCTTTGCCTCTGTCCCCAAGCCAAAAAAAGCTGTGGCTTAGTACAATTTTATGAGTCATCCCCAGCTCATGAATCACTGCTGCTCCCTGAGTTTATCATCTTATTGGGAATGGGCTCTTGCTTGTTCCTCTGCCCAAGGCATGGTGGGGCAGGAGCCGGGGCAGGGCGGGAGGGGACGCCTGGGCCGGGCTCTGTGGCCATCCCTCCAGAGAAGACATCTCTCCCTAGCTAAGGCATCAAGCCAAAATAAATCCTGCCAGAGTGACTCTACTTTGGATCTCTAGCTGTTTTCAGGAAAGCTGAAATGGTGGTTACACTCATATCATAAGAAGATTTTTTCCTACACTGGGCTTTTTGCCTACACACAATTGGTTACTAATCGTATCTTTTTAGGCAGTTAACTTGGGGGTTTATTGGTCTGAGCCCTCGCTTTTATCAGATCTCAGTCCTGCTGAGCTGATGAGCATCTCTTACGCTTCCTGGGCTCCCTGGAAGATCTCTGCCACTTATTTTAAATGTGCTGAAATGATGCCAGGCTTGGTGAAACTGCCTTTTCTGGAAATCCTTGCAGCTCTGAAAGATGCTCCCTGGCCCAGTGCACAAATGGGAGCAAAGCAGCACCAAAAAGCCTTGTACCCCGCCATGCCACATCCCCAGGGGGTCCATCCTGGGCAAAGCCTCACCCTGGGTGATGCAGGCTCCTTGCAGATCTTTGGGGAGCATTAAAGCAATTGCAGGGGGCAGTGAGAAAGCTGCTGCTGCAGCCTGGGCTGCCCTGTGCATGGTCCCCAAGTGCACACACAGATGCACACGCACATGCACACACACACTCTGTGTATTGGACTCAGAGCTATAGTTCTTCTCACCCATGATGTGCCCCAAATGATGCCCTTGGTGCCCTGAGCGATGAGGAGATGCCCTGTTTCACAGGTGACCTGAGCCGGAGTCACCAAGGAGGAGCTGCACTGCAGTCCCCAGCTGCAAACCTCCTCCAGCTCCAGGGGGTCACAGCAAAGCCACTGTCCCCGCATCACCCCTGGGAGAGCCTTGCGATTTCAAGCCCTGGCAGCACAAGTCCGGAGCTGCAATTTATTCTGCTGGCTCAGCAAGATACCGGGACTGCATCTTGCCTCCGAGGCTTTTGGCAAAGCCCCAGCACTGCCTGTGCTGCGGGGTGAAAATGAGCCTGGAGCCCGGTAGGCAGGTACAGCTACAGCTGGAGCTCTGCTTTGAACACCTGAAGTGCCAGGCAGTGTTACATCCTCAGGCAGCTCCAACGGGGCGTGCAAAGTGAGTAGCCGTTCGCTCCCTGAACTGCCCTGCATCAATTCCTTGCTTGCAAAATAGAGATGAAAATACCTCAGTATGTGGCAAGGGAGCTGGGAAAATAAATGGGTTGTTTGAGAAGCGCTCAGAGACCAATGACGAGTGCCACGTGGCAGCCTGGGTGGAAATTGATACCCTCGGCTCTGCTGAGCAGTGTGAAACCTGGGTACCAAAGTGATGCTTGCTGCCCTGCATCCTCCACAGCCAGTCCTTGAGCAACATGCATGAAAGGCTGGATCCTGCCACACGCCATCATCACCTCGGAGTTTCTCAGCTTGGCTGTGTTTGTCTCTGCAACCTGAAGAAATCACTTTAGGTAGGAAAGCACACAGCTCTGAAGATCTCTCTGGGGGCATCGTTGCTGCAAAGCCCAGGATTTTGTACACACAGGGTATTTCTTCAGCTGCCGGTGTCGGGAGCGCAGTGGTATGCAAGGGTTAACAGCACAGCCGAACCCCTACTCTGCTTTATTTTCTTAATTTGAAATAAGCTTTTTTCATGGGAAACGGCTGGGTGTGTGGAGCGAAACTCATCACTCCAGGGATGCTCAGTGCTGCTGAAGCTAATTTTAGGAGTAAATACATATTTTTAATGTATTTCTTTTTATGAGGCAGAAAGGCGACATGGCTGGGTGGTGGGGAACTTACCTGAGCTAATGGCCCAGCTGGAGCTCTTCCAGCCAGCCTGTTTAAGGGAATGGATAGTTTGGGGCTTTGCTTGGGCTTTAAATGCTTTTAAAAAGATCTGTCCTATCTAGCTGCTCCCTCAGTCCCTGCCATAGTGAAGGAGATGGGTTGTGCTGGCCTGGCCTATGCGTGGGCGGGAGGAGAAGGCCAGAAGGTGCTGAAGGTGGAGCCGGTGCTGGCCATGCTAGCAGGGCGCTCGCTCCTCTGAGCCGTGCGTGATGACAGCGGCCGAGGAGCCACCAGCTCCGGGTCCATGGTTTGCCCCCAGGGGAACAAGGACTTTCCCTGCCAGGCAGGGGCCAACCAGCTTGTCACCCTCGGTGGGGGCCACCTCTGGCACAGGCTGCGTGCAGTGGGACTTCAGCAGGTGTTAAGAGGTCCTTGCATGTGCAGCTGGATCCAGAGTTCCTTGTGGATGTTGGGCTTCTTCCCGCCACCGTTGATGAACAGTGCAAGGGGGTTCTAGACTCCTTTGTGGCTTCCTACCAGCTCTGTACCTCCACCCACAGAAAGAAGCAGCGCTGTCGGTAAGTTAAAGTGATAATTAGCCTTTTCATTTGGGCTCTGCTACATCTAGGTCAGTCTGTGTGATACTCTGCCATTTGTTAAACATGTTGGGAAGTTATTCATAAGACAGAGTGCTCCTGCTCTGCTCTCACCTGCAGGAGAGCCTCCCACCAGCCCAGCTGCCTGACCTTGCTCTCTGGGCTAGCATTCCCTCATATCTCACCCAGACCTCTCTCCTGCAATGTCTCCTCACTCCCTGAGAAACTCACGGCAATTCCTTTCTTGAGCACTTCAGTGGAAACCACCAGCTCTCTGCAGCAGGAGAGCTTTGCATCCCATGATGGCCACATGCCCGGGCAGCGACGGGTGAGCAAGGCACGGGGCAGCTGGCCAGCAGCATGCCAAAGCCAGCTTGGATGTGCTTTGCAGGAGGCTCTTGCTTGGAGATATCTTTGCAGGATATTGGCTTGGAGAAGTCTCCTCTCCAAGCATCATGGACAGGGTAAACATTTCAGAGCCAAATCCAAATGGGCTCTGAACTTGGACTCATATAAACGAGAGCAAGGTTTAGTCTGATGGCGAACGCCTGCCTCGGCAGCGCTGCTGAGGAATCCTGGATGGAGCTGGTTGTACGTGGTGGGAACAGCCACCCATCCCACCCACAGAGGAGAGCCCTGTGTGGGGACCAGAGCTGCTGGCACTCAGTTTGGCCATTTGGCCACCTCGCAGGTGGCTTTCGGTGGCACAATGATGAACTTTGAGCTGTGGCACTGATCTGATCACAGAGCCAGGACATGAAGGTGCTGGCTTAGAGAAAGTAGCTCTTCAGCTAAATTCCCTGCAGGACTGTGTCCAAACAGCTTCAATAACCTTTTCAGCCCCACAACAGGCTTGAAAATAAAATTCCAGCAATGGATTTAAGCAAGCACATCTTTGTCAGGCCAGAGGATGAAACAGCGGTGTGCTGCTTTCAGCTCCCCATCCCTTGCTCTGATGTGGCTTTCAATTAGCTCCGGCGCAGGTTTGGCTGCTCCTGCTGAGCCGGGAATGAAAGAGTTGAGATGAAAGGCACTGGCCCCACGCTGGGTGGGCTGGAAGCACGTCAGAGAGGTGGCCTGGGCATGCAGGGGGAACTCCCCGGGACCCTGGGGGGAGCCCTGGCCAGCAGCCAGGTGCCTCGCAGCCCCTCAGTGTGAGCAGTGCATGCTCCACCCTCGCCACACATGCTCCCTGCTCGCTGGCTAACTGGGGCAACTGAACAGCTGCCACCGGCCGTGTGGAGGGACTGAGGTGGGGATAAACAGCATTGCTATTTGTCAGTGCCAATGCCTCCTGGCTTCCATCTTCTGCAGGGTCCACACATGGGAAAAGGGCAGGGACAGAGCCAGACTGCAGCAGAGGAGGAGAAAAGGTGAGGAAGAGGAGCCAGTAGCAGCATCCCAGAGCATGCTGTGCCTTCCATGCATGGACCAGTTGTGTGCACCAGGACCTTAGGAACGGCTTTGAGGTTTGTGAGATGAGGGCCAGCAGCAGTGCGCCACGCTCGGAAGGGCACACTGCATCCACACATCAGTGCCCAAGCAGCGGCCACCCCGCTCCGGTGATGTATCCCAGCATGGGTAATCAGTGGCACAGCAGGCACCAGCTACACGGTGCTGGCGGCTCCATCTGGCAAGGACACCACCAAGGAGAGTGAGCCAGGACAGAGCATCCCAGCCTGTCTTCATCTCCTCCTAATTAGCAGAGGAGACCACAAGCCTGAGACTTTGCTGCTCTCTGAAAGGATGCGCTGAGCGGAGACACACACAGCGCAAGGCTGTGGTGGGAACCGAGGAAGCTGTAAAAATAGCTTATCTGCCTCTTAAAAGCTGCTCTCCCAAATGAGGTGCTCACCTGACTCCCTGTTGGGGACTCCTCGTTGGGACCTCTTCATTAAAGGCTCAGTGAGGAGTCTCCAATGGGCTCAAACGCATAGGCACATCACCCCCTCCTGCTGCCCACCCACCATCACAGGGACTGCAGAGACCCCAGCCCCTTCCCCATGCTGGGTGGGCGTATATACACACACACACATATATGTGTACATATATACATTTTTTTTTCCCCTCCATCACAGCCTTATTGCAGCGTTTGCAGGGCGGTGGGGACTGCAGGGCACAGCAAGGCTCCTGTCCCCTGGGAGGGACGTGGCCCACAGGCAGCTGGAGCCGCAGGCGGGCAGGGCTGGCAGGTCTGTCCTCCCTGCCGTGGCTTCAGCATCCTCGTCTACCTGCAGACATCCTTATGACCCTGTCCCGACCTCAATAGCTGCTCCCAGGAGGGATACGTTTGATGATCCCAGCAAGTAAATGGGCAGGATTTCACTTCACTTGCCAAGGGTAATCAGGGGAAATTCCCCAAATGAGGAACATCTGGGGCTTATGTGTTCTCCCAAATCAATGAAAGGGGATTTCAGTGGGACCACTGAGAGGTGAAACCCCTTGCAGCAGGCAAAGACCCTCCCCCGCCCTGTGGCCCTCATCCGGCAGTAATGCCTGGATGCTCTGAGGACCACTGTCCCCCCACAGGTACAGCCCTGCTGGGCACCACTAAGGATGCAGGACTCAGAGGGTGTCAGGAAGGGTGAAATGCTGCTCATGCCAAGGGAAATTCATAAAGGTGGGCTAAGATTTTTGTCTCTCCCTGCAGTCTCCAGCCAAAGTAACCAGGGGTGTTCAGCCATGGCAGCAGCACCTGCGACCGGACCCCAGCCTGGGCCTCAGCACCTCGCCAGGGCTGCAGGGATCCCGTCTGCGTGTGGCTAAAGGGGCCTGGGGAGAAAAGAAATCACTGTTTTCCCCCCTGTAAATGACAAGAAGGACCAAGACAGACTAGCTCAGAAACTCACTGAAAAATTGAGTATTTTATATATATTTCTATATAACAGAAAGATTCTATTTCTGTATAATCTACACATAGAAAAAAATCATATCGTTTACCACAGTGTGACTTAGGGCCCCTCGCCACCTCTTCCAGCTCCAGGGACACACACGCTGTACCGGCTCCTGCCGCCCTCCCCATGCCACGTGCCCGCGCTCCTGCCAGGGTCGTCACCCTGTTTCTCAGCAGGCACGTGGGAACGTGGGTTTTGGGGCGCTGACAGCCTACCCCATCCTCATCTCACCCATCCCTCACACATCATATCCACGGCATCCCTACCCCAGTGGGCACGAGGTCCTCCTGGGAATGGGGATGTTCTGGGACATCTCACCTACTCTTGACTGCAAGGCAGAAGCTGGCCCCGCCAGTCCTCAGCCCAGCCGTGCGGCTGGGTACCCCCATGCCAGCTGTGTGGCTACAGGGACAGCAGCAGTGCTAGATGGCCTTTTGCTTGCCCAGAGCAGGGATGCTGGCTGTCCCATGGCACACCTGGGGGCTCTGGGGACGTAGCAGAGTGGCGATGCTGCTCTCACAAGCCTGTGCAGGGACAGCATTTGGGGACAACCCCGCTTTCCCCACTGGGTTCCAACCTGGCAGGAACTGGATGCTTCCTTGCAGCCTCCACAAAACATCTGCAGAGCTGGAGGTAAAAGAGCTCAGAGAAGCCCCTAAACATTGGTATGTGTCTGAACGGAGTCAAGCAGCACGGCGACAGCCATCTGAGCAGCCAGAGCCCGGGCCAGAGGGATGCAAAAGAGCCTGGGGGATGCTCCTGTGCTCCCATCCGTGGCACACACGGGGACTTTAATGAGAAATCGCTTTGTTAATGCATGCAGTGCTTTTTGATTATTGAGCTACAGTGTGACATACTCTGCTGACACATTACAGGGCTTAGAAATCAAAACAAGAGACGACTGTTTAGGTTTATGGCAGGAGGGGGCTGCGGATCTGCCAGGGGTGTTGTGTCTCGCCAGGCTCTCAGGCTGCGGGCATGGGCTTTGTGCCTTTTGTGTGCAAATTAAATATCAGCTGAGAGGGTAATTCTTTCCGCCTGCTAGTTTGGGGTCAGGGGGTGCCATGTTGTTGCCTGGCCTGGCTCGTTTCTCCTTCTCCCCTGCACCCCAGTAAACCCCTTTGCTAGAGCTGCATCTCCCCTCTCCTCCAGGAGCTCACTGCACCCACGCCCGCCCGGGAGCGCTGACCATCCTCAGCATCACTTTTAAGGACAGCACATCCGTTCTGCAGTGCGTGAAGCTGGCTGCCACAACATGGTGATGCCACCACCCCCTCAGTAGCCATGAGTGGGACAAGCCTGGCTGGAGGTGCAGAAAGAGTTACGGGGGGGAAGCAGGAAGACCCTGATGGTTTTGTAGGTGCTGAGCCCAGAGCCCCACCTCCTCCTGCGGAGCAGGGACAGCATGCAACAGCCTTGTCCCAAAGCAGGTAGTCTGTCCACGAGGGACTTTCCAGGACAAGCTATGCCTACACACACAATGGTGGAAAAGAGATGGGGGGCATGAGGGTTTCAGCCCAGGCAGGGGGGATGCACCCAGGCTGGATGCCTCTGCCTGCATCCCCAAACCACCCTGCCAGGCCGCGATGCTCTTGCCACAGCCCCCTGCTTAGTTATTTTTGTGCTGCAGGTAATAACTGGGGTAGTTGGTCTGTGTTACCCTCTCCCCCCAAAAGGGCATCGCCCGCTGCAGCTCGCTCTGTGGCTCTGCCTCTTGGAGGCTGTGACTTGTGTTCCCTCAAGTTTGCACGGTGGTGGGCACTGCTGGAGCGGACCAGCAACATGGGTCCCTCTGATCAGCATGAGATGGAGCTTTTAATCCAGCCTAAAGCCTCTGCACTGAAGTGGGACAGGTCCTGCCTCCCCTCTCAGGGCCTTCATAGGGGTTTAGCAGAAGAGGGGGGATGAGAGTTGAACTAGGAAAGATGCTTGTGAAAGGGACACCCATACAAAGGATGGGCAGACACGGTGTAAGGACTGTATGATGTTTTCCCTGAGGTATCTTCCTTCCTGGGCTCCACAGGGCTGGCGTGCAGGAGGACCCACCATCACAGCATGGCTTTGGTCAAGACTTGGTCCCCAGGGCTCAGATGCAGCACATTAGGAACTTTCTCAGCTCCCTGATGTGGCTCACACAGCACATGGTAGGTCATGCCAGGGACCCCATCTGGGCTGGCAGCAGGGGTGCTGGCAAGGAGGAGTGGGATGCCCTGTCCCACTGTGTGCAGCCTCAACTGAGGGGCTCTGAGCACCGAGACTGGTCGAAGAGACAGTGGGTTTGAGACACAGGGATGAACAAGGCTGCATGGACAGAAGAATATCACCGCCACACACTCCCCAAGCTTATGCACCCAAATCCTTCCCCTTCAGCCCCCCCGCTCACCCATCCCCAGATGATACATTCATGATTTGCCACCTGCATTTTGGTAGAAGAGCCAAGCAGCCAACATTTCCCAGCAGACGGGGGTCCCATCCAGTGAATTGACCCTGGGAAGCACCCAGACTGGTGTCTAGTGGTTTGCCAAGGGCACAGCAAAAGCTGGGGCAGGGACAGTGTGATGTCCTCGGTACTGTGGGTCCCCCTCCTCTAACAGCGCCAAACTGAGCCCCCCACTGCACAGAAGGCTGCTGCCAGGCACAGGAGCCGTGCTGGCCCCAGCAAAACCACTGCCCGAACAGGCAGAGATGCAGATGCTTTGCTCCAGAAGGCCTGTCCAGAGCCAAGGCTATAGCCCCAGTGCCCAGAGATGCTGCCCCTTGGTCTTATGGTCCTGCCACTGGTTTCATCCGATGTGCAGCAGTGGGCGATGGCAGCCCCTTGATCGATACTCACCAAAGCCCCTGCCATGCTTCAATGGGCACTGAATCAAACTCACAGTCCCCAGGCTTCACCCAGCCAAAACACACACATGATGCTGCTCAAATGCATCTGGGATGCTGCTTGGCTGCCTGCTAGAGATCACATTTTGGGGCGTTATTTAAGAGAAAACCAGCATTTTGCTGGATGAAGGCAGGAAGACCAATTTTTGCCTCTTCTTAATAAATGTAAGTTCCACTTGCTCCCAAGTTGACCTAATAATTGTAATTCTAAATTAAATGTAAATGTATTGGCTGCTGGTAAAGGTCATTCCACAGAAGATGGCTACATTTGCCTCTTCTTCAGATGCATGAATACTAAACATGTATAATTCACAGAATCATTAGCAGATAAAGATGTTTCCCACCTCTGCTCCCTAATCCTCACACAAACCCATTTTATATGTCAGCAGGCAAAAGGAAAACCATTCAGCTGTATTTCATGTCTATAGATCAGTCTATCTGCTATAAAAAAAAAATAAATGCAAGTGCTCAGCATCCATCAGGATCCAGCCCTATGGAAATGAGACTCATGTCTTAGGGGAGGGAGAATGACCCCAGGTTGTCCTTTAGGGCTTCGTGCAATTGGATCTACTGCTCTGCCAAACCATCATCCTGGCCTAAAAAGGACAGCTGGCTGTCCTCTGCTAACGCATGGACTTGCATGAAGGTGTATGAAACCTCCTCCAGACCCTCTCCCAGGGGAATTAGGGAATGCAGGTGTGGCCAGGACCAAGTAGAAGGCACCAATTGCCTGTGGAGCTCCTTGGGGTGAGCTGCATCACACCATGTCCTCTCAGGGAGCTCCCAGAAGTGGGGAATAACCACCAGGTGCTGATGGGTCAGAGCTTTGAAGATAATGAGGACCTTTACACCAGCAAGAGCTGGAGAAGGAAAAAACCACGATGTACAGCAGAAGTTATCCCTTCAATAGGAGGAGATGGCCAGGCAGCTGCCTCGCATCAGGCTACAGCAATAATTCACAGCAGCCTCGAAGAACTGAGCCTCTTGTTGTCTGAGACTGTCTGTTTCCTCAGTTGTGACTGGAAGCTGAAATTACTCAATAGTTTGGGGTGTCCGTCCCGCCCCCCCCCCCCTTTGCTGACTGATTAGAAACAATCTGCCACAGCCTGCTGGAGCACACCACACCGGAGGCAGCGTCAGCAGTGGATGCTCATGCCAATGGCCCAGCTTTGCTGGCAGGGACCTGCTGACAGCTGCTGAGCCAGGTAGGGGTCTCAGCAGCCCCCCTCCCTCCCCACCTGCACGGCACTTCCCCAGGGCAGCCCTTTCGCAGGGGCCAAGTGGCTGCCAGATCCATTGCCTGGGTGCAGGCTTCAGTTCTCACTTGCCTCCCTGGTGCAAATTCATTGCACACGCAGAGGGATTAACCCCTGCGGCACCAGCGATCCTGTCAGCTGCCTGGGGAGCCACCACTGTGCAACAACCCCCTTTGCCACTTGTGCATCTGCTGGTGGCCCCAGAAAGCTGGGTGGGTGGGGAGAACCATCCTCTGCACCAGCAGACCAGGCAGAGGGGCTTCCCAGCCTTAGCACCACCTGTAGATACTCAACATCTCATGAAACCATGTTTAGCCCAGGGCTGTGCGACTCCTCCACAGCTCCACATACAGGGACCAGATGT
This sequence comes from Falco punctatus, assembly GCF_963210335.1. Classification (NCBI taxonomy): domain Eukaryota; kingdom Metazoa; phylum Chordata; class Aves; order Falconiformes; family Falconidae; genus Falco; species Falco punctatus. Next base: position 46,211,431 of record NC_137588.1, read on the forward strand.
ATTTCCTCCCCTCCTAAAATTAATCAAGGGTGACGCCTAGCTCCCCCCCATACACAAGGCTACTTTAAAGCAGAGCTCTATCCCTGGCACAGGGATGAGGAGGGTCTCCCTCCCAAGCAGCTGAGCCAGGTCTGTGCTCTCAGGGCAGCAGCATCACCTGCTGTTCACCACCTGCAGCTGTGGGGTCCCTGGGGTCTGCTCCTGCAGCCCCACTGGATGCTCACTCCCAAAACACACTGCCCTGGGAAAGCACGCAAAGGCTGACAGCACAACATACATGAGCACAGCTGCAAACAATCACAAAGTTGGCCTGCAGGTGGGTACAGAAGCTACTATTTGCCTTCCCTGATCATCTGAGTCTCAAAGGTCCTATGCTGTCAGGTTTTGCAGTCAGCCACAGCCATGCTCCCCATGTCACCCAGCTCCAGAGCCCACAGACAGCTCTGCTCAGGGTGGGGACAGCTTCACACATGGTGAGAAACAGGAGCATGTCCCTTACAGATGAGACGGTACCAGTAAGCAAAGGCTCCGCAAGCACACTCAAAGCTGTACCTCAGCAGGCAGAGCTAGGCATGCCTCCAGCTCAAGCACCCAGTGTGGGTACACCCGGACCTGCCCCCCTACCCCCGCTCAGCACTGTGCTCTACAAGGCTCAGGGAAAGGCTGTGCTGGTGGGGGGGGGGGCACAACCCTACCAGCTAGGACCAAGCTGCTGCACCTCCCTCAGGTACCCCAAGAGGTGCTGGGACAGTAATAACCCTGGCCAAAGTCTCTCCAGCTAATAAGAACAAAGTCAACAACCACTTCCCCTTCCCCTTCCCCTTCCCCTCCCCCTCCCCCCCCCCCCCCCCCGCTGCCACCAGTGCACACAGAGGTTACACACAGGCACATGATCCCCCACTTACAGCACAAAGATCCCTCCACCCAGGGCAGCTGTGCTGGACCTTGCTTTTGTTACTGGTCTCAATTGCCCTGACCAGCCTCACCTGGGACCCCCCCAGTTCTATATAAGCTCCAGCTCTTCCCTCCCAGCCTGAGGTGGTTTTTTTTTTGGGGGGGGGGGGGGGGGGGGGGGGGGTAGGTAGGTAGCAGCAGCAGCAGCAGCAGCAGAGGCTCTAGCAGCAGAGGCTCTAGCAGCAGAGGCTCTAGCAGCAGAGGCTCTAGCAGCAGAGTAGGTTCACTGATGTTAGTACCATCCCATGGGGCTGAGCAAAGTGGTAGTAGCAGGCCTGTTGATATTCTCAAGTACAGTGAAGCAGTGTCAGCTGGAGCAAAGCTACAACCCCAGCCTGGAGCCACCCTGGAGATGTGGCTGGGGGCGAAGTCACCTACAGTGTGTATCTGCAGCTCCTCAGGAGACCAGTCAATGAGCTAGAGCGGTACCGGGCAGAATGGCACGCAGGTAGGACAGCAGTATTGTCTTAGCTGGGGTGGGTATCTGGGCTTTAGGGGGGCTCCCATCTGTGGGTGAGGGGCTGGTGTGCCCAGGCTGCAGCTGGGCTTGCTGGGCAGGTGCTTTCACTGGGTCATCACTGCTGGGAAGGCACCGCTGTGCCTGTCCCCAGGGCTGGGGTGACGGGGCACCTTCCTCTGCGTGCTGAGGAAAAGCCGAGCCTTGGTGGGGCCCTGAGGTGGCTGGGTGCTGCCCAGAGGTGGTGAGACACTGGCTGTGTTGCGATGGGGTGAGCCTGTGAGCAAGGGCTCATTTGCAGGGCCAGAAACCAGGCAGTGCAGCCCTGTCCTGCTCGAGCTGTTCTCCCTCACCCCGGAGCATCTCTGGGAATGATCTGTGAAGCTGGCAGGACCTGGCACTGCTCCGCAGCTGGGCTGCTCCATCCTCGCTTCCTCAGCTGGCTGCGGAGGTGCGAGGCGGGGGGGGGGGGAGCTGGCAGCCCCGCTCCTGGAAGGTGTTCATTCATGCGCTGACATGTTTATTTGCATAGAGACATTTTAGGCTTTTTTGTTGTTGGCTGACTTATTGTACAAGTTCTCAAAGCTGTGATATTGAATTATAAATTGAGACACTGTATCCGTGAAAGATGCTTTTTGACTATAGGCAGCATTATCGAATATGACAGTCACAATAAATGCGTGCTATAAAGCCAAACTAAATATGCTCTGCAATCCAAGATGTGCAAATCAGGCAAGTAGAAAAATAACCATAATATTTTTTTTTCACAAACAAATCCCAAACCTTGGGTGATGATTTCGTTTAGCTTTATGTCTTGGCTCCTTGGCAAAATACTCAGGCAGCAGATAATGAAATGACCTACTTTTGCTGTCTTTGTTCATGATAACACATAAATTAAGAATTGTGCCCTTTCAAATTAAACTGATCATTTTTGTAGAAATTAGAGTGTGAAGTGGGGCTACTGGTTGGAGGTGAGGGAGGGGAAGGTGGGCACCGGTCCAGCTTCTGTGGGGGTTCTGCTGGGCTGTGCCCCACTCCCAGGAGCTGGGGGCTGGGCGTTAGGGTGGTCCTGGGCTGGTACCCGCCACCAGCTGGGTCTCTTCCTCTTACCAGCTTGTCTGCTGCACGAGGCTTTACCTTCTGGTGAACTTCTGGGGGCCTCGGAGGCTAAGCAGTCCCATTTAGCTGATTATTTAAATAATGCTCTGGGTTTAACAGAAATGCTAACTTGAAAGCTACCATAAACGGGTGTCGTTTAGAGCAAGTGCCCAGGGAGACCCTCCCTTTGGATGGGAATTGTTTTGCCTCCAACTGCATCTGATGTGCAATGTGTTGTAATGCTTTCTGACTGGGTGACAGCAAAATAATGTTTGCTTTAATTGAATTTCAGACTGGGCATGTGGGCTGCAGGCTGTGGCGCTGGGGGATGTTGTGGGTCTTGGTCAGAGGTGGGGGCTGCTGAGCTGGGGGAGCGGTCCAGGCTTCCAGCAAGGATGAAGGGATAAAGTGAGTGTTGTGTGGGGCCACTGTTGCCTCAGAATTGGATGGCTGGGTCAGAGTGAGGTTGTTTAATAATGCCGGATGATTTCCTGCGCGTGCCAAAGGCATGGAGAAGGGTGGAGAGCAGCCAGGGAGCGGGATGCAGGCAGCCCTGCAGCAGTGTGGGTGAGGGGGGCTGCTGAGTCTGGGGTAACTTCTGTCCTCTCCACACACCACAAATGAATCTCGTTGTCTACAAAATCCATTATGAAACCAAACCATGTATTTCCATATACAAGAGGCTAAATATAACGCTTGGAGCTTTCCATTTCTGGGCCTTGCAGGCATGGTGCAAATCCGTGTGTGCTACAGCTGTGGGAGCGGGGCTGGGGGTGAAGGCAGGGTCCCTGGGGACCCTGCTGCCTGTCCTAGACATGGTCCCCTCCTGGGCTGCTGATCCAAGAGCCCATCCAGCCCCTCTTCCTACAGGCTGGGATGCAGAGGTGGCAGCACCAACTCTGTCTCCATCCCTGGCAGAGACCAGCAGACATCTGGGGTGGCATGTGGGAGGATGTACGGCAACACACACACACCCCCCCGAGATGAGTGGGTGTACCTTAAATACATCCCTGCTGCCCTGTAACCCCCCAGCTCAACATGAAGCAGTGTCTCTCTTGCAGAAACCTGTTCCTGGCTGCACTGGGACTTTGCAGGGCTCCCTGGTAGAGGACTGCTGTGGACAGCAAGGATGATGCTGGCTTACCCCAGCCCTGGGTTTGGCCCTGTTTGCACTGCTGGCATGTCTGGGCCCTGAAGAGGTTTGTGCCACAGCTGCTGGAGTGCTGCGGTGTGACAGGAGGCTGCGGGGAGCTTACGTGACATTCTCCTGCGCCACAGCGCCCTTGCACTCCCATCCCAGCGAGCTGCCCGCCGCTGGTGATTTCTCAGGGCTCCTGACTCCCACACACCGGCAGAAGGATTTGAGGATCAGAGGGAGATGGGGCCATGCTGCCCAAGCCCTGTGTGTGCGGCAGGGATGAGGGGTGCTCAGAACCAGACTCATCACAGATGCCAAACCACAAAGTATCCCAAGTGATTTCCAGCTGTGTCTGTAGCAGGGGCTTGGCATGCAGCAGTTTGGGGGATGCTGTGCCTGTCTCCAGGCTCTCATGTAGTTTGGGTAGGTGCAACCACTGCCCTGGGGGAGGGGGAGAGTGGGGCAGACCTGGGCTGCTGGTGTGGGGTGCTGTGCCCTGCAGCAGAGACCCTCAGCCATGGGGTGAGCAGCGCTGACAGCTGTGACCCTGCACTGGTGACACCTGCTCTGTCACTTTTGTGTTGCCAGAGTTTCCCAGACTGGCCCCCAGTGCTGCTCCCAGTCCAGGCGTGCAGTGGCCCCAGCGGTGGCTCTGCTCCCTCTCCGGGCTGGCTCCCGTGTCCTGCTATTTTTGCAAAGCAGCTGGCAGGGTGTGTGTACTTCTTCCTTTCAGTCTGTTGTTTCCAGGTTCAGTGAGTAATTCCTGATGAGCTGTAATTTCTAAAATTAAATCCTTAAGATTACAAACAAGAGGCCTGAACTGATATTCCTGTGAGGTGTTAACTCCTTCGGGGCTGTCTCCCCTGCAAGCCTGGCCCTCCTGCCCTGGGACCCCTGCTGCTGTGGCCAGTGAGGGCAGGATGGGACCCTCTTGGTTTGGACCTGGACCCAGCAGAAGATGGACCTGTTGCTCCAGACCACAGCTGCTCTCCATGCTGATGTCATCTTTGAAAATGTCTTATTTAGGTCAGATTTTTTTTCCAGGCAGATCTTCTGTCAGTCTTGGCATAATTTGAGCTGTCTAATTGGGTGCCCCTAATTCAGCTGAACATGCTGTTAGTCTTATTGAAGCAGCTTGGGCCTCATGGCTTGATTTTTTTTTTTTTTTTTTTTTCCTTTCCCTTTTTGCAGTGGATTGATTTTCCTGTCAATGTGATCTCTCCCCACTGAAGTTTCCATTGCTGCAAAGTTCAGGTTCCTCTTTGTTCTAATTATCTCTGTCTCCACACAAAGTGAAAGAGGCAAATGCTCTGGTCTATTTTAAGGTGTAACTGAGATGATGATCCTGCACAGCTGGGAAGGCTGCAGGAAGCTTCTGCTCAAAGGATCATCTTTCCTTGCCCAGAATCAAAGGAGCAGCCAGTTTTTGTTGGGAACACCCAGGGGAAGGCTGTGTCTACCTGACCATGCCGCCCTCGTCAGGGAGCAGCATCACTGTGCCCTGGTTGAGGCAGGAGCTGCTTCCTCTTCCCTGTGGAACCTGGGGATGCTCCTTGTCCTCCTTTGTTACAGGAGCAGAAGATTAGGGCAAGGAGCCCTTGCACGGGCTGCTCCGGTGTCGCTCTTCTCCCAGGCTGGAGAGCGGTGCTCCGGTAAGGAGGATTTTGCTGCCATTGCTTAGTTATTCCTCATTCTCCAGTGAAGTCCCCGGAGAACACAGGGTTTTTTCCTCTCCCCAGGCCACCATCAGTTGCAGTTTCCCATAATAAGATCAAGTAGCAGGAGCAATGCAAGCTCAGCTGTCCTAACCCCTGCTGGGCTCTCCTGGGAGCTGGCCGTGCCCAAGCAGCAGCCCCTGGCACTGCCCCAGCTTGCACCAGCTCCATCTCCCCACAAGTGGAATCCCTGGGGGGTGAGGAGCCCCAGCAGCCTGGGAGGGGGCCTGGTGGCAGGTGAGCTGTGGCACTGGCGCCGTGGGCATGTCCTTGTCCCCAGATGGATGGGTTGTTGCTCTGGGGAGGGGAAAAAAAAAAGGTATTTTGACACTTCAGCTATTGGTCCTGTGGTGCATGTGGGGAGCCAGAAATAGAGCCTGGAAGGATCGGGGTGACTCATGTACCGATGTGGCTGGGAACGGTGATGCTTTGCTTGCTGTGGGGCTGGCAGCTTCAGGCTGCTCTGCAGGTGTAGGAGATTTGGGGCTGGGAGACTTGTCATTCCCAGGCTGTCCCAGTGTGGGGTGCCTGGGGACAGAGGCTGGGGAGCAGGAGTGCAGGATGCTGTGAATACCCCGAATACCAGAGCAGCCTGTGTACAAGCGAAAAGCATCTCCAGGGACTCGGCCAGACCCTGAGCGTGGTGCCCTCCCCATCACATCTGCATTTCCAGCCTGTGCTGGGCAAGCCCTGTCCAACTGCTCGGCATGGTCCTTTCTTAAAGGACCTGAGCATAGGGCTGTGTAATTTGGGGGGAAGTCCAGCCAAACTGGGAGCACGGCATGGCCAGGTTTGATTTAAGTCAGGAGCACAGGAGTTATTGAGCCAAATGGAATTTTTCAAGTTAAATGCTCTTTTATTGCTAACATTCAGCTGTTGACAAAAAGGCTATTTTCTGAGAAGGCTCTTTCTGACAAAATATTTGAAAGTGTTTTAAAATAGTTTGCGTGGAAATGTGGGGGAGCTTAGACTGAAAGGAGCTGCGGAGATCATCTGTTCTGCCCCCTGCCAAAAGCAAACCCAACCTGAGCCTAGATCCAGCTTTGAATTTATATCTTATTTTTACATTTTTCAGTGCAAATCTGAATTTTTTTCATCTTGAAGCAACCTTCAAAATCTTTGTCAAAACAGTTTCAGTTAAACTTCTATTGAAAGTAGATTAAAAGGTTGGTGTGAAAATAACTATTCCAAAATAAAACATATAGTGACCTCGTCTGGATTCCTTTTAGTGATTTTTTTTTTTTTTTTTCTATCTGTCTTAGAACAGGAAAATATTCTAAGATCTTCAGGTCTGGAGGTAGAGATGAGCTGTGGCTGAGCCAGCTTTATCTTGCACTCTCGCCTGGGATGCTTTTGTTGTGCTGAGACCTTTTGGCAGCTGTGGGGCAGTGACTGGTCCAGGGATGGTGGCACAAATGGCCACAAGTCTTGCAGATCAGCAGCAGACACAGTAGCTGGAGGATGGTAACGAGCATTGGGCTCAGCTCAGCCCTGCCCGGACCCACACAGTGATGGGGGGGCTATGGCAGACAGAGCTGGGGGGTGGGAGGTGTGCCTGGATGTACCTTGCCCCAGTCCCTCCACTCCAGAGCATCGCAGTGGGTCACCGGTCCCTTTCAATGCCACTTGCTGTTCTGCAGCTCCTGCAAGGTCCTTGTGCCCTGACTGGTAATCTCTATTTTGATTAAAAATTAAGAGTTTAAACCTTTTCACTGTAGGGTGAGAATGGGACTTCTAAAGGCAAAAAGACCGGTGTGTGCATAAAAAGGATCTGTATTTTATTACTCTCATTTTGGTTTTTTTCCTGTTACTAATCTCATTATGTTTAGGAGTATAAATTTAGGTTGGCAGAAATCTGTATTGCTAAAATATTTTACCTTAAGTTCTTAGAAGCTCTCTCCATCTGTGAGGATAATACCAAGTGTTAATTAACTAGCTAATCCTATGCAGTGCTTGGAAAACATAAAACACGACAGAAGTAAGTCCAAAGTGCGATACCAACCTAACAAAAGCGAACCTGTCCTTTTTCCAGAGGAGAAGGCTTTGGGATTTCTTTTTTCATTGAGAACAACACTTGGCTTGCTTCAAATATCTGCTTGAAGCTGCAAATCACTTTTTAAATCAGAAAGCGAGGCAAAGGGAGACTGGAAGGTGGCCAGGAAAATACCAGCGTGCTGTTGGGTGCTTCTGCCCCAGCCGTTTCGCTGTCCTGGCTGCAGGTGAAGGGCTGCAGATCTGAGCTACCCGCTGCCCGGGTGCCCTGCACCGGGCACTGCTGTTTGCTCCCTGCGTCTGCTCCCCCTCCACGAGTGGCTGTGCCTGGCTCCTTGGCACGCTGCAACTGTGAAAAGCTCGTATGAACCCGCTCCCTCTCACCTGAGGGAGCATCTCTGCAACACAGAGCAGCACCTCCACGGAGGGCTGTGTCCCCAGTGGTGTCTGGGGCAGCCCCGGAGCGAGTGTGTGTATAGCGAGGTGGGCTGCAGTGGGCTGGCATCACCCTGGTGCTTGTCATCGCCTTGGCATCCTCTGCCGTGTCCTGAGGTTCACGGGCACATCTTTCAATAACGTGGGGCAGGGTGCATGTTATAGAGAAAGTACGTCTGTGGGCAGTGCTGGAGGCCAGCAGCGGTCGGGGCGATGCTGGGGATGGAGCAGGGTGGCAGGACAGCCCTTGCTCGGGCCAGGGTCTGATGCAGGAGGCTGGATTCCATCGCTCTGTGCTCCAGGTAGTTGCTCATGCATCTGCAGATCACAGGCTGGGGATCTGGAGAGCATTTAGCGGTATCTTGAAGAATTGTAGGGGCCTTGGCCCTACCTCACATGGGTGTTTTGGAATGTCCTGCTCTAGTTCTCGTTTTCACAGACTTTGCAGAAGCCTGGCTCGTTCACCTCCAGACAATGCCAAGTGAAATGATTTTCTTCTAATATCATCTCATGGTGCCAAGCTTGACACGAGCAGGTTCGTTGCATTCGTGCTCTACAGTCACAGCTGCTGATCTGCTCCATCCTTCTCCCTCTGTGCAAGAGAGCCGGGCAGGGCAGTGGCGGGGGGGATGGGGTGGGTGGGAGCCAGGCCAGTACCGGTGCCCTGTACTCCCTTCACCTGAGCTCCGTTCATCAGAGCTGTAAAAGGTGTCTGTGCAAGATCTTACATTAATTGGAGCGGGGTAGCCGAGCTCCTGGTTGCTGATGAAATCTGCCTTCATGTGCCAGTGAGTGTTGCCCAAGCCTGGAGCTTGCCGAGGCAAGGTGGGATGTGCCACCCTGTCACCACGCTGCAGGGTGGTTGTTATCTCGTGGGCACAGACCTGGAATACAGATCTATCTCCCGTTCCTGCTTTGTGCTATGTTCTCAAAAGCACTTACACTGAGCCATCCATTAAGAGATTACAAGACTGCTTGGCTGGACGCCGTGAGGAGGTGAAGTCGGGGCGAAGGGTTGGATGTGGCGTAGGAAGCTCATCCATGAGGTGGTGGGACGGTGTCCTGACCAGGGGATGGTGCTGGGTTGAGCACAAAACAAATCAGATTTTTTCTGCACCCATCCAAACACTCCACTGTGCCCTTCCTAGCAGCCAGGTTTTCTTTAACACCTTTCTGATAGCAGCACGATGACTCTCCCATTTGCTGCATTGGTGAAGGGCAATCAGGTTACCAGGAGAAGGAGACTATGGACCAGCTCTGTCAGGAGCCTGCCGGCTCGAGCACCCTCTCTGCCCTGCAAGCAGCGGCCAGGTCTGTGCATCCTTCCCGCGTGCACTCAGCTGCTCCAAGGAGGAGCTGCGGAGGGTGTGCGCCACGTCAGCACGGTGCAGCGGGAATGTGACGTCTGCTTTTGTTGTGTTTAGCAGGGATTAAGGAAAGTCAATATATTTCTATGTAGCATTTTCTATTGGGGAAACAAACTCCAGAGCAGAGCAGTTAATAAACCTTGCTGCCAGAGGGCCGTCTTGGCCACCAGGGCACACTGCGGGCCCATGGCCACTTGCTGCCCACCAGCACTCCCAGGTCCTTCCCCGCAGAGCTGCCCACCAGCAGGCCGGCCCAAGCCCGTACTGGTGCGGGGGTACCACGGCTGCTGCGAGGCAGCCTTGCAGCCAGCACCGGCCCCAGGCAGGAGCCCTGCCGAGATGGATGCTTTGAGGGTCAATGTATATGTGAACGTCTCCTGGGCCGTGTGGGAAGCTCCTAAGAAACAGCTGGAGCCCCCTGCAGAGAACCCTGGGGGGTGACTGGTGATTGCCTCATATTCCAGTGATTTTTTTGTATGACAAAGCAATTTGTACGGTGTCACTCAGGCCAGTGGACTGGTTTTAGCTCCTTGGTTTGCTGAGTTGGTGTCAGCCACTGATGTGATGCTGGTGTGCAAAGCTTGCAGTGGGCGAGGGACCTGCCAGAGCCCGTGCTCCGGGATGCTCCACACCCCTGGAGAGCTGGCACCCTGTGCATGTGCTGCAGGAAGCCCCTGCAGCTCAGCACAGCCAGGCAGGCTCCGCGGTCTGGCTCACCAAGCACCAAAGCCCTTTGGGAAGCATGTGGCCGGACTGGGGCCTGGGCACTGCTGGCCCTTCAGGGAGGCAAGGATGTTCTGCTGCAACTACAGTGGAGCCGTGAATGCTGACACTGCCTCTGACTTCAAATCAAACTCCCATGCTCTCTCCTACTTTCAGTGTTCCCTGTTTTTCTTCACTGTTTTTGACCCTGTAAAGCATGGCTGCAAACTAGGATGTATGGGGCTGTAAATGGAGGCTGGGGGCAGAGGTGTGATGCAAACTGTGGGATCGAGTGATCAGCATTATGTAAGTTGTCAGCAGCCTCTGACCAGCCCGTTCATCTCCCTGCACCCCATGAAACCAGCATGGAGAGGTGTTGTGATGTGCAATGAGTGGGGAGCACTGAGATCCTGAGGGTGGACCACCAGTGTGCCAACAGCTGGGTGCCCAGTTACCCAGTGCCAGCAAAGCCCCATTCTGTGTCGCAGGAATCCATCTCTAGAGCAAACAATCTACTTCAAGTATTGCTCTGGTGGCCTTAGGTCAGTGTCAGTATTTGAAAAACTTGCATTACTCTTTGGAAAAACTCAGATCAAAAGAAATATTTAAAATAAGTCCAGCCAGGTAGAGTGTTAAGTTGGGGAGGGTGGTCCTTAGTAGCATAAACGAGAGGGTCACAGTGCATGAAGCCAATCTTTCTGCACTCTCAATGGAGAAGAGAAAATCAAAGAACGTGAGGAATTTTAAAAGGGGATCTGAGACCAGGTGTTGCCTGTGTGCCAGGAGCTGTAAAGCAAGGGGCTACTTTATGCAGTGCTGTATGAGGAGAGACTTTGCTGCCCCAAAAAAATGCTTCTGACCTTGGTGTGAGCCAGGACCTTGATTTGTCTCTTGTCCTGGGAACAAGGCTGGGGTCCCCATCCAAACTACCTCATGATGGGACCAGTTTTTCTCTCCCTCCTATTTGTCCTTCATCTTCCAACTTGGCAAGTGCGGCATCTGCTTGAAATTCCTCAGCAGAGCTCCAACAGCAGCCCAGGACAGTCCTGCACTGCCTGCCTGGCCCACAGCCACTACCTCCAAGAAGAGTTGCTCCTGCCCACCAACAGGCATCATCAATCCCAGCAACAAATGTGCTAGAAAAGCTGCTGCTTTCAACCTTCACGCTGGCTTTAAACAGTAAATAAACTAAGCAAGCAGACCTGGAGCCCCTGGAAAGAATAGTATCCCCCTCGGTGACTCTTACTCAGAGGTACGAGGCACTGCTCCTCAAGACTGGAAATGCCACCTGAGAAATGCAGGCTGTGCCCAAGGCAGTCATCAGCAGAAACAGGTCTTGGAAGCCCAAAGCTGGTGCTGCTGGACCATGTTTCTTACTGTCTGCACAGGATCTCTGCAGAAACTGGAATATAGTCCGTATCTTGGTGTTGTGAGGCTTTTTTTTCCTTCCTTTCATCTTGAGTTATTGATCCAAGTAGTAAATGTCTGTTCTTCCATCATCAAGAATTGTAGAACCATGGAAAGATTCTATCATTATTTTAACAGCCTTGGTATTGTCAAGGTTTGGGGGGGGAGGAAATTCCAGCACAAGTATGCACAGTGCCTGGGAACTGTGTGGGGAAAGAATTGCATCAGCCAAGGGGCTGGGAGATGCACCCACAGCTCTGGGAAACAAAACAGCTCCAGGGAAGCACTATCTGTTGGACACTCGTGATGGAATGCTGTTGCACCCTGGCACCGTGCTAACCTTCAAGCAGGCAGCAGTGACACAATTTCTGGGGTAGCTCCCATGGCTGGGAGCCCTCTGCACAGTCCTGTTGCAAGTCACTGCTCGTGCAGGTTTGTTACGAGTGTTTTAGCTTCATGCTAATCTGAGGTGACATGCCACATCTGTCCTGCTCACAGTGTAAGCGTGGCCTGTGCTAGGAAATATAGCGCTAGACCTGCGAGCTCTCCTGGCATAGCTCACCTCCCACCAGCTGGAGGTACTTTTGTTGCAAGGCTTATGCCAATTCTCCCCGAGAAGTAAGCTGGAAGCACTTTTTGCTGTTCTAAATGCATAAGGATTTCTGCCAGTGATGTCACATGGAGATTCGCTTCTGTGTACATACCTGTTACCTCTGGACCAGCAAAAGCTCCTGATGTGGGCTTGCCCGGACCTCTCCAGTGTGAAGGACTGATGTGAAATTGGAGTGTATATTTTCTCAAAGCCCTGTTTAAAGATCCTTATTCCCTCTGCAGCGTGGCTGGGCTAGGAGTGCATCTCCTCCTGGCCTTGGAAATACCACCTCCAGGCCTGGCTGGGCAGCCCATCCAAGGCATTGCCTCCTCGCAGGGATACACGGAGCTGGGGGTGTTGCGCTGCCCACCTGCAGTCAGATCTGAAAGCCTTGAGCCCCCCAGCTCTCCTCTGACCTTAGTCCATCTTTATCTTGTAGATGAGCAATTTCAGTGCTGCAAACGCAACGCTGGCCTCCCCAGGGGTGGTTCCCCCTCCGGGGGCAGGGTGCTGCCCTCCTCGTGGGCTTGCTGCCTGTGAGGCATCCCTGGGCTGAGGGGTGCAACGTGGTGGTGAGATCCTTGCTGTTAAACGGAGACAAAACCCCTGCACTTTAAGCAGCATCCTTGGTCACGGCAAAACAGCAGGAGCAGCCCCAATCGGCCGTGGGCGGTGGCTGTGCCCTGCACTGCACTGGGATGTGGATGTATGAGCTGCTTGGGCAGGGGTCCAGCTCCTGCCTGCCCGCCTCGAACTGCAGCCCAGCTCCCTGGGGTGAAACCGGGATGCAGCCTGTGCTGTCTGTGCTCCCCTGAAGAGCTGCTTCAGATCTGTTTATAGACACCTGTGAAATCCTCACGCTGCTGAAGTCAGACTAAACTCCTGTTGACTTCAAAGGTGGGATGATTTCACACCGAGCCTGCAGCTCCCATCCCTCCTTCTCAGATCTCACTCCTGGACCTTTAGATACCCTCTTTTAACTTTCCATGATTTGTACAGTCTGGAGCTATATTTGGCCTGGAATAGGTTGTGTTTGCCCCCTAACATCATTTGACAAGCAATTTCGAGCTGGGTTTTGCATCACCTGTCAAAGGGCTGTGTCACGCATAGGTGCTGTCAGATGTGTTTTCTATAGGGAGCTGGTCTGAGAGCAGATGCGTCTGAAGGCACCTGTGCCCTCAGGGTTGGTTGTTTTTCTGGATTTTAGATTTCTTCTGAATTGGAAAAACCCTGTTTTTCTCTCTGGAGAGGCACAAAGTTCTGCCCTGGCTCTATGGGCTGTTGGAGCCTGGGGAGCCTGTTTCGAGGGCAGTCCCAGCCCTGCCTGGTTTCCAGCTGAACTTGATTGAAATCTTATTGGAACTTCCCAGTTTTGACAAATCACTACTTTCTATCAGAAAACAGTTTAGCTCTGAATTTTTCTGGCTACCAGTGATGTATCTAGACTCTAGTGAACAACCAAGAAATGCCTTCTCCTTTCCCCTTTGTGTCCCAAAGGCACCTGTGAGCCAGCCAGGGATGCTGGGGTGCCTCTGAGGAAATACAGCGTCTCTGGAATCATTTTCATTGACATAGTGTCGCTGAAATCAGAACCTGAAATGTTATCTATAATTATAACAAAGTTTTTCTCTGCCACTTTGTATTTTCTCTCAGCTTCACAATATCCTGATAATTGCAGCTTTTCCCCCATCCCTCTAGCTTTAATTTGCAGCCCATCACAATGCTGGTTAAAAGAATCAATCTTTAAGTTCATTACCTCAAGCTCTTTCCCAATATGTTCTCCTGTAGTTTGAATAGATTGTGGTGTTCTTCCCTCAGATCTCTATTTTTCTCCTCTCTGGCTGATTGAGACAAATTACCCCAGGGTGAGGAACAAGCCTGATGCTGCGTCCTCAGCACTAAACATCACCAGCGCGGGCTCCAGCGAGCACAAAGCGGCCCCACAAAGACGCGCCCTCTGAAGCATTGCTTGCTGAAGATGTCTGGTGGCAATGTTGTGGAGTTTCTCGTTTCTATTTCTGCAGCTGTGATGATGGAATCTGAACGTGGGTCCCAGGGAACACTAAGCGATGCAGAGCATCCCTCCGCAGGCGCTGCAGGTGTGCATGGGAGTCTGCAGTTTTTTCTAGCAAAAACCACTGTGGCGTGTTCATAAGCAAGTGCTGGAGGCCTAGGCTCCAGAGCTGGCCCGAGGACACCCCTCCCTGCCCACTCTCTTCACCAGGGGCTTCAGCAGGGACCTGAGCCAGGGCCGTTCCTGCTTCGCCATCTTCCCCACCTGCAAAAAGCCAGGCGGATCCGCATCCCTGCAGCGATGCGCTTTATCTGATTGGCACTGTCCCTGTCGGCAAAGCAAACCAGGTGACGTTACCTGTTACCTGTCACGGGCCCGTTTGCTCTGTCAGAGCGGTTGTGCTTCCTGGCGTGGTGCAGGAGCTGCGGCACGTGGCTCTGACGTGGCAGTGGTGCAACGTAAGAGATGGGCAATGTCAGAAAAATGTGATATGGCTTTTCATTTCCTCTGCCCTTCAGTACGTAGCAAGGGCAGTTTGGTGTAATATATAATTATAGCTGCGCAGCAAACAGGGCTGTATATGGAAAGAGTTTTCCCTCTTGCGTGCTGGCTATAAATCACCTCTCGATGCTGAGTGCTACCTGTAAAAGCTGAAGCTTTTCTTAGCACCTCAGCATCCCCAGTGGGTAGTAACGCTGCACGAGGCTCTGTTTGTATTCAGGCAAGCTCTTCAATAATTCCAGATGTTATGTATTGATATTTTTTTATTTATAAAGCCTCAAACTGTTTTGTCCCCAAATTTGACTGTATCCGTACTGACTCTGGGGACGTCTTTGCTGTTTACCCTGTAGCACCTCTGTCCTGCCCAGGAGGAGGTGGCTGTGGGTCACCATGCTGCTGCTGTACGACTGTTCTTTTCCTTGCGGCAGACCTGGGCTGCGGGTCTGAGGCTCGCTGTTGTAGTTGCAGCTTTTTATCACAGTCCTTTGGTTTGTCCTGGGAGCTGGGGAGCATCTCGCGTCCCACAGCTATGGCAGCAGGTGAGGGATGAGCCTGTGGGTCAAGTTAAGCATCCAGTGAAAAACTGAAAAAAATCACAGACAATTATTTTTTTTAAATGCATTGGCCTTTCACTGGACATATGGCATAAGAAGGAAAAACAGTTTAAAGGCTTGAAACGTGAAGTCTCAAGTGAAGTATTTATTTTAACACCACCCCCTTATCCCTGTTCCTTTTAAGCAAAGTGAGCTTTTATAACCTTGTTTGGCCACTGTCTAGATGGTGTTAAGGATGGCAATAACTGTCTTTTTGGGGGCGGAAGAGAAAAAATTAGTCAATATGTGCTGCAGAAATTGCTGCTGTTCTTCTTCTCGATGCCTGACCCCGTTTCCCTGAGGACAAAGACCAGAACAGGCAGAGCAGGGGAGGGAGCAGCAGCAGCATCTGCCTGGTCTAACCCATCCTCTCTGCCTGCGGCGACCCCATTCCTGCTCCCCATGGGGTGGCGGTGGCACTGGGCTCCCCTTAGGGCTCCATCTGCCCAGGAGGGTGCGAGGAGTGTGTGGGAGCCAGGGCACGGGACACCTGGGGGTGGGGGGAGCTGCCCCCCAGGACGTGCCTCTGTCTCGGTGGCCTCTGGCATCGCTCCCCAGCCCGGCTGCCAAAGCCACCCCTATTCGGTACCTTTGCTGAAATGTCAACGTTTGGGCAAACCAGTAATTTTGCTGCAGAGTGCAAAATCCCAGTGGATCAACCACAAAACCTGCATAAAGGACACATCCTCCTGGCCCTCGTATTTGTGTGCTGGCCTTTGTCTGCGCTGTCCCCAGCTCTCATGAGTGGGGATTAATCCCTGCAGTGGCTCGGTGGGCTGCCTGCCCACGCTGCAGGCAGATGTGCCGCCCCTGCCCTTCCCAGTGGGATGGGCAGCGGTGGGTACCAGCGTGTTGGCTCCGTCCCTGGGACCCCTGTCCTCCCAGAACAGCTTCCCGGCTGGGTAAGAAAGCAGATTTTCAGCTGATTCTCTGTTCCCTACTTCATTTGGATCCAGCAAAAGCAGGACAGCAAGCAACACTCACTCAATAGCTGCGTTCAGGTGCGACCCCGCAATGCTCACAACCTCTCTGCGGCTGGGACCGCTATTTGCTGCTTCCCTGGTTTATTATTGCACTGCAGAGATCCTTCCCCAAAGCTTTTACAACTGCAGGTCCCATCCTGCAAGCACATGCATACGATGACTTCCCGTACATGGGCCGTGCCGGCAGGCACACGTGCACCAGGCTGTTGCCGGACCTGGTGCGCGGAGCCGGGTGACGGGCTGGCAGTGCCAGCAGCGCCAGGAGGCTCCCCGGGATTTGTTTGCTTTCCTTCATTCCTCTTGTTGACTTTGCAGGAGCAATATGTGTGTGCAGGGGACCTGAATACAGATGTCCCCAAGCGGCTGGGAGCTGAATCATGCGTTGCCTCCTTTTTTTTCCTCAAGCCCAGACCCCGCTGACATTGAATTAAGGGCTTTTATTATCACTTGTGCAGGGATTTTTCTTTTTCTGAGCGTTCTCCACAGAGCGGCGGCTGTGCAGCCGCATACAGGCGAGCTGCCGTCCCGGCTGCCCCGCTATTAATAGCTGCTTTTCTCTTTCATGTGTGAGGCCCCGCACTTTTATTGCAGGCGAGAAGCAGCTCTTTGGATGTACTTTAGGTGTTTCCAATTCTCCCAGCAATGTCTTCTCCTATTTCAAATTCTTGCTGCCTATTTTTATTGCCTTTTATCTCAAATCCTTTTTTTCCCCACCCAGAAATGATCCTGCCAGAGGACTATTTTGTCGGTAATATTGCTTTTGCATTTTAGACTTTTCAAGGACTAATGAACTTTATTAGATTATAATGAACTTATTACTCAGTGCTGCTGACCTGCTTTCTAAAGAACTTGAGTTATTATTTGGAACAGGCCTGTTGAGGGACTGTATTTTTTTTTTTTTTTTGCAGAGTAGTATGAGTATATTAACTATTCAGAGTCAGATTTTTTTTTTGCTTGATTTTAATTATCTAAAATTAATGTGAAATATAGCTGCTCCACATTGATGGAGAGCCAGGGAGCAGGGATGGGGGCTGCTCCATCCTGTATGCAGGCTGGAGGAGCTGTGCTGGGATGGATTATTTGGTTTCCATCTCTCTCCTTCCTCCAGAACGTCATTCTCCATCACATCCCTGAGGCTCACTGCTTTGGCTTCTGGGCTCCAGCTGTGCCAGCTCCCCGCCTCAGCAGCCAAGGGATGTTCTTAGTGTAGATCCCCAGCAGAGCTTCACCCCTGCACTGGCTGGCAGGGTGCTTTGATGCCAATTTCTCAGCCTTGGGGTGTCCTCAGGTGAGTGAGTGTGGTTCTGGAGGACAACTGCTCCTCGCCATGTCACAGGGGTCCTGGCCAGCAGGTGGGCACGTGCTGGGCAGGAGCACTGACTGGGATAAACTCAGGGATGCGGCTTGGTGAGTTCAGGCCGTCCCACATCCATCAGTGGCAATAAACCAGCGCTGTTAAATCCTGTGTGCTGGGAGCAGGGAAAGGCAGCCAGCATGGGAGGATGATAAACCATCGCAGCCAGCAGTGGGAGGAGCGGGGTCCAAAGCTTGGTGCTGATTAAAGGCAGCTCCAGCCCCAGACACTTTCTCACCCTGGCAGGCGAATTGGTGCCCCCTCCGTGAGCCAGGGGCTGGCTCGTGTGAGTTAGGCACCAACACAGGCTCCCTCAGCCCTGCTGCTCCCAGCCTGCCGGCATGTTGGCCACGTGCAGCATGCAGGGCATGATCCTGGGTTAACAAGAGGCACAGCTGGAGCAGGAGCTCCACACGAACCCCGTGCCTGTAGCTTGCTGTCTTTCCGTACGCCGTGCTTCTCGGTGTGGATCAGCTGAGCATCTTGCCCTCCCCGGCCACACTTTCACCATCTGCTCCTGCTCAGTGGGGTTTGGTTCCCAATTTTCACCTTTCGCTGCCTCCCTTCTGCTGTGTAAGCCCTAGATATTTTCTCTGTGTGCTGCAACTCCTCCTCAGCCCTGCTGTGTGTCTTGGGTTTGTGCTAGTGTTTTCTCAAACCCTTTTAACACTCCTGAATGTCTGCGCTCTCTCACAGCGCTCCCTCTCCGCTCGGCAGCACGATGCTTTATGAGTGGTGGGGGGGATGTATGCGGAGTGAATGGATGAGTCAGGCGTTGGCAGGGCACCAGTTCATTGCAAATCAATTTTCACCTGCCTGAAGCCTGTTCAGAGGAGAAAAGGGAGCGTGTGGGGGAGAGAGGGCTGAGGAAAGAGCCTCCCCTGCACCAGCCAGCCACCAGGGTTTGGCTGCAGCCCTCTCCTGAGCAGAAGAGAGGAACAGCCAGAGCCAGGAAGGCAGAGAGGAAAGAGAGATCCTGGCATGAATCCCCAGCCACTGAGCAGCAAGGGAAAGGCATGGGCAGGAAAGAACAAGCTGCTCCTTGCTGCATCGCTTACATCAGGGTGGGATCCTGCAGGAAGGAAGCCCAAAACGTGGTCTCTCTGGCGGTGTTTTGCTGGTGGGTGGGGACTGAGGTTGCTCAATGCTCCTCAGGAGCCCACAGCTGACCCCAGAAATGCCAGTAATTGGGGATATCACCCCAGAGAGGTGGCTGGAAGGCACCTTCCTGCAGCACAGCATCTCCATGATGCTTGAGGTGCCTTCTCGCTCCTGTAGTATGGACAGCTATGGGGCTGGGGACAACATCTATGGGACACTGGGAGTGTGTGGGCAAGCAGGGGGTGAGAGGTGCTGCCAAGACTGGTGGAGACCTGCAGCCCTTCTCCCTCTTCTGCAGCGGTACCTGAATCCTCCACCTTGCTCCTGTGTGGAAACCCACTCTTTTCTGGAAAATCATCACATGTTGCCATCGTGTGCCGTGGCAGGGCCAGCTGGGACCTGGGGGCTCAGGGCGGGGGGGCTTTGGAGGGCATTGTAGGAGGGTGCAATCAGTCCGGGTTTGGGATTCAGGTGCTGCTAGTGCTCCCAGGATGAGAACTGGCCCTTGGCATCTCTGCCTTCATCCCAGGAATGTGGTACCTTGCTTTGCCCCTGGACACTGGCTGCTGTCTTGGGGCAATGCAGTGGGCTCCTTATCTCTTGTGGCATTCCCTGTTTGCCTTGTTGCAGGAGGGATTCTCTCCCAAAAGTGTCCCCATATTGTGCTTGGAATGTTTTTTCCCTAATGATGCCTGGAAGATGGAGACCCTCAACCACGGGGTGGAGGTAGGGCTGGCACACAGGGTCACAACCGTGGGGAAGGACTTGTCAGCTCCTGGCAGACAGAAGGTGTTGCAGGGTGGTGGTGGCAGGAGATCCATGTGCTGCATGGGGAGGCAGCCCCCATAAACCTGCCCTGCTCCCCCAGAGCACTGCCATCCCCATGGGCTTCACCCAGGGCTCGACACAAGCCAGACAGCTGCTCTGCGTTGGGGTTCCCCATGTTTCTTCACTGCATCAGACCCATTGAACTGAGGTGCTCTCACTGAGACAATCCATGGCAGAACAGGGCACCCAGCACCTGTTTCCGAGGCCTGGCTGGCCCCATGCTCCTGTAAGCCTTGCTGGGGACACTGCTGAGGCTGGGAGTCATAAATCAGAGGACTGAGCTTTTTTTCCCCTTTAGCTGCTAATGTTAGAACCAACCAAACAAAAAGCCTCCTTGCAGCATCCCTCCGTGCCAGCCTGCTGGTGCGCACTGGCTGAGAGTGGTCAGGAGGGTCTCACCCCTCCGGTTAACAACCAGCCCGGTGCGCAGGATGGCAGGACATTGCTTCGTGCTCTTTGGGAGCTGTAGGGATGGAATACTTGTGGAATGTGTAAGCACAGTCCTAAGCAGCGCCTGGTCAAGGACAGCCCAACCACACTTCACACACTCGCCGTGTCCCAGTGCTGGTCCCCGAGCTGCCTGGGCTTTGATCCGCTGGGACGCAGAGCAATAAATGGCTTGGGCAATCCCTGACAGCACAGCACAGATAACAGTGACCCTCTCTTCTGTAATTATCTTTTCTCATAAAAACCACATGCTGAATTTAATAAAAGAGAGAAGGGAAGTGATGGTTTCATATATGCTGCCAAACAGGAGCCTAATCTGTCCCTCCAAACCCGGGGAGGTCGGGGACCCCTCTCAGCGCTTGGGAGGCGGCGATGCTAGTGGCTGGCTCCGCTTTGCTCAGCAGGGTGACACTGCCTTCAACATGGTACCGCTCACCTGGATGTGGCGAAGATGTGGATTGGGCAGGCAGCTGGAGCACCTCATGCCTATATACAAGGACGAGCATTATTTGTTTCAATACAAGGGGCAATGTGCATCCCCTGAGCCCAGGACCTGGGATTTCACCCGGGATCCAACAGCCCAAGATGCTTTAATGGCATTGCTGGTAGGTCTGCTCAGCAAGGGCAAGCGACAGGGAAGAAATGCCTGGGATGTCTCTCTGCCTGCCCTGGACTCCCACCAAGCCGCGTTTGCAGTGCTGTGGTTTCCAGCTTCTCCCCTGGGTGCAAAAGGGGGTCAGAGTCCGGCTCCACGCTGCCCATAACACAGCCCCCGGTACAGCCCGCTGCTGCCGCAGGTGCCCGCCTGCAGAGCTACCCACATAGGCAGCGAACCGTGGGCGGGATGATAAATAACGTACCAGAGATTTACATGACCCTGCAGCTATAAAGCTAAGGGGAAGAGTTAGTGCTAGGCCACTTGAAAATTATGGGGCATTGTAAAAGCAGCCCCTTCCACAATGCCACAGAGCTCCCGGCAGGGAAGGATGCTGCTAGACCTTGCGTCTGCTCCGAGACCAGTGCTGCTCCTTCCTGGCTGTGGACTGCTGGGGAAGGGTGTGTGGCCAAACCGGTACCTGTTAGAGGGATGGGGAGAGAACCCTGGGATGAGGAGAGGGGCTGGATGGTGCGAGGAACAGTGTGGGCGCCTGCCTGCCCTCTGCCCCCACTGAAGACAAGCAGAGCAGCACGGCTGGTTGCAGAGCGGTCGCTGGTCCCCAATGCTCCTGCAGCAGAGTCCAGCCCCAGGCACAGCTCGGAGCAGCTGTGGGCCAAGTCAGCGTGGCCAAGTGGGATGTAGGCAGCCAGGGTGGCAGGGGACCAGGGAAGAGATGCCTGTGGTCCTGCTCGGCTCGTCGTTAATGGCTGTGCAGCACTAGCACCTTGCAAGGCAAGTCAGCTGGCACGCTCGCTCTCAGCCTTTTTTCATGTTTTATTTAAACCTCGCGTTTCTTCTTAGCGCTGCTGGAGAAGGAAGGTGCCTGTGAATCTCCAACGGTTCGTGTTCTGATCTGGCCTCTCAGATGCCATTAGAGCCCATGTGACATGTACTCGGGGGTGGTGGCAGCGCTGGGAGCTGGAGGCAGGGTGAGGGCAGAGCTGCTGGTCTGCTGGGACGGCCGGTTTCCAATCACAGCTGCTTCGCTCCGGAGCCATCGCGCCCTGCTCGTGCCCTTTATGGAGAGCAACTTTAATTTCTAGTGTGCCCTGCTTGTCGCTTGATCTCAGACCGTGCTCTATTACTTAATCTATGACCTCTGCCCGCTCTGAGCGGGATCATCAGACGTGCTGGCTAGCATCGCACATGGAGCTGACAGCCTTGTTATACCCATGCCCGTCTGCACATGTGTTGGCTGTGCACACCCACGCATGGTGCTGGGGACCTTGGGGTGCTCCCTCAGCCAGTGATGCTGGTGCATCAGGGTGACACTCTGTGTCAGGTCTTTCCCAAAACAGCCGGGACCTTCGCAAGGAGAAGGGGCAGGTGGGCAGCACCAACCGCTCGGGCAGTGGCGAAAGGAGACTGATGCTGCTGGATGTGCATTTATGGATGGATATCGCTGGCAATTATGATAATGGCTGGGATATCCAAACTTGACATCTTCCTCGTGGATGATGAATAAGCTGTCTGACTCCTGTTCATTTTTTATTCAAAACTTCAACGCTGGCTAATCCGGAGATCCCAGTGCTAAATGCTAATGAGAAATGCTCTGCCTGACTCCCATACTTAACAGCAAAGCAACTCCCAGGATCAAGGGGGTTAAGTATTGAAATTGTCTCGTACATTAAATAATTAGTAGACAAACAGATTGACTTCTCGAGCCATCACCGGCCCCATCTGTTTCCTGCGCATTTGCTCCCTCTCTCTTTGCTTGATCGGATAATTGGGTAGGGCTTCACCGAGCGGCACTTCCCATTATTTGGGCAGTTGCAGTGTGTCAGGAGGGGAAATACGATGTTGTGCCTCTAATTGAGGCTGGCTGTGAAGCCAGAGCGTGGGCACACTGTGAGTGTAAAGGAGCAGTAAAGCCACGGCGGGACGGCTGGCATTGGCTCCTCGCTTTGTTCGGAGGGCTGAGGTGGGTGGTAATTAGGCAAACGATGCGAGGGGTGAGGGAAGAGGTTGGGCTTGGTTTGATTCTTTGCTAGAAGAAGGTATGAGCCCGAATCTCTGTGTGTGGGTACACCGTGCACGGCAATGAGCTTGAAGGGAAGAAGTGAGGGCAGAAACATGGGAGAGACACTGCTGACGTGCCTCAGTCCAGCGTGTGCTGAAAGAGTGGGAGGTACAAACTCCATGGCCCCCAGAAGAGAAAGCTTTAAAAGGCCATTTGCTGCGCAGAAATTTTTTTGTAAATGTTTCAAATGGGAGTTTGGAAGCTTTTATTTTTTTATTTCCTTTTCAGTGCTAATGCTTGAAGGTTTCCTGTAATTGCCTCCCTGTTTTTACTGCTCTGTGGCTTTTCTGAAATATTTTTGTTTTAATTACAATATTGATTTAGATACAATGCTAAGAAGACCCCTGAAAAAAAGTAAATGAAAAGCAATTACTAGAGAGTGCTCTAATGGAAGGGAGCCTCACGTGGGGAATCAGCCCAGACCTCAGCAGTTATTATTATTTATAGACCCCTGGAAACAAGCACTTGGCCATCCTGGCATGAAGAGTTATAGATGGGCGGGCTGTTTCCATCAATAAAACACCCAGCGCCTGCAGATAGGGACCTGCTGGTGGTGGCCACCCCAGCCTGCCGCTGCCCGGCCCTGGATGAAGGTGCCCGTGCTCCCCGCGCCCGGCGCCGCGTTTGCACCCCAAGTGATCCCTGGGCAGCGAGCGGAGCCTTGGCTTTGGCAGAGCGTGGCGGGTCCCAGCCCACAGGACAGCGGGAAGGTGCCCACTGGGTAGGTGAATCCTGCCAAGGGTGGCTTACGCACGAAGCCACTTAGGCAACCTTTTGTGGTGTGTTTAGTTTGGATTTTTTATTTTCAAGCCTTCCCCATCAGGCTGTTACCGTGACGGGTCACTGTTCAGCTGGAATGCTGTGTGAGGGTGGTGTGGGCTGGGGAGGGAAAGGCAGGCACTGAGAGAGGAGGTGAATGTTATCTTGTCAAGGTAATAAAAGGGACGAACCTGAGGCGTGCCGTACAGAGGAAGTTGGCTTTTCCCTAAAACACATAAGACATATTGCTGGGAAAACTCTATTAAGGATTTTAAAAAGGTGAAAACCTTTCAGCCAGTTGACTCTCGAGAAAGGTTCCTTGGCACTGAATAGATAAATAGAGGCTTTTGCCCTTAGCTATTCTAGCATGAAAAGAAAGTCTTATGAATACTCACCAGATTAATGAGACAGAGGACTCATAAATATGTCAGAAAAACACAATAATAGTTGGAGGTGAAATAGATGCCTCCGTGGGATGCAGATTAATATTCACGAGGCTGAGGGGCTTGCCAGAGGTCCTCCCCCCACAGTGGCTGTGCCCCTGGGCAGCCGTGCCAGGCAGGGTGCCCACGGCCCCGCGCCCAGCCTGGGCCTGGAGCAAGGAGCTCATCCTGGGATGAAGGCTTCGCCTTGCAAGGGCTTGGCCAGGGCAAGAGGAGCTTTCGCTGTCCCCTCGGGATGGCAGGGCTCAGCTGTCCCACACCAGCGGGGTGCTGTGCAGCCGGGTTTCATGTCTGCCATAAAAATCCACTTTTCATGGTGTGTAGATCGGGGTGTTCATGGTAGGAGCAACTCCAAACTGCAGAATAAAGCTGCCTTGGTGTGTTCCCAAAATGCACTGTAGCCTGCAGTGGGCCACTGCTGTAGTCCAGCATCCTGCGACAGCCCCGTGGAGATGCCGCTTGCAGAAGCTGCCCAGAAGCTGCCCCAGAAGCTGGCAGAGCGGTACCTGCCATGCTCCTGCACTGCACCGGGCATCTCATCAGAGCGTGGCTGGAGCTACAGGGTGCCCTGCTTGAAGCAAGGAGCTGTCAAGAGGTGCAGAGTGAAGAGGGGAGCAGGGGGCGATGCCCTCTGTGCTGCTCTGGTGAATGCTTGCAGAGGCTGCTTTTCTGGGGAAAATGATGTTTTTCTTCTCCTGGCTCTTTTCCTCTCTCGTGAAAAAACATACTGCAGGTAGGTGACCTCCACTGTGACAACTCCCCTGGGCTGCTGCTGTGAGCCCTTGGGCGCCACTCGCTCCAGGGGCTGGTGGCTCCACGTGTTTGGGCAGGGAAAGGGAGATGAGGAGCTACCCTGGGCTCAGCAGCTATTTCTCTTGTGGCTTGCACAGAAACCATGTCATTTCTTGCTGACAAATGCCCACAGGCTTGTACCAGGGGCGACGCTGCCCAGGACCCTGTGTGCAATACCCTCCTGCCTCTGCATCCCCCCAGAAACACCCAGCATTGGGAGCAGGGACTAAAGATGGTGTTAGCCTCATAAATACTGTATCAGGGCTGCTGAGAGGAAAGTGATCCTAAAAGATGTTGCGTGTACAACACGGCAAGGTACTTCATGTTGTACAAGTGCGACAGGGCCACATCGGGAGTGCTGCCCATCCCAGGGAGCTGCATGCCAGTGGGTTACACTTTGCCATGGCTGCACTGAGGTTATAGAAAGGTGTTTAACAGTGGCAATCTGGATTTTTAAAGTGCAGGTTGAAGGCAGTGCTTGCTGCTGGCCCGAGGTTTGTGGGCATCTCGCCTCCTTACACCTGCCGTGCGAGCCCGTAGCTGTGAGGACCAGCATACAGGGTCGGCTCTGACCTTGCTTCACCCTCCCGCTGGTCTCTGTGTGCTCTGGGGAGTTTGGGAAACTCCCTGGGGATGTCAAGTCACTGCATGGCAAAATAGAGCAAGTCCCTCTGGCAGTCGCTGTGGTCCTCTCTGTGGGCAGGGAATGGACAGGATGGGATGTGGCTGAGCACAGGGCACAGGAAGAAGCTGTGACATGGGGAGGGGGAGATGGGTGAAGGCCCCTGAGTGCTAGAGGAGCTTGTCCTCAGTGGAAACAGCCCTGAGTGTAGGTGTTTAATAGGACTATTGCATCGAGTGGCACTGCATTAATCGCCATGGTAACACGGCAGCAGTAAACAGTCTGAAATCATCCCGGAAAATATCAAGCCAGTGCTCACATCGGCCCTAATACGAATTAACAACTAAGTTGGCAATGACTCAGTGTAGCATAAAATGCAGCCATAGCGTTGCAGAAGTCCCCCAAAGGGTAATTGCAGAGTGTGCCAGCCGGGGAGCAAGCCCTGCACCCCCAAGAGTGGGGTTTGCTGGGTGCCGTCCCACACAGGCAGCCCCTCGTCCGTGGGCAGTGAGTAAAGCAGCTGGAAATACCCAGAGCAGAGATCTCCTCCAGCCGGCCCCGCGGGAGGTGCTGCGGGATGCGGGCAGAGCCTCGGGGCTACAGCAGGACCTGCCACTGGGCTGCTCTGGTGGCCTTTTCCCCCGGTGCCACTCATCGTCACTCAGCATCTCTTGTCAAGCCTTTTTCTGAGCAAAATTGGCCCTTCCCATTGCCAGCAGCTCAGTGTGGAGTTCAGCCTGCAGCCAGGCTTTGCCAGCCTGTGCATCCAGCAGCAACCCCAAAGGATGTACACTGTAAAACCTTCCTAGCATGCTGTCTGGATTTCATCCTCCTCCCCAGCTGGACGACAATCCACCATGTGCTGTTGCCGCTCTCTTGGCCCCAGCATGTCAGTGCCTCCCTGGCACATCACATTAGGGTCCCTGAGCATCTTGCCCCCAAGCAGCATCCTGCCCCCAACCACTAGCAAGCAACAGCAGCAGCTGCAGTACATCCTCAAGCACAGTGTGTGTTGCTGGTCCCCAAAACCACCTCCCCTGGGGATGTCCCTTAGCTCTCCTGAGATGTGCGCCTTGGCAGAAAGCGTTACACAAGCTCCCAAGGTGTTTGGGGTGTCCTGGAGGAGAGCGTCTCTGCGAACCCCTGTGGCAATGATTTGCAGCTGATCGCAGCTTCACCAGATTGATGCCTCAAGTCTTTTCCCATTTTTCAAGTGTTGCTGCCTGCGGCCAACGCCTGCCCTGGCACGTACAGGGAGATCATATCCCAAAATTGCTGGGGAAGGGGAGGTGGGGGTCTGTGGGGAGCAGGGTACCAGGGGCAGGGAGCTCTACGCGGGATCAGCACAGGGTGGGAGATTGCAGGGACAGAGGTATCGTGCTCATGTGAGTAGTCATCAAGTAGCAGAAGCAAAATAGGGAGAAGGGAGGCCTGGAAATTTGTGATTGGAGTCTAAATGAAGGCACTGTGCCCCAAGCATCCCCCCAGGCCCTTTTGTCACGTAGTTTGAACCCCAGCTCTGCTCTGTGTGCTGACCTTCCCTGTGTGGGGAGCAGATGATGGTTGCAATCCACAGCCAAGCCTTTTGCTTGTCCCCTAGGCTCTTTATAGGACCCTCCAGACACCCCTGGAAGCCGCAGAGCACTGAGGATGCTCATGACACCTGTGATTGCCTCCAGATCTAACTGCTTTCAGCCTAAATCGCTGGAGTCAGGAGCCAAACTCTCAGTTCTTGAGTTCAGACTGTCAGATCTCATTCCCACCGAAAAAAGGGTAGCAAAAGGGCAGCCCTCCCCTCGTGGGCATTGCCTGACTTATTCACCTTGCACCTGAGCTCTGCGCTCAGCCCCAGCTGGGCTCTGTGGTAGGTAGCTGGGGTCTCGGGGCTGCCTGGGCGCAAGCATGCCAGGTGTGTGCTGGAAGGGCTGCCCCAGCCACAGCTTGATCTTGGGTCAGACAAAGAGCATTTTGCTTTTCCTGTTATATTTAATCCCTCTTGGTCCAACAGATGCATGTGTTGATTTGTCTGGCTTCAGCCTGCCACGCTCTCTGGCTCCTTCCTATGGTCCAGGTACTCTGAAAGGTGCTGTGTAAGTGATTGCGATATTGTCTTTCATGGCAGTGCTGGGCTAATGGTGGGACTTGATGATCTTAAAGGTCTTTTCCAACCTAAATGATTCTTTGGTGGTCATGATACTCGTGCAGCACTTGCGTTACCCAGATGGCAGAGAGCTGGGTCTGGGACCTTTCCACAAAGCCCGTGGAGGTACCAGATTCCTGCAGTTTGGGATCTTCTTAAGGTCAGCTCCAGCACGGGAGCAGGATGGTGCCTGCTGCATCCCTGCCGTGGGTGATGCTCGCTCCCAGACGAGCGTCTGGCTCCTGGCTCGCACAGAGGGGAAACACCTCTAACACGCTGGTACATGGTGCCACCTTGCTGGGGCTTTCCATGATGTCAGCCACCATGTTAGTCATTGTCATGGAAACAAGGAGGCTGCGGTAAACAACAGGAACCGTCCCCGGAAAGCGCCCTGCCATGCAGGTCTGTGCAGCAGCGGGCAGGCTGCTGGGGGGGGGGGGGCGACAGGGCAATGGTGGACCTGGCCAGCAAACAGCCCAGCAGCTTCCCTCAAAGGGAACTCCTGGCACTGCCCTGGGACAAGAGAGGGAGGATGGGGACCTCAGTGGGTCACCTTTTCATGCAACAGCTCACCTGGGCATGGAGCCAGGAGAGCCACCAGTGAAACCCCAAGACCACCTCATCCCTCCGCACTGGGTCCAGCCCAGAACGCTGAGCGACGGAGGGACCCAGAGCCAGTTTTTACCAAGATGTGCAGCAGGTGAGAAAATAGCAAACAATCTCCCTGCAGCCGCTGTGCTGTATGTGCGCTGCAGGTCTCATTCCCAGAGCTGCGTACAGGGACATGGCCAGGCACATGTCCCTACAGCCACATGTCCCTGCACCACCAGCTATGCGGCCAAAACCTCAAAGTCTCAGCAGTGGGGCAAGGTACATGCAAAATGCAACCTCTTTGGCTCATCTGCAGCCTCTGGGGGCTGAAGCCCCATAAAACCTCTTTCAAGTGTAAAAGGACACTTTGTGCCATCAGCGAGTGGAGTGGAGCCAGCAACCCCTCTCCCATGTGCAGCCTGAGGCTGTGGGTTCCCATCAGGGTGTCACAGGCAGGGTGACGCAGGGATGTGCAGAGAACATTGCCAATACCTAGCCAGGCTGTGCTCCCAACGGGGGAAGTAATGCCTGGCATGAACTAAATTTTGGCTTTGGGTACATTTTGCTTTGATTTAGCAAGTGGAGATGGAGCAAGAGAAACCACTTGAGAGCTCTGCCTGGGCAGAAAGGGCCAAGGGCCAACAAGGATGGTGTCACCATCACAGCAATCCATCAGGGGTTTCGCACCATGCCTTGTTTTCAATGTTTCAGAAACCTCCTGGTTTCTGCAGGGTTTTGGGGTGGCAAGGAGGGACATCTCTCTTTCAGGCACCCGGACTGCTCTGCGCCACAGCCAAGAGCTGTTGGTGTTCACATCACGTCCCCAGGCTTTGTGCCCGTGAGCCCACCAGTCCAGTGCAAAGAAAGGTTTCTTTCAGACAGCCTTTTTCCACATCGATTTTTAGTATTTGTCTTTTCATTAAGACCCCAAATCTCCTGCTTGCCCCTCTTAACTTCTCTTAGCCAGTTTCTTCGTGTTGTAATTTCAGAGGCAGTTTCAAGGTTAGAGCAAACTCCTCATGCTGCAGTGACTGCAGCTCTCCAGGGGAAGGTTAAAGGATGCAAATTGTTGACAGAGGGCTTTTCAATTTAGCATGCAAAGATCTGATGGTTGAAAGGTGAAGCTAGACAAATCCAGGGTAACAGGACGGGTGATCAGCAATTGGAACAATTTGCCAAGGCTCGTGATGGATTCTCCTTCACTGGTGATTTTAAAATTAAGATTGGATGCTTTCCTAAATGATGTGGTCATGTTCAAGAAGCATTAATTCAGGGAAACGCTTCAGAGGAGTTCGGGCTGCTCCTACCTACAAAGCCGTGAACCTGCATCCCTCCCAGGCTTTTTGCATCTCCTCTTTCTAAGCCTCGGTCATGTCGTTGCAGTCCGTGGGGCTGCCACAGGCCACTTGGCAGAGACTTGCTAACCTTGCTGGGTGCTGTGGGTGGCCCAGGAAGCTCCTTCAGCCCGCACCCTGCCTCCCAGCACCTCCGCTGGTGACTGTGTCACTGTGGCAGCACAGGCTGAGCCCACCGCAGAGCTTCACCCTGCTCCCTCCTGCCTCACAGGTGCCCTCCGTCGCCAAATCCTCCTGGAATGCTGGCTCTCCCGGGCAGGGTGAGGGCTTTGGGGGGCCACCATGCTTATCAGCAACATCTCACCTCTGCTTGGAGCTGCGCCCAGCCATCCCTCCAGCTTCAAATGATGGACAGCATCTCTGCCTTGGTGCCTCCCGGGGTCTGATCCTGCTTTTCATCAAGTACAACTGCCAGAAGCAAGGACCAACTTTTCCCCCTGTGAATATCACTGTGTGGGAGCAGGGTACAGAACATTTGGCTCAGTGGCACCAATGCACTCACCCGGCAGCCAGCTCCTCCCTGCTCACTGACACTCGATGCTACAAGGAAACCAGGGAGTTTTTACATTATTTTTATTGCTTAATGTTTTCAGCACATGGTCTCCAGAATGACTGTCCCCTTCCCTGCTCTGAAACTCAGATGTGCCTCTTGGGTTCATTTAAACTGTTTGCCCTGTTCTTTCATTATTTTTTTTCTACTGGAATCTAGCGCCCAGCTGACAGATCTTGAAATCAGCATCCAGGCCTCCACCCTTCCAACAGCGTGTGAACTGCTGCCCCCAGCCTCACAGCACGCTGGGTGGCCCTGCCCCAACCAGAGCCACCTTCCCAGGGGCTGAACGCGTTCCCCCTGCTTTCCCACTGGTATTTTTGGCTTTTCTACCTGCACAACTGCCTGGTGATGCCCCTGGGCTCTTAGCAGTGGTAAGCCCTGGTTCTCCATGCTTGAAAATCAGTGGGGCGGCCAGGATCGAGTTACTATTAAGTGTGGTTGTTATTTATTAGCAATAATTGAAATTGTGCTAACCATAATTTTTCTTACTTGGGTACAATATGGACACCAGCATCCAGCTCTACGCTGGGACTGCAAAGTAGTTCTGCTCATCCTGCTAGAGTGCCCCAGTTGAGCACTGCCAAACTATCTCACATGAAAAGCCACGGAGTGAGAGTCTCTATATGTTTTCATCATTCTCTTGCTTTTCATTTAATGTAAAGCTGTGTTCTTCGTAACGTTCAAACAAACAACTGTGTAACCTTCTTGGGCATTCAGATCTAAGAATCCTTGTTTTGTGCCATGTATATGGAAAGAAAGTAATGGATGTCTCTAGCTTAATGGTCTAAAAGTCTTTCTCGCTGTGCAAAAAACCCCAGCATCCCCAAATCCATTTTCATTTATAACGTTATGAGTAATTCTACTGGCAGCAGTTTTTCCTTCCCATATATATTTATTAGAGGGAGAAATTCCCCATCCTAAAATAATGTTCTTGCTTGGATCAAATAGTTTTCAAACTCCAACTCTGTGGTTAACCCTTTCATTGCTTCCCATGTGCTGCTTTATCGCATACTGTGTGGGGTGGAGTGTTCCTCTCAGAAGAGGTGACACCCGGGAATGCAGAAAGCAGCCTCAGCAGATGACTGAGAGGCAGACGGAGGCAGGAAAACAAAACCAGAGCAGCTTCAGAATGAGCTGTGCCATTTTTGCGAGAGCAGGAAGCCATGGGGACTAGGACCCCTATCCCCAAAAAGCAGAGGTCTTCTGCCCATGCTCCTCAACTAATGACCATGAAGTTCTGGTTAGGGTATTGCCAACTGCACACAGACACCCTGAGCTCAGCTGGGCTGCTGGGGGACACGGGTGAGTGTCCAAGCCCAGCTAAGGGACTCTGCAGGGTGGGCTGAAGGTATCTCTGAGGTTTTATGGACCCCGGAATGGTGGTGATTGTGTAACGGTTTATAGCTCTTAAGACCAAGTCGCCTGCAGAAGGGCCACCTCCCAGCTAAGCTTGAAGGTAAGGGCCCTTGAGAGGAGGGGATCCCCCCCATTTTCTGATAAAATATTCCTGTGGCACCTATTTCTGCAGGAAGGAGAGGGAGAGAAGCAGTTGCTGCCCAGAAGGAGGAGGATGGGGCCACCATGGATGGGGCTAAAGGCCCCAGAAATCTTGGTCCCCTCTGACCGCTTGTTGGTGACTGGTGCATTGTCTCCTGGTGAGCAGGGTATTTTTCATCGTGTCGGTGACAAATGGCTCTCGGTTGACTAGAAAAATGGTTTATTGATTAGCTAGCAGAGGTGCACGCAGGGATTGCGCTGCTAACCAACTGTGCCTCTTCTGCCAGCCACTCGCTGCGGGGGCACTGGGGACTGGTGGGGGGACTTGGCCAGATGTGGCCATGCGGTGGCTGTGGCTCCTGCACAACAGAGAACGGTGCACAGCAGGGCTTCGGGAGCCTCATGCTGCTCCTTTCCCTGGGTCCCTTTTGGGGCTTGCTAAGCCTGGACATGTCACTGTCCCCAGGCCAGGGGACCAGCTGCCTTCCAGGGACTGTTGGTGCCAGTAGGTGACAGGGCCATCTCTGCGGGTTACCTCTTGGCAGTCAGTCCTGCTGCTTTCCTGTGCCGCTTCTCCCCCCGGCCCCCCAGCCTAAACCCGCTGCTGGGCTTGGCTGCTCCCTGCAAACCAGACATGTTTGGATGCTGTAGGGTGAAGCCACACCAGTTACCTGAACTGCCTGGGAAGACGGCAGTTTTGAAGTTCTCCCTATTCAGAGCTTCATTGCTGAAAAAAACAGCTTATTACTTAGTCTTCCATTTTTTTTTTTTTTATTTTCATCTTTAGCCTCTGTGTGTCTAACCACAGCACACCTTGAGCAAGTTGAGCATAATTAATCAAGGTTTGCTTCCCTGTGTTCACATGGGATTCCTAATCCGCAGTAATTCCTTTGGGGAACAGATGCAATTATGAAAGAAACACTTATTAAAAGGAACTGTAAGTGCCATAAAAAAATGTCAGGACGATTGTCCTTTAGTTGTTTGTAATGTTGCCAGTTGTAACGTATGATCATAGTGCTACGTCCCAGCTGTCTGCGTCCCCTGGTACAGTGTGCTTCAGCGATAGCTTGTGTGAGGTTTCACGTGCAGCTGCACGGAGCCCCCCAGTTTCAGCTGTTCTTTCTTTTCTCTCCATCCTGCAAGCACCTATTCTTAACTCGTCAAGCCTGTCACAGCCACGAACCTCCTGTAGGAAACACTATATTTGATCTCTCCTGACTGAAACGGATGATGAGCTGTTTGGAATTAATATCTTGTGCACGTGTCAATGTGACCAGGCACTGGAAGAAGATATATTTGACAGTGATGTGTTGGTTTGACTGCCTTGGCAGAAGAAAGACCACAGCAACAGCTGCAAAGGTGTACTGCACTTTTCCATCTTTTTTTGTTTTCTTGCCTGGTAAGGAGTGAAGAAGGAGCTTACAACCAAAATCCATGTGTGGGGCCTTGTTCAACACTCCTGAGGTGGCACTGACCACCTGAGGATAGGGAGTCTAGGGAAATGAGAACTCTGGGGTGGTGCTCTTGGATTTGGCCCATCGGTTTTTCACTCGGTGGCTTAGCTTTTTGCCCATAGGACTGGTGAAGTGGTGCCAGTCCAGTTCTGTAGAGACCTTGAAGGAGCAGCCAAACAAATGCAGACAAAGAGATCTCCAGGGGAGCTCTTTAATAGCCCGTGAATGAGGCCAAATAATTCTTGTGCATGGGATGGTGTCAGAACAGGGAGCAACTTGTCTTGGAAGAAGAAACAGAGGCAAAGGGAAGTGGTTTTGCTGTATGAATTAAGAATGTGCATGCTTGCTGCAGGCGCTAGAGGATAAGAGGATGTGGGACCTACTGAAAACTATGAGTGATTAGTAACGTGATGGTGTATTGTGAGGCTGCTGACCTCTGTGTCTTAAGGTGAAGCACCTTTTTGTGGGCAAATAGGAGAGCCAGCCAAACCTGAGGGAACAGAAGGACAGGAGATGTAGCAGGAGCTGTCTTAGTTCAGCTCAAGCGCATCACTGACCTTTGGGAGAGGAGGAAAGGCTGCAAGAACTAAAAGCCAGGTAACGTTCCCAACAGCAGGCCAGGTGCCATGGGCAGTCAGGGATGAAACCAGGCAGCTCAGGGTGCAAAGCACTGTGCAGGGACTGTAACGGGTAATAAGGATCAGCTGCAGATGAGTAAAATATTTTCAAACTGACCAAAGCCAGAACTTCACCCTCAGTTAGTCAAGGAATGAGCAGAAACCATCTCAGGGCTGTTACAGTGCTCCAGGAGACTGGCAGAGGCAAAGGTAAAACCTGTATTAACAGGGGGGTAAAAATAGGAGGTATGGAAAATTGTTACTAGCATTGCAATCTAACTAGTTTAAGTTCCCAGAAAAATATCATTTCTATGTTAAAAAAATAAAAAAAAAAATCCTCCCCAAAAGAAACAACACACATGTGTCAAGCCAATCTGGTTTCCCTGTCATGAGGCTCAACATTTTGGGCTGAGAAGAAGCCAGAGATGCGAGATGTCTCGGCTTTGCTAGCATTTTGCTGCATTTCATGTGAAACTCCTTTTAACAAGGTTGGTAAGCAGGTCTCCGTAAAACTGCTGTGGGAGAGGTGCAAGACGTGGTTGGAAACCAGACAAGAGAAGACAATGATTTGCTATCAAATGAAAGGACGGATTGAATGACTTTCTGCAGGAATCCATCCTTGATCTAACAGGAGTCAGTATTTTCCCTAACAATCTAAATGATGGAATATTCTCTGTTCAGTCTGCAGAGGTTCAAGATGGGAATTAGTGCTGCAATTGCAGAGGAGAAGATTTCTAATCTTGTAGCAGTAAGGACAATTAAGCACTGGAATGTTTTGCCCGGGGAGGCTATGGAGTTTCTATCATTAGAAGTGTTCAAGAGGAATTTGGAGAAACATCTCTTGGGAATAATAGAGAGCTAAGCCTCCCCTGAGGCAGGGCCAGTGCTTGAGGTGTGTTCCAGACCTATTTTCTGTGAGTCTGCACCGTGCCAAAAGCAGTGTCGCATCTTCTATGACTTTTAGGGGGAAGTATGAAAAATACCACAAAAAGCTGGAAACATGTGATGACTTTAGAAATAAAGCCTCGTGCTTTTATTTACCAAAATCTCAATGTATTAACCCAGTTCTCCAAACAAGCGGCAGAAATTGAGCAGCCTGCCTTTTAAGCCTCGTCTGCAGATCTGCCGGCGCTCTTGCTGGCTTCCTCCACACTGCATCTGGAAAGCCTGGGTGGTATGGTCTTACCGCTGTGCAAAAGCATTGGATTTCTAAAACTGAAATACAAACAAGGGTATTTGTATGAAATGGGAATGAATTTTTTTTTTCCATCGACTCCTCTGGCAAAGGCAGCTGAGCATTTGGAGTGATGGTGTTTGAAATGCAAAATGCACCTCATTGGAGAGTTGTTTCGTGCAATTCATCTTCAGAGTACACTCTTACTGCTTGTTTGCAATGTGCAGCTATAAACCATGCTTTCTGAAAGTGCTCTGGCTGGCTCAGTGGTAAGGAAGAGGGAAAGGACGGTAATATCAGGCATTTCAATCCCCACTGCAGCCTACATTGCTCAAAGCAAGATGACTTGCAAACATCTAACACGAATGAGGAAGATGAATCGTATGCAAGGTCAGGCGCAATGCCAGGAAAGTGATAGAGGCAAAAGCAGTTAATTGCTTTAGATTCCAACAACCCCAAAACGTGCCCTGTGTACAGACATCCGTTCCTTGCACAGCGGTGGACCTCACTGTCCGAACCGGCAAATAAAATAGGCAATGGAGGAGCTCGTCATGATTTTTAATGTCAAAATTAGATTCACTGTTGCCTTATGGTCTCTGTAATTACTAGACATCACTCATCATTTTTGCCAGCTCAAGGGATACTCTGTTATTGACCTCACTGGGAAGATACAAATACATTACTGAATGGAAATATCACCATTTACTATTGTAGGAAGGTCTACATCATAGCTCAAAGGACTCTGAAATCTTTATCTCAGTGTGCCTACAGCAGAGGAGATGACTGATACTGTTGATATGATGGCACACCGCTCCTACTAAGGTCTTATCTTAGAGGAGAAAAACCTATTACAGGTTATTAAAGGAGAGCAACTATAGCAGACCACAAGCTTGAAGGAGCCTGCTACAGTCAAACAGCTAGAAGGACCGTGCTGGGCTAGCACAGAGCTGCTGGTGGGGGAGGTGGCCAGAGGGCACGGTGGCCTCGCTGGTCCCAAGCTAGTGGAGCCACAACAACTCTTGGGAGCATGGCAGGAGTGCAGAGAGCCACAGAAGGTGAATGTTGTGGCGAGATGAGCACTGAAAGTAGGGAGAGGCCGGCGAGATGCTCTTGCGAAGCCTTACTTGGATCATCATGGTGGCAAGGTGCTCTTGTGAAAGCTGTGCGTGGAGCACCATGGTGGATGTTCAACTCTGGGATTCAGCCCTGAGGTTGCCTGGGAGAGGCGAGTCACTCACCGGCTTGTGTTTGTCACTTGGGAGTCTGTGATGGGGATACTCTGCTGCTGCCTCTCTGCTGGGGACATGTCCCATGGGTCTGACAGTGCTGCCTGCACTGGGCCTCCCTCCTTTCTGGTAGGGCCAGGTGTCTCTTAGGGACCATCTCCTTGAAGAACGAGGTCATTGCAGAGGCGGTGTGTGCCACGGGTGCCAGGTCTCACCCAGGAGGCTGCCTGTGCTCCCCGGGACCTGTCTGTTGCTGCTGGGTGAGTGACATGGCCCCCAGCAAGCCCCCACCATCGTGGAGCTGGAGGGCATCTCTGAGCCACAAAAAAAGGGCTTTCTAAGTAGGGGACTTTGGTGGAGATCTGCTGTCCTTGTCCATGGGAGTCGTGTGCCTTTGCTTTCTGGTCTCTGGGCAGCTGCAGAGTAAATGTCTGTGCAGGCAGATGCTCAGCAGGGCACGCTTTCTTCTGTGTAATCTGCATCACCCTTTCAGTGCGAAACCATGACTGCTGACACTCAAGCTGAGAATGAGTCTCCCCACCAAAGGGTTTTGGTTTGGTCCCCAAGACCACTGCCCCCATCAGCACCTGGCACCCCTGCCTGCACAGCCCTGGCAAGGAGGGGGTGGTGGGAGAGACGCCCCTCCGAGGGGTCTCACTCTCCTGCCTGCCTGGCCCCGCTTTCTGCCTGAGAGCATCTCCGGTGAGGAGGAGAGCTCCCCGGTGCCCCGGCAGCTCGCGCTGATGGACATGAACCCTGCTGGGGCATCGTCCCTCCGGCGCGGCCAGCTGGCTCCGGCTGTGTGGCGGCTCGGGAGCTGGAGGGCTGTTCCTGAAGGTTTGCTGGGATGGGGCTGGCAGAGCTCCTTTATGATTTCCAGGCTTTTTAAGAGGCACCGTAAAATTGCCCCCCATGCATTTTGAAGGGGGAGTGGCGGTCTGCAGACAGGCAGGGCAGTGACAAAGCAGGAGCTGGATCCACAAACCCTTCCAGAGGCTCGGCAGCCAGTAGGTTGTGGCTGGTTTTTCGAAGATTCATAGATTTCATCTGGGAAGGACCAATAATTTAACACGTGCTTGGCTAACGTGGGTCGTGCTGACAAGTACGCTGGGACTTGATGGAAAATAAAGAGGTGGTGAATCCCACCTTCTCTTGGTGACTTGTTCCTAGGGCTAATCACTCCTGTCATCTCATTCATTTTTAAAATGGTGTCATGCAAATCTGTCCACTGCTTTGTAAAATCCCTGCCGGTACCCTCAACCTCCCACAGGAGCCTGGTCCATGGAAAGCCACACACCTCCGAGAGCGGTTTTAGGCACCAGAGGGAGAGATGAGCCGGTGCCAGGCAAGCCGGAGCCCTTCCCGGGGTGACAGCCTCTGCGGGGATGCTCGCCGCGCCAGGAGCTGTGTCACTAAACCTCTCGGTGCGGCATCGCTGATGGGGTAAACCAACTGCAGGCAGCGTCCTGCTGTCCCTGCTCGCTGCTCTCCACACTGCCAGCAGCCCAGGGCAAAGCTGCCCGGGGGTCCTGGGGGGCATGGGGGTTGGTGACCTCCTCAACGATGCATCCCGGCAGAGGGGGGAACCTGCTTACTGCGGGGCAGGGGTGAGGAGGCTCCTGGTGTGGGGAGGAGGTGGAGGAGGAGCTCTGGCCTCGGAGGACACATGGAAGGATGGGGGGAAGGAGAAGGGCTGTGCATGCAGGCACTCGTTTCGCCTAGATTTGTTTATTTTCGTGGCTGTCTAGAGAAACAGCCATGACTGAGCCTTCTGCAAGGGCTGCACTGTGAGTGAGTCTCTGTGGCAGAGGCTGTCAATCGGGTGGGCCCTCGGCGCTGGGCAGGGACCCGTGTGGCGGAGGAGACCCCTGGGGACATGGCAGGGCAGGGACCAGTCGCCAGCCCACCGCATTGGTGGGGAGAGGAGCAGGAGAGCCAGGAGAGCTGCCCTGGGGCCGTGCCCCCCTCTTTCCATCCTCAATGGACCGCAACGAAGGGAATCCAGCCGGAGCCCAGCCGAGCCTGCATCCCACAGGGCGAGCTGGCCCTGCAAATTACAGTTTCTCTGCCTGCAAGTGCTTATTATAGTTTATTGAGCTAGGGAGGTTTCTCTGCTTTCTATTTTGGGCCAAGCTCCTCTTGTATTTATTTACAATCAGCAGAGCGGCTTGTAGCCATTGGAATTGAAGAAAATTGCTGTGAAAAGCAGGAAATCGTTTTCTCACCTTATGAGAGTGGGAGCGGGCTGCGCCCCAGGAGATGCATCTCCCTGGAGGGACCCCAGCCCCACTGGCTGCAGAGGGGGTGTGCTGTGCTGTGGGGGGCCGTCACCCCAAACCCGTGGCATCAGCGTCTGCTCTTGGTCCATGTCACTCTGAGGTCGGGTCTCGCAGGCATGCCTGAAGTAACCTCTGATGCTGGCTGGAGGCCGTGCGGCAGCATGGGCTGCAGAACCTGCCTTAGGTGGGTGGTGGTGCACCTCAGGCCAAGACACGGGTTGGCGACCTTGGCCTCAGCATGTACATGTCTTTGAAAGGGACCTCAAGTCTTTCAACGGTGCAATCATCCTCAGGGGTATCTCTTGGGAGGGTGAAGGGGTGGTGGAAGCCTCCACGAAGGTCTCTGGGGTGCATAAGCATGTGCAGCCCCAGTTCTGCGCGGTTCCGGGCTCCCCTGTGCCACCAGCTGGCCTTGCCACACAGGCACTGCTGGTCCGAAAGTCGTAGCAGTTTCCGGGATGAGAAAGCTGCCGTGTGCTGGGGTGGTGACTGCCCCCAGAAAACCCTGCAGCCCCCCTGCTTTAGGAGGTGGCTTACATACCTGGCCTCACCGTGCCCTCACGCAGCCCTCCAGCAAACCCTGGCTCCAAGAGCAGAGGGGCTCAGCACAGCTCTGCCTGTCTCCAGCCAAATCAAGTCCCTTGAAAGAGGAAAAATGTGCGAGTGCCTGTGCAGCATCTCCCTCCGGACCCGTTGTAATTGTCGTGGCAGTGTCTATAAGTGGCCTAACGTATTAAAGATCAGGCAGCAAGGAGAAGGAAGATGACCTTTTGCATTTTGTCCAGAGCAGGCAAGGGTAATGTAATTATAATTTCATGTAATTCATCTCCTGACACTGTGTAATAGCTGAACTGCACTTGGCCAAGCCAGGGATGGAGAGGAGAAAGACAGGAGGAGGGGATCACCTTGGCCCCCAGATGGGACAGCCTTCCCCAGGCAGAGCCCCTCACTCTGGCACGGCTCTTCTGCCACAGCAAGGGTCCTCGGGCTGGCCCGGGTGCAGATGGAGACTCTCCTCCTCGCGGGAGGCTGCCAGGGCCGTTAGCTCAAAGCTGCTGTGTTCGGAGGCCAGCAGCTCGAACGCCTCCCAGCCCGCGGGAGCATCTGGCACGGCCGGGGCTGCTTGCTCCGCCAGCCTCAATCTGCTCCTCTCTGTAGTTTAAGCTCTCCTCCTTCGCTTCCTGATGTTGTTTTCTGGGGCTGTGCTTTGTGAATGGCACAAAACCTCTCCCTGGCGGTGGGGGGAGGCAAGGGGCTGTGCCCACCCCCCCCATCCCAGAGCTGAGGATGGAGCAAACCCACCCCCAACAAAAACCAACCCCATTGGTTTTACCCTTAAATAAGGCTTTTCTCTTGTCCAGGCAGGCTATACCTGAAGCCTGCATGGTGCCAGACCACTGTTAATTAGTTCCTTGCTGTCCCTGGGCTGGACTGCTTTGCTGAGGTCTGCTCTGGCTTGTCCATAGGGAGCGGAGGGATGGACCAGAGCACTCGCAGCCCCTCTGGGCCAGCGATGGGGGACTCTGCCTGCTGCACATGGTGCAGGCTTGGGCAGGTTGTGTCTGCAGGATGGTTTATTAGCAGAGCAGTTACCATGTTTGCAGGAAGAAAGTTACACCTACTTAAAAGCTGCCGCTGCCTGAAATTTATTTTTCATCACTAACTGATTAAATTCTGCTAGTCAGAGATTTTATCTCAGAGAAATCCTCCAGGAAGCACTAATAGCAGAGTCAATCTTTATAACATCGGGAACAATAATACAAGAGACCTCCTTTTGCTGCAGGTTTTATCTGCAGGTGCATGGCTCTGTGTGCCTACCAGCCCCATTATCATCCCAGCACCCAACAGAAATCATTAAATATTTATTTAAAAGGTTTTAATTCCTGAATGGTGAAATAGAAACTGGCAATGATTAAATGGTTTGTTAAGATAAACAGTTTGGAGGAGAAAACACCGTATTGCGTGGCTCAGGGGACGAGGTAGTGGGATGCTGGGGCTGAGTGCTGCATGTTCCAGGGATGATCTTGAGGTAGCAGTGGATAAATTAGCCACAGGGTTTTCTTACTAGATGAATGTGGTGTTGAGTGATGCTGAGCCTGGAGGAGCTGTGAGATCTCCACAAGCTGATGTGGGGACCCAGCATCTAGTGCTTGCAGCATGATGGCCATGGTTTGCCGTGGTGGTTTGCCAAGGGAGAAAGGAGCAGGGAAACTGGTTAGGGGGTTTTATCATCAAATCTGCTGCACTCTGCACTCTCAAAGCCCAGAAAAAATGTCCCAGACCAGCTACTGCAAAAGAAACACTTTCAGCAGTATTAGACTGCATGGGCAGAACTGCTCTCCGCAAAGGCTCCAGCAGTGAAAACAATTTCATCAATATCAACCTGTAATTCATCTCCCCTGCCTCGCCCCGCGTACCTCTTGTGGATCTGTCACAGTAGTCACCTTGAAGCCCTGAGGAAACATATTTTTTGTTATTAAAAACTACCCCGACCTCAGCTAGGTGAGGCAGTTTTGCCAGTGTTTCCCACCCTGCGTGTGCTCTGGGTTTGCCTTCCTGGTAGCAGGGCAGGACATTCCCATCCTACAAGTTCTCCATCCCCTGCATTAAAAAGTCTTTCGCTGTTCCTCTCCCTCTGAAAAAAAGACACTTATGGGCTCCCCTCCTCCTCCAGCTTTCCTGTAGCAGCAGCTCCAATGGGCAGCAGACCTGTGTGGGTGAAACAGGCTGTGCCTCGGGGCTGGGATTTGGTACCTTTGGTTTCCATCGGGAGGTGGGAAAGTGGGCACCGCACCCCTCCTGCTAGGAGCAGCTTCAGTGTTATAGCCTGGTCCTTACTACCATGTAGAAAAGCAGGTGGGCGTTGGGCTGGGGGACACTGGCAACCTCAGCACTGGCGCGGCAGGAGCCAGCCCCATGCTGTTTGTACCCCCAAGTCCTTTTAGATGCAGAAAGAAAAACTCATGTTTTCCACCTTGCTGCTGACAGTTGAACTGATATGCCTTTCCAAATCTGTATCAACACCTAAGGCTTTTATCAAGGTTTTTTTTTCTCTGAGCAGGTTGAAGACAAAAGCATAGTGGTTGAAACAACACAACACCTCCCTTCTATGGATTGAATATAATACTTACCCTATTATTTTATAACATTAAAAAAGGAAGCATCCTACTTATTTTTGAAGCATAGATTTTTCTGCATGATGAATGGGAAGGAGCTTTTTTGGTCGATGTGATTTAATTACGCTACAAAGCATTGAAGAGCTGAGCTGCCATCCCCAGCCTCCCACTGCCCTCAGCTCTCTGGGGAGGATGAGGGCACACCAGCCAGTTTGGCATCGTCCTACAAACTTCTCTCCCCTTGCCTGAATTCCTCCAATTTTCTTCCTCGTTGCATTTTAGAAGATGGTTTGCCAAACACCCTTGATCTGCCCCAAATTGAGAGCCTCCACGTTGCGCAGAGATGATCAGGTTCCCTGTAGGCGTTTGATCCTGGCCATGGCTGTGGCAATTTGAGTGACTGAGTCCCATGCGAGTGGGACTCTCCAGCTCCCTACCCAGCTGATCCAAATGTCTATGTGATGTAGGAGCCTGGCCCCCTTGTCCCAGCATCGATTCCAGCTGGCCTGGACCATGAAGTCCCTGAAGCCCGTTTAACCTCCAGCAGGACCGGCAGTGCTGGCATGAGTGATGTGCAGGCTGGAATCAAAGGGCCCTTTGAATGCTGAGAGCATTTACATTCAAAAGTCTTCGAAAGGTTTGGGATTTATCTCCATTCTGGGAGGGAGCCTTATTAGTGGCTTTTGGTTACACCGCTCCTGAATAATGAGGAGAATCCTGTCTCGGGAAGATAAATCCCAATATAATGATGCCATTGTCTTTCCTTATTGTAACTTTCCATCAGCCCCTCATTTAACTGCTGTTTTACCCAAAGATTTTGACAGGCTGTTTTAGCACAGGAAGAATAATACAATGCTTTTTAATTGCCACCCAATCTAAAATTAGACCTTTCTTCTTTGGCTAATGTGCCACCGCTCAGTCCTTTGGGGACGGTGGTGTAAGCGTGGCCAATTTCACTTCCTCATCCCCACAGCCGTGCTGGATCTCCTGCTGCTTTTCCATGTGCTAGTGGGGCCGGCACATCGCCCGGCCCCTGCAGCAGTGGGTGCTCCCTGCTCAAATCCCTCCCGTCCTCCACCTGCCCACTCCACACAGGGAGAGCAGTCAGCAGGGAAAGGTTCTTGCAGCTTTGCAAATTCTCCCACAATTATCTTGTGAAAGAGGGTGGCTGAGAGAAACAACCTCGGTACAGAAATACGGCTTGGAAATAAATTTGTGAGAACATATTTCTGCCATGACAGGTACGGGGAGCGCCGGAGCCGGAGCAGGCAGGCGGCTCATAGGTCATTACGAGTTTGAATCAGTTACCAGGGGGATGCAAAGGGAGACGGAGATGGATGTATTATAAGAAGGTTTTCTGGAGACGATTTGAGCAATTTCAACTAGCTGCCATGGTTGGGATCGGCTTGAAAGTTTCCTAATGAATTTCTTTGTCAGGAGGAAATTGGGCTGTTGAGTGGAGGAATGTGCAGAATAGAAAAGCAGGCTCTGTTGAAAATCCACCAGTGAAAAATTGAAATAAAGCTAGAATTCCTTAACCTTTTTGCATGGATCCCCTGGGAGCTGTAGTTTTCCATCTTGGTGTCTGTAACTCTCCAGTGGGTGCACCCCTGCTCTGCAGAGGAGCGCTGGGATGTGGGGCAGTGACCTGTCCCAGCTCGGTGCAGCCATGTGGATGGAGTTGGGTCTCCACTGCTGTGCTGGGATGTGC
Organism: Falco punctatus; assembly: GCF_963210335.1. NCBI lineage: Eukaryota > Metazoa > Chordata > Aves > Falconiformes > Falconidae > Falco > Falco punctatus. The sequence goes on from NC_137588.1 coordinate 46,254,116, forward strand.
AGGAGCACGGCTCAGGCTTTCCTTCACATGAGGCATCCCCAAGGTCTTTATCTCCAGGCTAACAGGCCCGTGACACTCATGCAAAGAAGCAGTATCCCCGAGTCCAGGGCTCTCGCTCCTAGGTGCTATGCTGCAGCACTCCGCTGCTGGAAAGCCACGTGTCTCCAAAAATATTTGGAGATCAATTTCTTGGTATAAATTTTCCAGCAGTTTGCAATCAGAGGTAGGCAGAAGCCTCTGCCCTGCACACCGTCCCTGTGGGGCTGGTGGGGAGGAGCGCTCCCAGATGCTGGACCAGTATCTGGAAAGCACACGAACACTGGGGTGTGCACCTGTTTTTCTCCACTCAGATTTGCTGTGCTGGTTTAATTTTGTTTTTTTCCCCAGAGATTGGTGTGCCAATGGAGGAAAGTCAGAGCAGCCTTGCAGGGATTCATGCTGTTCCCAGGAGCAGCTCTTGGACTCATCGATGAGGTACCCCCCCAAACCCTAACGATAATAGTGCTGAGGTTCTCTCTGTTATGTGTGTAAACCTCCCCATCTCACAGGAAGAGAAGGTCCTCAGCCGCTACCTGGCTCCTGGGTGTTGGGGTCCCAACCCTGCTGAACCTTTGGGAAGGGGTCGCACGGGATTTGTGTGCTTTGGGTCAGTGAGATGGCAGTCGGTGAAAGGAAGATCCCCGGGGAGTGTGAGCCACCTTCTGTGTTTGTTGCAGCTCTAGTGTTTCCAAATCACTTCAAAGGTCTAATTTTCCTGCTTATGTCTCCATGATCCAAATTTAGCAGGGATGGGGTGATCAGCAAATAGTCATGAGAGATGCCACTTGCCTAGTGATGGCTTTGCTGTGCAGATGCTCACGGGGTAGGTGTTCATAGCACCTCACTAGTAGAGAGGATCCATAAATCAGTTTAAGTGTTGAGATTATCCCTATGGCTTGGTGCAGAAGATAGCCGAGCAAACGGTGAATCCAGGCCCCTGCCCAGCCGAGGATGCCATCAGCAGGGGTGAGATTTACCGCTGCCATGGGAAGGCTGAGGTTGATCCCATGATTGTGTGTCTGGTTCATTTGCCAGATTTGTTTGCCAAAATGGTTTGTGCCCGTTTTGCCCTGTCTGCACTGTGAGCGCCGACCCTGCCGTGCTGTGCCATGAGTGCGTGTGATGCCTCTGATAGCAGCTGGCATCTGGACATAAAGGACAACATTTCTGTTGAAATGGACTGCCCGTGTCCTCCTCACCCCAGAGAGTTCAAAGTTAGAGCAGAGTACCTCATGCTGAAGCTGCTGGCGGCTGCGGCATTACGCAGTGCTGGTAATTCCCTCTCTTAATTAGCACGGCTATTAAACCCAAAGCCGGGCTGTGCAGCTACTGCTGAGCCTGCAGAGCAGTGGGACCTGCGGTGGGATGTGTGGCAACAGGGGGGTGTCACAGTCCACTCAGTGGACTCGTGATGGTTCGTTTACTATGATCTCGAAGCGCAAAAATCAAGGTGACCACGCCAAGGGGTTATGCTTCAATTAAACAGCACAATTTTATTGTTTGCCTGTAAAGTGGTGTGTGATAGGTAAAAAGACAGAAAGTGAAGGAAAAGATAAAGTAAGAAGAAAAAGGAAAGAGGATTATAGCTACCACCACAGGTCCAAGGTGTCCCTATGGTCCCAGGTCCAGACAGCGTCCCGCCGGTCCTTCTGATCGTTGTGATCCTTGGTGGGGGAGATCTCCTAAAATTCAGTTGCTAAAGAGTCCTCTTTTATGCCGAGCAATACACGCTGCTCCTCCTCTGGTCCATGGATTGTTGTCAGTCTCTGCCTTCTCAAGCAAGATTATCACGCATGTTATGGTTCGTCATAACGACAACAGTTGTTATGTGACCTTATCGTAGTTGCTCCTTCCAGCGCCGGGTATCAGGGAGCGGCGTAGTACTCCTCGTACCGTGCAGTTCTCCTTCAGGGTCTCGGCGTCTCAGTGTCCATGAGAAGCACATTCCATCTCCAGGTCTCTGTTAGCAATGTTGAGACAATATCGTTCTCTTTAGACCAGCTCTTACAGGGGGTTGGCTGGGGGGCCTGCAGCCAGCGAAGAGGGGTTGCAGAGGGGCTGGATACCGCGGCTCGGCTGGCCCGCAGTGGTCCGGCTGGCAAGTGCCAGAGAACACTTTCTGCCCATTCCTACGCAACCCCCGTGGCGTTCTCCACCCGTGGTGGCCACCCCATCACTGGCACAAGTGGGATGCAGTAGTGATGTAGTTTCCCTAATCCCCCGTAAGCTGCAGGTGGGGATGTTGGTACCTGGGGTCTGTTTTTCACCTCACGTCTCCACTGAAGGAGCCATAACCCATGGCTCTCATCACCCCACAGTGGCATTGATTTGTCACCAGTTTCGACTGGAGCAAGTACATGGCACTGCTGGAGATCTCTGCTCAGGGTGATGGGTTGGGGGGGTGCTGCAGGGGGGCAAGGAGCAGCCACCGACCCGCAGGCACAGCCTCGTCCCCCTGTCCTGCTCGCTGGCTGCAGGTGCAGACCAAAGGACCAAAGCACAGCATCACTTTGCACGGAGCTGCCCCCACGGTGGGTGCAGGTGGGACGGGTTCATGTTAAGGAGCTGGCAGCTTGGAGAAGAAGTTTGTCCTTAGGATGCAGGAGCAGCCTGGAGGCTCCTCCTGACTCTTTTCCCCTGTAATGTGATGCTCTATGAATATTGTAAGAATGCATACAGTTATGCCCTGAAAAAAGAAAACTCATTTATTTATGAGGCTATTTTATTTCCTCTGAAATGCCTCATCTAGCAGCCCCCCTCCATTAGAAACCCTCTGAAGCTATGCAAGAAAAAGCCATATCTTATTATTTAAATTAATAAAGCAGCTGCAGATTTTTGCTTCGTTTTAAAATATGACTATAGAAAATATCCTTCCATGGACCATTTTTCCTGTGGTTTTCTTCCTGAATATTCCTAATTATGGCCATAATTAATTTTAACGAGTCACCCACCATCAATTCCACAGTAATTTGTAAGTGTCCTGCAGCTGACTTAAAAAAAAAAAGAATTCAAAGCGATGCCCTCCTCTGGCTGCCTCTTTAATGAAACCTGGGATTACTTAAGGAATTGGCACTTGGCCCCAGCAACGCAAAATTGCCTGGTCCTCAGTCAGAGCCAATGCTGTCCACCCGTTGATGGATGGCATCATTCAGAGCTTTTATAGGCACAGCAAAAGAGGCCAATCTGTCCGAGCTGATAAACCTAAATCTTTTATCATATTTCATAGTTCTACCAGACATACGTACAAAGCCAACATGATGCTTCATTTTCCCAGGGAAACAGCTCCTCCGAGGTGAATGGTCAACACCAAAGTCCTTGGACAAACTTTTACCTCTGAGGAAGGATGTTGGGAAGGTCTGGGTGGAGGCTGGAGGGTCTGGGAAGGAAGCTGGGAGGGTGTGGATGGAGGAGGTGGATGGAGAAAAGAGGAACAGTAAGTGCCATGGAGTCTCATCTCCATCTCCCACACTGGGACAACATCAGAGAGGTTTACAAGAAGAAATTCCAGCTGCTTGTAGACACCCAAGAGTGTGGGAGCCCTCAGAGGGCTCCTCAGACTAAACTTTGCCATGTTATTCTCAAAAGAGTGAGGAAATGAGGTGAAATACCAAAGTCAACAGTATTATAAAAGCAGGGATGGCAGGTGGGACAAAAAGGGAGGAAGGGACCTATCTGCAGAGCAAGTCCACATCTTCGTGAGGACCGTTGCTGATGGAAAGCCCCTGTGATGGCACCCACCGCCCTGGCACCGCTCTCTGCCAGGACTTGGGGTCACTGTCCTCTCACCAGCGAGAGCAGCTTGGGCTGGGAAGCGGCACACTGCCTTCAGCCATTTGTTTTAATAAAGAGCATCACTGATGTCCTCAGAGCCTCGCAGCTGAAAAGGAGGGCTGGAGGCCAGCAAGCGGCTGCACACTCACCGGGGTTTGCTGCTGACATTTCGGAGCTAATCAGGCCTGCCGCCGCTAGCCAGGGGTTTGACACGGAAAATAAAAAAAACAGGTAGCAACAAGATCCTCTGTAATACGGCATGACCGGTGGCCAGGTCTCTCCTTTAATTCCTGTATGAGTATATTGCTGGTGTTCCCCTCCTTTTTTTTCCTTTGCCTTTGCAAGTGCACCCAGAGCCGGTGCCGGTGGCCGCTGGGTTTGTGGTTGTGGCAGCAGTTTGGGATGTGTTCATGTCTACTCCCACGAGTACAAGCTTGGGCTATTGCTGCTGTCTGCCACTGCTGGGAAAATGAGTGTTTCCTGCCAGGGTGTTGCTGTGCCCCTCCTGCAGCACATCCCTTGTTTCGCTCCCCCAGCTAAGCTGGTGGTGGCCCCAGGACTGGCCGCAGGAGCAGGGCTGTGTTGGTAGAGCTGTGCAGTGCTGCAGGACGGTGGAGTTGGGAGGTGTGTAGAAAATCCTGACCTCTTATGGCAGCTAAGCCAACCATCCTTGTTACAGCCCCTGGAAAAGCACTTATTGCTGGGTCTTAATCTCCAGTACCTACAAAAGGGATAATATGTCTGTCCAGGGAGCACTGGGAGGCTTATCAACGTTTATAAAGAGCAGCGTGGAGAGGGAGAGTGTTCAGGAACACTGAGTCTGTCCCCAGCATTCAAGGCACTGGCTTGAAAATTGTGAAAATATTGAAATATGATCTATTTTTTATCTCCTGGTCCTGCGCTGCTGACTGCACAGGTCATGTTTGCAGAGCGCTGTGTACAACCAGAGCATTCCTGGCTGTTTCCAAACGATGTGCTGAGGCTGCTCTGCACCCTGCGCCAGCACCCTGAGGCAGTGCCCACCTCTCCTCTTGGGCCATGCCTCTGGTACAGGCACCTTGGGACGGCAGCAGTTCCTGAAGGAGAAATACCCCAGTTAACATTAGGAAATAAGAAGTAAAAAGGGATCCAAATCCATAATATCTCTTTAAATGCTTCATTTCCATTGCATTTGATGGGCATCAGAGGCCCAAGGAGACATCTCGGTGGCAGTGTGCCTGGCTCCTGAGCACCAGGAAGCGTGCGCATTAGCATCGCGAGCAAGGAAAGCAGGGAAGGGAGCATATTAGAAGCATTCAATTGACTGCAAAGCCCATGAGGACGTAAAAGACACTTGGTCTTTACGTATGCAAGGTTTAGCGATGATAGCACAAAACCGTGAAAAAAACATTTCCCCTTTACTGCAACTTGAAATGGTGAAATATGGGCTGACCAGCAGCTACGGCAACCGTTTTATCCTCCAATTTACTGCTTTCACTTCCAGCCTGGCCCCCAGAGTCCAGCTCCCTTTGTACTGTTTTTCTATTAATGGGTTTTATTTGCAGCTGGGAGCTTTGTACTTGCAGAGCAAAACCTGTCTTTGCTCCTAAACCATCCTGCTTGGCTCCAGGCCCCTGCGCCGAGGCTGGGCAGAGCTGCCGTACAGGGCTGGGCAGTGCCGGATGGTGTCACCACTGTGGTTCTGCCAGGGTACAGTGCCAGGAGCCAGGGCTGAGCCACAGAAAGCTTTATGTTGTGCAGCCATACCAAGAACAGGTGAAGGAGAGCAACTGGGTCCAGTAGTGCCTCAGTTTCCCCATCCTGTTTCCCCCCTCCCGGGGGCATCACAGGTTGAAGAGGGGTGCAAGAGACTCAGAGACCCCATTCTCCAGCATGGCCACCCAGGAGGCACCTCTCCAGCCCAGGGGACCCCAGGGAGCTCTCCACCACAGCAGGGAGCAGTCCCAGCTGTCAGACAAGTTCAGTCTTCCAACAGGCTCTGGTGAGATTTGCTGCAGGTGCCAAACCTACCTCTAAGCATCATTTTCCAGCCTTTGCATGGCCAGGGTCTTCTGTGGCTTCCTCTGGCCTCATTCCCTGTCCTCCCAGTCCCCAAAGACAGAACCCAGTTGAAGTTGCCTTGTGCTTGGCTGAGGGCATTTAATCACTGTCTCAACATGATGGAAATACAAGCTACTCCCGTGCCAGTCAGGACACGCTCTTCTTGCACAGACGAAGATGAGCAAGGAGCCATCCAAGCGTGAAATAGTTGTCAGGCTTCCAGAGGGTCACAAGATATATGGATTATGAAGTAGAGACTCCCACAGATCTCAGATTATCAAATATAAAGACTGCAGAAGAAGATTGCTTCAACGCGTTAGATCACAGGAGCGCTGTCCTGAATTCAGAGCTGGGCTGAAGCACCAGCCCAAAGGCTGGCTGAGTCCATGGGACTCTTGCTCATAAGCTTTGGGTTTGCCAAATTTAACCACCCCTGCACAAAGCTTCTTGGTCATCAGAATTATCTTGTGCCTGCTTCTCTCTCCAGCTCACGGGAACAGGCATGTTTTACCCACGGGCATGCTATGTGGAGCAGAAGCCATCTAAAGGTTAGAAGACTTGAAGGACTGGAGATTGGGATTAAACAGGACAATTTTGATGGGCAGGTTTAACAGAAACTAATAGGATTAGCTGCATTAGGTTTGACATCGCTGGGAGCTGTCTCGTGCGCACAGATCAAGTGCCTTTAGAAGAACAGGCAGTGACTGGAGGGAAGCCCAGCAGGATGGCAAACCCCAAAGGTCTGCTGGAGACAGAGAACCCCTGCGTGGCTGGGATCCAAGAGGATGCTTTTGCTGGTGGAAGGACAGTGCTCTGCCCTTGAGCCAGATTCCTAAGCCCCAGAGGTAATGAGTAGCAATGCCATCATGGGTGTTAGCGCTCAGGCTGAGGGCTCGCTGCTATTTGGCCCAAGGTGGATTTTATTACCGCACCTGGCTCCAAGCTGCAACGTGTAACGGTCTTTCACAGGCAATCACTGCACCATCCCCCTTTTCCAGATTCTAGGAGATGGCGCTGAGGGTCACCTCCCTGTTCTTGTGTCTCAGTGCCCCATGTGTGTCAGCGGTGACCGGGAGCGTGGCCTTGGCCAGGAAAGCCATGGCTCACTAAGCTGCTCTCCCCCAGGAGGAGATGAGCCACTGCACAGATGATGCCTGTGAGATGCCAGGGCTGCAAGAGCAGGGCATGGGCTTGGTGATGCAGGAGGTCCCTTCCAGCCCTGTGTCCCTGCTGGTCAAATCCTGAGGTCACCCTCAAGCAATCTCTGCTCCAGATTCAGGGGAAATGAAGAAAATGCTGGGTGTAAGCCAAGGAGCATGCCTCCCTCTCTGTGTTTCTGCTCTGCCTGTGTCCCCTCTCTTTATTTCTCCAGCCCATCCAGCTGCCCCTAAAACTGGGGACTTTCACTGGTGTATTCTTACGGGTGCTGAACAAGGCTGTTCATTAAACGCAGCCCTAATAGGGATCACAGCTAATGCACCACTCAGTACATGACTTATTCTTTGCTTTCACTACTGCCCACCAGTTATTCTTCCCCAAAGCTCAGGCTCAGCCCAATCTGAATTAATTGCAGGAGTCAGACGTCAGCTGCTTTTATGTAACGCTCCTGTGTAATTCCATCTACTTGTTTCCACTCTCCCACTAATTTATTCACTCCAGGTTTGTTTAAATCAACCCAGCCTCCCCGCTCCTCAAGGTCTCTTTGTAAACCGTATTCCTAATCCAAGGACTTGGCATTCCCCAGGACGCTGGGGTGAGCGGGAGCAAGCCCCAGGGGACTGTAACAGCAGGGCAAACGCCTTCGCGTGGGTTTTGCTGTGCTGAACGCTGCTCATGACTTGCCTCCTTCCCTAATTACTTTTATTTCACTGTTTTCTTCTGCTGCTTTGGCAAAGAGATAAGCTAGACTTCTGAAGCAGATCCCCCTTGCAGCATTAACATATATATGGTTTTGGAGGGTTTTTTTTCAAAGATATGATGTGACTTCTTGGAGAACAGCTATTCTTTACAGTAAGATGAAGAATTATTCTATATCCTGTTTTATATCCTATATACTTATTATTATATATACTTACTACTTATTATTGTATGTCCTATGTACTTATTGTTCTCCAGGAGATTTAACACTTAGAAAAACAGTCCTGCCAGAGGAGAGGGAATTGCCCTTGGTGTCCTCTCCCCGGCTTGGCAGCACTGTGCACCAAGAGGCATCGTGACATGCTGGCAGCGCGGGGCTGTACCCAGGGATGCACCAACTTGCCAGCAGGGCTGCAATGGCTGCAGAGCACGCTGGCCCCGCTAATGAGCTGCCTGGCTCCACACGCTGAGAAGGACTTACCTCTCTCTTACAGCACTCCTTCTAACGGAAAATGGCTCTTCAGTTAGCTCTTGTGTTGACAGGGCTCAAATTAAGAGGCAATTCAGGCAGCTCTCAAAGCGAGATGCATGCGAGTCCTTCTGAGCAGGCAGCAGGGCTTATAGGGATCCCAGTATCCCAAATTTCTGCAGAACTTAGTGGATAACTACCTTGGGCTTCATCTTCACATCATGGCGAACCCCATCTCGTGCTCACGGCATCATCCAACCAAACCTGCCAGCAAACATCTGGAGCAGGGTTAGACATGGGCTGCCCATCACAACGCTCCAAGAGTCTTGGAGAGGGTTTTGCTATACCTGGGTTCTGCAAGGAAAGCTATGGAGGTATCAGGACCAAAAAATCATCTTATTTGCTTATTGATTTCCAGTAAAATCTGATAATTAGAAAAATAGTCCTGCCAGCTTGTGTGTGCCGTGCTTACAAAGGAAGGAGGGAAAATCATTCAGAGGATGACAGTGCTTCAATACGCGCCCTGTAATTTCTCTGGGCAGACAGACAAGTCTCCCTGCAGCTGACATTAGTCTGTGTCTTGAGGGAGGGAGTGGAGACCACCAGTGCCAGGAGCCCAGGGCATCCCTGGGGCACGTGCAGGGCCAGGAAAGGACTTCTGTGAAGATAGGACTGCCATAGACAGGACACGAGGCCAGTGCTGTGGGGTGGGTACCAGCCCTCTGGGCAAGATGCAGTGACAGTACAAGACCAGACGTGATCTCGCCTCTGCCGGCATCACCCGCAGCTCCTGTTTGTGCCGGCGGAGAGATGCTGCCATGAAACTAGCCGGTGCCGTGTCTCTGAGCGTGTAGGGCAAGGCTGGTCCTGCTGTGAAAGGGACCATCCCCATGGCCAGTGCCAGCACAGCGCTGAAGGTGATGCTGCTGAGGATCAGATGTGCCTCCTATGTGAATAAAGAGATCGTTTTGCTCTCGGCAGATTCCTAATATAGTGCCTTCTACCATCTGTAAATAGCACACTTAAACAGCAGTTTATCAAAAACAAGTCTCAGGGAATTATCTGAAATCAGCCTGTGTGATGAAAAGCATGTGAGCTGGAGGGCCACATCCTGCACAGGGTTTCGAGAGCTGGAAAATAACAGCGGCATTGAAGTCAAAAGACATCTGCTGTACTTTGCTGCTGTTCTGCTACCCCGACCCTGAGCAAACCACCCCTGAGGCCCTGACATTACAGTGCCAGGCACAGCAATGCCTGTAACCTGCAGCTTTGCACACTTTGCATGTGATTGACAAAGTGATCGGGATGTTTTTGCAAGTGAGCTGTTATTTTAGCTTTGGGAAATGAAACTTTGAAACATTCTTGGGATCAGCTTGTTGTTTGCTTTCTTTCTGCTGCCCAACCTTGCTTGCCCCTTCCTGCTGGGCTGCACTACCTTGCCTTGTGGCTGCTCTGTTGTGCTTCCTCTGTTGACCTCTTTGCTCCTCTACATCTGAGAAAGCTAAAGAAGCGCTAAATTCTGAGTGCATTGCACTTGCCAGAGATTTGGCGAATGTCCTGGAGCTGGCACCCCAGCACAGGTGTGCAGCAAGTGCAGAGCTCCACATGGTGTGCGTTAGCCCAGGCAGGGCCAGCATCACCACCTGCAGCGGTGACAGGCACTACCCTCTGCTTCCAGAAACCATCCACCCAAGCTGTTAAGAAGGGCAAAGAGATAAGGCATCGTGGCTAAATAACATGCTGACGGGTTCCCAGTTCCTGGCTGCTGACCATTCCCGTGGTGGTTTCAGGTGGTGGGACAAGGACTACGTCTCATTCAGCACGTGCCACACTCAGCCCCAGCCAGCAGTCCCCAGCATCCCAAGGCCCTGTGTCCTTGGCATTTATCAGAGGAGCAATTATCAGGGAAGGAACTGGGAGGAGGTTCTTCCCGGTGCTCAGGGGCAGAAGCAGAGTCACTTGCAGAGAGGCAGGCTCGGGGAAGGGAAGCTCTTCTCCTTTCTGCTCAAGTTAACTCTTGTGTGGGTCAGGAGCGATAACTTCATCTTGCCAAGTCTCACCGATTAGCATTCTGCTCCAGTCTGGGTTTCATAAGCTGGTCTGACTTCGTAAGATAAAAAAGTAATAACACTGCCCTCTATTATTTATTAGCAGCCTTTATGTCTCCCGGCAAAAAAAGTCCTTCCTCCTCCCTGGCTTCCTCGCTGGGTTGCTCCAAACAAAGCGCGATGCTGTCGCTCCACAGGATTTCACATGGCTCCAGAAAACCCGTCTCAGGAGTTATATTCCAGATGGGACAGGCACTCATTCGGCTCCTGTCCCACATTCCTGGGTGCTCGGGGTGGCCTTGCGCTCTGGCTGCAGGCAGCCTGAGATAATTCCCCACACCAGTGGGGGAAAGCATGGCAACTGGGGTACACCTGGGTGGGGTCCCCACAAGAGTACTTGCCTTTTGCTGTGATTTCAGGGCTATTAAGCTCATATATTTAAAAATATTTTTCCTCCAAAGTCTAAAACTACTACTCCGAACAAAGCACGTGTTTGTTGTTTGCCCTGGGCTGTGTGCGTATCTCAGATGAAGCTGGCTGCTGGATCCATGCTGGATCCTTTGGATGTTTTTTGGGTAGACAGGAGTCCCTGGCACCCCGGCCAAGTTTTTCTGGGGTGTTTGCCCCACCTCAGGGCTGGGCACAGTGTCCTGCTCTCTATGCTCAGCCCAGGTGTGGGGGACTCAAGCTGCCCGGCACAGCGCTGGCATCCCTGCATTGCCCATGGTTTGCGTTGACTGTATTGACTGAATTAATTACAGCTGAGGTTCAATATTGAAATTACTCAGAACTCCGGATAGTCAAGCTGAATCAATTAGTTTATTAGGGAGAGCCAAAGCCAGATGAACAGTGAAGGGATGCTGCACCCTCAAAGAGGAGGCAGAGCAGCCACCCTTTGTCAGAGATTGGCCCCACAGTGCACACCTAAAGCAATCCTTGTGGGTGTGCCCAGCACCGTGTCTTTGTTTTAGCCCTAATACCCTAAACTTGAAAGTACATAATCTACCCCCGGCTGTTTGTGGGGGCTGAGCTGGCTCCTCGGACAGCTCTGCAGGAGCACACAGCATCGTCACACATGGCAGTGCGCTAGTGGTACCCTGTAACTCAAACAAAGGGGAAGCCTTGATGTCTGTGAAGTCTGTGACTCACATGTATTGGTATTTCTAAGCCCCAAACAGGGATGTGAATAACAGCAATAAAAATGTATCACTAACTAATACAAAGATGTAGGACTTGGATTAATGTATGGATATGTGTCATTGGCATACTTCATCAAACATCCTGGGATTTCCATCAGGGAAAGACTCTAACATGCAAATGCTATATTCAACTTGCTTACTGCAGCATACCCTGGCCGTGACACGGGGAATTAAATGACTATTTCCAATTCTCTTCAACTGCAGGTGTGTCCCTGCCAGGAGATATCAGGCCAGAGTTTGGCTCTGCCTGCAGTGTGCTTGGTGCACAGCCCATCAGCGTGCTAAATCTACCAGCTGTGAAGTCCATCACCTTCTCACCATCACTGCTCCAGCTGTAGAAACAGCAGCACCTTTGCACATGCAACCATCTGGCTGGAGATTCACTGAGTTTTTGCTAGAGAAGCACCTGGAGAGCTGGTTTTCCTGGGGCATAGCTGGCTCCTTGCAGGTGGCAGGGGGTGGCATTGCTATAGCAATTGTCACCTGGGAGATGCAGAGGTACAGAAACGCCAGAGCAGCAGTATTCTCTCACATTTTTGAGTAGGCTGGCTCAGTTTGGCATCCAGCCCTGGTGTGGAAACCCAGAGCAGAGCCCAAAAGGCGACCCATCTCCATGACCCATCCTTGCAGTCGGCCATGGCACGTGGATGGCACAAGCCCCCTCTGCAGCAGTCAGCCACCGTGGCCCATCAAATCATACCTGTAGGTGTAGAAGAGGCTCAGGACCAAATGGGATGGGCTATGCCCACGGGAAAAGATCCCAAAATGGAGAAGGCTGAGCCCTGCTGAGGTAAAGACTTCAGCTCCTTTCCAAGCGGAGCCTCCTCTGTGGACCAAGAAGCTTCCTTCCTCCCCCTGAAACCTCCGGGAGCAGAAATTTCCCAGCCTGCACGGGATCAGCTCCAGAGCTCTCAACATGTATCTTGCTTAAGTAAGATCTTCACAGGGATGTTCTGTGGATCCTTGCAGTTTTATTTATTTAGTTGGTTTAGTTTAAGATTAATCAGAAATGGGGAAAGAGCCAGAGACACACAAAAGAGGCTCTAAATAATTCTGAGTGATTGAGAGCACCGTGATTAATGGAATCTGCCAATGCCATTCGGGTGGAAGCAGCCTTCCGAAAAATGGATTTATGTTAAATGGAAAAATACAATAATGTCACTCACAACAGGAGAAAACATGTGGTGGAAGAAGCTTCCTTGACCGGTCATCACATATAATTCAAGCTCACAATGAACAAAACTTAACTTCTCTAAGCTCTATGTGTCCTGATTCTAAATTCATTCATTATATTTGATTATCTTCAGTCTTCCCCAAGTGTAATATATTATTTCTTACAGATTTCACCATGTTTCATATCAGGCATGGTTTAATATTTCATACAGTTCATTAAATAACACATTCAGTTCAGCTCACAATGCCTTATTCATAATCCCATATACATCCCTGTGAAACCACAGGGAAACAAAAATAATTGATGTATGGAGAAACGGAAGAGCAAAGTGAAATGGTTCTGTAGAAGGACCCTTTGTGACACCGGCAGTTAAAGGAGCTTTGCAAAAGGAGAGGGAGAGAAGGTGGTCCTGGGTCCCTGTCTTCTGCGCGGGTGAGAGAAGCAGCGATGGGAAGTGTGGCCGCAGGGCAGGACAGCTCAGGAGAGGACGTCTGGATTTTCCTTTTGGTCCGGTCACTCGTCTCGTGCTCACCTTGCAGATTTGACTGAAGCAGTAAAGACAAGTCGCCCTCTCGCTGGAAGCAAGCTAGGAGGAAGATGCTGAGCCGATATCCAAGCTTGCTCCAGGGATGTGAACAGCAAAGGCTTTTTACAGGCTCTGAGTGGTTTTAGACACCTCATTTTAGTTTGGGGTATCTGGCTGAACCGACCTGAGCCGTACTGCCGCAAGGCACTCTGTCTGCCTTCATCAACACACCAGGGTTCTATCCTGCTTCCATGAACCTCAGCTCGAGGACAGCTCATCCGCAGCATCACCACGGGGGCGAGTTGTGACGAGGCAGCCCAGCGCGATGCAGGGCTCGCTGGTGGAGCCCGACCCTCCGCTGTGCCCACACAAGACTTTGCTTGGTGGCTTGCTCTCTAAAGCTCACGTGTGGACCGACCTGAAACAGCAGAGCAAAATTTAAAGGCTTACTCGCAGGTTTCCATGCAGCAAATAGCACCTGCTCCCAGAGGCGGTTTCCTTGATTTCAGGGCAGGACTTTGACAGGAGGAGACCAAGGGGAGATAATTCACTCCAAGTACAAGAAACAGTTTTTGGCAGGAAGTTAGAAATATCCATCAGTGGGTGGAAATTCCTGCCATGCTCCAGAACATGGCAAAATACTGCAGATATCTCCAAGGAGGGCAAATCTAGTCATTGCACCCACAAGGACACTCTGATGGGTGGAGGCTAGTGTGCATTGGAGTCTGTTATTTCTCCATGTGATTAAAATTAATAATTTATACAGGGACAAAGTGACTTCCTTGTAATTTCTTGTGAGCTGCCATTCCTCTTTGGTAGCACTGGGGATGCTGGAGGAGACCTGGGGAAGATATAATGGGAATGGATGAAGATGCCCCTGTGAAGGGCAGAGTGAGCAGCCCTCGTCCTCCTGCTACGCGCAGCGTCTGCTGCCCCATGAACATACGAGCTCCGTGCTGGGATCAGACAGCCGCCCCAGCAATAAATATCCCTAGCTAAACCATGCATACCAAATGAAGATATATGTTATAGCCAGTCCTCAAGAGCTGCAAATATCATCCACTGTTCCCTATCAGGATTGTTCTCTCCTTGTCGGGAGGACCCTGTGGAGTGTCTGAGCTTAGAAAGGAGGACCTCAGGGGATGCATTACTCAAAGGCCAGGAAACCGCAGTGTGCCAGGCTGGGACTGTCCGTGCCACTGGTCGGTGTATGTTCTTGGGCATGTCTTCCTGCTCCTGCATCTCTTTTTTTCCTCCAAGACCTGCTTTCTCTATTTAAACTTAAGCTGTCACAGCGAGGACAGTCTTGTTCACTGTGTTGCACCCAGCAGAAGGGGAGCCCGACTCTGCAGAGGACCCCAGTTCCCACTCCTCTGCAATCCTTCCCAACGGCGACATGCCAGCCTGCCTGCAGCAGATAAGCCAAAGCCTGCAAAAACACTGGGTTGACCTGTTTGCTTACATATATGTTGGCGCTCAGGTTTTTTTTTCTCGCTTTGCAAAGGGAACCCGTGTTCACTGACAATGCAGAAATAGTCGGGAGTGGCTGTATTTAGACATGAGACCCTGTCCGCAAAAAGCATGCCAGCCCTCCAGGTAGAAGGGCGGAGACATCACGCAAGGGAGTGGGCCAGTTGCAGGTAACTTAGCAGAAGCAACAATTTTGTTAACATCTCACTGTCCCAAATCCGCTCCTTGCTTCCGCCTGGTGCTCCATCTGCCACAATGGCGGTAGCTTTGCTCTGCGTTGATGCGCTCCCACGAGCAGCTGCTTCGTGGTGGCTTGCCAACACGCTGGCAGGAGCGGTGCAAGGCACTGTGCACCTATGAGCTGGGCAGATGTGGTGGCCGCAGCAGCGCAGATGCGGGTGATGCTCCTCACTTGTGCCGCCCTGGCTGGTGACGAGTCCCCAAGGTGCATCCTATGTGTCCTTGTCCTTGTTAGTGCCACTTTGCACAAGTGTTTTCTTGCTCTCATCCTTCTGTCATCCTGCATCTCCCTCTCTTTTCACCTGTCTTGCTCTGATCCCAAATGCCCAAAGGTGTTTGACATTGGGTCTCATCCTCCCCATCTATAAAGACGAAAACTTCCCGCAGTGTCTGGCGTACCCAAGACTTAGGGCTGGGAAGAGGAATTTGGACTTCATTTCAAATGGTGGCCATTGGGTTTAGCCCCAGACTCTCTTGCTTTTTTCTTTTCAGTGCAACAATCCTGCCTCCATCAGTGGGCTGGATTTTCTGCCTTTTTTCCTTTTCCTCCTCCCACCAGATTTGCTAGCACAGAAGAATTATAAGAACAGAAGGTGAAGCTAGATCTTTCTTTTTTTTCTTTTTTTTCCCCTTTTTTTCTTTTTTTTTTCTTTTTTTCCTTTTTTTGTTGTTTTTTTTTTTTGGCATCTGTCCCTTGCTTTTTTGCCAAGCTGCTTCAGTTCCTCTTCCCCAGTGCCCACGCTACCTGCCCAGCTGGGCTAGCACGGGGGACATGCGGCACCCGCAGAACATGGTACAGTGCGTGGTGGTCATCAACTCCTCTGTGGCAGGAGGAGGGGGTGGCACAAATACCAACCTGAAACCCTGGGGGAAGCACCTGTGTGGGCTTGAATCACCCTCTGATGAGGAGCCACTGAGTCAGGGGCTGAGCTGTGGCCACCAGCTGTCTCCCAGCGGGAGGGAAAGGCTTGTCATCATGGGTGGAAGAGCATGGTGGAGCTCCAGCCTTGGAGCTCCCCAGCTGCATCCTCTGCCTGCCCAAAAGCCATTCAGCATATTTAATCATCCTTCCCACCTTTCTTTGAAGACTTCCCAGATCTACTACATCCCTTTTCACCTGTGCCGCATTCAACGTGTAGGTGCACACAGGATTTATAGAGCGATGGCGTGATTTTTTTTGTTTTGCTCTCTATTTTTCTCTGAGTAATCCGTAACATTCAAGATGCTTTCTTCCCCTCCCACCCCCACCCCCCACCCCCCACCCCGATCTCTGCTGAGCAATGAGCTGATGTTTTCGGAGAACTATCAATTATAACCCCAAGATCTCATTCCTGAGAGTTAATAGTCAGCTCAGAGATCATCATTTTATTTCCAAAGTTGGGAATGGTTTCTTCCACATACACCACTACTTATCCACACTGAATTTCTCCTGTCATTTTCTTGGCCAGTCACTCATCACAATTTGCACCTTCTGCAATCCCTCAGAGTCAGCCCTTGTCCTTAATATCCTAAATAATCTGTGAGCATCAACAAAAGCTGTCATTTCACTCTGCTCCTGTTCCAGTGAGCCTCCACATAGGGTCAGGAGAAATGTGGGGGAAAGCTGCAGACCCATGGGAAAACTGTGACCCATGGAAGCAGATGGGAGAGAAAAGCCCCTGTGGGGGCCCATGGTCCCAGTGGGCATCAAGCATCTGGGAGCAGTGGGGATGGGCTCCAGGCAATCCAAGCAACAGGTATCTGCAGGGATAACTTGTTTTGATACATTGTCCCCAAGATCTATCAGGAAACAAGATTGAAGGGCCTTTAGTGACCTTAAGGAGTGAAAACTTCCAGTGGAGGAATGGCCATGGCTTTCCTGCATGAGCAGATGCTCGGCAGAATCGATACTCTCCAGGGAATTGTTCCAGAAGGTGGATGGAATAAAGTGAATCACAGTATTAAAAAAAATAAAATAAAAAGAGAGACATCAGAGCTCCTGGAAGCCGTTCAGTTGGCATTGCGAGGTCTGCGAATAACAGACGCCCAAGGGAACTAATGTTTTAAGCCAAAGCAATCTGGGTAACAGGACAGGCTTTGGGGGAAAAAACCCACGGTGCCAGATTTTGGATTATACTGCACATCAATGCTAAAAAAGAAGACACACATGTTGTGAATGTACAGCCGAGGAACACATTTTATAAGCATATTCCTAATGTGGCCTGTCATCTGCTTGTTCTTATTATTGATAATAACTAACTATAGCTTCTCCTTTAGCTCTTCCTCCTGCTCTTTCCCATTCGACTGTGGGATTTAACAGGCCAGTGAAAAACATGTGATCCAGGTTCTGTTCAAAACAGCTTAAAAATTTTCCAGGTTAACATGTTGGCTATTTTGAGAGTCTGCCTTGACCTCGCCAGGCTTACCTTGCAGCACAGCTGTGCCCAGGTTGGGATGAACCCATTTGTTTCCTACATTGGCATCCAAAAGGGAGGGCTGGAGAAGCGTCTTCCATCCAAGTAGCCTAGGCATCAGTTTTATTTGATCGATAAGGCTGTGTAGCAAGAATGGCAGGATTCAATCTGTCCAGAAGTACTTCTCTTAAAAATGTCAGATGATGCTTCGAGCCCCCGCAGAGCTGAGAGTGTGTGTTTTCCTTCTGCAAACCAAAATCAAACCTCCCCGTTCCCCTTTATCCCCACTAATAAGCCTAGAGGAACCACTGGGAACCTGGTAATAGATCATCTTTTCCCTGTGAAGGGAGGAAGGAATGTTCTGCCCCCTCCCCCCACCTCCCAACCACCCCCCACCCCAGGCCAGCCTCTGTGCTCTCCGCATTTCTGTCCATGTGAAATGATGAAGGACACATCCCTGCTCCGACAGCCTGCTTCTGCAGGGCCAGCAAAGCAATCCTGGGCAAAAAATCGGGACGTTTTGTTGTGCCTGCTGGGAGTGAAGCAGGACAACATGATTGACACCCGCCAGTGTGTCCCACAATCCTTTATGAGTGTGTTGGTCTCATCTGAGTGCAACATTTTTTCGCATGGCTAGTAATATCCTCGGTGACCTGACCCCAATTCTGTCTGAAACTTCTAAAAATGTATTTTATTGGAGTTTTGGGGGAGGTTTATCAGGCTGGTAAAACGATTCCATCCGTCTCTGAAATCCATGTCCCAGCCTTGGGGGACCAGGGATATCGCTGCCTGAAGTGCGGATGGTCTGTCCCTGCCGGGAAAGCCCACGTGGTCCCACTGCTACCGGGCTGTGCCTCCCCCGAAAGCTGCTGCAGCCTCATTCCCCGGGGGATCTGGCGCTGGAGCAGGCTGCCCAGCTTCACCGCCCAGCTGGCCGCAGCCGGGTCTCAGTGCGAACCACTTCTTGGGTGTTCCCGGCACCGCTGCTGCTGGTCGTGTCCTCGAGTCATCAGTACAGACTATTCTTGTAGCTCGTGTGGTGCTTCTCCTGGAACTTTCTCACATGAACATCTCCCTTCTTTCCATGTTCCCAGCAGTCCCTGTCTGCTCGGACCTCTGCAGCACCACAGACCCCATACTCTGTTAGCGTCAGCTTTGAGAGGCAACAAAAAATCAGGTATGTCTGCTTCTCCCCGTTTCCAGCTTGGAGCCCAGGGATGCGCCGGGTGATTTGCAAACTGAACTGAAGGGATTTGGTGGTTCTGGCCCCCAAGAGCTGATGTGTGGGCCGTCAGCTGGTGGGGTGCTGGAAGCCCCCAAGGAGCAGCCCTTGGCTGGCCGCAGGCAAGGTTTTGCAGGTAGGGTGATGAGTTTCTGTGGGGACTGGCTTGGCCACGAGCTGTGGGGATCCCATGTGATGCAGGAAAGGTGCCTGGGAGAAGGTGGAGCAGGGCAGCAGGGACAGAGCAGCTCCAAGCTGAGTGTCCATGGTGGATGGCATAAACACCATCGGTTTTCAGATTCTGCCCCAAATCTCTGGTTCCTCCATTTTTCAGTGCCCTGCAGAGGAACCCACCCCATCCACTTAACCAGGTGCCACGTTGGGCCACCCATCTCCACCACCACGGCCAGATGGGCCCAGGCAGCACCCTCGAGAAGCACAGCTCCTAAGAGCACAGGAAGGCAGCCTGGGCAGCCAGCTCATCCCTCACTCCAGTACATCCCAGGAGAGGGGCGAGGAGCTGGGCTGGAGCCGGGTGCCAAGCTGGGGGCGGCGTGGGGGAGCGGAAGCACAGCTCACCTCGGTCCCCTGACTCACGGCGTGTCCCCGCAATGCCGTGGGGCTCAGCGTGACAGCTCGGCTGCCTGCGGTCGTCTATAGCAACTGAACCACCTTGGAAGGCTGCGCTGCCTGTGTGGGCTTGAAATTATGTGGTTGTTTTTGTTCCCTCTCAGAAAAAAAAAGACAATCTGATTTGTATGTAACTCTGAATAAATTCCTTGTTAACCTTTACAGCCATCTGGAGAGAGAGTCACTCCTTGCTGCAGAGCGCACCGTGGCTGTAGGAAGGAGCAATGCTTCTGCCGGCAGATTTTGCAGGAGCTGGCGTGGAGGGAGCTGGAGGCACCATGCCGGGTGGGAGCCAAGAGCCCCAGCTGGGCCCGGGCAGAGCCAGGAGGTGGAGGATGCTGGGGTTCAGTGTCCTGCATTGTCAGGAGCCAGCTGGTGTTTTGGGCTGCCCCTTTCACTCCCAGCCCCGGGTGCAGGGGAGTGGGAATAGCTTCTCGCTGTTTTCGGTAGGAATAGAGACGGAAAAACCCTTTCCGAGAAGCCCCAGGCTGATGGCATGCTGGGGGGTCTCCATTTACTGTTTGGGTCATGCTGCCCCAATGCCACACTCCCTGTGTGCCCCAGCCCTGCTGAAGACCTGAGTCCTGGGGTGTGCATTTGAGAGTTGAGGGTGTAGGTCTGCTCCAGGTACTCAGAGCAGCATTTCTCATGTCACACGGGAAGAGTTGGATCAGACCTGAAGGTCCATCCGATCCATCCACGGTCCTCAGGAGCATGACTGAACTTGCCAAAGACATCTCCCTCCTCACACTTCTCTGCCTTGGAGCAGTCCCTGGGGAAGCCTGCTGTGAACTCGCAGGGCATTAATTTGCCCCAAGGGCTTCTTGCAGAGTCTCACCTCTGCTGGCCCCGTGCCTGGCGGTTGTTACCTACCACCCTTCCTATTCTGTTGACTTTCTGGACACACAAGACTTGAAAATTTATTGCCTCTCAGCTGGAACTGCAGCATCCAGCCAGGTCATGACTTTGTGCACAAGTGTGGTGCATCCCTTGCCGAGTATGTTTGGTGCCGCCTCCTCCTGCGGTCAGCTCAGTGCCTGCATTCTCCCCCCATGTAGATGACAGCTATTGAAATCCTTCGTCCAAATTCCTCCTGGTGGGGCTTGCATCCTGGGTGCAGCGTTGTCCCTGGGACACAGGCTGAACCAGCAGCTCCTAACAATGACCCTACAGCAGACCCAGAGGACTCAGAAGTATCTGGATTCAGACACTTTCTGGGAGTTTCTATAGCTCCTCAAGCTTCCTTCATTATTCATATCTGACTAAGGCAAGAGGAAAAGACTGCTCCTCCCTGGCGTTTTGGGGTAGCAAGGAGCTGGGAGGGGAGCAGAGGGCCCTGCAAAGGAAAGCTGCCCATGCCGTCCCTACAGGGATTCTCTGCTGCGTGGATTTCCAGCAGCTCCTCTGGGATGTACATGCATCGGGTTGGATTCAGGTCTGCCCAAAGAACTCAAAGTGCTTCCAATGCAACACAGTCACCATAACCTCCTTTAGAGCAGACCCCCGAGGTGCGGGTCAGTGGGCACTAGGGTCTCTGGTCTCTGGTGTGGTGGCCCTTACCCTCAGGTGGGCTCCCTTAGCCCCTCATGCTTGGCTGCATCCCTGCCTACTCCCCTGGCAGCACTGCTCAGCAAGGAGGGGTAAGCAGAGGAGAGAGGGGATGCCAGGCATCCATCCACCTGCCAAAGGCAGCCCCGTGGCAGCCCGGACAATAGGATGAATTGCAGTTCCCACAGATGAGAAAGAGAAGGGGGAGCGCTAGCCAAATAAACACAATGCAACTTTATTTTCTTTCTTTCTCTGCTCCTTTTAAAATTTATAAATATTTTGAAAACTTTCCAAAGGGAGGGAAAAAACAGCAAGTTACACATCAGTGACTCAATGCAGTGTCACTCTGTTCATTAAGAAAGAAGGAAATCACATCATTACTGGAATTAATAAAGAAAAATCTCTTGGTTGACTAGGAGAGGGGGAGCAGGATGCACTTCAAACGGGTTGGGTACAACAACAGCATGGCTGGTTTCCAGCCATGCTGAGCTCTGTCTGAAGGTCTTAATTATAAGCAGCTCAAAAAAAGCCGACAAGAAAAGGAATTTACAACACAAAAGAAATAAATTAGATCTCAGATGCCTCTATACATATTTAATCATTGGGATGCTGATGAAGGGGAATCTTAAACATTAGCTGCCACAATCGAGCTTTGCTCACGGAGGGCTCTGGGGCAGGCACCGTGCCTGGATGCTGGCAAGTCTGGCTGGTGGAGAGGATGCTGCTGTGGTGCATGGCTCTCGAGGCACAGCTGGCAGCCAGAGAGGAGAAAATCCTAACCTTTGCAGCTTGGAATTCATCTGGAACAATGGTGGGATTGGGCACCTCCTTGGAGTGCTCCTCAAGCACGATGATGTGGCCTTCACAGATGCTGAAGGTCAGTGAGGTGCTCGCAAAGTCCAAGAGCACTGAAAGCCCCGCAGGCAGGGCACCCGGAGATGTTGGCTGAGTCCCCAGCTGCCGCAAGGCACAGCGGATCATTGCAACCCTCTCCCATTTTTAAGCCAGTCTCACTAAGTCCTCTCTGAACTAATTTAATTCATCTTGCCATCTTAGCTCTGATAACCGCAAAGATTATTCGCCTTTACCCCACAGCAAATTCTGACTCTCCTGAACCTTCTTTTCATATATTGATCTCCTGCAACCTCCTGGGGAACCTTTTCCACTGTATCTTTTTAAGGCTGAGTTTAGATATTATCTCTCTCTGGTTCTGTTTGTGTTTGCATAGCGCATCCTCATTAATTAGGATGTCTTGTTGGACAGAGTGTAGTCTTCGGGGAGTTCCTCGAGTGATTTGTTTACAGATGTCAGGTTAGCAATAAATGGGGAGAAATAATTGACCTTTCCTGTAAGACTTTGCTAATCCTGTTTCTTCTTAACTGTTTCCAATTTTTAGTGTACTGCGGTGTTTTTCTTAATCAATTGTTCAGACTGTGAGAACATTAAGGGAGATGCGATCAGGAACACATCGCGGTGATGCAATTTTAATGATTCATTCTCTGTTTCTCATTAATTCATTGCATTTCATGTTTCTTCAAGTGCTGACTTTGGAAGTTTTCAAGACTTTAAATAGTTGAGTTTTTTTAAAAAACAATTACAGTAGCCTTTGTGGATGAGTTGTGTTGCGGTAGGGCTGTGGGCAGGATCGGCTTAGCGGGCAGAAGGCGGGCGCGGAGCAAAAAGCTCGTCCCAGCCTCCGGGACCTGTCATTGTGCCGTTAGATTCCAGCTAACATGCAAGCAGAACAGTCAGCAGAACATTTCTATTAAAAACTGTTACTTTTAAACAAGTTAATTTCCCCCATGAACCAAGCCACTGTGAAGGGAAATCCCACGTGGCAGGCCAAGTATAATTGTGATACTCTCATTAGAAGTGCTCAGACTGATTTTTTTTTTTTTTAACTGAAGAATTCAAACTTTTGGAAGTTAAGTGACTTGGAAGAGATCTAGCTTTTGTTTTAAAGGAAATTGTTCTATTGTTATATTGCATTTCAGAAATTATAGAAATGTTTCAGATTTTTGAAAACAAAACCTGGGGAAACAGAACATTGCATTTCATGAAAAATTAAAAGATTGAGGCTTTTCTACATCAATTATTTTGAGTGATAACATCCTTGTTAAATCAGCTGCGCTAACATCTAATGCTGCTAATATGCAACTGCAGGTCCTTACTCCTGATCCTTGACAATTACTGAAACAATGATTAAGTGTTCTGCAAGAAAATCCTTTCTCCAACTAATTCCCTAATTAGAAATTCAGAGATTGACTTAAACTTATCAGATACAGTCTATCCAGTGCAAAAGCATCTCTCCTACCAGCTGCGATAACCCGCAGCCAAGTGGTTTCTGCTGGGTTGGGGACAGATGTGACGTGAGATCAGGTAACGTGTGCCCCTAATCTGCCTTTACACAGGCTCTGATGTCATGCTAAAAACACTGTTAGACCCATCAGTTTATAAATTACAGGTTCATTAGAACAAGCTGTTATCTTGTTTCACACGAAGCTGTCAATTTAAGGCAACATTGCAAATTACGTGTTATCTCCGGGCTGTAATTGCCTTCGGGATGCTCTGCGTTATTATTTTGCAGCGTGGGATACGGCAGCAGTGTCCTCTGCCAGGAGCACTGGGATGAGGAAGTGTGATGAATTTTCCAGTCCCAGCACTCAAATCACCACCAGTGACTTTGGGCATCCTGGGTGCAGGTCATGCAGGAGCAGAAAGACACGTGCGCATCTAAAACATTCAGTCTTTTTAACCCAGCTATGCCCTCCATAAGGAATATTTAAATGAAAAGCCAAGCCAGTGGAGTAAGTGGCAGCATCTGCCATTCATCAGGTGGAAGGAGACTCTGGATGTTTAGTTTAGAATTAAAAAGTCATGTTTGTAATTTAAAAAAAATAAATAAATCTCCATGCATTTCAGGCAGCCTCTTGCCAACGGCATTCTTGCCCCCTTGGGTTTTTAAGCAAGCCTTGGAAAGATGAGCTGGTGGCTGAGCCTTTGTAGCCAGGAGGCAAATCTAGTTTTCTTGCTCTCATTCAGAAGCTTTGGGCTTATGAGGTGCAATTTTTTGAATGCCGCTCCCCAGAGCGCAGCAGCATTGCCCAGACAGGTACCAGGCTGCCATGTCCAGTGTGCAAAGCCCCTCACTTGGACTCACTTCCCAAAGCACTTCCTTAACTGGTCCGCACTGGGCAGCAGTGCAGGTGTGTGCCTGTTTGCAAACTCCAAGTGCATCGAAAGCCGGTCTCCCGGGGGCTGAGCACCAGGCTGCTCTGCACCGGGGCAGAGGCTGCTCATCGTGCTGCAGCCCGCAGGCAGCAGTCCCTCCAGCTACGGCTTTAGCCAGGGGGAGACAGATGCTAATTAGTTGCCGGGCATTTTATTTGATTTTATTTTATATTTTATTTCATTTCATTTCATTTTCCCTTCTTCCTTCTTCCTTCTCCCTTCTCCCTTCTTCTTTCTCCCTTGCCCTTTTCCCTTTTATTTTAAGACATGCCCCCATCCCAGGTGCAGGGACTTCCCATGCAGCATGCACACAAAACCAGGGCTCTGACGGCACCTCCACGGTGGCTGCGCCCTGTCCCCAAGGGCAAGGCAGCCTCCTGGGAGATGACAGCACAGCTCTTCCAGTGGGTCTTGTGCACCGGCAATGGTTATCTTCCTCCGTCCTGGGAAAACCTTCTGATCTGGGAATATTTCTTGTCTGTTCAGGTTGGCTGTCACCACGTGCATTTGTGATAGCACTCTCCCCCTCTGCCGAAAATCACTGTGGGGAGGGATAGACGGAGAGACACATCACTGCATGCCTACTCAGAGGGACAGATGGCATCATCGTCACAGAGATTTACGCTCATTAGGACCAAAAAAAAAAAGCTAAACGTGTTTAAACTGAGGCAATTTCCAGCTGTCAGGATAATGGAGCGTGCTGGAAGGACTGCGAATTCCTCTGTCTTTCTCCAGTTGCTCATGGCTTCGTCATGCTGCTTCCCTTCAGCAGCAACAAAACTCCCCCTTGCCAGAACACAGCCTGGAAAGGATCTCCTGCTCCCTCCCCAATTAAACAGCATGCTCACACTCCCATCCAGGAGGGTGAGTTTAATTATAAGCTAAAAACAGATCCATCTGGTTGGGTGAGTGTGGGGTTGGCTTTCTTTTCCCCAAACTGATGGGGTTTGGTCATTTTTCGCTTAATTTTAGGTGCAAAGAAATAAAAATGATTAGACTCTGGCATGAGTGAAGGCTACTGCAAACTGTACCACACAGAGCTGCCACACTGGCAGCGACACCTCTGCGGCTTTGGAGGTAGAGAGTAAAAGAAAAGGATGATGAAACCCCAGTCCCATGTCTCCATCCCTTCCCTTCTGTTAATTCTCACCCTTCCATCGTGGTGTCATGGTGAGCCATCAGGTTCCCATGGGCTTTGCCTGGAAGAGCACAGTGGGAGCCATCCCCCTTCGATTCTGGGTTCATTTAGGGTTATTTTTATAAATTTCTAGTTCATACCTGTTAATGGGTTACACTCCTCCCTCCCCTGTTGGTCCATGTGGTTAGTCGTACCACGGTTATTTAGGTTTGTTTGAACTTCTCTCTGTACGATATGATTTCTTTGATGGATGAGAAAGTCATGCAATTGCACAAAGCTAAGCAATGCCTAAGGTAAAAGAAGTCAGTAATAATATAACTAAAATAAACCCAAACCAACAGGACAGATAACAGACACCAGCTCGGGCAAGCTGCGCTAGTCATCTGAATGGTGCAGGCATAGGAGAAGTTCCTGGAATACTTTTTCAAAAGTTATTAAAGCTAAAATAAGTATATTTTAAGCTAAAATAAGTTCAAAATCAGACCAGACCTGAAAGCTCCTGAAGCTGGTATGACTAATTTCTGAAGGTGCTTGGCAGCACCGGAGCGGTGGGGGCAGGGGGCTGCGCTTCCCGGGGAGGTGCAGCGAGGTGCTCGCCACCCCCAGGCAGGAGCCAGGAGCTCCACACAGGAGCACGGCAGAGGGGCAGAGGGCTCAGACCCACCAGCCGATGCGAGCCGGAGAGCCGCCAGCTTGAAATGAAAATGAAATGGGAAAAGCCGTTCTTCACAGGGCTGCAGGCGTCGTCCCCGTGCATGCACCAACACAGCTGAGGCCTCAGGTCTACCCAGCTGTTCTCACCGCTTGGCAACTCCTTCGTGATGCTGCAAGCTCCACTCCCGAAGGGTTATTCCCGCCTGAGGACTTCAGTGCCTCCTTGCCAGCCAAAAAAAGAATTTCCGGGCCTGTTGAGGAGAAGGATGTTGACTGAAAGAGGCCGTTAAGCACTGCAGGTGGAGGGGTCACTCCATCCATCCCTGGCTCCGCAGCAGGATTGACTGCGCTGTTACATGGTGGAGAACCACGATCTCTGCATAGATTTAACCGCCTGACAAATGGAGGGCCCGAGTAAAGGTATCTGAGTTTAAAGCTTGTTTTATGAGATTGACCATACAATAAATCAAATAGCGCTGAGCTCAGCAGCCTTCCCCAAGCAACTGCAACTAATGACTACCTCCAGAATTGATACAAGTGCAGCACGGTTTGATGTCTGCAAGGCTGTAAAACCAGAATCTGCAGAAGTAAAAACTGCAGCGAGCTGGCGGTGGGAGCCAGCTCTTTGCCAAGAACTGTTAGCAGACCTGGGAAAAGTGCCTGAAACTCTGGGGCATGCACGGTCAGAGAGAGAAAGAGGCAGATGGGCCATCCTGGGTGATGTCTGACTGAAAAGTATTGGGAGTGGATGTGGGGAAGGCACAGCTCTGTCCTCGTGATAACTGTGCTCCACAGCTTCTGGTCCCCAGCCAGCCCCACCTGAGAGATCATTTGAGTTTGACTTGCTTGTGGGTCTTCTGCTGATTGGAAATAACTTTTTCTGCTGGTAGTGGTGGTGGTAGGAAACGTACTAACCCCCTCCCACATCAAAATGTCGACTGGCTTTGGGGAAATGGGGTTGTGTTGGGGCTTTTGGGGGGTGGTGAGTCCTGTGAGCGGTGTCTGTTACGCACATGGCGATGGGCACTGTCTGCATCCTGTAAATGACTCTCAGTTGTTTTCCTCTTCCCCTGTCACTGTAAGGGTTTGTAGGATAAGAGAATGAGAAAAAAAAAAAACCAAAACAGGCCAATTTCTGCTCTAATCCTGTCTCTGCTGCCGATCCCATGTGTGGGTGGGGATACCTCTCCATCGGTTTGGTTCCTGCAGCCTTGCACCCCCCTAAGCAACCTGTAACATCTGCTGTTTCATGGTCTAATCGCATTACAGGGGCAATCTAACACCACGCTCCAGGGCGCAAGTTAATCTCCTCTTCCCCCTCCAAGGAAAGCCTGGCACAGCAGCCATGCGTGATGGAGACTGCGCTTCTCAGGAGCCAGGGTGGACCATTGCCCAGGACCGGACACCCCTCTGGCAAACCAGTGCCCTCACCCAACATGGCAGCGACCCCCTGAGCTGTAACATCACGATGAGTGAGGCCTGGCCAAAGAAACAGAGAATCCCTCAGGCAGAAACAAACTTTGCAAACCCAGCTACCCTCCATGCCCCAGCAGCGGGCACGGCAGGGCTCCTCCTTGGGTCACATACCGCTTCTTCATTAAGGAAAAACATCTAAAACTCACACAGTATCTTCCATGATACTATGATATCTCTATTTGAGATCTAGCAGACTTTCCCTTCCTTTTCCAGTCTAAATTTGCTCATTTATTCAGCTTTTGGGTGCTGACAATCCCTTGTGCCAGTGACTCGTGCCGGAGCAGAGGGAGGCTGTCCAGCACGGCTAGTCCTCGGCCACGAGCCCTGACCCCACTGGTACAGGAGAATTTGTGCTGCTTTGATTTGTGCTGTGCCTGGCTGGGAGATGTTCTCACCATCCCTCTGTGTCATGGGCAGAAATAGTAATTGGGTGGTTGGCAGGCAATCATCACGCATTTCACTTTTTTAATAAGCACTTGCAAGAGAAATGATCCGTTCATCTTCCCAAGCTTTCCACGAGGAGACATAAAGCTGTAGAAAGCTTGCAAGGCCCTTCAGCCAAATGCCCGAGCAGGAATGCTGCAGGAGTGGGCCTCCTTCACCAGTGAGCAGGAGGAACCAAAGCAAACCAAACCAGCATGGCACATGGCACAGGGACCGGTTCAGCCCAGCGCCGAGGGGCAAATACCGCAGTGAGCTCCTCAGTTCTGAATGTTACCTGCATGTTACTGGAGGGGTGATTTGGGCAACTGGGTCTTAAAAAGCAAGATAATACTGCCTCTGGTTTTAAGAACAGTCAGTAATAATTGTATTAACAGAATAGGTGCTGATGATTTACTAAAAGATGTGAAGATCCCCTGGTTATACTATGGTTTTAAGGTCACAGCTTATTGTACCTTCAGGTTGAGAGTGTGCAGCATGTTAATTCTCTGTGGGCGTGACAGGACCACTTCAGTGATGTCTTGATTCAGCTCTCAGAGAAGCACTGTGATTTCAGAAGGTCCTTGATTACATCCAACTCGAAGCCAAGATCTTTCCAGCTCCTTGTTCTCATGCGCTTTGCTGCCTTTGCGGCACATCCCTGGCTGACCGATGACCCCAACACCAGCTCCATGGCACGAGTTGGACTCTAAGCTATCGTAAGGCTAAGAAAAAAGATATTTTTTTCCTAAAAGAGTCATATATAACCTTTGAGAGGTAGCCTGGCTTTTGGATTGCATCTGCCCCTGCATTCCTTGATGTAACAGTGCATGAACATTAGAAGCTGAAGACATAAGCAAAGCTGAAGCACAGAAGCAAAGCTGAACTCTGAATCGTGCAGTCACTCAGAGACAGCTTTCCTCTGGGCCCTCTGCATGGTACTGCCTTCCCATCTTGCTTTTCCTCACAGGAAAAATGAAAACCAGGGCACATTTTTATGATCTTATCTCACTGCACAGAGCTTTGGTAGAAGTGACAAATGGGTCTTGTTCTTCTGCTCCAAGGCTGGATCTGAGATTGCCAGGGGCATCACTGTGCATGGCTTGCTTTCCTCACCCATCCTTCCAGCTTTTGTTTTTCTCCTAAGATCCACCCCAGCCCTTTGGTGAGCTTGTCCTGTTTGCCCAGGAGAGGACCAGAGAAGTGGGGTGGAATTTGTGGTTCCAAACAGCATGACCCAGAGAGGAAAATCTGCCTGCCCTTGCCCTTGCCCCTGCCCTTTCCTTTTGCTGAGCTCCCCCCTGAGATGCTGAAGATCTGGCCACAAGTCCCTGCTATGCCACAAGACCTCGGGAAACCACTGAAAACCAGCATTACATCCATACACACATATGCACATTGCTGAGCGAGCCAGGGACGTTCAGACTCAAGCCTATTTATTTGCTTATAAATGGATGCAGTCATGGCCACGCTGCTTGAGGTGCTTCACGGCTTTTCATTCAAACACATGAAAAAGCACTTGAAGGAGAAGGGATGTGACACAGTGACGGAAAGCAGGGCATGTGGTCTAGGAAACAAAATGCAGTTACAAATAATTTGGGGCTCCCCACCCATTTGGCCACAGTTCACTGGGGAAGGGAAGGCAGCTTTCTCCAGCGAAAATGCACAGGGTGACAGGCAAGCACTGGTGCTGTCAGAAATCCTTTGGCAGGAGCGATGGCAGGGAAAGCTGGTGGACCAGGGGGCATCTCTGCAGCGGAGTGTTGCTCTGAGAGCAGAGTGGGCTACGGCGCTGGCAAACATTAGCTTGCAAGGAAGCAACTGCAGCAAAGCTGTGGCCACATGGACTTTGCAATGCTCTGGCAAGGACAGCGCATCTCTGGGGTCCTCAGAAGCATTTCCATCTGATGTGCTAATGCTCAGCGACGCCTCTGCGCTCCCCTTCCCTGCCAGTGGTATTCTGCTAGCGTAGCTCAGCCAGCACGGGGACCTCATGTGCCTTGTCATCAGATCTCTGCTTGCTGTGTAGATACGGCCACGTACCTAACACAGTTAAATGGGCACAAAACGTGAGCAGGGAGCAGTGGCAGGTCGCACTTCAAAGGTCAGTTTTGTTTGCTTGTAAAGTCTCAGTATCTATTCACCCCTTTTTGCAGGAACACAGTAATCCCACACATGCATTGGCACAAAGGGAATGGAAACCAATTATTTATTATTTTTTTTATTGCACAAATCAAGACTGACGTAGAAAATGCAGAAGGAGACAAAACACTGAGCAGTCCCCAAGATTTTGGGGCCGGTATTTTCGAAGGAGCGTCATGGAGCTGCAATGCCATGCTCTACTGGCACACATCCCCCCAGGCACACTTTAAAATCCTGGCCTTAAAACTCAGCTTGAACAAAGTGCTGCTGTTAGTACTTTTAGTAACAGCAATAAAGATATTTTTTATTGTTGTTTCTTATAGGATTTCACAGCGTGTCCCTATTGTTATTTTGAGGTCACTCCTCAGATCCAGCTGCTACGGCTGCAATAATTGAAGAGGCCAACACGGAGCATGTTCTGCACAGCATTGGGATGGCTGTAGCCGTCTCTAAAAAGCTGTGCCGGAGCAGAGAAGGATGGATGCTCACATTCCCTTGATGTGGAAGCCCTGGGAGGGCCCTCGGCTGCTTCCAGAGGATGACTGAGCTCTTGGGAAGGAGCTACAAGGCTTCTCCAGCAGAAAGCCAGGAGCGTACAGGTGCGTGGCAATACCAGCCCTCCCAGTCGGCTCCCAGTCCCTGCCATGCCCCCCACCCACCCCACGGTGGGATGGGGAGCTGATGGTGGCTTCGCAGCGTTCATCCCACCCAGGCACTCAGCAGCTCAGCTCCTTTGTCGGAGAGGTCAGGGCACTGCGTGAGCTGCTGCTTTAACATTCCTGAACATAAATCCTCCCTCTAATACACCGACAATTGATGTGCACGCTGTTCCTCTTGTAGCTTTGCAACGATGCCCATCTGCTGGGGTGGCACCGTGCCCACGGGGGTGTAATGCCAGTAACACGGCTGAGGTGCCAGCTAAACAAGCACGGAGGGGAACAGCCTGCGCAACACGGAGAGCCAACAGATCCTCCTGTTTGCAAACAGTGCCAACTTTGGGCAACTCGCTTCACTGCAGAGCGTGCATCTGGAGCGGCTCGCAGGCACTACCCCCCTGGCACGCACCTCGGAGCTGCTGCTCTTCTGTCCGGCTGCCTCCGCGCCTGCTTTTCTGCACGTGGGCGGTGAGCTGGGAGGGGAAAAAATATGTTGCTCGCTTTTCAGACCAAGGGCAAATGATAACTCACTGGAGCAGTGCTTCACAGGCAGTTTTTGCCAAGAGCTGGCTCATCGGATGTTCCCTGTGCTTTACCTCCCTTGTTTCCAGCTAAGTTGCCCATTCTTAGTATTCACTTTCACCAAGAGTTTTTCATGTCTGGAAAAGGGGAAAGGCAGTTCCCAGGATCGCAGGGGGTGAATTAATTGCCCAACGTACAGGCTTTGCATTAAAAGGTGGCCTTCACCAGGAAGCACATAGAGAAACCACTATATTTAAAATGTAAGCCTTGATGGGAGAGTTGCTCAGGTCCTCGTGTGGAGAGCAGCCCCCTGCCCACGGCCAGGGCAGTTTCAAGATCAGAAGGGCTGGCTGATGCTGTTTTGGGGGAGACTTGAGTTTCCCAGTGCGCGGATACCCTCTGCCAGACCTTTCAAGTTCTAGATAATTGGAAGGGATCATCTTGCTGACAGTGCTTGTTCACGGCCTGATGCTCTTCGCTGTCAGCCAAGAGATGGTAGGAGTCAGAGCGAGGATTTGTTTGATATTAGGTATCTGTCCCAAATCATTATTTTCTGCATTTGCACTAATCGTGACTTCTCGGAAAGAGGTAGCGATGTTTAACAGACATAACGATGTTCAGATCATAGCTGGACTTGGGGAAATACTTGTCATCATGAAATCTATTTTATACGGGTACCAGTTAGTCTGGTCTTGTAGCTGAAAGGCATGAAGGATGAGTAGGAAAGCAACTGTAACTAATGGAAGCTTTTCTCAAATGTATGTAGTCATAGGAGTTAATGAAAAAAGGAAAAGAGCTGGCTCTTGAACTCTCCATCAGGAGAAGTGAAGTGTAACACTATGCAGAAAAAGAAGCTATCATTTTCAGATTCCTTTCCAGCAATTATTTTGTATTTTCAAGTCTCTCCGAGCTCCCAGATCAGCTTAGGAAACTGTATTTTCTGAATATTTCCTGGAAAGATCCAACACTGCTGCAAGAAACCCCGCTCTCACCACATTCCTACTCTTCCTTGCAGAAGCAGCAAGTGCAGGGGAGGATTAGCCGAAGTCCTGTCCTGCTGGATGCTTATCCCAAATGAACTATTTTATCACCCTAAGCCTGGCTCTCGCACCTCTCCCCGTGGTATCTGGCTGCCACTCCTGCCATAAGCAGCTCAGCTACCAATTCAAACCGCTCTTATTTATTGCCTTCAGGAGTGTAAGTTCGAGCGGCTTAACTTAATTGCACTGGGAAAGTTTGTAGGAAAGGCTCCTCTTTGAAAGCAAATGGAGGAAAGTAAGCAGCACCGAAAAAACTCTTGATTTATGTGAAAAGTTAGAGCCGGATTAAATATGTCTGGTTCTTTGTAAGAGATGACTATGTGTTGTACAGTGGATTTTGAGGTCTTGCAAAGACCTCCCTGCTCCTCAGTCTGGGCAGCGAGTTTGAAGAATTACTTTTTCTGCATCCGTGGATTAATCAGAACTTAATCGAGGCTCTGTCCTCGGCGGGTCGCTTGGCACACGGACCGAGCACACAGCTTGCAGCCTGAGAGTCTCTCCACTGCTTCCCAGATCCTCTAGACCCAGACCATGTTGCTGGTGTCATACTGATCATTTAGTTAGCATCTGTTTCAGACATTCAAATGGAAAATGGCTCACATGATGCATTTATTTGATTAATGCAAAATATGTCCTCCAAATTCGGAATTCAGGCAGCCCAACTGGAGCTTTGTAGCAACCCCCCATGCCAAGACAAGCCTTGGGAGTCCACGCTTTCCCAGGCTGGAGGCAAAGCACGGTTTTCTCTGGGATGCAGGGAGAAGAGCACACAACCCACTCAGCACCCAGGGCAGGCTGTGCACCCCACATGCCCGAAAACCCAAGGCTGCTGCCAGCTGGGGAACCGCAGCCCAAGCAGAGCTCTTGGCACATCCCAACCCTCCAGTTTGTGGCAGGGCAAGGATAAAAGGAGCTTTCTTGAATTTGGCTCTTTTATTCTAGTTACATAAAGCTATTACCCAGCTTCAAGAGAGCTGGCCAATACCCTGCTGGCTTCGGCTTGCGTCTACCCTGACAGATAAGAGCAAAGCTGCCTGCTTCCATCAGACAGCAACCAATCTGGGTACAGCAGGTGCTTAAAATATCTGCAGGAAGAAAAATCAATTAAAGAAATGAAGGGCTGCTGGGGGAGGCCAGGTGGTTAAGGACTGGAGGAGGGTGAGGACAGGAGCTGGAAGGGTTTTTATGGGTGGGGGATGC
This sequence comes from Falco punctatus, assembly GCF_963210335.1. Lineage (NCBI taxonomy): Eukaryota > Metazoa > Chordata > Aves > Falconiformes > Falconidae > Falco > Falco punctatus. The sequence continues at coordinate 46,287,221 of NC_137588.1, forward strand.
TTGGGCAGGGCAGGAAGAAATGGGATGGGATACAGGTTAGGGAAGAGCTGTGAGGTGATGCTGTGCTCTAGGATTGCTGGCTCTGCATGAGGGAGTCATCTCCCTGCTCCTATGTGTAAGCTAAGCCCATGGGCTTTTTCTGTCCCTTTTATCTCCCCTTGATCCTCACTTGAGGTCTGTGTTTGCCCCTGGCTGCCTGGGCTGCTGGTGGGGGAGTAGGGAAATCTACAAGGACTTTCTACCTGCTTTAAGCAAGCTGGTTTTTAACAGGAAATCTCCTTGGGTAAATTCTGGACCTGATAACAGTTAATAGCAAAACTTTATTGACTATAGAGGAACTAGGATTGTCCCTAATTAGTCTTTGATAAGCCTGTTATTTTTTTCTTCTGGGTCTCTGGAGCCAAGGACCCTGATGGAGCAGCAGGGCTCGCTCATCCTTGGTACCAGGTTTGCTGTACCTCTGCTGGGGCTGCCCAGTGCATGCCCCACGCTGCAGCAGGCACACCGAGTGAGGCCTCGAGCAGTTGGGTCGCTGCTGCCCTCCCCGAGCTGCTGCATGTGCCCGGGAAATCCCTGCAGTGGTGCCGGGAGCACCGTGTGCCCTTGGTGCTGCAGCGAAGGTGCACCCCAGCCGTCTCGGATCTGTAACTGCTCCATCCCATCCCTGGTGTTTCTGCCTTCCTTGCCAATATGGGTTTTAACCTGCCCCCCTTGTTTGCAGTTGCAGCAGCTCTAAAATCAAGGTGTTTGCTGGCTGGGAGGTGAGTGGCAGCAGGAGCCATGGGAAAGTGATGGGTGAGGCAGTTTTGGGGACAGGCAGGGCTCCGGTTGTGTATCACCTTCCTTCGCTCCTTTTTTTTTTTTAGTGCTGCTGAAAGAGCCAGGCTGAACAAAGCTGGGGTTTTACTGTTGAGGGAATTTTAATGCTTCTTCCTTTTTTTAATCAATAAGACAGCTTTCAAACAGGCAGCCAGTTTCCCAGCTGGTTTCTTCTGGGCTTCCCAGTGACTGCAATAGCTGTCAGACAATTTTAGTCCTGCATTTTGTGTAACTGAGCCCACATCCCAGTGTATCTACCAGAAAGCGTGCTAGATTCTGGCTGTATATGTTATATATGTTATATTCTGGCTGGGTTTTGTTTTCTATCTCTCAAACTTGTGGAGATGCCCATTGAAATCAATAGCGGCAGCAACAGTGGCTTTGCTGTGGATTTCATGGTTCTGGTATTTCCCATGTGCATCTCCTGTAAATTATGGTCTGGGAAGCAACAATGTACCTTTGTGGGTCTCGATGTGAAAATCTCAGTTGGCATTGCTAGGGGGGGAAATCCACAAAATGTTGCTAGCCCTAAAATGAAGGGGGAAGTCCTGGCAGCGTGACCCCCCTGCAGGTCGGAGCTGGTGAACGAGACCCAGATTTTATTTAGATTTAAATATTCTGAGATTTGAGACTCTTGTTTGAGGGGGCAGCTGGGTGATCATTATTGAGTGGTCAGCATCAGAAGCTGCCATCAAAAGCGTTGGTCTCCCTGGACCGCTGCCAGTGGTGGGTTGGCAGGGGGCTGCGCTTTGCCTGCCGTCGCCTGTAGGTAGTTATTTACACCAAGGCAAAGTGGGAGGTAAATTACGCCCAGGCATGAGCTGTGTTGGTGTAAGTGACCGCAGAGGTGTGAAGTGGTCACTGGTCTGGGGCCCGCTCCACCGGCAGCTGTGCCCATCCCCCTGCCACTGCCTCTCTGGGGCTCTGGCTGGCTGCAGAGCTGGGGCATTGATCCTGCATCTCGGTGTGCTGGTGGCCCAGCACGGGGGGTATGAGTCTGAAGGACTTGCTGTTGCATGGAGCTGTTCAGAATGATGCTGATGACCTGCTACAGCCTGCCCAGCAGCACAACCAGCAGATCTATAATGACCAGGAATAAACATTTTGGTAAAATGCTGGCGTGAGCCTTAAGGACATTTCAGCCCTTTCCCTTTGGGAGATATTAAACAGACTGTTTGCCCCGGCAGCAGTTGATGCCACGCCGACCTGACTAAACAAACAGCTGAATCCAGTCCAGACCTCCTTCACAGAACCATCCATCTCTCTCTTTTTTTTTTTTTTTTTTTTTTTTTAATCTCTGCACTTTCTCCATGCTCTGCAGCAATGCTCATACATCTGGGGGCGGGGGGGCAGCACACCCAGGCTGCAGCCAGGCTCCAGGCCACACAGCGAGGGGCATCTGAAGCAAGACCCCACCCAGTGGCTTCATGCAGAGCCAAAATTCAGCCCACCAAGCACCAGGTGGGAGTTGTCGCCTTTACCTCCCAGCAGTGCCCGGCGGGGTGTGCTGCCCAAAGTCCTGGCTGGGGGTTTTGCTGGGGGTTTTCCTCTGTGTAGGAGGATGTACTGCTCATCACAGCATTGCCTGCATCAGGTCATGGCCTCGTTGGGACCTCATGTGCCCAGGAGTGATGCCCCGAGCTCACCAGCCAGCCCCATTTGTTTAGGGAGCAATCGCTGTGCCGTTTTCTCCCTGCCGGGCAGTCCCCCGGCACACTCATCAGTGGATTAATGAATTGACTGCAGCAAATATTTATCTCACTTTCACATCTGCATGTTCGTACCAAAATAACTTTTATTTATTGCAGCCAGCCTGGGATATCCTGCTGAGGGCTGAGATGGGCTGCAGGGGCTGAGCCTGGTTAAACGAACCCTGTGCTGTGGGCTGCTGCCTTCGGCTGCAGCTGCGGGGGGGGCAGGTGCTGGAGAGCTGTGGAGCAGCATCCTCCCTCTCCTCCCCCTAACAAGGGGTTAACCCCCAGTCTCACTGACCAGTGAGTGCCCTGCAGCTGTCTTGCTGCTGATTTCAGACTGATCTCGGAGAGCTCAGGTTGGCCTGAGCCCCTGCTGTGGTGCAGGGCAGCGCTGGAGCCATCTGCTGGGACAGGACGTGCTCCAGGCTGCGGCGCTGGGAGGGTGAAGCTGTGCGTGAACAGCAGGACTTCAGTGGGACATCACCCACACGCCACTGAAGTATCTTCTGGCTGTTGTCAGGACCTCTCTGGACTGGAAGAATAAGCATGCTCAAACATTCCGCTATCATCAGGTGCCTCTGAAACATGTGAAGATGTGTTCTTCGTTGACAGATCTATGTTAAACTGGCCAGGAGACTGAAACCAGGACATCCCCACAACACCTCCCCCAGGGCCTGGCCAGTGCAGGTGCTGGACACCCTCTTGCTGTGCCCTGCTCCATCTCCGGGTTTTCCTTGCAGGGCACCTTTAGATATTTCCATCCAGATACACTCCTGACGGCGTCATTCAACATGTAGCTGGAGCACAACGCTTTTGCCATCAGCCATGGATCTGCAGGTCCTTGACGTCTGCTGTGTCTCATGCCCATTGGAGGCAGCTGCCTTGGCCATCTGGCTCTTGGCTGGTGGCCCTGAGCTGTGACGAGCTGCAGCCTTTGGGCTCTAGGTGTAGGTGAAGCAGATCACAGCAATTGTGATGGATCTGGGTGGCCTGGAGAGCAGAGCAGCCTCCTGTCCTGCCCTGGCTGCCTGTGCTTGTAGAGCTATGGGGGGCAAATGGGCTGGTCACTTTGGGAGAGACCATAACAGCGTGAGGAAAGTTTACTTTCCAGTGTCTTGTTGATTTTTAGGCTTTTGAGTAAGAACTCTCCCTGACACCAGCAGGGACATCAGAGGCATCTTCAAAAGGGGGAAAATAGATATCGCCTGCTATTACGCTTAAGAGAAAAAACTATGGATGCCAAAGATGCCTAATGCTCACTCTGGCCACTTTAAAGCCTCTGAGATGGCAACGTCATTAGCTACACAGCAGGACAAGCATTATCTCTGTATTCCAGTTTCCCCAGTTGAGTCATCCCAAGCCACAGAAGCACCAGGAGATGATCCCAGGAGGGTATTTCTGTCGCTCATTCCTGCAGCGAGAGGTGGTGGGCACAGCTGGCTGAGATGTGGGCTTTCCTTGTCCCGCTCCCATCACCAGCGCAGAGCATGAAGGACACTAATGCCCTGTAGTCACAAGAATTACTTGGGTTTTTTCCCAAATTCAAATGCATTTTAGAGACTTTCCACTGCGAATCACAATCATATTAAGGATTGTTTTTCATCAGTACCCACACCGGCTGCTTTGGAGGCTTACAGCATGTAAACCAACCGGCTGCCCATGAGAACGCGCCCCGCAATTTTGAGTTCTGGTGTGTAGCATTACAGGACATGTTTAAAGCCATCAGACTGAGGTTTCCAAAGGACTCTAAAGAGATTGATTTCCCCAGACCCCTGCAACTGCAAATGGAAATTCTGTGCCAGCTTCCTTTCAGCCAGCATTTTCCCAGAGAGTCTAAATGTGGATCTCAGATGTACTTGAGGAAGGTGGGACTCGCAGTTCTCTCGTTAGCCGCTGTGCCGAGATCTCTTTCCTCCTTAGCGGTAGCTGAAGGACACAGGCTGCTAGCAGCGACATGCTGTTCTGCTCAGGCATGCCATGCTGTAGTTTTTCCTGTGATTCAGGATGTCTGAGCGTGTTTTTCCTGTTGGCTCCCTCCATGCATCCTTCATCTTTTTTTATATATATTTTTATTTGACTGAAGGTAAAATCTGGCACCTCCAGCCAAGCTCAGAAGCGCTGGGATCTGGGGCAGGATAAGGCTCCAGCTCCATTTGCACGCTCACAGGAGGGTCAGGCTGGGAGGACGCGCTTGGCAGTCGGGGTTACACAGCGAGATGGTGGAGCTCCTTCTTGAGAGCCTCCACCTCTGGGCACCGCACCAAGCTGTGCGCAACACCACAACCAGCACGAGGCCAGGGCTCAGCCTGCTCCCGGCTGGTGGGCGTCTGGCCCCAGGGCAGAGCCTGGCACAGGGACACGTGGCCACGGTCCTTCCCTGCGGGTGGTAGCGGTCACACAACCCCCGTGACACCCTGTCAGTTCATGTGCACTGGGGTGACGTGGCGAGGGGTCTTGCTGCTGTTTGTCAGAGCTTCTTGCAGGGCTGCACCTTGGGTGGTGGCACCAGGAGTTTGTGCTCTTGCTGCCAGGGATCCATCTCCCCTTGTCTTGGGATGTCCCCAGGCGTCATGATGGCTGGTACATCCCAGGCATTGGTCGGTCTGTCTGTCCAGCTCCCCCCATTTCCCTCCCCAGTGGGTCTCTAGAAGTGAATGGTCTACAATGAGAGCTGGTAATCAGGCAGATGATGCACTGGGAAGGGATCTGGGGAGCCTGTGTGCTTTTCCCTACTTGAGCAGTGACCTGATACCTGCATTACTGTTGGTATCTCCCTCCTGCTCTAGTTTCTCACATCCCTGCGTGCCCCTGCCCAGATAACATACACTGTAGAGCTGTGGTGTTTTTCCAGGGTTGGATGTTAACGTTAGTGAGGAAGGACCTGATGCCAGGAGCTCACTGGCCTTCCCAAGCACATGCAGCAGGCGAGGACCAGGACAGAACAGCCTGGAGCCTTCGGGTGGCATCCCTGCCCACCCATTCTGCTCTTAGCATTCCTGGTGCCTACCTGGAGGTGAGCAGCCAGGTGGCACCAGATGATCACAGCACATGAAGCCCGGGGTGGCTGTGGAAGGGGTGGGTGTCCCAGTGTGTGGCACAGAGGGGCCACCAGTGACCTGCATGTGGCACCCCGACCCACTTGGCTTTGAGTCCGAGCAGCAGCAGTGGGGCTTTGGATCTCTCCTCGTGCTGACAGCAATAGTTCCCATCTCATGGCAGTGAACTCCAATAGTAGTCGCAGTGCTTTGCCTTGCCGGTGCTGGAGCAGACAGGCACTGTCACCTCGGCGGCAGAGAAATGAGGGCAGAGAGGAGGTGCTGACTGGGGGAACTGGTGCGAGGCTGCAGGCAGCTCTCCCGCTCCCGCCTGCCATGCGTCCCTTGCAGCCGCTTGTGCTATAGGCTCGGGAATGTTTCCCCAGCTCAGCCCAGAAACGCTAAAACAGGCTCTGCCTGTGCTTGCCCGAGGCCAAGCTTGCACTCGTGAGACTCACACACCACGGAAGGCAAACCCCCCAGAATAAGGCCAAGGAGCACTGTCCCCAGCCCGTGTCAGGGAACACTGAAACAGCACTGGCTGAGAAGAAAAATTAGGCAGGATGAAAAGAAGAAACATAATCATGTCAATGCAAATTTGGGCTGAAATGATGTGAGTGAAATCCCCAAAGATGCGATGCCAACAAAAATAAAACCCAACAGAACATCAGAAAACCAAATTGCAACAAATAACATAAAGGCGGGGCGGAGGGGAGAAGAAGAAAAAGACTAATAATGTGGAACAGGCAGAAGAAAATGCAGGCAATTGGCAGAGGCAAGTGGCATCAAACCAGGTGGTGCAAATCCCCAACGCCAGCCAGTCACCAGGGAAAAACCCAGAGGAGACGACGAGTAACGCGAGGCAGAGCCAGGGCAGAGCGATGCTGTGCAGAGCAGAGACGGGGCTGCGCGGAGGCACAACATGCTGGGAGGGACTTGCAAACCAAACAGCGATTCAAGGGCAGGAACAAACTCATCTGAAGAGCAGAAGGTAAACTGCAAAGCCAAGCGATGTCATGCCGAGCGCAAACAGGCAGGGCTCCTGGAAATGCAGCTGTTTGAGGTGGATCGATGCTTGGTGACAAAGAAAGTGGAGCTGGGATGGGTGCTGGGGACAGGCTCTGTGCAGGCTGGAGCAACATGACTCCCAGGATAGGGCTCGTGAGGTGCCATTGCCACCCACCGGCATTCCCTGTGGCACTTGAGGGAGCTCAGCCACCCCATTCTGCAGATGGAGAAACTGAGGCATGGGGAGGGCAGGCAGCATGACTTTCAGGTGCCCTCCTTGATGTTCTCCCAACCCTGCTGTCATCCCAGGGCTGGGATGGGAGCAGGAGCACCACCCAGGTGTAGCCCTAATGTCACTGTCCTGTCCCTGCCTCCCTGCTCCCTCAACTCTCCTCTAAACCTCCGCTTGCCTCTTGCTACAACTGAAAAGCAAATTATAGAGCAAACCTCAATTTCTACTTCTGCCCTGATGAGAAGCACCAGTAAGCACCTGGCCCGAGGTCAGGCAGCACTGGGGAGGTGGGAAGGGCAGCGTGGACATCGGAGCCAGCCCCAGCCGTTCCTTCCTGCAGTGCTCGTGCGGCGCAGGCAGCCCTCCCCAGCACAAAGCCCTCAATGTTAAATTCATGCTGCATGCCTTACAATAAATGGAGCTGCAGAGACAATAGCAACCCTGGTACATTTAGTTCATAAATAACTTTAAAATATCAGTATTGTGGAAGGGAAATCTCTGTCATTTCACTGCAGTACTTTTCCATCAACGCTGCGCACTGCCTGCCCTGCATCTCGCAGGATGCATCCTGCATCGGGCAGGAGCAAGGCAGGGCTTGCACAGGTAGGGCCAGGCTGTTTGTCTGCCGCCAGGGAGGACATGGCCCCATCTTCCAGCAACTTCATCTGACCTTTTGTACTTGGGTTTGTGCTGGGTTAGTTTTGTTCTATCACCCTGTAACAAGATGGGGAGAAACCCTCATCCCACGAGTGAGAGAGCATTTGGGCTTTAATGAGGCCCTGTCTCAAAGCAGCAAATATATCGGTTTTCCTTTTAATTTCTCCAGGAAATCTTTGCTCTTGAAGGCTGAGTGAAGCGTGAGAGCTGAGAAGTCACCTGGGAGGGCTGTGAACTGATACGGACAAAGCCCAAGGGAAGCCGTTCCTCCTGTCCATTTCCTTCCTACGCTCTCACCAGCCTGTTCCTGGGGGCTTGGGGTCAAGGACCAAACCTGCCCTGTCCCCATCCCATCCCCTGCCTCTTGACCTCCTCGCAGTGGGGACAGACTCAAAGCAGTGTTACCAACGCCATTAGTCATGCGGGGAACGTCACCCTGCAGCGGGATTCATCCCTCCTCTGTAAATAACTCCTTCCTGCAACCTCAGTTGGAGGATTATTTATATCTGGCATAAGTCGTCCTCAGCAGGAGAGTGATGGGAGGCCACAACGCTCTGGAGAACACCTTGGCGTGGGGGACGTTGCCATCCATGGGGAGATGTGATGGGGTGGCTCCGGGCTGGAAGCCCCCCTGGCTAGCCCTTGGCTCCGGGCTCTGGGGCACCAGGGCTGAGCCCACCTGGGATCAGCGCCCGAAAGGAAAAGCCTCTCGAGCAGCCAGGCTTCGCCGAGCCTTAACCCAGGTTAAAGGGGGGGCTGGGGGCTGCATAAGCATGCCGAAGGATGCCTCCAGCGCTGGCACTCCCAGCTCCCCCCACCACCTGCTGTTCGGGGGCTGCTGCTCAGATCTCTGCCAGGGTTTGGGGTCAGTGCTGCCTCTCGGTGCCAGGGTTTCATCCCTGTGGGTCCCTCGGCACCCAGGGGTGTTGCTCTTTCGGACACCACAGGACATGTAGCTGTTACACCAGCCAGGGAGGGGTCCAGTGGGGTAGCATTTAACAACTAGAATTTACTTCCCTTGCCTTTAAGTGTTGTGCATTGAAGCTTTTATACACCGGTGGCTTCTGCAAATTAAAAAAAATAAGCAGGAGAAAAGGAATAAATATTTAAACGGTAAGAAGCTCATTTAGCCTCTCACAAACATCTATATCCCGGAGCAGTTTCTCAGTGAGCAATTTGCGTTTCATTACGGGGAGAGTGGACATGTGCTAGGAAAATCCATCCTTTGTTTATACCTCCAGTGACCGAGGCGCTAAGCAGCCTTCCTATCTTTTTACAGCAGCCTTCCAGCAAATCAACCCGCTCCATGGCCCATTAAAGCCTTTAATCAGCCACCTTGGTGACTTGCAGCAGCCGAAACACAAACAAACCCCACCAAGGCAGTAGGAGGGCCCAGTGCTGGGCTTTCAGGAGCAAATCCTGCTTTCAGCGGGGTTTGGTGTGGTGGGAGCCCCAGCAGTGCCTCAGTGCCCCAGGTGCTGCCTTGTCTCTGCATGTGGGGGTGAAGATGCCCCCCAGGAGGTGGGAAGGCACGTTCCCTGTGGAGCCGTGCTGGGACCAGGTATGGAGGGGGCTGTGGACAGGCTTCTCCCGGGAATGAACCCCGTGGTGCAGAGCTTGGGCACGTCCCGCTGATGCCACTGGTAGGGCTGGAGGTCAGGCAGGAGCAGGCAGTTTCACAGGGCTTGCATCCCTTCTACTGGTTCCCAGCTCCCAAGTGGAGAGCAATGGAGAGGCTCAGGCTGGCAGGGAGGGGACCCAGCTCAAATCCTGCCCAAGCCCAGGCCACTGTGGGGGAAGCTGGAGCCTGACCCTGTTTGTCTTCTGCAGCGAGGGTGGGAGAGGTGGGAGCAGCAGGTGGCTGGTGCCCAGCTCAAGCCTGGCTGCGCTTGTCCCCAGCCCACGCCCAGCAGCGCAGCAGGTAAGCAACTAAGAGCTAGCTCACACCGATGCTTTACACTGTGATTTCTCCCAGAGCCCGGATCCTCTGCCCCGAACGAGCGGTCTAATTAGAGGCTGTGCTATGAGGGCTGCCCACATACAGCTCCAGACCCTACGTGCAGCTCCAGACCTGCAGAGGGGCCGGCTGGGTTTAATCAGCCCTCCATGCCGAAGGATTAGCAGCAGCAATCTTGCTTCCAGCCAACCTCCAGATGATACAACATAATAAGACTTGTAACAGCCTCTTGGAAGAAAGAAAGTTATAGTTCCCACAGCAACTGTAACTCAGCCGTATTACACACACATATATATTAAGGCATAAATTTAACAACATATATTTTAATGCAAAATACCAGCAATGCACATGGGGACAAATAACAGTGGTTGGGGGATCCATAACATTTGGCTCTCCCCACTTCCCACCACTTGCATCTCACCAGCAGCGGCACGGCGAGGAAGACGAAGCCATCCCGGTGGCAGACCCTCTTGCTCCTGCTCCTGCGTGCTGGCAGAAGGAGCAGCACAGGGACACGCAGACAGACCTGTCTGCACGCACAGACACCCCCAGCCCTGCACATATAGCTGGTCACCCACGCGCACGGATGTGGCACGAAGTATAGAAAAGCTATAGAATGTAATAGTGCATCTCACGGGGCACCAACAAATGTGCTTGGATGAGGCGAGGATTTCTCCTGTTGCTCATCCGGCTGAATGCAGAATGAGATCCTTTCAACAGATTTCTGGGGGTTTTTCAACTATCTGGTGGAATTGCACAACAGGGATATAATTCTCTATTACATTTTATGAAATGGCTCCAACCCATGTCGTTTTAGCTCATTTTGCTAGCCGTCTTCTGGACGCCGACAGCAAAGCATGCGCGGTGCTTTCCCTGCTAATGCCACACAGGTTGCTCCTCATGGCTTGCAGGGGATAATTGCAGATGCAGTAACAGAAAACATGGTGTGGGCAAGTGCCAGTCTGATCGCTGCCTCTCCAGGTCCCTTGGAAACGGAGGTCCCCTGCAAATGGAGTGGTGTGGCCAGCAGGACCCATCCTGCCCACACCATCGCTGCTTTCCCTCCCAGCCAGTTGAAAGCCACTGTGGAGGAAGCAATTCCAGCTGGGGAAGGAGCGGGCATTAACACATGCCATAGAAGTGCCTGAGAGGCTCTGAGCGCGAGGGTCCTGGTGTGGCACAGCTGCCCGGTGCTCCTGGGGCAGGTGGGTGCTAAGGAGGTGGGAATAACCTCACTGGTGACCTTCCTCCTTAGCGTGGGAGATGCATTTAAGCTGAACCCCTTGCTCTTTGCTTGAGCTATGGGGTGGCTTTGCTATGTGCCTCAGCAGCCCTGCTTTGTGGGCACGGTCCCCAGGCTTGTCCTTTGTCCTGCTCACAGTGATAACACTGTGGTCGGTGTTATGAGCGGGCTGGCTCTGCTCACTTCCAACAGGTACCATGGGTCTGCACCCCTGGGGGGCTCTGCTGCTCCCTGGAGCAGGGAGACGCCTGCTTCCTCTGCGTGTAGTGTTTTATGCCTATGTCTTAACTCGACATGGCTTTATATCATCTTGAGACTGCAATAACAGCAGCTGAACTATTGGCTGCAGTTATGGCTGATGTTGCCTGAGTGTCTGTGGTATAAGCACCTACATTTGCACTTAAATTAGTTTGCTTAATTGCATCATCCCCTATATAGCTGCCTTGTGGGGAGGGCTGGTCTGTGCCACGATACGTCCCCTCTCCTGAGATCCAGCAGGGAGGCAGAGCTGGGACCTCTGCAAGTCTGAATCTTGCACTGCCTGATTTTAAAATATAAATAGATATGTATGTGCATTGTTTACAAAGCAAACCCAGCTAATCTCTCTATCTAGCTAGGGCTTTAGGATGTCCTTCCAGCAGGGATTTGTAGAGTTTGCTACAGTTATTTCCTAAGAATGCATTACCCAGGGTTTCGGATGAATAATGTAGGTCCTTGTTCGGCAAGTTACTTACAAATGTTGAACCTTAAACCACTGAAGTCAATGGATCTACTTGTGTGCTTAAAGTTAGCCACAAGCTTAAGTGCTCCAGTAAATCAGGGCCTTATAGCCTAATCTGGCACTCCTAATGTCTGCTGATATAAATAGCAAATGGTATTGACCCAAGGGTATGTTTGCCTTGGTCAATGTTGTATCCTGCGAGACAAATGCTGATGGTGGCGGCAGCAACACCAAAACGCCTGTGTGGCTCCACTCCAGGTGTCCTCGGCGGATACGTGGCACAGCCCCCTCCCAACAAACACCAGGTAAACTCAGAAGTGCCAATGCTTCCTGTCCCGGGGCTGTGCTTTGCAATCCGGGCGGGGCTTTTCATTTTAAACCCCTGCTCTGAGGAAGGGGAGGGAGTCCCCTTCCTCCTGGAGGTGACGGATACGTGTGCTGAGCGCCCTTCCAGGAGCTGTGAGTTGACCGAAGGGTTTGCTGCTGACGGGAAGGGGACGGGAAAACTTGGGGGCAACTGCTGGAGCGGGTGCTGCCAGCTGCCCACGGCCAGGAGCGGGCTGACCCGGGGTCCCCTGGCAAGCCCTCTGTGCTGCCTGCCACTCTTCCTCTGCCATGAAAGACGACAGGGCTCTCCAGGAAGGGGTTTGGTGGCAGAGCTGGGCAGGCGTGCTGCAGAGCCCTTTGGAAAAGCTTGCAGGGGTAAAATCCCAGCTCTGCTCCCTGCAAAGCCTTGAGAGGAGGGTGCCCTGGCGGGTGGGTGCCCCCGACTGCCACTGGCCCCACTTTGGCTGGTCCTGGAGCACATTACTGGGATGGCTTTAACACGTGCCGAGCCATCCCAGCCGCCCCAGCAGGTTCGCCCCGAAGGCTGAGCTGAAGAAATAGGAAGCACAATAGATCTCCGTTGGATGCTCATGGCTCAGTGCCCTCGGCAGAGCTGGAGCTGCGGCTCTTCCCAGGCCAGTGGGAGCGTGATGTGAACTACTTTGGTCTTGTCAAAAGTGATTTTGATTTATGTTTTTTCCCCCCATTTCTGTTTTTGTCTTGTGTGTGTGCAGCATGTGTGCTCCCGATGTGGTGGCACGGGCAGAGGGACCCATCTTAGAGCACAGCCCGTGGGCACAGAGCAGAGGCGATGTTTCAGCAGAGATCTAATCAGCAGTTCTAATTACCCCTGATTTCCTCTCACCTGCAGGACTCAGCTACTGGTCAGGCTGCATTACAGAGCTAAAACATCAAGCGGGACACACAGGCAGGGGATCCGTCACAGTAGAAGCACCCTGGGATGCTCACAGCCCTCCTCACCTCTCCGCTTCCTGCTCCTCCAGCCCAGCTGCAGGGACACTGGCGGGCACAGGAGAGCAGGTGGCGAGGGAGAGGAGAGCTAATTAAACTCTTCTCTAACCTCTGCCATGCTTTGGCTGGCAGGGAGCTACTCCAAGGGGAATCGAGAGTCGTGGTAAAGTAGAAAAATGAGGGCATGGGGTAGAGGGGCAATAAGGCATAAAATCACAGCTGGGCAGAAGAGGATGAAAAACACTTGCAAGCTGTGAGCTTTGCTCTCTTGTCTTTTTTATTCCCTGAGCAGCCCTGGGAAGGGATGCTCCCAGGACGCAGCCAGCCCAGCCTTCCTGGCACAGCTTGTCCAGTACAAGAAGCAAGAATCAAAGACACATCTTTATCTCACGCCTGTTGGGAAGTGGCTGGGGGAAGTGGCACGGAGTTTGGGACGCCCTTTGGACAACGTAGAGCAGGAGAATGCAAAGCCAAGCTTAAAGCATATAAAACCATGGTTATGCTGGTGGAAAGGGAGTTGCAGGTGTGGTGCAAAGAGAGGGAGATTCTGAGCTGCCTTGGAGAGGCGGGTGGGCTCTGGCTGTGGCACTGGGAGCCTGTGGGTAAAAGTCTTCATCCCCCATCACATTCCCTTCCCTGCTCTGCAGAGTCGCTCGTGCTTCCCATGATGGCTTGGACAAATTCTTGTGAGCGAGCCAGCAGCTCTCCTCTTGTCTCTTGTAATTACTGTCCCAGTATTCTCCTTGAGAGAGACCATCTGCTACTCCTCCATCACCAGTCATCTTCTCATCTCCCTGGCGTAGCCCTTTCCCCGGAGAATGTGGGTAATCGTGCTGATGGTGCATCTCCCGAGGTCCCGTGCTGCTCGTTATGCTCAATCAGATCAAAGGCAGACGCTCCATCGGCTGATGGACCAGCCATGTGCACGGGGGGCTCTGCTGTCCACCCCCAGCCTTGGACAGGACACGCTGGTCAAGAAATGAGAAGCCAGGCTGGTGCTCCTTGCTGTGGGCAATGGGACTGGGTCAGCCCATAACCCTCACCCCCGTCTCTCCATGCCTCACACAGCTGCTGAGCAGAGCAAGGCTGCAGCTGCAGGGGAACACCAGGACCTTTTCAGAAGTCAGGTGGGGGGGCAACGTCCACAGGGAGCCAAGGGCTGGGTTAGGACAGGCAGGACAATGGGAGCACTGGGGCAGCCTGGGAGCACTGGGGTGGCACTGGGTGCTGTTTGGGGGTCTACCAGCTGAAACGAATGGTTTGGGGGTCAGTAACAAGATGCATGTCAGAGAGATTTGCTACTCCCAGGAGCAGCAGGGCCAGGCTTCCAGTTGATGCACCAGCAGCGGTGCGGGCGGGAAGCGACACAGTGCTCGGCTGCACTGTGGTGCCCAGTGCTTTTAGTCTCTTGCTTTTAATCAACAGCAAATGAGTCTCTGGGGGCCTATTCTCTCGCTGCAGGATACCAGAAACTTTCATTGAAGTCAATAGAAGTTACTTGTACCCTTAGGCAGAAGGCTGTGGTCTTGGGAAGTTGCTAGGGAGCTGTGATTTATGCTGCGTGTCGCAGACTCGACCAAAGCTAGCGCCTGCCTCTTGGTATAATTCAAAACTAAATGCACGCTTATATAAAAAATACAGTAAAACCATCACATTTTATTAGGGGAGGGCGCGCGATAAATTTTTACATCGAAGCTTCCAGCAGCCAAAGATGAAAAGCGTCTTCAGAAAAATCACTGCCATGGAGATAGGCTTTCATCCTGCCGTATCAGGTGGCTCGTTTGTATTTTTAAGGAATCTTATTAGAGCATTAAATGATCTGTAAAGGGTAAAACATCATTTTTTTCAGTGGCTCTGGTGCTGGCCAAGCTTCGAGCCACTATGGAGCAGGGGGTGGTGGGCATGCAGCTCCAGGCACATGCTGAGCCCATTGAGGCTCACTGTGCTCCACAAAGCCCCGCTCCCAGCCTGCCTTCAGAGCCAGGTACTCGTTGTTTATTCGTGCTGGCAAACATCCTCCTAAAAGCCCCTATAAAACTGATTTTCTGTCTGTTAATCAAAATTATTGTCTACAAAAATATATGTGCACCTCCTCCAGAATTTATCCCGAAGCTTTAGATGTGTATTCATACGGCTGTGCCAGTGGATGAGCCAGGTGCCGCCTGTGAGCCTCCTCCGCCCAGCTTGCCTGTGGCTTTGCATCGGCATGTACGTGGTCCCGTGTGCTGAGCACCACGTGCTGAGTCCTTGCAGCAGCCTCCAACCCTCTGGGCTGGAAAACGCGGTTCCTGGCTTTTGCTCCTGTGCTCTCCCCCCAGTCCTGCTGTCCTCGCTTCATTCACTTTCATCCAAGAGCTCATGCCACTCTCCCCTCGTGAAAGCGTCTGCTTGCCCATCTGCAAAGCTTTGAGAAGGGCTTCCCTGGCTCCAAGCGGCCCTTCTGCTCCAGCTCCGGCTCTCCCCTCCCAAATCCCACACCGTGACTTTGTAAGGCAACTGTATGTTGCAAATGAATGATTTTTAAAGACCACCAAGCACATAACATCAGAAATTCTTAAACTGTTGCAAGGCCAGAAATAAAATCTACGCTTGAAATCATGGAAGTATTTCAACACAACGTTTCAGGTTTAAAACTGCTTGAGAGTTGGTGAGGACAGTTTAAGCGTTTACAAGCTATGAGGCTTACTGTATGAAGGAAGAAATAAAATGATTGGGACAGCAAGAGATGAGCAATTTTGCAGACATTTGTCCCTTCTTTTGGCAGCATTTCAAGGACATCTGGCACCACCTGGACTTGAGCAGCTCCGTGAGTGCAGCAGCTCTGCAGAGGAGCTGGGGGACCTACTGTAGCAAGACGATGCACTGAGGGGTCGCCCCTGCGGCAGGGATCAGCCCTGGTGCAAGGACACCCTTTGCAATGAGCCCCAAAAGCTCCCAGTCATCGCAGTGCAGAGCGTGTGGTTGCTGCATCTCCAGCAACCCGGGGCCACGGGCTGGGCCAGGAGGGGCATGTGGAGGGAGTCGATCTGCAAACCTCTGTGATATCTCTGTTATTCTCCACGTACCAGTTCCCAGCAGCATGTGGTTAATTCCCATGAAAGCTTCCAATTCATTATTTCATAAGAAGATTGGTTTTCACAAATGAGCGGCTTTTAAAAATGTCTGAGTGTACATAATCAGAGCCTTCTGAACTTAGCCAAGGCTGAACGTAAAATAAAGGTGTGCGGTTACTTTGCTTGCACACCTACTATAATTTTAAAAGAGGAGTAATTCACAGAAAATTATCCCCATCCCCGCACAAGAAGGACTTGCAAAATTTGTGAAGTGCTCAATATTTTTTATGAAGTGTTTCTAACCCTCTTTTTTTTTGTGAAGAAGAGCTTGGCAGGGGAGAAGCTTACCTGTTCATAAATTAGCAGGCAAATTGAAGAGGATGTATAGTCTTTTTTTTTTTTTTTTCTTCTCATTACATATAACCCAGCTCATACTTTTAAAATATTTGGGGGTGGTAGCACTGCAATGGTGCTCCAGGAGGGGAGACTTGGGTGCCAGCGTGAGGCTACGGCTGGCCGAGCACCAAACCGGGCCGTGCCCCCCTCGCCTCCATTGCACCGCCTGGGTCCCTGCCCTGCATTTGCAACACCCACAGGAGAAGCTTCGCTGTATCATTAGTTGCTGAGGTGCTGACTGATGGAGCCTGGGAGCATGCACCAAGGGCAGGATCATTTTATACGTGACCTGGATCCTGTATTTTTCCACTGGCTTTTGCTCCCCGGGTCTGTGGGACTTGGCCAGGCCATGAGCAGCCCAGCTGTGGCAGCCTTTGCCCTCCAGATGTGCTCCTGGGTTTCACACTGCCTGGTCACCCGTGCTGCCCATCACAAAGCTCTGTTATCCAGCATTTTATCCTCTCATTAAAAAGGGGGAGTAGCTGCAAAAAGGAACCTCAATTAAGAAAGGTGAAAGTTAAAACATCAGGAAAAGCTTTTAATTGAAGAGCAGCCCTGCAGGGAAATGCAAAGGCGAGTTGCCTGTTTGATAGTTTTACAGACGGTGATAATGTCACACTTTTTGGAGAAAGGAGAGGGAAGAAAAGCTAGCTGGGGTGCTCAGGAGCTTTGAAGAAGTAGGACGCATGCAAAAGGAATGAGAGGGATGGGAGAAAGCACCGTGGTGCATTGCCTGCTGGCTCCCCAGCACAGCCCACCTCCTGGGGATGGCCCCGTCCCTGGGACCCAGCACCTCCATCCCCCTGGCCAGCACCCTGGTCCTGGGTGCAGCAGTGCTCCTCAGAGCTGCCTGGCTCAGCCAGACCCAGAGAAGCCCCATTTGCCCCACCAAGTGTGTGCAACTCCCCAGGCTATGGAAAAGTTTCCCCTATTTAACTCCAAACGTCAAGGAAAACCAGGCTTTCCCATAATGGGAGGGGGCAGTGCTGGCCCGCAGCCCCCACCGCTTTGCCGTGCCTGCCCGGCAGCAGGGACCCGCGGGAGCAGGGCTGCTGCTACAGCCCTGCAGCTCTTTTCTGCCCTATCTTCATTTGACCTCCTTCTTCTTCACTTCCCTCTCTTTTATAATTCTAGTGGCATTTTATTGTTGCCCCCATCCTGCCCCTGGGGGCTTGCCTCGGGTGAAGAGATGCAGCCAGCAGCAAGCTCGGCACAGAAGCATCTTCTACATCTCTGTAGTTTATGACCTGGAGGAACAATTAAAGGAAGGTTTGAATCCTCCCTCTACATCCTTAGAGAAACCACCCCCAAAACTTCCCTTTGCAAACGGAGTAGGAATAACTCAGATAATTCAGTCTTTTACCATTACAGGGTTTTGGTGAGCTCAGATTTTTGCTTGCAAGGATACACTGCTAATAAATCCTGGTGGGCTCACAGCATTCCCTCTCTGGCATCCCAGCTCCCTGATTGCCGCTCCCAGGAGAAGTTGCCCTCCACAGGACGGGGTTGCAATGCCTCTTGCCCACCAACGCAGAACTCCCAGGAAGATCAACACTGTATTATTTTGTCTGGGCTGTGGTCACCAGCGATGAATTTCTCTGGTTAGGAGCACGCCGGCACTACCCCAGCCCTGTGCTCGCTTGCTCACGCGCAGAGCACAAAGCCAGCATGGGCTACCGGGTGGAAAGCATCACGAGGAGCGCAAGGTATGGCTCAACCCCAACTCAATCAGTCTGAGAACATAAATACTCCCAGGGGAGGGAGTTACAGCCGTGAAGGTCCTGTAGCTCTTGAGATTCACTTAGGTTTTATCTCGCCTCCAAATCAGTGGGAAGCATCAGCTGCCATTCTTGTTAGAAAGATGCTTCTCTGAAGCACACCTTGCAGTGAGGAGGTGGGAACCTTGGGGCTACTGAAATCGAGAGGGTTGCTCCTTTTGGCAGCACCTACGCCCAGGGCTGCATTTTCATTAATATCCGAAAGAACTGGTTTGCAAGCAGGAGCGTCAATAAAAACAGGATGTTTTACCAATCTGATCACATACTGAGAACCATGAGATTGGTGGAGGATTGTGAGGAATAACACTGAAATCACAGAAATCTCAGGGCAGGATGGGAGCCAAACCCAATGCCGAATTTGTAGCAAGTCAACTATTAAGTCATCTTTTCCCTAAAAGCCTTTTCTAGGTTTCACGCTCATTAAATCAAGGGAGGAGACCTTCACATCTCACCAAAACTAACCAGGCTGGCTCAGTTCTCAAATTCTGGCTGGCACACTCTTGAAACGAGATGCTGAGGAACAATCTGCAGCTGGGGAGTTATTAGCAAAAATTATTCGGTGAGTAGTTTGGAACAAGGAATAAACTTGAGAAACTTCAGCACTTGTTGGCTCATCACAGGGAAAAAGAAGAGAGAGAACTCAGTGCCTGAATTATTTGTGATGAGTTAATTATGCTGGCAAAGGATGATGGAAGACAGGAACAGCAGTCAAAATTTTCTGCCTTTTTCCACCTACGCGATTTTCTTAGATCCACTCAAAATTAATGTGGTGTTCAATATTAGACCCTCTCAGGCGCCAGGTGACTCTTAGCCTAAACATTTTTTGATTTACTACTCTGTCCGGTAGCACTGTGCCTTATGTTTTTTGATCTCTCCAAGATGTAAATCAGGTGGGAAGTGAAAGGCTTTGATAATCCAAGGTCCTGCTTCTGCAGGGGAGAGGACAGCTCTCCCTAGATGACCCTAAACACTTCCAAGATGGCAAAGAGCTTTCACCTTGCAGGAGCAGCCTAGAAATAATGCAATCGTGAAATTAGAAAGCAAAATGCAAAGCCCAGGAGGTGGTAGGAGAGGAAGATGTGGCACAAAGACCATGAGCTGAGAGCTCCTGGGGACATTTGGGGCTGGGAGATGTGAGGCCAGGAGAAGCATCTCCCATCACGGTTGAGTTTGGTGAACCAAACCTCCCCACAGCCCTCAGCAGGATTGTCCGTGCTCAGCCCCTCAGGGCTGGCCCTGGCGGGTCTCTTCCCAGGTAGCTGCAGGATTTACACAGCTATAATTTTTCATCCCACTAAAAACTGGAGATCTTTCAGGAAAGCTGCCTTCCCATGAGACTTCCCACTGAATCTCATACATCCCAGGGGGCTGCAGAGCACCCAGCAAGCTCCGGTGTGTGTGGGCTACGCTAAATCCAGAAGCACGCAGGGTATTCCCCACGGGGGGTGCGTCACCTGCTCTTGTGCACACAGAAGCTACCGTCTGAGCAGAGATGAAAACCCTGCTGGGATCAGTGCACCTTTAATTAATGGCAATTTTGTGGAAAATACTCTATGTCCAAAATGACCCTGTGAAGAATTGAGGCATGCTCTATCGGTCTGGTTTTTTAATCACATGTATCGGGATTTATTGAGACATCCAGGCTGTGTTCTCTGAGCTTTAGGAGGCTCTTTCTAGTAAAAATCCATGGATTTTAATGCATTTGGTAATGGAATTCCAATGGAATTTTGAAACTGGAAAGAAGCCACTAGCGAGACTCTTCGGGGCATCACTCTTGGCACCTAAAGAAAAAAAATGGAGACGGAAAAACTTAATGAAAATATATATTTGTATAAACAATCAATGAAGATCGTGTTTGTGCGTTAAACAACCACCTTGAAATTGGTCTGTCTCAAAGGACTGAGCAATTGCAGACTACCTTAGCATGAATGATTTATGACATTCATGAACTTGGCAACTGCATCAGTTTTCCTAAACCTGGCAGCAAACACCACCTGCATATTAAGTAAGATTTATGATTTATAAAACTCACCTCATTATGCAGAGGAACATGAATTGTCTTATGTGTGCAGTCTATAACTCCCGGGACAGATGAAAAGGCAGCTATGACACACAATTTATGTGTTCTTGCTGCTGAAGTTGGTGAGGGAAAAACAGGGAGAATAACTAGGTCTTTGAGTCGCGTATCTTCAAAGCTGTCCACATCCCACATCCCTCTCTCTCCCCACAGAATGATGCTGTGGCTAAAATTGCCTGCTCTTTTGGAGGGAAAAAAAAAAAAAATAAAAAAGTCTTTCAAAGATTAATAGTGGAGGTCATTTGAATCAATGTGCTAAATTATGCCCTCCCTCCAAAAAACACAGGACTAGGAAGCATCCGAGATGCCTCTATGGAAATAACACGCTTGGTGTTGAGCTCATTGCTCGTATTTTTCCCCACCTTGTCCTTTTCTGATTTCTCTCACCCAAGGACGCAGGATCCCGGCTTCAAGGAGTGAAGATTTTGGTCTCAAAATGTGGCATGGTTAGGTGTGGAGCTCACGTCCTCCAGAAAGGACTGAGGCGGAGAGCACAGGAGCCCAGGGTACAGCTGGTTTCCCTCCTTTAGGGTCAGGAGAGCATTGAAAGGCTTGAAAACAGACAGGGCTGATGGACTGAAAAACAAGTGACATGATCCAAGGAGAAAACGCCACAGGGCAGAATTTACCCCAATCTATCACATGAATTTCAGCAAATTGTGCTTTGTGTGTCTCATTTCCTCATTTGCTTAAAAAAAACCCCACACATCCAGAGAGCAGATGCTGGTACAGTTTGGTAAGTCGTGCTGTTGGGGGGCTGTTGGAGTGCCCTGGAGCTCTCTGCTTACTGCTGAGAGCAGGAGAAGTCCCAGCCCAGGGCTTGCCCTGCATGCCCAGGGCACCAGAGGACACAGACACCGTTGCTGCCTTGGCTTGGGCAGGGCTCCCACAGGCTGGGCAGCGGTGTCTGTGTCATTCCCAGGCTCCTGGATGCACGCCCATGGAGGGCTGGGACCCCCGCAGGGACAGCAGCGGGGGGGGGAATTGCTCCTGGGGCGAGGAGCGATGCCTGCTCACCCCCCCCGGCCTCAGGCTGCTCCTGGACCTAACTGGTGGGTCACAGGCAGGACACAGGGGGGCCATGGGAGCATCGGGCCCCCTAAGCCCTCCTGCTACGCAGCAGGAACGCTATGCGTGGGTGTATCTGCTACGGCCGGGCAGCACCTTCCCCGCATCCCACCAGAGCCATCTCCTTCTGAAGGAAGGGATGCCACCTGCGAGCAGCAGTTTAGAGCAGTCGTTTGAGCTGGCCCCTCAGCCGTGCAGCGTGTTGCTAATTACACCCAGGGGTTTCGGCTTCTGCAGGAGAAAAACATGTGCAAAGACTTTGGGTTTGTAATTGGCTGCAGTGCTATTTAAATCAATTTAAGCTGCCTCCATGCCTGGCCTGGTCACTGGTGTTCACCTTGTGCTGTAGCTGTCTGTGGAGGGAAGGGGTTTTGGGGAGCGAGCTGGGGAAAGCCAGCCTGGTGAAAGGCAAAGGTGGGGAGAGCCCTCTGCAATGTGGGTCCCTGCAGCCCCCCAGCTGAGCACCCCCTGCCCCTAAGTAAGCGGGGGCTGAGGGAGCTCCAGGAAATCAAGAGGTGGGTGTCTTGGCTGTGTCCTCCTTCAGCCAGGAAGGGTTTGGCTTGTGCCAAACGTGTCTGTACCCTGGCATGCTGATGAGGCTTGGCTCAGCAGGAGGTAAGGAGCTGAGGCTGGAGGCAGTCAGGATATATTCTCCTGCTGCTGCTTGGGGGGGACATGATGCACTGTCTATTTTCTGCAGTAAAAGCCTGCATTGAAGCTCTTCAAAATACACACTGGTGCTACTGGAAAGGAGGGAGTCAGGAATGTGAATGATTTTGGTTTTCCTCCCTCATTGTCTTATTGCCAAGGTAGCAGAGAAGGAGCATTTCATCTGTTTAAGCACAAATCAGGAATTCATCTCTTCCATATGTTACCCTTTTGTTTCACACCTATCTTGTGAGGCTGATTTCAAACTGAAATTGTTGTAACTGTATGTATTAAATAAATTGCAAGCTCTACCTGGGCTGGGTGTGTTGGCAGCAGCTGATCCAACAGGAGCTTCTTGGCACAGGCTCTGCCAGGCAGGGAAGCGTCTTTCTCTCCTGGCTCTGTATTCAGTGAACACAAAGCAAAGTGTGTTTGCACCAGAGGAGCTGCACAAGGTTCACAGCACTGTAGTCCTCAAAGGAAAGGACATGTGTTTAGGAAACAACAAAGGAAATAACAAGTATGTATCGACGGAGTGATTTATACTGGTTTCAGAATAACAACCTGTATTCTTTATCGAAAGACAAAGATGTTGCCTTGGGACTTAGGTGCTGGCTGGGGAGTTTTGCATCCTCCGAGCTGCATTGGGAATGGAAAGCGATGGTTCTCGGCTGGTGGGTACAAATCCAGAGAGCAGGTTAAACTATCATGGGTAAAAGGACAGTGGGCAATTGGTGCTGCAAGGAACTGGCTTGGAGGAAATAGTGTGGAAACACACCCTCATAATGGCCTGGAGGAGGGAGTACAGACCACTTAAGTTTCCACGGGCTGTAAATTTGGTGACTCTGCAAATACTAGAGAGCAAAAAGAGCAGAGAGGCTGGGGAGACAGGAAGCTAGCAGTGAGGGAGAGGCATGTGTGCTGCAGGGGAGCGATCCTTCCAAAGCCATTTAATTAAGGGAGAAATGAGGGAAGCAGAAATGGGGAAGCACATTTGGGTCTCAAGCGGGGATGCTGCAGGGTATATGGGAGAGAAGATGAGCCTATTCCAAGACATCAGGCCAGAGCAGAGGACCGGTGTGTACTGGAAAACCCCACTGTGAGCCAGGGTGAGAGGATGAATCCAGCCCTGCTCAGCAAAGGGCAGAGGAGAGACTTGTGTCAATGCACATAGAGCATGAACCCCTCACAGACGGGTCCCCAGGGGCTTCCCCTGGCTGTGAGGGCAGCTGGCTGATCCTGTCAGCCTTCCCACCATGGCACGGCTTGGCTACAGGTGACCTTCAAGCCCGTGTGTCCTCTTGGCAGAGCTGAGACCAGCCTTCAGAGCTGCAGCATCCTTCCCAAAATGACTCTCCCTTTGTACCTCAGCTGCTTCAGATCAGGGTAAAAAAAATCTGCAGAGTACAGCATTTGGAAGTTTTCATTTATAATACGCTAATTGCCCTCATTATTATGGTTCCTGGAGGCACCTCAGATCCTTATTACAGCAGCTGCAATTGTGTAGGGGTGAGATGTGCTTTGCTGCTCCCTCTGGTTGCCTGCATCCTCGGCTGAGTGACAGGTCTCTGCTACATGCACTGTAGGAAGAAGGTCTGATAAGCTTCTGGCAGACTCTCAGGCAGCCTTCACAACTGTCCTGTGGCTGGTTTATTGTTTCTGTGTTGCCTTCTGATTTATTTCATGATGCTTTACAGGCTGGTGCTTGTTGCTGGCCCCACTGGAATCATGGGGGTGAAATTGGGGACACCTGGAAGGATGCTGTCAGCCAGCTCTGTTGAATGCCCACCTCAAACCTTCATGTTCCTGCTACAATCCCCCCTGAGATGATTACCTAGCCAAGCACCTGGCTGGCAGTTCACTGCAACAGTGGTACATATGAACTACTAAATACCCAAGCCAAACGCCTGCATCCCTTCCCCCCCCCCCCCCCCGCCCCGGCCCCGTGCAAATGGGAGGGTTTATTTTTGCCCTGCTGCCCTCTTTTCATTACTCCTGTATGCTGCAGCCTGCCTTTCCCCTGGCCAACCCTTCACTAAGCGTTTGGGGATAACCCCAAATCCAAATACAACTTTCCTCACCCACACACCAAGCGTGATGGGGCTTGGTTTGTGATTCACCCTGACTCAGGGTGCAGACTGATGCTACGCTGTGTTTGATCCATCACTGCTTTTTCTACTAGACTCCATTTCGGTGAGCAGTAAAGTGACTGAAGTGCAGCTGTTTTGGCAGCTGCCTCAATGAGCCTTTTCACACCGGGTCACCTAAAGTCATGCCATCATCGCTCAGGGTAACTCCAAGGCATCTAGGAGCCAGAGAGCAGGACTGCCCTTAGATCCCTGCCAGTGGGAAATAATGAAGGTGGAGAAGCTAACACAGAGCTCCCCAAAGCTCTTGTCATGCTGCCGGCAGCCTCAGCCTGCCTCAGCACTGGCAGATGCCTCTGATATGCTGCTTCCACTGAAAACTGTGTGTAACTTCTTGCGTTTTTCCCATTTACAGTGATGTCCTTCTGAGACGGATGCCTACGGAGCTGACAAATGCAGCCAAGCGGCTTGAAGCTTTGTAGGAAAGGAGTTACCCCTGATCTTCTCCTACGGGAGTCAAGCGAATGCTCTGCTGCTGATCCCTGTGGGAGTAGGGACAGGACATCCACGTGGAGCCCTGCATTTGCAGCTGCCAAAGGGCTGCCTCACTGCAAAACCAGCCTCTGCAGTGCTTCAAAGCAGCCTCACGTCTGGCAACAGTTAACAGGAAGGAAACTAATTGGGTCCCCAAAGGGCAGCTCCTTCACACTGTTTCTGTGTCACTGTTGCAGGCAGCTGCTGCCTGGTCCTCACTGCGGATTGTCCGAGATGAATTGTATCACCTTGCCCTGCAGTCCCCCCGCTACCAGCCCCTCACAGTTTTTCCCCTTTCCCTAGGAAGGCTCGAGGGCAGGGAAGTACAGGCTCAGGAGCTGATCCTGCCTGATGCAATGCATCCTCCAGGTCACTTGAAGCCAGTGAGCTGGAAGCTCTGGATCTCTTTCAGGGGTTGCTCAGTATGCCAGCTCACTGCCTGCCAGCTCACTGCCCGAGCACCAAGGGCTACGGCCATGCATTTCACCAGCACAGCTGGCTACATAGCACAATTTAGGGAGCAGAGGGGAACAGAACGTGAGGCAGATAGCTTCTGACGGATCAATGTGCGTAGGAGCAGGGAGGAAAGCTGCAGTAGGTACAAAGGGCATTGCAAGTGGTGCACTTGAGGGGAACAACTAACTGTAAGTTGAATCCCAAAGCCGTGGCTCTTAGTGAGCAGATGGTGAGCACCTCACCTTTTGGGAGCGGGGACTGAACTTGTCTGCTGGCCTTGCACCCGGGGGTTCTGAGGGCCCTCGCTGCCTGTGTTCCGCTGTGCTCTGACACCCGCAGTCAGCCAGAGCCCAGGTGCTGTGCCCAGGGCTGCTGCAGGTCACATCTGGCTCCTTAGAAGCAGCCAGAGGGGGATGTTTTGACCTTCAGAGCAGGAGGATTTCCTCGGTCTCTGCTGGAAGCAGAAACTGCTGAAGCACTTGCCTGTTGCTTTGTTGGAGCAGCCGGTGCGGCGGCGCAGGGTGAAGGGCCTGCTGCTGCGGTTCCGGGCAGCCTGGCCTCCCCGCCTGAGACGGGGGACAGCGGGGCGGCGCGGGGAACGCAGGGCTCCCCGAGAGCCACTTCCGAACGCGTCAGTGGTTTAATCGCAGCCCTGCCCGTAGCCGGGACTTGTCAGCCCTGTGAATGAAGCTGTCATTCTCCCGGGCTGGTGATTCACAGGAGCAGCCGGAAAGCAGCGCTAGCACGGCTGGCTGCTGCCCCTTTCTGGCGACAGGGGAGGGTGGCACTTGTGCGTCCCCCTCCTGCCTTGCTGCCGGGTCGGGGTGGGCACCCCAGGGCTCCGCATTTACACAAGCAGCGATGCCCGCGGGATGAAGGCAGCCTTGGGGACGGCGCAGGGCCTGGCCCTGGCGGGGGGGTTAGCAGGGGTGTGCGCTAACCATGGCTCGGCTGTACCGGCTGGTGGGCACTGGGCCCCAGCCACGGGTCCTGGTCCTGCAAAATGGACCTTCTCAGGTGGCCACAAGCAGGTGGAGTCGTGCCCTGCCCTGCCTGGCCCCGGACCCGCGCCCGGCAGGCCCCGGACCATCCCACCCCCGGGCAGGCCCCGGACCCCGTGGGGCCGTGGGAAGAGCAGCCGCGGCCCGTGGGCGGCCTCGGGCAGCTGGTGCCGGGCGAAGTGACCAGCTCCACGGGCAGCCCCGGAGCCCCGGGCACAGGCAGCGCCTCGGCGTGTTAGTGCCGCACCGGCGCTGGGCCCCGCGGGTTTAGTGTCTGGCGGCGCGTAGCAGGTCGTGCCTGTGGGGAACGGCATGAAACTGCCGTGAGGGGCGAAGAGCCGAGGGCGCAGGCAGCCAGAGGCCTGTTAGTACCGCCCCGGTACAGCCCTGCTCACGGCTGCGCCTTGCCCCGCCCGGGAGCGGCGCTCACCACCGCCTGCAGGGGAAGGGCCCTGGGTGCGCCTCAGCCGAAGGGCCAGGCCCGGCGCCCCGCTTGCGGCGCCCTGCTTGCCCCGCCCCTGCCGCCCCGCTTGCCCCGCCCCTGCCGCCCCGCCCCTGCCGCCCCCCGGAGCGCACGCGCGCCGCAGCGCTGACGCAAGCCGCGGCAATCGCCCTGCGCTTTATCCTGTCCGACCTTGAGTGCGCGGCTGCCGCAGGCCCCGGGCTGCCCCGTGCCGCGCCGGGCTGTCCCGCGCCTTTCGGGCGCCCGCGTCTCGCCCCTCTCCCCGCCGGCCGCCGCAGCGAGCTCTCTCGCCGCCTTCGAAAGGCAGCGTGCAGCCGTGTCCCCGTGCCGGTAGCTGAGCGGAGCGCCGAAATCGAGCGGCAGGACCGGGCGATCGGCGGGGCGGTCCGCGGCGGGGGTCCTGCGGCGCGATCTGCCCTCCCCCCCCGCGGCCCACGTGGGTGGAGGTTTCCAGAAGAGCCGCGGCCCCACGCTCCCCCTGCTCTGCCCGCCGGCCCGGCCCGCCGCCGCCATGCTCAGCGCCCGCCGCGCCGCCGCCCGCCTCCCTCTGCTCCTGCCGCGGGGCGCCCCCGCCGCCGCCCCCCCCGGGCTGGCGCAGGTGCGTGAGGGGCCGGGGCAAGGCCCAGCGGGGCCGCGGCCCTGAGGGGACGGGGGAGGCCCGTCGGTTATGCCCGGGGAGGAGGCCGTGGGGACACCGGGGAGGCGAAGAGGGGGCTATGGGGATGGGGGGGGGGCACTGTCAACCTGCGAGTTCTCGCTGCGGCGGGGACGAGCCCGGGCCCGTTGGGCTGTCCCAGGTACCGAGTAGCTATTAAGAAAGTGTTTAATGGCGGTGCAGGGCGCAGCAGCACCCCGTGGGTGAGGAGGGGGTGGCACAGCGGGGACGTGTGCCGTATGCCTGGGTCTGTTTTCAGGGAAGCATGTAGTAAAATTGTTTAGTTCCTGAGCCTCCGTGTGAAAACGATAGCGGAGGTCAGGCTGGGGAAGGCACGTGAAGGCAATTTATGAGCATGCACAGAGACCAAATCGGTGCTGGTGGTGGTCATCGGCACACGGCAGAGCAGTCTCTGTTGGCCTGCTCTGGCCAGGCCTTTGCACCCTTACCTGCTCATGGAGTGTGGCTAGGCCAAGCGTCTTGGAAGAATCAGCGAAATACTCGTGTCTTGTTGTGGTTCTGTCTGTGTTAAGATGTTTTGTTAAAAACTCATTCGTAAAACAGAAACATGGATAATGCTTTTGGAGTTCTCAAAGATCCTGATTTTGCACGCACAAGGTTGTGGCCACTGCAGAAAGCTTAGAAGAGTTGCTGCAAAATCTCCATTGCAGATTCTTCAAGGGACGTAGTGGATTATTTGTTGCTGACCACACATAAAGCTTTGAGAAATGGGGTTAATGTTTATCTCCTGCTGTTCTTTGAAAGCTGAAGGTTCAGAGTTAATTTACTGAAATGTCTTTTACCTGGTAGGATAGCCATTGACTATTTAGTCTGAGGCAAATAGCTCAGTTCTGGTAATACAGGTTGGGGTTCTGCCTGATGGATATTTGTAGTAACTGGGTTTTTTGTGGCAGTCCAAATCTTTCTCAGTTTCTTCCTGAATTTGCACTTCAGTTATTAAAAATAAAACATTGCAGTATGACCCTGTCGCTTCAGAAGTTGTCTTCCTTTGAAAGTCGCAGCTTAAAGATCACTTACTATTTAAAACTGAATTTTCATTAGAATATATTTATTTTATAGACATTCTGGAATGGCCTCAGTCAAAATGTTCTCAGAGCAGCATCCAGCAGAAAATATGCGTAAGTATTTCCTTGTTTTTTTCATGTTTGGTCATTTGATATTTATATTTATTCTTCTCCTGATAACAGTACTGGTTATTTGAGTCGGAGATGGAAGAATGGAGCAAAACCAGCAAGATTAGACTAGAATCTTTGTGTATAACTTTTCTAAGGCTAGTTCTTTATCTCTTGTTTTTTTTCCAGGGGAACTTTAAGAACTGTTCTTCCTCCCTTCTCCCACCACCACCAGCATTCAGAATGTGAATTGTTGACATTTGTTTGGTTAAAAAAGCAGCCCTGAGAAAACAAACAAACAAAAAAATACCCAAACATTGATGGAACAAGTTGTTTTACACTAGCATGAAACAAGCATGATACATGGCTCTGTTTCACTACAGTTAAAATATATTTCAAACAGCTGATGCATTTTAATCAGTTGTTTTTCTTGTTGCAAGTTAATGGGAAGAGAGTATCAGTTAGTTGTGTAACTCTGTCAGATGTTTTGTGGCTGATGCTGATTCAGGACACGGAATGGGAAATCTGTTTGTGTTAGGAAAACTGCCTGGTTCTGGTTAGTACAGAGAAGCTGAGCAGTTACACATTTTCAAGATCACTGCTTTGTTATTTGAACTGGAATTAGAGTGACTTAGCATCTTGGGGAGTGAGAAGGTGACATCCTGGTAATAAATGTGGTGCTGCTCCACCTTCATCCAAGCACATAGCTTTGTTTATAAGGCAAAATTATGATTAAAGAATTCTCTCTAGCCTTGCAAGGGGTAATATGCTCTTCCTAGAAAGGAGTAGGAGGGTCAGATTTGTCTTGTGTAAGAAGCACCCCCATCTTTCAGACTTAATTTAATTTGTTGCTCCTCAGGATCAGAAAGGTGGTTATTTTTTGCTGTGGCTCAGAGAACCTGCATTGGTTGAGTATTTTGTTGTCTTTGTGCATTTTTCTCTTCATGCTAAACAATGATAAAAAAACCAATACAATTTATTATTAGCATTCTTAACTCCAGCTGGATGTTTTCAAATGAGTTCAAACATCAAAAGTAACCCAAAACAAGTCCTGTCTGTGTAGGGACAGAATTAGTTACAAGTTTGTTTTCTCAACATCCCTAAAGATTTTGACATATGTGGTAAAGATTACTCTTGTGAATAATAATATTTTATATGTTTATTTAAACAAGCAAGGATATACCTATGAGCAATCTGATTGAAAACAGAGGCACAAGATTCAGTTCTTGTGTAACAGAGAACACCTTGGGTCAAAATACAATGTCGATTTTTCACTAGATGTTGAAGTAAATAACTTTGGCTTGTCTTCAGGGTAGAAAGTGGTGGGGTTTTTTACTATCTGGTTACTTTCCTTTAGTACTAATGTTTTCCCCATAATATGCCCTCCAGCTCAGAAGCAATTAAAGGTGCTGTTATTGGAATTGATTTGGGTACAACAAACTCCTGCGTGGCAGTTATGGAAGGAAAGCAAGCAAAAGTAAGTAAAAAGTGAATACCAGCTTGTGGTTACGTTAGAAGTTGAATGTCCAAATTAGTGTTCTCAGAGGCAATCTTTTTTGATGGCACCCTATTAACATTTTTTATATAGGTGCTGGAGAACTCTGAAGGTGCCAGGACAACACCTTCAGTTGTTGCATTTACAGCCGATGGCGAGCGCTTGGTTGGAATGCCAGCAAAGCGGCAGGCGGTAACTAACCCACACAACACCTTTTACGCTACCAAGCGTCTCATCGGGCGGCGCTTTGATGACTCTGAAGTGAAGAAGGATATGTAAGTGAGGGTGGAGAGCAATTCGGCTACTAGCAGAAATGTGTAAAATATAATGCTGTATAACATGACCTGTTCTGTCTTAAAACATAGCTTTCTTCTGGGTAAAGTAGTTATGCCCCCATGTCTCAAAGTTTCACTGCTTATATTGTGAGGGTCAAGCTGTATTTTGCTGTGTTAGTTGCTGATTTTAAGGTTTTCAGAAAGGAAGAAAAAAAAAGCCTTGCTGACGCTGTGCGGAGTGGTCAGTGAAGACTTCTCTTTCTTGAGGGTATTTGCAATCAAAGCTGTATGATCATATCTAGGACTTGGGACTAAATGATGGAGCTGATGTAAAGCAGCATCAATAGTTTATTGGTACTTTTGGGAGTCTCGGGATCTGAGGCTGCTGCTGGCAGGTTCACTATTCTGTGTTTAGAATATGCACATGTTCATCTGCTGATAGTAATTGTAGGGGGAGTATGTGAAATTGAGTGTGGAATTCTTCTGTTTTTTAGTAAGAATGTTCCATTTAAAATTGTCCGTGCTTCCAATGGTGACGCCTGGGTAGAGGCTCATGGGAAACTCTATTCTCCAAGCCAGATCGGTGCCTTTGTACTAATGAAGATGAAGGAAACTGCAGGTTGGTACAGTTGGGTCTTTGCCGTCTGCACACGCAGGTGTGGCCTTGGTGCTGGGCCTTGGTAAATGGAAGTGCTGCAGCCATAAAGGTGCCTTTTTGGTACGGGAATCCTTGTACAGCAGGCCAGATCACGGAAGGGTGCAGTGATGGGGGCTGTTACAAAGCTTCAAGGAAGATCAGTGCCTACCTCGATTTTGGGTCTTTGGCAAGACGTTAGTGCTTTACTTAAAACACACTCTTACCAAAATTGAATACTGATTGAGTTGATAATCAGTTTTAATTGAACTGGATGCAGACTTGCTCAGAAGGGGGAGCTCCTTTTCCTTGTAAGCTGCAGGCCTTGTGCCGCCCTGCCTGTGGCTGAGCACAGGCTGTGGCAGCCAGGGGTTTCAGTGGCTTTGCTTTGAATTCAGCTGCTATTTATGTAGCAAGAAAGGTGTTCAAGGGACCTGATTGTGGGGCTGAGTGAATAGCTTCTGAGCCAGTGCTGCCTTTAAACCTTCACCAGGGGAAAACATCCATTGGCCTGGAGAATATTTTTTTTCTCCTTTTCAATTCCTAACATGGTTTCTGGGTTTACTGAATATAATATGTGGAGATAATAGTCAGTAGCTGCCTTCTGCAGCCTCATTTGGTAAATGTGCGTCCAGTGGTAAGTGCTTGGAGGGCAGGACTGAAGCTTCCATCAAAATGTATTTTTTTATTTCCCAGTGATAGATCCTGGATACTTGCTAAAAGGTACACTAAAGAGTAAAATACAAGTATGTGGTACATGAGCATCATGTGATGAATCTGACTTTCTGCAAAGCAGGGGTTTGTTTCCTATAGGTCTGTTGGCTTTGGCCTGGATGAATTCAACTATGGAATGATCTGGCTTTGCAGACAACGCAGAGTAATGCAGTGTGTAAAGTCTGGGCAGGACTAATGCATAGGCATAAATTCTGTATGCAGTCTCACTGCATCATGCACGTTCCTAGTTTTTAGCAAGTCTGGGTCTATTTGATGACATCCTTCTTGGTTTTTTGAGGGAAGCTTATGACTTTAAATTAGGGTGCAATACATACTTTTTTCCTGACTTGCTGTCTCAAATTCTTATAAAGTTAGTATATGTCCATTATTTGTACCACATAACTGTTACTGACAGCAGACTAAACGGGATGAAAATGAGTAAGTTTTAAGTGCATCAGATGTTGAATACTACAAAGAAATGGAAAACAGCTTCAGTCTCACGCACTAAAAAGACAAGCTCTCAGATGAATTCTCACTCACTAGCAGCATCCAGTCACTGATTGAATTGTGGAGGTGCTTTGCTGTTCTGTCAGAGTCTACAGACTATCCCATGTTATATGGAATTACATGTTTTCTGCACAGCTCCCTCTGCATCTTTCCGGAAAGCAGCAGGTTCTTGGGCAGCAAGCCTATCTTCTGTTTTTAGTTCAGGAAAAATACTTCAAACTACATAGTAATTTTGTGGCATTTGTATCTTATAAGGACAACTTTGTGTTTTGTCTCCTTTTTCCTCCAGAAAATTACCTGGGACATTCAGCGAAGAATGCTGTGATCACAGTCCCTGCTTACTTCAATGATTCCCAGAGACAGGTATTCACCAAGCTGTAAAATTTTCGGGCTTATAAATTGCATTTAGTTTCTTGCAGTAGTCAGCATTCCTCTTTCTTTCCTCAGGCTACAAAGGATGCTGGGCAGATCGCTGGCTTGAATGTTTTGAGGGTGATTAATGAACCAACAGCAGCTGCACTTGCCTATGGTCTGGACAAGTCTGAAGACAAAGTGTAAGTGCCTGTTCATAACACATACCCTCTCTTAAATAAGCATGCTGCAATTTGCTTTGTAAATGTCTCTCTTGCTTTCTGTTTTTTAAATCATTGGTTGGAATTCTGCCACAAAGTAGACTCACAGCTGTGAGTCAGTGCTGTGTAGTGTCACCTCTGTTTTATGCCAGACATGCTTGTTAAAGATGGTGAGTTCATAACTTGCAGCTACAACTTAATTATGAAAGTGGAGTGGCAATTATCTTACCCACTGGTAGCAGTGATATGTGTGGCTAAGGGTAACGGGGCGAGAGGATGTCACCGTTGGTGCTGAAGAGGTCCGCTGAGGTTTGGTGCCTCTTGGCCACACCTTCCATTTTCCCTGACTGCATTCAGCCTTCTGTCACTGTCAAGGGTGGTTATATAGGTGCAGGTATTTTGTTACAGAGTTTGTATTTCTGATGTACATTATAGTGCTGTGAAAGCCTCACATCTTGAAAAACATGTTTCGTAATGATTCTGGTGTCCCTGTCCTTGTCAGTGGATGGGAGTGTGTTTCCTTGAAGAAGGAGGAACTGCCCTCTCTGAAATAGCAGGCAAGGTTAAATGTTGTGCAGCACATCTTTCGGAGACTTCTACATGGACTTCGGAGTGCTCGAGGAATGTGTATACTGTGTAATTTGTTGACTGCTGTCTTTAGAGAGACTTACAACTTTTGTGGACAGCAACATGAATTCTGCACACTTACCTCCTGAGGACAGTGATTTTTTTTTTTGAGCCACACAACTTTGTCTAGAAACTAATGTTTTCTGCATCTGTTCTTGCAGTATTGCAGTCTATGATTTGGGTGGTGGCACTTTTGATATTTCCATTTTGGAAATCCAGAAGGGAGTCTTTGAGGTGAAGTCCACTAATGGTGACACTTTCTTGGGTGGAGAAGATTTTGATCAAGCTTTGCTACAGTATATTGTTAAAGAGTTCAAGAGAGAGGTAAGGTATCTCATCAGAACTCAATCTTGTGTTACGCTGTTTTTCAGCCTTGCTTAATTTCTCTAGAAGAATGTATTTTTCCTAAACTATTAGGACTTGGTTTGTAAACTATGACACAGTTGAAATTTAAGTGTGTTAGACACCTGTTAGCCAGGCTTCCAGTTCTTATGCTTGTTTTCTTGAGGTAGAATATTCTCCTGGAAGACATAAAATAGCTGGGCTTCTACCTTTTTTTTTTTTTTCCGTCTAGTGTAGAAGGATTATCCTATACATAGTCTGCTTGCTTTAACAATAAAAATCTGTGGTTCAGTTGAATATGTCAGCATAGATTCTTAGAATACACAGTTAAGACTGTTGGAAACTACATTGTCATTCTAACTCCTTTGCTAAATCAGTCCTGCCTTTATATTCTGTGATACAGCACCTTTTCCAAGCTTTATCTGTAACTTACTGTATAATCACTTCCAGAGCAGAGAGGGCTAGCAGATGTTTTTGAAATGCTAAATACATTTGCCAGAAGTGAGAGAGATCAGCAGAAGTGCACATGTCAGGCTGTATTTCTACAAACATCTTTACAGTCAGGGGTGGTAGGAGGGTGAACTGCGGTGAAGAAAAGCTCCCCGTGACTCCTGTGCAAACGCTGAGTGTTAACCCATATTGTTTATCACTTAGATGGGTGTTGACCTGACTAAAGACAACATGGCCCTTCAGCGGGTGAGAGAAGCTTCAGAAAAAGCAAAGTGTGAGCTTTCGTCGTCTGTACAGGTAGGTGGCTGGGTTCAAAGCAGTCCAGTAAAACATTTTGATACACGTGAGTTTTGCATTATTATTATTTACAAAGCTCTATGAAACTGCTGCTTTTTTCCTTGGGGTGGCAGAACAAGCTTCTGAGTAACCAAATGGCATCACTTTAACAGAAAGTCCTTTAGCAGAGTAGACTGTTAAGGAGCATGTTTAGTTGTTGGAAGCTGAGAATGTTAGCGGGTGCTGGGCTTTGCTTTTCTTCTGGCACCATGTTTTCTGATCTTGCAGGGATTGTGAACTTGTTGCCAACTTAAATGTATTTCAGAAGTACAGCGGGCATCATGGAATTTAGCTGCAGCTAGTACTGCTGGGTTACTGGAAGCACTTGCAGTTTTGTGCAGGCAGTTCTAAAACCTTGCTGCTACTCATTCCTGAAACAGCTAATTTGTCCAGTAAGAAATAATTTCTATAAAGAACCTGTACTTACTTGCCTATAGAAGCATTGTCTAGGCAATGGGAAACATATACTCTTTTTTGCATCCTCTTTGTATATTAATGTGTTCAAGCCTGTCCTTTATTCACTACTGAATAAGGAGCTGGAGAAGCAGCAAGTTGGGGGTGTAATAGTCTTGCCGAAGTGAAATTAGGGTCAATTATATAGTAATTGAAATGGGGACTCTGCCAATTTCTAGGCTCTGAATAAACTTTTTTTTTTGATGGTGGTCTTTTTGTTGGCCAGTAGGGAGCTCATAGCAAGGAGTTTAGCAAGTCACAATGGATTCATAGTTCTGCCAGAGACATAGCAGGCTCTGTTTTACTAGCTCAAGAGTTGGCAAATGCAGTCTGTTCATACCAGGAAAAACTGAATTCCTTAACTCTTTAGTAGTGAATGGAAAACAACTTGCTTTTGGCCCTGTTTTCCCCTGGTATTTTTGACCATGCTATTAATAAAGTGAACGCACACCTCTAGTCAGTAACACAGGTTTAGCTCTTGTTGTGTAAACTTAATCTCTAGATCTTAAAGCATTAATGTTTTTAATTGCTTTGATTTGTAGTGTCTTTTGATGTCAGCATGACTCAGTGCTTGAACAAGATGGTTTAGTGCAAGATTCACTGTAAAAATACAACATGTAAACTTGTAAGATCATTCACAAATAGCCATGAAAAGTGGGGTTTATGGTCCCTGGCACTGATGAACTTTGGCAGTGGATTTTTTGAGCATGAATTGTTCACATTTGGAAAATGGTCCTGAGTTATTTCCTTCAAGTAGTTTACCTTCTATGAAATGTTAGTCGTTTGGCAAAATCTTGCAGAACTTTGAAGATAGGCTTTCTTCTGTGTTGGCGTAAGGGAAGAGGATTAAGGTGGTCACTTCTAATGTTTCAGTTCTTACCTCGTGGCTGTGATAGAAATTAAATTGTTTCTTTTATTCATAAAAGATCTCAAAATAACACAGTATTAAAATTGGAACTTAACAGTTGTAACAATGGAATATGTAACAAAATAATTTTCCTGTCCTTGTCTGAAATGTCAAACAAAAGTGTGCCTGCTGCAATTAAAGACGGGGCTGCAGAGTGAACAGGCATGTAATGCTTTGGTACAGGCAGAAAAGAATCTATAACTTGATCTAAAACCTGTATGTAGCTGTCTTATTTTCCATTCCTGTTTTTTATTCTGTGTCTGTTTGTGCTGCAGACTGATATTAACTTGCCATACCTTACTATGGATGCCTCTGGACCAAAGCACTTGAACATGAAGCTGAGTCGCTCTCAGTTTGAGGGCATTGTGGCTGATCTGATCAAAAGGACAGTAGCACCATGCCAGAAAGCCATGCAGGATGCTGAGGTCAGCAAGAGTGACATTGGTGAAGTCATCCTCGTCGGTGGCATGACCAGAATGCCGAAGGTATGAGATAAGTCCCTGTTACAGGCAAAGCTGGCAGAGCTACTCAGTGTGGTCTGCAACAGGAAAGTTGGGAGTCTGGTAACTTCAGAGCTCCAACAGCTGAAAGTTGCCAGGAGCAGAAATGCTAAGTAGTCATGTGAAAGCAGTGGCAAGGGGCTTTCTCATCCTGTTTAATTAGCTCAGCTTGGATCTGGGGGCTGTAGCTGAGTGGCACTTTACAAAGAGAAGTGGGAGGTATCAAGAGTTGAAAATTCAACATAAAATCATGTTTTCTGGTGTGGACTGAACATAAGCGGCATTGTTCAGATACACAGTGTTTTCTCTTGTTGTGAACTTCAGTTTGTGATAAAGGTACCCTTGAATGGCAAGAATCTATCAGTAATCTGGGCCTTCC
Organism: Falco punctatus; assembly: GCF_963210335.1. Classification (NCBI taxonomy): domain Eukaryota; kingdom Metazoa; phylum Chordata; class Aves; order Falconiformes; family Falconidae; genus Falco; species Falco punctatus. Next base: position 46,323,426 of record NC_137588.1, read on the forward strand.
AGTGGATTTCTTCACCTCTGTAGAGCAATCATAGCTAGCTCCGAAAAAAGTGCACAAGCGGAATGGCTCTGTTATCTGCTGGTAATTTGACTACCTGTTTGGGGCTGGGTGTTGTCAAGCATATTTAATGGGCTGTTCCAAACGCTCATTACCTAATACCTGGCCCTTGTATTCTGTGGTGATAAGCACCAACAGGTAACTTGGAAGCTTGCTCTGCTGACATGCACAGTCTTGCAGGTAAGGCGCTGTCTGCTGGCAATTTACTGTTCTTGTTCATAGCAGTGCATACTACTGCTTAGGTCCCCTGAAGGCAGAGCTGAACATGTATGTACACAGCTGTCTTCAAGAGTACAGCTTGTCCTTTTCTTACGGAGATCATCAAAATCTCATTCCATAGGGATCAGTCACACTTGGACCATTGGTTTGCTGCTAAGATTTGTGATTTGCAGGTCCGTTGTAGGATAGTAGGTGTGTACGTGATCCTACTTGGGATTGCTTTGAGGTTTGGTCGTGGGGTCCTTTTCCTTGCTGTGTTAAATGAGCCTGGTGGCTGGAGGTGATACTAGTGTGTGCAGAACATCCCCCAGGCAGGGAGATCAGAGCAACAAGACAAACAGAAGGTGCTGCTCTGGCCGGAGCTCAAATGGATTAGCTGTGCTATACCTTCCCAACCTCCCTGCTGTTCCAGCTGGATAAAGGAATAATGCTGTGGTTAGCTACGTATAAGTGATGGGGAACACTTCTAGAAGTGGGGAAGCCATTATTGAAACATAATGCATTCTTTGGGAGTGCAAGGCAGTACTTAAATATTGAGTTTATTTTTTAATTGTTACTTTTTTTACTTCCTATTTATAAGCCCCCACATCTGTGGCTTTGAGCTTACAGAATGCTTTCCTGAATGCCTTTAGTTACAGCTTTGGCTCAGATCAGTGCCGCTATGTTGCACAAAGCATAGAACCTTCTCTCATGTACTGTGTTTGGTTCACCCTGCTAGGAGGGAAGGTGCCTTTTTTTTGAGCACTCACATGGCCAGTGCTCCAGGAAATGTACACTGGCTGGTTAGAAGTAATGCTTCTTTTGTATTGTAAAATATGCCTCCACAGGGAAAGACTTGCACTTAATTATGTGTTCATACATAAAGTGTCTTCCTCTGTAATGAATGCTCCCGGCAGATGTCTCTTGGCTGAAGTGCAGAGGAGTTGGACATTTGCTTACAGCAGTTTTCCAGGCACATGCTCACCTGTGCTGCTGCGTGCCTAACAGGTGTACTCAGGAGGAAAGCTGTGACTGGGAACCAAGTCCCACACCCTTCTCTTGTGAGGCAGAGGAGTGAACTGCTGAGCTTTGCTTCCTGCAGATACCTTACTGCATTCTCGTCTGGGTATTTCAGCAGCAAATCTGTTGCAATCACGAGCACATCCTTCCGAAAGGCCAGAGCGGTGAGAAGCTGAGTAAAGCGGCTCAGACTGTCTGCTGAGATGGCAAATCTATTTCTCAGGTGAAACAGCCCATTAAGTAAAGAGTTTGAAAAGACTGTACTTGATACAGTCCCCACCCCTGCCTTATAACACATGAACAAGGTGAACTGTCCTGCTCTGGATTTTTTGTGCTCTGCCTCCATAGCTGTGCTGTCCTGGACAGCTGTGTTCTGCCCAGCGTTGGCTTGTGCAGGCTCCTGGGGAGCAGTGCTTGACTCCTGCTTGATAAGCATGAGTGATCCCTTCTGAATACAGCTGGGCTGAATACAGTGAAAGGACTGATGCTGACTTGCAGCTGGCAAACTTGGCTGCAAGAAAGTCTCCAGAGAAAGGGATATCTAGACCGAATGCATTTAATAGGGTCCGTGGAAGATAGGAAGTTAAGGAGCCGTCAAAACTTCAGTTGGTACTTCTGTCATGCCACAGGGTTACACGGCAGCAGGAGCATACCTCTAGCCAAGGCTGGCATGTTCTTTTGGCCACAGCACTGGGTGTTAATGGTTCACTCTGCATATGAGCTGTGCTTTCTCTCCATTCAGGTGCAGCAGACTGTACAGGATTTGTTTGGCCGTGCTCCTAGCAAAGCAGTTAATCCTGATGAAGCAGTTGCTATTGGTGCAGCAATTCAAGGTGGCGTGTTAGCTGGTGATGTTACTGATGTGCTGCTGCTGGATGTAACTCCCCTCTCCTTGGGGATTGAGACACTGGGAGGTGTCTTCACGAAGCTCATCAACAGGAATACTACCATACCAACTAAGAAGAGCCAGGTACAAATTGACTCTGGATGGGTGGGTCTTTGGTGGTCTCAAACACCCAGTGAGGGCTACCCAAAGCATCCCAGTAGATAGTTTTGTCTCCTCCTCATCTGGCAAGGAGATGCAGCGTGTCAGCCACCGAGTATCTCTATTGATTATTAGCATGCCCAAGGGGGGAGGTGAGTTGAGTTAATGTGTGCCAGGATACCCCAGAATGTTTGTGGCTTCATCAGGATTGCAGTGCAAGTGTGTGCTGTGATGTTAACTGTCAACACATCATTCTGAAGAATTATGTGGAGACCTTCTGTAACTGAGCACCATGCTTGTTTGAGACCACCTTTCTTGGTCTCCATGCCTTGGAAGGAATAATTTATGGGTTTTTTTCCTGAGCTGTAGAGCCCTAGTAGACTTGGGTGTGATCCTTTCTTTCACTGTGCGTTGTCTGGGTCTGCTAGTGTGTGCTCTTACTGATAACACTTGTTCTGTCTGGGGTGTGGGGCTGGGGCAGGAGCCCTGCTGCTTCAGGAGGAAAAGTTTTGGTTATGTGGCTGGCTGCCACTGGAGCCTGCTGCTGGCATGGCATTACCACTTTTTGTGAGCTCATGTGCATACAGGACAAGATGCCAGTGAGCTTGGCTGTTGGCTAGTCTTAGAGCCTCAGTCTTTTGTCAGAGGAACCGGGGGATCAACAAGTTTTAATGATTCTTTACCTCTTCAGTTATTCCTTTCCTTGTTGTTTAGTGGGCTTGTAACTGCATCAGTTCATGTGTTGCAACTTCCTAGTGATACAGTAACTTTGTTCCTTTTCCACAGGTGTTTTCTACAGCTGCTGATGGGCAAACACAAGTGGAGATTAAAGTATGCCAGGGAGAGAGAGAGATGGCTAGTGACAACAAACTTCTTGGCCAATTCACATTGGTACGTCTGCTACAGTATTCATGACCTTAGACTTGACCTTCTTTGAGAAGGTCAAAGCCTTCTCCATTTCAGTTGACCCCTGAAAGCAGCGTTGAAGGGGGAGTCATCTTACAGAAGACATTTGACCCTATTTGTAGTAAAAAAGGAGTCTCTAAAGGCACAGCCTTATTCTGGGACAGCCTTTCAGTGGCAGGGGCGCAACTAGCATTTAACACAGAGCTTAGTTTCTAAGTGGCCCTATGTGGCACAGGGGCTACTATGGCTTTAGAGCCTGGTTACCTAAAAGGGTGCACTCCTGGGCGCAAAGAGTTAAAAAGATTTCTGTAGTACTAGGCCTTTGCAGCAGATGACCTGAATGCTGGCTTTTCCTTTGGTCTTGCAAAGATGACACTTGGAGTAGGCTCCATGATACCTGCAGTCCCTAGGGTAACCCATTTCTAGCCCAGTACTGGTTTTCTGTGAGTGCTTGTGGAACGCCCCTGCTTAAAGGAGAACAGAGAACAGCTGCCTAACCAGCTCTCTGTGCAGAATTGGTTTGGTCAGTGTTGGCAAAGTTTGGCCCTGTTATAACTGTCCAAACCTCCTGTTGGTAGGAGGAGCCCCACAGAAAGGAAGGGCTTTGCCTTTCTTTTGTATTTCAGAAGGAAGCTGTACTGCCTGTCACTCTTAAAAAACGTTTGCCTCTGAGGTAGTCACTGGAGTTTAGTTACGTCATGAACTGAGGAAAGAAAGCATCCTGCCACGTCCGTGCAAGAGGGACTTCTTTAGCAATAACTCAGAACCCATGTCACCTTGAAACCAAACTTGGGGACTGTCTCATGGTTTCTGTTGATTTGTTTAGGGTAGAAATCTGTGTCCTGTTAAAATCTGTCAAGGTGCTACTGATTAACCACATGACGCCAACAGGTCTTTAGAGGATTCTGCTCTGAGGGTTAGTTAATAGTTGATTCAACTGACAGATCACTAAGATAACATGGCAACAGCAGAGCCTCACACCTTGAGTTTATGTCCACGTGGGAGCTGATGGCAAAGCACTTCTCGTTCTCAGGTTGGGATTCCCCCAGCACCGCGTGGAGTGCCCCAGATTGAGGTCACTTTTGACATCGATGCTAATGGTATCGTTCACGTGTCAGCCAAGGATAAAGGCACCGGACGCGAACAGCAAAGTAAGTGCTCTGGGGCGTTGCCTAGGATCGAGGAGGAAAGGTGTGGAGCAGGGATGGGCCCCACATGTGTTGGGCTGGGGGTAACACTAAGTGACTCCGAAGGTAATGGAGTGCTGTCTTGAGCATCCCACAGTCCAGGGTGAGGACTGTGCAGCACGTTACTCGATTAAGGGTAAGGATGACACAAATAATCTGTTGCCAGCGTAACATGCAGTTGAAGTAATCTTAGCCTAAATGCCTCTGGAAAGCAGGGCAAAAGGTTACTGAAAAATGAAGTAGGGAAAAGGAGACAACTGACCTGTAGGTTTATTTTAAGGAAGTAAAGCTTCTGTAAACACACAGCACTCAGCAGCTGCCCTCTCTGTTAGCCTGCTGACAGAGACCGCCACCAACGGATGCCCTCTCCTTGCCCGTTAGGCATAGATGAAGCATCTGCCTATGCCAAGGGCAAGAAAGTCCTTACTGGCAAAGGTTTACCATGTTCCAAGTCATTTTGCACTGTATGACAGTCCTTTCTTGGTTTTGCCATCTGCTGTGATTGCTATAGCAATATTTTAGCAGAGTGCAACTGTTTCCTGGGGTTTCCTGTATGTCTTGGCTGTGCCTCTGTCCCCAGAGAAGTGTTGGGCATACTGGTGTCTGTGGAGCAGTGCTCCTGCTGCTTTACAGGGGTGTTCTGTGTCACTAAGGAGCTTGGAGCAGTGACATTCTGCCCCATGTTACCCTGAAGGGACAGAAATCAGGGGAGTGGGAATCCAGCACCTTGTAGGAGTTGTTCTTGAGCTGTGTTTTTGTGGGCATGCTGTTCCTTTGGGAGTGCCCTCTGCTAACACTTTAAAAGATTGCTGTCTGAGGCTGCCTGCATGAAGGTGTCAGCTTTTAAGGGAGACATTGAATTAGGGAGATTTCTGTTGAATCCAAGGCATGTCACGTACAGCCAAACAGATCGGCCCTCTGCTGAGACTCTGTTTTCTTTCTAAGTGCTCTGTTAGAAAGGTCTTGGAATTCAAGTATTTTGAAGCAGCAGGTATTTTGCAGAGCCACCTTTGTTCATTTTCATCCATTTAGGCTGGAAACGTCTCTAAATAGCAGGAGGCTTGGGGGACTTCAAGCTGTCAGTGTTTTTTTCTCTGTAGTGCAATGAAATGTTAGGCCTGGTGTTTTGGGGTAATTAACAACATGGTTGACATTTTCTAAAGCTCTGTTGTGGGCTCAGACGATTAATTTGAAGCATTTGTAGATTCCCCTGATACAAAACAGATCTCTCTTGTGCCTCTAACTGGGAAGCCTCTATGCTGCCCTTTGGTTGTTTCTTGGAGGCAGCTACTTGAGCAATCAAATACATGCTCCAGTTATGAAAATATTGTTAACTTTTTATTGGCAACTTGAATATATATATATACACTCTTCATAATCATGTTGCTTGGCTTTTGGCAGAAATTTATCAAAACCGTGCTGCTTGTTAACTTTGATTTCCTGGTAGATTTTCTATGTGTGGCAGCCTTCACCCTCTGAGTGGTTCCTGATAATAGACAACCAGAAATTTTTAGCTGCCCATCTGTATACCTACCTAATTATAAAGCTGAACTGCTCATCCCACACCTGCACCCAAAGGACACGTGTCTGTATGTGTGTCTTCTGTTCAGGGTTTTGTACCATTGACAAATATTACATATAAAACTTACTTCTAGCAAGGATCTTAGTATATCCTTTTTTGGACTTTACAGTATCCTTGATGTTGGACCTCTGTTTCACAGTGAAATTATGCTTTACTGCAGAAATCGGATTAAGTCCAGGCTATACTTCTTTCACTTTTTTTATCACTAATGGAAGATAAAAAAAAGGGGGGTGGGTGTGTGTGACACATTTACGAGCATGCTCATGGAGTCACACTATGTTCACTTTGTAAGGGCAGTGTGAGGAGCTGGGTGGGGAAAGTTGTCTTATCCTACCAGCCCGGGCTTCTTTCCAACAGTGAAAGGAATCTCTGTGCCCTGGTAAAACAATTCCTTCTGTTTGGATTTTTTTTCTTTTTTAGTTTTTTTTTTTTTTTCCTGTTGGCTTTGGGTTTGTTTGGATTGTTTGGGGGTTTTTTAGTTTTATGGTTTAAAACTTGAATATTCCTTTGGTCTGGGGACTTTGTGTGCACGTGCACTTTTCAAGAGGAGTAACTGAAGAAAGGTCAAGTGACTTGCAGACCAGTGGACAGGAAGTGTCTGGCAGAGCTGGGGAGTTCATAGATCTAAGATGTCAGGCTTTTATCTTGCAGCAGCATCACTGCCTCTTCAAAGACTGGCTGTCTTTGTACTGGCCGCAGGGTCTTCACAGGTGCAGAGTCCTGAGCAAGGCTCCTGCCATTGAGAGGGTTTGAGAAATAATACTCAAAGATAGAGCACATTATTTATCAATGCTTCTTCTCTAATGCAGTTGTTATCCAGTCTTCTGGTGGCCTTAGCAAAGATGAAATTGAGAACATGGTGAAGAATGCAGAGAAATATGCAGAGGAAGACAGACGAAGGAAGGTAATGTGATCGTTACAGCATCTTCCAGCTAGTAGTGTACCTGCTGGTTATCGCTGTTCTGTGCTAATAACTGTGCCCACCTTTGGAGGAGCTGTAGCTCTGGCCTATATAATCTTGAGCTGCTTGCTTGTGCAATTAGCTGAATATCTGCTTGCTTTCTTATATTCAGTTTACACTCCAGAGTTGCAAGGAGGTGTATGTAGAGGCATTTGGATCTTGGGTTTGGGTTGAATAACTAACTCTGTGCAACTGGCATTCTGATTGCTCCCTGAAGAATTTCTGGGACGTGGAGGCAGCAGTAAGCAAATTCACCTGCTTGTAACTCATAACAAACAGCTTTGCAGCTCTAGTTATGTCTTTTGCCATCAGTGCTCTGTCCTGTCCACATGCCTGTTACTTGGCTGTTTATTTAAAGCCAGACTACTACAGCTGGGCTCTCAAAGTGATGTTCCATTTAAGTGGAGGCAGTATGGAGATATTTAAGCTGCTTTCTCCGAGTTTATTTTAAAGCTTAATTAATAGAACCTGCCAAGCAAAGCTGCACCTTGGCCTTCTTTTTTCAGAAGTGGGAAGCTGCTTTCTGTAGTGCTTCAAGTCTCACTGTGGCATCCTGAATGCTGTATCAGAGCACAGGGTTTGCCCTCGGTGCAGGTGACGCCATCAGGAGGTGTTTGAAAGCCTCACTGACTTTGTCAAGGAAAGAATGACACTTGCCATGGCTGAGTGACTGAACCTGTAATATACATAGGATTAATGGTTGGAACTAATTGGTTTAATGAGGGTAATACTAATGAATTACGCCACTAAATATAGAGCATTGATTATTTTTTTTCTTTAAGCAGACAGTGCAGGGCTACTCCGGGATATGGCACCAGCATATGTTTAGTGATTTGCTGAAACCGGCACAATGAACTGATTTACCTTGTGTTCTAGTGTGTAGAAACCACTCTCAGGTGTTCAAGCAGCACTGTAAATCCTCACCCTCAGTAGTATAGGGATCAGAAGAGGACTAAAGTGGAAAATGCATGGAATAAATTCATGTGAAGCAGTATTGCCTTACCTCAGAACCTCTAAAGCCACAAAGTGTTGGTTTATTATCATATGTAGTTTAGGTGGGACTTCAGAAAGTCTCGCTGTTTAAGTAACCACAGCATTGACATGAAGTGTAGGTGGTGGTCTAGCATTTGAAGAGGCTGCACTGCAAACTTTTTCCTGTTGCCTTATTTTGACTTTGTATCTTAAATTGGCGAGTAAGTTCTTCCCTGCTGTAATCCTGAAGTGGACTTACCTCAGTCCAGTGACCCCATCGGGTGAAGGTGATCAGGTTATTTTAACTATCACTTCTCTGGACTTGTGTAACCGTAACTGTCAAAATTCCCTTGTTATACCTTTCTGATCATGGTTTTACTGCTGTGGAAATATCACAAATGCACAGTTGCCACTCTGCAGGACTTGGCATCATGTGAACTTTGACATCCCACAAATAGTGAAAATGTAGTGTAGAAACAAAATTATTTTTCATCTGCTTTCCACTGGAAGTGGTTAGTCTCCTGAGAATATTACCACACCCTTGTTCAGGTAGACAGTTTTTTCAAATGGAGAGAGTTGGATATACCAGAGACTGCTGCTGGTGGAATAGTTCATGTTGACACTGGGACTGAATTAAGTCTCAGCAAGACTGCTCTGTACTTACAGCCTACCTTGTTCCCTGTTGGCTGTCTTGGTAACAGTAACTTAAGGAACTGATATGTCTTACCTAGCACAGTGGGATTTTTTTCCACTGTTGAGATGTTACAAGCATTTGTAATTCAGGGATGTGAGTAAAACAACCCAGTATTTTAGTTGTCTTGAGGGCCCTTGTTGCTGAAGGAGCTGAAAGCTCTGTTGCCTTCCTGAGGAGCAGAGCGTGCTGTGCTGTCTGCAGTTGCTGGCTCTTTCAGTGTGCCAACAGTCATGCTGCATTGGTTGCTTCTACTTCCAGGGAAGTGAGTTTGAGTGTGAAAGTGTGAGGACTGACTTGCATAGACTCCGTGTTTGGGCTTTCTGGTGCCAGAATGCATCTAGAAATGGTTTTCCTGCATTTCCTCTTGCCCCCTTGCCAGTAAGAAGGACCCTGGGTGGGAACCAGAGCAGAGTTTGGCAGTTTGAGGAAAGAAATGTCAGCTCATATGTACACAACTTGTATCGCCAGTGATGTGTGCAGTAGGTCCTTATGAGCTCTCTTACCTAGGAACGTGTGGAAGCGGTGAACATGGCTGAAGGCATCATCCATGACACAGAGTCGAAGATGGAGGAGTTCAAGGATCAGTTGCCAGCAGATGAGGTAGGTTGTTTCTGATCCTGTAACAGTAAAGGAGGTAAGATTACTTACTGAATCATTGCTTAAATTTTCACTTAACTCACACTGGCTTTGACCAGTGGCACCAACTCCGTGTATATTTCCATACTGTGCAAAGATGGCAGTCATTGACTGACAGTTTTTGCACTTGATGAGTGGGTGAGTGTGGCTGATAGGAGGATATGAGGACACAGAAGAACATGGTTTAGATAATAGCAAATACCCTATTTCAGAGTGCAAGTTCAGTGTCATTGAAGATCTGAGAGCCTGCAAAGCCCTTAACGAAAGGCTTCTGCATGAATTATGTCCTTGGCTTGGGCTCGTGGTGATTTGACAAGAACTGTACTGTGGCATGTCTGAGAGAAGAGTTTTGCTTGAATCCAGAGATTACTAACAGTGCCCACCAGTGGACTAGCAGAGGGACAAAGGCAAAGCTGCTGTGCAGTCCCTGCAATACATGCACGGCAACCCAAGAACGTGGAGACAGTGAAGATTACTGTACCCACTTAACTCCAGTTTTTCTTCTGTCTTTGGAGTGAAGTGGATATTTGGTATCAAAAGAGTGCTTTTCACACTACTTCTAAGTGACAGTTTAAGTTCTGCGTTATGAACTTCAAAAGCCAAGTTTAAAATGGAGCACAGAGTCTTCAAGACAGCAAACTCTTGGAAGCAGAATCAGAGGGCTCTTAGGGGCTCTGTGAGGTGTTTGAGGGAACAAGATTATAGTTTACTGGTAAGTAGCCTTTGATCAGTTTAAATGCTGTTTTTCAGCCCAGCTCCTCTCTGGGATACTGGCTGACTCTGTGTTTGGGATTGTGATCACTAGTTTTCTCTCGCAGGAGCACAGAGCCTAAATCCCTGTTACCTGCAGGGACTGTTCCCTGTAACATTTGGGTGGGGGGGAATACCAAGGGGAAGTGGGTGGCAGTGCTTGGAAGAAGCCCTGTGCTGTCTGAGTGGGGCTGGTGGCCTGACACGGGCGGCGTTGATCGCTTTCCCCTTCCTGCGGGTCTGAATGAGAACTGCCCACATTTTGACTGCGAACGCTGCTGAGCAAGCACTGCCGGCACAGCTGTCCCCCAGTAACCTTGCTTCTCCAGGCCTGCCTCTCCAGCAGCGTGCCAGTCTGACAGAGAAATGCCAGACTGGGAGGAGGGTTTGACAGATGGCTACAGGGGCTGGGATGAGACCGTATTGCTTTGGTTTGCCTCTCTGCTCCTTCTCCCACGTGCCACTAAGGGATTAAACAGGGTGGTGAACAGCCTTACTTGTTGGCTTTCTGACAGTGCCTTAACTATAGATGAAAACTAGCTTTCTTTTCCCTTCACCCTGGCTCCTGGGGTGACGGACTCACTGGCGAGGTGTGCCAGGGAGAGCAGCTCTCATCCTTGGCAGCCTGTTCAGGCTCTGCAGGGCTTTCTGTCCTTGGCGCCTCTGAGAGACGCAAACAAGGGGACAGATTAATGCCAACTGTGGCACATTTAGTGAAGTGGACAGGTGCCCGTTGGGAGCTGAACACAGTCCTAGTCCCTGCAGACCATGTGGCTTGGTCTGAGATCTAACTTCGTGGCTTCTGGCAAAAGAAAGGTGGTTTTGCTGTGGCAAATAGGTGGGTGAAATGACAGAAAAGACATTCTCTGTGAACAAAGTGCAGGATTTAATCTTTTTTTTTATTTTTTTGTGACTTACTGCAGTGCAACAAATTAAAGGAAGAAATTGCTAAAATGAGGGAACTTCTGGCTCGTAAAGATACTGAAACGGGAGAAAACATCAGACAGGCAGCAACCAGCCTGCAGCAGGCTTCCCTGAAACTCTTTGAAATGGCATACAAGAAGGTAGGTTCATGGTTGCTTCTGTTTTCTAGCCCTTGGATGGGGAGGGGTGAGTCAGGACACCAGACGGTTCTGTAAGAGCTGTGCTCGGAGGTAGCGCTGAGTCTCAGTGCAGCTCCTTCTGAGTGACACTTGCTGATGGGGCAGCTGTAGAAAGGCAGAGCTGAAGGCCTGAAATCTTGGCCATCCTACTGTAGGTAGCCCACCTCCCAAGCTCTATGTTACATTACTGTACAGTGTTGCGTGGAAAATGCTGGAACTTCTTAGTAAGGAGCATCAAGAGCAGCACAGGCAGGGCTTTCCCCTAGGTATGTAGAGTGCCTAAAGAAGTGACGTCTGGATTTATTGTAAGGATTCTTGTTAAACAGGTTGCCTGTTCAGTCTGCCTGAAATTACAGTAGTAAGGCCATTGCCACTGGGACTCCTTCCCAGTGAAAGGCCCACCCATTCAAGCCCTGGCAGAGACGTCCTGTGCAGGGAGGTGTCTCAGGATGGAAGTGGCACACGCTGCCCAGGTGACCTTGGTGGTGCTGAGCTGTCCTGTTTGTGGAAAGCTACTTTTCTGATGTCGAACTGAAAATGTTCAGTGCTGCAATGTAAGCTCGTTACATCCACAAGGAAAGCGTAAATAATGGGAAGATAATTTCCTCCCTGTTAGTAGCAGTCATGCAGAGATGAAGATGGTTTCCATTCTCCAGTGGACAGTTACCCTTTTCACTGAAGGAAGGGTTTCTTCAGTCTAGAAGCAACCTAAGCAGCCAGCTAGGAAAAAAATGTCTAGGACATACAATTAATAAGCCGACTTTTTTGCAGATGGCCTCTGAAAGAGAGGGTTCTGGAAGTCCAGGGGATCAGAAGGAAGAGAAGCAATAAGAAGTCTCTGTCTTGCCTTGACTAAAGTATGAAGAAGAGATCGATTTTTCTTGACGCTTGGGAGAGAAGGGACCTTCCTGAGCAGCAGTGGGCAGAATTCAGACTTACTGTGTTTTTGCAGTATTCTATATATAAAATTCTTTAATGTATAAACTTAGTGATGCGTCTGCTAGATAAATTGCCACTTGATGAAAGTTAATTCATGCCAGATGAAGTTAGGTGTTTGGCCCCCTGGTATTCAACCAAGGCACCTGGGGACTCTCTGATGATTTATTTCTGATACTTGACACAATGGTGTACTAAATCTGATGTCAAAGTTTGGAAACCATGTCACTAAATTTAAGAGGTGGAGATGGAAGTCCTGCTGGAACTGGGAGAGAGCAGCACCTGTATGGACCCTCCTTGTGGATCTGAGTACTTGCGAGAAGGTAATAAAGCCTGTGAGCAGCAGTGATGAGGCTGGTTACATTGCTAGAGAGCATTCAGATCTGCGGCTAGGTTAGTACCCTTGTTCTGGAGGAGGGGGGTTACTTCAAATTTAGCTGTAACATTATTTCTTACAAAAGAGGCTATGTGGAAGTTAAATACTTTGCTTGTCTGAGCCTTCTGCTCCATCCTGTGTCTGTTCTCTGCTTATGGTAAAACATTTCCTTGATAATAAAACTGTTATTGGATCCATTCTGGATTTTTTTAAAATAAAAGCAGAAAAGTGTCTAACATGGAGTTCTTGGTATCCTGGCCTTTGATGGAGAACGTGAGCATGTTGACGGCCTGTGAGAGCTCCTGGGGGCAAACGGCCAGCCAGCTGTAGTGAGAGCAGCTTTCTGGAATTTGTGCTTGTCACATGTAGAAAGAAGGTACCTGGTGTCAGACCAGCGTCCATCGCTTCTAGGAGTACCACTGCTGCACTCGCACAACCTGCAAGTCCTGCTGCAATCCGCAGTAGCGGTGGGACTTCACCTTCAGGCACTTTGTGTGTGGTCTCAGCCTTCTGAGACAGGCTGTAGATGCAGAGCAGCAGTTGCCTGCTGCTGCTTCCAGCAACCGTGTCTTCCAGGGAACTGCACTCTCCTTGCCACGATAAATTTTATCTGTTTCTCCTCTTTCCCTTCTGTTACTCTTTGTGTAATGGACTGGAAAGAAAATGCAAAGTCTAGGGCTGCTTTGTCCTGACGGCTCAGGAATTTAGGAGGGAGGAAAGGATTCTTCCTAGGCAGTTTCCTAAATAGGAGAAGCTATTAGGGAGGCTACAAGCCCTGGTTCATCAACTTTTCCTTAAGTTAGGGATAGAAGGGACCGAGAGCGTCTGCTTCAGCCATGGAGCTCTCCCCAGCAGTCCTGGCAAGCTGCTTGCACTTCAGAGTACGTCTGCCTAGACTGGGGAAGCGGACAGAGGGGCGGGAAGAAACTTTAGAGGGTGATCAAGCTGTGCAGCGAGAGGAAGCTTGAAGCATTTTGACCTGGGTGTAAAGTCAAAATTTTTCATTTTAATAAATGAGGAAGGGGCCTGGTGCAGCTGTAGGAGCAGGTAAGAGGTAATGCCTTAGGAGCCTGGAGCATGCTTGGTGTGCCACGGTGGGGTAGGCAGGCATGCAGGGGGGTCTTAACAGAAACTTGGGGTGTTAAGCAGCCTTACTTCAGGTGGACTGAGGGCTTCCAACCCAAATTTTAGTGCTTTTCTTTCAGCAGGAGCGTTGGTGGGATCTCAGGATCCGAACTCTGGTTGTTATGGGGAGGGTAGTGTAACAGTATGCCAGCCTGTGCAGCTTTCATCTGGCTGGTTCTTCCACAAGCAGCCAAGTGACATGAACAAACTGGTTGTGTGTGGGTTTGTGTCCTGGTTGGTTATGGTTTTTTTTAAGTGGCAGGTCTTTATTTGTCACAGGCAGGTAATGGCAGGCCGAGGTGTACCGAGATGCTGTGGCTAGTGTGGTTCCTGGAAGTTCTGAGGAACGCGTGGCTAAGGACATGCACGTTCACAGCAGCTGCTGCTCCCAAGAACTGTTTGTGCCATCTGGGTGTGTTTTCTGTGCAAAGCTGTGTGCTTCGTTCTGTCACAGCATAACCCTACTCCTCTCTGTATGTGAGTTTGGTAATGGCAGGGAGCATTTGGCTGGGCATCTCCTGGGAATAATTTCCTTTACAAAACTTGCTTGTAGAGGTGACTTCTGTCCTGAATTTCCCTCTGCTGCTGCTCCTGTCAGAAGTGGTCCCCTGTATGAAATGAGTTTGAACAAGAGAAGGAATTTCCCAGCAAAGCAAGCTGGGTATTTCAGGTGCTGAAAGGAAATGTCCTTAAGTGAAACACTGGAAATCATCCTCTGTGGAAGCTTTTCCTGTCCCGGAAACCACAGCCAGATGTTCTGCAGCAGAGCCGGGGCAGCCTAGGACAGCGCTGCTGCGTGTGGGGGCTGCTGCTCGCGTGCTCTTGCCTCTGTTCTGGGCTCGCTGTGCCATCAGGGCCAAGGTGATGGATCATCATCTCGCAGCCTCCAGGGTCCTGAATCATTGATCAGGGTTGGCCTTTGCTTCTTCAATGAATTATTTTCCCTGTCACGGTTTAAATACATCTTTCATAGATGTTCTTTATTTTTTAATGCACTGTTCTTAGCTCCTCCTTTATAAGCTAAATTATTGAACTGGGGAGGGAGAAGTGAAATCAGGTGATGTGTGTCATGCTGAAAACAGTTTCTAGCTGTGAAAAACTGCCAGGAAGGCAGGAGATGCAGCAGCTGGGCTGTTGTGTTGTGAAAAGGAGTGACTCCTGTCCAGCAGAGTTAGCTGCTGCCGTCCCACCGCTAGGAAGGTATCTGTCAGCACCTGGAGAAAGGAGGTTTTGGGGTTCATTGCCTGCTGTCACTTTCCTTGTAGGCTGATACTCATTTAGGAAGCCTGTAGCCCCAGCAGTGCACTAGCTCCGGAAAAAATTGCTGGTCTGTAGGATAGTAATTAAGAAGTTTTGCACATGTTCTTTGGGGGAAAAAGGTGACCAAGCCATGTTTGTGCTGCGTGCTTCCACCTTTATGCGTCCTCTCGCCATGTCCTCTGCAGATGGGAGCAGGTCTGTGCAAGTCACGGCCTCCCTGGGCTCTGGAAGTCAGACTGCCTCAAACCCGCAACATTCCCTAACACAAACAGGACTGGGATAGTAGATTCCAGCATCACGGCTCCTGCCTGACTGTGATGGGGGAGGGAAGGCTGACATGTCAGTCGGGTGCAGGGTATCTGCAATGGCTGCTTTTCCTTTCCTAAAAGCATTTTCCCCCAGCCCAGAGCACTGCAGCATGCCATGTTAGGGGAGCGTGGCTGGTGAGGACTGGGACCTACTGGGCTTCCTGGGGGATCGCAGCACTGCACAGGAGGAAAGTGAGATGGAGCCTCTCCCCATCCTCCGCCAGACAGTGGCTGCCAGTGCACTGCGAAGGCACGGCTCCTCTTTTAAACCCCTCTCCAAGTAGCACGGCAGCGTATTGAAGAAGTTCTCTCCAATTCAGTGGCTGTGTCCCCGTCGCTGCTCTCGGCTCCCTCCTCATTCCCACGGAGCTGTGCCGGCTGTTGGAGACAGGCGCTGCTCGGCATCTGTGTCAGCCAGCCAGCGGGAGAGCTGCGGGGGGAACTGATGGCAGCGTCTGTCGCATCGAGAAGGCTGGAGCAGAAAGTGCCATGGCAAAGTGGGTGCATCGCACTGGGAGACAGTAACTGGGTTGCTCAGCAGGTGCTTTCTGGAGTCCAGTCCCTGGGTTGAATTGGAAGGGCAGGATTGCCAGGGAAGCACGGGGTGACTTGTGTGTACGCTGTCCCTGTCCTATCAGGCACATAAACTTCCATCTCAGCAGATCATCTCCTAAAGCCTGGCATAATCCAGTGTCTTACTGTACCGAGGAGGATTATAAAGGGCTGTGTGGGACCAGATGCATGTGGAAAAAATATCTAAGTGTTGAAATTGGTATTTGCTCAGCCTCAGGAAAACAGAACTTTAAATCCAACCAAGTAGTTCAGAAATTCACGGCATCTCCCTGGCATGACCCTGTTGATAGAAAAAAGCAGCTTCAGGCTGAGTCCCAGACCAATCTCTGCTCAGGTGACGGTGCTGCCCAGCTGTGCCCAGCTCCCAGCAGGGCTTCACTGCTGCCTTACTGGGGCATGCTGGGCCGGGGAGCCAAGAGGCAGTGCAGGAGGGAGAGGAGGCTGCAGTGAGCTCGGGGGGCAGGGCACAGCTTGGAGGCCAGGCTGCCCTGGGCAGGGCAGTGGTGACCAGGCTGATGGCAAACACCAGGGCTGGTATGTCCCAGGGAGGCAGACTGGGGCTGGAGGGACACCTCGTCCACGAACCCCCACAGCATCCAGCTGGTGCCTGCACAACATCACCAGGAGAGCATCACCTCGGGGGTGGGGCGGGAGGGGGCAACCTCCCTGCTACCGCTTCATAAAAGAAACAAGTAAATGGCTTCAGCATCTTTTCATGCCCCGGTCCCGGCCAGTCCTGCTTCAGGCACTGCCAGAGGCAGAACCAGCAGGCACTCCCCGGGCCATGGTGCTCCCAGCCCCGCTGCCTGGCTCCTTTGGGGCCAAAAAAGCCGGTTGTGGCCTTCAATACGCTGCCGTGCTACTTGGAGAGGGGTTTTAAAAAGGAGCCGTGCCTTGCAGTGCACTGGCAGCCACTGTCTGGCGGAGGATGGGGAGAGGCTCCATCTCACTTTCCTCCTGTGCAGGGCTGCCATCCCCCAGGAAGCCCAGTAGGTCCCAGTTCTCACCAGGCCCAGGCGGGGAGGCTGGGGCTGTGTTTGCTGTTTATCTGCAGTTCTTGAACCCGTGCTCAGACACGCAGAGGCGGGTCGCCCCCCACTGCCCCGCTGTCCCGCCGAGCGGCAGCACCAAGGGGGGGCCTGCCAGCCTGTCACCCCGGAGCGGGGCTGCCGGGCCAACCCCCCTCAAATGGTGCGTTAATAGGAGAGGCCCCAGCCCCGGGGCGCTGCAGGGGCACACGGGGAGCCCTGCTGCCCCAGCCAAGCCACTGCTGTGCCGGGCACGGGCTGGCGTGAGCCCCCCGCTCGCCCGGGCCCCGGGGGGCGCTGCAGGAGGTTGCCCCCCGCCGAGCCAAGCTGCGGCCCTGCAGGGCACGGGGCCCCCACCCGCCGGGCAGCCCGGTGCTGGCTTATCTGCCCGGTGCAGGACAGGGCGGCAGGGGCACCACCCCCCCGCCAGCCGGGTCCCCTCCACCCCGCGCCCCAGGTCTCTGGCCGCCCCTGAACCCGGCCGCTCTCGCCGCCCGCCTCGGGACGTGGGGACCCGGAGCAGCGCCCCGAGCACAGGCTGAGGCCTCTGCAGACAAGGCCGGCAGGAAGGTGACTTTTCCAGGGAAAGGATAACCCTGCGACTCCGTAAGTGCACCCTCGCCCCCCGCCCAGCTCAGCTCCCCCCGGCGTGACCCGGACGGGCCGGGGGGGCCTGGGTGGCTCCGAGAACGCCCCGGCCGTGCTGAGGGGCGGCGGCCGCCCGGGGACCGGAGATCCCGCCCGTGAGGGCCCGTCTGGCGCTGCTGGGAGCGGCTGGCCCAGGGGCACAGGTTCCGCTGCCCGCCCCGGCGGGCTGCCGGGGGCACAGCGGGTGGCATGGGCTGTAACAGAGGTGGCCCGCTGCCCGGGGGGGCGCATAGGCGGCCTTGGAGGGTGACACCGCCCGGTAGGTGGGTGTGACACAGACGCCAACCGCAGGGTCCGGGGAAGGGGGGGATGGTCCGGGGGTGAGGGGTGCTGAGACGCTGCGGGCAGCCAGGGCCGCCGCAAACCCTACCCCGAGCCACGCCGCGGCCGCGGGCCCTTTAAGCGCACCCGGGCTCTGCCTCGCAGCTCTCGCGAGATCCGCCGTGCCGCCCCGCCCCGCCCGGCCGAGCGCCGCGGCCCCGCCGGGGCGGGCCGCGGACTACGCGACCCATAGCGCCCCGCGCGGAGCGGCGGCCAATAGCGGCGTGGAAAGAGGGCGGTGAGGGGCCGTCAGCAGGCCTATGGTGTGGCGCTCCGCTCCCGCGCGGGCGGGGCGGACGGCCGCCCCCCGCCCCGGTCCCCCGGAAGTGATGTCACAGGCCCCATGTGAGCCGATTGCAACACATGCAGCGCGGAGAGGGGGAGCGCGAGCAGCCGGTGTCCGACGTCAGCGCCGCCGCCAGCCGCGCGCCGCCGGGGGGGACCGGGCCTGAGGTGAGGGAGCGGCGGGCGGGCGGCGGCGGGGCCGGGCCGCGCCGGGGCGGGGGTTTAACCGCTGTGTCTGTGCCGCCGGCCCGCCGCAGGCCGCCGCAGCCGCAGCAGGAGGAGGAGGAGGAGGAGGAGGAGGAGGAGGAGGGAGAAGATGGCGGACGATCCCAGCGCTGCCGACCGCAACGTGGAGATCTGGAAGATCAAGAAGCTCATCAAGAGCCTGGAGGCGGCCCGCGGGTGAGCGGCGGGGCCTGCGCCGCCTCAGGGGCGGCCGCGGCGGGAGGGCGGGCCGGTGGGCAGCGGGGCCGGCCGCCCCGGGGGTGCCGGGGCGGGGAGGGGGGTCCCGGCCGGAGCGGGGGCCCTGCAGCCCGGGCCCGGGCCTGCCGCCGCGGGGGCGGAGGGAGGCGAGGCGAGGCGCAGCCCCGTCCCGGCGGTCCCGGCCCCGGTGCCCTTTTGTCTGGCCGCGTGGTGAGGCGGAGGGTCCCTGTGGCCACCTGGGGCCCGGGGCTGGCGGAGCAAAGTGGGGCTGGGGTCCGGCGGGGAGGGCCGCTTCCACCCCGGGGGCACCGGGAAGTCTTCGGCGCGGAAAGGAAGCGTGGCCGTGCGGGAGCGGGACAGCGCCCGCCGCTGAGCTGCCCGCTGGCCTCGGCCCGGTGGCGGCTCGGCAGCCGCTGCCCCCCGCCCCCGCAGCGGGTGAGCTGCACCCGGCCGCCGCTGCGGGGGTGTCACAGGTGTGTGCCCCCGGCCCCGCGCTGGCTGCCGAGCTCCACGTGGGCCCGGCCTGGCCGTGCCCCCGGCCGCCCCGTGCCAGCTGGCACCGGGGAGCGGCGGATTCCAGCGGGAGTAGACTGCTCCGCTGCCCCCCGTGCAGGCTTGGGCCCCTCCCAAGGGACCAGCTGGCCCGGGGAAGGCAGCAGGGTGAGGGCAGGGAGGCAGGGGCCGAGGCAGCCCTTCCTGCCTTACTTCTCATATTGACACCTATTTGCTCTTTCTCACCCCTTCACCTTCCAGCGAAAGCGCTCTGCCCCATTTCCCTGAAAGCACGCTCTTCCCGAGCTTGGGTAGTGTTCCCTTTAAAGTCTCTAATCCTGCTTATATCAGCCTTGCACTTTGATTTCTTTTTTTCCCCGCTAGAAGTTAGACTTCTGGATGTTCTTACAGCCAACAGTGACATGGTGCCTGTTTCCATGGCTTACTCAGCAGCTGCTTGTTGCACTGGTCAGGAACCCACTCTGGCTTGAGTAACAGAAAGAACTACAGGTTCTAGAGCTGTGAAATAGCGAAGAAGGTGTGTGTCTCGGTGTGCAATGCAATAAAATAAAAATCAAGGGTGACTCCTTAGCTACCCTTGCGGCTCCAGTTTCCATAGGTTCATCTGAACCACTGTTAATCTAGCTGGGGCACCGCTGGCACCATTCTGTGGCCACCCAAAAGGCAGGTTGCCTTTGGACAGCTCGCGTAAGCAGAGCTGCCGTCTTGTTCTTTCTTTAGTGCTCGTGCTTGTTCTTGTGTGTAGAGTAGGCCAGGGGAATCGTTCAGCTGAAAAGTAACCCAGGCAGGATGGCAATGAGGAGGAGAACACAAGCCACAGGTCTCCCTAAATTTTTTTAAAAATCTGATTTATAATTTTGCTGGGCAAGGGATGAGGTTGTGGGAAAACAAAGTGGGGAGCCAGGGTTGTCCTTCCCTGCAGCAGAGTGGACTTTGACTGCCAAAGCTGATCATTTGGCTGTGCCTTCGCACAGCCTTGACAGCATGTGTTGTACTTATGGGGAGATCCCAGCAAGCATGGGAGCGCGTAAATGACTTCTGCTGTGAAGTTGAAAGGGCTTTGGGAGCTACAGGCACCCATTGCAGCTTGTAAAAACAGCTATTGGTCTCTGCAACAGAACCAAGGGAGGCTGGGGTGTGTTTTGGAAATGTACAGCTAGCATTTTGTCTCTCTCTGATTCAAAATGTGGTAGCGTAAGCATGTCTACCTTTAGCGGCAGCAGCTCTTATGTTGTTTGGAACAGATGAACGTTGTAGAGAACAAGATTAAAACTGGTATTGGAGAGCTCCTGGGGGAGCTGAGGCTGAAGGGCTAGCTTGGAGCGGGTGGCTGTTAGGGGTAACAGCTTCCTGGGGCCACAGCCCAGCTGTCTTCCCTCTTTTCCCTATCGGTGATCCCTGGCACATCTCTACTTTGTGGTAAAGGTGCTGCAAGCGCAAGAAAGTGCTTGTAGGAGGTTTAGTTGAGCCCTCTGGATCCAGCATCTCTCCTAGCTGTCGTGATACTGCTGTTCCTTAATACGTGTGCTAGCTGCTTAAACCGCCACCTGACGAAGGCCGCTGATGCTAGCAATCCTTCAGTAAGCAAGCTTATGCTGGTTATGTGTAAATGTGTGTTGTGCTTCCATGGAGTCCTAGCTAAAACTATCCTACTGAGTTTGGGCCTAGTAAGGGGAAGAGATGCTACAACTTTTGCCACCAGAAGCTTTCGGCTTCAGGCACAAGAGGTGTGAGGCAGTGAAACGGGCTTTTCCGGCCTTTGGGAGGGTCACTTCCTCTTCCTGTGAAGTAGGAAGACCTGTTCTGGGTGGGTTAGGGGGCAAAGCCTTTAAATAGGGTGATGTAGAGAGCTAGGGACTCCTTGGCGTCTCCACCTTCCCTTACTCATGTACTCCTAACAGTGACCCAGCAGCAGTGTCCCAGTTTCATGTGCTGGTTGTTCCTGCAGTGGATCAAAGGGACGGGAAACAGAGGAAGCTGGAGCTAGGCATTTGATTCGTATGTGGTGGTTGGGGCACTTCTGCTGTTACCCAGCTATTTTGGTAAAATCTCAATGAAATCTGCAGAATGTTATCAAAATGTTAAGCAAGCAGGAGAGCAAGGAAGTTCTTTTATCGTGTCTGGGATAGGTGAGGTAAGTGGCAGTATTTGCTCAGAAAACCGAGGGAGAAGGATCACAGCTTCAGCTTCACCAGAAGGTGATCGGTTAGAGGCCAGCGAGGGTAAGGCTGCTTCTGAAACTTTAAGGTAACACTTCTAGCAAGAAAGTCCTGTGTTATTTTTCCGGCCTTGCTTAGGGAAGCTGGCTTTCTCACTCATCTGGGAAATAAAAAAAATGCAACCTAATTATTGAAACTCTCAAACCCACCTCAAAACCCTGCGTTTTCTGGCAGGGAGTAGAAGGAGCTTTTGTCAGTATCTTGCTGCTTCAAGCCGAAGTGTCTGTTATCTCCTCCTAGCTCTTCCAAAGTTGAGTTGCAAACTGTCTGATACTGTACAAAGCGAATGAGTTGGTCTTTCTGATTTAGTGAGAAAGGAAGGGGGGGGGTATGTGGTATCTGCAGAGTATGTATGTATGAGAGCAAATGGGGCATGAGTTCTGTACTACAGGCAATTAACCTTTCTAGCCAGAAGATGATGAGGGTAAAAGGCTGGTGGTGAGCCAGCCCTTGTGAGAAGTCTAGCCTTGTCATTCATCTCTGGTAGCTTGGAGTGCTCAGACTTTCATCAAGCCTTTCTGCTTCTCCCTTACAAAGTGATTCTGCTTCCAGGCCACCGTTAGTTTTTGTAAAAGAGAGACTTGGTGCTAGACTGTGCCCCCTAGAAGTTGCAGCCATGTCTTTTGATGTGGATGTTGCAGCAGCTCAAGTACAAGTGGTATGAGCCACTATGTTTTTCCCTTGTCCTCTCTCTTGGGGCTTTTCTGCTGTTGCTTCGTGCAGTTTTCCAGTGTCAGTGTTAAACTGACAATCACTCTTTGTTCCTTTGGTCTTTGCAGTTCTGAATAGTTAGCAGGGCTATGGTCAGTTTTTTCTGCTAATCTAAGCTGTAAATGCTTGGCAAAATTGAGTATCAGCAACCACTAGCAGTCTCCTTGCAGGCTTAGGCCTGAGACGTCACATCTCAATCACATTTGGAAAACTTCTGAAAGTCTTGGATACAAGGGTTTTCGTCCTGCAAACAGCTTTGCTCAGAAACTATTTACCAATACCTCTCACCTCCGCTGCCAGATGGACTTTCTGACCCTGAGAGCACAGCAAGTGCTGATGCAGGGTGTGGAGCTGCATTAATAATGGTCAAACCTTCATGAACCTGCTCCCTTGAGACATCATCTCTCCTGCCTTGGACTTGCTCTTTCAGAGCAGCACCCCTTATTAGTTATTTTACTGAAACAGGCGAAGAGAATGATGTCTTTGAAGGCTCTGTCTGCAAGGACAACTAAGGCTGACAAATAGAGTGTGTTGAATTTTTTTTTTTTCCAAACTAAGTATTTGGAAGGTAGGGGGGAACAGGGCATATGCAGGCTTCTCAGCAAATGCAGAAACTAAGTCTCAACAAGTAACTTAACTCTGGTTGTGACTGGAAGAAATGTATCAAAGCAGGAGAATGGAGAAACGGCAGGAGAAGGGAAGTCTTGGTGTCTCCGGAGCCATGGGAAAGCAAAGCAGTGCAGTTTCCTGCTAGGGTTTGGATTCTGCCAAGTTGAGACCTCAATCTGCTACGGGAGAAACCAAAATACGGGAGAAACCAAACGTGTCACCGGGAAGGACAGAGGCCTGAAAATATGTGGGAATTCCTGTGAAGCGAAACGTATACTAGTTCTTCTTGAAGGGTAGAAGAGCTGACCTGTTGCTTAGACATAAATGATTTGCCCAGCTTGTGTTGCAGAAAGCATCATTTGGAGCAGGGTTCTCCTGCAGTTCATCTAGAGCCTTGCTGGTCCTGGCAGAAGAGCCCAACTTTGGAATTAGCCTCAAACTGCTACTCTTTCTCAGCCTGGTGCGACAGGGATGGGAGGCCACTTGCGTGAAGGTGGGTGGTAGGCTGGGCATCTCCACACCTTGTTCTGGGGTCTCCTGGGATGATGCCACTTTGGTGACCAGGCAAGTTGGCAAGGCTGAGACCTGTTGGACAACCTGGTGGTTCTGGAGAGCAAGAAGGTCTTGTCCTGTTCTGCTGTTAGGATGGTGGCCTTTCCAAAAGGGACCTGAAAGCCCACCTTGTGAGTTGACACTACAGCTGTGAATGCTGGGGCAGCGCTAGCTGCTGGGATGCACTTAGGGAATAACTGTGGTCAGTCACAAGCAGATGCCATGTGCAGGTTTGCCTTATTCCTGATTCATCTTGAACACAGTGCTGGGAAGCTGGCGGTGCGAGGTTATACTGTGCTGCGTCTGAGCTGTATTTCTCTCCTGAATTAGGCAGTGCAAGTAGTCACTGGGAGCATCTGCAGCACTTGACTGTAGATGGCTTTTCTACTGATAGCAGGCACTGTACAACTTCGTTGCACTGAAGTTGCAACTGTGCTGGAGTAACTGTTGAACAGTTGAATGTGCTGGAATAGTTGATTCTTTATTCTGGTGTGAATTCTTCTGCTGCACCATATACGCCTGTAAGATACAGTACACCATATATAGTGGTGTACTGTGTCTTACTCGAGCGTAACAATACCACCGTGTCTAGGCAAGTACCAGTATAGCTATCTTGTCTTTAAATGATGTCATACATCAGGAGGAGGATTTGGTGTGGCCTTTCATCACTTTGATTTCTGGATATGCTGCCAGAGATGTGTTGGTTCAGAGGCTCCCTGCCCTGCTCCCAGGCTGGCAGCAGATCTCTTTCCCTGCTTTCTTTATCGGGGTCTGTCATTGTGGCCGTGCTTCTGATCTGGGCTCTGGGAAACAGTTTAACCGTTGATACAGGATCTGTTTCTGCAGAACCGAAGGTTTCACCTTAGGACGTGGACTATGAAGGAGACCTTGAACCGGGCCTGGGTGAGCTGGTCGATCTGTGAAGGGCAGTGCTGTGGCAAGGTACTACTTGGCTTTCCAACTTGTGCTGTGTTAATTGGGTTGCAGGGCTGACATGTCGTGCTAGTGCCAGTCATGGGATAGCCCTGAGGATCTTTTTCCAGCAAGCTGCTGTCTCCAGTGGACCTACCTTTGCTAAAAGTCTTTTGATTCGGCTGGAATCTGGGCTGGGCCAGCCTTGGGGTAAATAGCTTCTCTTTTACTCTGTGGGGAATGAGAGGCAGATGAGTGGGGCAAGGACTGGAACAGTAGCATCTGCGGGGTGGCACGTGGAATGTTACTGACAAGGAATTCTGTGCTTTGGCTTTATGATCTGTCATTAAAGTGTGGAGTGTTCAGGGAAGAGGTTGCGATTTCAGTTCTTACCTAAACCAAATTGCTTCCTCGAAGTAGTGCTTTCTTAGCCCCCTTGTCTTAAGGGTAATTTCTAAAGGAGGTCCATTTCTGTTAGAGGCAATGGTAGTGTGAGGAGGAGGAGATGCTGGGAGAGAGGCTGGAATAGAAATAGTAGTCCAGGGCAGTAGTGGTGTCTGAGGGCTCTGTGGCAGGTAATGACATAGGATGTACTGCAGCTGCTTACATGCTGCTTCCCTGCGCTGACTGTTCGAGTCTCTTCAGGCTGCCAGTCTTCATAGTGCTGGGTTAGAAGCTGAATATTGAGTTCATGTGAGTGGGGCTGATCAGACCTCTCCGGACTAAGGCAGTGTTTCTTAAGAGCTTGTCTTTCAGTGCTGTCAAGGGTGGGTGGTGTGAGAAAGCTGCCCTCTCTCTGCGCCAGGTGAGAAGACAGCCAAAGCCGGGGGAGAACATCCAAAGGGTTGTTGACATCCTGCTGGTTGCCTGTGTCTAATTCTTGTAAAACATTTCCTGGGCTTTCTCATCTGCCTGCTCTACCTGTTCCTTTTGAATTATAGCAACAATTAGGAAGTGCTGTTTTGAGAGTACACGCTAGCAAGTGGCAGAAAATGACCTGATCTGGGAGAGTGGTTACATGTCAGACAGGAACTCTAGTAAGTGGTTTATAGCCCTTGGTAGTTCAGCAGCCTGATACCCTCTTTCACAACTGTGTGAATCATTAGTGAACAGTGTGATTCATACACAGATCATCATTCACATAGAGCTAATGAATGAGCCCCTGACTGCTGAAGATAAATGACGTGGTGGAAGACAGGAATGAGCATTTCAAAAGAGGACAGACTTTTTTGGCTTTGTGGCAATTGGATTTCTTTTTTGCCCCTGTTAGCTACCGATTCCCACGTAGCTCTGAGGCATTAACATCTTAACAAGCAAATCTGGATTTGTTGGTTCAGTCCCTCAGTGTACATCTTGTACCCAACTGGCCCATTAGCATAATGCAACAAGTCTTTTAAACTTGGAGCATTAATAATTGGAGAGGGAGGAGGGAGAGCAGGGGAGCTGTCGCAAAACTAAGGCGGTGAGTCACAAATGTCTGAAGTGCAGAAATGTCTGTTCCACTTACCAGTAATTGGGCATCCGGGCTTTCTGCATGAGGTCAGATGCAGCCAATAAGGCCTGTTCAAAACATGCCTTCACAATTATGTTTTGTGATGTGTTGCCTTTGATCCAAGTATTTCGGAGTGGCATTAATTCACCTTCCCTGTGGGGTGTGCTGTGTCCACTGGTGCTGATTCACTGCTCTTCAGCAACAGGGGATGAAGTCAGCCAGGATCTG
Organism: Falco punctatus; assembly: GCF_963210335.1. Taxonomy (NCBI): domain Eukaryota; kingdom Metazoa; phylum Chordata; class Aves; order Falconiformes; family Falconidae; genus Falco; species Falco punctatus. Next base: position 46,348,996 of record NC_137588.1, read on the forward strand.
CTCCTGGAGCTGCGGAACTGAGTTGGGATCTGGGTGCTGGTGTTGCCTGAGCAGCAGCCGCAGTGTCAGAGCTGGGGACAGGTGGAAGCTCAGAGCATGGAGCTGCTGCTCTTGGCCTCTGCGCAGGTGGTGCCTGGTGGACCAATGGGCAAGGGCTTGCTGTTACCTGCTACTTGTGCAGCCTTCGGACATGCGATACCTGGCCAAATTCTCTGTGATGTGGAGGAATAGAGGTCTGTGACCTGATTCTTCTTTCACCTCCTTTCTGTCCCTGGGGAGTGATGCATGCTGAGCTCAGGAGGCATATCCTGGCAGCAGGCCCGTGACTGCTGAAGTGGGGAGAGCACTACCTTGCCTGACCCTTGGCGAGACACTAGCCAGGCTTGCCTCTGCTCCTTTGCTGAAGCAGCCATTTGCTGCCTCCCTCTGGGAAGCTTTCCCTTGCTGCTGAAGCAGGGGGTGCACTGAGGAAAGCAGGCTCACTTCTCTTTTCCAGGGTGGGTTCATGCTCTGCTCCCTAGCTTGCACTTGGTAAGCTTGCTTGGCACCTGGGGCTTTGAGAAGGTCAGTGGGTTAGAGTAAGAGGGCAGAATACCTTTCCAGGACAATCTTAATGTCTGTTCAAACTGTGTCTGGTTACACAAAATGCTTTCTGCCGCATTTGCCAGCGTTACAGGAAGATGATGTACAAGATTCCTGTCCAGGGCTCTGGGACAGAACTACAGCGTGAGAGCTTGGCATTGTGTGAGCCATGGTGGCAATAGCTGCATGGCCTCATGCTGTGCAGCAAAGTGATTTTCCTTTGTCCAGGGTGGAGGTGGCATTCAAAGACTTGACGGGGAATTAGCTGTCTGGAGTGTTTCTTGGACTCGGGGGAGGGGGGCTGGCTTTCTCCAATTAATGCTTATGCTGAAAAGTATTCTTGGGGAAAGAATTACTTGGTCTTCTGGCTCTGCAGTCCTCCCTTCCTATCCACCCTGCCCCCACCTTGTGCTTTTTTCTGGGCTTCTGAGGTGGCACTGGATCCAGAGAGGTCATCTCTCTGCTGTACTTTTGCTTGGGAACCGGTCTCTTCCACATCTTCATACCCTTCTTTGCATGACCTGGAAACATTTGAGGAGCAACTTGTATTGATGTCGCCTTTTAATAGATGATCCAGAGTTCTGGCGTGTGCTGTGGTGAAATGCAGAATGCCTCTGAGGTGGGAGTTGTGAGGTTCTTGCTGAAACAGTGCTGTAAAATGTACTGCCAACTGCACAGCTTTCAGCTCAACTTTGCATTAAACTTCAAAGGAGCTAATGGTAGATCCCATTGCCAAGCTAACTGGTGGTGTGTGTTCTGTCTAGGTATCCATGCAGCACTTGTCTCCTGCTCCAGCTGTGCTTTGAGCCCATCATCTGAACAGGGAGTGGGATTTCATCTATTTCTGATGGAGACATCACAAAAAGCTCTTGCTTCTCAAGCAGCAATTATATTGAGGCATGCTGGCTTGTGTTTGTTGCAAAGCATTCAACCAATGTTCTCACAGGCAATGCGGTCTTTGGGTAAGCTTCCAGATGACGTTGCCTCTGGAAAGTTCTGAAGGGATCCTAGACTCTTAAGATTGTCTCTGCTGTTTCTTAGCAGGCTGACAGGATTTCCAGGTTTTGCATCTGCTGTCTTCTCTCTAGATTTGGCATCTCAAGTGGACTTGAGCCATTTCCTATTTGATGAAGGCTTTGTCTTATTAAAGGACCTTAAGTCTCTAAAGGGCATGGCTGTGACCTGTTTATGTACTTCACAAGCATAATTCATAAGTTGTAAGAGCATATGCTTAGAACTTCCCTACGGCAAGGTCAGCGCTGTTGCATACAGAGCTTGTATGAATAGGGAGTGTCTAATGGCCTGTGTTTTGTAAGAGAACCTGAACCAGCAGTTTTGTGCTTGCCTATACCAAAGGACACTTACTTTTTATAGTGCTTGATTCAACATCTCTGCTCAGATACAGGATCAAAAAAATGCTCATATATTCTTTACTTGCGTCACTGCTTGTGTGGACTGTGCTCTCCTCTTAGTCCTTCGCTGAAGCACCATATGCCTGCAGTGCTGTGTGGATATTTGCTCAAAGGTAGCTCTCTTCTCCTGGACCTGTGGTATGTGCCTGGTGAAACTCTGCCTTAGGCTAAATAGATATTGCTGGCATCCATCTTGCAGCTGGCTGTGGATGTGTCAGTGATGGAACTGGTCTAGCCATCATATAACTTCAGCAGTCTTGGCTGTCCAGGCAGCTTGGGCTCCTCGGTACATGTAATGCCTGCCCAGTAATCTGCAGTCCTCTTGGATGGAGACCAACAGATGTTACCTTGGGCAGGTATCATCGCTTGAAGCAGTATGTGGCAACAGTTATTTCATAGAAAGCTTCCTAGCTGTGGTAGGTGGTTAAGATCAGATTATCTGAAAGCATGTTTGCTCCGTGCTCCTGCCAGTCTCTGGCACAATCACATATAGGCCTTGTGCTGCCCTTGGTTCCTGGGGAAAGCAAAATGCTCATGAAGCTAGTGCACTGTAAAAATATGCTCATTTTGAGTCCGAGGGAATGACTGACCTTCCTTGCCTCTGCATCTCCACATTACACAGTATGCTATTCGTGTAAAATGTTTCATTGTGGAACAACTACAGCTCAGCTGCTGTTTGTGAAGTCTCCTCTGATACCACAGGGTAGGCCAGTAACTGCTATTTATATGGCATGTCTGTTAAATTAACGCTCTCCTTTGCCAGCACATATCCCAGATTCCAGGAGGCAGGTTGAGTGACTGTTACTCCTCAGACTTCTGGTTGGGATTGCTCTTGGCTGCCAAGTCAAGCGTAGCTACAGTCAGTGCTCCCTGGTTTGGTTTTGCGTGGTACGTGGCCATGCAGGTAGCCGTTTTACTGACATAGTGCTGTGTAAGATGGTAGAAGTCTTTTAGAAAACCATTAGACCAGTTTCTAGTTTCAGCTGAAAGCTGAAGGTCTGAGGATCTGCTCAGCTGTTCCCTTCTGATGGGCAAAAGAGTAGAAACCGAATCCCTGTGGATGAAGATGGTCACCCAGAACAGGAGGCTTAACTGCCAGCTGTAATGAAAACCAGCCATGGGGTGTACTTGGCAGCTTATCTCAAATGTGACACACGGCTTGCTTTGTGCACTGCCCTTCTGCTGTGGTGGTTTCCTCATGCTGAACCGTAAAATGTGTCCGCAGTGGGCACCGCTCCTGGTGCCAGACATGGCTTGGGACTCCAAACAGCAGTCCAGCTGGTGTGTCTTCTGTGAAATCCTTGCTCTTGCTTCTGGAAAGAACCCAGTGGCTCTCTTCTTGGTCTGCAGGTACCACAGCTGTTGTAAGGCACAGTGAGATCTGTCAGATGATACCTGTTAGGCAGTGCAGGAAGATCTTGCAGGGAAAATGAGCTGCTTGGATGCCGTAATACCTGTTTGCAGGATTACTGGCAAAACTTTCCCCTTCAGCTTTTCAGGGCTAGGTTAGTGATGATTCAGCACCGCACGCACTGCCACTCGCTGTGATAACTTGTTAACATTTGCTCTTGGGCCTCTCTGTGACTGGGAAAGCTGTTTAGTTTGTGGTACAGTTGTCTAAAATTCAAACTGTAGTAACATTGAAGTTTTAATAATAGAACAGGCTGTCCTATCCACCTCAATTTTCTAAAGAAATTGCTGTCTTGAGAGTGCAAAATGTGTTTGTGTTTGTTTGTCCACCCATTCCCCCCAACAGCTGTCTGGCAGGTTGTTGGAGCTCACCTGCAGTGGTTTAGGAGCAAAGTTGGAGCCCTGATCATCATCTTCTATCCTAGAGATACCTAATGCTGTACCTTCCAGGCCATGCTAAAGCTGATCTAATTGCCAATTACTGGCAGGGCTGGCACAGCATGAGTAGTTACCGTAGTACCCACAGTGAAGTGTTTCTACCTTTCCAGAGGTCGGTGCTTAATTGCCCCCTTGCTTCTTTGTAGTGTGTGAACAGGTGCCCTTAATGCTTTCGTTTCCTCCTCTCCAGTCCCTTGTGCAGTGCCACGTGTTGTGCTGGCCTGTGGTCCAGGATGCCAGTTACTTGCAAAGCAAATAATCTGGGAGCGTTTCGGGTCCTTGATGCACATACTTGCGTTACAGTGGCAGCTATTTGGCTGCTGTGCAGGCACTCCTTAGCCCAGAATAGGGACAGCAACTGTCTCTAGTTGCTTAAAACTCCCCGGCTCAGTTCAGTCTGAAAGCATTAGCTTTCAGCTGATCTAGTATAATTTGTCTTGGGTACGCTAAAACGAGGGAGGGAGCCTCTTGCCAATGCTGCATTTTGAAATCGGGATCCTTCTGAGCAGAATATAATCCAGAGTGCTTCAGGTCCATCCTTCCTGCAGGAGCGCTGGGGATGATTCAGGGAAGAACCAGCTCATTGCACGTTCGATCACGAGCTGCCAGTGTGTGAGCACTGCCTTAATCTAGATTGATTACTTAATTGTTCACTGTAACAATTCTGTAATGAAGTTCTGCCTGGCAGTGTGCTTGCTAGGGGATGCATAGTTGGCCGCGGCCTGCCAGGCAGCAAATGTCCCGTGTGCTTCGTGCATGGCAGAGCCTGTTGGTTTTAGAGGTCTGCTGTTTGGAAAGGCCCCTTTTGGGAGATTGTAGTCAGCGTGATTTGCCCTGCCTCGTTCCCAGATTAAATGTACTCTAGAACCTGGCATGGGATTTTGCAGAAATACCCATTGTCTTGTTCGGGTGCAGTGGCTGCAAAGACCGTTAGGAAACCTGGAAATTTTATTACTATACAGAATAACCTTTTTTTTTCCCTAGGTGTTTTTGACCAGCAGCTTTCTTGGAAACACTGCTACGCTTTGTCTCATTGTGGTGAATTTAGCAGATGCAACCACAAGTTGTTTTATTTTTTTAGACCTTGCCATCCTGCAGTAAGGTCACATACAGGTACAAGATTGCTTTGAGAGGGGAAAACCACTCTTCTGCGGTAGGGTGACAAGGTCTTAGTGGTGTGTGAGGCAGTTCTGTAGCCATCCTGGTAATTTGGGTGTGGATCTGCTTCAGCTGGTGTCGTGCTGGTCTCAACCTCTCTGGGACGTGTTCTAGTTTAGTGATCAGATACTGACAGTGTGCTTGTTTAAGGAAGAGGAAGATGAGCAGGGGGTGCTGACTGTTAACCTGCAATTAGCTGGCTGCCTAATTAACTACTTGGTTGGGTGGATTAGCTGTACCCAGCAGGCAGCAGCATGCTGGCAGGGGCTGCCCCCCTTGGGGTGCTGGGTGCCTGCGGACACAGGGTGACGAGTTGGCTGACTCCTTGTGCTCCTGGCTTGTTGCGAGGTGCTCCAGCTGCTGCTGCTCCTGTGGCAAGCTGCACACTTGCTATTTTGCTGGATTCTGCAGGAATCAGTTAGTGCCTGAAATAGCTTTCGCGGACTAAATAGTGGTGAAAGCACGTCAAACCCAAGAAATGCACTTGCTGTCGGATATGTCTGGGCTGGGATTTGCTGAAGGGTTGGACCAAGCACAGTACTGCACTGTACATGTTAAACTAGCTTGAGACTTAAATGAAGGAGAACACATCATCTAAGAGACCCTTTTCATTCGTTAGCAGTAATAAATCATGAGGGCTTGTGAAGTCTGCTGTGTTACCTCGGGTAGGGTGCTTTGGGCAGGCTGGTCCTAAGGAGCAGTGATTTGACTGGCACACGTGACTCTGCCTTGTGGATAAGATTCTGTGTGTAATACAAATAATCGCCGGTGACGGTGGCCTCTTCACAGTGTGGGTTTAGTACAGTCCAGCTGGCTCACAGTACGCAGAGCTGCACCCTGGGCAGCGGGTGCTAACGCCAGTGTTTCTGGGGCAGTGGAACATAACGCGAGGCCAGGGCTGGGATTCGAGGGGTGGCTTGCATTGCAAAAGTGAGGTGCTCTTTTACTGAAGAACCCACCCCTCCTCCTTGCTATTCCCCCGTGCTCCCCTGGCTTGCTGCCTGCTCTTCCCTCTCCGTCCTCAATGCAGGAAAAACTGCATGGAACATCTTCCTAGCAGGAGAGCCACAGAGTGACCAAGAGGCACAACAGTCCCACCTGCCATCTGCCACATTGAGAAGGCCTTAGTTCATGCAGCAAGCTGGGCGTGATGTGCAGACCTTTCTCATCTCTGGGAAGTGTGAGAATCTCTTCTTTCAGGGGGAGAAATGAACTGCGTGAGCTTGCCTCGAGTGCTACTTTCAGAAAAGTCGGGAAGAGTTGCTTTCATTCTGATCAGCCTCTTGCTCAAAGGAGCCTGCTGGGAATGATAGACCATTATATCTCCCCTAAGGCTTGTGCCATTCACTGGGGTAGCTAACGGCTTTAATTGAGTGGTATATGGAGTATTCTTGGCTGGTGTGACCTGGAAGTCTGATAGCTGTCAGCATGGCTCAAAGCTCCTTCTGGGAATAATGTGTGCAAGTGTCTCTTTGCGACTTTCTTGATTAGTGTGTATGAGGATCTTGGATATTAAAACCAATTAGTTGTCTTTAAGGTCAGGGACTTACTTGACCTACCAGCATCTGTTTCAACTTGTCCTGAATTGAAGATCTTTGGAAGAGGGCTGTACAACTTTTGTAAAGAGGCTAATGAAGTGATGCTTTTTAAAGCACTTCCCTGCTGTCTCTGTAGCCCAAACACTTCAGGCAGGACGCTAGTGCATGACAAGCTGAAACAGCAGCACACAGGTACCGTGTTAGTAGTCTTCTACTGTAAGAAATGTAAAAGAGCAAAACCCTTTAAAAAAAAAATTAATGGCTGAAAAAGCACTTTAGTTCTCTGACTCTGCATCCTGAGTAGAGGCTTTTTTCACTGAGCTTAGCTGGTTTGCCCTTGAGAGGGCTAGAGGATATGATGAGGTATTTGATTTTTATGTCATTACTCTAATGTGAAGTATGAGGTCTGGGTTAAATTTGAGACAATGCAGAAGCAACACTTCAGACATCTGGGATACTTCAGTGGCAAATGGGAGGTACCTGCTGGGAGGCAGACAGGAACTTCCCAATTTTCGTTTTGGCTTTGGATGGATTTGAACCACGAGGCTGCTCTGGGGATTAAGACCTCTGCAGGATCCACCCAAAAGCCTTAGGAAGAACGAATATCAAACTCACTTCCCCCCTGCCATTTAATTTAAGCCTGTTCTGTGATTTGTAGGGTCTTATCTCCTGACTCAGTGCCTGGGGTTGGTGCTTCTGAACTAGCTGCCATGTGCTTAAGCGTGCTTTATTTAAAGCAGCTGCTAGAGGGTGAGCTTCTCTATAAAGCAAAGTGCTAGTGGGAAATTAGGAAGGACTAACTGCTACAAAAGGATCATTCCAGTTCAGTTTTCTATATTAATCGGAGGAGAACAAAGTGTTAAACCAGCACTTGGGCTGGCTAGTGCTCCAGCTGTCTGAGAACAAATGAAATGGGCTTTAAAATGTCCTTAAAGTATGTGGCTGCATTGTTTTAGAAGATCTCTGCTAGGGACTGCTTACATGCCTTTAGCTTGCAACCCTTAGCCTGTACATACATTCTTTTCTTCTCAGAGTAGTATCCCATGTTAAATGAGCAGCTTTTGGAGGACTTGGTAGTGGCTAACCTGAATACTTCATTATAGAGTCAAATCCTCCGAAGAGTTTTGTTTTCTTTTCTTTCCCATTATGATCCAGCAGAAGGGAAATTACACCAACAACACTGGCATGAAGCCTCCTTGTGGGGAGGGAGGAGAGGCAACCGTGTGCACGGGATACGGTATGAATACACTTGTTGCTTTGGCCGGTGGCTGCTCACAACCCCTCTTTTTTCCTTTCCTAGCAATGGTACCAGCATGATATCGTTGATCATTCCCCCCAAAGACCAGATTTCGCGAGTGGCAAAAATGTTAGCGGATGAGTTTGGCACCGCCTCCAACATTAAGTCTCGAGTGAATCGCCTTTCAGTACTGGGAGCCATTACATCTGTACAGCAAAGACTGAAACTCTATAACAAAGGTAACTTCTAGCTTGTATGGATGCTGGCAAATTTTCCTTACTTGGAAGCAGCTTTATGTTCCTGCATTATGCAGTTTTCTGCTAATCAAATCTGTTGGCCTGTGCTGCTGTTTTGCACTGATATTCCAGGTATGTTGCCCATGGACGGTTACTTCAGGGGTAGACCTTGGGATTTCAGTAGTAAGGTGGTCCTTGTCTTTAATAAGCAGGGTCATGATTTTGTCCTTGGCAGTGCTGACTCTTCTAAACTTGGCCAGTCTTCTAAGAGCTATTCCACAATAGTGTATTTGCATTAAACTAGTGGGTTTCCATCAAGTGGAAACTTAGGTATGCTTTATGCATGCCACTGTGCCGCTACCATCATTTTGAGAGGAAATAATTCCAGGCCATCTAAAATAAGTACTGGGAAAGAGTTCATTGTTACTGTCTTTATACTGGCAAGTGGCCTTCATTGAGATGGTCAATCTATAAATCGTTGTGTAAGAACTAGGAAAGCGTCACAGGGCTGTTCAGCCTTTTTGTGGATTCTCTGAGCTTGCCAGCTCATGGGTTTAACAGACAGGCACATGTTCTTGCAGCCCTGTTGCAGGCCTTCCCGTTAGTGTTACCTTTAGCTTCTGGCTCTAAGCTATTCACTATAGGTGCACTAAGTTAGTTTGTTTTCCATTGTAGAGATCTGGGAGGGTACGAGGTGGGGAAAATGGAAAGAAATTGAAGTTCCCAAGCTTTTTACAACTCTGCCTTAAGTCTCGGGCCCTTGCAGTTAGTTTTTGATGGGTCCAGCTTGCAATATTTCTTAGTGATCTAAAATTGCATTATGTCCTTTGTAGTACCTCCAAATGGTCTGGTTGTTTACTGTGGAACAATTGTGACAGAAGAAGGAAAAGAGAAGAAAGTCAACATTGACTTTGAACCTTTCAAACCAATCAATACATCGTTGTATTTGTGCGACAACAAATTCCACACAGAGGTAAGAAGACTCCTATTGCCTGCTGGTCTTGCAGTAGTCAAAGTCAGACTGCTTTGCTAGGCTCACTGGAACAATCCTTGGTGTGCTTGAGTCCACAGTCTGTAGGACAGCAGGCTTTCATTAAGACATCCTGCTGGTGAAGCCACTGGGTGGCTTGTGACTGGCCAGTATTCAGAAATGTGTGAGATTTGCTGAAAGGAGCTGAGATATTGTCCAGCTCCTGCTACAGCTAACTGGCCCAGCTAGTAACTGCTGAGTTTGTGTAACCCACAGATGTAAGCTTTTCTCTGTCACTGGAGGCAGTGGGTTTTCTTAACCTTAGAGGCCCATAGATCTTATTCCAAGCTAGGCCTTAAAGTAATGCCAAGATAATATTAGTGTTGCCAGTCTTGATATCACATGTGTTAACTGAGGCCCGTGATGGAGAACTGGCATGTGCCTAATCTGTCTGCACTAAAGTGGGATTATTTTTATCCAACATCTGCTTATCTTAGTTAAATGAATGGTTTGAGGCATATATAAAGTAATGCGGATTAAACTAGTCTTGACTGCACAAAGTCAGTTTATTGCATCTTAAGTCTGATTTGGATCTGCTGGCAGTTGCAGAGGTCTCAATATTTGTAGTAATTACTGCCTGCCTTTCACGTTCATGGTGTTCAACTGTGATAAATGTGTAGACTGAGACTTAGTTGCCTGTCATCAAACCCATATGACATGGGCTTGACAGGCCCTTCAGTGATGTAGTTCCTCGGGGGGGGGTTTTGAGATCTTGCAGACGATTGGGTTTCAAAGGGTAGGGAGGGGTACGGGAAGGAAAGGTACGCTTGTTGAACAGGTGAGGCATATCCCTATTATTCTGTCTCCCCAAAAAGGATGAAATCCCAATACATCTTTGACCTACCTGGAATAACACAACTGTACCGCAGGTAGAGCTCTTGGGTTCTGCTGAGCCCACGTGCCCATAGGCAATTGAGAGCAAAAGGTAAACAAGAGAATTCAGGAGAGAGCCAGAGGTGCAAAGCCCAGGGAGGTGTTTGTCCCTGCAGTTGTTGGCAGTGGGTGAGCGGCGGTGAGTTGCCTTTGCCCTGTCAGGAAAGGGATTCATTTGGTCTTGTCTGCAGCTACTGCCTCAGGGCACTGATTCAATATTAAAAAAATGATAATAATAACAAAAAAAAAAGTTGCTGCCCAGTGGACTGTTCTCAGGAGGCAGCTGTAGATACGCTCTTGCTGGTGTGTAGCGCTCTTGCTGGTGTGTAGCGTTGCTCAGTGAGAGTGGAAATAACTTGAGGAATTTGTGGTAATTGCTGCTACTGGTGATGTGATTACTGACAGTACCTTTCCCTGTAGGCTGTTTGCTCTCCTGTGTCTTTCGAGTATGTGATTATTTTACTTGGTATTGTCTGCACTGCAGAATCAAATCTAGCTGTAAAACCCTGCTGTATACTGTCTTGAGCAACGAGATGATGTTAGCGCTGAAGTCTTGATTTGTCTGTCTCATTTGGTTGTGGAGCCATGCTTTTAACCCACTGGTTCCCCCCAGCATGCAGCTAGAACTCTACAGACAGAGCATCTGGCTTGGTACAGACCAACAGATCTCCTAGGAAAGTGAGGGCATGTCGAGGAGCAGAAAAAGGACGTGATCTTCTCCTTTAGGCTGAAGCTGCAAAGAGGAAACTCAGCCCAGGCTGAAGGCATAGAATAAAAGCAATAGTCCCTTTGTTGTGCTTGACAGGTCAAACAGTGGAATTGCTGACATAGAACTTACGAAGGGGAAGCTGAGGGAATCAGTGATCATTGGATACTTTATTAAAATAAGAGGGAATCAAGAACATCAGAGCTGTAGTCATCTGCTGCCTGGCAAGAGTATCTGATAAGATTTCCTCTAGATATTTTATTGCCTGTGTGAAACCAAAGTAACTTCCCAAGAGGGGTATGAACCCTGATGTGTGTCTGAAGGGTAGGATTTACAATGACTTATTTTGATACCTTGGCTGGAGCATTCGTTCCAGTCACACGATTTGCTTGGCTCTGTCCCAGTTAAATAGATTGCAATGTAATATGCCACTTCCTCCTCTCATTCATCCCACTGCTGAAGAATTAATACAGAATATTTATTTTGGCCAGTAGATTCCATTAAACCTTAGTGTCTGTTTCTTTTAAGCTTGAAAGCTGTAGACTTGGTTGTGTGGATTTTGGATAAAGATGACTGATGGGTTTTATCCTTTCCATTCAGGCTAATAATGAAGCTGGCAGGCATGCAGGCAGTTAAAGGTCCTGTGCAGTAAACCAACACCATCACTCTTCCAGTATTAAACTGGTGACTTAAAACAATCCGGAATTTGACAAGCTTTCCATGCTGCTGATGTGTTTTTGCCAGCCAGAGACAGAATTCTTGCTATTACTGTTACTGGGCATGAATTCTGTGAGCAAGAGTGTGTGTATGTGTCTGTGTGCATGCTGAATGTTCCTGCCTGCTTGGGCTGTCCTTGAGGGAACAGTAGCTGACAGATTCCCTCAAAAAAGGAGTGCAGAGTTTGGGTACTTGTGGATGTCCCAAACCACCAGAACCAGGACTGAGCAGCAAATTAGACAAAAATAACTCAAAAGCCTTGATGCCAAGCAGTGCTTTAGTTGTTACTCAACTGAAATGACCTTACAGGATTAATGTAGCTGCCTTCTCTAAAGGGAAGAAAAGTGAAGGATAGCTTCATTTTCCAGCAGATGTTATGGCTGACTTCTCTGTAGCCAGTTATGCACAGGATGATTATTGCTGCTGTTACTTAATTCTGCTTTGTAAGGCTGAATTTGTCATAGCCACTATAGGTGTCATCATTCTACCTTTGGGACTTGAATTCAGCAGGTGCAGCAAACCAGTATTTGTGATAGTTGACAAGTTGAAAATCTGTATCGGTGCTTTGTAGTATAAAGCTGAACTGACAAATAGCCCAATCGGTGAACTAAGCAAGTTCTGCTTTCCTGGCTGGAATACTAGGAAGCTTAACTCTTCCAGTTTTGCCAGCTGGAGAGGTGATGCAGCCTCGGAGAGGTGTGATCTGTTTCACTTAACATTTTCCAGAGCCAGTCTTTACTGTGTTGTTGTTATATCTGCTTGTGATGTCATATGATGAACTGGTAATGCTGTGAAAATAGTTATCAAGCTTAAACATCAGTTGCCTTTCTGCTCTTGGAGTAATGTGCAAGATAGTGATCTGGGACAGTCTCAACTCCTGAATCTGCTACTCTTCTAGTTTATTTACTTGTGAAAAATAGCAATGACCACCTATGTAACTAAAATTGAGGTGTATTGTTTCTGGTAACTGTTCTGAACCAGTGTCCTTAATAAACTGGTGCTTATTGCTGACAGCATCGTTTTCTGTTCCAGGCTCTTACAGCGCTGCTTTCTGACGACAGCAAGTTTGGCTTTATTGTAATAGATGGTAGCGGTGCACTCTTTGGAACTCTTCAAGGAAACACAAGAGAAGTCCTGCACAAATTCACTGTGGATCTTCCAAAGAAGCATGGTAATGCACTAGTCTGTCTCTGGACTGTTTGCAGCAGAATGTCGTTGGGTGAGATGCGAGGGTAAAAGCAGGGAACTTGGCCTGTAGGTGTTCAGCTCTGCTCAGTTCTTTGCTCCCTTGAAATCTGACAGCAAAGCCTCTAGTCTGAGCCTTCTGTCAAAATTAATGCATCACTGTAATACGCAGTTGATCTTCTTAAAGTGGTGCTTTTTATTTCTTGGTGCATTTGACCCTTTACTTGGTGCAGTCTTAACTAAATATTACTACTAGCACAAGTAGTAATATTCACATAGTAGTGTCTTTAAAATTTGCATCTGATGGTGTTGCATGCACCACACCGAAAAGCAAACAGCTGTTCCTTCCAAGAAGCACAGAAGCCTAATGGAGCAAGCAAAATTCTAGTTCCACGGTATGATGCTGTGTTGTAGTGAGCCGCTGATGAATTCAGCAAATTGTCTGTTAGCTGCTCCTGGCATACCATCCTTCTTTGTAGCTTAGGATGGGACAAAATGAAATAGAAATGTCTCCCCCACAAAGTTTTTGCAGCAGACTGCTGGGATGCATTGCATCAGCAAGAAGAGTATGTGAGGCAGTGTAGCAAAGGAAACTGCTTTTAATAAAGGTACAGGACATAAAAATTTGCACAGATGTTCAAAATTCCTGTAGAGAGTTGTGAGTCTGTATGGAGGGGAAAAAAAAAAAGGAAAAAGCCCAACATATTTTCCTCTATGGGGTGCATGGAGAAAAATCTCTTGCTGTGAATGAGCCCTCTTTATTCACGTCATGTTTCAATGAGTGCCCCTGGCTCTGCTTGTGGCAAACTAATTCTGAAAGCTGCATCTGCCCTTGGCTTCAGTTATTCAGGGCCCAGTTGGGACCACATGCTAATAATGTTCCTGAAATGAAATTACTTCCAAATTGCTACCTCACATCTGTTCTCTCGTAAAGGTAGAGGAGGTCAGTCTGCCTTGCGTTTTGCTCGTTTGAGAATGGAAAAACGACACAACTATGTAAGGAAGGTAGCAGAGACGGCTGTGCAACTGTTCATTTCTGGCGACAAGGTGAACGTGGCTGGTCTCGTTTTAGCTGGATCAGCTGACTTCAAAACTGAATTAAGTCAATCTGACATGTTTGATCAGGTGAGCGGCCTTTTCTGAGCAAAGCCCAAATGTTTAAGCTTTCAGTAGTAACATGGTGATTTTAGCAGTAACTCTGGTATAAGGTGCATCTCAGGAGGAATGTAAGTGGTGTCTGGAGTGACTTGATCAAAACTAAAAATCTGATGTATCCTAAAGAGCTTTCCCTTTTGTAAAACCTACTGCACGAAGGTAGGATCTCCTTTCCTTAATAACGGTGCTAAGAAGAAATGTGTCCTCCCTGGTTTGGAACTGGCATTCACATTCTTTATGTTGCCAAATCTGAAGTAGAAACTTTATTGAAATTAAACTCCACTGAACCCAAGCTTTGTTGCCTGAAAATTGTGCGTCAGTATTAAGCATTCAGAGGTCCTCTGACTCAGAACATCTGCTTGCAAGTGAAGAAAAATAGATTAATGCTGTGACTCTTGCCAGGTACTTATTCTTGTGGCATTATGAAGTAGTCCTTATGGCAGTGCTGTGTAATAGACTTTTTGGTGTCTCCTCTTTCTCTTGTGTAGCGGTTGCAATCCAAAGTGCTCAAACTAGTTGACATTTCATATGGAGGAGAAAATGGATTCAATCAAGCAATTGAGTTGTCAACTGAGGTCCTCTCCAATGTGAAATTCATTCAAGAGAAAAAACTAATAGGTATGTTGACTACATGTTCAGCCTTTCCCGGAGTCAGATGTGCCTGACTGAATGTGCTGATCTTGCTTTAGACCTCCTGGCAGTGCCTTTGTGTGCTACCTCAGCCCTGCAATGCTTTCAGAGTTGGGCAGAGTGTGACTTGTCGTGATACTTTGTGACCTGGGCACCTTCTCAAATGCTGCAGGACGTAAATGAGACTTTAGGGAGTGGGGTTTTTTTGTTGTTATTTTACCACCAAACTTCTCTGATCTTCTCTGTTCCTTCATCAGAGGTCACCTCAGTTTCAGGCCTTCTCATGACATTTGGGTAGGAAGGGAAAAAATACCTCCTCAGGTTGTCTGCACCTTCAGCAAAATGAGAGTAAAGATTTATTTTGTTTTAAGATGGCAGTAAAAATGATCCCTTGTTTGATTGTCAGCAGACTAATGTTACTAATTAGAGAGCACTGGAGGGCAACAGTAACAATAGCTGCTTTCCTCTGAAAAGACTGAAGTTCAATAGGGCCTGCTGGTGGGTCAGTCCAATTGACTGTCTCATAGCAAGGTAAGCCTTTCAATGGAGAGAGATTCCTGACAGAGCAGTGTTTGGTGGAGTTGATTTTCTACCAACAAATGTTCTAAATTACATGGTTTTACATGTTACCATATCCCTTGCTTCCTTCAGTGGCATTGCAGTCTCCTTGTCCAGTTGCTTCTTGCATTGAAATCAGGCTTGTTTAAAAATCCATGTGGCACGATCACTGTTCATGACCATCTCTTTCATTGTATCCTGGCTGCAGGACGATACTTCGACGAAATCAGTCAGGACACGGGAAAGTACTGTTTTGGCGTTGAAGATACACTAAAAGCTTTGGAAATGGGAGCAGTAGAGATACTGATAGTCTATGAAAATCTGGATATAATGAGATACGTTCTCCACTGCCAAGGCACAGAGGGTAGGTAGCACTTCTGTGAAACTGAAAAGGTCCATGAGGGTTTAACACCTAAGCTGTCTCACTTGGATAGATTATGCCGGAGGAACTCCCTAAGCAGATCTTTAAGGACTTTTGGTCAAGGAGATGTTATGTAGGCAGGTCACTAACTTGCAGTATCCCAGCTAGGCGTGGCAATTTGTGACAGAGCTAGCTACCGTGAATCCTGCCTTTCAGTTGGGTAAGTAGAAATGTGATACCAGTGCATCACAGAGGGGAGACTGGCTTGTTCCTTACAGCCACAAACATAATTCTTACTGACTGCGGACAAACCATATGCCTACAGCGGGACCTCTGCCTTTTTTTGTGTTGACACTACAGTTGCTCTCTACTGGTGTGCCCTGGCTGGTTTCTCGTAGAGCTTCAGCTAGGAGGAAAGGCAGTGTCAATGATCAGACCTTTTTGTGTTGTAATTACTGGCTGCTGTCAGTTTCTTGCTGTCCTTAACCTGTGTCTGGTAGTCTTGTCCTTAACCTGTGTCTGGTAGTCTTGTCCTTAACCTGTGTCTGGTAGTCTTGTCCAACCTAATTTTTTTTTCCCCCTCCTATCCTTCTCAGAGGAGAAGATCCTGTATTTGACACCAGAGCAAGAGAAGGATAAATCCCACTTCACAGATAAAGAGGTATTTCAGCTTTGGTCACGTAGCTTTATTCTCTGTGTACTGGTGCAGCGCTGCGAACATCTGAGCTTAGTTTGTCACAAGCATGTGAGCACAATGACCTTTCTGGCACTTGGGTGGGACTTGAAGTCAGCAGCTCTTCCTGTTCACCTTCAGTGTAACCCCTGGATTCTAGACTTGCTTTTCTCCAGTCTTCCCTGCTGCCAGTTCCAAGGTTGTATAAATGAGTTGAAGTGACAGGCAATATGGAATCTTTCACCACCATCAAACCATCTGCTGGAAGAATTTGGTAGCCACCATGCAATATGCAACCTAAGGTCCCAAACCCATTTACTCCCTACTTACTGTGGGCTGATTTGGTCAATTTGAAGCAGCTGTGAGGCTCCAGACTATGACACGGAGTTAAGCGCAAGGGAGTGTTTGCTTCTAGACATGTTTGAAATGTGGATCTTCGTGTGCTGCGTGTGAGTTTCTTGCCTGCGCAGGTCAGACCCCCCAGCAGGGTCGGGGGTATCTATTACTTGCAGAGTGAGCTGGGCAGAAAATTCTGTCCCTTGCAAAAGGGGTGGCCGTGTCTGCCTCATGTTAGGGCTGCCAGGGGAGCCATGCCAGCCGCTTTCCCTCCTGGTGCAGTAATTGCTAATTCCTTCTGCGCACGGAAGGTTTACAATGTTATCTGCAATGATGTAGTGTTTCTATGCCAATAATCACTTGACCTTCTACTTGGGAAACTATGGGTTTTGCATAGGTCAGTGTTTCCTAGAGTATACACGCCTGGTTGGATGAGTGGCCGTGGGCTGTTTGCAGCGTATAAAGCAAATTTAAAGAAACAGTGAAAGTCAGGAACGTAGTGTGAGGTAACACCTGGCCAGAGAAATGAAGAAGGCATTTTCCTTCCTGCTTCTGCACTAACTTCCATAGTATGGATGCCCAAAGCAAGGCCTGTCTGTATTTAATTTCTTAGCACCAGGGGCCATCTGCTTGTACCAGCAGTGATCTGGCACAGGTGTGTCGGGAGCGCCCACCGCCCAGACCCTGCCTGTTGGGTGCTCCAGCATGCAGCCCATGAAAGCTGGTGTGTCTCGGGACTAAAAAGGCAGTGGTGATGTTTAAGCCAAAGATAACTTTTGGTATGAATTTTATCAAGACTTTACATGCAGTGACTAACACTTTTTATTGTTTTGGTGGGTTTTTGTGTTTTTTTCCCTCAAATGTCTATATAGACTGGCCAGGAACATGAACTGATAGAAAGTATGCCCCTTCTGGAGTGGTTCGCAAACAACTACAAGAAATTTGGAGCAACATTGGAAATTGTTACAGACAAATCACAGGAAGGATCCCAATTTGTGAAAGGATTTGGAGGAATTGGAGGTAAACTCCAGGAGAATGTTTGTTGCTTTTAATGGTTGATTTGATAATTGTTGCTGACACAAATGGGATTGATTAGTCTTACTCCTCTTAGTCAGGACACCAGCTCAAAATACTGTCCTGTTCATCAGGGATCTCCAGGTGAATTCAGTCCTTATTCAGCAAGATGATGCTGCATGTTAGGCAGCTGCTGCTTTGACTGTGTTCCTCTGATCCCCCTGTTCTCCAGGGCGCTCCCAGGTTGGACTGTCCTTTCTTTCCAACAGCTGAGTTTCAGAAGGGCTGTGAGCCGCTGCGCTGTCTCTGCGCAGTTGTTGTTTTGTGGCAGGCTGTGCCCCACTGTGTAGAAGTGGTGTATGACAAACACCGCAGCCCAGTTTCTGAAGCAGTTGGATGTCTGTTACTCATCTCTCAGAACCTCCCTGTACTTTGCTCCCTGGTCTTCCGCTTCTTTTCAAAATAAAAGTGTATTTTTAGCCCAACTTCATGGAGAAATGAGGCTTCTGAAATCCTTCTGTCCTTCTCTTGAGCTCGCTGACCAGTTTTGACTAAGTCTGGCAGAGGTGCAGGTAGCTTTTGCGCTTCAGTCTGACAAAAATCATTTGCAGGGTAGAGCAAAACCACCTGCCGTGCACCTTACTTTCCCCAGACCGGGGGTTCCAGGGCAAAGCTGTTGCTTGTTTGCTGATAAGCCAGCTGTTGCCATGTGCTGTGTTTAGGTTGATGGATGTAAAACATAGATGAGTGTATGGTAAAGTGGAATTTCTAGGGGCCGGAGAACACCAGTTAGAAGGAAACAAGCTTGAATTGTTTGGCTACATAAGGAGCAACAGGTTTCTAAACTTTCAGGGTCTGTACCCATCCTGCCAGATCCAGCCTCTTTACATGGTGGGGTATACTCTTTGCTACCATGCTCCAGTCCTCGTAGACCTGAAAGGAAATACTCCTTGAATACCTTTCACTTAAGTAAATGCTTCTGGGGATAAAGGTTTCCCAGAAGCCCAGGTTGGTATTTGGGGTGAGAAGAATCCAGCAAGACAGCCCCTGAATACTGCTCTTATTCCGTTGGAGAAGTTATTTCAGTGCCAGCTGTCATCTTAGTTTAACCGACAGGACTTTGAGAGTTATATTAGGACAAATGATCTGTTACTGGTATTTTTTTGGAGGTACAGGCCTCCTAGAATAGGCTTAGCTTTTCCAGAAGAAAGCTGGCCTATGCTGGGCAGGTAGGTTTTTCTTCCTTCTGGCAATAAGTCATGCCAGGCTGTAACAGGGATGTGGTGTTTTCACTCTAGCTGCACGTCTGCTGTCAGTCACCACTTTGAGCCTAACTGGCAATACAAGTACTAAGCCAGTTTCTGAAATTTTAATTGAGAAACTCTTGATGTGCAGACAGGGCTCAGTAAACTGTTTAAAATGCCTTTCTAGCTCTTTAAATTTTGAAGAAGCTAAAGTGTGTTGTTTTTACCAGGTATCTTGCGGTACCGAGTGGACTTCCAGGGAATGGAATACCAAGGAGGAGACGATGAATTTTTTGACCTTGATGACTACTAGGTAGTCGACCTGGGTCCGGCAAAACGTGCCTCGCCCCTCCAGCATCCAACCCAAGGAGCAAACTCATGGTGGAAAACACAACAGATCCCTGCCTTAGAATTGGAACATTTCCAGAACTTGATCCACAAGCATTGGATTTAAAAAAGCAAAACCCTACACTTTGATTTGTCATAGTGTCAGTACAGCAGCAAACTACTAAGTTCCTATATGCCACTTTGGACTAATTTAAAAAGAATCCCAGTTTTTACTTTTACTCAATGGTGAAATTGGTTGCTCTTGTATTTTATGAAAATGATTTTTTTAACCTTCATGATACATTAACTGCTGTAAACCTCTTCCTTCAAAAATTAATAGAAGTAAGATCCTACTGGTTTGTTTCTTTTTACTTTGATTGGAGAAATCAATTGCTGCATTTTGCAGCGGCGTGACCCATTTACATGGCATTCTCAGCTTAGACTGCAGACTAAGAAATATAATGAAATGGGAGCCATTCATTCTCTTCAAAAGAATGAGAAGGCACTTACCTAGAGTGCTAGCTTATAATGTGTGGCATGCAAATTCAGATGGTTTGGGGAGGCTTACAGCCAAACGTGCTTTAATCTATTTGCAGAAGCACTGTTCTTACAAACTAGGAAATGCACTTCATTGATTGCGATGAAAATGCTGCTGAAGTCTTGGGCTTAATTTGGATTTGAGCAGTGCAGCCTTCAGGATTATTTTTTTTTTTTCAGTCTTGACAAAAAATAAACACACGATTTAAGTGAAGTAAGGTACACTTTGCTTTGTTTTGTTCCTCAGTAAGGTTTTCTTTTTGCTTTATGACTTTGTAAGGTTTCCTTGATTATGTGAATTTGAACCCACAGTTCTTTAATGGAAGCAGGTGTTTTACAGGAATAATTAGTACGTAGAGTCCTTGCCTGAAACCTTAGTGCTGGTGCATGTGGAGCATTTGATACCAGTCTGCTGAACGTTAGCACAACCCACCGGGGCCATCCACCCCCAGCACCGAGGTGCTCGGTTGTACTGGCTCACAGGCATCACGGCAATCTGACGCTGAACTCTAACGTGCCCTTAACGGGTTAAAACTTCTGGTCACATCAAGAAACAAGAAAGCTTTTTGTCAGGCCTGCTATATAGAATGCATTTCAACCTACTAGAAACGGCTAAGGGTTTTTCAGCTGGTCTTGCAGGCAGAGGGTGAAGTGGACATTGGCACAAGATGATGCACAAGTCTTGCTTCTTTTTGGGGTCACGGGGTTCTCCGACGGGTGTTCTGACACGGTGATGCCTGGCAGTTCTGGTCTTGCTGGCTCTCATCCTGGTGCATTGGTCAAAAGCAGCTTCCATTCCGAGCTGCATACCTGCCTGTTTTCCCAATAATCCTGTTTCACTTGAATGGGGGGGGGAGGGGGGGGGGAGGGCTTGTCTTAAAATTTCTGCCACACTGTTCTTTGAGGTCCAAAATTACTGTCATTGTAAGCAATATTATTTGCAACCCTTGTTTCTAACCGGGCAGATGGCTTTGCTGTCGTTTTCACATCAACGCTGGAATCTCTCACGGAAGGTGTGACTGGGTCCACCGCGGATTTGCGCAAACCAAGGTTTGAGCACATTTGTGGTCTTCACAGCGGTATGTTCTGGATTTTGCCATTGTAAATGGGTCTAATGTGACATGACAAGACCAGAAAAATTGGATGTAAATTTACATTTTTGAATATACTGCTTGTTGTTTCACATGATACATTAGGGTATGCAGCTCCTTTTTGTAGTTTTTATTTTTACTATTTAAGTTTGGAAATGATGCCAAATTTTTGTATTTCTTTAATCAATGTGTTCTCTTCAGTGATATATATTGCATTATATATTGATGTGTATATCAATATATACTGATATGTATTACACTTACACATACAAACACATTAAACGGGGGTGAAAAATCCTAGCCTTCGCATACTATATAGCCTCTGCAGAGAGATCCCAAGCAGTGATATCTTGGTGTTGTGATGTACAGAAATGGAGAAGAGTATTAAACCATATTTAAGAATATAGTACGGACTCCTGGTTTATTTTCTCTAGTCCAGGAAACACCTGCTTCACTCTCAGCTCGCTTCCAGCTTCAGGGCAGTATTTGAGTTTTAAGGTAGCTCTTTCATAGTTGGGCTTCAGCGTCGTGTTTCTGCATCATTACCAAGCTGCTCTTTTAAGCTGTAGCAGAAATCTGACTTCAGAAGGGGGGAGGAACCCCACCAGCCCAAGCTCAAAGCAAGCTGTGCTGGGAGGGTTACCAGGGGTGGTCTTTTGAACAGCCCAGGCAGATGAAAAATACCCTGCAGATGCAGGAACCTGCCCTTGATATTCCAGTCACAGAACACCTGGGCATTTTCTTTTGAAGAAGCCCTTTCTACCCTGCCTCTTAGCGTGGGACAAATGCGGATCCAAAGCTTGGCTGCTACGTGGCCTTGCTGCCTCGCGTTCCCTGCTCCCAAGCTGTGATGTGTCAGTGCCCGGAGAGGACCTGCCTCCTCCCCTAGCTGGGAAGGGAGATCTCAAAGACATCCTCAATATCAGGAATTGTAACAGATGCTTTAAATCACCTGTCAGCTGGCCCTGCCTAGCAGTGCTTCTCCGGCTGGAGCTCAGCATTCACCTTCTCATGCTGCAGTACCCGAAGGGAGCAGGATCTGCGCCGCGTAGCTGTAGCTGTCTGCCCGGTGTTGTCACACTGTTGCTCGTGCAGCAAGAGGTGTTCCTGGGAGCTTCAGCAGGCTTCAGGTTGTGTACTCACTGCCTTGCACTGTCTTGGATCTGCAGCTATAGCAGATGGGGGAGTGTGGCTCACATGCCTCTGGTCCCTTCGTAGCAGAAGTTTTGGAGATGTTTCTGCTGGAGCAGAAATAAAAGCGATGCGTAAAACAGCTTTGCTGCATGCATCTCATGCTGTCTACAGCCTAAGTACAGAAAACTGATCACTGTTCAGCTCGTGGTGCAGATAAAAGCATCAAGCTGAGATCAGCACAAAATATATATTAAAAAAAATAATCCCATCAGTCAGTATGTGTCACAGGAGCAGGAGAAGCTATTGCTTGCAGAAGGCTGCCCATGCAGTCTCACCACTTGCTGTAACCAGGCATGTGGATGTATATACTGTTTTAAAAAAAAACCCACCCAGAAATATTTCTCAGTTAATCCTCTACTGGCAGCAACAGCAAACCTGGTTTTTGCTTTTCCCAAGGGGCAGGGAGGAGCAGTGAAGCCTGGCTGCTGCTGCATCTAGTTCAGCGTCACAAATGCTCTGCGCCAGACATGCTTGGAAGCTGCTCTGTCCTCATGTATTAACCTTGGTTGCTTCTCGTGTCTCTCTCACGTTTCAGTGAGAACACACAAATGCATCTAGTCTGCAGAGCAGCTGCAGGAGGTGGGTGCTGGGGTTCCCTCCAGCTGCCTTGCCACAGAGGTGCTCGCCTCCAGCTCCTCCCAGAGTTACAGAAAGGTGAGGCCACTGGAGAGGAACGGTGAAATGATCTTCCTTACAGCTGCTGAAATAAGGTCGCTGGGTCCCTTCAACCCTTCAGAAGGCAGTTTCTGTTGCAGGCTTGCTCGTGGCTCGGTCACAGGGGTCAGTGTGGGCTCTTGGATTGTCTCGTATTTGCAAGCGCTGATTTACAGTCATTTTTTTTCACATCAAACATTGCAGAGCATCGGGTGGGTGGGTTCTTCCCAGTGTATAAACAGGAGCGTCCCCTTGCAGTGCTCTCATCCGAAAGACTCGACCACCTTCGGCGCGCTGAATTGCTGCGACGTGGGATTTGGAAGGGAGTTTGGCAGGGCTGAGTTCGCGCTTTCGGGCACGAGGGATCAGAAGATGCAGGTTTGTATCTGAAAGCTCGGCAGGGTGGCCTTCTGCGGGCCTGCTGTACAAAGTTATTTCCCTAGAAGGGATCTGATCTTGGATAGCTGGAATCAAGACGATAAATAAAAGTGTCATCTCCAGTATGTTGTGTGGAGCTGCCTCTGTGCTTCTCGTGTCCCCTGAGGGTCCCGTCCCTGTGCGGCTCCACCTGCGCCATTTCACACCTGCACTTGGAAGCAATGGTGTCGCTTCCATGCGTGAACATGCACATGCAAACATGAACACGCACGGAAACACGGAGCATGAACATGTGCCGCCACAGCCGGCTGCGAGGAGGCTCGCAGGAGCAGTTGTAGCAGGTCATCGGCTTTGCTTGCTGGCTGAATACATTTTTTTTTTCTTTCATGCCAAAAGTCTTCAGCTGTTCTAAATGCTTCAACCACATGTGCCTCATGTCCTCAGTAATACCTGCTCAATTCTTATTTTCTGTGTACTGAAGTCCATACTGCTCTTGCTGCATTCCCCAGCGCGGTTTTAAGTTGGCACCACGTGCTCAGATATTCAGCTAATGCTCTTTTTAAACGCTACTTTCTGTATAGCTGTAATTAAAGACAGAATTTGCCCTTTATAACTTGTTATTTTGGGTGCTGGAGCCCAGCCTGCACTGTTGTTGCTAGCAGGCTACAAATGCCATTGTCCTGGGAAGCCGAGCACAGCCGGCGGCACTGAAAGGCAGCTCTGGAATTTCACTCGGCTATTTTTAGTCAGTGGTGAAAAATTGCACTTCCACCACTTTTGAATCTTTGTCAGGACTTAAATAAATCAAAGGGCAAATCCTGACTTCTTGCAAATGAGCAGGATGAGGAGGTGACCTTAAGGTGCTGGCGGAGGCTGAGCTGGTGCAAAGGTGATGTGTGGGTGTGGGGAGGGACCCCAGCTGCCCGGCGGGGGGATGGGGCGGTGAGGGCAGGAGGGCATCGCTGCACCAGCCTGTCCTGCTTTATGCAGGTGGTCCATGGCCATAGCTCTGCTGGGGTGGCTCCTGGCTCCTCGCTCTTCTCCCTGTGCCCCTTTTGGGGCTGAGTCCTGCCATTTTCCTCTGCCTCCCCAGGCGTCACCCTTAGCTCTGCCGCAGCCATGTAGCTCCATGGTGGTGCTGTGTGCAGGGCTGCGCACCGCAGAGTCGCGGTGCTGGGCACCCTGGATGTAGCAGGTCTTTGAAAGCCAGGACCTGGAGGCAGGAGATCCAGAAGGATGCTGTAAGTCCAGGAGGCTGAATATCAAGCTGCCTTCAACCCCAATCAGCTTCGTAGCTTGTAAGACAAAAAAAAGTTTCTAACCCACAGTTTCTTTTTTTAATGCCAGAGCAGGAGTTTTCTCAGAAGCTGCTTCACCTGTTTGGCTACCAAGCTTCGACATCGGCACAGAAACCTTCTCTGGCAATGGGATCCTCACAGCTGAGTTTCCTTGCCTTGGTGATTCCTGGTGTGTGCTTGGAGAGTCCCAGAGCCTCTCCCTGTGCTGGGACTGCACGATGGTTTAAAAGAGAGACCCTGGCTTGGCTTGGCTGAGGCTCCCAGTAGCCTCCAGTTACCCGTGAGCTCTGCACCTGGGCCAGGCTCCAACAGCCCCGTGGAGGTATGAGGGTGCTGAGGACACCAGCTCCTGGCAGGACACGTGCCGTGACCCTGGGCACACATGGGCTCTGCGGCTGCCAGGCAGCTCTGGGCCACCCTGCAGTGTCCCTGGGGAGGGGACCCGTGGCTGGCCCCAGTGGCAGCTGTGGGCAGGACTGACCCTGCCCACGCTGCGGGGTGCACCGAGCTGGGCACCCCGGGCCAGCCCGCAGCCAGCTCCTGCCCTGCCCCGGTTGGGGGCTGGGGGCTGCCGCAGCGGCTGGAGGGTGCTGCTGGGTGGGCAGCCCCGGCACCACAGCGGAGAGGGCTGCGTGGTGGGGAGGTGGCGGCGGGAGCCAGCGGGGATGGCGGTGACTTGCTGTGCTTTCCTACGCTGCGGCTGGCTGCTGTTACTGGTGCTGAGGCTCCCCCCGTGCCGCTCAGCCCACCCTGATGTGCTCACCCCTGTCCCCATGCCCAAACCCGCCCCGAGGCACGGCCAAGGGGGGGCTGTCCCAGCCCATGAAGCCTCGAGCTCTGAATGGGGCTGATGGTTTCCATCTTCACGGTGGTTCCCATCGTGGTGCATTGCTCACAGAGGTGCTGACCCCTCTCCTGGCTGCTCCTCCGGGGTTATCTTCCCCTTTTTGGGATTCACCTGCGTTTGGAGCTGGGGGGGGGGCTGCTCTGAGCATCCATACATGGGGCCCTGTGCTATGCTGGGAAGGAGCTGCGTCGCCACTGCGCCACGGGAAGCTTTCCCTGGCACCGGGCACGGCGCGGGGCAGCCCCTGGCAAGCAGGCTGCAGGCAGAGCCACTTTACCCAGGCTCACAAAACCCCTCTGCTTCCCCCAAGCTGATCTCTTGGAAGCTGCTCGCAGGCCAGGTTGCTGTAATTTAGTAGAAAAGCTCCTGAATGCTCCCGTGGTGCTGCTCACACTTCTCCTTGAACCCTCCTGGGAATACTGGGGCCACACCAGGCAGCCACACTGTTAAGCTCAGCAAAGGGTGTTTAACCGCTTGGTTGGGTGCAAGGAATCGCACTTGCCAGGTGTCACCTCCTGCCCACATCTCCTGTGCGAGCACTTCTCCCCGCATGCAGCCCTGTAAGGGCTCTGTCACATCTCCCCTCCATCTTTGTCTCTCTAGACTAAACAAAGCAGCTCCCGTGGTCCTTCCCCCTGATCCTTCCCCAGGATCCTTCCCCGGGATCCTTCCCTGAGATCCTTCTCCGTTGTCCTTCCCTGGGATCCTTCCCCAGGATCCTTCCCTGGGATCCTTCCCCGAGATCCTTCTCCGTTGTCCTTCCCCAGGATCCTTCCCCAGAATCCTTCCCCGGGATCCTTCCCCAGGATCAGGCTGTGCCCACGCCTCTGCCCTGGCTGTGTGCCTGCACCAGCACCTCTCGCTGCCCAACATCCCGTGTGCTTCCCGGCCACCAGTGGGTTTGGGACCAGTCTGGGGTTGCACAGGAGGACTTTGACCAGGTGGGCTGGTGTGTGGGAAGGACATGCAGAGCACAGCCCTCGGGGTCACCCCCAGTGGGGCAGTCCCGCGTAGTCGCATCTAGATTTACCCGAAGTAGCAGAGAAGTTTGTATTGTTTGAGGACAGGAGGAGACGGAGGCAGGCAGCTTGCCCAAAACCTGAAAGTGTGCGGAAAAACTATTCCTAGTGAGGAAAACGGAAAATACAGAGGAAATGGGTGGCAAAAGAGAGAGGGATGGCCGCTCTCACCTGAGTGCCATCCTTCAGGAATACCGGGCGGCTTTGACTGGTCGCAGACATCCACAGTGGAGGGGACAGCGGTCGCGGGGCCTCCAGCTGCACTGGCTGCTGCAGGGTGAGGTGGAGGTGCCCCCCACCTGGCGCCAGAGGGGACCCCACGGTCCTTGTTGCTGGGTGCTCCATGGGTGCCTGCCTTTCAGCACAGCACACAGTCCCGTGGCTCCCAGGTTGCTCCTCCGGGTAAGACCTGGGCGCTGCTCAGAGAAACCGGAGCTGTTCTGAGGCCGGGAAACATCCATGGTCATGTTAGAAAAAAAGCATTTTCTAAACAAATGCCATTCCACAGGTCACAAACTAAATGCTGCCTCCAGGGAGGGGAGAAGTGATGCTCCCCAGCGCTATTAGGGCTTCGATGCCTTTCCCAAGGACTGTTTGGCCAGGATAGACCCAACCCCACGTACACCAGCACCATCCAGCCGTGCCCCCGAGCCAGACACTTAGTACCGCGATATCGGCACCTACTGTGAGCTCCCTAAATGTGGAGCCCCCGCAAACTGGCTGGCCGGCGGTCCCTGCTCTGCAGTTCTCTCCACCACTACCCCTCCCCTCACTGGCCTGGTGCTCTGTGGGGCATCGCCATCCCTGCGGCTTTGCTGGACACCAACGGGTTGAAGCCACTTGGGTCAGAAAATAGGAAGGGAAAAGTTTACTTAGAGATTGTCTCTGTTTAAAGGAAGAGGGGTTTTATCTATTTAAGTAGTGGTTTGCAGGGTTTGCTTAGTGCTTAGCTTACACAGCAGCATTCTGGTGGTGGCCGCAGGAGCCCACCATGGGGGCAGCTGGTGGGGATGGGCAGAGGGACCACCTCGTGTTCCTGGAGCCAGGGTTCATTAAGAAGAAACTTCATCCCTACCCTGCCTGTGCGGCGTGCCTGAGAAAGCTCCCACTGACACCTTGCCTGCAGATAACCAGCCAACAGGGCGGGTTTCATGCTTCGCACAGGAGAGAGCGCGGGGGCTTCCCGCGCAGACGGCAGAGGTGCAGCAGCGGGCGCTGGAGGCCGAAGCCAACCGCCTTCACTCAGGCACCACCTGGGAGCCAAGAACGTCCTTCTGGAGGGCAGGGAGGGAAGGGGATGCTCTGAACCCGTGCCACAGGTGGCAGCGGCCGTCGGGACTGTGGCTGCCGGGACGGCTCGCGTACCTCTGCGCTGGGGTTTCTGCCACCATTCCCCCTGTTTTGTCACACACCGAGGTGCCCTGCCTCTTCCTCTCTGCTCTGCCTTTCCACTTAACCTGCTGATTTTATTATGCCATGATGGATTTTGGTTGCATCCATGGCCAAGTGAATCTCAAACACCTGCCTCCTGTGTCCTCTGTGCATCTCGGCTGTGACCGAGGTCTGCACCGTTTTCCAGAGCACATTTAGGGATGACAGAGCTGGGGGGGGTGGGGGGTGGGACACGACACACATGACTGTCTTTCTGTAGATCCACCTTTGCATTTCTTCCTTGAGATGAGCCTTGCTGTGCTTCTGCCCGTTTGGTTTCATGCCTGGGTCACACTTGTTTGCTCCGGGAGCAGTGTTCCGGGGGTGGAAGGCGGCACTGGGGGGGCCGTGCTGGCTCTGGTGCCAGGAGCGCTGGGACCCAAAAGTCCATCAGGTGATGCTCTGCGTGGGAAGGGCAGCTCCCACCGGGCTTCTCAGACAGCTCCTTGGCTTTTGTGTAACATCTGACTTCCCTCAAGTGTATCCGAGCTTCTTCGTGAGGAACACTGGGGCTGGGTTTGGGGGGATGCACAGGGGAGGTGGGCGGAGATGGTACCAGGACAAGCTCCTCTGCTGTAAACATAGCTGAGGATAACAAATTAAATACAAATCATTCTCCTTTTTCCTTGCTAACGTAGAGATCCTCTCACCCCGTGGGCACAGAGCCGGTGTGCACTGCTCTGATGCTGTGGTTTGAGGGGTACCCCTGTGCCCCGTCACCCACCGTCTCATCCCCCGTGGTACAGGCTGCCAGGGAAATCAAAGAGCTGCCGTAAATATGTAAAAGTACAGCCGAGGCTTGGAAAGAACTACTATTCCTAAGCCTCCATCTGCACAGAGCTACGTTTCCTCTGGTGTCTGCCTGGAGAGGGGGTGTGGGGGTCCTCAGGGCTCTGTGTTGCTGTAGCTCCAGGGGCTCCCGAGCAGGTTCCTGCAGCCCTGGCAGCGCTGCCTGGGGCAGACACCCCGACTGGGTCTGAGGGGAACCCCAGCGCACTAATCCTTCCCAAAGTCTGCACAGTTGTAATATGGGGTAAAAAACAGCCTGGCAATAAATTCTAATTAAGACCAGCAAAAGGGCTGGGGCCTTCCCTTTCACTTGCAGAACCAACGGGTGGTTTAATCCCTCGCTGCCCAGTGCTGGGAATAGAAAAGACGTCGCGTGTGAATTGCTTTTGTTCTCCTGTTCTTACTAACGGGGCTACAGAGCTACTCATAGTACCTTGCTGCTTTGCTTAGGTAGGTGGATGTGCCTGAAGGATGCGGCGTGGCGAAGCAGGTCTGTTAGTGTGTTCATAGGGTTATTGTCATCTCCCAATTAATTATTGGCTTCAAGAAGTTGTCTTACAGTCGGCAGGACGGCAGCTGCCCAAATGTCCCTTCCTCCCGTGCAGGATCGGCACTGCCTGCTTCCACACGTAGGAGCTCTTGTCCTGCTCTTACAGTCAAACTCTTGCTCTGGGTAAGCTGCCTGCTCCCCAGCAGCCCGCTGGCAACTCTCCTGGCTTGCCGATGGGTCTGTAGATTTAATTAAACAGTGAGGACTGAGCTCAGCAGCGGATTCACCATATACGATCCAGTTCTCAAGGGCAACAACCACATCACCGCACAAACCCAAAGCGCAGCTGGGGGTGCAGCGGCCGCTTGCTGGCCTGACGGTCCAGCAGCCCTGCCGATGCGGCGAGGAGAGCTCGTTGCACCAGTGGGGGATGTGGTCCAGTTCAAGACGAGCCAAAACAAGGGGAGGCCAAGAGGAGTCCTTAGGGTCTGTGTGTGGCTGGTAGTGACGGCACCACCGTGCTTACTGCACTACAGCCCATCGCAGGACTGACACCCCCAGGCTGAGCCTCAGTAAAGGTCTGGTTCTGTTTGTGCATCGTGCAGTGACAGCAGAATAGAGGGTGATGTGCCAGGCGAGGGATGGAGGAACATATTTTGTCCCACCTCAAAATACAGGTGAGAGCCCTGGGAAGGCTGCAGGGCAAGGCTGGCTCTGAGGTTAAAGTAGGGATTTCAGTGCTGGTTTTTGTTCTCTGCATCCACCACAGGGTGAAAATACATTTCACTTTCCTAAACGTCCACAATGCACTGAAGGCATCACGAGAAAATAAAAGATGTTGCTGGAATAACCTGACAGCGTGTCTACAGAGAGTATATTTGCCAGTGAGGATGGAAACACATGTATTGCAGACAGCCAAGACACGGAATTAATAATTAGAAGGGTACATAAGGTTTGGGTTTATTTTGTTGCTTTCTGTTTTCTTTTATACTGGGACACCAGCGCTCTGGAACAGCACTTTGATGGCCCCAGGGTGTCTGTGAATGCTGCCAGTGAGTCAGGGGAGAAGCCAGAGTGGGAGCCGAGGGTCCCCCTGGGATGTCTCTCTGCTTGGGGTCCCCCCACTGAGGCCAGCGGGGTTTCTGACAGGGAAGGGCAGGTGCACTGTGGCTGGGGGACACCAAGCCAGACAGTGCAGTTTCCACCCCAAAAGTGTGATTATTTTGAACAAAATGGTGTCAAAAAGCTTAATTAAGGGGGTGCGACGGTGTACAGTAGTCCCGGGGCTTGGCAGCTCTGGTGAGCCAGCCAGTTCCAAATATAATTTATTAAAAATTTTGGGGTTTCTTTCCTTAATAATCCAAAACTGACATTCTCTAAACTATTCCCGCCTTGCAGATATCCTTCTGAATTGTATGAGCTTGTGAAGTTTTATGTAGTTTCGTGACAGGCAATTTCATTCCACATTGAGGACCCAGTGCCATCGTACTGGGCAGTATTATATTACAGGCTTCACCTGTCTGCATGTGAAAAGAGCAACGATGTGCTGTTCTCTTGCACGTGGGAAATGGTTCCTGGGGTTTTTGGGAGGCTTGAGGAGCAGTGCAACTTGTCCGACCTGGATGAGCAGTGGTCTGTGAGCAGAAGACAAAGTCAGTGGAGGAAAATGAGGGAAAGCAGCGATCCTGCGGGGTGCAGAGGGCCAAACGTTAAACCACGCTGTGGAAGGGGATCTTCTGGCTCTCTGATCTTTAGATCACAAGATCACGTCAATCACATAGAATGTGCCAGCTGAAGCAGTGCAACCCATGGGCTGTGCAAGCAGCAGGGGGTCGCTGGGGGGTGAGCTGAGCCCTGAGCCACAAAATGGGGGCACAGCAGCCGGCAGCCCTGCCTGCCCTGCCCGCACCCGCTGTCCTCCTCCCTCCATTCCTTGCCTCCAAACCTTTTATCAAACGAACAAAACCACAGGAAAGTAAGATTGGGGTGCTGGATCCCACGCTTGGGACCCTGTGCCCCGTCACCCCACAGTGGCAGTGCTGGGAGCCCCCTGCCCCATGCCCGCAGCCCCCTCAGCCGTGTGGGGGGCAGTCCTGGCCCCCCAGACAGCCCTGGACCCCTGGACAGCCCTGTGGGTTTTGCTGCTCCACATCCTGTGCGGTCCTATGGAAGGCGGCACCTTCTCCTGCACCCCAGGACATGGGGGCTTTGCACTGATTTTTTTTTTCCTTCTTTACAGATATTGGTATTCTGAGCCTCCCTACTCCTGACCTTGTTCTTTCAGGTGCCGTAGCGGGGCTGGACGAGGACCAGCTGACTCTCCCCAGGTGGCTGCAGTCAGTGCATCTCTTACGGGGCAGGGGTAAGAATCGTTGTGGATCTGCTCCATTTTTTCCAGATCTTCAAAAAAAATAATTATGAAACTTAGTGTCAACCCCATTTTGGCTACAAAGTATTTCTTTGAAGCAAGAATAAATGTTTACATACTGGAGGTGCAGTCATCCCTGCCCTAAGAAGAATGTTGATTTATATCTAGCTGTAAGTTCAATAATTATTCTCCCAGCAGCAGCATATGAAATGAACATGCCCTCACTTTCCTCACGCTGCAACTTGTTAGTGGCCATTGAGTAACCTCTGCTCCCTATCCCAACAGCCAAATAAATGAGCGTAAGATCCCAAGATGAGGGGTTTGGTGAGTAGACTGTGTGAGGCTGGGGATTTCGGGAAGGCATCTGAAGTTTGGGAAATGAATACCCACGGAGCTGCCGGAAGGTGTGAGCAGCTAGCTCCCGCCAGCTCTGCAGCAAATCCCAGAGACTGTGTGGTTTTACTACTGCCTCTTTTTTTTTTTTTTTTCCCCCACCTGTGCGCAGCCCTGCCGGATTGGCAGTGGGGCTGGGGGCAGCCTGTGGGCATGGAGGAGCCTGTCTGGGATGTACCCATGGCCAGTGGCTTTTATCCATCTCCCATGGGAGTTAAACGTCAAGGGGGAGCTCTGAAATAGGGAACAAGCTGGCAGGATGATTGCCATCCCACTGGGCTATCCAAGGCCTAAAAATATTGCAAAAAATGGACATAGGCTCAGAAATAATTCACTTTACTATACAGAAAAGATGCAGGGAGAAAAAAATTCAAATTGTGTTGTAACTGGGAAATATTTCTATATTGTGTCGGTACTAATATCCTGCTCCAGGTGCTTTGTGGTGCTGGTCCACAGCAGCAGGAGCCACTGACAGACCTACCCTGTGGAGTGGAAGGGGATCAGTGAGCAAATCCTTCCCTGGAGCTGGGCAGGTTCCAGGGCCGGTGGGGGGCTGCCGGGGGGCTCCCCTGCACTGCCGGCCCGCTGCCGGTGTGGTTTTCCCTCCCCACCTGTCTCTGCTGGGAAACACCTGCTGGAAGAGGAAACTGGGACATCATGCAATGAATATACAGAAAATGTGGATTTAAAATGACCGCCGGGTTTCGGTAGAGGTCCCACTCAGGGGTGGGGGGTTGCGTGGGGGCTGCATCCTGGCACATTCTGGGCTCATCGGGGCAGCCTCTCACCCCCTTGCAGTGCAGACACGCTGGCTCGGATGCCCACAGCTCTCGGGTGTCAGGATCCACCATACAAGCTTCCCAGGGCTTTTTAAACAATTGCTTTTGCTTTGATTGACATCAGCCTCAATGAATTCTTGCCCTGTTGCACAACGTGGAGGTGTCTCCAGTTCGTTGGCGCTGGGGCTTTCCTTCTTCCACTTCCCCCTCATCCTTATCCTCATGGGAAAACTGGCAGAGCCAGTCCTCTTAGGCTGAAACTGCCCCACCGCCCTGGTGTTCTTCTGCCTGAACAAGGTCATCATTAGCACTTAATTACCAGCTTTGGCCCTGCCTGGCTGATGTGCAGATGGGTGACAGGGATCTGTCAGCGAAGGGCTATACGCACGGAGGAGCTGCTGATACGGCGGTGTGTTAACCCCAGCTCAGCGCACACGCCCAGAGACCGGCTCCTCAAATTATAGCAGTCACATAGTTCAGGTAGCTGTGGGAGTACAGCGCTTGGCTTCATCAGGTTCCAAGGGTTTTGTATATCAGAATAAATTTATCAAAAATCTGTTTTTTCATCCACCTTACTAGACCTTGCCTTGGACACGTCGCTCAGTCCCCATGAGCTCTTAAGTCATGAGTTGCTCAGAGACGATTTTACTTTAATTTACAGATACAAGGATCAATATCCCCTGCTCTTGCTTTTCTTGGTGTTCTGCACTGAAGCCAAAAACCTTAATTTTTTAATAATGCTTTCCTTAATTACTTTCAACATTCTTTTCTTTCTTTCCTATCATACAAATCGTTATTTCCAAGTGATTAAAAGCAGAATACAGGAACTCAAGTTCCATCTGACAGCTCGTGTCACAGTTTCAAAGACCCACGCCTGCTTCTGTAACATCCATCGTTGCGATGCATTAACCATTCAGAGTGCCAGAATGAGATCACTGATTTACTCTTTCTTCAAATAAATGAAGGAGGTTTTGCCTGGTTTTCTCTTCTACTTTTCCTTTCCCTTTCCCTATGTCTTGGGCAATCCTTCCTGTAGCCAGAAAACCAGACTGACCGTACAACTGTACTTTGGAAAGTGCCACATGAAACAGTATTGTGCTGGTCAGCAAATTTCTCCCCAGCATATATTTAGACTGAGACATGCTGATTTTTTACTTTGGTGTCACAAACAAATATCTGCTGCCTTGTTTGATCTCCAGAGCGAGCATCTGATTACAGGGAGAGCAGAAGCAAGTTGGATTTTGTCCCACCTTATTCTCGGTGACACCTTTGTGAGCTTGTCGAGGTCGGTGGCGTTACACAATGTAGAGGACAGGGTATAATTTGACCTGAGTCCTTTGTTACAGGTCATGATGCGAAGGTAGAAAGAATTCAGCTCAGCTGTCAGCCCAGGTGCCCAGGTTTGACAGGAAAAGCCCTCGGGTGTTTGTCCACATGGTAGTGGAGTGTGTCTGGGTAAGGGTCGGCAGGCGCTGGCACAGCCCAAGCTGATGTTTGCACCGGTGCGTGAGTTTGGGCTTTGTGGTCCCAGTTAGAGGGGCTCTGGGGCAAGGGCATGTTTAGTATTCACTTTGTCCAGAAGAATGTGAATGGGGCAGCTTTTTGGAGCACATCGGGATTTCAGCCCCAGACTCTGAGCAGCAGCAGCTGTTTGATGGGGAGAGGGACCCGCTGCTCTTGGTTTATTTTTTTAAATTCTATAAAAAGAGTTTAGACCTCGTGATAAGCATTCTTCTAAGCATTTTTGAATGAAGAGAAATACATTTCTGCTGACATAAATGTCCTGCAAAGCAGGTGTGCTGTCAATAAGAAAGGATTTTGCACCATTTCCATTTGTTCATACTCCATTTCTTAACCATTTGGCAGAGATTTAAACAGGTAACAGAAAAAAATGCTTAGCATGAAGCTACTGAGTCCATTTTCATCGCAAGCACAGAAGCCCTAGCACTGTGCTGTTACACCAGATTGCTGCTCATGACAGTTTTGCTTCCAATTCCCAATGCCTACAAATGCATTTGGTCCCTGCTGCATCATCAGATTGCAGCCTGTGTGCCCTTGGTCACCCACAGCACCTGAGCTCGCAGTGTCGCCGATCCTGCAATCCCTCCTGGCGCTCGCCCCAGCTGGCTGCTGGCAGCCATCGCCTGCGGGTGCTCGGTGCCTCCTGGCGCTGGTGGCAGCGGAGGAGGGTGGCAAGTTGCAGTTTGCCAGCAGGATACTGACCCTAAAGGTTGAAAAAGCTATTCATTGCTAAGGGTTGTGACCTGCTAGCTGGGAATGCCACTGCCTTACCCACGTGTTTCCACGTTTCCTTGTGAGTACAGCATATCTCCTTTGCAAGCTTTTTTATTCAGCCCTTTCTGTCTTCATTTAACCTAGACCAAAATTTTCCTCCAGTCAGGACCTTTCGTTTGCTTCCCGGATGCTGCACCTGCTGTTGCTCAGCATTTGGTAAATCATCCATTTCAGCGTATCCATGACGGGGTGGCTCTTCACCTTGTGCAGGGCTTGCCCGCTGAGCAGCTGGAGCAGCAGTGCAGGCAGAAACAGGTACAACTCCGCTCCAGAGCAGCGACACGATTGCCTGAGCAGGTGATGCCAGCAAGACAGGTCCGGAGGCACATGACTGGACAGAATGGGGCTTATTAAATGGAACTGTTTATTAAATAAACAGTACAGCCTGCAGAAATCAGCACGTGATTCTGCATATCATAATGCTTTCCTAATTAAGTAGAGTTTGCAGAAGCTGGTATTTTTCATGGGTTCTATTTTCATTTCTTAATGCTACTTAAGGAAAAAAACACTAGGAAAAAACCAACACCGCTTAGCACTTCAGCAATTCTAAAAACCCCTTTGCTAACAAGTTTCTGCGTATTCACAATTTTATGAAGAAGAAAAAGGTAAAAATAAAACGCTGTTGGTACTTTATTTTGTTAAACAGATGAAGTCGCATTCTCCAGCCCCAAGTCCCTACAGACTGATTTGGAGCACTGTGACGCAGAGTCCCAGGTGGCAATGCCTCCTCCCTGTCACACCGCAGAGCTCAGACAGGGAAGTTTCTTATTTCCCAAGGTACCATCATGTGCTGCAACGTTTCTTGGGGTTTCAGCTGTGATTTTGGACTGAGTCATACCCAGCTCTGCTGCCAAGAAGAAACTCGGTCAGAGGTGCTGTAGCAGCTTGCAGCAATTAGCTACAAAACCAACAAAAGTGCCGGTCTTTATGAAAACGTTACTTTTCCTAAACCCTAATATAAATATTACTGTGACATTGACAGGTCTGCCAGTGTAGTGCCTGACTTTTTCAGTAGTTTTGAGTTTGGCTCTCCTAGTCCTCAGGTGTGGCACAAACACAGGGGCCAGTTTAGTCTCCAGGTAAGTCAAAAGGATTTGAGACGTTTCCTCATGCATGCTTTGTAGCTGGTGAAGGGACTGTGCTAGGGTCAGGCTGCCACAAGGTTTCATCTTCCCTCCACTGGTCTTGGTACCAAAAGCAGCAAGACAAAATCAAGCCAACTCCTGGTTCAATACTAGGATATTACAATTGTCTGGGTCAGTATGAATGTATTGAGAACAGGATAAAGCAATTTATTTAAATGTGCTGATTTGCCAAGCAAGTCAGGAGAGCGAAAGGTGGGAGGCCAGCAGAGCAAGCCAAGGCAGCAGAGCACGGGGCAGGTGTATGGTGAGTTCTCCAGCGCTCCCGATTCCCCGGTGCCTGCGCCAGCCCCCAGCAGGCTCCGTGAGAAGCAGAGCCGAACGGCTGTGCAGAGCCGAACGGCTGTCAGGCTCGCTCTCTTGGACCCTGCAGCCGCCGAGGAACCCTAGGCAGCGTGGCGAGAGGACTCCCCGCCGTCCTCGGCGCCTGCTGGAGGGGGCTGCCCCCGTCCCTGGGTCAAGGCGCCGCTCTGCCCTGACGGAGGCGGGGCAGATGCAGCGCCGGTGCCGCTCCCGCCAGTGACGGGCCCCAAGCGACACCCGGGCCCCTCGGCCACTGTTGCTCAGGCCGGTGCTACCGGACAGCGAGCCCCGGGTTTGCGAGGCCCCGGGCCCGCGGCAAAGCAGCCCAGTAAGGCCCAGACCGGAGAACTGGGCTCCCGGCAGCACCCGGGATACCCCGCGTCCCGCGCAGGGGCTGCCGGGAGCCGCCCGCAGCCAATGGCAACGCGGGGCCGCGAGGGCCGCCGGGAGCTGTGGTCGGTTAGCAGAGGCGGCGGGGCGGGGGGCGTCTCACTGCTTCTGGGCGTCGTGACGTTACGGAGGGCGCAGCGTGCGTGCGTCGGCGCATGCGTGCGTGTGGCCGGCGCGGGGGGGGGGGCGGGAGGGCGGGCGAGCGGCGGCAGCGGGGCCTGGCGGGCGCGGGGAGGCGGCGGGGGCGGGCGGGTCGCCGCGGCGGAGCTGCCCGCCGCTATGGAGCCCGACTCGGTGATCGAGGACAAGACCATCGAGCTGATGGTGAGTGACCCCCGCCTCCCGCGGAGCCCCCTCCCCGCAGTCCCCCCCCCCGCCCGCCGGCAGGCCCCGCTGCCGCGCCCGGGCCTGCGGGTCCGGCCCCGCCGCCAAGGTGAGCTGGGGGGGCCGGGCCCGGCCCACCCGGCCGGTGGTGCCCACGCCCCGCGGGGGGCCCCGCACTGCTCCCCCCTCCGCCGTGGCCGCCGTCGGTCCGCCTGCTGCAGGCCGGGCCGCGGCGAGCGCTTTAATTTCATTAAAAATAAAATAAATTAAAAAAGCCCACCCCAAACCTCCCCCCCCCAGGAGGCAGAGGCGGCCTGGGGGGCGCGGCGGGTCGCGCCCGGTGCGCGGGCGATGCGGGCACGCTGCAAAAACCGAAAGCGAAATGCGGCGGGGCTGGGGCCGGGGCTCTTGCCGCCCCCGGGCAGCGCCGTGCTCCCGGCAGGGCCCCCCTCGGGCATCCCGGGCCCGCCCCGCTGGCGCTTGCGGGGGGCTGGCGGGCCTGGGGGGGGCGTATTTAAACTCCCGGCGTGAGGCTGCGGGGGTCCGGTAGCGGCGGTGCCGCTGGTGTCGGTGCTGGGGCAGGGCCCGGCTCCCCGGGGCAGCACCGGTGCTGGGGCTCCGGTCCAGCGCACAAGGTATTATCTAACTAGACCTAATTGGTGGTATTTGTTATAACCCCGAATTAACGCTTACGCCGCTAAATAAGGGTTAGTGGAGTGGCGGCCAGATAGAAGCAATAGAAAGAGGAGGGTTTTTCTGTTTAATATAAGCAAATCTTAGGTCTCTGTGGCCAAATATTAGGGGGCCATAGTTTTGCTGCTTTTAGGGATCATTAACATAAAGTAAAAAAATTAGGAGCTGAGAAAGGAAGATAATCAGTAAATATCTTGTGAATTTATTTGTCATAATTTTCTTTTGCATATAGCGTTTCATGTAGTACTGCAGAATTGAGCGATAAAATGAAAAAATATGCATTTAAGGGTCTTCAAAGGTGAGCTGGGTTCAGTGGAGACATTAAATGGGGTTTTTTAGCCAGTAGAGTTCTTGCTAAGCTACTGGATTTGGAAAATACGAACTTTCTTGGAGTGTTGTCTGCTCTGAAAAGGAGAAATGAAAAAAAGAAAAAGGAAAAGTGGGGGAAGCCCAGAAAACCTTTGATTCTGCCTGTATTTGTTTCTGATCACTGAGGCCAGTAGCTTAAAAGCTGTTCTTAGCGAGACTCCTTTCCTGATCCCTATCGATTCAGTGATCTTGCACTTAACCGTGGGTGACATCAGAACTCTTTCTGCGTTAGTGGACTGCAGCATCGAGGATAAAGGCTGGGGGCAGCTGTGCAGGTATCTGTTACAGGACGAGTCATCTACAGAAAAGATGTCTGCTGAATTTCCAAACTGTAAAGTGAGTTCTAGTGACTTTTTTTCCTACCTGGAACAGAGGATTACTAATACTCCTCAGCCTAGGGTTATGCGAAGTGCTAAAATAGCATTTGAGGCTGGAAGGTATGTTTACCTCGCTCCACTTTCTTGCTTGTCTTTTTGTAAATGCTCTTCTGTTTAGAAGTGTCTTCTATTTGAGGCCAAATCGTTAGCAAGTGGATGCAAATGTAACTTTTGCTGGTAACTGTTGTACCCTTGGAAATGTGCTAATCAGTGCAAATATCGATGGGTTATTAAGTTTTTTATTACCTAGTAGGAGGTTTAAGAAACAAATTTCTTCCACTTGTATGACATATCTTACTAAATTTTTATATTTATCAATAAACTATTAATTCTGTAGTTTCCAGTAGGAAATGATACTCTTTAAAATGTAGTTGGTAGTTGAATTTATTTTTAAGCTTATAAAGGCTTGCATAGAAGCACTTGTGTTTAAATGTTTCACTAAAATAATTGAAAGTCATTCCTAGATGAAGACATGACTTGGAGATTTGCCTTCTTGTGTGTTGTAGAAGATAAGATTCTTCAGATTGGTTTAAATACACAAAGCAGAAGCTGTATTGACCGGGTTTCAGTCAGCAATTTCAGTATTCCATGCAAACTCTTGTATCGGTTGTTAATGCTGGTGGCAAACATGCCTAAACCAGGGATCATCTTAGCGTGTCAGGCTTGGTGGGATACTTTTCTTTTTAAGAATGTTATTGTTTACTAAACCCAGGATGTTTTGTGCCTCTCTTTGATACAGGAGTCTGTGTTTGATGCGCTTTGGGTACTCGATCACTTCCCTCCCATGCCAAGGATGAATCTGTAGTAAATACAGGAGCAAATCTGTGATGCAAAAGTTCTGAGGAGCAAATACAATGTAATTCTGAAGTGGCTGATAAACAAGAGATAATGTATCAACATGTTAATTGCACGGAAGTTTCAGAACACCATGTTCTAGCCTTCAACTGTGCCTTCGCTGTCTAGGTGGTTTACATTTATTTAAAGAAAAACCAGTCACTGAAATAATGCTGTTCTATTTTTAAAGCCGGAATCTAAGAGAAATATTTTAAGGTTTCAGAGTGAACTTTCATTTGCTGTATGAAGTTTTAGCGAGTGTTCTGAAGTCACTGTATCTTTTAGGACAGCTTAAGGCTTTACATGTCTTATTCTAGTTTTGCAAATCATATTGTCTAGCCATTTTAACGGTGATGAGCAGTTGATTTGGTGCTGACAGTTCATGGCTTTCATTTGCAGATGGTCTCTTAACTCTACAGGCAAGGTACCTGTTTCCTATAGAGGTGATTTCAAGAGGTGTGAGGCCTCAGAGTTTAACTTGTGTTGACTGCGGGAGGTCCGGATTTAGGCTAACAGCAGATCTGACAAGGTTGTTTTTAGTTCAGATACCTTCATACTTATGCTGTCTCAGTTAAATGCTTTGCGTGAGTGGGCAAACTATTAGAAAATGAGTAGTAAGGAAGTAATCCAGAACAGATGGGGGGCTAGCCAAAATGATTGAAAGGGCTCTTTCTTCCCCTGGTTTTGATTTTCTCTGTGAAATTAGATAACTGTAACCTTTTTAAAGAACCAAACTTTTTTCTTAAGGTGAAGTACCAACAGCAATGCCTTGTGAAGTAGGTTGTTTTTTTTTTTTTACCTAGAGATTCTGTGTTGCATATAAAATCTGTGGTGTTCAGCCACATCAAAATGGTTCTGTGTGTTTGCCTTCGATACCTTGTGTTTCTCATTTTTTCAGGAAGCTTCATTGAACCATACTTTTGTTTTACCAGCAGGCTTTCAAAGTAGGGGGTAGTTAGCTGCTTAGTTTGTATTAAAGTGGTTGTGAAAGTAAACATAAGTATGGCAAATAATGGTTTTTGTACCAGTTAAAAAGTTACGCATTTGTGGAGTGAACTCCATGCAGCATAAGGTGTGGATAGTGTAAAAAAAAAAAAAAAAAAAAAAAAAAGTGTTGCTCCCAGACTCTTGTGCCCACCAGACACCTATGGGACATGGTTACTGAAGCAGGAAGCCAACTGTGTGTAAATTCTCACGCTTACTGAGCTTACAATCATCAGCCTTTCCACTGTGTCTTTGATGCACGTGCTGTTCTCCAAACACAGATCCCCCTGCTGCAGAGTTGGCAGTTTAAATTCAGTGTAACACTTCTCCATGGTAGTAGCATGAAAGGGTTATGGAAAGACCATGCGTAGGAATAAAACTGAGAAGCACTTGTTTACACTGTATCATCATTTGTATCTTAAAGTCATATATATATATGTGGATGGAAAATATTCTTCCTAATACACTACCTTCACCATCTAGAATGTCTCTCTCATAAAAGTGTCCAGTGTTTAAGTGCTTCTGTAAATAATAAATGAAGAACTATAATTTAACATCTTGCCAAAAGTCTTTTAGTTTCTCCTGGCAGAACTTTGATGTGAGATGAAGGTCTTCAAATTAAAAAGGTAATAGTCTCAGAATAAAGTATTTCATGCAGGCATGCCTTGCCAGCAGCAACTTCTTCTGTAAATCATGCCAGCAGTACCTGAAGTTCCTTGGGTTACTGCAACTGGAGATGGCTGTGCCCCCAAACTATTTAAAGCTTTACAGTGCAAAATAAATCTTAGGATTCTGTTTGGAAACTAAAATACAGCTGCTGTATATATATATCTCAGTAAGGCTGTTCTGGCTTTTTTTCTTCCCTGTCTCAGTCATTGCAAGCCAAGTAGGCAGTTACATTTTTGTGCATTTTTTTCTGCGTGTTCTTAGAGGAATCCTTCAAAGAGTTTACTTCTGTAGCAATAGAGATACAGATGGACTAGGCGGTGATCATCTCTGCATCTGAAACAAAGGAGGGATTGTTCTAGCTAAAATGTGATTGGTTCTTAAAGGCTGTGAGTAGATGGAGAGTTAGTAAGACATTTGTAAACCTGTGTGTAAACTAGTTGTGCTTTATTCGACCAGATAACAATCTATCTGTAATTATCCTTTTAATCTTCAGTAGCTAAATTAGCAGGTTTGAGAGCTGTGTGTCAGACATTAAAGCATGCAGTTGATGGCATGCTGGACAGTTGCATATGTGGGGCGGGAGCCGGGGAGGCAGGGAAATGGCTAGAGCAGATATCTGAAGAGATGGTGGTTAGATGGCTGTTGGGAAGGCACAGATGAACCTTCGGGGCGGGGGATGTAAGATCTGTGCTGCTACGTAGGCTATCAGAGTGACAGTCACATTTCAGAGAGTGCTTGTTAAGAGGAAGGATGCAAAAATAAAGAGAATAGATTGCTGGGACTTCGGCAGCAGTGCAGAAAACGGGAAGGAAGAGCTTAAGAAAATTAATTCAAGCAAGGCAACTGCATTTAGAGTCAGCAGAGTGATGATGAAATGAGAGAGGCGGACAAAGATGTGTGGAAAGTGGTATCTTTTGGGAAGGGTTGGATGAAACAATAGACTGACTGGGGAAATGGGGTGGCAAAGGGAAGAAGGAGAATATGAAGTTGCAGAAGAGAGGTTGTAAAGAAAAAGTTATCTGAAGTTTGTGATAATTATAGCAGCAGCCATCAGTTTTTACAAGTAAAGGAAAACTGCAGATGCTTTATATGTAGGGAAAATTCAGAAACTAAATTGCTTTTAGCTCTTAATAGAAAGATGTTATGGTTTCATGGGGAGGCTAAAACCTGGTGTTTCACCAAAGGCTTTTTAAATCTCACTTGAGATTCAGAGATGGGGTTTTTTGCTTCACAATGCAGTTAAATTTTCTACCACTACTATATTTTCCAGACTTTGCAACAATGCTGAGCAAGTAAGATGCAGCAGAAAGTTCCCTTGCTGCCTGAAACACGAATTTAGCTTCCTGTGTGTGAGCACTGCCAGGTAGTTTTCAGGGTGGTGTGTTGCCTGTGAGCTCTGGTGTGGGACCTGGGGCTCCCAAACTGTGCTTGTAAATCCAGCGTCCAGGTGTCACTGTGGAATGAGATCACATCTCCGCAGGCATGCTGGTATGTGTGCCAGCTGCCCTTTCTGAAGTGCTATGGGGTTGCTCCTTTAAAAAGTTGTAAAGCACATGTATGCCATTTCTGCATTTCAGACTGTGCTGACTGTATCCCTTAGAGTTGTTGAATGGTGCTGAAAATTTGGGTCACCGATGAGCGTTGCAAGCAGCATCTCAGCAAAACAAGCTGCCTTGTTACAGGATGTACCCTTAGAGAGACTTGGGAACATTCTTTGAAGGATGATGTACCTTTTCATTTCATGTGTGTTTTCTAAAACACCTTCGCTACTTGTTAAATCAACTTGATGTATGTCTTTTGATGCGTTAAATTTTATTGCTGTGAAGTTTAGAGGTCACTGTTGCTTTGGCATTTTCAGTTTCATCTTCCTGTGCTGCTCTGAGTGCTTGTGCAGCAGTGTGCAAAGTGAGATTGCTGATGGGTTTAAAATGAAATGGATGTTGCAGCAAACGTGCCAGAATGATGTGTGGGAGAGAGTTAAGAGACCATGGTCATAAGAGGGCTGCTCTGTGACAAGTAATTTTTTTTTTTTTGTTGCAAAGGAGAAAGTAAATTGAAGGGAAATGAGAATATTTACTGAGTTGTTTAAATTAATGCTGATTAATAACAATACTTACATTCCAGCTTTTTTCTCTGGTGATGTCTTCTTTATACTAAGGCCACTGTTTATGTTGTTATATAATCTGATTTCTCGGTTTGATTTTCATGGTACTGCTAGTACTTAATTATTTGCAGAAAATCCACTTTTTCTGGAAAATCCCTTCCTTCCCCAGTTTATTGGTGTATTCATGAGCTCAGTGGTGTGACATCTGACAGCCTACTCTGTTTTCCTGTGCTACTTCCACGCGTTTCCCAGTGCGAGTAGTGCACAACAGAGACCAGATAATGCAAAAATAACACAATGCCATTTGTATTTTAATAAAAAAAAGCACTGACTCTTTTTGGAAACTTAATTTGCTTCTCATGCAGGCTAAATTAACAATGGGGAGCGTTTGAAGGCATGTTGTTTCTTCATTGCTTTGTTAATCCAGGTCC
Source organism: Falco punctatus (assembly GCF_963210335.1). Taxonomy (NCBI): domain Eukaryota; kingdom Metazoa; phylum Chordata; class Aves; order Falconiformes; family Falconidae; genus Falco; species Falco punctatus. The sequence continues at coordinate 46,391,999 of NC_137588.1, forward strand.
CCTCAGGACTTACATCTCCGTACTTCTACCCCAGGGAATTACAATTGTTATTGGAGATCAAAGAGTAGTTCAGCTTCCTGGGCCAATTTTTTGTATGAATACAGTCAGAAATTTTTAAGATGTAGGTAGGTACCTACTTGTTAGGAGTAAGGACTGATGTGTTTTGTGGGTAAACTCATAAGCTTTTCGGGTCAACTTTTAGCTGTGGCAATGCTGCAAGATTTTGTTTTGCACATTGACTCAGAGGAGAACCACAGTCATATATTCAGTGTTAGGAGCTGCAGGGCTGCATTCTGAGTTTCATCCTGTTGAAGAGTTCTTGAATACAGAATTTTGGTACAAAAGAAGTTACGACAACTTCCATTGTTTGCCTTTTCATGAGGCGTATGTTTGTATTTCAGGATGGCTTGCACAATGTGATGTGTTCAAATCTTCCATCCTTTTCAGTCAAGCCAGTTTAAAGATTTTGGACAAAAATACTTACAGCTCTTTGAAAATCTATACTCAGAATCTATTTGCAAAGCTCATTGTTACAATTATAGCTTGTATTTGAAAGACAATCTTTTAGGCAATACTATTTGGGCAGGGAAGGACTAGCCAGGGAAACTTGATATTCAGGCTGTCTCCATCACACCAACGCTTCTTGAGACAAAAATCAGACCTGTGCTATAACGCAAATACTTTTAAGGAATGCCTTCATGGTGTAGTGCCTCTCCTTCCAACACCCCGCTGGCTCTGTTGTGACTTAGCAGATCAGTACATTTATATACTTTTGATAGCTGGCTTCTTACTAAGCTATATTGTACTCTTGAAATTCTGAGTCATATGCCTTGACATCTTATCGCATTACTTGGCAGCCTTAAAAAATCATAAATTGGACATGGTATCAAGCTGACAGTGCTGCTTTGTCCTTGAAATGTCACCCTATAATTGAGTATTGCTTTACCAGTGGTAGAAAAACAGAAAATCGCCCCACGATGAAGACGCTCCTTTCTTTGGGTAGCTCTGGTCAGTCAGGGACATGACTGTCCTCATCAAGAGTTTCTTGGCACAGCTGGGACCAGTGGCAGTTTCTCCCACCCTTCTCTGAGCTGCTGGTGCTTTGAGACATGGGGCACAGTTGTGGAGGCTGAAGAATGCTTGGTTCTGCTCTCTGGAGGGCTTGCGCAGCAGAGGAAAGGGTGAGAGACAGCGGTGGCACGGTCTTCTGTGTGTGTTGCAGCATTGTGTTCTAGAAAACATTGCTGTTGCTTCTGGCTCCTGTTAGAGGAAATTTTGTAGGCCTTATCTCAAGCTTTCTGAAGATCTGACTGGAAGGCACGCAGTCTGGTTTCTCTAGGGTATACTTTCTGTTGCACACATAGTGTGGGTTTTCTGCAGTCTCCATCTTCTCTTAGGTTTATTGTTAAAGCTGCTTTAAATTAGTCGCTCTACGTGTACTGCTGAAAGTACTGGATAAAGGCCTTTTATCATCTTGCTCAGTAAGAGGTGACTTTTTCTTGAGTAGCACGCCTTGGCTTACTTTCTTCTAATTCTTTTCCAGAGGCACAGTGATACTGAACATTCACCAAATTCAGTGCAGTTATTCAGATCATAAGTGTCTTGAAGACTCTATCTTTGTGCTGCAGGCGTGTAAGGCAAGTCAGATCATCTTGAATCTGGAAACAGGGAAATAATCGTTGCAATAAAATGCTCTAGAGCACCTATATGGCAAGTTAGGAGAACTTGGACTGTTTTGAAAACCTGTGTATTACTGTTCTGGCAGTTAATGGAGCAGGCTTGTGAGGTGGAAGCTGGTGGCTGAAGCTTTAGGATTCGCTTCGTTAATTTGCAGTGTAGGTTCTTCTCATCTTCCTTAATCTTTGCAAAGCAAGCTGTAGTCCCAAAACTCTTGTTGTCCATTGGGTGATTCAGGGTAGGGGAAAGAGCAAGTTCTTGTCCTTAAATCCGTTTCTTTGTCTTAGATCCACCAATCCGATGACCCTGCTAACGTAGTTGTTACCGGACTGGTAAGGTGCCTAGGCTGCCTTGTCTCTCTAACAGCATTAGGAGTACGTAATTGGGATTTCATTCAAGAAAGAAGTAGATACACCAAGCTGAAGATGATTGGCTGCTCTCTTTTAACAGACAAGTCTGAGAAGGAAAACCCATTCGAATCCCCTTTCATTCTGGATTGGTGGATCTGAAGCCCAGAAACAAAGTTTCAGGTAAGAAGTCACCCTGTACTATATCTTGCTGCTTCTGCTTAGATGAGTTTGTCCGCAAATTCAGTATCTTGCTTTAACTGCTTAATGTCCCTAAGGTGTTAGAACACACCAAGTTAGCTGCTGAGCTTAGAGTAAGAAAGGGCATATTCAGTAAATACACGGGCTGTTTATTAGGAAATTGCAAGTGTACTGGGAAAAACAGACCTAGGAGCATAAGCTAAACTTGCTTTCTGTGGAGCTGGAAAGCAGTATCTACAGGGGCAGGGGCACGGGCACTGAGCAAATGGCTTATAAATCCTGCTTCTGAAAGGAGAAAGCAGCCTTACCAATGACTTTGTTGAATTTCTCAGTCAAATTCAGGAAAGTAATAGCTATCTGCTCTGATTTCTAGCTGTGTCCTCTGGTGAGTTCATCAAAAATTGAGAGAACTTGTCTAGTTGTTTGTAGTACAGATTCCAGTAGCTTTATCCTGCTGAAATGCCATTTGAAATTCTGTTGTGGGAAGCACTTGGAGTCAGCCTTTGAAATCCTTCAAGAGATTTCAACGTAAAGTTCTGTTCCTAGTTGTTTTCAAAGTGTAGCTGAGCCAGTTGTAAGGCACAGTTTTCAAGAGGCATTTTAAAGTTACAGCGGATTTATTTCAGAGTAGGGGAGCATGGTTGTATTTTGAATGATGTTCATCTGAGCTTTCGAGGTGGCTGTAAAAGGCTGTAACATGTTACCCTGGAGACAAGTTTGGAAGGTATTTGTGTGGCTTAGGAAGGAAAGCTGGGTTCCTGGCTGGTAAGAAAATACAGTAATGTGAGTTAAATACCTGGTGTGAACGGGAGACCTGCACTTCTCTTCTAATGCCCAGCTTTATTGTAAGTTAGCGCTTTAAGGAACTTGGCAACTTATTTCTAAAGTTAGTACAAAGCAGTATACCTCCATTTCTTTTGATATTAATAGCAATAACACTAAGCTGCTTGAGTGGTCTCTTTTGTAGACAGCTATTAAAGTGAATGTTAAGGCCTCAATATTTACTGTAGAAGAAAGTGCTGTAGATCTTATGTATTGTTTTAGCTGTCTTTGTTTTGCTAGCATGGTATTTTGTGCAAAAATTATACTTTAATTTAATTGAGTACATATATAATAAATTGTTTGTGTACAGGGTACTGTTGGTTCCTGGTTTGATTTTTTTGAGTACTTGAGTTTTATTTGGTTAGGGTGGAGAAGTCTTGGGCATGCTTTTTTAGCATAATTCTTAAAAAAAAACACCAGAGGGCAAATCTAATGGAAATGCTCATTAACCTTAGTCTGACACATTTCTTGCAGTCTCATCCAATACCAAACTGAATTTGTCCCACGTGCTCATCAGACCCCCCTTGGAGTTAACACTGCAAAACAACATCTTCCTGTGGAATATTTGCTGTTCAGGCAGTGCCTTTTTCTAAAATAAAAGAATGGGGAGGCAGAAGTGAACTTGGCATCTTTAATGATGGAAACTGAAAAGAGGAAATAATTTAAAGTACATTGGGGGGGGGGGGGGGGAGAGGAAGCATAAATGTGTGCTCCTGGTGATTAAGAACACTGATATTATGATACTTGATATTGCTTAACTTCTTGAAACCTGGAACAGTCCTATCAAAGACGGTATTAAAACTAAGTTGAACTGGAGTGCAAGTGTATGCAGATTGGAGGCTTAGTTCTTGCCAAGGTTTTGAATCTTATATTTCTAAAAGTCAGATGTAAGTCAGCTATCAAAGGCTACGTAAATATTCCTCTGCAGCATTTGATGTACAAACCCTGAATGCGAAGCTAGCTTTTTGTTGTGTGCTGAGACCAGTCTTCATATGCATTTAAACTCATAAAGTTAAGGTGCACGCTGCCTTGTCTATGCTAGATTTTTAGATAGGGTTAATATTATTTTTAGATTGTGTTAGGCCTCACCCTTGAAAATACAGAAAAGAGTCTAAGACAACTTTCAACATCTTAGAATGTGACTGAAACTTAGACGTCTGTTTAACTTAGTTTCTACTATTTCAATAGGGAGTGCTAAGTCTCTTTTCAGCATTTCTCTTCCCCCCCCCCCCCCCAGTTACGATTTACTACGAGCAGGTGTGCTGCTGTCTGTACATGTCCGTAACACCTTAGTTCCTACTGTGTGAGCATAGGAAAGCCATTTTTATTTTTAAATGGCCTTTTTAACGTAACATAGGATATGTTAATGCAGAAAGGACTATCATAGTTCTGGAGTCTTGAAACTGTGGGAATTGGGGTGTATGTACATAAAGGAAGCAAGGGCTAATCTAAATACTGTGTGTTTTGGAAAAAATTACTTCAGTTAACACTGACGTATGTAAATATATTAGGATTTTTTTCCTAGTCCTTTGTATCTTCCTGAAAACAGTCTAGAGCATTTCATGAGTCTTATCCCAATTAATAAATTATAATGGAGTAAGATTGTTTTATATTCAAAGAAAGCATTTAATCTTTTCTCCGCTGAACTCATATTCCTTTTGTAGCATTCATTTTGTTGTAGCAAACGCATACTTTGATCTTCAGGAGCAGAGTGAGACTGCGTTATCGATCACCCTTCTGTGAATTCATTGTCCTATCTAGAAGAACGGTGTGGTAATGAGGAGAATTTATCTGATAAATTATTTTACCCTTGCCTTGCTTAAAATTTCCTGAATCCTCACTTAGAATTTTTCCTCAAATGCAAGAAGCTTATGTGCAGATCTTGAATGGCTATTGGAAGGTTGTAACATGGAGTGATTTTTATGTTGAATGGCAATTGTTTAGGTAAATGTGTTTTTTTTTTTTTTTTTTAATGGAAGTGCAACTCAGCTATTGGTAACCTATTCTTTTAGAGTGATCTGATAGCAATAAATTAATAATCAAAACCACTTCACAAGTTAAAATGAGTTTGGTGTCCTGTGGATGCTTATTTTTGAGAAATTCACATTTGCATTTGTAGTTCATCAAAGGACAGCAATGTGAGAGTAAATTGCATCTAAGACAACTTTCTTGGCCTGAGAATGTGGCCATTCTTAAATCAAAGTAGAACACTGGAATGCATAGGTAAAACTTCATGGATTTTGGAAATATGTTACATGAATAGTACTTAAACAGCCTTCCAAATCAGACACTCAGGACTGGATGTGAGATTGCATTTTGGACGTGGAAAAAAGGTAGTGATGTGATGGCACCAGTTCCAACAAACTTGTATGGAGCATGTGAATACACTGCACCTCTCAAGGGACAACTTGGTTTTGAAGTGAGAACAGGAACAATACAAAGTACTACTATTGGTCTGATGTTAATTGTTTCTTTGTTTTTGAGTACCTCAGCAAAGATCTTAAAGGTTGTACCAAAATGTGCAGCACAGTCAATGTGTTACCATGCCAAGCCAGGCTGTCACTTGTGGAACACGCGTATTTGTGTTACGTGCATGCCTCCACACTTTATTTCTGATTAAGTGTTCACGCTTAAGAGTATACTTTGAAATTTTAACTTTTCCACCTCTTGCGAATATTCAGACTACTTCTGATATCTAGTTGGTTCATCACTGCTCTGCTTGTCGCTATATCGAATAAATCACTTAAGGTAAAAACACCAGGTAAGATCTGGATGATATCCCAGCTAGCAAAAGGGGATGGAGTTTGAGTAGTTGGCAACTATTCGTTGCCAAGTGTAAAATAATACTGAAGGCCTTTGAACAGTGTAACTGCTTTATATTTATTTTAGTATCTTGTTGTGGTTAATGGTGATGTTTGAGAAACTGAGATCTGAGCTTGACATTAAATTTGACTTGGGAGCATATAGCTTTCGTAAACAGTCATACTGCCCTTAAGTCTGCTTTTCAGAATACCCCTTTTCACAGCATTAAGTCTGAGTTACAGGGGAATGTCTGTTGGTCCCAGCCATAGAGAGGGTTTTAAGTAACAGCAGTTACCCCATGAATCTATCAATTTTAGGTGTTAATGGAAATAAAGAAATACCAGTTCTGTTGGTCCAGAACTAAATCGAAGTAAACTAAACCCTAAGTTACCAGTGTTGACTAGCACGTGAGTTTCTTGTAGCTAAAAACCTGAAGAGAATTCAGAATAAATGTTGAAGTTTTTGGTTGTACCTTTATTTGCCAGTCCAAATCTCTGTATAGCCCTGTGGACATCCAGAACGTGAACTAACCTTACTGAGGAGCTGGTTTGTTCTCACAAGAAAATTGGGAAAAGTGTTTCAGACTTTAGAATTTGTAGACTTGAATGATTTGTTAGGTTATGTTCAATTTTGTTTTGTAATAAACTGCATAAGAAAGAAGTTGGTGCAGGAGGAGTGAATTAATATAATTAGTCATGCTCCTTGAAAAAAGTGGAATAAATTAGCCCCTTCATTTTACTGTATTCTTCTTCGAAACTACAAAATATCTCCCCTTGCCAATCTTTTTTGGACTCTGTCAAGAGACTGATTTTCAAAAGCAAGCATACTTTTGCCTTAAGAGCAGAATTTCCCAAACTGTAAACATACCAATAAATTTTGATTCCTTACATTATCTTGAATAAATAAAATGAATGCAGTGAAAAATTACAAGGTCATAATTTTAATACTTTATAAAACTTCCAGCAATAAGGCTTGGTTATGTAAATGCTGGCGTTCTTAATTTTGACATTGCAGGATTTCTGTTTCTGGGTATCAAAGCTGTATGTATTTGGTCCACCAGGAACACAGGCGATAGTCCATATTAATTTTTTGAGCATTTCAGTGGGCTTTATCGGATAAATGGGTATTATTTTTTTTTTTAAGGGGTAAGAAAGAAAGCATGAGGATTTCTGTGTGATGTAACTCTGAATTTCGGAGGCACTGAAATGAAGGTTTCTGGACATTTTACAGTGTGCTAACAAAATAGCAGTGCTTTACACCTATGAGAAGTCCCAAGTGAATGAAAACTTCGGATTGTTCAGGGGCTGGTGGGGTTTTGGAGTTAGTTTTTTGTTTGGGCTTTTTTGGGTTTTTTGGTCCTTCTATCCTAAAAGTTACCACCTACAAAGTTAGTTATTGGAAAAACACTGCTGTGTCCTTTAATATAAGAAGTTCTTAGCATCTGAGGTTTAAAGACATGGAAGCGTATTCCTTTTTTTATGAAACTACTGAGAATTTATAGCTGTGAACGCAAATGCAAGCATTTGCATAGGTTTCTTAAATTTGAGATTAAACATTGAAATCGATATCTTGAAATTTAATTCCTGAGGCTGGACTACCAAAGCAGTTCTTTTTGCATAGAATTAAAATCAAATCCTAGAATAATAAAATTAATGTATTAATCTTTCTAAACATAAGGCAGCTAAAAGAGCAGGGTGAGGGTTTCTCTGTTTGTCTTTTATTCTTTAGCATCATTCACTCCTTGCCCTGAAGTTGTAAAGCCCCTCTTTTACCTGCTTGCTCTTCCCTGCAAGTAGGGTGTTCAGAGGAACATGCAGCTATCACGAGTAGGTTAAAACTCTGCATTGTAAATTAATTTGTTCCTTAAAATTTAAGTTTTGATTGGCCTTATCTTTACCTGTATGGTTCTGTTGTCTGCTGGTGGGATTGACGCTGGTTTATGTGTGCATTTAATATTAGACCCACTGGCCAGTGTCATTTTCCCTTTCCCAAACTTTATTAAATAGTGCTGTATCGCCCTGGGATCCTGATGAAAGGCAAATGGAAAGTGAAGGAAGGCCTAAGTTCAGGCTCTTGTTATGCAAGAATTAAATCTTTAGTACGCTATTACGCTTTTATTTGACGGTTCCTATGCAAGCAGGGTCAAGAAATAACATGTCAACGAAGCACACAAATATTTGCACATTCCTGTTTCAGTGTGAAGTAGAATGCAATATTTAATTTGTAGTGTTGTGCAATATCATTGCTACAGCTAAGTGTCCAGTGATTTTTACAAATCCTTTATTCAGGGTTCTGTAATACTGTGAAAACGTTTTTGTGTGTCTTAAACTTGGCATGGAAATGGCCTCTGTGTCTAATGTATTTTGAACTAAATTAAAAAATTCTTCTCAAGTTACCCATATTTCTCTTTAAGTGCTTAGAATTCAGCTTATTTAGTTGGAGTAGTTCTTGAAAGAAAACAGTCTAATAACCTAAACTTGTGATTTTTAGCTTATAATTTGCAGGCTCCTGTAGGTGGAGATTCATTATGTATAAAACATTCCGTATAACATATATTATCTGAAAAATCTTAGGAGAGGAGTTTGTTGTGGTTCTTGATCAGTGACTTTTACTGAGTCATGTGAGCAGAATTAAAAATTTGAACAGGTCTGTATAGTTAAAAATGCAAAAAAATATTTGGGCTTTAATAAATACTTGCAGTCATGCTCTGAACTTCGATGGTTCAGTGTTGTGGAGACACCATTCAGGTGTTGTGCCACGTAGGATTAAATAACGATACAGATTAGAAAGGAGTTTTCTTGAATTCCCTATGCTTTTTTGAAGCAGAGCTGTAAGCGGTCTGTATAAGATCTTCCATATTCAGTGTTGTGATCAGTGGGTTTGAATAGTGCTTCCTACCTTTCTTTAAAAATACGAAAATCTTCTTTTTGGTGGCTTGTTGGAATTAAGGTAGTTCCCCTGATGTCACTGGTTGACCATTTTAGAACGATTCTGGGAACTAAATTTCAAGTGTTTGTGTGAGGACATGTCAACGTAAATTATTGCAAAGTGATTCTAGATATACTGGATTAACTACTTGATAGCTAAATAAAAAATCAGTTCTCTAAACTTTAAGAAAATTTTAATAATAGAAAACTGATTTATTTTGATATTGAAGGAAGAATAATACAATATAACATAAATATGTTTATTTTTATATCTGTACATAAGGTATATGCACCCACTCATCACATGACGAGTGTGTAGTACAGAACATCCATATGGAATGGCAAACTTCCTGCTGGATAAGAGGACTCAGAATTCCAGTATGTCTTGGTGCTGCTAGGGTCATGCTTGTCTTGTTTTTGCTTTAATTTCTCTCCTTAGCATGGAGATGAAAATACTAGGCTTTCTTCTGTTCATAAGATATAAAATGAAAAAAATAGTTTTTAACCTCTTCAGTTGCTGTGGCTCCCCCCTTCCCCTCCTTACTGGCACAAACCACTTTTCCTGAGTCTTCACCTCTGGTTATTCCACTTTCAACTTTGATCTGTGTGGGATTTTTCTTTTAAAGATTTGGTGTGTTTTATAACTAAATTGGAAGTCTGTGTGAAAGATTCTGAAAGCTAAGTTGGTGCCAAATTTTAGAGCTGGGTTTGTGCACTGCTTGATAATGAGAAATTGAATCCTTTTCCCTAACTTGATCTCATGGTTAAGTAGTGTATGTACTATTCTGTCCTTAAAAGGAACTGTGAAGTAATATTATGGAGCTATAAAAGGTTTGGGTAGTCTGCATCAAATTTCTTCAGCTTCAGAAAAGAAACAAAAAAAGACTTCCAAACTTTTCCTAACTCCTAGTGTCAGCTATGCGGAGTCTGGTAGTTAGGCTTGGTTGGTGCTGTGAGCAATGAATGGAGTTAGGGTATAATTTGGCTTTAGGATACCCTTGACTGGTAATACAAACATTTTACCCATAACCTGTTTAATCAGGATACTGTGCATCCTGACTAAGCAGAACTTGGTCTTGCAGTTTGGCCTTAGCTAGGTGTTGTTCCTCTTTAAAATGCTTACATTTTTTGGTTGTCTGTGTCCCAGTACATAGACCGTAACATCAGAAGTTAATGTCGGTTTTGCTGTTGACTTGTATAAGCACAAATAGAGAAAGCTGAGACAATTCGGGGTGCCACACCTTAATTACTGAGGCTCCACCAGGTTGTATTCTAAAGACTTGCCACCCTAATGTTTCAAAGCTCCTGCACTTCTGCTCCCCAAGGGTGACCACGAAGGTGAAAACCTCACAAGCAATTACGGCCAGGCCAGATTGCTGAGTAAGGCATCTTCCCCGGTGCAGCAGAACTTCAGGCGGTAGCAGCCTGTGGACGCATTGCTGAACAGGTGGACACAAACTGTAACAACTCGAATACTACTGGTAGTAAGTTAAAATGTTCAGCTGGGCACGGAAAGTGCCAGGCGGTTGCAAATGAGGAAAATCAGCTCGTTACCCTTGATAGGATGGAGGGATGGCTTATTTTCTGAAAAGGATCTTCAGTTGTTATTTTACCCTTGGCTGCTAACCTTGTGACTAATGTAGAAATAACATAGATAAGTACCCACGTTAACATACTAATGAGTTGCCTGCCTTGAGTGATTTGTTGTGGCATCTAACTGCTTCTTCTCTTCCTTCCTTTTTGTCACCCTGCAGTGTTCTGTGCCAAGGTCTTTGTGGCTAGGCTGCTCCAACCTGGTAGAGAGCATGTGCGCACTGAGATGCCTGCAGAGCATGCCCAGTGTCAGATGTCTCCAGGTGCCTTTCTTCTTTCTTGTTGTAAATGTTATGCGTATGCTGTTGAACTGTGTTAAACTCTCAGGACTCTGTTTAATCAAATTGTTAAGTCTGCTAAATGTTTTTTGTGCATCCTTTTCTGAAATCTTCTACTTAACTGCATTGTAGGAGTGAATCGTAAGAGGGCTTTCTGTACAGTAGGCTGTTGCGGGGGGTGGTGAGCTTTTGTGTTTTATTGCCTGTTTACTGAAGTTGTGATATAAGTAGCATAGTTGTGCATGTTGCCTGCTACATTTTGCTTTCTCATTTAATTTAAAAAATAACATAATGAGCTTTGCCATTTCTCTTAATTGCAATGAACTGACTAGCCTGTAATATTTGTGTGATTTAATTTAGAAAGGATAAACTTTTTATTTTCTGCTAAGCATCATTCTGATTATAGCCTTACATTACAGTTGTTGCGCATGTTTGAATGCAGAATAGTTAGCATGGAGTCCTGGAGCTCTTTGGGTTACTCTGCCAACTTAGCCTCTTAACTGTTAAAAATGGAAGAACAAGGGATGGGGGGCTTACTCTGCATAGAAGAGCACTAAATGTCAAGTTCTCTCTTGTTTTTCTTTTAGTAAGCTGTTGAAGCTGAGCCTGCGTAATTTATACAGGGGGGAATTGCTGCTGTTTCTTCACTGGTTTGGGAGGGACTTATAAAGTTAAAAAAGGAGATTTTGATACCGGTTAACAATTTTGAACTCCCAGGATATTCAGTTTGGAAGGAAAATGCAGAACGTGTTGTAACTGTGTGGCACTTCCTAAGGTGTTTCTGCATGTAACAATTTTAGTACAACAAAACTATTCTTTAATATTAGTGTCTTTTATAACACAATAGCATTATTTAGTGGTTCAGTCTTTCACGTGTGCAAACTGAATACTTAAACTGATTTTCTGAATGAAAACTTAAACAAATTGAGTTTTGTTTGCTGTCAGTCCGTTTGGGTTCAGACGCTCAGAAAACATGAATGTCTTTCCTTAAGAGGGCTCTTGCCTGCAAAATGTGGCCACTTGAGTTCCAGCAAATTTTGAGTTTCAGAATTAAAAATTTCTTCAAAATTTCTGTTCACATACAAACATGTTATTCTGTTTGAATGCTTTGTGTTTCCAATTTTGAAATACTATTCAATGGGGAAGAGAACCCATGACCAAGATAAATGTATAGATGGATAATACAGTTTTATAGAAATTGGCGCTGCCTCATGGCCAAATAATGGTTATAGTAGATGCTTATAGTCGTGATAGGGCAAAGTCACGGAGGTTTGGTGTCTGCCTTGGGAATATTTACAAGCTACTTCTAGTATAAGATCTTCCTGCTCTCTTTCCCTGATCCTCAGCATTCGCCCCCTCACTGGAAAAGGAAAATAAAACTTTTTTCAGTGGGAATTCTGAATTTTTTTTTTCTTCTGGGACTTAACTTGTGAGTGTCCAAAGACCATCTCTGAATGTTTCAGCAAGGTATCATAGTTGCTTTAAAGATGGACAGTGATGTTGGGACTAGGTTGGATAGAGTCTTGTGGGATGGGCCAGTAATCATTTCAAGGCTTATTAATGAACCCTGTGAGGGATGTGAATTTCAAGTGTGCTGTTATGAGGCTGTTCTTCAGTGCAGATCTAGGGCTGCAGTCCGTACTTTATTGCTTAATTTTTTTTTACCTTCTCTACCCAACTTTTGAATTTGTGACTTATGTCTAACTGTATTTAACAGTCTGAGAACTATTTCAGGATAGGAGCAGTTTTTCTGTTAATAACTGTCTTTTAAGTGGTAGATGTAGATCTTGATTTCATGGCCTGCCAGCCTTGGGGAGGGCTAGCTGCTGGAGCCACACACAGGGAATTTCAGGCTGTGGGGCTCCATAACAAGCTCAGGTTCCCTACTGCAAGCAAGGCATGCATTTCTGCAAATACCTGGTTTGGGAATTGCAGGGACTCCTTGATGATGAATCTGAGAACTTTGACTGCCCTAAGTTTCTTAAAATGAGCTCTTCGGAAAATTCTCATCAGTTAGCACATCACAGCAAATCAAGTGGTTCTTTCCCCAACTGAACTTCCTATTGAAACAATATTTCGAAGAGAAAAATCTATGTATTTCTATTGAAATAATAAAGCCTTTTGTTATGAACACTGTTTTTTCTTTCTGTTACAGTATCTGTCAGTAGGTGCATAGTAGTTTAACTGTAAATGGAACAAGTGAAAGCTCAGACCAGGCTGCATGGTAGGTTAATCGATGCAGAGTGCGTTGCATTGCAGAATTCTGTTGATAATATTGATTACAGCATAAAATACAAAGCAGCGTGTTCATGAATCTTCTGCTTTATACACAAGATTTTTGGAAACCTGTTACCACACAGATGTGGTGTCATGTATAATTAAAAACCATAGCTAATGTAGCTGTGATGTCAGGATGCGTCACTTTGAGAGATTTCTCAACCCTACGTTGTTTTCAGGAATTGTTACAGATCTGCCAGCTTTCACAAAGACCGCATTTGAAGTACTAGTTAGTTTGTGTAGGCTTTTTGCTCCCTGTACCTGTAGGAATTTTAACAATCCCAGAACATTTTTTACTATATAATAATAACAGGTAACAGGGTTAACAAATTTTAGTTATAAAGTACATCACTGCAAGGGCAACCGTGGTGGTCAAGCTGGTGGGATTGCTCTGAAGCTGTGGGGAGCTCAGTGTGTGGAAAGTAACAATCCAGGCAGTTGTACTCCAGGAGTGACTGAGAAGGGATTTCACTAGGGTGTTTGGCCCCTCTGTGTTGCAGGGCTGCTTGTGCTTTTCTGCTGGCTGCCACCCTCCTGGTAGGTTGTTTAGAGAATAAGAGGTTTAACTGTCCTAAGCAGATACCTTGTGGGGGGGTGCTGCTTGATGAGGTGTGGAGAGCACTTTGTTCATTTAAATTTTGTTCCAAAATAAAGGTGCTTTTGGTGTGTTTTTTTTTTTAAGTGGTTATTGTAGAACTGCAACCAAGTGTAAGAGGTTTTGAATCTTTTTAGAAGCATCTGTGAGAGGGTGTTTTTTTTTTTTTGGGGTGGTGTTTTTTTTTAATTATTATTTAAAATAAGTAAGGTTCTCCTTTCAGGCTAGTGACTCAGTGATGCCCAAAGGGGAACTTGGAAGTGAAAGTGGCACCAGCTGCCTTTCCCATTTTTTATTTTTGGTACCATGACTTGCCCTTCATTGTTTCCTGAGCTGTAAGCCCCTGTGTAAAAACAGGTGGGGCATTTACACCAGAAGGTCTTCATTTTTAGCACACATTCGATTAGTGTAATGATGATTAATAGGATGTTTAAGAAAGGATGTTTAAGGGAAATATAGAAGCCCTGTGGTGATTCACAGAAGTTATCTGGCAGTTATCCGTTATCTGTGCATGTTGTATGTGACCAGAAAGAGGGGAAAAAACTCTAGTCTTAAATTTGGAGCCTTGTAGAATTTCTTCAGAAAGCTCTTAGTCTTGGTACTTCATCAAACATTTAGGCTTCGAGAGTAATCTACCATCAGTCTAAAAGAAGAAAGCAGAGGTTAGGTTTACTCTTGCCTTTCCATAATGCTATTAGCAATCAGAAAACCTGACTAGGCTTTTTTAAAATCAAGCTGTAACATTTAAGCAAATATCCTCTGGTGCCAGTGGATTGGAGGTAGTGTTCCAATTCTCCAAAACCAGTCTGTGCTTTTTCTCACACAGTAAAATATCTTCATAGTTCCTGTAGTTTACTGGAGAAGTTTTTACTTTCTGCATTCTGTGACCTGTTAGCAAATGAAGAAGAGAAATTATTAAAAAATATTTGTTCCCATTTGTGGTACTTGAAGTTTGCTATCATCTATTCTGATTTTCAGTGTAATTAATATTATTTGGAAATAAAGTCCTTGACACTTATCACTTGTTGTTATTGTACTGAAAAGCATAAGTTAAATGCCAGTTCATAGTACTTGAAACTACTACAGGTTGAGACCTTTTTTACCTACTTAATTATCTTCAATAATGCTTTTGTACCAAAGAGTTTACCATTATGAACACACTTGGATTCAGATAGCTACTGTTTTTCATCCTCTTTGATATGGATTTGACTGCAAAATTAAAAGCATACTGGTCTCTTATTTAGGTGTTTAGAGAAACTGGTTCTATAATTAGTTGTGTAATCTAACCATATGGATACATCACCTTCCATAGCTTCATCCTCGTGAAGCATTGCAGTGGTTTCAAATGTATTTTGTCATACTGATTTGAGAGATGGCTCCAACAGTGCTGTCACACAAGGAGAAATGTCCAGTGTTCTCAGTTCTGTAATTAAACATCCCCAGTGTGAATTGAAGGCTAATCATTAAGCAACAGAAGATAAGTGCTCAAACATTGCTTTGAATGATTGCATAATGTAGGGTGTGATGAAATAACACTTGGGGAATAAATTATTAGATCAATGTAATGAAATTAAGCTAGTAACCAAATACTACTTGACTAACTTTCTTCCCTCTATTCAGTCACCCTTTTCCTTGACGTTTTTTTCTAAAGAGATAGTTTTATCCCTCTTTAAAATTCTGCTTAGTTTTTTCTTGCTTATTTAGACCTCCCCAATATGTCGTGGGATTTCTCCTACATCTTCCCATTTACTTGTCCTTAAAATTTTCAGCTTAATTGTATGTAGCTCTTAAATGTTTGTCCTGCTTTTCCTTTTATGTTCACACGTAGGGTATGTAGCTTGGAAGCTTAACAGAGCGCTGGTTTGCTGGAGGAACAATGAACTTCTCACTTACAGAGCTTCCAGCGTGAGAAGCAGAGGCCAGATCTTACAATTCATGCAGTGGCTTTCTCAGTTGAAGCTACGCTGCCTCCTCCTAGCCCGTTTGCTCAGCGGTCTGTAGGCTTGTGATAGCGCACTTCACTTTGCCTGTCCTTTATTCTTGACTTCTGCCCGGTGGGATGCCCAGCTCTATAGGTTTTCCTTGATCTGCATTTTCATTCTTACACCACATGTCCCGGTGATGGACAAGCAGCAGGAAGGTGACATTGACTTAGTTCCTGCCAGTATCATTCCTGCTTGTAGATTAAGACAGGAGTGTATTGATTTACTCTCCATAACTGGAAGCTATCTTCACAAAAACGTGGTCTTAAAAGCCTTTTGCATTGGCTAATTCATAATTTATTACCATTCAGAAGAACTTATTATTTGCCAGTGGCAAGTGGAGTTCTAGAGCATTAAGTTTTTAATATTTATTTCTTACAATAGCATTCCCTGCAAAGGAAATGATTTGTTAGTGGTGAGGAATCTCAGTGCTGTCACATCTGGGCTGAGGCACAGAGAAGGAAGTTTATCTTTCTATTTATTGATAAGATACAATTTAGCATTAACTTTCTTAAGCTTCTATCTGTTATTCTTCACTAACTTTGAGCTTCTGTTGGTTGATATTTCTATTTGCATACCAGAAGGAAGTACAACAATGGAAACTATAGTTGGAAAAAATTGTATTTGAAAACTAAGAATTCTGATTCATTGACATGAAAACTTCATCTTCCTTTTTTCACAGTACAGATTCTGTATTAAAATGACAATGAGCGCAGTAGATGCATTCTGCTAAAACCTTTTCTTATGGTGCATGAAATCACAAGTCGGGAAATGATGAATAGCCTGTCGCTGTGTGTAGTCTGCATCCTTTTGAAAATGTTATTCTTCTGTGCAGCTGTTAAAATGAGTTGTCATAGCCAGACAACTGCTTTGCTTCTTCTGTTAGGTTTGAAGTAATTTACAAATACTTCGTTGACATGTTGTCTGGTTTTTTGCCTCAAAACAGTGGCGCTGTTACCATTTCTTTTTGGAAGCAGTCCAACAGGTCCATTAAAAAGAAATGGATATTTGATTCCTTTTCTTTAAGGGAACAGAATGTTCTCTCAAAGACCTGAAATATTTGTGCTTGTCCCTCTGTTTTAAACAGACTTCTTTCTAAGACAGCTTTAAAGCTGAGCATAGTATTGTAGAAGCAATGAAAGAGATCCATGCAGTAGGCCTGTTGCCTTTTTGTGCAGTGAGATGCCCTGAATTACCTAATCTCTAGATCTGATGCGAAACTGTCCAGTTTTCCCTCTGTTAATCGGTAGCAGTGCTTCCAGTGTTGTTGCTTCTTCTGGCCAAAGCTGGAGTCTCCTCTCATAATTAATGAAGTTTGGATTTTGTTTTCATAATATCTTTTTTTTTCCCAGTTCTTAGCGTGTGTGTGTGGCAGACTGCGGACTGATGTGACAGCTGGATTTGGTGTTAGTTGCATATATTGCAAATATTTTGCAAAGAGTAACATTGCATTTTACCTTTCTTGGTGCTCCAGTGCTCAGCCATCCTGGTCACCTTCAGCAGATCACACTCCAGTATCCCACTGCAGTTCTTGTACTGGGGGGCCCGAAGCTGGGCTCGCTGCTCTGACTGTGGGCTCCTGAGCACCCAGTACAGCTCTGCCTGTGGCTTGGGGTGCTGCTTCCTGATGGTGTGCCCATGGCTTTTTGCTAGGGCTAGACATCAGTAGGAGAAGTAAATATAATATGGAGGGATTGGTTTTTTTCTAAGCATGATTTATTATCTGAAGGAAAGTGTTATGATAAGCACTTTTTTCAGTCATCCATTGTATATCTGTGTGCTTTCGTTTTTATGACTTTAATTATTAACTAAGCCTGTTCTTTCTCAGGGGCACGAAGAGAGACCTTTTCTTTATGGTCAATTCATATTGTTTATTTTTAAGTAGAAGAGAGTGATTACTTACTAGATTACTTCAGATGTTCAGCCAGTGAGCTAGTATTGAGCTACGAACCAGAGCTTTTCCTCTTCAGTTTCCTTAGCTGAGGAGCAGAAGCATGTTCCCTGATGTCAGAAAACTAGCAAATGGGGTAAATACCTGTAAGTTTCGGTTCCTAATTTTCCCCAGACACGATGTACATCAGTCATTTGTAGCTGCCTATGACTTCTGCCGAGCAAGTCCGTCTGTATTCCTTCTGGTCTGTGGTAAGCACGCAGCACGTGGCAGCTGTGGGCTGGGAGGTGCACGCAGGCTGTGAAACCGCTGCACACGTTGGGGTCACTGCAGTGGCCTCTCTGGGCTGGGGCTGTGTGAGTGCTGCCAGCGCTAACTTTCCTGCTTGTGGATAGAGGGGTTTGCTAGTAGAAACAGCTTTGTATATATGAGTGCTTTTTTTGGATTCTTGTTTTCAGCAGTTTTTAGAGAGCACTAAGGATCATACGCTTCATCCCCGGGCTGCAAGTTTGCTTGAACAGAAGCCTGAACAGAAGTGGTTCTCTTTCTAAACAGCTTTTTCGAGTTATTTCACTTGTGGCTGTTAGTTGGTGTGCAATTCTCTCACCTTTGTCTTCTCTTCAGAAGTTGTCGGTGTTCAAAAGTTAGTAATTTACTCAGTAATCTTTATGACAGAGATTAGGTGGGAGTGGTGATACGACTCCCTCTTGGATATTTTGCTAAGCTGCTGTCTGCTGTAGAAGGCACTTGTGAATGCAGAAAAAGTAATGTGAGTTTAGAGATCCAGTCCTTACTCCCCTGGGTATACTCCTAGTTATTCTGGCTTTTGCTAGTGTCTCTCTCTTGTACCATGTAGAGATCGCTATCTATTGTCTCTCAGACTGGGAAGGGTATGTCCCAAAGGATGCAAGTACATTTCTTCATGATGGACTCATTTATCAACACAAGATACTAGACCTTGCCTTAGTAAATCCACAGCCCGTTGCTTATAGCTGCAACAGATGAGCACAATTTCGAACATGGATTTCTGTTCCTCAGAAAAGCTAATACAATCACATCAAGCTTAATACATTTCGCAAGTAGTGGGCAGGAGCTGTTATTCCTGATACCTCTTATGATGTATGTGCAGGAGAGTATGTCTTTGAGTGGAGAGATGTTGTTAGCCACTGCTTTGTATTTATGTTTTCTCAACCTCTTTTGGAGAAGAGGGGGGGTTTGCTATCTGATCCTGTTATGTTATGGTGCAAAGGAATTTGCTAGGTAATGTGCCTGGCGCTCTGCCTGCCTTCTGGTAGTGCCATGCTTGTGCTGGGAGGGAGTGAAGTCTTTCTTTGGAGAGGGAAGAAAATGCAAGGCAGTCTATTCTTGGTATATTTGATATAGTCCTCTTCCTTGCAGGTGTTTGGTCTGTTTCCCATGGAAGAATTTTCCAGGAAACAGAAAAATATAACAAAATATTTCTCACTAATGTTGAAATTACATTTGCGTGGTGTCTTTACATAGCACTGTTAAACTTCTTATCAGAAACATCGCTGGCAGGAGGATTGGATCTCTTGCTTGTGGGGAATTAAGGAGCATTTTTGATACCAGGGTTAGTAGTGATTTTGCTGGTCCTAGTGGTTCCACTGTAGGAGTCGTCATCATAAGGACATTTATTCTTTCAGTGTGAAAAGTTCCTGGGGTGCTTAGCAGGCAGGCCATTCCTAGGTTTCCCTGGGCCTCCCGTATTTGCATCTGATAAGTTACGTGAGTCTTCAAGGCTGTGGCATATGAGAGTCTTCACAAATGTGGTTTGGGTTTTGTGATCCTTTGAAAGGGTGGTAGAATCCAAATCAATCAGAGGAGTCGGCATCGAGGGTGGGATGGCTGTTTACAAACTCAACACCAGAACTGAGCAAATTTTACCAGATCTATCTGTCAGGTATGGAAGAGTGGTACAGCAGAGAAGGAAGGAACTATGACCAAACCCTTGTACTACTTTGCATAATATATCTATGGCAAAGTAGTCGCATTTGCAAAGCCCCACTAGGGAAAGGCGTTACTTTGTGGCACAGGATGGCCTCCCAGTGCTTTGGACAGGTGGATTTTACATATACTTCAAAAGTTAGAGTTGACATTGTTGCCGTAGAGAAATAATACAAGTTGTCTCCATCCCAGCCTTTCCACTTACTTTGCAAGTATTGAATTCTGTTCAGTGGCATTGCATTGGTGTTTTTAGAAACTCTCAGCTGTTGAAGCCAAACTCTTCACATTTTAATTATTAAAAGTTTTTTGCATTCCTCAATTCACTTGTGATTTTGATGCAATTATTAAGCTAGGCTTTAGGGATGATCCAAGCTACGCTTCTAACCTATTGAGGTTTTTTGGCATCCGTTCTACTTTTTTATATTATTTTTGAATAAACAAACTGCTAAATATTTACTATAAAGCATATGAATGCAAACATCTTTTGAATGCACACTTGAACTTTAAAATCATAGTACTTCTGTCTGCATTTGAACATACTTGAACTAGAGAATTTATTCAAGGCATATAATACTGAAAAAATATTTACAGTAATGTTACAGGAATCCATGTACAGTTCTGTACAGTTGAGCTCAGGTTGTTGGAGCAAATGTCATCTGAAAGTCTCATGCTTATATCTGAGTACATGTTTTGGGAAAAATGATAAGAATTAGGTCAAATGCCTTTAAATTCAGTACCTGAATAGTAAAAATGCAGGATGCTTGCTGCTAAGTGATTGTCATCACTCTACAGTAGAGACTTTTATCTTGTCCTGCAGTATCTATTCAGTTCTTTTTGATCCCAGCAAACTTCAAAGTTATCCTTCAGTGCAGTTTGTTAGAAGCAAAAGCCCTTTCAGATTCCAGATCAAGCCACAGAAACCATAGCTGGAACTTCGTATAATTCTGTCCTTTTGTTCAGAAGTAAAAGAAACATACAGCAGTTTTCCCATTGAAGTGACATCAAACCCAGCTGTCTTCAGGAAGTAAGGAGATGGTTGCTGGCATGCTGCGGTGGTCACAGCTTTGGTTTTAAATCTTCCTTGCACAATATGTTGGTTTCAGCTGTCCACTGCCTTCTCGATCTGCTGCCCCCATGCAACAGCTTACCACCTCTCAGTTACGCTGCTACAAGATGGTGTGCTGTAACGTAAAGTAAGTCACTGATGTGATACAGAATAAAAATAATCTTCCAAAAAGAGGAACCTGGGACATTGGGCAGCTGTTCCTCCTGTTCTCAAATCCTTTTCTGTAGAGTCTTATAATGATGTACTTTTTGTGTTAATCAACTGTAGCTTGAAGTCATAGGGGGAGAAGTAGTGCTGACCTGATAGGTCAGGAGCATTTAGACATCCATTATATAAATCATGTGAAATTATGCAATTGCACATTCCTTTTAATACCTAGATAAAATCAGCACTCAAATGCAGAATGTCTCCCTAACCCCAGGCAAGGCTGAGTGAGTATTTGAAAAAAATTATTTGCGCATGGTTTTTTTAACATCTCTTATTACTGAAGGCTTCTTTCTTTAGCTGAGGTTAGTCTGCAGCCTTTTTTGAGATAAGGTTTTCTCCAGGTTTTGGGTTGCTTGGATATCGGCAATTACAAAAACACACTGAAATTGTGTGTAAGCAAAAGATTGTGTTTCAGGCAATTAATGAGTGATTAGGATTTCCTGAATAGTTACGATGGACTGATAACAGTTTCATGAGTTGCCAAATCTGGAATATGTTACCGTACGTCTTTGGAGGAAAAAAAAAAACCAGACTCACAACAGCATGGGATTCTTCTTGGAGTAGCTGACTGGTTTAAGGCTTTAGTTTTGTTGAATATTTTGTTGTGGTGGCTACGTTATTCTGTATTTCTTTTGTGTGCAAATGCTTTCAATTTTGCAAAAGACAAATAATTGAGGGCTATTGCAATTTTATTATTTCAGACTCCTCAAGTGTTTTTGAGTAACCTTTTGAAAACCTTTATAGAAAAAGTTTGTATAGAAACCTCTTTCAGAATATTTTAAAGTTTTGCTGATCCTTGGGGAAGAGCAAAAAAACCACAGAACGAGAATAAATTCTGATGTAGTTCTGGTGGCCAGGGAAAGCAAGAAGGGATGTAGAGAAACTAGTGCCAGAACCTGGCCTTCAAAAAATTAGGGAAAAAAATACATAAGATGTGCTTGGATGGAAGTATTGAACATGTAACTGAAGCTTGCAGCTTATTTTGGTTCTCCAGTCATCTTGTCATATTATTTAATGCAAGTGAGTTCATAGCTGTGGACTTGTAGTTGTTTAGAGTTACTTACTTTTAATTATCAAAGCACACAACTGAAGAATATGTGGTATTTGTGTTTGTTGCTCAGCCGGTTCTCTCAAGCTGGAAGTACGTCTGCTGCTTCCATTCCTTCTGTCCCATTTTATTGTTTTACTGGAGAGTTTAAGACTGCAGATCTTTTCTAGATCTTAGGGAAAGAATCAGGTAATAAGGACCAATGCATGTGTTAAGCATTAGTGGATATCAGGAAAAAAAAATAAGGCTTTGGAAAGAATGGCTTATTGATCTGGGTCTTTAACTGGCTGCAGTGTCTGTATTTCTGATGCCTATCAATGTCCTGTCTCATACAGCTTTTTAGCCACCTTTGTGTTGGGTGAGGGTTGTGCCAGTCCTCTGGCTGGCATGTCAAGGTAACTACATTTGGACAGAGCTGGTTTCACATGGAACTAGTAGCAGAGATCTGAACCTAAATTCCCTCTGGGAATCTAGGAATAACCCTTGAATTATTTTACTTTTACACCAGGCAGCCAAGTTGCAGATGTAGTTAATCTTAACATAGGCTAATTTATTTTTGATGAATCTGAAGTCATCTAATTACTAGCTTAGTCTGAAATTTGCTTGTGAGATGTTACTTATCCTACCTTTAATCTGAAATACTTAACAGGCTTATTAATTGTGTAGGGGAAGGTGATGTGTTTTCTGCCTTATTTACACATGAACATAATGCAGAAAAAAAATGTACAACTTACAGCTTTTGTATGCAGCGTTGTACAGTGTGAAGCGTAATTTGAATTTTGCCTTGCACCTGACTCAGGGTGTCCACACACTGCAAATGCTTTTGGAAACGGTACTCCATTTGAACTACTTGGCTGGTAGGAGGTGTGTGTAAGCTGGTTCAGGACTTTGAAACATGAATGCTAATGTAGAAATAGTGTGTTGTGGGGATGCATCAGTCAGCTTGAAAGTGTCTTGGCTGCTTATGGAGTCCTTGAAATCAGCTGCTGTTGGCGTGCTTAAATTCCTCGATTAAAGTGGTTATGATGGAGGTGCTAATCTGAGCAGTCAGCAGTGAAATGCAACATTCTAAATTGTTTTCCTTTTATAAGTCCTATAAATGAATAGATGAGTGGATCTGAAGAGGTTTCTTTGCATCTGCTCTGGCATAAAAGTTGCTATAATCTTGAGCCAGTATTTTCCCCTCAAGTTTTTATTTGGGATTTTTTTGTTTATATAGGAAATAAAAACTAAAGGGGCTCTTTACTAGGTATTGAGACAGTTTCTAAGGTAGTAAATGCTACTTAATGTTTTCGTAATAATAATAATAATAAAAGCTTGACATCTAGTCCTCCTAACTGCGTAACAACATCTAGTTATTTAAGGTGGCTTTTGGTGTAGTTGTAGATGCACATGGTCTGAACAAATACGTAGTGTGGGGCAAGTGCCCGTGATGCAGTGGAAGCTCTGAAAACATGTTGCATTTACTTCCGTAGTTTGAGTGACTTCACTGTATAGATCACGCGATTGGAAGTTTCCCTTGAGTTTTAAACATACAGAAAAACTGTTTTACTTTGTGATGGATTAAGATTAGAGTGCACATAGGTTCTGCCGGAATAGGTTTATTTGGAGGATCAGTTAGGTGAACCATTAGTGCTATTGTCAGTGCAAAAGCAATAATAGGAATTGTAGCTGAGAACTTGAGGTAATTTCTCTTAATTAAAACAGACCAAACCAAACCCAGTACCTTGCTCCTAGTGTCTGTGTATCTTTCTACAGCCAGTTCATCATAGCTATATTTCTGATGTAAACGTTTTACTGTTAAAATTATCATTTGCAGGCAGAAAGGGTTTGTCTTGGGGTATTCATACTCTAGAGCTGTGAAAGCTAATTCAGAAGTGTTTTAGGAAAGTGATTGCAACTATTTGCAGTGCTAGGAACGATAAGCCTGATGACTGCTTTAATATACTATTTAAGTCTTGAGATTTTTCTGCTCTGAGCAAGAATGTGGACCGCTAATGTATTGCACACATCCAGTATCTGCCAAGAAAGGCTGAGTGACCATATAGTTCAAGGCATGAACTGAGACAGCTGAAAAGCAACACTTGTAAGCTGAAGGTATAATTAAACCTCCTGTTAGGCTGGGAAAGGGCTGCAGAGTCCAGCCGGTTGGAAAATAAAGCCAGTTTTCATCTGAAGTAAAATGTGATCAGTAAGCTTCAGGTGGAGCATTGCAGTAAGACTTGCTGGTTACCCCTTAACTGCTGGCTGCTCTTCCACATCATAAGATTTTGTTGTTGTTGTTATTGATTTGGATTTTTTCAACTACCAGCATAAGCTGAACAAGTAGTCACTGTGGAAAATGTTACAGCAAGGCTTAATGTAGCCCCCAGACCTCGCCTAGCTGTATTTAAAACTGCATTTGCCATTTTTTTAGTAAGCTGATTCTGCATAAAATGGTACTTTCTCTTTTGAGGGGCAGGTGTAGAGAAAGTGATTAAATATGTATATATTTGGGACTCAACATATTTATATTCAGCAAAATAATTTGCATGATGCGCAAGTTTAGCAAGCCTTCATGGTTGGGTACTCGGAATGGTGCAGGGATGAGTCATCAAACTGCTACAATTACACAATTTGGTACTCATTGTCCTTGTAAATACAACATATTAATATAGGATGGATACAGGCAGTTTTGGATTACTGACTCTTTATTCCAGACGTTCAGAATATTAAATGAGAGTTAGGGTGTCTTTGAAATGGTTACGCAAGGAATACGTTAGACGTGATCCCGCAGTACCTGTTGAGGTAAGCCTGCCCCTAAGAAGTAATAAGCTATTATGTACTTACAAAAACCCCAAGACATGGACGACTTGAATTGGCTGAAAGATCAAAAGCATCCTCCCCATCTAATTTTAGAAACTACACCTGCTGCTGAAAACACTGGATGTCTCTTGGGATTGCAATAGTTATATTTTTTTTCTAGTGATGCCAGTTTGCTCAGTGGAAATACAGACGTGCTGGAAAATAGCTGGTAACTTGGACAAAAGTAGCACTTTTTTGTTTGTTTTTTACTGCAACCTACATTTTTTTTTTTAAGGTTTAATCAGTAAATTATATATATATTATTTTTTTTTAAATTTATGAGAACCTGTATTACACTATTTCTGAAGTTCTAAAAGCCAGCAGAGTGATTTTGCTGTTACGGTTCTTACTTCATTGGCAATTATGCTTTGCAGGTTGGGGTATGAATTAAGAAATTAACTGCTCTGCCAGGCTTCAGAATGCAGTTTATGCCTATTAAAAGGATGTGTCATCACCAAAAGCTCTGTGGTGGAGTCAGAGCCCCCTTGCTTAGTGTTTCATGGAATTGGATCAGAAGAGTAATTCTAAACTGTTGATCATGTTTTTAAATGAAATTACGTACAAACAAGTTACGTAGTGTAGTCCTGTGTGGACACAGCCCATACTGATCTGACTTCTGAGATTAATTTCCTGTTAAGCCAGACATACTGAATATTAAAAGGTATGCAGTTACTTATTTACAGATCAGCAAATAAATTTTGTAATGAGGTTAAGGTGAAGACATACTTTAGAAACAAAGTGAAATCAGTGGTACTAATTGCCAGTCATCAGAGCATTAGTGATTAAACAAGATAACTTGTTTAGTACCTGCTTGTAGTCTTCTGAACCCATAGAAATAACTGTTCTGGAACATTTAGGTGAAGGTTCTGTTTCTCTGAGCAGTGACAGGAGCAGGAGACTGTTGGTTTTGGGGGATTTACTGCTCTGGACAAAACTTCCTGATGGGCTCTTGAGAGGTGTCAAACTGGGTATGTGAAAGCATTGGGTATCTTTAAAAAATGTTTGTATCTACAGCTTGTGGTCAAACTACAGCATTTCTTTTTAGAGACTTGAAACACAAACTAGGTAACTGTGTGCTGGTACTGAATTTACCCCATCTTCCTGTACGCTTTTTGGTGGTTAGTCAAAGGCCAATTAAAAATGATGCCTTATTTTCAGCCTAAGGGTTTCTTTTCTAATTTTGCCTTCAGCTGTTGGATCTTGGTAGACTCTTTTAGTATTTCAAGTCTATTTTTGTTTGAACTTCCAGCAATAACTGCACTAAAATAAAACCTGGCAATTGGCAGAGTAGCTAGCTAGGTAAGAAATGGAGCATATTGAGCTTAATTTGTGCAGATCCCAAGTGCTTATATAAATCAGCTAATTTAAGCTGAAACTAGCAGTTACTAACACAGATGTCAAATATAGACAAGTCCGTGGTCAGCAGAGTTAACTTTCAGGTTAGAATCATAGAATATCTCAAGTTGGAAGGGATCTGTAAGGATCATTGAGTGTGGTTCCTTGCTCGTAGGAAGCTTGTAGGACTACCTAAAACTAAATCAAGTTTAACTGGATGAACCTTAGAGCTTTCTTTTCCGATGCTTTATAGTGACTGTGGACAGCGGATCAAGTTTATCTACCATCAGTTATTTTCAGAGTCTTTATTTGGAAAATCATTTGGCTGTGGGCTCTCTTTTCTACTTTTCTGAAGGGATTTTTTTTTTTTTTTTGCATAAAGGTATCACTTGATTATCTCACTAAATTAAAAAAACCCATGTGTTTTATCTTAGTACATAATTAACGGAGAAATATTGCAAGGAACCATTTCGTACAGGCAATCTGAGTGAGGTTAAATCCATAAGCTGGAGCTGGTTGTTGCTGGTGCTGTCTTCTCTGTGGAGCCAGACGTCCGATTTGAATAACCGTCCATACCTTCTTACACAGATTCCTTTGACATGGAATCTTTTATGTTGTTCCTCTGTATATAGCCTATGGCTATGCTTCTGAAGAAATTTTTTTGAAGTGATGAGTCTTTGCAGTGGTTAGGATGCTTTGTCAGTGACCACCTATTTCTGACCCGGCATTTGGAAGCACTGTAGTATTTTTTGTATTTCTTTGCAGATGTGTATATACAGATCTTGAGGGGTGTGATATGTAAGGGGTTTGGTGCACCTTGTGCAGTTTAAGTAGTGATTTTCCAACTTCATTTAGCTCTTGTGCTACAGTATATTAAGGCTCTCGGTAGTTAAAAGAAGAAAATCCTCTCATATTCCTGATCAAGTGTCAAGTTGTTGTTGTTAAACGCTATTTAACAGGTTCCTGGATTGGAAAATAGTGACCATGACATCCTAAGGAGAGGCTTGCATTCATTTTGAAATGCTTTAAACCACTTGGGGTTTTTTGTCTGTACTAAAAGCAGGAAGCCATGAGGGACACATGCTCATCGCTTTCAGATGGTAAAGGTGGTTCCCCAGCTTTTTCCTTACTGATGTGGTCCAGTCACCACCCAGGATGGTGGATTCCTCTCCTCCTCTGGGTGAATGTGTAATTAAAACCTTCAGCAATCCTTGTGCTGGCAGAGCTGGCTTCAGAAGGCAATGTGAGTTCACGGAGCTCAAGCATAATCTGCTTGGTTTGACTTCAAGATATCCAAGTATGTGTCAATTACTTTTTAAAATTGTTTCTTCAGCTTCTCTAAGGTCAGATGTAGATGTGATTTGTTAAAGGAGATCAGAGTCTGTTTGGCTGAACTGTTTTGATTAGTTTTGCTTATTTTGTAATTTTAAGTGAATTTTCCTGGTATGATTTTCAGTGAGTAGGGAATTTTGTCAAAAATCAGATTTTAAAGACATAGCTTGGTCTTTAACTCAGATCAGAATTACTGGTCTCAAGGGTAGTGGGAAAATAGTAGTTCTTGTTTTCTATCACTTTCCCTTTCGTTTTAGCCAAAAATACAATAATTGAAGACTGCCTTTCTTTTTTTTTTTTTCAAGGTAACACAGCTACTGTCTAGTTTTGTCCATCCGTTCTTTGTACCCTGGGAGTCCATTCTTGGATAGGGAAAAGTTTCTCATCAAAGAAACTTAGCAATGTTGTCTGCCTTGCTAGGTACTACTCCTGCAACTCGTGTGTCTTGTCCCAGTTCCCAGGATTACTGCTATCACCTCTGTAATTGCTCTCTAGATACTGGCACTAAAACTGGGTTAAAGAACAAAGCTGCACCATGCAGTTTCTCCTCAGAGTCAATTAAGTGACTGAAGGCACTCCCAAGTCCTGAAGCATGGTGCAAACCCAAGCGTTACCTGCTTATAGCTAAGACAAATTTGGTAGGAATCTGGTTAGCCCGTGGAGGATAGAATTCTGCTAGAAAAGACGCAGCTTTTTTTCATATCTGTCATGAGTGAGATGAGCCTTGCAGGCTGAGTGCCATTCATCTACAGAAAAACTTAGGTGCTTTTGCACCAAATGTCGTACAATCCTATATACATGGAACTATTACGCTTGAGATGCCCGTTTTAGTTGCTACCAAGTAGCTAAGGATCTTCACTGAAACAGATTCATGAAGTTTTATAATACCTACAAAATCTTTTGCCTTTGAGGATCATTCATGGTTGTTCTTTTTCATTAATTTGGAAGCTTTTCATAATCTCCAAAGGAAATGAGCTTTTTGTAATTATGCTTGTCAGTTCCTCTTTCTCCCCAAGTAACTGTTGAACCTGTTTGCCATGTTCATCTGCATCTCATAGAAATCCCAAAGACTTGTGGTATTGTGGAGCAGAAAGACTAAAGAAGGCTTGAAGTTACTGCAGAACTAGGCAAGGAATATGAGATGCAAATCTTCAGGAAACAAGCTTTTAAAACTAAAACTACAACTTGTAGAGCAATTTGTAAATTTTACTGCCATTGCTGGTTTTACTGTTAGTGAAAATAAAAGACAGAGGCTTTTCTTGGTGTAATTTATTCAGTTGGGTTATAACAACTATAAGGCAATGGAAAACATCTCTGCTTAGACCCATTGTTACCACTTCGCTGTTGCTGCCATTCTCAGTAGGGGATGGAGAGCGCTTACTCCAGGCTGACTAATTAAGGAATGACAGCTGGTTGGAAATAATCATTCTACTCTCGCAAGAGCTGTGAGCAACTTAACAAGAATTTCTGGAAAAAATGAACTTATAAACAGGATTAATTGACCATATTTAGAGGCTGTGCTTCCACTGTGAGAAGCTGCTAGGCTCTTGTGTTGTGGGGGTGAAAAATCAGCCGTGTTCTTTCAGAGCCTGCGAGCGCAGGTCGCTCGTATTGCCGGGGCTGACGGTCCTGCTAGGGTAACTGGAATGAGAGGTCACAGTTTGCAGGTCTTGATGCTGTTCAGCAGCAAAGCTGCAGGGAAATGAAGTCAAGTCCATGTTAACGCCACCAAAAAGCTACTTGGGAAACCTGCAGAGGTGGGGTGGGCAGCACGGTAGTTTTATATAGAGGGTGGGTGAGGTTAACAACAAGGTACACGTGGAGAGAAGGGACCAGCAGGACGAAGGGAAGAGTTGGATTTGGGGATGCCTATCTATCTTCTTGCACAAGAGCTGGAGGCCTTCCTGAGCAAGGACTAGTGACACCAGCTGTTAGGAATTTTGAAATTATTCTTTTGCCAAGTGCTGTGGATGTACAGGACAGATTAGAGTTGTCTAATTGCTTTTTCCAGGACAGGATCCATACCTGGCCATCTTTTAGTCTTCAGCTAGTAGGCTTAAGTGCTTTAGAGACACATTATAGCTTAGGATGTATGTAATCAGGGGAATGACCCAAAAATTGTTTAAGACAGAAATAGAGCAAATTTATTTGGAAGAGAAGATATAATAGGGAAAACAAACTATATATTTGGGAGCAGAAGGGGAAAGAATGAAGGAAGGATTAAAATCTCAAGCTCTAAAATATGGTAAGAAAATTGGAGTGAGTTTAGGATGGGAAAAGAGGGAAAACACCATAAACGAGGTGGTAGTAGATACCATTAAATTAACACAACTGCCTACTTCCTGGTTAAATGCATAAATACAGCGTTATATTTCCAGCCTAAAAGTCAGGCTGTGTAGTCTGCCCTCATGTTCACAGCCCAGATGTTGAGAGGGTATGGAAATATCAGCAACAGTACTGCCTGTGCCAGGTCACCCATTTGTGGATCTAAGACACTGTCACTTTAGCCAGGAGTGGGCTCTGATGCTCTGAAAGAAGAGGGACAAGCGGCAAGGGGTAGGAGAAGTGCAGTCCCTCCTACTTCTCCCTTGTATCAGTGGACATGCCACGGATGGAGCATGTCCCTAAAGCCTGCCACCCAGTCTTCTTTACCTAGGCAGCAACAGAGCCACGGTAGAATTGAGTAGGTGTGCACCAAAGACAAAACTTTGCTCTGTAATCTGCTTAGCGTGGAAGTTTGCTCGGTTTGGTGAAGTTTGTGTTATTGCCCGTTTTGCATTACAGTGCTGCTCTGCAAGTTTGTATTCCTAGAATGAAAAAATGTGACATTTAGGAGACAGTTCTTATCCTACATCCCAGGGAAAGCTAGCGATGATCTCTGAAGGTACTTCCCAACCAAGGAGCAGAAGAAAACAATGGCAGAGTCCTGCCATGACCTACCGAAGGAAAGTTAGATTGGAGCTAAGTTGGTATCATGTGAGATTTCTGTGAATATGCTGACCCAAGCCATCAACGTTTGATATTCTCAATGAGAGGTCCTGTTCCTTGCTCTTAGCTCACAGGATTGATGCATATATTTAGCCTTCAGCTGCAAAAGGGATGACATGCTCTTACTCATTTAAGGACATACTAATTGAAAACAGTTAACAACATATAATCACTATAATGACTATTTCTACACATTCAAATTTAAAATAAAATGAAGAAAAGCCCTGCATAATTCTCTGGAGTCATGTTTGCTTTCCAGAATAATGTAACTGGTGTGGGCCAGTTGGGTACCAGTGAGTCTGTGGATGATGTGTGCTCCTTCTTGTGGCACCGTGTGGCAGGAGAGCATCGTTCGCCCACCATGTGCACATAAGTGGTAGCGCTGGTTGTGAACAGTCTGTAGTTATGAATAACTAGAATGGCAATTGAGGAAGTATGATTTTGAAAATGTGGAATGTGTCGTTTACTTTTCCAGTGTTACTGTTCTGTGTATGTCCAGAAACACTAAAATACGTCTATCTGTGGAGTAACACAAAACCTTTGCTGCCTCTGGCCATCTCCTGGGCTTGTGTTTTGTCATTGTCATGTGTGTTGTAACTAGATATACTTAAGTTCTTCCATCACCCAGTGGACATAGTTTTTATAATGTAATCTTTTGTCCACGTGATACGTGTTTTTTCATACCTTACTGCAAGGCAGAAAAGGTTTCAAGGTAAACTTCAGACAAAGCAGTGTAGTCAAGTGGTGGAGGAAGGCTTGCCTGAAGGGGTAATACTGGTAATCTTGGGGGTTTTCTGGGTTTGGTGTGGTACATCCCTTACACAAGGAGGAGAGGAAGCAGTGAATGCTTTTGAGTGGAATTGTGTTTTTTGAATGGGGATGGATGTAGTTGTTAAGGAGTTAATCCATAATCTGTGACGGCAAGAGTAAAGGAATTGTGTGACTTATTCCATCATGTGTTTCACTTGAGTGCGTTGTTCCTCTTTCTACTGAGACAGCTGGTAAGAGGGGAGAAGGCTGAAATAAATGCAATGTTTTAAGACATTTAAGGGCTTTTCACAATAGCCCTCTGCCAGTTTGTTGGTGTCTCCTGGGGGTGAATGATAGGGAGGACAGGGTTGGTGGGAAGCTAAATGAGCGGTAATTGCCTAGGTGTGGGGTACCAATGAGTAGGTGGAAATAGATGGTAATTGTGTTATGGACAGCAAAAGGGAGCAGAGAATTAAGAAAAGGAAAGGGAAGAATTGAGTTAAGAGTTTGAAAAACTGAGGTAAGCTGTAAGAGAAACATTTGCAGCTGAATGTTTGTAGAAATTCTTACATCTCTTGTTCTCGAACAAAAGGGAAGAAAACAGTAGGGAGGAGCAGTTATAATGTGGGGAGAACACTGTAATTAAGTCAGGGTAAAGAAAGATGGTGACTGCCAAGGGTTATAGGACACAGACTGTGGCAGGGAATTACAAAGACGTTCTGCGAGAACCGTCCCTCCTCCTTGTGGTAAGCTAGAGCTAGGAAACAAAACCAACATATTCTGTTGCATGAAGTAGTGTATAGTGATTTTTTTCTTCTTTTTTTTTTTTTTAACTAGATGTATGCAATTTAACTTTGGCAGAAAGTGCTGGTTGATTACTTTGACAGGTTTAATTACTTTGGCTTGAGTAGGATGAAAGTGAATTTATTTCCCAGTGAGAAAAGCGTTGAAAGGCTGCATGAAAACCTGTCAAGGGAAACTGAAGAGGGGTTGGGGAGTTATCTTTACAGTAAATGGAATTGATAAACATGTCAGTTAAAAGGGGAATTTATTCAAAATACCCAGGTTTTTTTGGCCAGAAATCTTTGATAATTCTATTCACTGGGAAAATGAATTTTATCTGTTAAGTTGATTTGCTTTTTCATAATGCTTGTCGAGCAAGGAATTACCATAGAATAAAGAAATTGAAGTTTATTTGGTTTTTTTTCCCCTAGAACACGTCAGTAATGGAGGATCAGAATGAAGATGAGTCTCCAAAGAAAAATACCCTATGGCAGGTAGGACTAACAGTTGCGTGGAAAGAGAGTTGGCATGATTTTGTACATTCCTGCTTTTGAGAAACTTCCAAATCTTGCATCTGCATAATCATCCTTGTATGTAGTTGATTGTATCATCCTAAAATTATCTCAGCCTTCAAGTGAAGGATAACGCCAATGAATAATACTTGAGAAATTACTAGATCTTCTCAGATTTTGTAGTTTGTGCTGACCTTGGAAGGCCAATTCTGCATCAAAGGATACTTGAGATACAGTTCAACCTTTCTGAGCATGTGACTGTCCTTTAAAAGGGAAATTTCAGCACCTTCACATGGCAAGCACTTGCAACCCATTTGCTTTGAAGAAGTTTGGGAATATTTCAGAGCTGACAGTTGTTCCCCAACAGCTCTCTTGGTCTCCTGAAGGGCTCAGAAGAGCCTGGCATAAATCGTTGGTTCTATTTACTAATTAGTAATGAGTCCTGGGGTGGTGTTCTTGTAGCATCCTTATCTGTAGGTAAAGCTCCCAGGATTTTAATGGTGTTTTTATGTGTGTGTCCCAAACATTGACATGAGCTGTGTTTCAAAATCAAAGCAAGCCCTTGATATTGTGTAATTGTCCGTTTTCATTTATGGACGGGCAGTTTGACACTGACATAAAGGTCTTGAATTTTTGTGTTAATTAGAATATTAATATCCAATGTCAGCATGTCTGTAAATGTGTATTATTTTAACTGCTGGAACCCGAGTAAATAATTCGAGGAGGGAGACTGCAATATGCAGCAGAAATCACTGGTTTAATCTGGAAAAGTTTCTTCTGAAAAGAGTTAATATCCTTGCTGTTTAAATGGTAAGAGGTGTAAGAGAATTCAAGTCTTTCAGTGTAAGAAGTGAGTTACAATTACCAGCAAAGTCCTTTCATTGATCTTTTATCTATGGAAGATGAAGTTTATATGGTGTAACTTGTAGCTTTGAGAATGTTTTGATTATTTGCTTGCATCTTCTCACATACTCTTCCTCGAGAGAGTTCTTTATAAAGCTGTTTCTGTTTTTTATGTTTAAATACTAATACTCCTTTTCTAAACACAGATAAGTAATGGAACTTCATCTGTGATTGTCTCAAGAAAAAGACCATCGGAAGGAAACTACGAAAAGGAAAAAGACTTGTGTATTAAATATTTTGACCAGTGGTCTGAATCAGATCAAGTTGAATTTGTGGAACACCTTATTTCACGAATGTGTCACTATCAGCATGGACATATTAACTCTTACTTGAAGCCCATGTTACAACGGGACTTCATCACTGCGTTACCAGGTAAACTAATCCTTATTTTACAGGAGGTGCTTTTATAAATATACTTTTTTTAATTCTTTGGGTGTATGCAGCTTTTCAGAATGTCCTTCAGATTGAGATTGTCTTGTATAAATAAAGTGAAGCTTCCTAATTAAAAGAAGGGCAGGAGGGTAGCTGAAATCATTCCCTTCTGTGATTAATTGAATTGGCCACTGGATGCCAGTGTTGTTCCATGTAAAAGTAGTTTGAGTAGCATATCCGGAAGACTAGTTTGTGTGTAATTTGAAACTTGAGTTGTTGCTAAAGTTGTATCTCTGCAAGCTCTGGTCTAAATTCCGTTTTCATATGGACACCATAGATGTAGAAAAATACTATAAAGGTGTTTTCATTCATTCATTACATTTTAGTTTTGTTCTGAGTTTCCTAAATCTTAAATAAAAAGCTGCCTGCTTAGATGAGTGAATCTGGTTTGTCTGGTCTTGTTACTGACTCGAGAGCAAAAGCACTTGTGGATTTTTATTCTGTAGTCCAGCCATGATTCCTTCTTCCAGCTGCTCAGAACAACTTTTGTTGTTTTTTACAATGTAAATACTGGGAACTGTTCCCATGCCCAGCCCTTTTTGAAGGTGATGTGGTGTGTGAGGAATATCTGTATAAATTGACCCAGGAACTTAATCTGAGCTGATTGAAATCAATCTCCTCTTGAACTAATGTCACATTAAAAGATAACAGCGCAGTACTACCTTTTAAAAAGATAGTCTCACTTCTTTTAAGCAAAATTCTTTTGTTGTACATGGAAATAGTCTTTGCTTGCTACTATCCTCACTGATTTTACACCTGTGAGGATGCAGGAAAAATGGAAAACGTTTGTGGTATCTGGCTTCTTTTTGTTTCAGTGGAAAAAAGTGATAATTCTGCTGTGCTGTTCCGTAAGTGGGTGGCAAAACGTTTAGTTTGCAGGATCTATCCTTACAAGTTGGGCAGTGGTTGGTCTTTTTACTGCACATCACAATCATGGAGTATGGCTAATACTGTACCAGCTGTTGCAAGTCCCGTTGATGAGAGTGTCTCAGAAGCCTCATTGATGAGCCTATGCTCATTGTTTTTCCACATCTGTCAACAGTGTTTCCTCTAGCATGTG
The DNA here is from genome assembly GCF_963210335.1 of Falco punctatus. NCBI lineage: Eukaryota > Metazoa > Chordata > Aves > Falconiformes > Falconidae > Falco > Falco punctatus. The sequence continues at coordinate 46,426,616 of NC_137588.1, forward strand.
AAAAACAACTCTCAAAAGACAGTGGTACGTGGTGGATAGCGTAATTGCGAGAGTGACTTAAGTCACTACTGTGCTTTTGATTCTCTTAATTATCTTTAAGATGTTGATCTTAACACTCCTTGCATGGTCTCATGCAACTTCTGCTTCTTCCTTAATCAAATTGCAACTCTGACCCTTGAGCACTACCTCATCACCTTTGATTAGGAAAGAAAGTCCCTTCCATATCTGTTTCGTGTGTTAGAACTATAGGAGCGCTATACACTGTGTCAGGCAAGTAAAACCCTGCCAGGCTTCTTCTGAAATGTGTTTCTAAAATAATGAAAGCCTGTGCAGTTGGATGATCTAAGTGACTGTTTTGTATCTGATGTTAGTCAGTTTTATAGAGTTGACATCCCACATTTGGGTTTCATTTTCATACAAAGTGATATTTACACATTGAGCTTTGAAATCCCTGTGGATTTTAATTGTTTTAATTTCTTATTGAAATTCAACCAAACCTTCATCTGGTACCTATAATCAATAACAGATATAACTTTTCAGCATTTTCTATAAAACTGCAAAAGCTCTTGTAGAGGCATAAGAATTGAGCATATTTTTCTTTGGAAAATGAACCAATAAATCCTAGATGCATTTTACTGTAGAAAATTGATAGATTTTAGTACCTGTTGGAGAAACTGTTTATGAAACTGAACGCTTACTATCTTTTAATGTAAAATAGGTATGTGCAGCTATTTCAGATCTTAATGCGTCTTAAACTTAGTCCTGTATGTTGTCTGAAATGCTTAGATAGGCCCACTGTAATTACCTGTGCTTTGGACCTGTTTCTACTGTGTTAAGTAGGATAAATATTTTACTTGATGTCTTTTTTTTTCTAATGCAAACAATTTAAATCTGTGCGCTTTTGCAAGCAGTAAAAATCTTAAAATAGACTTGGTGGCAAAGCATTTGTGTATTTGTGCTCAGTATGCAATTTTCAAGGCTCTGTGTGGTCACAGAAGAAGAGATTGCCGTATTTTAACATCAGGAAACACTTGAGTTTCTGACTTTGTAAAAATCTGGTTTTAACTGTGGCCAGTGTAATACAGAACTGTGAAAATTATGCATCTTAATAAAGGGCTTCTGCCTGGTAATTTGCAGTTGATCCTTAAAACTCAATGGTTTCATAATGAACAAGCTGTGTGTGTAAAGTGTGCAGTCCCAGACCGATGCGCATACGTGTATATGCTCTGGCTGTTGTGGAGATGTGGTAGCTCGTTGCAGTTAACTTTTATGGAAAACCTGGATTTAGTTCAGGTAAAGATTAATGAGCATTTGGTACTAGGATTACACCACAAGCAGGAGCCTGAAAAAGCCTTGGGTTAGTGAAGTGAATAAAAACAAGCGGAGCACTTGTCACTTGGATTTTGTCTCTCCAGACACTGGGTCTGATAGTTCTGTAGATAGGCAGTCAAGTCTAGATCTTCTCAGGAACATTCCTGACCTGTAGAAAACAAAACTGACCTTAGGAAGGAAGATTTTCCTGGTACTTTATTTGGAGTGTTACTGTCCTTGGGAATATGTTCTAGCCCTGTCTCTAAATGTTTGGTCTGCATGTTACAGTGAAATGATTTTTTTAAAACTGGATTTTGAGAGGGACCTGGGTGTTAGCCTGGTACTTCTGAATTCTGCACATGCCACAGAAAGGCACCAAACACATTGCAATACCCTGTCCTGTTTGCACTCTGGAGCAGTCTCCGTCACACCGTTCCCCCAGGCGGAGCAGAGGCTTTGCTGCGGGGTGACTTTTGTACCTCCTCTGTCTGAGGAAATGGCATTAATGCCCCGGTGCCTCTGCCAGCTCTTCACCTCTGCTTCACATCAGCTTGTTGACAGCCAGAAATGGCAACAGTGATCTCTCCAAGAAAGGCTTAGCTTTTGGATGAATTGGTGGTGGCACCTTGGTCATTCAGGTTGCATTTCTAGACTTGAAGCTTGAGAGGAGGCTTTGGAGCCAGGTTTTCACAACTGTTTGTCAGAGGGTTGTTACTGCTTTTTCAAAGGCAGTTTTGTGAAAGACTGAACAATTGCAAAATGTTCCTGCTTTGTTGTGTCTCATTTTTCTTAATGAGATTTAATCTGGAGTACTATCTTTTTGAAAAGTAATATTTCATAAGGAAAAGAAAACTAAAAGCAGTTGAACGCAAGTTGCTGAGTACACACATTGTATTACATGGACACATTTCTGTATAGGAAATCATTAAAACCATGGACTTCAACAATCCTGTGTTTGCCTTGTGCTAAAAGGTCTTAAGATGGGGAAAGCAAGCCCTGGTGTATGTTGTCTTGTGATCCAAATACCTTTTTATGGTTTCAAAATTGTAATACAAATCAAATTCTTCAATGCTGCTTAAATGACATGTACATTCTTACTCGTGCAAAGGATTTAAAATACGATGTGGATTTCTAGTAATGGAATATGCTGTATATTAAACTCCTAAAGTGTTTGTGCTCGATTCAAAAACTATCGAAAAACAAGTGATACAGTAGTCCTAACTCTGAAAAGCATTGCAAGTTCCGCTCTCAAGCTGACCCGTTCAGTGTCTTCTGAAAGATACTAGAGGTACGGTGGAATAGGTGGGAAAACCTCAAACCCACCAAGAGCCAACCACAGAACCATGCACTGGCTGCCTTCAAAGGATGCCTTGCAATGTAGCCTTTTTATTAGGTTGGTTATTGGTAACTTTACAGCTCCTGGGAGCTCTCATCCCTCTTTCGGGAGAGGCTGATTTAGTTTGCTGCCAGGAGATGGCAGTAACAGATAAACTTTTAAAATATTATTTTGTGCGTGAATATAGTTTGAAGATCTGTTTGTCAGTTTCTCCCTTGGGAATTGTTCATTTCACAGCTGACATGTTCATAATTTTTACATTTCAGAAACTGCTCAGAACTATAAGTGAGGTGTTTTGCAAGCCAGCATGGCTACTTTGTCCCATAACCTTTCTTTAAATACATGGTTGAAGTAAGTTCAGGGTTATGGTTTGCTTAGTGCTTTATGACTAAAAGCATTTAAGCATCCCTCGTCTAAGAAGGTTTGTATACATGTGATGATTATTTTACTTATGCCAGTTGGGCAAAATTATGCCTCCCATCTTTGGAATGAGAAGAGTATCCAGCAGGTGGGTACCTGTTCAGCATGGATCCTGTTGTCCCATCTTTACTGGAGAGCAGTAGCAGTTTTGACCAAAAATGTGCTTAAGGGCAGCTGTTCTGTGACTGTACAGGCAGTTTATTGGATGAACTTTGCATCATTCATTTGCTCATTCACCTACAACCTTTCAGATGCATGAGTAAAGAATTCTACACCTTAAAAGTGCAGACACTGAAAGATTTGCCTGTCATCATTGTATCTTGTACTACCGGCTTGTTTGGAGCCCAGGCTGGAATGTGTTTTTTCTTCTAACAAAGGGGAACTAAGGTCAGCTGAAAAGGTTAGTTTGATGTGTGCCCCTGCTCTTCTGCCATGCCACTGCCCATTAAAAACTCCTTTCACATCATCTTTGTATCTCTGGGAGAGCTGGAAGCTGGTGCACTTGTCATTCAGCCACATTTTGCAGAAATACTGTTGGCATCAGGGTGTTTTCCTCTCTTTTTAATAATTTCTGGGTCTGCTGGTTTAACTGTAACCTACTTTGGTTTTTATTCCCAGTTTCTTCTAACGTCTTCCAAACTTTGCAGTCATTTATTTTTGTATTTAATTAGTAACTTTGAAACATAGTAGCCAGATGCTGGTTGACCTGAATTATCAATTTTGTCATTTCCTAGCAGTATCGTTGCTTTTGTTAGCCAGTGATTTGACTAAATATCCCTGTGTGGGGTAAACATTAATACACCTTTAGCCCTGACCTATCGTGCACACGCTGGGAGGATAGTGCAGGCGCTGCTCTGGAGAGGGAGTGGAGGGCGATCTAACCTCGGGTGTTGTATGATGGCTGTTGAAAGAAAAATGACATAGTGAAGTGGGAGCCTTAAACACCTTTTATACAGGAACCTCAGCGTGCTGCTCTACTAATACAGAGTTTGTAATTATGATGGTTAATTGCCATATCTGTGCTGTTTGCTTTGGGAACTGCAATGCTTTATGTAGGAAGTTCTTCCTCTTCAAAACGTAATGTGCCCTGTGCTGGCAAAATATGAGGAGGACTATTGTGTAATTACAGCATTGTAGATGTACTAGACAGTCACTTGCTCTGTATAGACTGATCTTACATTGTTGAACGTGACTATTTTGTACTGAACTGTAAAATAACTGTTAGATCTGTTCCTGTTTAAAACATGGCATGTGCCTTGTTCACACCTGTAACCTTCAAAATCCAAGAAGTGCTTACTGAGCAGACTCATTTATTTCCTTTATTTTTATCTGGCTGTCCTCCGTTTTGCACAATGAATTAGTTTGTCCCCATGATACCCAAGGATTCATGATTTTAAACAAACTCTTGAAAATGACCTTGCAGTGATTGGATTTTCTGGAAAAACCTTGAGAACTGTTTCGAATCACATCACATCGCAGTAAGATAAATATATCCTAAGTAAACAGTATTTAGAATCTGAGAGTTATTTACTGGAAAGGTTGGGATGGGGCAGACTGGAAGACCTCTTAACAATGTATTTAAATGCCCTGGTGCTTTCTTCAAAGCAGTGATGTAGGAGATGGTGCAGCTCAAAGCTGCTCTGAGACATGGTGTAGCTGGGAGAGAATGTGCTGGTTTGGAAGTGGCTGGATTTGAGACCCACCAGCTATTTGGACCTTTGTTTCAGTTATTTTGAATCTGTTATTATGACTGGTATTGAAAAATTTGCGTTAACCCAATTTACATTGTAGGAGCTTTCACCATTCTTTAAAGCCTTTTTATAGTTCTCTAGATTATGTAGAAGAAATGAACAAATGCTCTTCAACTACATGTATTGGTTTCTCCTTTCTATTGCTGTTCATTTTTATGAAGGCCATGCCAAATTTAGCTTGCAGTAGGGGTCTATATGAGCACACTTTCTTAATTCTTAAAAAAATTAACAGTAGTTTCTTTGATTTTTGAGGACTATTTCAAGCCTAAAGTAGGCTGTTATGAGATAAAGTGGAAAATTAAAAAGGTCATAGTCTCCTAGTTTGAAAGAGTATCTCTTTTTTTCATGCTTGGCCAACTGGCATACATTATTCACAAAAATAAAGTTATTCTAGATCTCTGGTTTAGTAGAGCTTTTGGGAAAGCAAAATTGCAGGTCCTTTGAAATAAGTTAACAGATTACCAGTGATTTTTTTGTGGGACCGATGACACTGTAGTTGGAACATAAACAAGAAAAGTTTAGTTGCTATTTTAAATATAGTGCAAGTATGTTATCTGAGTGGTTTCTGTGTAGGTATCTTTAATCAACTACAATCACATTTTTAAATCTAACACCCTCAGTGGGAGACAAGATCTAGGCAAAGACCTTAAGGGAACACATGCAGCATTCCACCTGTTCTATGTCTTGATAGATCTGTGGTGGCAGCTTACTGTATTCATCATCTTTATTGATGTACTTATGCTTTCTACCAGCTTCGGCTTCAGTACCTAGTACTTTTGGATAAGTATTACGTGACATTTATGAAATGATACATTGCAGCACATGGCCTTACGTAGACCTGAATCAATGGGCAGGACCCCAATTCTGCTGTATTTGAACTTCTGCTGGCATGTTGAGTGCGTTTAATATGCAAAACTAACCTTGCCATGATATCAAAGGATCACAGGGGTTAATAAGCTGCTTCTGGTAGCTAGGTTCTTCACGATGAAAGTCAGCGTTACCCCAGTCCACTCGTAACTATTGCTTGGTGACCAGCACACCTTGTCCTGCAGGTGAAGTTAAGAGTATGGCAGTCACCATGGTGATGCTGTTTCTGCAATGTCTGAGTACTGCCAAAGGGCTTTCATTTGCAGTAATGTTGTTTTCCTTGGGAGTTCTCTTGTAGTACATTGTAGAGCTCATTCTTTGGCCTGGTAAAGCTGGCATTGTCACATTAGCAGGACATGGACACACATCACTCCCTCGTTGTAAAAGGTAGCGCGCCCTGAGTGTAGGAGAGCAGCAGACACAGGAAAGATGCTAAGATAATATCTGTTCATATGCCTGTTGTAAATACATTGGGAAATCTTTTGTGAAGCTGAACTAAATTTACTTTGCACTGGAATTTACAGTGCAGAAGCTGAGCTGTCACCACCTCTCGTTATTTGAAGGTTACTTGACTCCTGCTGATCCTGGGCTTTTCTTAGCTGATTCTCATACTAGAAGCAATTGCAGCCATCGGTCCCAAAACAAATGCTGTATTGAATGTTATAGTCTGATTTACTCAACTTGAAGATGTTTCAAGAAATTTGTCCCTCTTGAAGTTTTCTCTAGCTGAAGAGAAGCCTCAAACCCACCAGCTTCTGGTAGGTTTGTCCTACTGTCTCCCAAGTGCGGCAAACCATGAGTGAGGCTAACTGCCTTAAATGTTAAAGCAGCATTTGTGATTGACAAATTACTGTCAAACTCATTGATTTCTCCTTCCTACACTGGGCTGCAGGGCATGGTGTCTCTGGCGTATGCTCTACCACCAGTCCTGAACAAAATTCAGGAGTGGACTTGGCATCTGCAGATTATAGGCAGGGCTTAAATAGAAAATATGTCCTTGCATTTGATGCAAGAAAGTTTTTGCAGAATCCTTGCTTATGCTTCTGCTGGATATGTCTGTATTTGTTCCTGTGGAGTCTCCTCTTCTGCTGAGTTGAACTACCTATTGTTATATGTAGGGGTATAGTAAAATAATCTATATTTTAATTTTTTATTACTGCTGCTTAATAAAATATCTGCTTGAAGATGATCATCTTTTTTGGATCATGTAGCGCAGTACATTATGTGCTCAAAAAGTCCAGGTTCTGTGTGCCCAGAAAAAGCAAAATGCTTTCTGCTACTTGCGTACTGTGGTGAATTTTGGCTTGTGCTTGTTCTGACTCAATGGAGATGGGACAGTCCATTAGGCAGACTGCTGGGAAAGGAGTAAAGCATTAGAGATATTTCGGTGTATCTGTTTGGATTCATTTGTAACTGGTGCTTTTACGTATGGTAACTTAATCATCGTGTTGCTCTAGTGCCTTAAAGCTGTGTTGGCTTTCTCTGAATGTATATTGCAAAGCTTGTTTTGTAGTTTACTGTGAAGTGATATTGATGTTTTGATTGCCTTTATTTCTTTGTAGAGCAAGGCTTAGATCACATAGCAGAAAACATCCTTTCCTATCTTGATGCCAGATCACTCTGTGCAGCAGAGCTGGTATGTAAGGAATGGCAGAGAGTCATCTCTGAGGGAATGCTATGGAAAAAATTGATTGAAAGAATGGTACGCACAGACCCGCTATGGAAGGGACTGTCAGAAAGAAGGGGTTGGTAAGTACCTTGACAATAATTAAATTCACCTTGTACAATGTTCTTCTTTACAAATTTCCCTAATGGTGAGCTCTGCCAAAAGTAAGTTTATAGTAAATTCTTATCGCAGAGATGCTTATCTCTGCTATGGACTGGTTGGGGTAGCTACAGGAGAGCTGTCAGCTCCTGTTTGCACTTCGGCTTTGTCCCGTCCTTGTGTGCCCTGATGTCTTTTAACACTTGCTTTCTTACGGTAAGTCTGTCTGCAAATTTTTAATTTCCGTTTTGCAGGGAGAACAAACAATTAGATCAGCTCACAAAAACTAGCAACAATGTTTTGCAGGGCTTTTTCTGAAGTAAAGTATTTCCAATTAAACTTTTTTTTTTTTTGCTTAAAGTATAAAATAGCTGATAGGGCTGCAGAAGCCTCTCTCAAAGAGAAACCATTTATGTTTGTGGCAACGGAGTTTTTCTGTCCTTCGGGAATACCTGAAGAGATGAGGAGGTGTTCTGCTTTAGAAACCTGTTTTTCTGTGCTCTCTGGTGGTGTGCCTACGAAAATGCAAGGCATATTGTAAGGAGCAGGAGAATGCCACCCTGCTGGCTAAAGCCTTATGAAGCAGTGAACCCTGATTTGGAAAACTATAAGGAAAACACTCATTTTCTTTTTAAGTCTTTGATATTTTCAATACAGCTGTCAAATTGTAAAGTCACAAGAGCTGTAATGGCAATACTCAGAATTCTTACAAGTACTTTATAAGAATGTCATAAGGCTTTGTTCTGTGCAGATTTTTAATTCCTTCAAAGTTTGAATTCTTTGTGGTACATTGAAAAATGTTTCTGCTTCTTTCTAGGGATCAGTACCTGTTTAAAAACAGACCAACAGATGGCCCCCCAAATTCATTTTACAGGTCCTTATACCCAAAGATAATACAGGATATAGAGGTATGTTTTCTGATACATAATACCCGCGGGAGAAATAATGTTGAATATTGATAGTGTTTCAAAGGTGCTGCATGTTGGGGCAATGAAGTGTATCATATGTATCTGTATCACTACATATGTATCACTACTACTTTTTGAGCTCTGGCTCTTCAGACGATGTCAAAAACACTCTCAGCCACTTACAGCCACAGTATGTGCATTAACTTTAAGTGTTAACACCATCCTTTTTGCATTTGAAGATTTTTGGAACTCTTCTGGGACTATGGATTTTGATCAAATAGCTATTTTAGGACACATTACTCCAAGACAGTTCCACCTATTGCTGAATGTTCTGATACATTGGTTACACTCGCTTAGAAGGTGATCTGAAGGTTAATGCCTTAAACATTTAAAATCATTAATTATTTTAAATTTAATTGTTTGATTAATTTATTTAAATAATTTAAAACACTGCTTATCTAGTAACAGTATATCTAAAGTGGTGACTGTTGCAAATACAGCTTTCTTCACTGCATGGGGTTTTCTTTTCCCCATCCTGTGCTTTGATGAGAACATTAATTAGTCCTACAGTGATAGACTGTGCAGGAGTATCAGTAGTAAAAAAACTGCAAAAATGACTATTCTTTTCTTTGATATTTTCCTTATCTTGCTTAAGATTTACAAAGTTGGGCTTGCTCCCTCATTTTAAAATGTTTCTGATAAATCAGGATCACCTTAGTGTTCTGCCTACCAGCAGAAAATCTGTCTTGCTCAGTTTGCTGTGTAACCACCACAAAACACTTAAGTTGTACCACAGATTGTGATGGATTTATTTTAACCACGTGATGGATGTGAAATTATTGGTCTGAAATTCATTAGTGGGGAAACACATGTTTTGGTGTTTAAGACAGATGTGAACTAATGGAATCATTCTGCTATGGCAAATGTGAATTTGTGTTGCTTGGCACTCAGTAAACAGAATTATTCAGAACGCTTAACCTATCTGTAAAATGTATCTGCTGGAAAACATAACCCAATCTTCAAGTATTTTTTTATAACCCTTGCTACACAATTTATAAATATTAAAAGAACTAAGTATGAAATATAGTCTAGGCTTGTAAGCTGAATGTTACACATTATATTATTTGAAGGGAGATGTCTTCTCCCTGTAAGGAATGACGGAGTGATATTGCAATGAAAAGAAGCCCAGGGGATTAAGGAGAATTCTTAATGTGATATTTTCTTGCTTTCTGCAAAATCCTGGTATAGTTCAGTAAAGAAAATGCGCAAAAAGCAGTGTGAAAACCTTTGTGTAGAACACTGAAAAAGTTCAGCGTTATTATAACTCACATTTTTAAAGTTACTCTTCTGAAACTCATTTTTTAGGTGTAAGTGGAATGTTTGATTAGGAATTCTTAGAATTAGAGATGGGAGTATTCCTTAGAGATGTTCTAAGGACTTTCTGAGGCCTTTTGAACTGTCATAACCTGCCATTTTGTACTTGCTTTAGATTCTGTACATTTGCTAGCACAGAAATGAAGCTGCAGAACTGGACAGTTCTTGGTAGTATGAAATAAGTAGGACAAAACCAAATCCCTCATTCTTCTGTCATCACCAATGTCAATACTAAATGTAAAAAATTTTCAGTCTCTAAATATCTGGGGGTGGGGAAAGGGTATGCCACTAAAAATGTATTGTAGTAATGAACATGTTTCTTAAAAAACCTAAATTTCATTAAATTAACAATAAATATATTAAACCAAGGCAACAGAAAAATTTGCACTGCATGGCTTGAAAAGTAAGGGCTCATCTATTCAAAATGGATATAAAATGCAAGAAACAGGGGTTTATAGTACTCTTTTTGAACCCTGATTTTCTTTCGGAGTTTCAACTTACAGATTTTTAATTTTCATTATATAATGCTGAGATGGATGATGTGATCAATGTAGAATATGCAGAGTAACGGGTTATTTCATGACAAGCTTTGAGATGGAGCTGGGACAGTGGAGTGTGCTATATGTAAAACGTGCCATGCCACTAGTAGTTAAAAATAGTAACATGAGTAATGAGCGTGGGAAAAGTTGTCTTTTCTGTAGCATACAAGGAGTAAACTGTGAGCTGTTACCATAGCTTCTGCCCATTCCAAACTGCCTGGCAATCCAGCTACTTTTACATATGATTCCCATAGTTCCTATCTGATGCTTATATCCCTAACAACATTAAATATCACTGGGGCATGCAGGGAACTCCAATGTGGCTCACTCAGGTGGAGGGAGGCAAGAACAGAGAAGCAGAATTGGGGCTGTTTGGGGAAAATTTCCTGTAATTCCGTGCTTGTGTCTATAAACCTGTGAGAAACCTTTAATCGTTAGTGGTTGTCAATCACTTGGGGTAGAAATTCAGGTATTGGCAACCAACCTTGATGCTGTCCATGGCCCGTGGATGCTTTGGTAGAGCAGTAAAGCTGAAAGGAGCCAGGACCTGTCAGCTGTGGGCTCTTGCCTCTGAACCTCACTTAAGCAAAAGTAAGTGTCAGCCTCTGTTTGCCCAAATTCAGGCAACAAACATGTCCTTGTCCAGTCTCCTAGAGCGGTGAAGTTTCTCTTTGAAAACTAATGGCTACTTCCAGAATCATCACTGCTCAGTTTATACAGGCAGCGCATTTCCCACTCCTGGTTCCTCGAAATTGCTGAACTGGAGGGGGAGGCAGAAGGATGGGAGTAGTATGCCACGTCAAATTTTTCCCTGTTTACATATTTCATTCAAGCCCTCTGAAATATTGCTGTTTTCCACATTTCCAACCTGGAGTGAGGTTAGTGTTTGTTAATAGTCAAGGGTCCAATAGTTCTTCCACTTCCAAAAGTCTGTTATAATTTTTCTAATAAATCACCCTTTAAAGCACTTTTCACAAATTGCTTCCCTAAAGAACTGTCAAAAGAAGCTTTTAACACTGTTTAAAAATGTAGATGGTGAGTAACAATAACAACAAAACTTAGCTATAAGATTAGGAGCACTTCTTAGATTTTTCGTCCCCTTATACTGTTTTTAAGCCTTAAGTCATGCTTTCCCTCAGTTTCATACTTTCCCCATTCCCTCATTTTTCAAAGCAATGTGCAGAAGCTCTTAAATGAGCCTTTCATCTTAACTGTGATGATGAATTTTGTATCTCTGAATACCAAAATGTTTTTTCTTCAAATATTTGCCTGGACCTTTAATAAGATCTTTCTGTTTCTGTCAGAGTTTAGGGAGCTATCAATGAGCCAAAGGCTACCATATTAGCATTTATATAATTATATAAATATTTTTATAAGACATTTATCTTGTGTCCAAAGGGCTTGATTTAATACAGTAAAACGTATTTGATGTAATACAAAAAATTTTGTCATTCAGTATTTTACCTGCGGAGCACAAAGATTAACCAAATTTTGCTAGACTGTTTCTAATGATAAGAATTATTAATTTACTGCAGCTGGTACTAAATTGGATTGTGGATAGAGATAAGCTCAAAGGAGAGTGTGCTCTCTCCTTTGGGTTGACTGACAGAATTTGAAAAATAATCCAAAACCTGAATTAGCAATTGGAAGGAAAGATGAGGAATTATAAATAGCAAATTTGAATTCTTTCCCTTGGGCTCTATTTGCATTTTGGGTCAAAAGTCCGTGCAACCACCAAGTGTCGTTAGCTGCAAGGTAATACAGGCAATGAATTGGCAAAGTGAGGTCCCCTTGCCTCTCTGAAGATTTGTTAGTGTTTGTTTCATGCCAAACACATTCTAGGAACATAATGTCACTTTTGAAATCATTGGATTTGAAAATAAGAGGACATCTAGAGATCTGAAACCAAGTTCTTGGAAAGAGAGGTAGCTACTCTCCACCTCCTGTGAAGCCAAATATTTAATTAGGTTTCATTTCACAAGAGGTGGTCCGGTAAACATCAATGTCTCAGAGTCAGATGTTGAATTGCCAAGCTTCCCTAGGAGCTTTAATAAAGGAAAAACCTGTTTTGGGGCTTATCCTGGAAGACTGACCATGGGTTTGCAAGACCATGCTTGCAGAGGTGGTCTGGGTGGTGCTGGGTGTCCTGTGCCCGGGCGCAGTCCCCAAGCCTGCTGGGGAAGGTCAGCTGGTTTAATGGGACTGTGTTTAATCGGCACGTTGCCAGGATGGGAAGTTTAATACTGCTGATTCCAGAACCCCGAGTCCCTGGATTTTTTCCATATTATTTGTGAAATTTGGCCAACTATTCTGTTTTCCCCTCAGGGTTAGCCCAAGTGTCTATTTCTTGTGATGAGTCTCAAAGACTTATTTTGTAAATGTTCCCCTTATCTTCAAACACATGGCAAGTGCCCTCATCTTGTTTCCATGGAGACTTAGGTCCACCTAATTAAGACAAGAATTAGAATGTTATTTTGCTGAAGATGTTAGGAAAATGGCACCAGGCCATCAGATAAACACCATGTGTTCTTCTGAATTTTGAAAAAGTTCAGATTTTAGGACTGGAACTGAAATTTCAAAGCCTTGGGAAAATTTGAAAAGGGGAGAATGTCAGCGCTCACCTTAAGTCACCGCCAGCTTTAGGAGATCTCTGTTTATGGAAGTTGCAGTTTATAATTTCTGAGGGAATTGGGTGCTGTTCTAATTCTGATGCTGGAGAAACTTCTGTGTGCGTGTGTGTGAAGAATCTGGTCAGCATTATATGCCTTGAAATCTTTTCAGCCAGCCTTTGAAATCTCTACTTCGCAGGCACTTTCCAAAAGGCATTTCTTAAAAATGAAATTGGCCAAGGAAAGGAGAGGCTTTTGAGTGGCAGGGACAAAGTTCTTGTGGTGCCTGACACCAGATTTCGGCTCTTGTGTCTGAGCAGGGCAGAAGATGCCGTTTAGATGCCTCTAGCGTGGGACGGATCCCTGGGTTGGGTTTTGTTGACTTTGCCAATGTCACTCCTACTCTTTTCCACAAATGGGCAAACCAAGACTGCAGTTTTTCTGTTGCAGTTTGAAAGAGGGATTTATTATTCCTGTTTGAGTACTTGAATTCCCCTGTGCTTTGATGGGGGCTGATAACTGTCTGTTTAGATAGAACTTTGTATTTTTATGGTGTTGTGCATAAACTTTGTTATTGTCTTCAATGGAACCTAAGAGGTGCAATAATTTTGTTTTTTCAGCAGCATTGTTCACTGTCAGGTGTTGTGTGTAGTCCAGGTGTGTGTGTCACTGAGGTGCCTCCAAGGACCCCTCTCTGTGTTCGTTGCTGTTGGCTTGTGTTTTTAAGGTGTCTTTTCCAGATCTGGCAGTAACATCAGTACTTCTCCTCTATCGCTTTGGTGTAAGCAGGAGTCCATTTAAAGTTAATGTATGTTGATGTTGCATCTGTAACCTCAAAGCGTGACATTTTAGTCTTAGGTGTGTTAGAACAGGTTGGTGGAAGTTGGTGGAAATAGGGATCCTTTAACAGAAAACCAGCGAAGACCCATCAGCGGGTGGTACTGTGATCATTGCAGCTGCAGAGATGAAAAAGTTCTCTTCATCAGAAGCTGCCCTTGAATCTCTTTTGGGATCTTGCGCTTTGCGGGCTGGGTTTGCAGAGGTGCTTGATAGAGAAGGCAGACTTTGAGGGAGGAGGAACTGCTTTGTGCATCTGCATCCTCCTGTTACAGGTTCTCCTGAGTTAGGAGGATTCTTTACTCCCTCCCTGGGGAAACAGAACAACTGTACTGGTCAGATCGAAGAGTGGCTAGCACAGCATCCAGCAGCAGATGTGTGGGGCAGAGACCGTGGGGACATGACGCAGCTACACTTCAGTTCCGTGGGGGTAATCGAAGTCTCTCACACCCTCCTCTGCGTGTGTTCTGCCTCCCTCAGCAGGTCAGGCACTCCCACCATCCTGGGCAGTAAGGTGGTCCTGATGTTGGACTGCTGCTCCAGAGGCCTGAAACTTCAGTTGGTTGCCTTTTTTTTTTTATCTGATTTGTCTAAGCTCTCTCTGGTGTACGCCACCGTTCTGGCACTGAGGGAACATGCTGTCTTGTCTTCGTGCTTAATGAAATGGTCTGTATTGTACCGCCAGCTTTCTCCCAAAGTGGTTCCCTGTGGGCCCTGTATGTCAGTGGCCTTTAACCCAGTTTCTACAGGTCGTCTTCTCTTCCTCTGTAAGACATTAGCATATTCCACTGTCCAGATTTATCTTGCTCAGCATTATAAGGTTGATCTGTTCTTTTTAAATGTGGCTTTAAAAAGGGTTCAGCAAAGCTGCAGCGGGACTTGGGCATAGTTTTACTTGGTGGACCTTTGAGCATCTTCTCACATGCTGGATCAGCTGCATGCAGAAAGAGACAACACTTCATCAATTTATATTGTCCACATTTGGATCTTATCTAAGCAGCTGTAAATATTAGGAACTTAGTTTTTAGGTCTCGGATTCTGCCAAGAAATCATGATTTAATTGTAACACTTAATAGGAAAAGCTTCCTATTCCTTTTTCTCTAGAGTTGTTTAGGTTTTTTGGACTTCACTGTTCATGGCTTTTCTTCTGGTCTTGGAGTTCATACTAAAAGTGGTATTTTAACCCAAACTGATCAGAAAGCCCATGTAGTGTTCAGATGTGTGGTGGCTCTCAGTAGTACACTCCTGGCTTTTTGGTCTCACTTTAATTTCAGACTGTTCTTCAAAACATAGCCTGGGTATCCTGTGGTTTTTATAAATCAAGCCAGAAACCCACTTTTCACTTATTGGAAGTTTCCCCACCCATTCCTGTAGTCTGTCCGTCCCCACCCCCCCCCCCTCTTTTTTTTTTTTGTGTGTGTGTGAAAGTGGTCCTTTCTGCTTGTATTAAACAAATGCATGCTGCAATTTACATATATACATATGTAAGAATAAAAATAAGCATATGTTATATGTTAGTGGGGTGTAATGAATCTCCATTTCTCTATTTGTTAGACTTGCTTCTTTTTTTTATTATGTTATTTTTTTATTTTTTCATTGTTATTTTTCATGAGTTTTATTCTACCTGACTCTTCTGTTGGCAAGAAATTAGGTAAATACCAAAAATCAGGTGATTGCTGTTTTGAATTAATCTTTTCTTAGGTTTACTTCCTTGCATTTATTTACTATGTTACTGTTTCCTACCTCTTGCCATGTAATATGGCAACGACTTCTTCCATGTAACTTCGTTTCCTCTGGGCTTTCACTTAGCTTTAATTGTGAATAATCTAAAATATGAAGAATTCTTGGTAGCGGAAAGTGCAGATTCTTTTGATGAGCAGTAGTGTATAAATTTTAACTTAAACAGTAAAGAGCTGTCATAGGAGGGAGATGGTGTCATGTAGCTCCCAGTTGTATAGCTGCTGCCTTCTACATTTCAAAGCATTTTGGGAGTAAAATCCAAATCTAGTCACTCTGCTGAGTCCTCTGGTGTAGCATGAGTCATGTTGGTATGGTTTTTTCATGGAACAAGGTAAGAAAATTAATAGGGAAAGGCAATATGCTTAATGATAAAAGTGGGATAATAATTGGCAAGATGTGGTGGTGGATGGTTTGCAGCACTTGGTGTTCTCTCTTCTAATAGCAGTGCCAATTTATGTTCAGGATGTTGGTACGGACATTGTATACCCTGCTGCTCACTTCCAAGACATATTTACTGGTTCAGGTTTGAACATTGTTGAATCATTTGACAATATGCTCAAGTCTTAGTGAATGTATAATTAGATATACCATGTCTGCAGCCAAAACTCATCAGCTACTCCACTGAGATGTCTTACTGACCACGTAATTTTCTTGTTCATCACTTGAATTATGCAGCTGGTCTGAGGAGTTGTTTTACGAAGGGGATGTTGGATACAGTGCAAGTGCTTTTACTGCCATGCTGCTTTGGCGCTCCTATTGCTGTTCATGTACAATACTTGCCCCAGTGCCGCTCTTGTCCCTGTGGTCTGTGAGCTTTTAGCTGTCTTTGCTGCTACATGCCTACCACCAGCGCTTAGCTCCTTAACAACAGTCGTTTGTAGAAGTGATGAGACTTGCAGGAAAGATGGTGATGCTCTTTTCTTGCAGGGCTTTTAGTCCTCAGGGCTGCTTTGCTGCTGGCACGTTTTGTCATCTGTTGCTGTGAGCCAGTCGTGCCTGTGTGTCAGAAATCTTGCGGTTCATGCTGTTGTGGTAATGACAGGACAGCTAGCGCTCTGCAGATTCCTTTTGAGGACCAGTTCAAGCCTTCTAGGTAATAAGTTATCATGTAGCCTTTCTTCTTTAGGCTGGTATAGAGACTACAAAAGCTCTTTGGCCCTCACTAACAGCAGCGAGGAGACCCAGCAGTGAATTCTAGTCTCAAGCCAGGATCTAGGGAATCCTTCTTCAAGAGCTTAATGCTGTTTTTATCCCCCTAAAAAAAAAAAAACCAGTTGCAGCATCTTCAGAGAGTCTGAGAGGTGAAATACCTCAGAAATGCAGGGAGCCTGGTGCCATGACCAAGCTGTCATTTTGTCTTCGCTTATCAAACTCTCTTAACTTCATAATGAATGAAATATTAAGCCCTCACTACCCTGGTGACATAAGTTCCTTTGCTTCTGCCTTTCCTCTGCCACAGTCAGGAGGGATTTTCTTTTTTTCTTTGAAGAAAGCATGTGAAGAACAAGGGCTTGGATTTTAACTGCCCCTGGTGTAAATGCCTAATGCTTCAGCAGAAATCCCTACGTACGTAACAAATGTGTATGTTCCTTTTCCTTTTTTTCTGCCCCATTTATCCTGAAGAATTGTGTATTCAGAGGGAACAAACTCCTTGGTTTATGGGATTAAGATAAACCCACTTACTCTGTAATAACATTCACAAGGATAAAAATGCAATTTTTAGCCAAATTGCTGAACACAGTGTACATTATCGAATGGGGGAAAAACCCTGTTCCTAGTAGATTATCCTTAACGCTTCCAATGTATAGTTAATGTTCCAACTGTTAATCCAGATGAAATGCATCTTTTTTAACTGTGCATCTTTGTACCAGCAAATGTATTCTGGCATGATCAAGGCTTGGCTATACCTCTGTATCTTGGACTGTTTTCTGTGTACTTTTCTCTCTAAATGCCTTTTTTTATCCATTTATGCATTTCTTCAGCTGCCAAATGGCTCTCCTACTGTGGCAGATGCTTTGGCTTCATACTTGGTCTTTATCCCTTGTATGTCCAGATTTTGTTGGTTATACAGCATTTGTCAACTACTTGCTGCTGTTGCTCTAGTGAGCTTTCAGGAAAGCGTGAGAAACTTTTTCTCTTTGTGTGTGAACTAACGCAAGAGTGTTCTGCAACATCCTGCTTTTCATTGTGAAACCCATGTTTAGAGGCTGTTATCAGAGACTTGGAGGGGATCTGTAGAAAATACAGGAGTGGGTTTTTGCATGTATTGGTATTAGGTTTGGAGTCATAAACATGCGAATCACCTGTGGGTCACTTCATCATTAACCCTTGATGCCTGTAACAGTCTGTAACACAGCGATTTCTTCCTTGCCCCTTCTACGTGCATGCATACCTACCCAACGTGTACACAGTCTATGGAGATATCTCCTGGAAGGTGGTTGCGGATGAAGACTTTTACTAACTGCCCTATTCAGTAACTACCAGAAGTTTCCTATAGCAAGAAGCTTTAATGTGGTTTCCAGTATTGTATTAAACATGTTCCTTTTCAGAGGGTCCTCCAGGTTGCCCACCCACTCAGCCGTATTTAGTCATCTAAAATAATGTTATTTCTCTATATGTCCACATCTGTTTTCACTCTATTGCCAATTGAAATGCTGCTGTATATTCTCTGTGTATTGTGGCTACCTTCCCAGCGTATTCAAAATTTACGCAGTGTAAGGGGATTTTACAAGTTCTCGAAAAACATGAAGTATTTTCCCACAGTAGCCACGCCATATAATGTCTAAACGAAATGACATCTATTCACAGAATTAAAATGTGCACCTGCATATGACTTTACACTTTAGAGTGCCATCACATAGATATACATGATACTTTTGTCTCTTTTATTTGAAGCCAGCGTTTTCTTATGGGGAACTTATTAAGTAGCTTCCTATAGTGAACCTCCAAGAATTAAGCCCAGCTAGTGTCCCCAGTGGCTGGTGGCCATACCTTCACTGACTGCTGTTTGGTTTGGGAGACTGTTACAAGCAAAACTTCTGATTTGTGATGGTCTTAATGTATTCTGTAACTATTGGTAGTCGCTGTCGCGGGAAGCCAAAGCATGAAGGTGCTCAAGTGGTGTTTGAGCAGTCAGCAGCTAATCTGGCATGTGTTCTGTACCACTGCTGATTTCAGACCTTTCCAAAAACGTTGCTTTAGGAAAACTCTCCCGTAAGACTTCTTAGAAATGAATATCTGAACATATATGGCTTCCAAAACTATTTAAATTTGCTAACTCAAATCTGTGATGCTTTGTCCTGTGTTTTCAGTGTTAGTATTGCATTTTTAAACACCTTGCCTTCAGATCAGCTGTTACATTGGTTCATGAATGTCTACAGTCCTCCCCTGTTTCTGAGGGTCATCTCTGCAGTGACGAAGGAGTTAATGAGTTGCAGTTCTGCCCTTCTAGCACAGATGATAAATCTCGGATAAAGCTTGAGAACTGCCTGTCCTTCTTCCTGAAAACCTCCATCCCGTGCTGAGCAAGTACCACGGCGAGCAGTCTGCTACCTTCAAGGCAGGAGTCCAGGGCTGAACCAGGACGGTGTCAGATTGGACCGTTTTAAGCCCAGTTCCCAGTCTGACAACCAGCAGTGCGCTAGCTGGCCGGGAAAGTTGATCCCAGACTGATGGACGACTTGCTATCTTAATTTCATTAGCTTCCCCACCAAACTGGAAGAGATTGAGGGAGGATGAATAGCTTGTCAGCAGGCTCCTCTAGAAGCATCTCTTAGTACTTATGATCTAGACAAATTCCTGTGGCACATCAGGTTTGTATTATGACTATGTGTAGTTCTCTCCAAATTGCCTAATGGGAGACAAATGAAGGAGCAAATGCATGGAAAACAAAGCGGTAGGGTTAGTTTTCCCTTGGAGGTGTTTTCCTAGAATTGGGACGTCGTAGTGACACTGCACTTTTGCCTTTAATAAGTGTTTCTGTTGTTTTCCAGTCTTGGAGGAGCTGCAGTGGTGCCTGCTATTGCTTTGAAAGTTAGGCTTTGGTTATAAATAGGGTTTTCCAAGTGAGCTGGCAGTCAGCCAGCCTCTCCCCAGGTTTCCACACGGTATTTTGGGGGGATCCCAGGGAAACCGCTAAATTAACGGCCTGTTCTGGTGCCTGCCCTGGAGGATGGAGAGCATCCCAGCTTGTGTAGGTACTGCAGGTGCTGGCCAGGGGTTCTGTGCATAGATTTTGTTATGATTGTTGTTACAAACTTCTTGTCCAAAATCCTGTATTTCTTTGAGACTGATGGTTGTCTTAGAAGTAATTAAGCTGATTAAAGCATGGTAATCATCCTGATTCTGCTACACAATCGTTTGCAGCTTTTTAAGGTGTGTTTAAGGTCTCTTTTCTTAAATGTACCTCTCAGAATGAAAATACTGAGAATTACACTTCCACAGAGTTTGAGGCAGGGGGCAGGGGAAGTAAGTTTTGATTATTTGGAACCTTACAGTCCCTGTTTGGTTTTATTTTGATCAGGGTGCTTAGAGGAGGCTTTTGTATCTCAAAATCCCTTTCTAAGAGGTGTGACGGTTAACAGGTGAAGTGGCTGGGTAGGGGAAGGGAAGGTCCAGGAACCCCTTAACCTCCCTGTTGGACTCAGCAGTTCTGTAATGTTCGTTAGTCGGGTGAGGCTGAATGTTGGCACCATATGAGCTCCTGGTTTAATCTTTGCTGCTTGTGTCAGATGATCGTGTAAATTGGGGTGTGGGGGTGGGGAACTGGATTGTTATTAAATGCGTGTCTCTAACGGCTCCTTGGGAAATTCTCAGTGAGGTTAGCTGGCCATAATTTTCACCAGCAAACAACCTTTGCCATGACAAATTACAGAAGTCCCGATTCATCGTGTTTTGTGTATTTTTATGGGGGGGGGGAAGATACGTTTAAGTCTTATATACTTCAAATTTAAGGACGACATATGTAGAAGTGGAAAGATTGCTCTGTGTGTGTTGGAGATGTCAAGCATGCAGCCTCATGCCTAACCCCTGCTTGTTTCCCCTCTTGTTAGACTATAGAATCTAACTGGCGATGTGGGCGGCATAATTTGCAAAGGATTCAGTGCCGCTCTGAAAACAGCAAAGGTGTCTACTGTTTACAGTATGATGATGAAAAGATTATCAGTGGCCTACGAGACAACTCCATTAAGGTAAACACTTTTTTTTTAAGTCTTTTCCTGGAGATAAGTGGGTAATTCTGCCTCGGAAAGCTAGCTGCTTGTGTTTCCTTGATTTCTCTTGTCTCATCATGGGACAGTATTTATCTGTGCAAGGTCAGTGTCTTCTGTAGCCTGGCAAGGTTCTCACCTGCACTTTGCCCTGGAAACTTTGGGGATTCCCAACTCCCAGCCAGAGATCAATGCTATTGACCACAAAGAAATGCTTGGGAAATCAGAGTGCACATAACGTGAATGAAGACTGTGTGTGCTTTCATGCTAGCACGTTGCTTTCATGCTAATCGTACGTGGCATTTTTCTTGCAAACCAGGCTTTTATCTTTTCATGACCATTAATTATTTTGCTGTTCTGTCAAAAACTTCTGTTAAGACTTCCTGAAGCTGGAAGGGAGGACGGGCCCACTGATCGGCCAGGCTAACTGCCCACGGATTCCTCCTGCTCTTTCTGGTTTTCTTCCTTCTTGGATCAGTGTTCTTGATCTTGATAAGCCGTTTTTTCTTCTCGCTTTTAACAGATTTGGGACAAAACAAGCTTGGAATGTTTGAAAGTATTAACAGGACATACTGGCTCGGTTCTTTGTCTGCAGTATGATGAAAGAGTCATTGTAACTGGATCTTCAGATTCTACAGTGAGGTAAGTTTTTGCACAAAAACGATTTGAGTATCAGAGCTGGGAATATTTACAATGATCTCTAAATATCAGAAAACATCCCTAATGGGAATGTGATACTGCTATTCCAAAATGAAGATACTCATACTTGGCAAAGCATCACATTCAATACATTTTTTTTCCAAATCTGTCTCATTTTGTTAGTGTTAAGAATTTTGAAGGAGTATGATCTGAGTGATTCAAGGCGTATCCTGAAGTTGTAGAATGGCTGATGGCCAACTAGGCAATAATTTCTTCATTTAGGGTTTCTTGTACTGCCTTCTGACATCTCTTAATTATGGCCCTTATGAAAGGTTATTTGGTATATATTGAGCACTTGTCTGACTGGAATTATGATGATACAGAGTTTAAATTCTTGTGTGAATTCAATAGTCAGTAGATGCCAATGTAAAGGCACTCTGGTACAGATCAGTGGAAGGGCCTTGTCGCTTCCTGGTATCTTGCACTGCTATGCCAACGTCAGTGTCTATAAAACTTTTCAAAAGTTAAGAGCTCATCTTGACACCCTTCAGGTACTATAAATTAAGGAGTGACTTTTCACTTCATGTAAGCTAGTAGGTAGCCCTGGAGGGTGCTGTATCCCAGTTGCTACTGGTGTGTGTGAAATCTGAATGAATGATGTAAATCTGAAAAAAAAACAAACCCCAAACTGGATAGTATTTGTTTTGGCCTGTTCCATCAATTTGTACATCATACAAGCTTCAGTCATCCTGGAAGAGTTGTAGAGTTGTTAAGCGGCTCTTTCTTTTAGCAGTGGTCCCAGCGTAGGCATTTCCTGGTCTAATTGTTGCTGCTGTTAATTTTTGCTTGTCAGTCTGAGACGTGAACTAGGATACCCCAGTGCCTGCCTTCCCCAAGCCCTAAGAGATGTTAGGCACCTAGAGGGGTTGTCATTAGAGATAATGACAGACTTGTGCATGTTTACGCTTTACACCATGCATAGTCATCATCCTTCATTTGGAATAAAATTCTTTTCTTTTGCAGAGTTTGGGATGTAAATACAGGTGAAGTTCTGAACACGTTGATTCATCACAACGAGGCAGTGCTTCATTTAAGGTTCAGCAACGGCTTAATGGTGACATGCTCGAAGGACAGATCAATTGCTGTTTGGGATATGGCATCACCTACTGACATCACCCTGCGCCGTGTCTTAGTTGGCCATCGTGCTGCTGTTAACGTGGTAGACTTCGATGACAAGTATATTGTGTCAGCGTCAGGTGACAGGACCATTAAAGTACGTTGGCAGAGCGCTACCCTAGGGCTGCATGCCTACCAAGCCAGAAAAGCTTCTGAGCAGTTCTGTGTCTTTTTCTTCAGCATTCAGCTGGCTGCTTCCTCTTGCTAGCTGTTAATGTCTTTATGTGCATAACTAGGCTTGTAACATTTTTGTGGCTTCTGTCGTACAATTGCAAAAAAGTAAAGCCCATTCGCTGTTTGAGCTCTAGTCTCAAGGTATGGGTTGGTTTGTTAAATATGGCAACATTTTGTGCCTTTTTCCAAGTGGTATTTTCTATTTCAATTGGCAGTCCTGTTCCAGACATGAAATTTATCAGCAGTTGCCTTTCCTTGCCATGCCTTCCCAGCAGCTCCACCAGGCTTTGCCATGTTTGAAGAATTAAGAGCCTCTATTTGAAGATTATTACATACCAGAAGATTTGAGTTACCCAGAGCTTATTAATATAATAAAGGTGTTTCCACCCTTCCCTCTCTAGAACCAGAGCTACCTTGGACTGTGCCAAAAAGCTCTTGGCAGTTTAATGTCCAAATACCTGCCAGAGATCCCGCTGCACTCCGTGTTGGGAAATGAGCCACTGGATACTCCACGTTACAACTTCAATTACAGTTCATTAAAAATGGGCAAAGTTGATTGAATCATTTAATATTAAGAAAGAAGCAGCAACCAAACTTTTATGGGCCACAGTTCTGGCCGCCTTGTACTAGTGGATTGCTACTGATTTCTTTGGTAATGTGGTGTTCTTGCGTATGTGATAACTTCCGATTTTAAAAATGATTACTTACTGATATGCAAGCGTAATCAAGATTTTGAAATCATTTAGGGCCATCTCTACCACCTGCAAATTTTATATACAACCGCCCCCAACTTTTCTCATTGATTCGATGTGCGGCAGCAGTGCCCGTGGCTCTTGTCACCGCAAGGTCCCCACAGCGCCCACCTCCCGTTAATGCCGGGTAACTGCTCTTTGCCCACAAAAATACCCTCCCAGTTTTTGTTCCACTGCAGCAAAGGTCAGCCTCAGACCTCTTCTGTTTATGGATTCATAATGGCTTCTACTGAAATACAAAAACTTTGTTTGGGCGTAATACTCAAAAGAGCGTTTATCTTGTGTTTCACAGGTCTGGAGTACAAGTACATGTGAATTTGTTCGTACTCTGAACGGGCACAAGCGTGGCATTGCGTGCCTCCAGTACAGGGATCGACTAGTTGTCAGTGGATCTTCAGACAATACCATCCGGTGGGTGCCCACAAACTGCTGTTGGTGTGTAACACTGTACATTTCATGTGGAAAATAGGGTTTCCCCAACCTTTGATGCTGTCCCGCACTATTGCGTGTGAAAACATGCTTGGTGCACCTTGCTATTGGAGCAGATGATGTATGAATGGAACTTAACTCAGTGTGAGAGTGTATCACATCGCTGTGCAAAAGTAGGGCACTGAGGTTTATGACAGAGATAAACAAAACTTCTCTATTGCTGTGGTTTATCACCTTGTCTTCTGCTTGAAGAGATGGGGAAGACATTGGTCACTGGTTTTCTTAACTGCTTTCTGAACCTCTAATCATTGATTTATGCAGAATAGAAAAAAGCCTGCTGAAGTTTCCCAAGATAACACATATCCAGCCTTTACATGCGTGTAGTATCAAAATTAATTTTGCTATACTGCAGCTGCAACCCAGATTTATCTCTGAATTGCATGCAAGGAACATCTCGTGGTTCTCAGGCCTTTTGAAGCAAATTATGTGGTATCTCCCACAGAAAACCACTCTAGCATGCTTAAATTGCTGTGCGTGAGGCTAAGGGGCAGTGCTGAACCTGAAGTACTCAAAAGACTTTCTCCTCTGTTCTCTTAAGACTATGGGACATTGAATGCGGTGCCTGTTTAAGAGTATTAGAAGGCCATGAAGAACTTGTTCGATGCATCAGGTTCGACAATAAGAGGATTGTTAGTGGAGCCTACGATGGGTATGTTTTTGGAAGCAATTTAAAAAAAACTTTTTTGCCTTTCTTAACAAAGCATCTTGCGAAAGCCATTGAGCTTTGTGTGAGGGTTCTGTTCTGATGGATCAATATTTACCTGAGCAGCTTCTGCTTGAGCATTTCAGCGCAGCAGGCTGCAGTTTTAAGTTGCCAAGAAACTGCTTTTCTGGTGCTCTTTAGCACACTCCTAAACTGTGTTATCACTCAAGTTTGACTTTCCATAGAAAGTAAACTTTTGTTTGGCTGAAGTGACATCCCTTTGTTTCTTCACTCAGGAATTGCTCCTTGCCCCATCCTGTGTACTTAGTAGTTCAGGCTTTTCTATTTTTATAAGACAGCACCCTGAAAATGTTTATTGTGAGTGTAAATGTATCTTGTGGGGCTCCAAGAAGTCTTTAGTGCCCATTTCGGTTGGGTTGAGGGCAGGAGCCCCCACCGTTAGCGCTTCTGACTTGCTCGGTCTTTTCAGTGTGTAGTGGATCCATGACAGCTTACAATGTCCAAATTCTCCGTTTCTTTGTCTGCCTGATTTATACCTGTGGTGAGCAGTAGAGTGACTGAAAACAATTTTGGAGCTGTGTTTGTCTCAGGCCTTTTGTTAGGGTTCAGTGTCACACCAGGGTTGGCAGTCCCAGCCTAATTCCCATGGGAATTTTGCACCTTGCCAGTAGTGCTGTGAGTTTTTGAGATGTTCTGCAGTTCCAGCTGGCTTGCACATGCGTGGTCAGTTTGTCTTTCATAGAACCAGCCCACTTGGTCCAGCTCAAAGACATCACCGTATTTGCTGCTAAAAAGAAATACAAAACTATCTGTGTCTTCACGAGATTCAGCGTTAGTATTTTAGTGAAAATAAATTCTAACATTTTGCTTGATCCTGATGAGCTACCTGTAGGGAAGATCTGGCGTGCTTTCTATTGCTTTAGATGCTTTTCCTATGCCTATACTTGAAACAATGCTTTCCTAATGAGCTTCTTATTTTACTTTGTAGCAAAATTAAAGTTTGGGACTTGCAAGCTGCTCTTGACCCTCGTGCCCCAGCAAGTACATTATGCTTGCGTACGTTAGTGGTATGTAAAATTAATTCATTTGGGGTTATCTGAAATTTTTATTTGCAGGTGAGAGGCATTATTAGAGTGGGATAGGTGAGAAACTCGGGGTGTTTTATAAAGCCTAGGCTGCTGCTTATTATAAGAATAAAGAAGAATTTATATGTTGGTATATCCTGAATTATTTGGATCTGAGCTTAAAAGAAAGACTGAGGTTTTTCTAGTTTGAGATGCTTGGATACTCTAAAAAAAAAAAAAAAAAAAGTATCAGAATGACACCGTATCAAATTATTTCAGTTATTGGTGTGTTCCCCTAATGTAGGGCTGGCTTTAAATTTCCCCTTATTAAAAAGAGGGGAGGAATCTTGTGAGCCTTTCCCAAACTCTTCTCCTAACCCTTCAGTTTGGAAGGAAGAGATGTGAAGAGGGAAGGGAGGTTGAGACTGATTACCACAAGAACTCTAATCGCTTCAGAGAACTCTCAGATTTAAGGCTGTTGCTTAAGTTGGGGGCTTTTTTTGTAATAAGGATTTTGGTTTATGACAGTAGGCCTTATTAAAAATAGATTGGGGAAGTGAGTTCATTGTTCTTTTCACTGAAACGTGTGTGAAATTCTGCTTCAGGAGTCAGTTTGGCAAAGTAGTAGCAACCTAAAGTTATGGACTGTTGTGATGGAAACTGGTGTATTCAGCATGTGCTTGGCTTTTCCAACACCTAAAGAAGTGCTTACGTGGCTAGAAATGCTTCTTATTTTCCTTTCTGTTCGGTAGTCTTTGCAATGAGATGAGATTTAACTGTCCTTTTCCATGTGAATGCGGTGTATTCAGTTTCCCAGTAGAAGCGGGCTCTTTCCCTGCTGTGGGCATACTGCAGCTCCGGCCACGGCTGGGAGATCAGCCTGAGGTTTTGGTTAGTTCTCTAACGAAGGCAGCCTACTCTGTTTAAACATAGTAAAAACGGATAAGCAGGGCAAGCAGGAAGAACCCTTTCTGGGCCTCTAAGTGCCATTTTGAGATTTCTTGGAGTTGCCAGGGTGTGCACTCTGCCTCCCTTTCCTACGGCAGCGTTTGAACAGTCGCCTTGCCTGGTGAGCCAGCCGGAGCTGTGCCGGTCCGTGCGGCAGCGAGTCCCAGGCTGGGATGTGGGATGTGCACCGGGGCTGTACCGAGGTGGAGGTAGCGGCAGCCTTGAATGCAAATGTAATTTTTGAAAAAAGAGACGGAGCCCTGGCAGATTGCCCGTGCCAGCCCATCTTCTACATTGCTGCTTCTCGATTGATAGGCTGCTTTTGGCTGGAATAATCCCAGCCTCCACGGCTGGCCCCTCTGGGGGAGGCGCAGGGTTCACAAGCACTGGGTTTGGAAGCCGCGTGTTTTGCTGAAAAAGCCTATCTACAAACCCAGCTTTTCTTGAACTCGAGTGTGATTGTAACTGAGGGTTTCTTAACCAGCACTGCAGAGCTGGAACACACCAGCCTGTGCCCAGATACACGTGTGAGCGCAGAGGTGATGAAATGTTGCTCTCTTCTTACCTTGCTAACCAATTCTGTGTTGCTCACAGGAACATTCAGGACGTGTCTTTAGACTTCAGTTTGATGAATTTCAGATCATTAGTAGTTCCCACGACGATACAATTCTGATTTGGGATTTCTTAAACGTGCCACCCAGTGCCCAGAACGAGACCCGCTCTCCATCTAGAACATACACTTACATCTCCAGATAACAGTCTGCACTTTACTACCCTCAGAAGGTAAGTCTCCCTCTTACTGAATGTATTACAAATGTCTGAAATTATCATTCTGCCTGCAGGTTGGCTCAGTCAAAACAGCAAGGGGACGTTTTTCTTAAAGTAAAACCTATTTGTGCCACTTCTTTTACCATCTAACCTTGGTATGGTCATGCTTCAGCTTATAAAACTTGTCACGTTGTCTTACCCCCTTCTGTAACTCCTCCTGTTTGTAATTGGGTACTTCAGGTATTATGGAAAGTTACTAGCTATTCACAACTTTCTTGGAAATTGAGGAGACTTGGTGTGTTGCACAGGTAGTCCAGATACCGTGTGAAATCGAAGCCTTTTAGAGCCCTTGGTGCATCTGCTCACTATGTGAAGCTTTGTGACGAGCATTGTATTGCATCCCTAGTAAACTGAACGCGCATGTGATCTTTGGGCAAATGCTTATCTGAAATGAGCAGTTTTGTGATAATCACAAGAGTCGGGAAAGCTTTCAGAGCTAAAGATTACGTTGTGTTAGGCAACGTGACAACTTGGAGCTGTCAGAAGCGGTGCATGTGAACTTTGCCTATTTTGTTTCCCTTTTTCTGCAAGTCAGCTTCATTTAATTCTTGAAGCGCTATGGGTAAAAGCTCTGCTGTAGATCTGTTTGTTAGGACGGGGGATTCTTTTCCTTGTGTCATCTATATTACTGCCAACAATTGCACTTCAAACTATAAATAGCTGTGAATGCCGGGAAATGGCCTTACCAGGGCAGTCGCCCCTTTCTCCAGTGCTCCCTCTCTGCTGGTGCTGAGACTGGATGCGTCCAAGGAAGTGGAGACACCGCAGCGTTAAAAAGAGGCGTTAAAAAACAACATTGCCCCAACAGGAAGGATTTATTTTATTTGAAGTAGAAAATTAATAGTTTGCTTAAACATTGTGGGAAAAGATTTCTGTGTCTTCACGTGAGCATGGATTTCCATTATCTCTCTCTCTGTGTTTATCCCTGCTGTGGCAATGAGTTCCTCAGGTTTTTCTACCCCTTCTGTAGGCTCGTTCCTGGCTGGGAAATAAACTTTCCTTGTGAAGACACACTTTGCTGCTTTGAGATGCTGGTTCTTAAAAATTAGTTTTCTCGCACCTGTAAGCATTGCTCAGGAAGGTGTTGGCTGCCTTTCCTACTAACTGAACTACTCATTTTTTTTTTAAAAAAAAAAAAAAAAAGCCAGGCTAGCGTCCTCTCTGGATATGACACTTGGCTTGTTCCGTTTCGCAGAGGGTCACAGCAGAAAGCTGGTCATCGCTAGGCTGAGTGGCCTGTCCGTCCTCCTGAACCTGTATTTATTTAATATAAGCAGGCCCACGGTTAAGGAAAGAAGCCTTACGCTATGCTGATGAGGTAGCGTGCAGAATCAGCAGTTAACGGGACTTTCCCTTAAACCTGCATTTTAAGAATGCTGCAAGGGGGGGGTAGTAAAACTGATGGACTTCCTTGTCCTGCCTGCAGCAGGACAACGGACATCTGAGGAGGTGGGACTTGGTGTTTGTGCAGGGTGGGGAAGTGACTGAAAGACACAACTTGCTGGGAGGTAAATCCTGAAATTCCCCAAAGAGCCAGGTCCTACAGCATTGCTTACCTGTGCCTCCCACTTCAAAATTACTTTGATCCAGGATGACGTGCTTGCATCCTCGTTGTGGGGGACTTGATGCTGTCACTGATGGTAACGTCCCTAGGGATTTCCTGCTCCTTTTAAGATGGAGAACACTGCCGTTGGCTTCTGTGCCACCTGGGTCCATGCCTAAATGAACTTTAGCTGTGGGAACTCCAAGGCTTATTGAAGTTGAATGGTTTTCCATCTCTATGGAAAACATTTTTTTCCTCCTTTCAGAGTAATTCTTTTTTTTTTTTCTTTCCTTGCCTTCTCAAACAGATAGAATAGGCTCTGTGTGAAAACAACAGTAGTTTTAGGAACAGTCTCCATCTACCTTCCAGTCCATGTACCAGTGCTTTCTTCTGTGAAATTATAATTTGAGATTGATATTCTTTTTTTGGTTTTGTGGGGTTTTTTAAATACAGAAATATGTTTGGCAGGCTTCTTTTATTAGTTTTGATTCATGGAAAAGCTATACATAGTGTGTCTTAAGTGCAAAAGAAATTAGGAGTTGAATGAAATTTGTATCGGTTCGCTTGAGCAGCAGTGTGCTGGTGTCACTTCTTTTTTGCTTGCCACATGTGGCCCACAAGACCCACTGTCACTGAGATTTGTCAGTGAAATATGAAATGCCTTTGGCAGTGTTCTTGCGTTCAAATTCTGCACACTTGGACAGTTTTGCACAGCTTATGACTGACTTGTCCCGTGACGCACAACGGAAACCATGCAGATCTCCACATCCTGGGAGCTGTCGGGGTTGGTAATGACAGTCCCTTAATAATTGTTTCCTACGTAGGGGAGATGCTGCGATGTCACTTTTTGACAGGTTTGTCTGACTTCAGAGTCCAAAAACCATAATTCTACATGAAATTATGGTCAGACAGCTAATATTTCATTATGACATTTAATGAAACAGTTTTATATGCTTTCAAATGTTATAGTTTTCTGAATTTTGAAGCAGCCCTGTACACTTTTTTTTTTACAAGGCTTGCAATGTTATGCCTCTTCAAAGCAGATCATTTTTGACAGTCCTGGCAGTTGACTGCGAGAGTTTTATTGCTTTCTGTTGAATTCCTGTTGTTTATTGTAACATGATAAAAATTGTTACCATATGATGGTCTAATATTCTTATATTAAGCACTAGGCCTTGGGCTGGGGGAAGGGAAGTCAAGGGGAAGTACCTGAAGGTGTTTTAACCTTTCATGGGAATTTCGTATCAGAAGAGGGTGGCTCTCCGTAGTCCACAATAATGGCTTGGGGAAGTGGCAGGTAAAATCAAAGTTCAA
Organism: Falco punctatus; assembly: GCF_963210335.1. Lineage (NCBI taxonomy): Eukaryota > Metazoa > Chordata > Aves > Falconiformes > Falconidae > Falco > Falco punctatus. The sequence continues at coordinate 46,456,871 of NC_137588.1, forward strand.
ATTCAGTTACACTAAGAGCTTGCGCTGTCTCCAGGCTAATAATGGAGTCGTGTGGCTGGAAAAAGTAACCAGAAGACAAAACCGCTTGAGTTCTTTGTCTGCCTTGTTAAAGCCCCTGTATTAAAGCACCTGAACTCGCATCTTGTGCAAAACTTGCTCCTCTGAAGGGTGGAGAAGAAAGGAGAATTTTCTCGCAGTTGTAGGCAGGTCACTGTTGCAGGAAAGAGCGTTCAGTGTGTAGCGAGACGCTGGTGGTTCACCCGCTGGTCCCCAGGAGGGCTGTTGATTCTTGCCGCGTGTGAGAAAACAGCCGCCCCCAAGGACTAGCACCGCTGAGAATCTGAACTCCGAGCATATTCTACAGCGAAGACAGTGTCCTGTGGAGGTGCATCTCCTCAAAGGAAGGGCTGCTAGCACTGAGGGAAGTAAGTGAGGGCGAGCACCCCCGTGAACGTGTTGCGTAAGCAGTGCGCTCCTCGCGGGTGTTTTGTCCTTTTAGTGTCAGCCTGGAGTGCACAAGGTGGTGTGAGCCTAACCTCCTCCAGATGTTGCTTTTTGATTTGTATCTTCCGACAGTTCAGCTTGTCTTTTGTCTTTTTCAGGGTTTCACAGTCTTGAACTACTGGATTTTTGGCTACTACATGCCTGAAGATGTTGATTGACAGCTAAAGTCAGAATGGGTTCTAGATGCTGTGTAGATGCAAAGCAGCACAATTCTATATCTAAATTTCTTAATCTTTCCTGCTCTCAGTGGTCGTCTTTGAATTTGCTACAAATTCACTGACTTCGAGTAGATGAATTTCAGAAGCCCATCCTTCCCTGCAATGAGAAATCCAAAGCTTCACATGTAAATTGTCCGTAGAAACTGAACTCTGATGGCTTGTTTTTCAGAAATAAATCAGAAGTCAAGAGAGGACTTGGCCTAATTTATATTGCTTTGCACTTTTGTCTGACTTTAAAGAAAAAACCTTCTCCAATGAAATTTGGGTGCCAAACACATACCCAGAATGTACAGAGCTTTGCTTTCAAAGTCACCATTGTCCTTTAGACTTCATGACAGATTCAGAGCCTGTTTTGTTTGATAGGAGTGTACATTGGACTCTTAGAAATATTTCTGAATTGCTCAGTAATATTTTTGGATTACAGTTTACTTGTTTCTGCACCAATAATTTCTTTTAAATTAAAGATTACCTGTAATTCAGGCTAGGTTATCTAAACTAGTTGTCTAGCACTGTCTTTTCCTTTTAACTGTGCTCTGTACTACAGCCGTCCCACGCTTCCTAATGTTTGGTATAGTAAAACCTTTCCATGTGTGCTTGCCTCATTTCAAATACTGTATAAGCATGTAGATATAATGTACATAACAGTGTAACCTCCGGGTGCTAGGAGTCAGGATTTCCTGACACTACACACTAATACAAAATGTGGTAGCACTTGGCAGCAGGATGTTCTAACTACTGGCACTGTAGGGGTTAATATGAGTTACCTAGACATTTTCTCTGCAAAAGGAGGTTTTCAGTATTCATTAGGATTTTTTTTTTTAATGGGAACTACGTATTTTAAAATGTAATTTCTAAACTTTTTAAAAATTAAAAAAAATGTTTAATTTATGTTCTGTATCTTATATTTTTGTGCCGCAGTATTTACAGGTGTCTTTCTTTGAACACCAGTAGGTCCTCACAGACGCCTGCTGATGTCCTTCTTTAGCATTAGTTTGGCTGCTCAGTGGAGAAGATGCCATGGGCCAAAGTTAAATTTATTTATGTTTGATTTGTAACACTTCCTTATGGTGGAGTGGAGGTCCCTTCAAGTCAATGCTCTGGTTACGACGCTGATTACCGTGCTAATTACCGTGCTAGTTTCCTTTCCTGTACCGATCACCTGTGACCATGTTGCGATGTCCTGGTCGCGGTTCCTCTTTGTTAGCATGCTTGTCTTCTTACGTTGTCATAGACTCCCCTCTTAATTTATGTGGTCATATAAATGCTACTGCATTTTTCTTATGTCGGAGTAAGACATAGATAAATGCAAACATGAATATTTTATCTGCGTTAGCGGTGTGTGACTACGCCTGTTGGTGGCTTTTCTTTTGTGCTTCAGTCAAGCTCAGCGTGAAATCCACCTGTTTTCCTGGGGAAGATGCGTGTGCCGCCACAGAAATGTGTTGTCATTCCTTCAATCGTTTGTACATTGTATATTTTTTGTCCTCTGGCAGCAGTTTCTTGGGTTTGCATTTTTCCCTTTTACTGTCAGCAAGGTTAGGGGGTGTCGGACTGCCGCGGGGTCGCTGCCGGCGGGACAGCCCTGGTCAGATGCATCGTTTCTGTCAAGCGAATTCCAAGAGAGCGTGTGTCAAGGTGTTACCGAACTGTTACACAAGTGCGACTTAAGGTTTTCTCCTCTTCACCCTTCACACTGGGAGAGGTGTTGGGGTCAGTGTTTAAGTTAACTCCTGTTTACGTATTAACTACAACGATATTTATTTCATCGAGATGACCGAACACGATGAAGTACAGAAGATGAAATACATGCTCCTAAGCGTCCATAAGATCACTTTTTGGTAAGCTTGACAGTAGTTCGTGAAAGTGTCTTACTTTACCCTACTCATCTAATAGCTTTAATATTAAAATGTTTTAAAAGGAAAAAAATCTGTCGCAGCCCTGAAGAAAAAGGTATTTGTTTCTGAAGAAGAGTCCTTTTTTTAAATGCATGTGTAAGATTTAAACTCCTGTTTTTCCTTGGGAGATAATGGTATTTGAACATGCAGTCTAAACTTCTTTGTGCTTTGTGTAACATAGCAGTGGACTTTTGTGATTGGCACCCAAGGAACTTGACTCCTGGGATTAATGGTAGTGATCCTGGCTGCACTCTGGACTTTGTTTTGCTAACCATAACTGAGCAACTGTACATTACTGCTATATTAATGTTTCAAAGCACTGGGATAGTCTAATTCTAACTTGTAATTATGTTTGCCAATTATCTGTTTGGAAAGTTGGTGTATGAACAGCTTCTTGAAACTGTTAAATTGTACAGATATCGTTCATGATCTAAAGCTTTGTACTGTGGAATGTGCTTAATAAAAAAAAAAGTTTGAACTTAATTTGTCAAATAAATAGATAAGTAATGTCATCTAACCAGGCGTTGGTATTACGCATTAGTTAACGCAAGCTCAGCCGCAGCCATGCTGATGTGGAGCGGGTGTTGGTAAGTGTTCGTTACCCTGCGGGCCGTGTTGGCTGCCGGCGGCCTCTGGGTGCCTTTCCCCAGCCGCTTTTCAGCACCCAGCGTACGGCGTGTGGCTACCAGGCCAGAGCCCTCCGAGCCCAAAAGGCATCTGCAGTGGCGCAGCTCCCTGCCTTGGCGGGGCCGGTGGTTCCTGGTGCTGCTTTGCCCATCTCCGCACTGCAGCGCGTGCGTCGGCAGGACGGGAGAAATGGGGCTCACCCGTCTCGGAGGCACTTGGCTGCAGCGCTTCCATGCCACGGGTCAGCAGAAACGTCGCAAGAATAGTGTTTTTCTTACTTTGTCAAGAACGCAGATAGAATTTTTAAAATACTACCCGTTTCCCTGGTTGCGAAAGCAGCCTGTGCTCATGCCCAGAGCCCCGCGCAGGGAAGGGGCTGTGCCGTGCTAGCTCTGCCTCAGGAAAGGCTTTTTCTTGGGTTTTCTTTTGCTAATGTGCAGTGGCTAGTGAGAACGAATGATGGAAAGTTCTTGTCTTTGCCTCTAACCCCTGGTCTTCTGTCTAGTTTTATTTGTAAGTTCAGTTCATTTTTAAACAATTTGAGAAGCTGCTGTGCTGAGGGGTTCACGAGTTGCTCCTGTTTGTTTCTGAAAGTTCAGACCAGCCGTGCCTGATGGTGCAGACTCTCTGCTGCTGCTCATGCCGTCGGCGCAGGGGGACCGGCCAGGGTCCTGCGGGCTTCTCGGGGTCAGGTACAAGTGCGGCAGGGGGTGAAAATGCCTTGTTACGTCACGTGCTTCGGCCTCTCAGTGGTGGAGCCGGCTTTGTGTGCCCACCGTGGGGCTCTCCAACAACCTTCTCTGGAAAGCGTTATTTTTTTCGTGAGGTCTATGTTGGGAGCACTAACCTGAAATGTTTGTAAAGGTGCTATGGACCCTGTGCTGAGGATATGAACAAAGTTCTGGCCGAGTATTAGCAAATTTGGTCTTCAAAATGTCTAGTGTAGGTTCCTTTTCATTCTCCGTGGCCCGCTCTGACACTGGATAATAATTTTCAAAGCAACACTGCTGCTGCTCAGATGGAGCTGCACTTCAGTGAGAGGAAAGCAAGTAAAATCTGTCATTTGTGCTGGAAGTGCACTGTGAGAAGTGAAGCCTCGCTGAACTGCTCAAAGGGGATGTGAATGTCTTGCTGAACAACATTATCCAAATAAGCCATGACAGCCCTGTGATACATCTGCTAAAATCTGCGGTATAAACTTTGAGGTCAAACTTTAAAATTCCATCTCACCTGGGTGGTCTTTGGGTTTTGTTGTTTTGTTGGTTTTTTTCCTTGCAGTTGTAGCCTATTTAAGAGTCATCTGTTAATTCCTTCCAGAGCACTTCCCTGTGAAGCCGTGGGCTCCTCTGCCGGGGCTCCCACCATTCTGGTGCGCTGGGGCCCCTTTGACTTTCACTGAGGGTTGGGAGCGATCTGCGGTGCTGGGTGTGATGCGAGTGATGCTTGACAGGCCGAGTGAGCGGGCAGGGACGTCCGCTCTGGGGTCTGGCCCTGGTTATGGAGGGGCCATGGAGCGTTCTCACCTGGCGCGGTGTGAGGTGGCCCTGGCCACTGACCATGTGGTGGTGGCGTGGTTGAACCCCAGGCAGCAGCTAAGCCCCACGCAGCCGCTCGCTCGCTCCCCCCACAGCAGGATGGGAGAGAGAATCAGAATAGTAAAAGTGAGAAAACGTGTGGGTTGAGATAAAGACAGCTTAATAGATAAGGCAAAAGCTGTGCGCACAAGCAAAGTTTGTTTATGTTTGTTCATTTAAAAAAAAATATGAAAAATAAGGAGTTTGCCTGCTGAGGGGGAGCCATGAACAGGTGCTCAGCCATCCCCAGGCCAGCAGGGCTCCATCACACGTAGGTCACTTGGGAAGACAAATGCCATCATTCCATTTCCCCCCGTTCCTCCTCCTTCCCCCAGCTTTATGTGCTGACCATGATGCCATACGGTGTGGAATAGCCCTTGGGTCAGCTGGGGTCAGCTGTCCTGGCTGTGCCCCCTCCCAGCTCCTGGTGCCCCCCCCCCCCCACTCGCTGCTGGGGTGGCTGTGGGGAGCAGAAGCAGCTTTGGCTCTGTGTGAGCACTGCTCAGCGCTAAGGAAGACACCCCTGTGCTAACAGCGCTGTTCCCAGCACAGATCCCGAACAGCCCCGTACTGGTGCTGGGAAGGAGACGCACTGGGCTCCAGCCAGCGCAGGCTGGGGTGGCCCCAGTTGCATCACGGGGGTCTCTGCCCTGGGCTGGTACCTGGCGCTCCTGGGGAGCGGGGCTGACCGCGGTGGCCAGCAGCTGGGAAGGGTTTGCATTTGGAGCTGAGGCGAAGGGCACCGAGGGGTTTGTGCCCCCGCGTTGGGGGTGACACTGTTCTCTGCCAGCTGCGTCCCTGTCCTGCTTGTGTGGCCATTCGCCCTCTGCGCGGCAGTGGGTTTGCCTGTGTGGGCACAGCCGTGGGCACCCTTTGTCAAGAGGATCAGAGGGGAAAAGCGCTCAGCGGAGAACTCCGTGTTATTTTTGTGAGATTCCTTTTAAAACTCTCATCCAAAGAGATGTTGAAGTGGGCTGGGCTGTTGTCCCCGAGCTGTGACTGAGCAGGCAGGTCTGGTGTTGGTGGCTCCCAGGCTCTGCTTTTCCCACGGGAGAGCAGTTCTCCACCTCCTCTGTTGCCCCAGGGAGGCAGCTGCCGCCCAACACTGCTGGGGCTGGTGCCATCACCGTGGGTGTCGGCGCGGGGTCCCTCCTGGCTTGCCCTGTGCCAGCACTGCCATGTCACCTCCTCTCGAGTCCAGCTCCACTCAGCCTGGGTGGCTGTTGAGGTCAGAGCTGTGTTGATGAGCTTAATTGGGTAGAAATGTACTTCAGTCTAATTAATCGATGGGAAGCATAACTGAAGGAGGCGGCAGGAGGGCGAGCAGCAGGTGGGTGCCCGTGGCGGAGTTGGGGTGTTTAGGCTGGACGCGCCACCCGGCCTGTCTGGGGCTTCTCAGCAGTGCAGGACTGGGCGCTGCAGGGCTGAGCTTTTGCTGGACTTGCTGCCCCCCTCCTCTGCTGCAGCACGATTTTTATCCCCAGATGCCTGTTCTTCATTTGCCTCTGCTCCTCGCCGCTTCCAGAAGCTTTTTTTTTTTTTTTTCTCCTGAGCAGCTGTGAGATGGAGAAGACCCGAGTGGGAAGTGACAGCCGGACTGTCGGGGTCGTGAGAAGGAGGTTGATGGGGGCCCGGTGGGAAAACTTGCAAAGCCAGGATGGCTGGCAGAGACCAGCGTGTGCAGGGAGCGCTTGGATGCGGAGGAACAGCTCGCCTTCCGTCCTCGGTGAGTCCGGCTGTGTTTCCGTGGAGGCTGTGCCAGGTCTGCGGTGCGGCGGGGGGGTTCAGGTGTTTGTTCTTGCCTGGCTCAGCTGTGGGGGCTGCCCAGCACAGTGCTGCAGCTGGGCAGACACCAAACTTCTTTACTGGGCTGGAACTGGGAACTTTAAATCTGGTCTGAAGGTAACAAGGCTGTCCACTGAGCGTGAGTGCCGCTCGTGAGTGCGTGCCCCCACCCCCCGCCCACCCCCGAAGCAGCTGGGGGCTGTGGGGAGGCCGGGCTGCAGGGCACTGTGGGGGGATGCTCTTGCTCTGCTGCAGCTCTGCACCTCCAAACCCTGCTGAGGGCCACCCGTGTCAGAGGCTGTGCGCTGTTGGATGCTCCAGCCTTAATTACAGACATAAGAAAATGTCAGATGATAGATTAAAAGATAGCAGCAAAGCAGGTATGTAACGGGATGCAGCACTGAAACCCCAGCAAGCGGCACAGAGCGGTTTTGGGGAGCAGCGAGGGGATGTGATGGGTGTCCTCCAAAAGCCATGGCTCAACACGGCCCAGCTCCTAGAAGGGATCTCAGATCTGTTGTATTCGAAACTGTTCTGGGTGTCAGGTGGAAACAATCGCGGAGGTGCTCGGAGCAAGGGTGGCTCAGGGCCAGCAGTGTGCTGGTGAAGGGGAAGGAGGTGGCAGCATGTGTCCCCTCCCACCCGTGCCCACAGTCCAGAGCTGCTGGCAGCAAAATGTTGTTTTACCCTCAACTCCTTCCTGACTGAGGCAGCAGGTGGCTGTAGGGCCTCAACAGGCCCCGGGATGGCAACAGGAAGGCTGCTGTGGCGGGCCTGCATGCTCGTGACATGCTCTGAGGGCTTAGGAGGCTGTAGGGGACCAGGACCCGTGCCTGGCCGCTCTGCAGCGCTCTGCTCCAGCGAAGGCTTTGGTGTCCCTGTGCTTTGATCTGGTTTCCAAGTGTGGGTGCTTCCTGCCAGCTGCATGGGGCTGTTAATCATGTCAGGAAATGTCTTATCCTGGCCCCTTTCCCCATTTCCATCGCAGGAGCTTTCCTGCCTCTTCTCCAAGGGATGTCCCTTTTGTCTCCGTGGGTCAGGGTTTCCCTCTGTCTTTCTGAGCTCCTTCACCCCCGAAACCCACCCTGCCTGCGCCCCCGGCATGCCCTCACCCCCAGCACAGTGCTACCTCCTGCCCCAGTGCCCTCTCGCACCTTTAGGCACCAAACTTAGGGGGCCAAGTTCTGCCCCACTGTGCTGGGGATGGCAGCACGGCTGTGCATCCCTGGGTGGCCACAGCTCAGAGGTTGTGGGTCCCTGCGCTTGGTGCCCACCTGGGCCGCAGGGGTGGGTGCTGCCAGCCCTGCCCGTGCCCCTGCCTGCGGGAGGCAGCCACTGCCCTCCCCTCCAAGAGCTGCTCAGCTGCACTGCGGAGCCGCTGCTTGCACAAGCCAAAAGTCTCCGGGAGGATCGGAAACAGCAACTTTCCCTTCTGGAGAAGCATGAGGGGTGTATATTTTTGGAGGTTTATTCTTGGTACTTGCTGGAAAGGCTCCATGAACAGCAGCTGCCATGTGTGCCAACAAGAAGAGAAGATGGATGGGGGCGAGTGCCCACTCCGGGGAGACGTTTTCCTTCTGGAGGAGGAGAACAAGCTGTAAAACGTTCCCGCTGCCTGTTTATGGATCCCCTGTGCAGGCGGTTGTTGCTTGGCTCCGGCACGCTCGTGCGAGATGTGTCAGCGCGGGAACGGCTTCCCTCGCACCCAGCAGCGTGAGCGGGGCAGCTGGGCTGCCGCGTGCCAGAGACGGCCCCAGCCCCGGCGAGTGGGGTGGCAGGGCAGCCCCTGGCTGGGTGGCCCCATTTTTTAGCTGCAGACAGGTCTTGGGCTGAAGTAGAAACAGCTTTCCTCATCTGAATGATTTAAAGAATTGCAGTTTCATCTTTTCCTTGGCACAGGCCAGTGCAAATAGAGAGATGCGTTTGTATCTCTTGACTGTTTTTTTTCCACAGTCAAAAATTTTGTATTTTCTTTTCTTCCATTTTTCCTTTGAAGCAGCCCTTTGAAGGTTTTATTTTTAATTTCCGAACACATCATGCTCAGAAGCAAAGCTTGCTTTTTTTCTGTAATTCTTCCACCAAGGCGAGCTGTCGATTCCATGTTGGAGGAGCAGGGGAGCGGGGGACCAGGCGCTTTGACTTTGTCAGATGAGTGTCTTGGCCGGGCGGGCAATGGGCAAAGTGGTGCCGGGCCCTTTGGCCGGAGCAGATCACGGGGTGCCTGTGGAACCCGGAGCAAAGGCTGCTCCTGAGCTGGCGCATCCCTCCAGCAGAGCCTGTGCTGAAAGGAAAGCTGCCTCTTCCACAGCCAAATCTCTTCCTTGAAGAGAAGAGACAAAGGTAAACTGAGGCACCAGGCCCCTGCACCCAACACCAGCAGCGCTCTGGGGCGTGCGGAGCAGGGGAGGGCTGGGTTCCTCCCCGCTGCTGGCACTCGCGGCTCCGGCTGCGCAGCCACCGTCTGCCCAGTGTCACGTACAACAGCCTCTGGCCACCCACGGGTACTGAGACATGTCCTTACCCCATCTGGGGCACCCTGATGGCTCGCTTGGAATAAACAGCTGTGAACAAAAGAGGTGCGTTGTGCCCAGCCATGGTGTGGCTTTTTGGGTTCTGTCTCCCATTGCCATCAGATTCACTTTCTCTATGTTCCGTTAAGTGATTCTTTCAGCTTGAATCTTTGCATTTCTTGTTACAAACATCAGCTTCTCTAGAGCATCTCTGGGAAGCAGGCGTTGAGCTGTGGGATGCGCAGCACTCAGCCTTGGATTTTTCCCAGGCAGTGGCTGGTCCTGGGTGTGGCGGAGCCTCCTCACACTCAAGGTTTTGGGATGCTCTGAGCAGCAGCTCTTTTAAACAGTAGCAGGAGCTTTGCAGGTCTCAAATGGGCTTGGCTGCCGGCTTCCCCAGCTCTTGGTGGCAAGGTTTGCCTGCGCTAATTTGGGAATCATTGAGCAGCCCATTGTACCAGTTCATTAAATCTTGCAAATGGGAATGTTTTTGAAGGAGGGGTGTGTTCATGATTAAAAAAAAAAAAGGAAGAAAGGCTCGAGTAATCCAGTCTCTTAAGGTTTCATAAGCCATTCAGTCCCTTAGGGTTTCATGAGCATGTGAACTTGTTTATGTTTTGAATGAGCGAGCTGCTATTCACAAGAGGTGGGAAAGAAAGTGCTGTGAACACTCATGCTTTGTTTTTTAATGACAGAACAGTCTGTCTAAGAAGCCCCACGTGGCTGTTAATTGTGTGGTGCAATTTCTTCAGGGAGGGCTGCAGTGAGCAGCCACCAGGCTTGTTCTCCTCTCTGCCTCTCAGCAGGGTCAACCCCTGCAGCGGTTACTCCTCAGCAAGCAGCTGCTGGGGCTTCGACTGGGAGCTCTGAAGGGATTTGTCTCTGGGCTGGTTGTTGCCTTCTCAGGGTAAGGGCTGATGCATGCCATGCCCCGTCACCTGGCACTCAGCCAGAGGAGCTGATCCGTTGGCCTGGGCTCCATCTTACCTGCATCCGTGGGAAGATGCTCTGCCAGTTGCCACCTGACCCCTCCTGTGCTCCCTGTCATGCTCACTGTCCTGCAGGCGAAGTAACAGGGACAAAAGGTCACAAAAGGATTCAAAATAATATCTTCTGTGGGGTTTTTTTCCCCATTGATTTTTAATAGCTTTACTGAAATGAATCTGTTGCTGAGGAAGTCAAGTGATGGGAAATATGTTTCTCTAATATGGTTGGCAAAATCCTTGTGTATTTTATAAAAAAAAAAACCAAGCAAACAAAAAACAGACAAAAGATGTAGAGAGGTTTCAGAGTCTGAATCTTTCCTTTGGAAGGAGATCCTGGGACTTGTGTCTTTCTGCACCTTTCAGCCTTGTCCTGAGAGAGGCTGTTTCCCATGGGAGCCACCTGCTAAGTGTGGGAAGCAAGTTACGGGACTGAGTTCTCGGCACTTTTCCAAGAGAGTGAGGCCAGATTCATGCCCTCGGCATCTGTGTTTTTACAGCACCAACCACAATATCCCATTGGATCAAGATCAAAGCCTTAGTCCTTCTTTTCAAGGTGGGTAACAGCCTGGGCTATGGATTCCTGGCAGCCAAAAGCTTCCAGCCTGAATTAAACAATGGGCACCGCTGGCAGCGTGGATGGGCACAGCACGTCCCTGCAGGACACGGACCCTCCTCTGCCCTGCGAGCCAGGGGATGCCCAGGAGTGTCACAGCACTCTCCAAACTAGGCAGCTGCAACAAGGTCTTTTACCATCTCATACCAGCACACTCTCCATACAGCCTCTCTGCTGCCTTCTCCTTGTCTCACCTCATCCAGGGTGTGTGTTCTCTCTCTGCTTCTTCTTCTCTCACCTTCTCTTCCCCAGCTGCTCTCTCTTCATCGGCTCTCAACCACCTAACTTAACCAGCCACAGCTGCACCTTATCTACATCGGCCAACCCACCACCCCTGAAGCCAACCCACAGTTGTATATTATCATTGCTAATTAACCCAGCTTCATTCCTCTACACAGGAGCACAGGGGCGTCCTGGACACTGTTCCACCCTTCCCGAGTGCCACAGCAAGCCTCGGAACCAACTTCTCCTAAGGAAAGAGCATAGGCATCATACAAACAAAGATTCAGGAAGGATCCGCTTCTCCACCTCACTCCAACAGTGCTTTTCCTAAGAATCCCAGGCCAGACCCAACCTCTGGGAATGCAGCCCTCCCTTGCACGTGCTGCTCCACCGGCAGAGGTGGAGGGAAAAAGCGCCATGAGCCAGACATTAGCCGCATTGCTTAGAGCACCGTTGAAACAGACTGTGACCATCACTGCCATTTAAAACCCACCCTTGGGGATGCTAAAATTGCATTTTGGTTGCTCTGTCGTGGCTTGATGGGTTTTTCTTGCGATGCAGGCTCAGCCTGCCGAGCTGACGGCCGTGCTCTGTGTCACTGGCAGGTTTTATGGCCACCCTGTGCAGCACCGGGCCCCGCGTTCCTGCTGCTCACCATGCCACTGCTCTGGAGGGGATGCGCTGGAGCATTAGTCGGCTTTTCCAAGCTCCAGCTTTTCCCTGGATACTTTAAAAGCATTTGCGCTATGCTCTGTGGTACTGAAACAGGATGCGAGTCAGTTGTTAATCACTTACACACCAGGAAAAAGTACTGCTATGGGAGGCAGCGTCTTCATGGGAGTGCTGTCTGCCTTCTACAGAAATGCCTTTTGTTTTCCAATATAACCAGAATTCAGGATATTAAGATGACAAAAATCAGCAGTGATTACCCGAACCTATAGCTAATGTCTTGAAGACCTGATTGGGGCTGAGTCCAGATGCTGTAGGAGGATGACGGACTTAGTTAAATCTTGACGGATTTGATCTAGAACTCTCTTGATTTAGTTGTCTGAGCTCACGCAGTTTCCCTTGGTGTTTCCACTATCAGTAAATAATGTGGTATGTGCCCACTGAAAGCTGTCAGCGCTGGCTGGAATTTTTTATCCTTATTTTCCTTTCATTTTAGCATTTAGATTATCTTTAATTTTCTAAATAGTAATTTAACAAGCCAAAATTACAACTGATCCAAAGAGAGATTCCACAGAATTTTCAACATAGTTTATGCAGCTCTGCCCAACATAATTGGATGTATCCAATTAGGCATTAGAAATTAACACCTTTTGTCTGTTTGGTAATGACTTAACGCTGCTCCGCTGCCTTGCCTAAGCACCACCAGCGCTGTGGGAACAGTATTTAGTTACGACTGCATCTGGAAAGGTTTGGAGTTCGACCACCCTCTCTCACCATATCATCTTTCCTACTGTCTGATCGCGCTGTAAACCCGGAGCAGCCCTCCTGGCCAGGTAATCCAGCCGTGTCAGAGGAATGCAGGTTCTTCTTGTCTGTGGGATTTCTGGTATCAGCACCACGAAGCTTCTTGCCAGCAGATGAACCCAATGATCTTGCAGGTCTTTCTTGTCTAAACACGGCGTCCCTGATGAGTTTTACACGTGTCTGCACTCCTCACCATGCAGCGTGCTTGTCTGCACTGCGGCGGCTCCTCGGAGGTGGTGTGGGGGGAACTGGTTGAGAAAAGACGCTTGGAAAACTCAACGCACGCATCATCGACTCCAAATCCCCCGGGCTGGTTTGGCAAGTGATAGGCAAAGACATCCTGCCGGCTCCTCCCCAGCGCTTGTAGGCATCCGTTTATCTCGGCACATGCTCCTGGCTAGCTCGCAAACCCTTGTCACACTTTACAGCAGATGCCACGAGACTCAGGCTGTGAAAGGAAAAGTCCAAACCACCAGCATTTGGATCGAAACACACACTTTTCCCTCCTGAACAGGATTGTGCTGAGTGAGGAAGAGAGGCGCGGGGAAGTGGCCAAGGTGGTGTTGCCCCAAACCTCTGCTTCCCCTTGGGCGGGAGGGAAAATGGCTTCCTGGGTTTGCACGTGGACCTTCGGGTCTGGGGGCACAGGCACAGATGGGCAGGTCGCTCTTGGTGCACAGTCTGGCCATGATCTGCCCAGGACCCTTTGCACCCCCTAATCCCTGTCCTGCTGCTCCTTGGCTCAGCACCCATCCCTCCTTGCAGCTCCTCTCCGTTTGATCCTGGCCTGCAGACAACGGAGGAGTGCAGGGGGGCACGGGGAGGGGAAGATCAGCACAGCGGCAGCCGTAGGGTCTGCCACAAGTGACGCTGCAGGGGGGAAGTTTGCTTTGCAGAGATGCCTCATCCATCCTGGTGTTCTTAGAGAAACCAGCCTGGATCTTGCTCAGCACCTCCCGGATAAAGGCAGCCATGGTGACCGGCGGGGGGGGGGAGCCCTTTTCCTTGTAAGCTAAATCTAATCTGGCGGGCACCCATCCAGCAGTCCCAGGGTGACCAAAGCAGGATGGATGTACAACAGCGGGGCCGTAAGGTCCAAAGCCATCACTGACCGCCCCCGTGCTCGCCTGTCCGGGCTGCAGGGACCAGCGCTGTGCGCGTGGGACTCGCAGGCTCTGGGAGCGGAGGAGCGTGGCGGCCGGTGGGGGCTGCATGGCCAACGCTGGGCCTCGGCTGCAGCTGTGCTGAGAGTGAGGCGCAAGACTTGCTGACACCATGCTGTTGGGGTCTGTTTTCAGCAAGAAGTGAGCTGTTGTGCTGAGCAAGGGAAGGGTGGAGAAAGCTGCTGCGTCCTGGAATGATGGCACTGGTGGCAGATGTGACAGTGGAGAGCTGCAAATGCCGTCCCTGGGCTCTGCGTGAGCCTGCACTCTGGGCTGCGTGGGGCTGAACCGGCCCTCCCGGCCCTCCCCATCTGCCCACATCTTACTTGGGAAGTGGGAGTCAGCCGAAGTCGGTGGAAGGGCAGCGGCGGAGAGGGAAGGGACTCTCCAGCCCTCCTCTGCCCTGCTGCCAGTTTGGCTGTAGGCCCTGGTAGCCGTTGGCTGGGGAGCCCACCCAGGCACAGGGCGGGAGAGGGGCCACACTCTGGTGTCCGTCCTGTGGGAGCCTGGGCTGTCCCCCCAGGGAGGAGGTAACCCCTGCAGGGACGGACAAGCTGCCCGCAGCTGCCAGCCAAGGGCGCAGCTTTGCCAGGACCTGGCTCTCCTCCCTGGGGCGCCCAGACACCGCGGGCAGCAGCCCCAGCAGTCGTGCCTCCCCCCGAGAGAGCCAGCGGGGGGGGGTGTTCAACAGGAGCCTGCGCCATCACACCCGTCTCTGCTTGGCTGAGATGATGGGAAGCTGCTGAACACCAAACCCTCCTCCGGTGACATGGGCGATGCTCCTGTGTCCATGGGCTGCTCCACGGGCAGCACTGAACCCACTAGGAGCTGCGCGCTGCCACGGACACCATCGGGCTGAGTGTGAAGCACTGGAGGGCCCTGAAGAGGAACCTTCTCTTCGTGATGGTTCCTGCCTCTGTGTCTGGCCGATGGACGTGCCTCAGGAGTGAAGTTCAGACCAAAAGCCAAGCGTCCCCGAGCCACCTGAGCGCAGCCACCGCCGTTTGCCGGTCCGGAGAGACCCTGCTGAGGACAGATGATGCTTTGCTCGCTAATCGCATTTCAGGACATATAATCCTTACTTCACACTTTTTCCCAGACAATATCTTTCCATATAATCTTAATGATTCCTGCTGCAATAACAAATAGGCAGCCCTGAGAATAACTTCACACTTAATTGCTCGTGCCAAGAATCTCACCACTTGGCCCTTCTTTGGGTGTTTTCCCTCCAATCCATCTGCACAAACAGAAGTGGGCCAGTTCTGTGCCTCAGGAATGAGGAGATAAAAAGGCAATAATTTATTTTTCCACCAAAGCTAGAAGTATTTTATAGAATTTGCTAAAGTTTTTGTTTCAGGAAATTTCATCATGTCTCCAGGAAAAAAAAGCGTCTAATTGGCCTCAGATTTTCTAACTCCCTTTTCATTTTTGTAATATGAGGAGGTCTAGGTCATCTCAAGGTCACTGCAGTTAGTGTTGCTTTAGTGCACCTCTGTGGATACCTCGTTTCTGCAGCAGTTTTTCCTTTAAAAACAGCCCTAGCCTGCTGCTGTAACAGCCACTTTCTTTGGCAACAATTTGCATTCCTTTAGCATATGGAAATATTTTTTAAAACACATACCAGTGTATGCTGCTTATAGGTGAAACTCTCCATCAGAAATGGAGCAAATGCTTCTAAGCTATCTGAATGTTGTAAAATGAAAGAAAAAAAAAAAAAAAAGAAAGAAGAAGAAGAAGAATAAATCCCTCAGCTTTTAACTGAAATGGGAAGCTGCCCATTTCCCATTATCTAGACTGGAATCCTAGTTAATGTCAAAATAGAATGCTGGTGGTTATCAAATCAATAAAAATGTTTTGCTTGGGAAAAATTTAATTTTACCACCCTCCCAAGACTTCCTGCTGTCTTGACATGTCGGTTTACATAGCTTCAGCTGGTGAGTTCATTCCAGCCTGGGTTTAGTTTGATTTTTCTGATCTATCTCAGCAAAGCTGTGGACTCCAAATTTTTTATCTTAGGAAAAATTGTTATGTGGTACCTTGAAAATGGAGCAAATGCTGAGTCTGTATATGCTGTAGAAACACAGGTGTTTTTTTTAAAAAATGAAAGTGTGGGCACCTGAATGACCGGAGTTTTCTGAACAGATAAAGTCAAAAAAGGATGGGAGAAAGGAGGTGCTATCCCTGTTCGGCGCTAAGGAGCTGCACCACGGGGGAACGGCGCAGGTTACATCTCGGATGAAGCCTGTACCCGATCAGTGCACTGCATTAACCTCTGTGCCGATGCTTTCTACAGCAAGGCTTTCCTTCGGACGTGAGCATCTCAGGCTGGGTTACCGGCTGTTTCAGCCGCACATTTAAAGCCGAGCTGATGCGTACTACATGTACCCCCATGTCGCCTCCAGCTGGTTTTGTCTCTTCATGCTGCTGGTGTCAAAAACTGGCAAAAATTAGCAAATTGCCAAATGAAAGGCTCAAATGCAAGTGAAAAGGGGAGGGGAGAGCCTGGGCAAGCATAGTGAGGGCAAATATGCTGCCACAAAGATGTGATAGGCAATATGATCTTTTGAATTTTCTAGTAATGCTGAGGAAGGACAAGCTGCCCGGCTCTGGGAGGGGAGGGAGAAGAGCAGTGGGGTCCTTAGTGGCCTGCCACAGCAACAGCCTGGCGCATCGTCCCAAGCATTGGAAAGGCTTGGTGGAAAGATGGACCGGCTCAAAGAGCAGGGCATGGCAGCAGGCAGCTGCCAGGTAGCTGGGTTAGCTTCACCGTGGCATACATTTCCCGAATTTATGGGGGCAGTTGGTGGACTAAGAGGCCGGGAAAGCACCTGGTGATATGATGCTAGGGAGCTTAATTATAAACAGGACTTGGAAAAAGATTGGTGTGGAAGTGATTGTGTTACCATGGAAGATTTTTTTTCGGTTTTAGATAAGCATGTGGTCAAGCAGAGTGCCAGCATGGATCCTAAAAAAAAAAAAAAAAAAAAGGGGAGGGGGGGGGGAGAGAAAGAGAGAGAGAGGGAGAGAGAGAGGGAGAGAGCGCTTGCACAGCAGTTTGAATCTCTTGCTGCAGATACACTGGTCCTCACTTACCCCCAGCTCTGACTTCAGGTCACACCCAGAGCAGTCCTTCTGGAAACATGACAGAAGCACAGGTTTGGGAAGGAGGTGAGTGTGCATCGTTCATCTCGAAAAAATACCGTATTTTCACTAGCAGCATCCTTACTGCTCTGTGAAAAAACAACTGTGTGCCCACTGCCAGTGATGCCTTAAGAGAAAGCTGTAGTGGCCTGAAAGGCAAGAGAGGGCAAACTTTGCTTTGCTAAGGCTCACGTTTCAGCAAACGGAAAGGCTGTAAATGCCTGCACTGCTTGCCTTGACAGGGGTTGGAAAGAAAATTGGAATGGAGGGAGAAAAATCATATATTCAGAGCAAAGGCAGCAATGAAAGCAATACCAAAATTTGCCCTGCCTGGCCAGCCCGGCAAATAGTGATGCTGAAGAATGAATTAACTTTTCCCTCAAAGCCATGCTTGCAGGGCCTGGCTCGCTGCAGAGGGGCTGCAGCAGGCACCGGGTGAGCAGGTGCTTGAGCGAATTTGCACACCGTGACAGGCACGTAATGCTGGCACATGCAAACGTGCTCGCTCACCTGCCCTCCCCGGAGCACCGGGCGCTTTGAAGTTACTTTGGGAGATCTCAGGGAGCAGAACGTGGCCTTCCAGAACACAGGGGGCGGAGGAAAGACGCATCTTGGCTTATTTCTGTAAGACAAATATTCCTGTTACCGGGCAAGAAAACAGACGAGAGGTCCTCCTGAGTGTTCCTCTTGGTGTATTTGCTGGGATCCATGCAGTCCCTAAACACGGATAGTTGCAGTTTTGAGTCTGTATATATGGAACAGTTTCTTGCTTGTACTGCGTTTGTCTCTGCCACGCTGCCACTTCTGAATATGCACATATCTGAGGTCTTTTTACTTTGCAGAATCCTTGGGGAAAATAGGAAGCCTGCAGGCATTCGCATGGGAAGCGTTGCACGTTAGATATGATGGGGCCTCATTTAACGCAAGCGCAGGATGTAAAGGTGTGGACAAAATGCCCTAAATTGCTTGGTGACATTTTGTTGCAATGACAAGCAGTGCCATCAAACAAGTACAACATGTGCAGCTTGCTTGCTTGTTTGGGTTTTTTTCCCCCTGTGGTTCTTTTGGAGTCCATAGTTGTTTTGCATGGATGCAAGAGGGAAAATGAATGTAGAGACTGTATTTGGCTAATTAACCTTAGAGCAACATAATTTCTTGGGAGCAATGCCTCAAAGCAGATTTAGGGCAGAACTTCCTTACACTTTTCTCTTTTCTGAGTCACATTTTGCTTATTTTCCAGTTGCTGTTAATCTGAGATGTACCTGCATCAGTAATAGTGCGTTTGGGTTCTCTGTGTGCTTTGGTAGCTTTCTACAGGTGAAATTCTTTTATTAAGCCTGGCTTAGTCAGATTATTTCCTTGGTATAAACTCAGCCACGACACTATTTCAGACGGCAGTCAAAGCGGCGTGGTAAACATCCCAGCCATGAAACGGAGCTGGAGCGGGGGCTGAGGTTCTGAGCAGCCAGCATGAGTGCGGGCTGGCGGGGAGCCCCCCCTCATTCGGAGATGTGGGCTCTGGTTCAGTTCTCATCTGCTCGTTCATGACTTTACATGAATCATTTCACTCGGCCACGATAGGACCTTGATCTTGCTTAGGGGCCCTTATTCCACAACCATATACAAAGGAAAATTTTGTAGCTGTTATTCCAGGGCTTAAGTTCTCTCTCTCACAACCAGACACATGGCCTAATATCTGTTGGCAAGCTGGGAATACAAAATGAAACACCATTATATATGATCTATTTACAGCTGTATATGTGCTGGTGCTGATCCATCTGTGTTTCAGGCCATGTGCCACTTGGGGTATAGTGGGAGGGAAGCCCATTTAGAAAACAAGTTTGCAGAGCAATGCATTTCCACTGATGGTCTTGGATAAGATCTTTTGCCCTCAAGGTTTCATTTTTCTCCTGCATCTGATGACCACTGTGAGACAATAGCAAGCCTGAAGCCAGATTATTAGCTTTGACTGGTTAGTTCCAACAGAGTTCAGTCTCATTTAGGGACCAAGTCGGATGGCTGGGTTTGCAAAAGGGCTCTGTACATCTGCTGTCACATATTTTTGAAAATCTGGGCCATGTATGGGGCTGAATTTAAGCAAAGCTTCTGAAAATTGTGCCTCACTTGTGGTTGCTGAGAGGTCTGAACCCTGCAGGTCAATGAAGTCAAGTGTCCTTCCAGGTGGTATGGGACCCTCTTACCCAGGTGGTTTTCTGGTGGGCACATCATGGTTTGTTTGCACCTTCTGCTTCACCCTTCCCGTGTTTTGCCATATTAGGCAAGTAATAGAACTGGCAAAGAAGCCAGTAACAAATACCCTGTTTTTTTCTGTTGATGAGTTTCCTGCAAATACCTATTTCTAAAAGTCTGCTAGTCAGAACTGGCTGAACACTGCATACAAATGTATTTCAGCTTGCAGAGTGCTGGTGAATTATTTGCCGTGACTAGCCTTTGGCTATTTACTGTGAGTTATGCAGAGTGAGTGATTAATCATGTACATTGGGTGCTTTTGTTTTGTTTTGATTTTTCACTCCATGACCGGATAACTGAAACAAGAGGAGTGAAATGAGGATATTCAAGTTGCCACATAAAGACTTCCAGCATGAATGCTTGAGCCAACACACATTCATGTGAGAGCTGGCGAGACTTTTACTTCTTCCACTACCTCTATGACATTTTGGCAATTCCTGAGCCCATTGCTGAGCTTTTAACTTGTCCCATGTGACACAATCCAAATATGCTGGGCCATGCTCCTTCTCAGTTACGGCAGTGATAGAACAGGCATCCAGATGATATTCTTCTTTGAGGAAAATCAACATTTTCTTTGTGCAGGAACTTCGTGGACTGGATACGTGTCCTTTTTGCTCAGCCAGTAGTGCTGCGGTGCGGTGTGAGAAGAGCATCAGCATTCATGTGAGCAACAGGGCCATCAGAGTTCAAGGTAAATGGGGACACAACCCTAAGGCAAGTTTTATTTCAGCTTATTCTGAGATAGTTCAAGGTCACCTGTGCCAAACCAGTGGCTTTATTTCTCGATCTTTGTGGAGAGTTCAGCACAAATCCAGCCTGATTCCCCGTAATAAAAATCCCCAGCAGCAGCAGGATCATGTGGGTTAGGAGGTGCATGTGGTGTTGTATGGGCTGACAGCATGACAACTCTTCTCAGCTGAGACCCTCTGCTTGTCCTGGTCACATACAAGCTGATCCCTGATCTGCTATGGCTGAGTTTGGAGTAAGCAAAGTGGCTTGTCCAAGGGGAACATTTGGGTACTGGGTGGGGACTGGTTTGAACTGAAATGTTTCTTCTGTGTACAATATGAAAATTACTGATTTAAAGCACGTGGTGGAGTGACCTCAAGCCCACAGCTGGGTAAAACTAGCAGACATATACAGCTGAAGTTGCTGTTGCCATCTTTGGGTTTATATTCCCTGAATAACCAGATTTTTTAACTTATGTGTATACCTGTTTGTTACCTAGCTCCTTCTCAGCAGCAGCCCAGAACCCATTGCTTGTAAATAGTTTGTAAGCACCTTCAAAAAGAACTTCTTCCAAAGGTATACCCTCCAACATTGCCTGGGGATGAAGACTCCCTGCCTTCTGGAGGAGATGGGGCTTTTTTTTTGTCCTCATTTTAAACTCATAGGCAAAGATTTTGAAAAATGTCATATGATTTTGGAAACCACAGTGGTTGAAGATTAATTCAGAGGCACAGTTGAACTACTGTGCAACCCAGGTATTGAATTTCAAGCAGCTCAAGCCATACCCCAGAATAAAAATGTTTAAAATTATCAGTTGTTTTTGAATTTTTTACTTGTGATATCTTCAATTAACTTCTTATACTTTCATTCATAGAATAAACCCCATACTCAACTGCAGCTGTGATCCTGGGCAGCAGGGGCAGCAGCTACAAACCTGAAGATGGAAAGAGACAGTCAGTGCTTTGGCAAGCCTGGAACCCACAGGGAAGGCAAAGAGAGAGTAAGAAAAGGAGCAGAGAAGCTGGCACATGCAAGTTCATTTAATCGCCCTCTAGTTCTTTAGGTACATTTGGGTCAATTTATACCTGGATCTTTGACCACATTTTTAATCTAGGCTAGTTCGTTGCACGCTTTCATTGCACAGTTGTGAATTGTGTGGAGGTGCGTTTTATGCTTGCTTCTTTCTAACACTTGTAATGCTCTGTCTTGACTTTTGAGTGGTTAGGAAGATTTGGACTACTTGTCTGGGTTGTTTCCTTGATAGGGAGGAAGAGTGATATTTGATATTTTCAAAATCTCTCTTATTCATAAGTTATTTACATCCTTGGACAGGATTTTGATGGCAAAGCTGATGCTAATAGCAGGTGCAGATCTATTTTCAGAGCTACAGCAAGATCAGCACCGTCTCGCAACACCTCCAGCCAACAGCAGTCGATTCTCTGCCCAGAGCATCCCATGACACTGCGATTCAGAGTCCTAACTCTTCCCCAGCACAAAACGGGGCCCCACTGTAGAGAACATGAGCTTGGCACGCAACTTGGAAATCATTTTTCTCCCATATATTCAGCCACCTGGCTCAGCTGTCCATTAAGTAGGTTGTTCTCCTTACTTATTTTGGTGTCTGTCCAGCGGGGGTTGTCTGGCTGACAGAGGGAGTGAAGGGGTCCGCATTTGTTTATTGCACATGAAAGGAGTGGCTGGCCTTCGGCAGAGCAGGCACATCTCCCCTCTCCACAGGGAAGCCACTCACTCACTCATAAAGAGCACAAGTGCAGGTATGGTACACAAGTGTCCTGTCCCTGTGGCGCACCTCCCTGAAAGCAGCTTTATTTGAAAGCTCCCACACTTCTACAAGGAAATGAAAAGTTGTGTAAAATTCCAAAGGAAGCAGAATGTATTAGATTTTTCTTCAAAATGAAATAAAACTTCATAGCTTACTGATACCTTTTTGGCTAGTACCGCACCAGTGCCTTACCATGTTGGCTGATGCACATCCATCGCCGTTGTTACATCTGATATGATCAAGAACACAAGCCTTTCTTTTGGGAAATGGGCTTTCTTTGTTAACTTGCCTTCTCCCTTTTGGCTTGGCTGTGAAATCGTGTCATAAAATTACACACGCAAAAATAAGATCTAAAATTTCATTTGTTGCCCAAAATAAGGAGTTCAGTGGTGTTGCTGATGAAATGGAAGGGGCTGGTAGCTGTGAAAATATACTGTGACTATTTTAAGCAGCTGGTGAAATGCAAGTGTTTACCAGGATGGACCATTTTATAATGCTCTAGTTTCTCCAGTTTGGCCCCAAAGACAATCAGAAATAGAACAAAATATTAAATTAGAAATGTATTCTTAAGGTAAGTATAAAGAATAAAACTGGCAAGATGATATCTGGCACCTCCAAGGAGTATATCCTATCCCTTGTCTAATTCCAGTGATTTGTGTGAAGCAAAGTTCCTTATGCTGGGGATTGCACAACTTTTGTGGTGTTACATGCAATTACCTTTTACTGCCTAGACAAACTGTCAGAGCATTAACCTGAGGTTTTCCATGTAGTGTTCCAGATGCATGTCCCCCTTGAAAAGGCCCATAATTCAGCTTATTTATAGCTGAATAAAAAACAATGCCTCCAAATAGAAGTCAAAGTTCAGAGGGATTGGCTAGTACAGCATTTTAAAGCCTAGTTCTCAGCAGGTTATAGGGCTGGAGAGAGGCCATAATAGGATATTGAAATGTTTTTCTTTTTCAGACTTGGCAATAAATTCCTTGACATCCCGTTATAATTTTATGAGCTGGTTGAGAATGTCGTATTGCATTAGCTCCTGACAAGCCTCCACGCAGGGAGGAGCACAAGCCTGCATCTGTTGTTCACCTATGTGCAACGCCGGAGATAAGCAGGTATCTACTGGTGTGGAAGGAGGTAATTGCAGCAGCCTATGAAGTGCCTAGCTGGTGTGTCATTTCAGTGCCACAGGAGGCTATCTCGCGTCCTTGGAAAAGCCTGGTCTGAATCCTGAGTGCCAGGGCCAGTTCACACATGGAAACACAGGCGTGGAAGCCAGAACCAAAGGAATGAATATGTGAGCAGGAGCTTGCTGTCCAGGCTACATCAGTTGTCCCACGTGTGGACTCATATCACACGGTATTGCAGCCCATGGTGATGTATAAACAGACCCACTGCAACATCTCACCTGTATGAACTGATTTTGCATCTGTTTGGTTAAAAAAGCATTAGCAGCCCAGCACCTATACATTCTCTGAATGGTTTATGTGCTGCTTCCCTTCATGCAAAGTAAACAAGTAAATGGGCTGAAGGGAATTTTCTATGTGGTAGTTATATACATAACAAAAATGCACATATGACCTGTCATCTGTTTCTTTTTCCCAATGAACTGCAAAATCAACACAAATATGTTTATATGAACAGGCCAGAAAAACAGCTGGTCCGTCAAATAAAAAGGGGCATGCTTGGCTCTGCTAGGCCAAGTGTTCAACTGGATCCCATGTATTTATAAAGTGAGAAAGTAGAGCATATTTGAAAATGCAGGTGTATAAATATTTCTGCCAGACCTGTTGGAGTATTTGAAGTCTCCCTCAAGCCGCTGCTCTGACTCACCACTTCCCAGCATGCGGGGAATGCTGCCTCGTGGGCAGCCGCGGTCCAGACCCTGGAGGCAATGCTGGCCGTGGCCCTGGGGCCAGGGCTGCATCGCCCCACGGGGACTTGGCCCAAGGAGCACTGGAGGACACCTCTAGGTCTGACCTCTTCCCCGCTGCAGCAGTCCGAAGGAGGTGGGACCAAGTGAAGGCTGGGGTGGAAGCTCCATCCAGGGTGGAAGCAGTAGGTTGACTCTGTGGAGGTGCTTCAGGCAGATGTGGAGCTGAGCGTTTGTTTCCTTGGCCTGCCATCCACGGAAGAAGGCTGCAGCTTAACTGCCAACGTGGAAAAACCGTCTCAGTTCTTAAGTCTAAACTTCAAAGACGGTCATTATATTTAATGTTACAAACCCCCCTAATAATCCCACGGAGGGAGAGCAGAGCAACAACGTTGGCACGCTGACACAAAGTGCAGACTCAGTGCAAATATTATATTAGACACTTCCCAGCTATGACTTCCTCTGGGGTGCTGTCACTGCTGCACATGGAAAAGTAAATCCTTTCATAATAAAACACATGCGTGCACGTATACAGCCACACGCCCAGGCATACACCTGCACAGCCATAACCCAACGGCTCATAACGCAGGCTTCCTCAGCAAAGCTCCTGCAAGATCTGTCTGCTGGGGAGTGATCCTCTGGTTTATCTATGCTGCAGCCAGCCAACACAGGCTAATATGCTTATACAAAACAAGTTTTCCAATATTTCATCTCCTTTTCTGTATGTAGCTAGCGTCCACAACTGAGTAAACCAAATTATTAGTAGCTTCTCCTCAATTATAGCCTTTTTTTTCTTGTTAAGCAAGCCTTCTACATGGAAAGTTTGACCAAGTAATGAAGCCAAAGGGACAGAAGTATAGTATCTATGGTAGACTCTGAAATCACAGGAATGTTTAACAGCCTGAAGCTCCAAAGCCAGCTGAGCAACGTCAGACAAGCAGAATCAGCCGTGTCTTCAAAGAACAAGAACAAAAGGCAATTTTTGTGCCTGGCTAAATTTTGCAACCAAGCTCATAGAGGAAGAAAGGGAACCCACAAATTGGTTGTAAAATTAATTGTATTCCACAGTTAACAAAAAATATTTTCAGCTACAAAGCTGATGATAAACTTTCATGCCAGCACCAGAAGTGTTACATTTACCATACTGGAACCAGTTTTCCTTCAGGAGCCCCGTGAGCATTGCCTGCCTGGTGATCGCACTGCCTCAATCCTGTCACTAAAAGGCCAATCTTGACCTTTTTCAGTATTCTGAGCGTCAATTTAAGTATGCATGCAAATGTGTCCTGGCTGAAGGCCCGAGAAGGAGCTTCAGCTCTGAAAAAAAAAGATAATGCTGACGACATGATATCTAGCTTTATGGAAACCTGTGGCACAACTCCTGCTTCTTTCAAAAGGAGCTGGGCTGTGCCTGTGGCATTTAGGCTACATGGTCTGTAAATTGCCTTAGACTGAACATTGATTTAGAAATCTGAGAATATTGTTTCTGTAGTTCATGGTGAAGGAGCTCCCTAGTGAGAACAGTGAGATATTTCAGCTGGGATAAAAAAAGGCAGGAATTTTACCTTACTTGTCAATAAACATGAGCTGAAGAAATCACCCATGGGTGTTATACAACTAGAATTTCCTGCCTTAGGGTTTGTTTTCAATATATTATTAGAATTTTCTGATTTTGGTAAACTCTGTAGAAGAGCTCATCCAACTTCCACTGATTCTCAACAATGGCATAATAAAATCCCGAACTGGATCTGTTCCCAAAAGTCCTGCCAGTTACGCCTCTCCCTCGCTCATCATGACGCTGATGAAAGCCACTAGATGTCACTGCTATATTGCACTAATAAAGTTAAAATAATATTTTTCTGGCAATAAATGTCCTGACTCATAAGGAAGTTGGGTTATAAAAGCCATGGATAGTTTGGATTCCTTCCAGTTAAAAAACAAAACAAAACATTTCCCCCCCCCCCCCTTTTTTTTTTAACTAAAAATATTGGATCCAAGTTCAAAACAGTCATTTAACAAATAACATTGACTTGTATTTTATTTTAAAAGGAAAAATACTTTGAAGTTAATACCAAGTAAAGAAACATGGTCTGTGGCTCTGTGAACTGAAATGATGGGAAAAAATTATATCTGAAGGTCTACAGTGCTAAAGACGAGGCCTGACTAAATGCAGGGTTGGGGACATTCAGGAATACTCATATTCTCTTGCTCAACCAGAAAGCGAGGCAAAAGGCCAGTGAAATAATAGTAATGGCAGTAATAATATTGTATATTTATATGGTGCCTTTCATCTCCCAGGCTTCCCCGCTGCAGTGTCTAGCTGACTGCAGATACAATAATCACTTCACTCACCACCGAGCAGGAGCCACCCTTGGCAAGGCCGTGGCAGCTGTCAAACAGCACATTAGGAATCGCTGCTCCAATTCAAGAGATCATGTGGGTATTTCTGAGGCAGGTAAAGCGTATTTTAATGGGCCAGCCCTGTATTTGCCCACACTGCTGGGGCTAATTTCAAATCCTCTCGTATGGTTCTCTCTTCTGGAGGGGGTGTTTTGACTTTGTTTTGTTTGTTTTAAGACTTTGATTATTGAAAAATTGTCATGTGAGCTCAACTTTTTAACCCTTCTTGGGAAGAAATTTAATGTGTCTTAAGTGGCCACCTGATCATCCCTTACTATTACCTAACTGAATCCTTATGTTTTTCTTTTGATGCCACCTAGGCAAGAACCAGCCAGATCTGACTCACACTGCCGCAGGTAATGGACGTGCTGAACTCTTGATGGTGGAAGATGCAGAGAATGTCCTAAATTCTAGTAAGAAAATGCTCAGCTGACGTAGGGCCTCCCTCCTCTATCTAGGTAAGATCATTTCTGAAGATGAAAAAGGCAAGGCTATTTTGAGATGGGAGGGGAGAGGTATTTTCACCCCATGTGAATCTTTTGCCTTTTGTCTACCAGTGAATGATCTGGACGCCTTCATGCAATTTGGTAACCGGTATTTTGGTACAGATGTGAGAGCACGTTATTAGGAGGGCAGCCATTTGGGGCAGTGCACGAGCCTGTCTCCACCCATCCTTGATTTTCTTTTATCGCAGTAGAATTATCTGAAGTTATTGGCATTTTACAAAGGAGCATTTTCCAGTCTAAGGAACCTCAGTGCAGCTGCAGCCTGGAGTGGAGCCCCATGCCTCTGTCTGGGGGACATGAATACCGTGGTGGGGGGGCTCATGGGCCTTTTGCTCACAGTAAACATAACTGCTCAGTGAGTCCTTGCCCAGAAAGCTGGAGAAGAACCATTCTGTACTACTGGGTACACGGGATCACTGAGGGAAAGCAATTAGGTTCCTTGTCAGGACTTGAGTAGTTTTAGCTTGTGTCCTCTGTGTAACGTGGGTGGGCTATGGTGTGAAACGAGTGTAAACCATGTTTTGGCTTTTGTCCACACAGGAGGAGCTAGTTAACTGACCTGGAACTAGCATCAAAGGTAGGTGAGATGGTTCTTGAAGTGGCTGAAGCTGGGCTGGACACAACATCTGTGAAAAAGCCCACTGCATGGCAGCTTTGCAGAGAAAGTGCCTACTGTGTGCCTGCTCTTCTCCAATGATGCCTCTCTTTTAATGTTAGGATAACTTAAGTGGATAAATCTATGGTTTGGAAAGCACTTTGGGACTAATGGTGCTGTATCACTGTGGGCTTCTATTAAATACCTGGTATCCAGCAAAAAACTTCATCTAAAGATACTCACCGACACGTACTGTAACTAAAACTGGAGGGAAAGCTAACCGGCTTCTCTCCTGATGGATAGTGCTATGGAGCTTGTATGTTCTATGTCTAGGTAAACTCCCAGACGGAGAAGGAATGAGATGGAGAAACAAGGCAAAGGCAAGAATAACTCACTTCCCTGGCTCAAGTTACCGACAAAGGCATGAAAGCCTCAGCCTGTAGTATAAATTATGACCTATCAACTCAACCAGAGTCATAATAAGAAGGGAGGAATCAGATGAGTAAGGCAATAGGGGAAAAGCAAATACTGTGAGTAATGGCAACAGGAGGTTACTTCCCTAGAAGTTGTCTAACCACATTAGATAGCACAGCTTAGTGACTGAGTCTGGGCCCAATGTCTAGAGAATAAATCAAATGGATTTTTTGTTGTTGATAAAACATTTTCTCCACAGCAGATGGATTTAATATTTCCTGGATCCATACTGTTCAAGACTTGGAGTGGGGAAGCTTTTCCAGGATTGCATTATTGATGGCTTCGTTTCCAAGGGATGCAAACTCTGAGAGTTCTCCTTAGGACTTGTTGCTATAAACTGTTAAGTAAGGATTTTTGTCTTGCTTTTCTTTGTTTCCTCCATCCATTTGTTGACTTAAGTGTTTGCTCCTGATCCACTTCGCTTCTCTTGGACCAGTTAATTCCTCCCACTCCTACTGGCTTCCCTCCCCTGCTCCTCCTTCACTGTCACTTCTGCACCTCTCAGCTGTTCAGGTTGTGGGGACTAGCCTAGATTTTGCCAGGCTGACAGTGGTAGCAGGCAGTGCTGGTGTCAGTGTACCACTGAGCTCCCCCCCACTCAGTGTGCCAGCTCCCCTCCTCTCCATCTAGCTCCCCAGTTACCCTTGGCCCAGAGCAGTATGAATGATGGAGCATTCCCGAAGCGCAGTGCAAGGAAGCAGAACGACTCTGAAGTGCCGTGTTCTCTTGGCTGAATGGCAAAGCCGAGGTGTGTACCATCTCCTACGACACAGGTCATTGTTCTTTTAAAGTGATGTAACCTTCCAGGGTATTTTTCTGAACAGTACCTCCCAAAATAAGTCTCTTTAAACTAGGTTCTGTGCATAAATAAATCCAGCTGCTGCATAAATACATGCAGCTGCCACCAGATCATGTACATTCATAGGAATCAAATGGTATAAAGTGGTACACTGCCAGTTCTTCAGCTGAGTTGTGTGATCTGACCAGGGCTCTTGAATGAAAGAGATGGAATGCATCTGGACTAACTCACCACCAAAATGCTTTTTCACATGGTAATTTTTGTTCTGCCATGTCTTATCTTCCAGCTGTGTCAGATGGTACTGGATTTGCAACAAACTCAAGCCATATAAACCTTCCAGTTCTCTACATACGTTGTAAGGAAATCTCCCTTCCACACTGTCAGGCTGTCAGTTTGGTCTGGCTGACCAGTTTACACACCAACCAAACCTGAAATGCAGACTGCCTAGGACTAAGAAGGTTGTTTGGCAAGCGTAATGGAGATGTATAGTAGACCAGCCACTACAGAAACCTACCAGTATATATATATCTATTTGATTTCAGATAGACGAAATTTTAATTCTCAGACAATTGTGGGGCCTGGGACAACCCGCCTGGGACAACCCATGGCTGGCTGTGTGCATGAGAGCTGCCCCACTCTCCCGAAGAGAAGTGCACCGTTCCCGCTACGGTGAGCTCTTATTTGGCAAGCAGAAATGGCAGGAGGACTGAGTGGCTGGGAAGAAAGGCCAGCTTTGAATGTGAAGAAAATACCTTTCCAAAATGGTCTGTGAATGGCTGTAAATCCTTTAAAGCCCATCCTTACATATGAAATATACTGACTACACATAAGTCAAGAGGGGAGCAGCCTCTTTACAGACCAAGTAACCCAGCAGTTCCCGTAGGACATATAGTGCCTCCGCCTTGCTGAGCCAAATTTTGGATTATACTTTTTCCATTAAAAAACCCGATATACAAGAACCAGGTTTTTCCTACCATGCTTTTTGCTGCCTCTCAACTATATGAAGGGGGGTCACTGCAACGTTTTTTTGAGTAACAGAAAAAGATAGCTGTTAGTGGGTTTTTTTGTTGGTTTTTTTTTTTTTTTTTGAAAAGCACCTAATTCATTAAGAGTAGCTGAATTTGATTTCTTACTCATCCTGTAAATCCTTCTTCTTTGTCTGTCTCTAGCCCATTTCCTCTTACTTCAGCACTTTCTGCAATGTATATGTGGTACTCACAAGACAGTGTTATTCCACAATGACTAAGTTGTCCTGAAGTGTGTTATGGTTTAATAACAACAGGAATTAGGTTTGCTGCTACCAAAACCATTTTATTATGACACATCCAAAGACATAAAACCCTCTTGTGCAATAATAAGAGGAAAAAACTCTTTCCATCCACTTGTACAAAAGAAGCCTCAAGAGATTAGTACTATAATAAGAAGAAAACAAAGATGATTCAGCTTAGAAAAATGTACTTAATATGTCTAAAGAAAACTGCAAGTACTTAATCAGACAGAGAGATTTGGGAAGCAGTATTATTGAACATGACCTGTGAGTTATAGGGAGACAGCAAATCAGATATTAAATAGATAATTATGCTTTTTGCTGAGATGGCACCATCTCAGCAACCTTATGGGATTTGGGATATTGTATTTAGTTGTGTGTCCCCTAGTTGGATGGAAGACATAAGTGAGTTGGTGGGGATTAAGTAGCCATGAAAATAATCAGGTGAGGGAGACAAAAACACGTGGGTGAAATCATTAAAAAGAAAGCAAGTACTGAGAGTTCGACTAAATGATGGCACAAGGAAGGGTGAAGTTCAAATATATGAAAGCCTTAAGTGGGATGAGGAACCACACAATGAAGCATGAGATGGGAACTTAAGGGTGAGAGGAAAGAAAATTTTAGATTTACTGGCAAGAGAAGACTGTGGAACCTCTTAAGACTCATAACGGCTACCCCATCCTTTCATTTTATTTAAAATAAATGCATGAAAGTACTAGGAAATACCAGACTAAACAATGTGAGTAACTTTGGGCAGGAATGGGAAGAAGGGCTAAGAAAGGAAAAATGAGGTCAGTCTGTTGCATATCTGATTCCAGGGCTGATTCAGTCTCATCTCACTAATGTACTTTGGGGTTATCTTGTCTGAACTTCAGTGGATCAAAAGGTTGGGTCAAGTTTAGCGAAGCTTATCTGAGTTCTCTTGCAGAAGTGTTGTGAACTTTTTAATTGGGGCAGATACGGGGTGGTTGCTTCTAGAAGGTTTCTTATTTTCCCAAAAGTTTCAAGCAGAGGACGTAACTGTTCTCTCCTCATCAGTCCTTCCAGTCTTAGGCAACTAAGAGCTATACCCTCAGGGTTACTGCTGGTACTGAGTTAAGGTTATCTTACTGAGTTAACCAAGGTAAACCAGAAACGTACCCTTACAGATGTGAGCACAGTGTTTCTTCTGTTTTGGCACTGCACCTGCTCTGGCTAGATATCAGAGATGAAATGACAATCTGGAGTTAGATATTATTGATAATAAAAAGTTATGGAATCTTTTCAGACCTTACAGTGAAAAGTTCACTTTGGTTCACGTCTTCGTCTCTCCAGCCTATTTGCGCAGCTTTCTGTATTACACAGGGTATCAGATAAAAAATAAAAACACTAATACTTGAGACGTTTTCTGGTTGGTTGTGACCTCTGTTTCACCTAAGTAGGAGCCACAGAGATATACAGTCGAGTTTTCAGAGCCTACGGAGCACGGGAACTGAGCCACACGACCTGCAAGTCTCCCGCTCAGTGGCTTTCGTACAGGCCAACAGTGGAGCAGACGGGAAGTGAGAGTTCACTGAGAACCACCACCTCCTCATCCCTGCGCCTCGCCACGGGATGCCAGCCTGAATTCCTGACATATTAGCATTTGAGCCATAGGCAACTGCCAATGGCTCTCTAGTTAAGCCAGGCCAAACAAAAAGTTCCGCTTGAATGTTAAAATTAGAAATAAGATATTACTCAGTTGGACATCACAATAATAGCAGTTGCTCGCACTTGCTGGGAATCATTCTAACAGGTTTCGGACTAACTCACTCCCCTCCTTCCTGGAGGCTGCGGGTACAGAACCCTATTTTGACCTCTCACAACTCTCTTCTCATGCAGTTGCCGTAGTATTGCACAGTGCAGCCTGTAACTATGAAAGAGCAATGCCTTGTTTTCTTGGACTTTGTCAGAAACAAGAAGTAGTTTTGTTTTTACTAAAAAGCCTTTTAATAGTGCTTTGATAATGCACTGAATCTCTCAGTTGGGTAGTTGGGTCTATTACTAATATCTGTTTGGGGACAAGGCTGAAAAGAAAGGGGACAAGGAGCCTGGGGGAAACCAACTGGCAGAGGCTGGTGTCCTGTGGAGTTGTCTAGTGTAACAAACAAACGACTTGGAGAAGAGTAAGTCCTGAAGTTTAATATTGTTCATAGCACAAAAAGGCTCTCTGTTCTGTAACTCTCATCAGCACAATGAAAAAGTTCTCTGTGAATGAAAATCACCTCTGTCCACACATGCAGGACTTTAAAGAAGAGGCAGACAGATGGGCAGGCGCACACCCGCAGTATGCCTGTTGCCTTGTTCTGTTTTCTTGCTCTACCTGGTTTTCAGAGTCCTTTGTTTCTCTAGCATTGGTTACCACCTACCTAACATGACAGGTCTTTGATGTTGAAAGAATGAGACTCTGCAGTTTGAGGTAAAAAGCCAGCCTTGAAGCTGAGACTAATGACTTTGTGTTGTAGATGGCCTTGTCTCAGTGGGAGAACAGTGACATGCACTAAAAGCAAAATTTATTCTTCCAGAGTTCAAGTCTTTTAGTTCAGGTTAATAAAAAAAAGGGTGGTGCATCCCAGCAGAGCTTGATTTCTCCGTCACTGTGGAACAATGAGCAGTTAAAGCTACATTATCATCTGAACCTGTCTTGGCCAGGGCTCTCTGCAGCTGCAGATTTGAGAGCAACGTTAGAACTGGCTATACCAGATACGACTGCAGTGGGAGTTTATGGGGTGGGGAGGGGTGATTGTTAACTTGAATTGCATACTTCTGGGTTATTTTTTCTTTTATTATTGGTAATGAAATGTTCTTTTCTTGCTAAACCTTAGGACTGCTCCAGTCAGCCGCATGGGTGTGTAGTGGGGACTGTGCTGCCTGCCCACCGTGATAATAGCTCTCTCATGCCATGGCTGGCATGCTTCTGTGCATGCATGATCATCATTTTTTTTTGCCATTGGGTGAGACTTCTACATCAAAGAGGTTTAGAAGCAGAACCTCCAATGTGTTTGAGGTTTGCCCATCACTGCATGATACTTCCCAAGAGCATATTTCCTCATTAAAAAGTAGCCAGACTTGTTCCTGACTGCATTGTGGTTAGTTTTGATTCAAGGCTGCCTCCAGAATCAATGGGAGTGTGCTCTTGGAAAGTACTGTACAGAGATGGGGAAACCTCAAACATTTTGGAGGTTCAGCTTGGAAACCTCTTTGGTTTGGAAGTCCACCAAAAGCATGTCATGAGATGGTTAGAAGGCTGGGTGGGGTTTACATCTGAGGATAGAGTGCAAAAGTGAGAATTGTTTAGCTTGGAAGAAGAAAGGGTTGGAGAGTATGTGAGTGAGGTGTTTAAGAAAGATACCATGAAAACTAATCCACTCCTCAAATTAACATTGCTCCCTAATATGAGAGCAAGGGGTCAGTTAGCAAAAATGAAACAGGGGTAATATTTTATCATGGACCATTTAATTAGACCATTTAGAAGTACTAACAGCTAAAGGCTGTGGACAAGCAATTGGTACAAACAGCACAATTTGGGAGAAGTGGCATTGATTTGGAGACTTCGCTGTGTGCCACTAAGCAAAGTTTTGTCTCCTCTACATGCCTCCGTCTCCTCTGTAAGTCTTGCCTGTGAAGGTTATAAATACATTAGACGGAAGAATCAGTCCTAATTGTGTGCTTTTTAAGCAGTTCATTCAACAGGGCTTCGACCTTGGTGGTGCATTTTAGGCTTTTCCTCAGCATCTGATCTAGCACAGGTATTTGTGTAGCTTTGATAAAAACAGTCAGGGCAGTTTGGGCCTTTAATGATGACATTGGGTGTCTGATGGGATTTTTGAAAGTACCTGCCTGACAAAATCCTGTTAGGAATCCAGTATCCAGCTTCTTTTGAAAAGTCTACCAGATAGGTGTTTTCAACCCAAGACATACACAAATAATTCTGGTCATCTTCTACTGCGCCTCCCAGTAATACAACAGGTATACCAGTGCCACCCCCTCTTAAGGGTACCTTGTGGTGGTAGATAAGTCAATCTGTAGAATGCCTAGATAGCAGAAAAGAAATAAAGCTTAGAACGATTGGATTCTGGACAAACTTAGGAAAGAAATCTTCCTGGGTTTGGAGAGTGGCTCTTCATCCATACCCTCCAGACTAGAGGTGGCATGACAGTTTACTCCAAGAACGTTTCTGGGGAAAGTACCTTGCTGCTGAGTACATCACCTGTCAATTTATCTAAGTTGCCCCCCCCCCCCCCCCCTTCTGTTCCCTTCAGAAAGCTCACGATGCACTTAAATCATAGGAAGGGAATGTATGATCAATTAAACATAAATTTAAAAAATCTAAACCAAAGATGACAATATATAGTACAAATCCAAAAAGGAGCTGAAAATACAAATCAAACTGAATAGACTGGGGTTGAGGGGTTAGTCCCTGAAGCAGCAGTGGGAGATAAGCTGAATCAGGATACAAGCTACAAACCAGAGGTCATCTGTCTCCACTGGGGTGGTGAACAAAACAAAGCAGTGTAACCAGGCAGTTTTGTGATGCCCACAGCTTGGGACTATTAATCGTGGTCCAGATCTGTATTGACCTTTTCAGGGCTGGGAGAGAAGGGAGGAGAATTTTGTGCAGGTATGAGACTGTCCTAACGGTAAGAGGAAGGAGGTTATGAGAGACTGTATTCTTAATCGCCTCCATCTTCCAGCCTGGAGCTGCTTGTCAGTCTGTGACCCAGGTGAGGCAGGGCGTAGGTAGGCACCACCAGCATGGGGAGGACAGTGCCAGGCAGCAATCTGCTCTGCTGGCACTGCAGACTCCATTGTGCCTGCCCTGCTGAGAAGCCTTCAGTTGCTCATGAAGATAATATTGCTATCACCCGCAGATGTTTCTCTTAGAAACTATCAAGCCCCTATTAGACTTTGAGGACCTAGAGCCAGGCTTCAGAGATGCAGCTGACAGGGAAAATGCGGTGGCCCTTGGCTTATCAGAAAAGAAAGCAGTAAGGACAGTTTTAAAGTCTCCAAGGGTTGGAATACCACAGCACGTGGGTAATGGGTACAGCGACTGATCCCTTCCCTGGAACAGGTACGAGCTGTGATTTCCTGAGACAGGGTTAATGTAAAGCCCCTGTGATTAATGTAACTCACCACTGGATGTCATTGTTTCTCTATAGGAAAGCATCAGGGACGCTTTTATTTGGCAGTAAAATTGTTTTTATTGTCTTTTTTTTTTTTTTCCTCCCCCAAATAAAGAGCCTCACATATGGGATATTCAGGTGTTTGGCACCTTTTCCACTTGGCTGCAGCAAGCTCAGGAACCAGATTACGCTTCTTGTTTTCCTAGGGTGGGGAAGGTTTACAGCCTTGTGATGAATACGGTCTATCCTCAAATTTACAGCTATCAGGCCAGATCGTCAGCTGGTGTAAATTGTACTGCTCTGTTGAGTCAAAGCAGCAATGCCAATTTAAACAGGCTGAGGATCTAGTCCCACTCAACTACAGCCAATCCTTCCTGCTTCCTCATACATCCTCATGTCCCTGTGTCCCACCTCTTTCTTAGTGCTCTCTTACAGCAGACCTAATCCTTTGTTCCCCTTTCTATCTCAGTCCACTGTTTGAAAATTTCATCATAATTTTGCTATCTTTCATTTTTTTCACATTCTTTCTGCTTTTGTTTGCATTGTCTTTATAATGCCCCTTCCAGATACAAATCTTGAAAGACAGACTTAGAGAGAAGCGGTCAACTGGAAAAGGAAACAAGTCATAAAAACTTAGCCCAGAATCTTGTCCAGCTTAACATCTACCTTGGATTTTTTGGTTGTTCTGCATTTGCTTCTTACCCTATCTCAGTGTTAATTTTCCATACCCATCCCTACATTTTTCAAAAATCTCAAAATAATTGTTTGGGCAGGTATTACAGTAACATGGAAATGAAACAAACAGCATGGGATTTTACTTTGTTAGTTCCTGACGTGGGCACAGAGGACGTCTGGGAGGAGGTTAATTTTAATTTAATCAGCAGCTAATCTGCTAATAAGGCTACCATGCTTGCTGTCAGTTGCTGCTGTTGCAGATGCTCTGTGCCATTCTCCAGTACAGAGGGTAGATTTGTGTTCTGGAGGCGAAGGAACTGAATGGCGCTGTTGACAGAGCATTACAGAATGGGTTCTGTTTTCTTCTGTATGAGCTAGCATCCTTCTGCCAAAGTTCAGTATCAGTAGGAGGCTCCCAAGCTTGATGGCTTACAGTGCTCTTACCATCTTTCAATGGCATTTCCTTACCTAGAATGAAAAGTTAATTAAACCAGTTAATTATTCATGTAGCAACAAACAAGAAAAACATCTTTCAGCATCACACCGATAAAACAGACCAATTCTTTTTACTTTCTTTCCATCTACCTTACGTCCATCAGCTTGGGTAGAATATTATCTGAAGGATCTTTAAGATTGCTTTTCTGATCATAGGTGTGAGGGCCTGCAGGTGAATGACAACCTGATCAGTCATTTGGGTTTTAATAAATCTGCCTGCCCACCCTGCACATACACAGTGATAGATGTAATGCCGCTTTACATTGTGCATTATCTTTTGCAGAAAAGGTGTACCCCAAGGGCCAGGGTTGCATGTGTTGAAGTTAGTGATGAATGTGATTGTGCCCTTCTTTCTATACCAAATGAGTTGGTGGTTCTGCTAGTAAAAGCACTGAACTGGGGCTAGAGAAAGTAATTCAAACATCTTGTTTTCACTCAGGGTTCTGGAAGAGATGGAAGAGACCATTGCTGCTGGAAAAGAAGGCATAGAAAATAGCAAAGCAGTTCCATAAGACAGCCTTCATCCAATTCATGATAGATTTTTGGTGTAAGTGAAGATAATTTGTAACTAAACAGAGAGATGATGGAGCTGTTTGTGGGCTACAAGGATTTAGGAGATCTGTGATGCAATGAAACCATGCAGCTTCAGAGTGTGAGAATAGATCTTGCTCTGTTGAAAAATAGTTAAATTCCTAGTTTCCCTGCCAAAAAAAAAAAAAAAAGAAAAAAAAAAAAGGAAAGAAAGAAAAAAGAAAAAGACTTGGCATCCCACAGAGAGCCTTTCAGGATTAGATAAACCGAAATCTTATTGAGTTTTAAGGTCAAAGTGTGTTACAATATCAAATGTATATGTAATAACACCACTTTCTTACCATTTAAATAGGTAGTTTGTGGGAGTTTGAGATATTACTGCGTTAAAAACAAATTTAAGAATAGTCAAAACTTTTATTCCTGTTACCTTACCTAGTCATTAGGGCTGCAGCAGAGAGGGGTGTATTCTGCTCAGATTTCACAATGGTAATTAATTTTATATCTATTTTATAATTTTCATGTTTTATATGGAAAAATGGTGTCTCCGATAATGAGACGACTAGTGAACAAGGCACTCCCCAGTGCTGTTTGGTATGTCTGATGGAGTAGTAACTTCTGAATACTTGATGGCTAATGTAAAGGACTAAAATCTCTACTTCAGAGTGCCTCTCAGAGGTCACCTTGCTTAACAAAAGAGCACTATGAGCAGTTGATGCTCTTGGTGTGATGTGCTACATCCACCTGTACTGGACATCTGAAGAAAATTCATGGTGAGAACCTCTAGGATGTCTGACTTTGAGTACAATAGGTTTGGGTTTATTGTTTATTTATCAGCACACCACAGGGAATATTTGAAATAGCTTTGCAGACCTGAAATCACTAGTGAAATATGTTCTAAAATAGATACAGGAGGGTCTGGATAAGATGAATCATATTTTCAGAAAAAGAAAATCTAAACAGATTCAGCAATATGAAGCCATCTGAGGCTGTTCAACGAGGAATTAATTTAACTGAAAGCAGGACTTGTATTATAAAGGTTTTTCTTGGTCTCTGACATGTGATTTTCAGTTCTGATGCCAAAACTAGTTATTCTACACTGAGATAATTCATTTCCTTATTTATTTTGCCAGCTGCTCTCTTTTCTCATCTGCATATATTCTTTGGTTATTACGTCAGTATCTTTTGATGTAATGTGTTCAGATCCTTGCTCATTAGGCTGTTTAGTGATCGTAATGTAATAAATGGTAAGAGTGCTGAAGATGGAAGACAGAAGATATTAAAAACACAATAGAACATAATCTGGTTTTCATCATGGAAGACAACTTGCATCTCAGCTTCACCACTGCTTAGGTTACATACTCAGAGATATTTGTATAAATATTCACACAAATTAATTTATTTATAAAAATATCTCAGCTGAAAACAGTAAGACAGTTTGTGTGGATACAGTTCAAAGTTATTACTTTTTTCCCTGCAGTTTCTGGCTTGTCAACAAACACCACCACTATCAACAAAAGTTGTTCTCTCTGTCCCAGATTGCTTTATGGGTCAGAGTCCTCGAGGAAGCAGTTTTTCAGGACACTAAAACAAAAAGAATGAAACTTTTATTTATTCACATTTGGGCTGAACATTATCATTTTTTGTTTTGATACCAGTTCAAAATTTTATATCTGCAATGATTCTTCCCCTGTTCCTAACCATGTTGGCATGGCAAATCATGCTTAGCATTATTGCTCAACAATTGGTATATTGGAAAACTGAAGTTCCTGCAGCATGTAACATACAGCTACAAGTATCATAGGTAATGGGCTCACTGCTGAGGGGTTTCAGCAGAATGTAAATGGTTTAGATACTTAACTGCAGTGAAATAAATAAGGGTTAGGCTTCTTTGTAAATCGCAGCTATTGTGCCTGTACATTCAATTTGATGACTCACTGCTGTAATCCATCTGCCCAGGCTGGAACGTGGCAGCCGCTCTGCACTAACAACTCAACACAGTGGTTTATTTTTCTGAAGAGGAGATGTGAGGAATAATTTGTCCAATTGAAACTGCAAGGTGAGTCACAAAGGTGATGACAAGGATTAACTTCCTGCAGCTTGGTCTTATGACTGCAGAAACATTTTAGTAAGTCTTGCAGGAGACAACTTCACACAGAGCTGGAACACATCTGGATAGCTGTCCATCAGGAATGCCCTTTGAGTAAAGCTAGCAGCGTGGGCTTTTTCTCTCTGAGTATAAAGATGAAACTTTAAAGGCTTTTGTCTGCGGCTGTGAATGTTTTCAAATGACTGGCCAGGATTGAGAGCTCTCATTGATGACTTCGAAAGCAGGCTGGTGTTCATTTAAACACTATTTGTTTAGTGTTCCTTTCTGCTCCTCCTAAGTACAAAAGAGGAGTTCATTTCTTAAATACTTGTGGTCTTTCAATAGAAGTGTGATACCCAGCTCCTTTGGGTGCCTTGAAAAATGTCCCTTTACAGTCCTGCTGAAACTAGTTGAAAGTCCTGCTGTGCTAGTTGAAAGCAATTTGTCTCATTTCACATCCTGAATTCTCATGTAGCACAGCTACCCTTGCACTAGTAACCAGCTCCAGAAGCGACAGTCCTTACTGAGTGCTTTAAGAGAATGTCTGATGGCAGGAATATGCTGACAAAGGGAGTCTCGGGTTGTTTGGGTAACAAATTAAAACTTCTACTTGTTTCCCCAAATTGTAGCTGTGACCTGGATGTTTCGCAGCTGCTACACCATTAACTAGAAGTTCATAGTATTGCCAACAAAAGATATGAAAGAAATAATTTTCAAGTGGTAGATTTGACTTATCTTCTTGTTCTAGGGGCTCTAAAGTGGATTTCAATCATGTTCTGTCACAGCCACCTCAAACTCAATTGCCCAAATTAAGCCTATTCCCAACTGCCTAAAACTGTTCTTGTGTCAGGAGGTCCATGTAACACTTCTCAGAGCTCTGACCTAGAAAATTTGCCCTCTTGAGCTGCTCTTTTTATTTTTTTCCCAATATCTAAAAATCTAATTCCTTAAAGCAAGTATTCAGTAAAAGAATCAGTGACCGGCTCTCCTGCACAGCATGTGTCACGGAAGGAGAGGCCAGAACAAACCAAGCAAGATGTTAACTTAGACAAAACTGAAAGCAGCCTAAAATATGTTAAAAAGTAAAGATCATTGTGCCACTCTCAGGGCTTAAATACAGATTTTGATAATGACCTTAAAGGGCAGTGATGGATTTCTCTTAGATGAAAAAGGAGCAGACATGCAATGTTCTCCCTGGCTTCTTTGGAAAAGCATTTAGGAGCTCTCATGTTATATAAAGAAATAGGAGAAGCAATTAGCACTGAAGCCAAACTGCAACTCTTAGTCTGAATAGTACTCCACACAAACAGACCTGCTGAACCCCATGGTTTTATTCAAGTAATGAAGTGTTGCTCAGTGTAATTGAGGATTGCCAGCATGGGACCCTGAAAGTATAATAACAGCTTTCATCATGTAGGATCTTCAAGCATGATGCAGGCTACAAATCACGTTCTCTGTGCTCTCTCCTTTCAAAACAAAACCAGACACATTTTCTGCTCTTGTAGGCCTTGTCTCCCATTTAGAAAATGTACTTTTTAGCTGGGCCAAAGCTGCTGCCAGTAGTTAATATTGTAACACTAAGGAGGGTACTTTCCACAGTTTTTATCATCCTCTCAGCTTATTTATAGCTTCAGTGAAGTTATCCTATTAGCTCTTGCTGCAGAGGCTGTCTTGTGGCCTTGGGCTCCCTGGAGCTGTTCTGCAGAGCCCACTGACAGCACAAAAAGTACAGCTGTGACCATGAATGTGAAGACCAGCAGTGAAGTACTTTTTCATGGACAAGGCCAATTTTTCTTTCCCATGTGATTCTAGGCTACGATGCTACCCTGATTTGTCATTTTGGATCTCCTAGGTTACCTTGATGACAAATAAACTGCAGGTGCTTGGAAGGGCCACTGTGTCAGGTGGGGTTGATGTAAATGTCTGAAGTACTCGCAAGTTTTATCCTTTTGTCAAATCTGCTACATACATGGCTGAATGTGCTATTGCACTGTGTATGTTGAGAAGCAACAGACCTGAATAGCGTATATGAGAACGATGCACAAAGCCTGAGTTTATATACTCCTTTTTGGGCCAAATACTTTACTGAGAGGGATTATTGTGAGTTTTAACTTCTGCAGCTGTTTCTCTGTGTTCATAAAAATTCAAAGTTCAGTCTCAAGTTACACCAGGGTAAACCAGATGTACTTCATGTTTCAGGTACTACCCATGGAGAATTACTCTCAGTTCACAGCAGCAAAAGCATTGTGCAGCCGGGATGAATTTGTCTTTCGGTGTGGCTCCTTGTCCTTATCTCTAGTCCAAACCTCCTCTGACTATAAGATCTTCTGTGACACTAATTCCTCCCAGTATTGCCATTTTTTACAGTTTAATCATAAATCTGCTGGAGCTGGATTTGTATTAAGATGAAACCCATCAGTTGTCACACTTTGTTCTTGCCTGCCTGGGGGAAAACCCCGTTTGGGTTGGATGCCTTTCCTGCTTCCTTCTTCTAGCAAAATAGATGGGTGCTGGGGAGAGGAGGTAATGCTCGGGGAACTAAAGGAGTTGTGAGATTGGGGAGGAGGACAAGAGGAAAGGAAACCAGTCTTAATGGATGATAAAATATCCTTGCCCTCTTTGAACAGGTTGTTCTGCTGTATGTTCCTCTCAGCAGCAAAGCCAGGAGGGACAGTCTGGAGGAAGAGTTTCTTAGCTTCAGGGGATCAGTGGCTCAAGGAGAACAGAAGCACAAAGGCAAAATATTGGTAAAAGAGGGAAGACAATCATGCAACTGTGAATTTTGGGGACAGCTAGCAGTTTGGTCTCCTCATGCCAAACCATAATCTTTACTTTGTTCCAGTGAGTTTCTGTGAGTGCTGCTAACTGACTATCAAAATAGGGAGGAAACTCGGAAGGAAGTTTAAATATCCGAGGGCCTACCCTATTTGTAAAATCCCTTTTGTTGTTTGAGCTCATGCTGCTGGCCAGGCAGGAGCCACAGGGTGGCTTGTGCTGGTGGGGGAGCAATCAGGGCAGCCCCAGACTGGAGCATTTCAGGCTGTTTTTATCACTCTGACACACAAGTGCATGGTTTGCATGAAGGGGCATTGTGTTATTTTTGTTACTTCCTTATTATTTTCCCCTTAAGAACAGTCAGGAACACTGAGTCCATTGGGAGGCATCACCCCTCCGCGTTCTGAGGGGAGCCAGCTCTGTCCTGAGGGGACCCTCCCCCTCCACTCACTCAAAGAATTACAACTGAAGACCAGCCAGCCAAAATCACCTCAGTCAGCGCGCCCGGCCCGTACCGCCCGTGCTCCGCTAACGCCACTGCACTGGGCAAGGGCTTGGAACGAACCATTGTGCGGGAAGGGACAGGCAAAGTCGCTGGTTCTGGCGAAGCGGCTGGCTTAAATAACCGGTCTGCTTAATCCCTCCGGCTCGCCGTGGTATTTAAGCGTGAGTGATAGCAAGGGCATTTCTGTAGTGCCGGCTCTCTGCTATCTTCCCCCCTCTCCCGGAGCCAATGGTATGTTCCAGCGGAGCGGGTACAGGTGCTGGTAGGGCTGCACGGAACGTTCTGGAGAAGGCGCGTGGTCCCGCGCGGTTGTGAGGGCGGGAGCGGCGGCGGGCAGTGAGGGGGGTGCGGCGGCCGCCGTCTGGGGCACGCTCGCAGGCTCCGAGCTGTGGGTTTTTTTGTGGTGTTTTTGGTTTCCCCCCCCTCCCTCTAGTACTGTGTGAAGTGGGGTGCCCCCCACCCCTTCAGCAGGATCTAGGAGGGCTTTGCTTGAGGCTCTAAGTTTCTGAAGCTCTTCTAGCTCGGGCTGTGTGGCTTCTCTAGGAATGTTATCGGGCTGTCGTTTTAAGCAATCAGATTTCAGGGGCTGAGTGTTAATTTCCAACTGAGAATGTTGCCGTTTGGCTGTAGGAGTGTTCCCAAGGCCAGCCTGCATGGGAGAGAAGCAGCTCCCCTTGCGTTGGTTGCAGCCGGGATTTGTCTGGAGTTGGTGAATGCTCCAAGAGGTTTAGGCCTAATGTTTTGTTGACAGAAGTGGGTTTAACTGTATCTGGTTTATGACCTGTTGTGGGTGGGTCAAAGGAAGGCACGCAGTGGTCACAGCTATATGCAAAACTATGAAAAGATACAAAATTACGTTGTTACCACAATGTAAAAAATCACTAATTCCCATTAGTTTATACCTATATATATAATTCATATATACTTGAATACATTGTTTACAGTCTGGATTAATTTCTAATAAGGAAAGCATGAAAGTGATGCTTCTGATAATACTGGCTGGGACAAGGCATTAAGGAGATTTGGTCTGAATTGATTAGTAAAGTAGGTTAATTAGGTTAGGTGTTTTTCATAGTTAAACTTTGATTTCATGTGGCTTATTTTGTCATGAGTTTTTGCTTGTTTGTGGTGTTTTGGTTTTTTTTTCTTGCTTTATCCATGGTTTAGTCTTTCAAGGTAGGCTTGTACAAAGAAGATGAACTTAGAAAGTTTTCTTTAGAAATCTGTAAAAATGCTTATGTTAAAAGCTCAGGTGCTTTTTGGAGCAGTAGAATAATGGACCCTTAAGAATTGTTCCACATATGTAAGAGTATATACATTAAGCCCACTACAGTAAGCAATATAAGATTCAGTATATGTGTTGTAAATAGTACCTAAGTCCTCAGAGTCTTTGTGAGATTTCTGCTCCTTGCTATTCCTGGGGGTGGGCACCCTACCACAGTCCCAGAGTGATAGGAGAGGTAAGCCAGTTCACATCCACCTGTATGTCCTCCAGCTATCCTGAGGATGCAAGAACTTGGCCAAGAGATTCAGTTCAGTGTGAGATTACCAGGTGATTGCTGAGCATGGCAGTGTCTCCTGCACCCTTTTCAGAGACTGAAGCCATTTAAAGGATGGTCTGGACTTGAGCTTCTTTTAGAAAAAAAACCCCTCTCTATACTTGAAATTTATTGATTGCATTAGAATTGTTTGTGAAAGATGGAATATTGTAAGACTTAAATTTGGGTCTTGTGTTGACCCTCAGTAGCTGTAGCACGTACAACCTCAGACTGCCCTGTGCATACCCATCATCAGCTTATATATGCTCTAACAACACTGGAAACATTGTGGAGTGGCAGATTTTGATGTTTCTGTTTATAATATCAACTGTCAAACAGGGAATAATGGAGTCCTCTGTCATGCTGATAGTCTGCTCAGGTCTTGTGCCACAAGAATATTTTCTGTGGCTTCTGGCAGGAAGCTTACTACAGAGCATGAAGTGCTGTGTGGTTTGATAACTTTTCTGGGCACCTTCTTGCACTAAATAACTGTCTGTGTGGTTGCCTGGAATAGATGACTCAAATGATCCTGCCCCTTCCTAAGCTGAAGTACCAGGTGAAGTCCGGAGTTGAGGGCATCTGAGTGTACAGCAAAAATGCCTTGCTTAGGCAGTAGGAAATGTTGATTAAATATTTAGAAGAGATTATGTGAAGAGTATTCTTTGCTT
This sequence comes from Falco punctatus, assembly GCF_963210335.1. Taxonomy (NCBI): domain Eukaryota; kingdom Metazoa; phylum Chordata; class Aves; order Falconiformes; family Falconidae; genus Falco; species Falco punctatus. The sequence continues at coordinate 46,500,669 of NC_137588.1, forward strand.
ATGGTCAGGTTACCGAATCAACCCAGACCCTGCAATGATGTATGCACTTAACTTTGTTCTGACGTGGATGTAAGTTGCCTTTTAGCAGGTGAAGAGGTCACTATTACTGTAGCTCTTCAGAATGGTTCTTGTCTAGTCTGAAGTTCTGAAAGCAAGTTTGTTTATCTCCCTGTGCTTTTGAAACAATGGTTCAGGGTAGTGAGGAACTGTTGGGTTGGGAGCTGGTGTCCCTCCATAATGGTGGAATGATTTACCTCTCTAGTGTGATTAAAGTGGGAAACCAGTGTTACGGGGGAGCAGACTTCAATGGCGATGGTTCTAGCTGAAGACCAATGAAGTGCTTGGGGAAGCAGTTTGAGAATGAAGTAATTTTATGATAGTGTTACAGCATGACATTAATGAACAGCATGAGCTTGGCATACAGTAGTAGAAAGAAGATTGATATGTAACACCGTTATGTATTACAAGTTTAAGGATATGTCAAAATAGTGTTTTCTGGCAGGAAGAAACACAAAGATCTCCTGTAGTTCATGGTGTAACTAAAATGATAATGTTCATAGCAGAAAACTGTGAGGCAATAAACAGTTTTTGTAGGGCATTAAATGAGGAAGCAAAGTTATGAACTCTAGCCCTAGGAATATGGCTCCTGCTGGAGAAGCACAATATAAACAAAAACTTCAAAGTAACTGTATAAGTTTCTGTTTTCAAATGTGTCTGAAAGTTCAGGGTTGCTGGTGCCTTGGATTTTTCATTGAAAATATTTAAGGTGGCATGTTTTTAAGGAAGAAATAGTTGAAGGCAAGCAGCTGAGGGAGAGAGATATTATGAAGTGAGTGGAAAAGGGATGTGACAATTGAACACGTTTAGGGGTTGGTTGGTTTTTCTGTCTCCCTGGAGCACAAAGCTTGCAACTTGAGTCTTTGTAAGCATATAAAACTCTTGTCCCTCTTAGGAAAAAAAAAAAAAATTGCAGTAATTGTATATGCTGTGTGTAGTCCTAATAAATTTTGTGATGTAAATTTTTGTGTGTACAATTTTCTAGACTGTAAATGCTTTCTGATTATATCTGCCTAAGTGTGTATAACACCAGAAATCACTGTTCTTTATATGCAGTGAAGATTGTGTTATCTTATACTTATCGATAGCAAATTAGCATTATTGTGTGCAAATTTAGTATAGTTACCCAATTTATGGGTAATAACTTCTGCCTGGATAGGCTCAATACAGATCCTGTTTTCATAGAAATTACACACGCCTTCCCTTTTTATTTCTGTTTTCTCTCAGGCAGAAGTCCTTTCCTGTTTTATTTTATACCAGGTGCTGTTTCCTTCTCCTCGTGTCAGTGTGACATTGGGCTTACAGCAATCCTTTGCGTTTACCCTGTTTCCCGATGTTTGTATGTTCATGAAAGTCTTTATTGCTGTCTGCATTTGGCATGTTTTCAAGAAGGAAACCCTTAATGCTCTCTGGGCTTCTGCTTAAAGGAATAAGCAGATATAAGGCCTGCCTTAGTATTTCTTTTGCTTCTTGCCTTTGCTGATATGCTTTACACCTGAAACAATGCCCTGTCTGAACTTCAGGTGTTTCAGCCACTTTCAATTCTCACCTCTTCATTTTTTGCCTTCTTTTAGTCCAAGTGGCTTCTGGGATGTCAACAAAACCTGCTATTTTTTAAATGTTTTCTGATATAATGTTTCATTTCCCCATCTTGGCAACTATTTCTGCTTTGTTGCCTTCATCCCTTCTATGAATTTGACACCTTTGTAATTCAATCTCCCCGTCAATGTCATGCTGTACTCACGTCTGGAGCATGCCAATTACATTACGTTTCTCCCTTAGAACATGTGCTTCTAATTCACTGTATTGTCACATAACAACTCCAAGCATTGCCACGGATCATGTTTACGGTTCAATCCTTCCTTGACTGCTACAAGGAAGAGGAAATAGTAAGGTGTAGTTCATTCACCTTTCCTTCATTACTGGTGTGGGATGCTTCAGTGAACTGAAGGGGGTTGTATGACAAATATTTTTTTTGCTGATGATCTTTACTGGGAAAAACAGTGTTGCAGCTAGGAGTCTTTAATAATGGGATCATATGTGCTACCTTGTTTGGGTGCAAAAACGTAATCCTGAGTTGAAGGTTGTATACTTTTAATGCTGACTTCTGCCATTACTTATAGCATTATGTTCTACTGTTTGCACCAGTCAGCTGCTGCAAAACAGCTGGCCATGCTGTATGGCTGCTGCTGTAAGCTGCTTTTTTGATAAGGGGAAAGAAAGTGCAAAAGATGAGGCTGCCTCTCCTGCCCTTGTTCTTAATGCAAGTTGTTTCACATGTACCAGGGTTAGCAAATCTAGGGTCTTAAGGATTTGTTTCCAATAGCTGAGATCCCAGGTATGTGACAGTGGACTGTGAGCGGTATGTAATAAAGGCTGCAGTGTGAGTTCATCCCTCTATCATGTAAATAATCTCCCTCTTCTATCTGGCCATGTTTTCATGACTTGCAGGACAACTAGTTTCAAATAAACTTGTTAGAGATGTAGTAATGAATGACACAGGTTGTTGGGTGGAGTAAACAGAATTTGTGGTTGCTTAGACCTTGTTTCCCTAAGAAAACAAGCGTAAAATCAAATGTCTTCCAGTGTGGGAGGACATTTGAAAATTATCTGCATAAGGAATTTCCAGTTCCCTAATTGTGGCATTTTCCATGTCTCTCAACCACTTAAAAGCTCCTTCTGTAACCACTAGCTCTGTGGCTGTGGCATGGCAGCTGGTATTCCTGGCCAGCACTGCTGCTCTGGCTGATGTGGAGGTCCAGTTTCATTCGCACAGCAGTATTACACATCCTTGACAGCCCGTGGAATGATCTTGGATCTGGAAACCTCTCTTGACTTTGGAGCTTTAGGCAATACCTCTGGAGAGCAGAGGCCAAATACATGTCACAGTTGAGTCAGTGTGATTGCTAATGTCTTGAATAACAGCTTCCTTGAGGTCACTCCGGTTTCCATGATCTAAAAATTGAGAGTAATTCAGGGGGTGTGAGACCTGACCACAAAGGCCACAAAACATATCGGGTAAATACTAGAGAGCTGGTCAGCCTGTTCTTCATGAGTAATAGCACATAATAATACATATTGCACATTAATAGCACGCATTTCTGTAGCTTAAGATATCCATGAATGTGGCAGCTACCCAGGCTTTCTTCAGAGTTACAAGGTTTCAAGGTTCTTCCATGAAATGCTGTCCCATTAAAACTTAAGGCAGTGTTGGATGTACCTTATAGGAGGTATTTTTTTTTTTATAATTAGTACTTTGTCCTTCAGCAGTTGATTGCTTTCAGCCTGGGGACTCTGCCTGTTAGGCTTAAGAGACTTCCCAGGTGTTTGTGTAATAATATGGTTATGAGAAGGCATATTGGTTTTTGAGAGTGGATCTTTTCTTACTGCAGTAATAAATCTTGAGAGAGCAAACAATGCTGATTTTCATGCAACCAGATTAATGTTTGGAAATAAGAAAATAATTGCTGGCATGCCTGTCTTTTTTGATCATGTACAGTGTTCAGCTTAGGTAATGACAAGCTTATCTCTGTATTTGAAAGCCAATGCCATGTTGCATTTACAGCTTAATACAAATAATCAGAATTCTTTTGTGCTTCAGTGAGTGAGTGTAATTGCTGGCAGATGTGTGCTAGGTTAGCATACCCAAATTGCTCACCACTTATGGAGTTCCCCTGAACCCACGCCACAGCATGAGCCTCTGGTTCGGCAACAGGAGGGTGAAGGCTGCACCGCTGTAATATGAACAGGCAGCAGAGGCAAGACTTCTCCTCCCTAGAAAAGCCAACACTGCAATACCCCTAATGCCTCACAATGCTGGCAGGCAGCCTAGATGTTTCTTATGGAAAAATGCAGCTTTGACAATTTCTTCTATGACTTGATCATCCAGATGTTAGTCTGATTTACTCTCGATGCCATGCTGGTGTATTTTTGGTAGTTCAGTAAAGTTTACAGCCTGTCATTCTGTTGTACCACAAACCCTTTCCAGTTCTGTGATGTTGCATCTTACATTAAAGTGTGGCTGTAAGAAAATCCTATAATTTTCATTTAAAACACTCACAGGAAGAGGTCTGATTCATTGGCTTGAGTAAAGACATTGCTTCCCCACCATCTACTTGATATAAGAGAAGACTGAAGAAATGTGTTTTCATGCACAAGATATCTACCATAAGTACTGTAAAAATGCTTCATTTGAGCTGAATGCTGTCAGATCCCTGTGAATGTTTTGACAAAATTGGGTGCTATAATTTTTGCATGTCTAAAACTGATCAAACATCTTTTCCCCATCCTTCGTTCCTTGTGAGCCTTCCAGCTCTTGACAAGAGCAGAATTAGGAGTGCCCGAGTACTAACACTGAAAAGGAGGACTAGGTTTATGGGGCTAAGACAGCTTAACCATTTCCTGAACTGCCCACAGTGCCACAGAGCAGCCTGTATCTCTGGACACACACAAAAAAAATAAAAATAAAAATCTCCAAAACTTTAATACTCAAGACCGCGATTTGAACCTGAGCTCACAGGAAGCACAGGCAATAGAGGCAAAACTACATCACGAGTCTGGTTTTGAGGGTGATGGCATTCTTGTCAGGCTGGGTTTGTATGAAGTCAATATATAACTACTGCTGGCTCATTTCTAAGACAGTTGGTGAAAGTACTCTCAGACAGGATGATTTCACAAGTGAAAGCGGTGTTCTGTGACCGAGCTGTGGAAGCTCTTTCCTGCTTAGTTTGCAGCTTGCTTGGAAGAAGTCATGTCGAAGCTGGGCTGAGTCTCATTCCTTTAGAAACTTTCCCTGGGATATATGTACAGAGAAATGATCACTATTTGAATTTTTCAGAGCAATGCCTTGAGCAAAAAATGTGCTTGGCTTCTGCAGTAATAACAAGATTAGCTGGATTAATAGTACAGTTTTAGGAGACAGGGTAATGGATATATGCCTCAACCAAGGAAGGATCCCTATGTGTCAATCTTTATATATAAAAATATAAAAGCTGGAAGAGTAGTAAAGAACTTGCATGACATATTTGTGTTAATGATGAGAAGAGATAATGCTGAGCTTAGAGATAAATTGGATGTAGCTCTTGTCAGTATACCAGTGTATCAGACTGGCTCTGAAAGCTCAGCTTTTCTGTGAGGAATTGCTGGCGTGTAATATTGGCCCGTGATGATGCAAATAGCCCAAAGAAATACAGGATTCTGTAATTTTTCATACAAAATAGAGGATTTTCTTTAGTATGAAGAGCAGCACACCTTCATTCAGCTGCTGAAGCTGAACCCCTCAATGTTAAGTACAAGCCTGAAACAAATTTTTGAGGTTGAATTGTAAACTGCAGGAAATGCTTCTAATTGCAGTGATGCTCTCTGGTTGAGACAGACACAATGTGAAATTTGCTGCTGTAAATAAAGTTTTTTCACACTTGTTTTCCTAAGGATGATGTTGGAGACAAAGCTCAACCTCAGCATCAGTTTGGAAAAAAGTAACTGCAGTGCTTAGCTGCTGCGAGCAGTCTTAGCTTATTTACGATTGATAGCTGTTTCCCAGCTTTGTTACATCACCTCCATCGGTGTTGCAAGATTGATGTAGGAAATTTTGTGCAAATACATTCAATCAAGAAACCTTGTGTCACCATTAGCTCTTAAAGGTGTTCATTACAATGTAGCATAATTGGCAAGGTCACCATGGAACAAACCTCTGTGATTCATAAGTTACAAATACGAAGTCTTTAGGAAAGTTGAAGTGCTCTACAGGTCATGGTTATTTTTCCTACCAGAGATGCCTTGCCTCACAAGATTCCTTTATGTCACTATATATTGCTGAAGTGAATAAAGAAGTTGGTGTCCATTCAGCAGAGTAGAATGTTTGATATGGTTTTGGGGGGTTTGCTTCAAAAGAGGCAAATTGAAGAAGCAAAAAATAAAATATGAATACTTAATTTAAAATGAATGGGAGTGTTAAGTCTTGCTGGAAAGAATGCCTTTAATCAACTGACAGTTATAGAGAGCTGGGATTTATTTCTATTGTAGCATGCCTTGAAATCACCCAGATGTGTTGCCATTGTGCAGGTGGTAGTATACAATGTACAGGATGAAACCAGTACTTGCCTGGGAGAGCCTACTGCCTAACTGGAAAAGAGCAGGAGAACAGAGGTCATGGTATTAACGCTTGAAAAGTAGGAAGCTGAGGCCTGGAGGTAAACGAATTAGCCAAAGTCAAACAGAAAGTTTGTAGTCAGCAAGAGAACTGGAAGCATCTCTCCTGCATCTCAGGCAAGGCTTTGGCCGAAAGCTCATTCTCCCCTTGATAAATGCATTTTGATTGCTAGTAGAACAAAACATAACTTGTCATTTACATAAGATATATTTTTCATTCTTTTTAGGAACTGAATAAACCAGAATTTAATATTGAGAGCACAGAAATTCATCCCATGCTCTTGCAAAATATTCCTTCAGCCCTCATAAATTCAGTTTCTGTCTTCCTGTAAATCATTCTTTGAGTTGGTAGTCAGTAGGAATGCGGTGAGAAATGTACCACCACCTTCTTCAGATTGTAAAAGAAACAGCTGCTACTGAGTTTCTACTTGGGGATTGTTTTACATACACAAAACTGAAACTCTACATCGCTGACTGTGGTGAGCAGTTTAGCATCAGACAGGAAACTGGTTGTATATAATAATGCTTCTGCCTCCTCCAGCCTCCCCGTCTCTGCCAAACCAACCCCAAAACAACAAGGAAGTTTTGCAAGCTCTGTTGCTGTCCTTAACATTTCTTTGTAACCCTGACTGTGTGTTTGGACCTTAAGAATTCTTTAATATAGGTATGTGCTAATGTATAACCATACAGATATTGAAGATTTTTATTTATTACTTGGTAGAGAATTAATTGAATGCTGCAAGATAATGTTGAAATTTCTGGATTCCATCAAGAATAGGAGCTGAATGCAGAGTATGTACTGCAGAAGCCCATGGAGAAAGCTGGGACAGTGAGAATTCATAGTATTGCGATGATGCCAGCCAGCTCCTTAGATACCATGATATCTAACCATCTGTTCAGAACTTAGTTCCTTTCCTTTTGAAATTCCAGGCACTAATTATCAAGCAGATCTGCTCATTTCTGCTGAAAATTCTATATTAATAATTTGCTTTTATCTTGAAACCACCTTCTCACAAAGAAACATCGCCTTTTGACCAGCTCGAGGGTTGATTGGGAAATGCAAACAAAAACCTATCTGTATTAAAACTTGTGGAAACTTGAAACTTTTATGGGTATGAGATCTGTTGAAAATGTGTGGCTGCTTCTACTTCATATCATATAAGTGAGATTTTTTTTTTTAAAGTAATGACTTCTATTTCTGATGGCTAATGCAAATAGCTATGTTGTAGTTTTGGCCAAGTTTGTCAGAGACCTCAGACTTACAGAGTCTGAAATTTAGATGTATATAAGAAGGTTCAAATACTTCTGTACAGTATTCCTAGAAAAACAGACTTAGCAAAGCCAGTATGAAATTTTAGTCTTAAATATAAGTGCTGCTGGTAGTGCTGCCTGTAATTAAGCTTGCCTCACATTTCCCATTATAAGACCCTGTTTTCAGTGGCATATAACTTTGCCAGATTTTAACTGTTTGGGCTAAAACTTTCCATGCTGCATGTCTGCCTCAGATGAATTGTTTGGAAAGCTTCAACAAAAAATGGTTTCACCATTTCTGGGAATGAAATTAAGAGAAAAATATTTTTTTACCCATGCAAACTTAATTCTGGCATTTCTTAAGTTTTGAGTGCTTGGGTCTGTAGCCTTAGTGTTTTTGTATATGTATGTTTACATTTCTTTCAGAAAAGGAAAGTTTATAAAATAATACCTACATGGATACATTTGGATAGCTAGAGAACTTACAACTCAACATGAAAGCTCTAAATGATTTACTTAGGTTGGAAACAATCCAATTATATTGATTTATTGTATATCCTTGGGCAAATTGCTTGAGGTTTAATTTCAACAGGCTGCTCTTTTGTAAGGGACTGGACTATGGATTAGTTTTAAGATTGGCCTCTTAACTTTTATTTTGGTTCTTAGATACCAAGTATAGCTAATGCTCTAGTCCACCACAGTTCGTTGCCAGGCTGAATTAAGGTTTTTGGGGCATTTTGTTTTGTTGGAATACACACCAGTATCACCCGAATCTATTTCAGTAGCAGGCTTGATCTTTAGCTGTTTGAAGTGAAGTTGTCTTCTGCACTGCCCTGTGGATCTCCAGATACTCAGACCATCTGTAAACCTAATTTTAGTTGGATCTCTGATGATTTCTACTAGCCAAAACTTGACTTGCTATTCCCAAAGTCTCTTCTTTCTTCAGAGAAAGAAGTTAAAGGAATATCCCAAAGCTTGGACTTAATAAAATGGGAAGGAAAGAGAAACTATAATAGGTGCTCAAAATGCTTTGGAAGAAGATGTTTCTTTTTCTAGATGCATATAAAACAGAGGAGAGGATAGGTGAGATATCAGCCACCATTACTGTGTGTACAATAGTGCAGTTTTGTCCTGCTGTCTGCAAACTCCTTAAACAAGGAGGGATGAACTCGCTTAGTTGTTGCTTCTGCTTATTGTGCTGGCTGGAATTAATTCTTTCGCTTGTGCTGCCCCTGCATTGAGCTGTTCCCTGTAAGCTGTGTCCTTCAGTCCTAGCCTCTACTTAGTGTCTGCTGGGAATAAGCCTGCAAGAGATTTTTTGGATTTAGGGGTTTTGGCAGTGTAGCCAGTGCCTTGTGGTCCAGCTCTGACTTTACTGGGTGCTTTGTTATACCTAAGATCCCTACCAGAGCAGGCACTGCGCAGACATGTAAAGCAACATAGTTGCTGCCTAAAGTTCAAAATACCAGACTTGATGGGTGGGAGAGCGATGGAGAACTGCTTGAACAGGCCTTGAATTGGTCTGTGAGCCCTCAGTCAAAGGTAGAGTAGAAGTGGACACCTACTGCTACACATTAGAGGCCGTGTCAGATGAGTGGAGACATCACTTTATCTTTGCATGACTTTAAATTGTCTCTCCTTGGCCTGAGCTAGCGTAGGGATACACAGCCAGTGTAGCATGACTGGGTCACATGTTGCTCCCTGTTGGATGACAGAAGAGGATGCGAGCCAGTAGAGAAGATACTTGGGAAACTACAAACCTGATAGTATTTGTCTATGAGCTGACATGAGTGGGAACAAGACAAGGGACCATACTAGACGGGAGCATAGGACCATATTCTGTTTCCATTAAGGCATCAGGTCTGCAGATGGAGGGTGGACAAGGCACTGCTGCTTTGATCCTTTTTGCTGTTCACCTTCAACCGAACACTTGGCAAGCAGTCTCCATGAAATGGAGCACACTGTGGGCCATGTGTGTTGGTGGAGCTACAGTGGAGCTGGAAACCTTGCCAGAGCCTCCAAGGCCCCATTACATGCTTGTAATTGCTCTTTTTCCATCCCAGATTTGTTTTTTTCCCCCTTTCACCCCCATCTCTGTTGGTTACTCCTGACTGTAACTGAGAACCATTGTAGTCCTGCAACCAAACCTCTGCTTTCTGTTCCTGCACCATCTTCCCTTGCTGGCAGAACTGAAGCAAAAGAAGGAAGCAATTACAGCTCTTCTCTAAATGCAGGTCAGGTCCGGGGAGAGAGAATCAAGCTGGTACACAGGATTTGAGGGAAATGTTGTTGGTATCTGTCCTCAAAGAAGGAAGCTATTGGGAAATACCGCTCATATCAAAAGCAGACCCATGCTTCAGAATTAGCCATGTGATGCCAGGGTCCTCAAACTGCTGTCCCATAGGCAGATTATTTAGATACATGGCTACTGGTGATGGAAATTTTAGGATATATTCATGTTTCCCAGCTTTTACCATAGATGCTTATTTATTGTTTTTTTTTTTTTTTGCCGTTGTTCACTTATCCAACATATTTCAGAGAATTTCGTCTTCCACCAAAGCAAATTTTGTAGTTAGGGCTTGGTTGGATTCCTTCATGTTTTAAATCCAGAGTTTTTCTGGCTTACATTCAGGAAATGGCAAAAATCCCAGGAGTATTTTGTATCGTGGCTCCTAGGAACCACAGCAGACTTCTGGGACCATTTCCATTAGGCTGGACTATGGAAGAAGAGTCTTTGAAGTCATTACAGTTTAGGGAGGGATGCAAAGGGTGAAGATAGCGAGACACAGAAGTGAAAAGCCTTATTCAGTGCTATGATAATTGGTCACAGCAGGGATGGCACTCTCCCCACCACCCTGCTTGTGGTGTGGACTGGAGAGACCTAGCTGGCGCACAGAGGGTGTTTTTAGGAAAGCATTGGGTGGATAGTTGTTCAACTTAACGAATTTGAAAAAAACCACAGTTGGTTTGTTTTTTTGGGAAAACAAAAAATAGTTTGGAGAATGCAGGTGTATGTGTGTATGGCTTCATCCTGCTGAGCAAGAATGATGCTTAGGCTTCTGGGTGGTGGTTTGGAAAGTGTTCAGTTAGTACCACTGTCAGATGATCTAATTATGTGTGGACACAGTCATTTTAGTGGTACCCTCAAGGTAACCTCTATTTTTGTTGCGTATTTGACTTTAATTACTGGATAGATATTTTTTTTTTAAAGAAAGAAGTTTCTGGTTGAAGTATTCATAAAGTAACTAAGATGTATTTGTTTTGTTTGTTTTCTGTTTGTTTTTTTAAGAGGAGAGTTGTTGGGGAATTACAGGTGTGTAAATGATATCATTTGTTGTATTAACATTATTGCTGCCAGAGGTTTTTAGTTGTGCTGCCTGGGAAATTCTTTTTGGGGAAAAAACCCCAACTGGTGTCAGCTTGATACATTTTTCTGTGTTATTGGCAAGAGGTGTGACAACACTGGAATAATTTTCTGTCTCTGTGCTGCAGGCCCAAGGCAAGACTTTCTTCCTTTCACAGTTTCTTGTGTACCTAGCTCTAAGTAAAATTAACTCTAAATTTAGTTTGATCAAAAGAATATGCATCTCTATAAACTGCCTTAACTCCCTTCTTGGGCTAATAACGACTGCCCTCAGACAGTATTGGTGCAGTCTTCCCTCTTCTACTGGTGACCATTTTCTGTTCAAAGGAGGAGAAAAAAGAAGACTTTGCTCCAGCCTATCAAGGAGGGAATTACCAGAGGACTATAAACTGCATTCCCACTTCAAAGGCTTCGGAGCTAACTTGGATTGGACTCCAGTCTTGAATGCTCTCCTGTGGAAGGGCGGGCTCTATCCAGCAGCTAACAAGCTTGGCCCCGTTATGTCTCTGAACTCGATCCCTCAAAGATAGGAGTGGTGGTATATACCAAAGGGGAAGCTGTTTGCATAGCATTTCTCTTGAATGTTGTCTCTGTCTCACTCTGTTCCTAAACCACGTGTGCATTCTTTCAAATTAAATTTCAATGGATGTGGTATTTTCCTTTACTTCCTCTCCTGAAGGGGTGTTGACGTGCTATTGAACAGCTGCTTTGTTCTGCTGCAGAGATGGGCGCCCTTTCAGAGTGGCTGAAATAACTCCAGCCAGCCTACAATCTGCATCAAACTGTTGGGATTGCTCAGGACCTAGTTCATGGAGGAGCAGAATGTCTGTTGGCAGGTGATCTGGAAAGGTACTTTGTTGTGTACATGGGGTTGCCCATCCAGCATGTGTCTGTTACCACCACTGGAACCCATCATACGGCTTTTGTTCTCAAAATACTGAGATAGTTCGATACCTTTACTTATTGAAACTCAAACACTTAACTAAAACCCTGTTGTACTGAATAAAAGCTTTAAGGTTTTTTTATTTTTTTTTAGATTTTAAGAAATCAGGCTTTCTTCAAGAATATTTCTTGGAGTGAGTATGACAGGAAAGTCAGCTTCATATCAGTTGTATGTACCAGCGGTCTGCATATGTTGTAGTTCTTGCTTTCCTTTCCCAGCTGCTCAGTGGGCTTTTTTTTACATACTTTGTACATGCAGCACAAGAATGATCTTTCACTCTTTATTTCTACAGTCATCTAAGTCTGGAGTACTGCCATAATGTGAATGACATCCATAATCTTGACAGGCTTCCAATTAATGTCCTGCTTCTGCAGTTGAATCTTTCTGGGAGTGTTTCTGTTGATCACACAACATCCTTTGGGGAAACTGGCTACTCAGAGTTTATTAATGGAGGTGTTGACAATATTCTATCAAAGCAATGATTTAATACTAAATAAAATGTTCCTTTATTAAAATTTTAAGTAATGTCATGTTTTGAGTTTTATACTCTACTTAAGTGCTACTGCAATCTTTTTCATGAACACCATACCAAAAATATAACACAAGAAGGAAGGCACTGCAGAAGTTGTTGAAGATAGAAGTTGGGTATGATATGCTAATTTCCTGAGAGGATTCTCCTTCAGTATATGGAGAAGTAATATCAACATTCATCTGTTTTCATTGTGACATAACTACTAAATATTTTTGTTGCTTTATTCAGTTTACTAGTTGTTGGACTGTTTTGGATTATGCTCCCAGAAGGCAGGGGGGAGCCCTGAATTAAAATATATGAAGAAAAAACCTATTGATCTAAACAAACAAACAAAAGGAATCGATAAAGAAGATTATTCTGCTTGTTTAACATAAGATACAGCACAGTTCTTTCTGATGGGAAAACCTTATGCTTATAAGGGTTTTAGAGAAACTCTTCCTTGCTGCTTGCTGTTGTGAACTGGTGTGAAGGGTACCAACAGTGGTTTTGAAAGGCTGCACTGGTGAGATCTGGGCTGCTTTGGTAGAAGTCCTGCTGACTTTCCAAGGTCAGGATCTTTGTTTCCTGATGCCTTTAGCTTCTCTTCTCGATGTCTCAAGGACTTACACTAGCTGGTCTCGGAAAACTGGGTTTTCTGAAGCAGTCACACTCTGCTTCGTGTATCTAACTGCTTACAGACACTGCCAGAATTCCCATGAGATTGACAATGTTTGCCAGGTGTTGGCTGATGTTGTGATGTAGACCAAACACATGACAATATTTATATTATCTGTCAAGTGGTTCACAATGTTTAATAACACCTGCTAAATGCTTTGGGATGTTGATTACGTGTTCACCAAGGACCTACCTGAGGAGTTTTGCACTATATACCAGCTGGCTGGCCATGTTTGCGGTGTCCACCATGTGGTATACAGCTTGCATACAGGCAGGTCTTAATTTCTGATGCTACTCTGGACTCTCTAAGATTACTCACGTGGGATTATACCGGTGGTGGGTTTGGTACAAAATCTCCATGAAGACTGTGGTGTCTGTGGGGAGGTTCTCTCTAGGTAGGGGATTTTTTCCCCTTTCAGTAAAGCTAAATAGCTGTTAATTAATCACTGAACTGGAGTATCACTTTTTCTGAAGCGATTGACTGTCCTTTTAATTAAAATATTGAACTCTGCCTTGGGACCTGTAAAATTAGATGCGTGTTTTCTACAACCTTGATTAAATTTCTTCAGCTCTTTATACCTCACTTCTTTTCCATATGCATGAGACTCTTAAGACATTCAGGACATAGTTTCTATCTTTATGTGTTTGTACAGTGCCAAGTGTGGTGGAGTCCTGGCTGACGTTACGTTCTCTGGAAGCTATCCTTACTTCAAGTATTCAGCCTCCAAAACATGCTTCCTACTGTAAACTCTGGACTGTTCATCTGGGCTGTGTAGAGAAGCACTGTTGATTGTGTATAAATAGCTTCTGTGCCTTACAGAGCTTGTACAGCAATTTAAGACCTCATGACCCTTTTTATGTAAAGACATAGATAATTACTACAATGTGTAAGGATACTAATGGTGATTTCAGTCACACTGAGCCCGAAGGTAGAAGTTGTCACTCCAGGAAGCAGGAAAGGGGTATGAGGCCTGAGTCAAGTAGAAGAGTGGGAAAACTGTCCTTTTTTTAATAGCTATTATACAGTAAATATCCGGCCACGCATGCTGTAGCTGTGGCAAAAAAAAAAAAAAAATATAATCCTTGTGCTTATCTTGCAGCTGAATGATAATGTGTGGTGTGAAAGCCTCAGAGATGTTCATCTTTCTGAAGGTGCTGATTGGGGGAGGTTCATTAGACTTCAAGATACTCTAGTATACAGCAGAAGGTGCTCATAGGAAACAAGTTTCCATTAAATATATGGAGAAATATGTAACCTGGAGAATGGCAGCATTGTTCTTACAGCAGAACAAAGCTAGAATGGTAGATTTCAGAAATGGAGGTGTCCCTTCAAGGTGAATACAAATGGTACATGTGTCAGTCAATGAAAACTTGTTCTGAAGTTTTCTGGGAGCATCTGCTGGGTATATGGTGTGGCCTTGAATCAATCTTTTTTACATAAGTGGGAAATACGATTTCATTCTTCCATGTTTCTTTTGTTGTATGTAAAGCTGTTTTCAATATCATTACTTCATTCTTAAATTCTTGAGAAAGAGCAAAACAAGTGAACAGTAGCTGTCAGGATCACTCCCCCCGCCCCCCCCCCCCGAGGGCTTTTTTCTTTAGTGAAAACTTCTGAAACTAATTCTATTGCAAACACTGGGGCCTGATTTTTCAACTTTCATAGACATGTATTTTTAGGCTAGGAATTTCTTGGGTATAAATCATTGCAAGTGCAATTTATTAGATGCCTGAGGAACAGATTGCACTTAGAAGTTGTGGACTTCAGTTGTACAGGTGATTAAAATTTGCCTAAAACCTGGCCTACCATGCCATCATTCAGTAGCTGGACAGCAGCCCACCTACCTCCTCACTGAGCAGTTGAGCAGTAGCTCTTCATAGGAAACAACAGATGTCAGAATTTACCTCTCATCTTTAATTTCTTTTGCAAGTCAGAAGTAATGCTTTGATTGTAAAATACATTGCTTGAAGAGTAGCACAAAATGCTTCACAATATTTAATTTGTTGTGGGAGAAAAAGTGAGAACAGCGATTATTGTGGTGATAACTCTTGACTGCACTAATTTAATTTTTCTCAGTATTGGACTGAGTCTTGAACTGTTCTTGAGACTGTCTAATATTCTAGTTTGTAGGGAGGAAAAATGTATTGGTTGTGCCAGGGGCAGGAGATGTATAGTTAGGTTTAAAAATGCAGTATCCTTCCTCTCTGTAAACCTGCCTCGGATACCCTGTCCCAGTTTCTTGGATCCCGGTTCAGAGTGTGTTACAAGGTCTTTCTCTGATGCACCCATTTACTTCTTAGAAGTGATTTATTTGGTTTATAAACTATTTTCCCTAACTCCATAAAACTAGGGCTTGACTTGCAGAGTAGTGGTTTTACAGTTTTAGAGCTTGTGCAACATAAAAAAGTGACATTTTTACCATGACATCCTCATACATGAGCTGCAATGCCTTACATAGTGCAACTGCAAGGTTCCTTCTGAAAGTAACAATCCCCAGCTCATACCTATGGAAGAATTAAAGAAAACATTTAGGCATTGCTGGGATCCATTGCATACAAGAAAAACTTTCAACTTTGCTTGTTTTATTTGCGTCTTGAAATGCAGGAGATAGAAGTAAGAGCCAATGGCACAGGGCTATTCCCCGCTCCCACAAGAGCTCTATAAAACTCAGCAGCTCTGAAATGGCAGCAGCATGTTGCAACCCAGCGGCGCTTTTGCTTTGCATGAGCACGCTGTGAGCGATGCTGCCCTGTGCCTCAGCTGGTGGCTGCAGGCAGCTCTGCTCTGTAGGATATTAATGGAAATTTTACCTGCTGCTTGTTGTTTTGTAATTGTGCATGTACTCTGGTGAAGGGAGAACAGGCAGGTTAATTTCTCTCTTACATAGTAGTAGGTATTTGTTTGCTTCCTACCTTCGTCTTACAAGTGAAAGGTTATAATTGTGAGCTGGAAAGTCAGCCTCTGATCTTCAGCTAAAAGCTGGTCATCAAAAATGCTTACACATGGAATCTGCAATGCTGTGTGCCTGCTGTTGGTAGAAATAAGAGGTGGAAAACTCACTCTGGAAAGTGTTAAACTGATCTCTAGTGCAACAATTTCAGTAGAAATCTGGGTATGTACTCCTGAATCAGTAATGGCATATAAGATGGTGTAATAAAAGGTGCTTACCTCTCCCTACAAACTTTGCTTCTGCTGTTCCCTACAAAGATGCAGCAGCACTGCTAAGAGAATGCATCAGGCTTAGCTAATTACTTTTATTGTGTCAGATATCTGAGTGCAAAATGGCAAGTGTGTTCCCCAGGAAGCATCACGTTGCAGTGGCAGATGAAACAGCTTTTAAAAAAGCAGAAATAGTGCCTGGAATTGATAGATAGAAGACACAGTCATCTTGACAGACCTCTGGGGCTGCTAACATGAAGAATATGCTGAACTTTTTTTTTTAATTGCCGATTTTTGAAAAGAATCCTAGGAATATATTACGTAGGCTTACATTGTTGACATAAGAAGAATTTTGTACATTATAAAGAAAAAAGCTTAAACTGCAAAACTGATGAACTCTAGATTTAGAAAATGATTTTTTTTAATTTTAAAAAGAAAAACAATGAGCACTATAAAAATACAAAGACTAAGAAAAAGCAATCTCATAAGAGTAAGAAATCTCTGCTAGGAAATACTTTTCAGCTCAACTTGAGATGTAATCTCCTTAAGTTAAGGCAGGCCTTTAACATAATATTGTGCAAAAGGTCTTTGCTTTCATGTTTACTTATAGGCGCTCCTTGTTGAAACTGCTTTGCCTGTTATTTCATCTCAGTCCAAGCAGCAGCTTACTTAGATCATGAAGTGTTTTCAGCCTCAATAATTCATCTTGCCCTCCTCAAGGTCCCACTGTGAGGTCCCACACTCTAGCCATCTCCTGGTTTGCAGAGTGCAATGGGTGCTGCTGATGGGTCTGGTGAGGAGGCTGGGTGCAGCTGGACAGGCTTCCAGAGCACATGGGTGTTTCCCACCTGTTCGAAGGTTTTGCTTTCCTCCTGGTGGAAATCCCTCGCGTTGCAATGCAATCCAACCCAACCCAGTGCATAACTGTCTGTGCAGCTGAACGCGTTGTCTAACGTTTACATCTTCTTTATGATTCTCAGTAGCTTTATCTTGTCATTTTGAGAAAAACTGCAATGCAAATGGAACTCTTTTTTAGGAGTCAGCAGTTTGTCTTAATGAAACGGTCTTTAACATATCAGACAAGATTTCCGCTACTTGAATATACAAAGTGAAAACAAAATAGGTCATTTGTTTTATCCCATAAGTGCTTGAAAACTAAGACAGTGTCTTAGTCTTTGTTCTAAATAACTTCAGTTTTTCTTGTGTTTCTTCAGGTATTCTGTTTCTGACATGTCTGTTCATTTGTTCTGTTATGTAGTCTTGAAGATTTATATTTTTGAGGAGGAGTTTTCAAAACAGGATATAGTATTTAAGCTGAAATCCATCTGATACTACATACAGTACCATGTCTCTCTCACTACCTTTTCATTTATTTGTCATTTTTTTCTGCACTATGGCATTGCTGCTTGATGTTCAGATTCTTCTATTATAATTCCACTATTTGTCTCTGTGTGGTGTCAGACATGAGGTATTCCCAGTTTCTGATTTATGCAACTGATTATTCTTGACTCGGGTTTAATCTTGCATTTTTCCATATTGAGTTGAATTCCTTTCTGCTGGCCCCCCCAGGCACTTCTGTCTCTCCACTTCGCATGGCAATCCTCTCCACTGGCTTAGCCTTAGCTGTGTGTTTAAGCAGCATACTACCTATTCCATCATTTGAGTTATTAAAGAAAATAGTAAATAAACCATAGTTAGGATGGGACCAAGCAGAGTGTGGCCCAGTGCAGGAAATAGCAATACCAACTTTGTCAGTTCAATTTTCTTTTTTTTCTTTTTTTTCCACCCAGCTTTTTGTCCTGATAAGCAGTGTCAAAAGATTATTCCATCAAAATACTCCTGCTCTTGTCGTTGTTGCCCTGTCTGCTGCTTTTGATAATTTAGGGCGTGAACTACATCTGCTGCTTTTCCTCCATCTATGTAACCTGTCTGTATGCTGTTGAAGGAAATAGACTGCTTTGACATAATTTGCTCTTGAGAAACTCATGTTGGCTATCAGTCATCTCTGTCTCTTGCTTAGAATGTTTGTATAATGATTTGTTCCAGCATTTTTCCAAGAACTGAAGTGAAAAGGCAATTGCAGCAGCAGTCTGAAGTCTTCAGATGCTAAGTACCCTATGATGTGACACATCTGGGGCGGCTCAGCTGTAACAGTAGATCCATTTATGTTCCCTCTAACTCTTCTTTCCTAATGCTAATGTGAAATTCTACCTGTTTGTCTCTGATGCTGGCTTGTCCAACTCTGCCACTACTACTTTCTCAAACTTGTCACTTGAGTTTTGTGGGCAATATATCTAATTAGCTAAAACATGTTCCAGACAACAAAGTCTCTGGTAAAACGCTGGGACTAACAGGAAACATTTTAGCATGTTTAGCATGAAGTGAACAAAACTTACTGTAATTTTAGCTAGTGCAACTTTTGGCATCTTGTCACTGTGTATTGTTGTTTTGTGTTTAAAAGCAAAAGTACAAATAGCAAACAAATTGGTTTGTTAATTAAAATTTGGTTTTTAGAGTTAAATATAAAATAGGCTTTCTTTCAAGGCTCTAGCAGCTCCTGAAACCAGTCAGTGCCGTATTTCTCTGCAGTGGTTGAAATATGTCAGGCAGGTGTTTCAAAAGTCCTTATGCTGCAGGGAAATATACTCTGATGTAATCTGCCTAATTTGACTCTTTGAATTACTTTCAAGAACACTTGCTGTTTGTAATGGAAATAGCTCACCAACCACTTCAGAGAGGACTTTGTAATGTGAGCTGGTAAAACTCTGCAGGTGTAGTGGGTTTTTTATTTTATTTAACATCTTAGGTTTGTTTACTTTAATGTGTTACTGAAAAAGTGACATAAAAGTGGTTTAACAAGTCATTTTTTCAAATGAAAAATGTTTTCTTATTAACAAAGTTAACATCCAATATTCTGCAGTAGAACTACTGACTCCAGGAAACCACATTTTGCCCAGGAGAGTAGGTTTCCGGAGGCTGAAATTCCCCAGAGACTTTTGTTTGTAATTGTACATACCTGAGGCGTTTTGGCATAAGCATCAATTAAAAAAATGGGAAATGGTGTTTTCCTTGCTAATTCTTGGCTACTGAATGGAGGTTACTGAAAGCCCTCTGTTTTACTGAAGCTCTGCTTAAATTTACCCTTCCCCCCCACAATGTAAGTTTATGAATTAAACTGGGTTTGCCTTCAGAAAAACAGATTCCAAGATGTCAGAGTTCATCAACTGAACTATGGAGTTAAGCAGTTGTACTTGACCAAAGGTTGTACTTTTTGAGCAAACTGTCATTTTGAGAAGCAGAAAACAATCTGTGATGCTTATTTGAAGATAATGTGCAATACACAATGCCATTGTAGTAGCACACAAACCCATTTAAGCTGGAAAAAACCAAATAAAACCTGATAATGACCAGCAAGTGCAGCCATCGGTTTCAGGTACTGCTTCATCAGGGCAGTGAAAATCTGTTCCCAGTTTGGTTAGTGTATTAGTGAACTTTATTGGCATGTACGCTGTTAAGTCTGTATTTCAGTAGAGATAAAAAGATTAACAAAACAGTGTGTGTCGTTTCAAGGAGACTGTTTTACGTGGTACGTAGTTGTGGGATTTGCAGGGATAGCAGACTTCAGTAAAATTTCTATTTTTTTAATGGGTCCTTATTGTTTTTCATCACTTGTGTTGCTTTGACGCACTCCAAATATACAAATGCTAATGCAATCTTTGAAACGCTGCCTTTGCACCTGCCAAGGTCCAGAGCACTTCTCGTTGGTGTTGTCAGGCTCAGTAGTCAGTTCTAAACATCCATAAGGTGGTTATTTCAGAACTTAAAGCACAGCTCTTGTTTTTCAGTCAGGGCTACCATTTGCCCTTGCCAAGTCTGGAGTTTTAAATCAAAGCCTTTTTTAATTATCCAAGCATCAAAAAAATAAAAATATCTGAAAAATAAAGTTGACAGCTGTGAGGTTTTTTCCACATTCGTCTACCACAGAAACTGCTGAATGGATTTTATAAGACTTTCCAAAAATAGCCCCCTCGGTGCTAAGGGCAGGGTTAGCTAAACAGCAGAAAAACTTAGCAAATCTACTACAACTCACTTTGTTTTGACAACTCTTGTCTCTTCCTCATTTACCCATTGAGGTAATTTATGCAAGCATGTTTTGTTTGTACTGGTATTTCAGAGATGGTGGCTCTTCGTGTAAGTATCTGTGTTTACAAAAAGGTTAGTTGCAATTCATTATCTTCCAGTGCGGAGTGTGGTGTTAGTCAGAGGTCAAATCAGTGACTGGAGCAGTCACAACTTGTTGAACATTTTCTAGCTGAAGTTAAAACTTGGAGTGATCCAGAGACTGAAGCAAGTCTGACCAAAAAATGTAAAGTGAACAATGGCAGTTGAAGAAAAGTTTGTCAAAAAATATTAATTTCATTTTGTGAAGAAAAAAATAATAATTTGCAAACATGATGCATTGGGAGGGAGGAATGGCTCATATTTCCCGAATAGTTCTGCCAGGTCCCAGTTTGCCCAAATGAAAGACATTTCTGTCCCATTAGTTTAATGGAGAGTTTACAGATGGGTTGCAATGAGTCACACTTGTTTTGTATTACAGTGATACTGTGTGGTGTGTAACAACTGTTTTCACTTGATCATCATCCCTGTGAACCCTGTGTGCATGCCACAGGATTGCCATGGCCGTTCTAATTAGGCGGAATAAAGAGTTAACAGCGAACAGTGCCCCCATTGCGTTCCCTTTGAGCCGTAATGGTTTTATGCTCTATAATATGATCACATAAGTGGGAAGCATAATGAATTAGCTGGGGGTTGTTCCTGCAAGTGTGCATTTTATTACAATAGGCACATCTGGGAGCACCTCATGCTCTGCAGTATCCACAGAAAGGACCTGCATTCCAAACCATAGCTGATTTTGACTTGTAAGTCCATTTTTATGAGGTGTATGTGTGTGCCTGCCCCAGGAGAGTGAATGCCATTTCCAAACAGGCATTTGGATACCATATGCTTAGAAAACGCTGGATATCACTCAGTAAAAGTGAAGTTCTTCCTCTTGGTAAATGCTGCAGCTCTTAGTGAAAGGTTTATCTCTGTAACGTACTTTGAGAAATGATGAGAGATAGATGAAAAGCTTGAGTTGCTGTCTCGGATCTGGTCTGAATTTCAAGCTGTTCAATACATCCTGAAACTGAGGTTCATAGCCACCCAAAGTATTGCCTTTCCATGTCTTCAGTCAAAACCACCCTATAATGCCAATGGAAATATTCCTCTGTGGTTCAGGTGATGTGAATTTGGCCTCATGGCTTTGGTGACTGCATGGTAGCCTTAATGTTCCACTTACAAATGAAACTATTAAATTTGTAAAAATACTAAAACTGGCCTTCAATTTAGATTCAGCTTGATTAAGGGCTGTGGTATCTCAAAGCGAAGGTCAAAGTGTGGTTGCTGGCAACATACCAAGCTGGGGAGCAGGAGCTGCTGGGCAGTATTACTTTGACTTGGCAAAGTCTGTGGCAGGTAATAGCTCCTGCCAGCCACCCCTGGAAAGAGTCAACTGTTTTAAAGGGCATAAAGATAGCATGACAAAATTCATGGCGTGAAAGAACCAGATTGTGGATGTAAAATTTGCATCATTAGGACCTGCAGTCTAGGACTTCAGTGCTTATTTTCCCATGGCTGAGTTAATGTGTGAGGCTGAGCACCGAGCAGGTGTGTGATGGGGTGGAGAGACACCTGCCCTAATGCTCAGAGCAGGAAGTGGTTCTGTGGGAGTTAATACCGATGTGCTGGATTTGGGTGTGGGAAGGTCTGTGACATCCTCTAGCCTCATTCTTCTGTCCCTTCTCTGCAGCCATATTCATCCCCTAAATAACGTGTACTGCCAGCTCTGAAACAACAGTGTTCTCAAGATGGACTGGTATAGCAAAAGGCCGCCTTTTGTGACCTGTGGCGGGGACGGGCGCTTCCTGGGGATGCACTGGCTCAAAGGCTACGGTCTCAGACAAGTCCCTTGGGCTGGGGACAAGGAAACATTGAGGTGGCAGCAGGCTGCGAGAGCGAGCATGAGGAGGATGTTGACCACATGGGCTGGTCTGTTCCTGCACCTCTGTGGGAAGCATGGGCCAATTCAGGTGCTTTTTCTTAAGTAAGAACTCTAGGGATGTTTTCTTTTTCTTAGATATGGTTAGGCTGGCTTATTGCAACTTACTGTGTTAAGGTACCTGCCTCAGCGATGCCAGCTTTCTCACCTGCAAACCTTCCACTCCTTAATATCACTGCTGATAAAGCAAGAAATGTGATCCAAATCTTAAAGTCCATTAAGACAGAAAGTATCTTGTTCTTTCGTTTGCTGGGGAAAAATGTGATGTGAGAGTACAGTAGCATCTAGCAAGGAAAAAATGTCTAACTATGCCGTGCTTGCTTGGGGCTGGCAGTAGCATAGCTGATGCATGGGTTGAATAGCTTTCTGTGGTTACCAGACCTGTTGTGCAGGAAAGTTCAAATGTTTTTTGTCTAACAGCTCTGGTTTTGTACGTGTTCTCATGACAGTGGAGACCAATATTGTATAAAGAAGCAGTAAACCACATGGGCAAATGCAAACATCTATTTGTCAATACATGTTTTTTCAGCCAAAAGGCAAGGAAAAATCCCTGCTGCAGTCCGACTCTGACATGAGGAAATACACAGCCACTCCAGGGTTTGCTTGTTCCACCTGGAGGGAGGATCTCCTCTCCAAGTCCACCTTGGTTGCCACTTCAAGTTCAGGAGGAATGAGTTCTTGAGATACTTGCAGTCTGTGTCTGTAGTATAATGCAGAGTGTTGGGGAGTCTTCTAGGTGTCAACATATACGCTGAGAAT
Source organism: Falco punctatus (assembly GCF_963210335.1). Lineage (NCBI taxonomy): Eukaryota > Metazoa > Chordata > Aves > Falconiformes > Falconidae > Falco > Falco punctatus. The sequence goes on from NC_137588.1 coordinate 46,523,639, forward strand.
TTCCATACAGTCAAGGAGCAAGGTGGGAAAAATAGAATTTATCCTTACAAAGAAAAAAAATCAAAACTTTGAGCATTATTATTTTTTTTCTGGGTGATGACCAAAAGCCTAATGGGTTTGTGTCTTCCACATATTTCTGGGCAAATTGATAGTCAGAGAGCAACTTGGATTCAAAACCATCCTTGCCAAATTACTCTAAGACTGATACATTTTTTTTTAAATTGTTTTTTCACTGTTTTGTGGCTTGACAACATGTTGCCATGTTGAATGATTCTTGATTCTGAGTATGAAAATACCGTTTTCTGAGCAGTGAGATGATTCCTAGTGACACCAGGGGACTTGTTGCTGTCGGCAGAAGGTTGAAGATTTGCTTGTTCAGTTATTTCAGATAATTTTGTAAGATTTCATGGGAGATGGCTTTCTGGTTCTCTTGTTCCAAGAGGTGACCTTCTTGGGCATCTCTGGCTTCCTGGTAGGCTTATCCAGGATGCTGCTGCATTTGTGCAGGTTGAGATCCTATACACTAGAGCATATACTGGCCTGCTGCCCAGTTATGACCTTTCCACATATGTCTCGTGCAACAAGAGATCCACACTTAGTGTGCTAAAAAGCTTGCATACAATGACTGTACTTGGGCTTGTTCCTTGCTGATGCCCAGACCGCAGCATTCAGTTCGGCAGCTGGGTTGTGCCAGCCAGCGATTGTGTGGCTTCTGGCCAGCGTCCTGGTGTTAGCACTGTACTTGCATCCATAATCCCATTTTTGAAGCATTTTTCATTTTCACAGTCTGTTTGCTCTGGAAAAGATAGTCTGCGTGCGCAGGGGTTTTGTGTAGTTGTTCTATGAAACTGAAATAAGTGTAAAGATTGAGTAGCTTCTCTCATTGGGATGGCTTGCCTCAGGTCAGACTTGAGGCTCAGCTGTGGACAGAACAGAGTTTTCTGCCCTGAAAACAGGGGGCTGGGACAGACACTGGTGTTTTTAGTGGGATTTTCATTGCAGAAAAGGGAGTTGGGTGTACCCACCACCCTCAGCATGAAAAGACCATGGCTGTTGCTAGTGGTGGGGTCTCAGCCTTGTTGTTTTCCATCAAGTGGTAGCTGTTGCTGAACTCACAGTGAATCTTTTGCTGCTGAAGCAGTAATCAGCCTAATTTTCCAGGGCTCTGGTGTAAAGACAATAGGTCCAGGTCAAGGCAGAGCAAGTGTTTTTGGCTTTCATGAGTTTCACAGTTTTCTCCCATTATTTGAAGGCCCTGTGTTGAGAAATCACATGCCTGTGTGCCCCTGTTTTGCTTAAAATAAATTTTTATCCCTCAAAGATGCTTGAGAACAAAAGCCAAGAAGCATCTTTGGGTTCGGCAAACAAAAGACAACTACAGGAAGTAGTTATTGTTTTTCTGAAACTTGTGACTGTAAAGGCTGTAAAGTTTTTTGATGTTTTGAAACCTGATGTGAATTAAGTATTTCTGGTTGCCATTGCTGGGTGATTTGCCTTTCTTTTAGTTCCCCATCTGTAAAATCTGCATTAATATTTTCCTACCACGTAGAAAAATCGTGTTAAAAATGTACAAAGTCCAGATACTGAGGTAGTGGAAACCATATAAATATCTAAGATAAACACATGTTACATCAGGATTGGAAAATGCATTTTATTTCTAGCAATATTCTTTCTGTCCCTGTAAATAGGCCTGATAACTTGCAATATTTCAGTGTTGAGAAAACAATCAAGGCAGATTAATAACATTGTAGATGTTTTATTATTGTATGTGGGCAAGATAATATCATTAATATCTGTCTTCCTTTGGCTGGCTTCATGTGGATTTTGCACAGAGCACTACATTAAAAAGAGATTACCCTGCTATGACCCACCGAGTTTCCCTTTCCACCCAAAAAAATACAAGAGAGAGCCAGTATGCTTTAGTTCAAATATGAATGGATGTGCTTCACCAGTGCTCTGGTATGCTTTGTAGTTTTTAAAATAAAATTAGAATTCAGTGCAAAATGTCTGCTTTGCTACAGTACCAGGACTGTGGTAGCCATGATGGGGGAGAGCACTGGGGCTTGTTCTCCCTTCTGCTGAGACAGCGTGGACTTCCCGGCCCTTTCTGAATGGGGTTTAGTTCCTACACCACATTCTTAGAAAATAAGTCTGGTCCAAAGCCAGGGGCAGACCGTGGCAGCCTTCCTGTGGGTTTCTAGGGGCTCTGGATCAGGTCCTTTCTGTAAAGAGGTCAGGGTGGCTTTTTTTCATATTTCTATAGCAACTTAAAAAACACAGCAACATAAACTTGGCTATATTAGCATTAAAACCCAGGGAGAGATGTCAGAACTGGAGGGTATGCATTTGAATTCTCGGTCACTGGGATACAGAGGGATTTACTTTGGGCTGAACTTTGTCCTGGTTTCCTAAATATTCATATGCAGAGGTCTCTGGGCAAACCTCCCCTCTAGCCTCTGCAGCAGATGAGGCTTTGCAGGGGACAGGCAGAGGGAAATAAGTTTCCCTAGCTGAGAGGCTCCAGTGCCTCCCCTTTTCTCACCTGTAAGCAGTGAGTCGGTTCGCTTTGTTTTTACTGGTTGTGCTGTCAAGAGATGCAGGATGGGTGGTGAGGACCATAGCATCTTCCACAGCTGTGGCCATCAAGCCCAAGCTCATCAGTGGCAGTCGGGGGCCAGGCGTGCTGCTTGGAGCTCTGCTGGCTGTGGCGCTTTCTGCGCTATCTGGAAGCCAATTCTTTTGTATTCTCCTAGTAAAATTGCTCCCCGAATAGGCTAGGTCTGGGGTTTCAGCTTTTGGCCTGTGCCAGCTTTCTTCTTAGATACATATTTAGATATCTTATTGTTTGAGCTGGAAACTTTTCAGAAAATACTTTGGGTTTAACTTAAAAATAAATAATCCAGGTTATGAAATTGAAACTTTTGACAAAATATGTAACTTAAAATTGGTTCTATAAATACTTCAGTATTGCTACCGATACTTGCACAACTAAGCATTTTGACAATTTCAAAATTGTTTCAGAAGGAGTCTTCAAGAATTGTAGTTTTGAAAATTTTAGAATAAATATAATTTCAAGGAATTTGAAATTATTGGTAAGAAATTATTCTTATGATCTGAAATGAATTTTCTCGTGATTATTTAGCAAGGTATTGTGTCTTTTTTTAAACTAATTTTTACGTAGCAGTGTTTAGGGTAGAAATTGTTTTGTCATCTTCATCTCTTGTGGGACAGGAGGTGTTTCCTGTTGGTTGTGGCCATCATAGCTGGGCAGGTGCTTTCAGTCCCCATAGGTCTGGGTTTAAACTCCCCTGGGCAAACAGTGGCAAGTGTCTGATGCTTGAAGAGGAAAAGTGCTGGTAAGTTCTGCTGAGGAAGTGTGTAGCCAGCTACTAATGCTCACTTTAAAATGAAAAAACAAATTTTAGTAAATCTAACTAAATGGCAGAGATTTTGAGTAAAACCATTCTTTTAGTATTATTCTTTTCCTCAATCTTGGAAAGAATAGGGTTTTTTTTTTTTACAATTTTCTGCAGTTAAAAACATCCTCTTAGCTTTTTCCTTTACTGAGCTCCTGCATTTGGCTTCATAGTTTGTGGATGCAGTAAATTCTGCTCCCACTTAGGCCATGTACATATCCAATTGTCCATGTTTTATGAATCGGGTAAGAGCTGAGATACCTGGATTAACTGCATCTCTAGCCTGGCAGGTTCTGAAAATATATTTAAGGGGGAGAAATGTGGATTTTGGACCTTTCCTCCAAGGAAAGGTCTGCATTGACGGAGCTTTGTCTTGTGCGGAGAGCAGAGCCCATGGCATAGGAGCAAAGAGAGCGGAGTGTGCCCTAATTCATAGCACAAGGAATATGAGGTCTGTATCTCTAAAATGCAGGTTCTTAGAAAGAAACCGCCTTTGTTTTCTAGAAACAAGGGCAGCTGGCATTCTCAGTGGTGGCTGATTGAGGCTTGTGTTGCAGGGTTTGGTGGGGCATCTGATGGTTTTGCTTTAAACCCAGCAGTCTGGGACTTGGAGAAAATACTTCATGCACTTTGAGGTGTTTACAGAAGGCAGTTGCAGGAGGAAATCCTTGTCAAAATTTTGTCGTTGAAGTGTACCTGCCTCTGATGGGTAATGCAGTAGTTGTTTAAACACGTAGTGTCACAGCAGGGTGGGTTATGTAGTATAGAGTGTCCAGTGTAATGTATACTCAGCATGTGGACTCATACGTGCTGAGCTCAGAGTAGCAGTGGCCCATCAACAGGAACTGGCTGAAGCCCAAGCCTGGGATGCAAGTGCTTCGAGTTATGGGGTGTGCAGTATTCAGATTCAGATGTGACTTTAGACTTGAGCCTATATCTAGAAAAATTAACTGTTAAGAGTATGCCCATGAAGTCCCTTGGGATTCTTCCAGCTGTAAGTGCTAACCATGAGTGGTTCCTAATGTTGCAATCAGGTTTCAATTCCTTCTTCTAATACCATGGAGTACCAAGTGGTGAGGGGTGGGCTTTTGCAGTATGAGAAACTTTGCTGTAGTTCTGAGGAAAATAGAAGAAACCCAGTAATTTTCAATCAACGCAGTTGAAAGCATGTATTTTGCTATACTGTGACTCTCATAACCTTGATCAGGTTTCTCTGTTCGAGGACCAGTGTGATTATTAAATGACTCAGTGCAGCCTGACGTTGTGTTGACATTTTGTGTCACTCACACCTTTTCTCATCGCTTCCTCTCTGTATCACATTTCAGAAGAGGATTCTAATAAAAGCAAACCCAGATTTCTTTGCACGTGGGTGATGTGAGTTTCCCAGTTTTCACAGGAAATGTGTTTATCCTTGTTAGTGTTGCATTTGTTTGAATGTCTGTTGGGAACATCTCTCAGGGTTTAACTGGCAGTCTTCTTTCAGCTGGAAGAAAACAAATGACACGTGACAAATTTCCTTCAATTATTCTCTTTGCTTCCATGTTAAGAGACCTTGTTATTTGCTACTTCAGATGGAAATCTACTGGAAGACTTGTCATAAATGTAGACCAGTATTTGTAGAAAGCCTGTATTTTCATTCAGAGGCATTAATTTTCCTGCAGGCATTCATTAAGTTGTATTTCATGTGTAGCTCAGTGGACAGCCTGATTTTCAGACTGGATGGGCGTCAGAAACTGTCCTTAATTTCAAGCAGACTTCAAATGAATTTCTGGGGTCCACAGTTGGAGTGTGCCCCAAACTATTGCAGTTTGGAGGTGGAAACACGACCAGGACACTTCCCACATTATATGTGACCTGTTCAGAGCTTGTATTTGCCATGTTTGATCATGGATCATTTATTCTCAATGAAATACCTGAAATACTGTGAAATAGTTAGTTACCATAGCTAAGAAAATTAAAAACTCAACTGAAATAACACATAGTTACAGAAATAGTCTGCCTCTCTTTCTTAGAAACTAAGTGGGTTCATCCAGGGAATAAAATGCATGGAAGTCACAGGTTATGGGAGTAATTTTGATTGCTGATCTCTGGTCAAGCAGAATTGTTTGCTAGGAAACATTAAGTAAGCCTCCTGGTAGAGAGTGTGGATATCAGACTGCTACCAAATTCAGCATCAGCTGTGCAGCTGGTAGCAGCAGTGCAGGAGGATACATCAAATTGGGGAGGTAGATTTTGCAGACAGGAGACTTGTTTTCCCTTGTATTACTGTGAATATCCAAGCGAGTTTTGATGATAGAGATGTTTCACCTGGTGGGGAGAGTACCTTAAGGGCTCCTCCAAATGTGTTGTCATTTGCATTTTTAAATTTTCCTGAAATAATTTGGGGGGATTGTGAAAAATAGCCAAGTGGGTAGTGGTGAAGTAAGGCTGAAGATGATGATGAATTGACTGATGGCAGATCAGAATAACATCATCTGTTCAAGCAGCTTGGGCAGAAAAGGCAGAGGGCTGAGGATCTGCTATGAAGTGTTTTAGAAGCATACTAAATCAGAGGATTTGAATTTAAAATACCAGGATACAGCAGAAAATCATGGGTTAAATCTGTTTTGAAAAATCATTCCCCAAAACTCATATTTTGTGTCAATTTGATGCAGATTTTTTTTTACACAGGACGTTGTGCTACATTTCTGTCTCTTCTTTATGGAGAACAATCACACAGTCTGCACCTTTCTGGGAAGCTGGATTAAGCTCCAGACGTGCAGTAATGAGTTCCAGTTTGGAAAGAATCCACTCTGTAGTTCTCAGAAATCAGTATACGTGAAAAACCCCCAAAAGATTCAATGAATTTCACATTTAGGAAGAACATACCACATCTCTGCTGCACTACTCTGGTTCCGTTGATGTTAACTGATTTGTCTTGGCAAGTAAGTGGGGAGAATATGAGAAGGTAGCAAATTGCAAGATTATATGAAAAGCCTATGATTTCACTTTACCAGATAGGTTCTCCTTGTTTCATTTTCTATTATATTACAATAATTAGTCAATAGTCTGATTGCTGTATTTGGGGATTAATGTCACAGACAATTCATCACAAGTGGAACATATATTCTCTTGGATGTACCATATTTCCTTGCTTATAATTACACTGTCATTGTGCACACTAGTCAGAGGAAAAACTCTTCCTCATTAATATATGGTTGAACATAATTGTACCAGATGTAGATTACTGTGGGATTTTTCCATCTGGGATAAATCAATACAGATACCAGTTCAGCTCTTAAAGACAATGGACAGATTGTATGAGGGTATTTTGTACCTGTTAAGGTTGTGTATATCCCTGGTGTTGTTAGTTCACCTAATCTCATTGGTTTTCTCTAGACAAATGGCTTTCCTGTCACTTTTAATATTTTTGCAGTGGATATGGATGAGCCTATTTTAACACTTCAACAAGGAAAAGTCACAAGCCCTAGAATTGTGCACAGAAATTACAATTCTGATCTGTAAAGTACAGCTCTAGAGATCTGCAAAAAAAGGTGAAACCCTTTTGTCAGGCCTCTTGGAATTTATGGCTCTTACTGTGATGTATTTGCCAGCATAATCTCAAAAGACCTCAGTATACAGAGCTCTGAAACTATTATACCTGTCCCTTAACACTAAGCCCACGATACTTAATTGGGGCTCTCAATTCTTCAGAACACCTCATAGCCTGATGTTCAGCTCTTTTCTGGGATTTTCTAATTTTGAGGCAGTTCGTATGGGCAAAATTTCCACACTTTTGATGTAACTTCTGGTAGAAGTCAAGCTATATAACAGGTTTATGGCTGCACAAATCTGGTCCAGTTTTCCAGGAACTGAAATGGCTTAGTCCCATGGAAGACAGCAGAAACAGCACAGCTTCACTGATGTCCTTAATGACAATGCTTTTTGAATTGATATACCCTTCACTTGAAAAAGTCTCCTGGATCATGTTCTCCTGGGACACGCATCCATTTCAGGCAGTTGTATCCAGCTTAACAGCAAGATGTGGATTGTGGGATAAGTTTTTCTTCAGTAAAATCAGATTATATTTAAACAATGCATGGTGCCCTTTGGGATAAGAGCAAGGAGAAATCAAGATAATATCTGTATAATGATTCTTTCTTTATATATAAACTGTCAGCTTAACACAAAACTGCTAAGGTTTATCCTCACCAAGGTATTTGCAGGTTGAAAAGTGTAAAGCTAGGGATCCATTGGAGAAATAAAAGAAGCCCTCCCCTGCTACAGGACTTTAAAATGAGTTGAAAGACCCTTAAAGCACTGGGTAACTGGGTTTACCTCCCTTTCTGGATCTGTTCCTGGAGAATTAGGGGTGTATCAGCTGCAGGAGTGCTCTCACTGGCACTGGTGGGAGTACATGTGTGAAATGTGGATTTGTGCTTTTGCTTATGTTATTAAACAAAACAACTGTTTACTAAAGCCCCATACATGGGTTTCTGTACAGCAGCCTCACATTAATCACCTTTGTCAAGAGCATCTTCCTATCAGTAATTCTGTGTAACACACAGAGGCATCTAGTGGAATAACAACATACTGCAGATCTGTGGTGGTGAATGATGGGCTGCTGCTGCTTGTTGGGAAGTGCATTTATTTTTCATAGAATATTAAGAAAAAATAATAGGTTAACAGATGCTTGACACTTAACTGAATTTTAATATTGAAGCTGAATGTTTCTTTGAGAAGATTCCATGCTTTTAGCTGGATTCTCCTGTTTTTCATTGCAGTCCTCCCAGGGTTGGGTGGCCTTTCTTGGATAGTAATGAGCTTTAAGATGTGCCCCACTGCCAAATCCTCATAAACTCCTACCAGCTCTGTGTGGAATCAGCAGTTTTTTCGGTTTGATGCCAGTTAGGACCGTTTCAGTAGGGATGTAGCTTGAGTGGTAGCTGTGGAGTGGGTTTCCTGTGGAGGTACAGCTGTAAGCAGTGTTGTAGTGGGAGTTAGCTTGTTGTAGCCTTCAAGGAACTGAAAGCTGGGAATTGGAGCAAGTACCAATGTTATTCTGGGCCTTGATTTTTAATTTCATCTGTCAATGGGAATTGTACTTCACAAACCAATTATTTCACAAGCGGGATGAGGAAAGAGCTAGTAGTGGAGACCCATGTTTCACACTTGCACTTCAGTGATAGATGTTGTGTGGTCAGTAGCCTGACAGGTACAGGGACTGGAGAAGCGTACTGTGTGCCTAGAGCAAAGGGGAAGCCAGTAAGAAAAACGTGACCTGTGATCATCTTTTTGAGCTGCTGCTGGGGTGAAGCAACACGCTGCCTTGTACATAGCTTAAGGTTAGAGCACTATTCCACTCCAAATTATTTCTGCCATATGTCATCTTAGTATTTGTATCAGAGAAGGGCCCGAGGGTGAGATACTTGTGTCTTATACATCAGAGGATTTCCACTGCAAAAGTTAGAAGATGGATCAGTGGGTTGGCGTGGCCTTTGAAATACTGAAAGCTCAATTGATGGTAAACATATCGAACTATTTTTGTGTCAACCCATATAAATAAATTCAAGGTCCATAGCAAGTGGGTGTAGTAGAGCTGTGGATGCTGGACTGAGTAGCAATATGTCTTGTAGATTATGTGGAAGTTTTCAAAAGAAGTCAGTTCTGTGCTGCTGTTGGGAGGATTTGCAGTTGAGTCGTGCTTGGGAACCTGCAGTAATCATTTCTTAGGGCTCTCATAGCAGTGGACTAGGTCATAAAATTGTGGAAAAGCAGGAGTTTATTCTTTTTGTGTGTGAGGGTCCCTTTGTTCTGGCAATTTTAAAATTCAGTTTCTAAGGTAAATCTCCAGTTTGAGTAAGATAATTACAAGTGTCACATCCTGCTCAGTTCACTCATAAAACCCACTACCATTCACTTCAGTAGTGTAACTTCTGAGAGTAAACTTAGCTACATGATTTCTTGCAATTATTCTTGAAATCAGTTGAAGCTCTGGGTGTAAGGCGTGAGGAATAAGTGTGATAGAGAAGTGATGCCAAGGAGGAGGTCAGGGAGACCCTATTAAGCCAGAAACTTAAACACATGGCCTAGTTTTAGTACTTGAGTAGTCCTGTTTTACTTAAGCACAGATGATCCCAGTGGCCTTGGCAGAACCACTGGTGTGCTTAGAGCAGGAGGCATATAGAAGTGTCTTGCAAGGTGGGTCTACATTAGAAATCCTGTCCCACCAAAAAAACCACCCCAAAATCACACAAACCTGCTCCCCCGCAACAGCAAAAACCCCACAACCCCAAGCTGTGTGTGCAGCACCATGGGCACGGGGAGCAAGAACTGGATTTGCTGATCTGAAAGCAAAATCTGTAGGTATTGCTTCCTTTGTCAGGAGACACATGCTCCAGACGAAAATCAGTAACTGTTTATTTTAACAAGCTTCAGAAGAAGATATAGAGCATTCTCCTTTAGTTTACCACATGCCTGATTTATGCTTTCTGCCTGTTTTCATTATCCCTCCTAAATGTGCGGTGCCCTGAAGTCATTGGTTGGGTGGCCTAACATAATTCACTGCTCCCTAATGCTTGAAATTTCTTCCCTTGCTTTATGCTGGTAGGTATGTTGAAATAATAGATTATTATTATTTTCATCATTACTATATAGTTAGCTTTATAACCTATTAAATTTCAAATAATACTGCTCTATTGTACTGCTTGCTAGTGTGATAATTCAAAATGGAGTTAAATACTGATGGTAGCGGAGTCTGTAGCCTCCTTGCTAAAGGCTCTGCCAGCCTTCACTGGGATTTGTACAATGCCTTCCCATGGTCTTGGTCTCATTTCAATGCCACTGTGGAAATTGATTTTAATTACATTTACTTTCAATAACAATTTCAGAAGGGGGTGTAGATGAAATAGAAAAGCCAAAAGAGAGAAGCAAATTAATTTGATGTACTCTGGGGACAAGAGGAGTGATTTATCAGTGGCATGTGGGAAGAGCAGGTTAGAGACCTGGCTTAGCCAAAGGAAGTTGGCACAAAGAAAATGGGATGAACTGGGAAGGTTAAACACACTGTCCATCAAAACTGTGTGTATTAAAGTGAAGTCAGAGAATTTCCTTTCATGGATCTTTTCAGGACTCAGATAGGCCTTTCACTTGTCCAAATGAACAGTGAGTAACAAATATGAGTAAGGCAGAACTCATAGCAGTAATGTTTCTTGTTACGCTTTCATAACAAAACCTATCAACTTACCTTCTCAGGCTTCATCTGTGGGTTGTATTTTATGTGCTCATAGTTAATTTACTTTGATACTTGTCCTTACCTCTGTAAATTCAGTGTTCTGCAAATCCAGCTGACCAGAGTGAACTGTTTTCAGACTTGAGCACTTTTCTGGGGTCTCTGTCAGAGAAGTGCGATCCCCGTTTTGCAGTTCAGATTTGATCTAAAACACATGGATTGTACCACATAACCACTTAGAAATGCCTATTGACCAGCTTGGAACTCTTATCCTGGGTTGGTTCCTCAGCAGGTGTGAGCTGGTACAGCTTTATCACTGTGCAAGGCTGCAGCGCCAGGTTACTTGAAATCTTTTAAACCAGTGGCAGAATTCCTACTGTGCTGACTGTAGTTATGAGTGTATCGTGATAGTGCATTGCATGGTATGTGGGCCCTGACTGTACAGCCTGCAGTCCCTGACAGGGGTCTCCTCTGTACATAACAGGACCGAGTTTTCACCCCTTGTGGGAATCTGATTCTGATATATATGTTGACTTACCTTGTGTTATTGAGTTTGCTACTGACTGTATGGAAACCAGATCTGGACCTGGTGAGGGGAAGCTGTGCAATTGTTTTGAGGGTGCCTTGACAAATACTGTCTTTGTAGAAGACCAAATACTATTAATATTTTTGCTGTAATGCTTTTACACTCAAAACGATTATAGTCTTCTCATCAAAAATTTGCTATCAACCCCTGCGGATTCACTCATTCTGTTTTGCATTGCCTTTCCTACATCAGCTTTTAATGCTTTCCACTGAGCTCCCATAGCGAGCTCCCCTGAACACCTCAGGGTTTACTCATGCTCTGGATGTGGATGTATTTTGTCTGCAGTAAAAGGTAAGCATTGAATGCTGTGGAAACGGAGATCTCTGCAGTTTGCCTGGGAAATACCAGTGGATTTCTGCCCCCCCCCCCCCCCCCCCCCCTATTTTTCATAGCATTTGTACTTGTGGTTTCATTTCTAAAAGTAGGAGAGGAGTTGTCTAGGAGAATTGAAAAAGCAACTTCCCCTGTCCTCAGACAAGGACCATGTGTCTTTACAGCCTGAAGATTTGGGAAGTGGGTGGTTCCTGCTTTTCCCACACATGTGGGGCTGGGGATGTGCTGGCAGAGCTGGCTCAAGGCAGATGCCCTGGTTGAGCCTCAGCTCTGCTGGGCTGGTGCAGCAAGGCTCTGCCCCAGTGCCAGTGGGTTGGGGCTGTGGCTCTGGGTCAGTTCCAACCTACCGGCCTTGCAGCTGCTCTGCCTGCAAGGGAAGTGCTGGTGGTTGTGTCCATTCACAGCTGAAACCCTCTCACTGATGCAGCTGATATTTCTGAAGGACGAGCTGTGGCAGAAAAAGATAGTGTGTGATTAAGCAGGTGCTTTGCTGCATGGTAGGCAGTTCTGGTGGGGCTACCACCTAATGTGCTTGGAGATGTACCTAGACATCCAAATCACCTCTCTTCAAGAAGGCCAAATGCTCTTCCAGTTATTGTTCTGGGAAGCTCATGTCACCTGGTGTATAATTAATTTTGATTGGACTTTCAGGGACAGACATAAGTGTCATTATCCACTTCAGAGGAAAAGCTTTAGGAAAAGGCTGGGGGGGGGAGGGAAACTGAATTGATATTTGGAAAAATGTTTAAAATATTTGGCGGTGGGGGAAACCCAAACTATGAACCAACTCTCAGTGAATAGTCATTCCACTCTGCTTCTGGCCAGTCCCAGATGCTTCTCTTCCAGAACGTCTGAGTATGAATGAATCATGACAGGATCCTGGGAACTCTGCAGCCACACTTGTTATTCTGTGCATGGCATCAGGCACCACCTGCAGATGGGAGAGAGTGGAAAACTTTGCCATTTCCAAACCTCACCTCGTTATACCACAGCATACAATTAGACCTGTATAGGCAGTTCATAGCTCCCAGGAGAGGGAATAAACCCAACAGTGTCGTAGAATTCACAACATGACTTGATGTTGGTACTGAAGGTGTCTTGGAAAACTAATATACTGACTGGGTTTATAAGAGGTCATAGCTAGAAGAAAAGGCTTATAAGAGAGAAGGGAAAAAAAGATGAAAACTAGTAAAGTGGGTTTTTTGAAAATATTTTGAAAATAGAGCAAAACAGCAGCAATATGAAATTAGAGTCAGTTTTGCCATTTCTGGCATCTCTCTATCTTCCTGTGGACAAAGCATCTGAATCTGCCCAAGGATCTTCTTTTTTAGCATTGACTATCAAATTCTTAGGGTAAAGCTCCCTAAATACAATCAAAAAGGTTTTAGAGGTTGAGTTCTTTTTCCAGAAAAGCTTGAGTAAATCCCTTTGATAAAGAGAATTTGGCCATGAACAGGGAGAAAATGTGCTTTATAGGTGACAACATGAGCATAACAATTGGGATTCCAGCCTTCTGCTCTTCTAATACATAAATTTTTGTGGAAAAAAAAAAAAAAGGAAGTTTTGTGTATCTGTTGTGCCACTCTGTTTGCTCTGAATTTCAGTGGATGTAAATGAATTGCAGTGTAGTCATATTTGTCATCTGTTTAAGTGGATTTGAGATGTTTGGCATATGGCACTTCTCTGAATTATATTGGAGAAAGACTTACAGCTTTTTGTCTTGCTGGTCTGATGGGCCTGGTGACTTACAAGTGGGCATTGTTAATAAATGAACATTTAGAAGCACATGAAAGCCTCAAGAAAAACACATCTCCATTTCAGCCCTTCCTCTAGTCTAACTAGAAATTCTAAATAAAACCTTGGAGACAATCTTCTTAATCCAGGTGGTAAAAGGTCTTAGTGCTTTAATGTATAACCAGAAATGTTGCTAAAGCTTATAAAAATCTGCTCCTGTTTTAGAATTCAGCTATGGGACTGCCTGCTGGATTAAGTTGTGTAGATTAATTGTATGAAATTTGAGACATAATGTTTAATACACTTCAGTGAGCTCAACAGCTGATGATCTTTTAAAATAAAGAACCAATCATATAAACTCAGTGGGTTTTGCAGTAGTTGTGTTATGTAGTAGAGAATATTTAAGTAAAATATCATAATCATTCTGGAATTTGAGCTATGGGCTCTGCCACCTGGTGAGTATATGCCTGTTGCAGGTGAAGTTCTTCCTCATCTTATTTTCCTGGCTGACCTCCTCACCAGGTGAATGTCTCGGCTCTTGGTTTCTCTGTGGTTCTTCGCTACCGTAACAAGTGATAGGACAAGAGGAAACAGGCTTGAGTTTTGTCAGGGGAGGTTTAGGTTGGATATTAGGAAAAATTTCTTCACTGAAAGGGTTGTCAAGAGTTGGAACAGGCTCCCCAGGGAAGTGGTTGAGTCACTGTCTCTGGAGGTGTTTAAGACATGTAGATGTGGTGCTTAGGGACATGGTTTAGCGGTGGACTTGGCAGTGCTGGGTTAACTGTTGTACTCTATCTTAAACGTCTTTTTCAACCTAAATTATCTGATTCTACTGTGTTACTCCTGTTACTGTCAAGGTCCTCTCCAGGCCCTTCACTTCTGTTTTGTGGGTCTGCATAAAAATAAATTTCTCCATTAAAGGCCATCGTTCTACAATATCATTGTTCTTAGTCCTGTCTACTTTGCTGTCACACACCAACTTAATTGAGTTTTTCTTCATTCTGCTTTCCTTTCAACATGCTGAGAATCACAAAAAACTTGAATCAACTTCATCTTGATAAACTTCTGTAAAATTGTAATTTCCACTACCACAAATTTAGTCCTGTTGGCTAAAAATGGAAAAGCAGAGCTGTCATATTGAGAAAAGCATTGGTATTTAATGCTTTGCATTTCCTTAGAAAATATCAGGAACCACCAAAATTTGCAAAAGAAACCTTGCCAGTGTGATTGTCAGGTAGATCAGATTTCAGGATGAGACGTGGTGTTTTTTGTAGGATTGAGGGTCTGGTCCCTCAAAACACTGGATGAGATCTAGGTGATATCATGGTATAGAGGAATCAATGACCTTGAAGGTCTCTTAAAACCTAAATGATTCTATGATAGGCTAAGGTTGTTACCTATCGGTGTCTGCCCAGCTGATGTGTGGGGCATATGCTGCTAAGATGTTAATTCCTCTGTGTTTGATGAAATAGTATTGTATGCATATGTAAATGTGTGTTAAGGCATTACATTTTTCCTTCAAGGCATAATGAAGGCAGATGAGGAAGAATGATAAATGTTAATCATACCATGGAGCTAAAATTTGGCAAGGCATTTCTGAGAAGCAAAGCCCTTGGGCATGTGTTTTAAGTCTGGCCATTTCCAATGGGACTAAACATCTGTTCATTGTTTGTGGAATAGCATCCTGAAAGCCCAGTTTTTGCTTAGAGAAAGGATTTTGCTTGTATATCTTGTGTGCTCTTCAGCAAGAACTTATTAAAAATTGGTCCTGGATGTTCAGTGAGGGAGCAGCCGTGTGAGAGGCAAGCCCAGTCAGTGGTGGGAGTCCTGAGCCAGTGGGTTCCTATGCCTCTGTCTAGACTGAAGAGGTTTGGAAATTTTCAGATTAGTTTTGTATAAGTGTCTGAACTTCTGGGTGCTTCTCCTAGCCAGATCAGACCTCTAAAGAGCTTGAAGCTTGTCCATTGCTAACTTCCATATGCATTACATTAAAAACTCTTAAATTGAAACATTTCTTATTTTAAAAATAGAATAATAAACCAGTAAATCAGAAGGAAAAGCATGCTGAAAAAAACATAGAAAACAGATGAAAAGCAAAAGGGAAGACTGAACTTTGTAAAAAATACCATACATGCCAGATCCTTCAAATATGATTTCCTGCATATTACACTTTAAAAAGCATGATATTACAACATGCTCTCACATGCAGGGGCCAAAAAGCCTTGTTTGATCTTGTGAGTTGAATGGATGTCATTTGACCTATCCATGATCTGATCCTAGACCTAGGACATGTCAGATGATTTTTCCACTCGATGAGTGTCTGCACCACTCCCTTGTCTCTTCCCCACCCTGTTTTTGAGCAGATAGTGCTGACATGCTTCCTGTTATGGGCTGCTGGGTACCGTTCCGGAGCATCCTGGCACCCAAGTGCCTGTGGGTTGGGCAGAGGACTTCAAAAGCAGTTTCTGGCACAGGGAAGAAATATTTTGAAGGGAGTTGGGTGCTTCCCAAAGTGACCTGCTCCAAGCAAGTAGAAAGAAAGCTTACATTATCTATGTAAAAGACCCGGATCCTTTAAGGAGCCTGCCAGAGGTTTATGAAATACTGTGATACTGCTGAGAAATCTTGACAAATGTAGTGACTGCTGATGAAAATAAAAAGCATAAACATGGTGTGGAGGTAATAGCTCAGAGCTGTGTCTGCTTTTAATTGCTCAGAACCTAGAGCATACTTGATGTGTATTTTGCAAATTGTGAAATGTACTTGTTTTGTTACTAGTCAAAGCCAATTGAGCGTGGTGGAAGCTACAGAAGAGAAAAAGGAGGGAAACTAAAAATAACATTTGCTTAATATAAAGAAGTCACAGCCATTACTAATGCATCATCTGGAATTAATGTTTCATACAATTTCTCTCTACATCATGAAAAGTTGTATAATTAGAAGGACAGAGGGAGCTCTGAGAAAAAGATGAGGTAAAAAGCAGATACACATTGCAGTCAGTACAGAAGTAGCACCTCCTAGAGTCCTTGAACACATGATTGTAGAATCACAGAATCATTTAGGTTGGGAAAGATCTTTGAGATCATCAGGCCCAACTGTTAACCCAGCACTACCAAGTTTATCACTAAACCATGTCCCTAAGCACCACATCTGTGTGTTTGTTTAAACACCTCCAGGGATGGTGATTCCACCACCTCCCTGGGCAGCCTGCTCCAAGGCTTGACCACCCTTTCAGTGAAATCTTTCCTAATACCCAACCTAAACCTCCCCTGGTGCAACTTGAGGCTCCTTCCTCTTGTCCTATTGCATGTTACTGGGGAGAAGACACTGACACCACCACCCCCCGCCCACAGCCCCTGTCAGGTAGGTGTAGAGAGCAGCGAGATCCCAGAGTCTTCTCCAGACTAAACAGCCCCGGTTCCCTCAGCTGCTCCTCATAAGACTCGAGCTCCAGCTCCATCACCTTTCTCTGGACATGCTCCAGTGCCTTAATGTCCCTCTGGCCGTGAGGGGCCCAAACCCAGGGTTGGAGGGGCCAGCGGGATGTGACTCCATTCCCCACCGCTCTCTGGCCCGGCCGCCCAGCCAGCTTTGACCCCAGCGCGGAGCCCCCCGGGCAGCCATGAGCAGCCGGTGGCTGCAGGAGAGGCTGTGGGAGACGGTGTCAGAGGCTTCACTAAGGCCCAGGACACACCAGCCACAGCCTCTCCCTCGCCCACCAGGCCGGGCAGCTGCTCGCAGCAGGAGATCGGGGCTGTCAGGCAGGGCCTGATCCCCTGGGTGTCCTGCACGTGCCGTGTGATGGTGCTGGGGATGATCTGCTCCATCACCTTCCCGGCACCGAGGTCGGGCTGACAGGGCTCTGGTTCCCTGGATCCTCCTTCCTCTCCCTCTTGTACATGGACATCATGTTGGCTAACCTTCAGTCTGCTGGCACCTCCCCAGTCTGCTGGGACTGTTGGTAATGATGGAAACGGCTTGGCGAGCTCCTCTGCCGGCTCCCTCAGTGCCCCGGGGTGGATCCCACCCGGCCCCACAGACTCGCGCGTGTCCAAGCGGAGCAGCAGGTCACTGGCCGTTTCCTCCTGGCCTGGGGGGGCTTCATTCTGCTCCTCGTCCCTGTCCCCCAGCTCCGGGGCTGGGTGCTGAGGGAAGCTGCTCTTACTGTTAAAGGCTGAGGCAAAGGGGTGGCTGAGTACCTCGGCCTTTGTGGCAGTGTTCCTTGCCGTATCCGGTAGAGGGTACAGATTATTCATTCTTGGCCCTCCTTTTGCTTCTGATGTATTTGTAAGAAACATTTTTTGTTATCTTTTACGGCAGTGGCCAGCCTGAGTTCTAGCTGGGCTTTCACTCCCCCCAGTCTTCACCCTGCAGAGCCTCGTGACACCCTTGCAGCCCTCCCGAGCTGCCTGCCCCTTCTTCCGAAGGTCATAAACTCTCCTTTTGTCCCCCAGTTCCAGCCAAATGATGTAATAAAAGTGTATGTTGAATGAATGAACTCTCTGTAATGAAAGTGGAGAATAACTACATTATTTTCTTACCAATGACTGTCCAGATACGTAATTTGCAGTTAAAAACTGGTTGGTTTTCTGGAGGTTTCTGCTCAAGAGTTCTTTTCCCATAGTAAATAAATGGCAAGGTGGCTGCTCATGACTCTGTGGTTCAGTAGTGTCAGAAAATACCCTTTGCTGGAAATCATTTATGCAAAAGCTCAGGGAAAAAAAGCAGAGCTGTTTTTCTCCTCTTAGGAACCCGTTTGGCAGTCTTACTGAGATGTGCACTTGGTACCGGTGTTGCATGACCTGGTATTGGTCCTGCTTGTGGGAACTGTGGGGCAGGGACAGGCCACCTTGCATCTGCCTCTACTTATAAGCAAGTGGCAGGAGAGTCTGAGCCTTGCAGTGCTGTTGGCTCAACAGTTTGCTTTTTGGTTATGGGTTTTTTTGGTGTTGTTTTTTTTTTTTTTTAATCTCTAAATGCACTTGTTAATTTTGCTGCTGTAAATTAATCTGGATAAATCATTTAGGAAAAATTGCCATGTAAGTAAAATTGTATAAACAGCAATGTGCTTTCCTCAGTCTCCCTATTTTGAGTACAGGATTGGGAGAGCAGGTGGCTAAATGGGGTCATGTGTGAGCCTAAGTAGATTAATGAGGTTCTCTAATAAAAGTGCAATAAGCAGAAGGCCAGCAGCGGCTCTACCACTTCAGAGTAACAAGGAGTTTTATGAAGGTGAGAGACCCTGTGGCAGACCATCACGCCAGGTGTACCCGCTAGTTCATCTTGCTGTTACCCTGTAGCATTTGTAAATACAGAGCAGCTGATGGGAAAACAGCTGGTGGCTCTTCATATGCCAAGGAAAAGCATAAAAAGAGAAAAGCTAGGCAGCCATTTGTTGGGTATTGGGTGTGGGTCCCCATTCTAGCAGGGCACATGACAGTAGAAAGGGAAATTTTAGATGTTTAAAACTAAACAGTAGTCGGAGATGAGTATTGGGGGAGGTTCTGCTTTCTCTGGTGGTGGTCACAAAGCTCAACACACAAAGGCTTTACTGCTGCGTACCCGGTGGCGTGCTGCTGCCCCCAGTCACTGAGTCGTGCAGTAGTTGGCTTCTCCCTTTGGTGTTGAACTGCAGCTCTCGATTGCTTCTGCTTCAGCTGGATCCTACAACAGGCTACCTTTTGGGATGCTCGGTCTTCCTCAGCCCTGCCTGGGGGCATCTGCATCTCATCCTTGTGTGTCTGTATAACAGATAATAACAGCCCTACCGCATGATGCGCCTGGTATTAGCAGGCATCAGGATTTGAAATCCTTTTGTGCCTCCTTTCCCCTAGCAAAGATCTAGTGGTTTCTGCTTCTTTGCTTTGGAAAGCATCTAGTCAGTAGTGTTCAGCGCTGCGATCTTTGCCATATTTCAGTGTGCTCAGATGAGAGATGTATGTACATAATTATGTAGCTGGATTATTTTTGCTAATTGGCAAAAGTGTTCAGAGCAAGAACATGGTGAGGTGCTGTGAGATACTACTGACAGGTGGGATTACAGTGGGGAAGGTGGATGCGCAGGGTTGTGCTTCATGCCTTTTTTGGGTGCTGGTGTCCTGCTTTTGACTTTTTTATTGCTGATGTGGAATTAATATAACCAGGTAACCATGCTTACCTCTCTACTACTTTTAAATTTGTGCACACACACACACGCCCCCCCATATGTTCCTTATATATCTGTATCATAAACTTAGTGATCATTAGTGTTGCATAGTGAGATGTCAACTTGGGATATTTATTTAGTTTTACCATGGTTTAAATAATAACTGCTAGATCACATTGCTGGTCAAGTGGTCACTCTGAAAAAAGTAGTATTTGTGGGAAAACTAATGCTTTCTTCCCTTTGTAACCAGTATTACCAAAATGATCTAAAAATTACCTGTACCTGGAGAGGCTTTACTGAAATTTTTTTGCCAGTGAACTTCAACATATGGATGACTCCCAACAGTGTGTGTGCACTTGTGTCTGCTGTTTGCTACTAGATTGACAGCTCTCACACAGTGTTCTGTTTCCTTACATGGATGACCAAAACCACGCAGTGCACAGCATCCACAGAAATAACACTTCCTGAGTATGCTTTCCAAATTCAGGACTGTTATTGTAAACTAGATTTCTCAATATTCAGGAAAAATTGTTTCTACCTCTGCAATAATAAGAGCAAACCACAGTGGGTAGTTTGTTTTTGAAGTCTTAGGTAGTTTCCTGCACAACTTTTACCCTTTGCTGACCTTGCTTGTCAACACTTGTAATTTGTGTCTCTGCTAGGAATCCTCTCCCAATATCTGCTGTATTAAATCCACCTTCTTAGGCTTGTGGTACATCTATGGCTCCCCTCCTTTAAATTACATTTTTCCTTTGTTACTTATGAAAACCTGTTACATTCTACTGCTCCATTCATTGACTAAAGTACCTTTAAAATATGTCAGACCCTCCAACACTTTCTGTTTTTCTTTCCAGTCTTCCTGTTTTAACACAGGGTAACCAAAACTGGCAGAAATCTGAGCAGAGACATGTTCAGAGGAAATCTGTATTTTTTAATCTTTATATATAGTTGATAAAAAAATAAAATTTCTTCCCTTGTTTGAGAACAACTGAGATGTGAAATTTCTTGCCCTATTTCATCAAGTTTCATTAAAAACATGGGCCATCACTTAATCTTGGATCTTGGACTATGAATGAAATAAATGCTGAGCAGTGCCAGGTCACCTCATTCTGGCCGGGATAGCTGGCACACAACTGGATGCTGTCGTGGCATAACCCAGCAGCTCTTGCTGGGCCGGGAAGCAGCAGCACTGGCACTGTGACCCAGGCTTGCATGCTGCTCCTGCCAAGGGGCTATGCTGTCCTCTCAGCTGGGAGTGAAGGTGCAAATGAGCCCAGATCACATTGCTTTGCAGTTAGTCATCATTTTTGTACATTTGATACATTTGAGTAGTTGTGTTCTTGTGACTTTTAAAAGATGCTTTAGGACACATTAAATAATAGCTTTGAAATAAAAATTGAAGTCTTATTTTTTCAGTTGACATAGATGGTGAAAGTATAATTTTACTTGAAAAATCACAGAAGATTGATTTAAATGTCATGAAGGTAGTCATTTTGCTAGTAGGTTTTTCAGTGCAATATTTGTTCCTTTTGCAGTGAAAAAACCCCACCTTTTTTCTCTGTTGTATCCATCAGGAAAGTTGAGTTGTTTCAGGTAAGTATAACTTTAAATTCTCTCACTGACTTGCGTAATAATTTTTAGTCTATCAGTTCTTAGGAGTTGCTTTCTTTTGTTATTGAAAATGCGTGACTGGTTGAATCTGTTAGTTTTGTTTATTATTGAGAACGTAAATCTCAATCAAATTTGTGACACAAACACTGTTGCAAATGTAAAATTCCCTTTTCATGAACACCCTGCAGATGTTCCTGTTTTTTAATCCCCTTAAATATTCCTGCCCACAAAATACTGTGCACAGATTGAGAGACAGATTTACTCACTGTTGTTTGAATGAGTCAGCTGAGGCTCTGTGGAAATATTTCCTCCTAAACTTGTCTGTGACTGCAGTGAAAGGACAGCTGTAAGCGCGAGGACTCTGTTCTGTCTGCTCCCGTTCTGCGTCAGAGGATATTATTTCATGATGAAAAAGGGAATGAAGAGTAGCACCGGCTAGCTAACAAGTGTTGAAAGAGAAGCTGTGTTGTTCATCTTAATAGCATGATCTGCGTATCTCAGTTGGGCAGAAAATCCCTCCCCCCCCCCCTTATATTATCATTTGAAGGGAAACAGGCTTTTTCAGGTCAAGGGGAGGTGTCACAGTATCTTGTCCTAGTGCTGTTTCCTTGCAATAGAAAAACACACATCAACATCCATGACTGCAAGGTGAGCTCTTATTATCGGGAAACTATATAGCAGAGCCAGCTGGCATCACTGCCCACCCCACCAGGGGCTGCTGGATTTGGGGTACACCAGGGAGAACAGAACCTGTTCTGGAGGTGTGGCCAGGATGGCTTGTGCTATGATTTTATATAGTTACCAGACAGATAAAGCAGTCCTGTCAACACTTTCCACCACTGTCCCATGCTGGTGTTTGCAGTGACAGTACTGAAATCCATGCTTTCACTTTGGAACATGTATCCTTCTTATCGCACTATCTAATTTTTTTTCTCATTTGTCAGAAATTCAGAATTTCCTAGAAAATGCCAAAAAAAATTATCTTCCATCCCCTGGATATTGGGCAGGCATTGCTTAGAAAGAAGCCTGTGGCCCGAGTTTTTTGCTCTGGCTAAGCTGTGTTTGAACCAAGACTGGGGAGGTGAAACATGTTACTTAGAGCTATTTTTATGACAGCTTGATTTTGGGACTAGTCCAGCTTCTGAAGCAAGTTGAATTGCTCTAGTTCTGTGCTAGCTCTGCTTGAACTGGAGACTTCCTGGTATGCAAAGACACATCCCTTTAAATTAGAGACTGTGTCCCCATGCTGTGGACTAGCAGAGCTGGTGTACTCATGGTGTGCCAGAGGATGTGTAGGTAGTACAGCCTTCACACTGTTGCATTTGTCATCCCTCGGTATCTGCAAAACACAGGTCCACAGTCAACACCATGAGATCCCATGGTTCCTCATTAAATTGTTCCCTCAGCTTGGTCCATTTGCATGATTTACCACCATTTACAATGACAGTGGCCAAGGGAGGCTTATCCCTGTGCACAAAGTAATGTGCCTGGGACATCTCAGCGATGACTTTTCCATAAAGGAGTGAGGTTTTCTCCTTTTCCTAGGCTATTTCCTTCATACAACAGCTTCATGTAGGGAGATAATTGGGACAGTAAATTCTCTGAACTGTTCCTACAAAGAGAGATGGCTGTTCCTGAGGATGACGCCACAGGTAATGAAAATGTAATCTTCTCTTTTGCTGCCCTCAGTTTTGGTCACAGATCACCTGTTACTTGCTGAATGTCTGAGAACAGGCCCGCTCCTGCCTTTAGAGCCAACCAACCAAGTGCCCACCTATGTCTTTTAGGTTGGCCTGCATTGCTTTCTGGTAAAAAAAGCCCCAAAACGAACCCCAAAACAACAAACCATACCTACTCTGCCATGGCACCACCAGTGTTCTTGCAGAAGCTCAGCCTGACTTTTAAAGTGTCTTTAAAACTTTTTTTTTTCTTCTTTTAGAGGTCTAAAATGGGTGTTCAAAGGACACAGCAATGGCTGGGAAAACCAAGCTTATTTAGACAGTGGGAATGCTCATTTAGACAGTGGGCATATCTTTCCTGTACTAACAGTGAAAAGCCTCAGATAAGGCTGAAAGCCTTCATGTTAATTAGACAGGAGTTTTCTTAATTTGTTAGTCTTGTTTAAAACTTGTAAATCCAAGAAGCAACAGATGGCTGAGGAAAAATGAGAACAGATTAAGACCTACATCTCTTTGTAATGCCAGGTGCTATGGAAAATACTTCTGAACACAAAACTTAAGTTTGTTTGAGCTATCTGACTGTATGTAGTGTCTGTGCTGGAGAGCACAAGAGCACATACATCAACTCTAAATGGATGTGTAATCCCACAACTATTCCCTGCTCTGCAAAGCTCTTAAGCATGTACTTCAGTCTCAAAGAAATCAGTGGGTTTGAAACACATGTTCAAAGTTAAAGGCACATATTGAAGTGCTCGTTAAATTGCTGTCCCATGCATCTGTAACGGTGTGCATTTTATTCCTGCTTAACCTTTTAGCTTTATATACAAGGCTAGACAGCAAGAAGAAACAATGTTTGAAAATGTGATGTCAAACGTTCTGTCTCTAGCTACCATGAGAACAGTGGGGACTGTCCCCTAAAACAAGTACTGCTTGTTTGCTTGTGCTGCTTTAGTAATTCATCAGTTTGTGTAGTTTTTATTATTGCTTCATGAATTATGCCTTTGCAGAAATTTAAGGTCTAATTCAGAAAGATAAACAACTGTTAGGGTCAGTTAGGAAACCTGTGAATTGTTCAGAACAGTTTCTGGGGCCTGCCAGATTCCCCAAATTTAAAAAATATGGAGAAGGAATTTGAAAACTTCTTATCGCTTCTGTAATAGCAGTTCCTAATGATGCAGTTATTTTTTAACAGGTTCTCACATGCTACTGAAGGCAGTAAGAGAAGGAAACACGGTCTGTTTTTTTGTTAGTGGGAAGAATGCCTCAAAGAATAAATGTAAATATGAGGAGAACATATTACAGATGGCCAGCATCAGCAAACAGTAGGTGATGATCTCCACTGCCTGAAAAAATAAGAATTAAAACATGCACAAAAGGGACAAACTCAGTACCTTATTGTATAAACAGAAGCTCTCTGACACGTTTATGTTCCATGGCTAGAAGCTTTTGAATAAAATTTTTGAAAAAAACCAAAGTGTTATGGGGAACATAGGCTAATTTGAGTGGAGAAGTATATTGGGAATTTTTCTGCACCCTCCTTTCAGTGAAGTGGTTCACTCAGTGAGTCACTCTGCCTCAGGTAGGAGATGCAGGGGCTGGCTGTGCCACACATTGTGTGATACTGCAAATGGTAAAGTGCTGCCACTGATGCTTCTAGGTGCTCTGTGCTGATTTGCTTTCATAGAAATTAACATGTGAAGCACTTGGGCTCTTTATTAATGTTAGTGATTATTTGAAATAGTTGAGCTTTAGTTGTGGGAGGATATATATTGCAATAACTGACAGTGTAGTTACCGTGATGTAAATATAATGATGGAAAAGTGCAAAATTTAGTTTCTTCAGATAAATGTGACACCTGTTAGCTGTGGAGCAATTCTTGCCATTTGAATGATAGCTGCAGTAGATAGGACCATACTAAAAACATAGTTACTAATACCATCACAGTCCTGGCAGAGCAGTTATCCCACCACCTGACAGATGCTCATCACAGCTGCAACTTCACAGCTCTTCAGCCCCATCTTGAGCAGAGCAGGATGAGCTGGGAGTGCCTGTGTGTAACAGCTATTCAGTTCGCTCTGTTTGTAAATGGAATGCTGCCTGCAGTGTTTGATAGGAGATTTGAAAGTTCGGTGCCTGGAGTTGGTCCCTAAATCAAGCAGTATGTATGTGCTTATCAAGGTGAATTCAGTACCATCACAGGCTTGTTAATGACTGTTAAATTCTGTTGGTTATGCATGTTAAATACTATTGAACTCATGCAGAACATGTATGTCTTGAGTGTTGTAGAGGAACTTTTACTGAAGGGAAGAAAAGGGGGAAAATACGGACCTTTAGGGATAAAAAATCTGACCAAACCAAATAGACAATCCCGTTCTGTTATTTGTAATGGGTCTCAGAAACTTTAATAATGGGAACATTAAAAATTTGTAGCTGCATCATTTAGTTGTTTGGATTGGTGGTTCCAGAATAGTTTGTTGTGAGAGGCAGGCTAGCTGTTCTCTATAGTGACCGGGCCCTCTAGCCAGTATATACAGTGAGAAAATCCAGACTACTGCGCGACCAAGCAGTGTTTCATATTTTGTCTTTTCCGCGTGCTCCGGCACACCCTAGCTTGAGGTGGGGCTGGAAGCAAAACTTCTGGAATACGTGAGGAAGACCATTCTTGTGGTATTGCCATCCCAGCCAAACCCAGGAAGCATTAGAAAACTTGCCAAAGGAAAAAAAAATAAAAATCAGACTGCTAGGGAGAATTTGCCAGCCTGGTTTCCAAGCCAAGGGGATCTGGAAAAGCATCTGAATGTTTCAGAGGTTATCCAAACCAGACCAGTAGACTTTCACTCACTATTCAGTGTATGTGTACAGCCCTCTGAGCTGTGCTCTCATTGAGGAGGTTCCTATATTTGGTTGCTTATTAGCAGCTCTGACCCACCAACCATAATATCTTATTTTCCTATAACTGAAGGAGCCTACTGTCCTGCTGTCCAGCCAACCTCAAACTGCAAGTTAAAAAGTGTTATTCTTGAAAAAAGCTAACGGGGGGGAACCCCCAAAAAGCCATTCTGGAAGCTTTTCTAGGAGCGTCTCTGCCTGTTGTCCTCTCCAAATGTCATTTAAAGGCAAGCAGCTCCTGTCCTTTCTTCTTCAGCCTTAACTCCATCCACCACTGACTTGTGGAAGGGTAGCTCAATCCTGTTTCTCCCATGGAAATCCCATTCTCTCTTTGCTTTCCAGAATACCCATCTCATTCCGATTTGCTGCCTTTCCATGTAGGGACATGCCTTTTCGTCTTCACAGCTCAGCTCTGTTGGTAGCATGTCCTGAGCTCTGTTATTGCTGCGTTCGTTCAGGTGGGATACTGCAGTGTTCCTCAGCAGCGCTTTCCCACCAAAGGTCATTTGCAAAGACTAGTTGTTCTGAGGTCATTGCACCTCGAAAGGACATGTGTTGTTACAAGCCACTATTATTGAGAAGAAAATTAGTCAAAACTGTGCTGAAGTGTGTATTTATAGAGTAATTTGAATTTTGACTTAAATAGTCTTTTGAGACAGTCTTGGCCAAATTGCATGTGTCAGTTTTACAGACCCAGGGTGGTCATAAAGACAAGAACATTAATGGATTCTTCCTGTCAAATTAGTTTATGACCAAAGGTTTTCTTAATAACCAGGGATGGTAGCATTAATCTAAACAAACCTGTCCACCCTGGACTGCTCCTGACAAAGTGAATCATGGCAGTGTGCTGGCAGAGGATCTGTGTGTTGTCTTCAGGACAGATCCCATGTCCCCTGACCGAAGAAGAGGTGGGCTTATAAATTACCAAACTGGTGTTTCTGTATCATCTGACACCTTGCAAAGATAGGAGCTAAATAACTCAAGACATGAAGTGTAGCTGGGACGAAGAGTTGGAAACATCTGTAAAACCAAAGCAGTGGAAGTAATTATTGTAAACCCACTTTTCCTGATGAGTCTGCAATGTAAAGAAAACAACTGACCTGATCCAGGAACTCTTGATAGATGCAGGTTTTTTTGCTTATACTGGAAGCACCTGGTAGCACATGACCTGTCCTATTTAAAGAGTTTCAATGCTTGAGATATATCATGAAAAAAAAAGTGGTAAAAAAATACTTTTCTTTCTAGAGAGTTTTAGTTATATTTTGTAAGTCAGATAAGTAAAGTAATGTTCAGACAGTAAAAAGTACCACCTCAGCACATTCTGATTACTCAGCACAAGGTATAATTCAGTTGCAGTGAAACCCAACAGAATTTTGTGTTAGGAGATGTGAGAAGAAAACATCCGTCAGGACAACTTGTCAACTTGAATGTTTATGGCAGAAGGTCTCCTGTAGCGGAACTGTTTTCAAGATAATTAAATTGGTAAGTTGAATCAGCAAACCTTCTGATTATGTATCAGCTATTTGTTACCGTCAAATCTGAAGGATAATTTCTAGTTACTTGTTTAATCTTTGCGACTGGTGTCATAAGATAGATGGAGCTTTGTCAACAGAGGGAAGTTCATGCCATGCTTCAGAACATGCCTAACTACTTCCCTTATTGCTGCAAAGTCGCATGCTGGCTGTACAGCTAGCAAGGAGGGGTACAGAGAGTTGTGTGAGGATGTGACTGATGGATAGAGAGGGGAGCACACGCGCAATACAGCTGCAGCCACTAAGAAGGTACTTCCATAGCTTCAACTTTGCATTTTGCTTTTCAATTTCTGCTATTTTGCAAAAGGGCCAGCAATTTAGCTTTTCTGTCTCACTTGTCCCTCCTACTCATATTGTATATTCTGAAAGATCATCCTTAAAACCTTGAAAAAGTGAAATACTCAGTTTTGATTTGAATAAAATATTGGCTATGTTAGGTAAATATTCTTGTAAGATTTTGCTAGGAAGTGCAAGGAGAATTAGGATTTTTGCATCTCTGCCGCCTTTAGCTTGACTTCAAAAGGCTATCTTAGTATATGCAAAAAACTAGGTGGTTCCTGTCAATGGTAGATGCAGATTTGCAAAATGTAAGGTTCAGTAGTTTTACAGTGAAGTGAACATGATGGAATAGAAATTATCCCTGTGTTTCTTCTCTCCAGGTAGCTGTGTCCTCTGCTGAGAGCTTTGAGTTTTCTAGAATGAAGATTTTCCTAGTAAGGGACTTTCTCATCTTTTTTTCCCTTTTTACTGTGGTCCTACCAGGAATAGTAAGTGTTCAGCTCTTTTGCTGAAAGACTTTACTTCACTCTAGAAACAATCTATTAGGGCATTTATACCTTTTGCTGGACCCACTGAGGGATGAAAAAAACCCCTTTGCAAGAAGTCGTCTTACAAAAGGCCATTCACACTTTTGTTTGTATTTCTGTTTTCAATGTGACCATGATAGGAAAAAGAACATTTGTTTGCAGCAGCTTTTTAGGAGAATGAGCTGCATATGCAAAACTTTTCCAAAAGAAATAGTGTAAGAATAATGGTATAACTTATTTACCTTTTGTTTTGATTTTTTTTTTTTTTTTTAGTGAAAGGGAGAAAGAAATGTACCTGCATTTCTTGATGAATCTGGTGGGAGATAGATGTAAAGGCACTGGAAAAAGGGGAAATGGAGAAGATAATTCTGAGTATCTGTTATGTCAAAAAAATAAGTGTTTGTAGCTGTTAATGGGCACTTGGTTCGTGATACCAGACATCAGTTGCATCAGTATAAGTGCAGAGTAATGGTCCTGAAGTCCAAAGAATCCCAGCAAGCAAAAAACTGGGCTGAGGTCAAATTCCGGACAGCGGAGTTGCCTTCAGCGCCTGTGCAAAGTTAGGCTGGTGATGGCTTAGAAAAGGTTCTGTTGCTGCAGTCAGTGTATGTGCTGCGTATCTCTGAGCTCCATGGGAGTTAAGTGCTTAACTGGAGTTTTCTGCTGTCTACAATGCTGCATCCTTTTAAAAGGCATGGGACGAGCAGTTGGTTACTCTGGCTGGGTAACCTTTAGCAGTCCGTGTTTATTAGCAGGCTAGGTCAGAGCTCCCTGTTCATTATGGAGTGTCTCTTGCTGCATTCCCCTGCTTGTGGGGGAAAAAAAAAATACATCTTTAGATCTGAATTGGAAATAAATTATCTTCTAGCTTAAGTGGAGGTATGCCAGCAGATGATGTGACCCTATGCTGTTACAAGGCATTGGAGGAAGCCATGAGCTCTCGAATCCATTAGGAATTTTTGAAAATCTTGCTGAAATTTTAAAGCAGAGGGAATATACCTATTTGTTCCTCCTTTCACAGTCTGTATTGGGTTATTCTTTGGTAGTCCCAACACAGGCTAATAAGATTATTATTGTTATTATTATTTTTAAGAGTGCATGTTTTGGGGTTACTGCCAGTCATTATAAGGAGACACTGTGTGTTGGTTTGGCTTGGTATCCTGCTGCTCAGTTGAGTAAAACAGCTGCAATGCTGTCAGCTGGAGTTATTTAAAACCTATTGCAATGTAATAGGATTATCAAATAGCTTACTTTTATCTATGTTTATTAATAATGTAGTCATTTTTTTTCCTCTTGAACAAAAATCTGGGAGACCTGTGCTGTTATTGGAAAAATATTCAGTATATGCATACATACTGCAGCAGGGAATTCTTGCCTGTTAGGATGACCACATGTGCTGTCATTGAGGGTACGTTGGGTGTCTGTAAACAAATAACCATAATCAGTAATACAGATACATTGGGCTAGAATCGCAGCACAATTAAAACAAGGAAAAAAGGCATGTGTCTGTGGAATGGGACTCGATTCTCCACACAGACCTGACTTTGCTCAAAGCCAGCAGGTGTGGTGCTTGGGAGCATGGCTGAACCACATTGAATGTATGTGAAACCTCTGCCTGCAATTAGTACAGTAGACATGAAAGCTTAGCTTGATGGGCTCACAGGAATACTTAGATTTGCTGCATAGGAAAGGTGACGCTATCAGAACCTAGAACAATACTAATATTTAAGGCCCATACAGCACATACTGTTTCCTCTTTATTAATAGAAGCTGTATTTTGGCACTATTGAAAGCCACCAAGATATTCTTGGGTTTTAAGGGAATTTGGAACTGCTTTTGGTGTTCCAAGAAGCTCAATAGGGGTTTGGTTGACTTAAATATGAGAAGTGGAGATAGTCTGCAGACTTGACTTGAAGTTTTGTCTGTTTGTGATGGAAAGACTGAGAGAAAGCATTATGGCTTTATTTCCATTTAATTTTTTGTTGTGGTCCGTGCATGTTCCATGAGCCTTGGGTTTGGAATAGAGCATGTATGAATTCTTCAGAAGAAGACTTTGTTATCCAGATAAAAATGTGCATTTCAGAAACAAAACACATCTGTGTTGTAGCACAGCAAGTTCAAAGCCAGTTGAAGTTTATGGGAAGCAGCTGCAGGTTGTCTTTGCTAATTAGGAACAGAACATACTCGAGGATTTGACACAACAGGTTTACACAGTGTGATTAGGTAAAGAAAGTTAATGTCTGCTTTTAATAACAACAGCAAGTAGCAGAGGTGGCAAAGTATTTTTAATGACATCATTTGCCCAGCTGTTTTACACATGTGTAATGTGGAACGTCATTCCAATTCTGTAACACTTCATCCTTGCTCTTCCACACCTTTGGGATAAGGGATAAAGTTACCTGTCTGGAAGGGAGCAGCCTGGGAAACATTTGTATTTGCAGTTAGTTATCAGCATTGGTCATGTTAAAACACTGGCTAAAGCATACTGAATTAGGTATATATTTTTTTCAATGTGCTAATTACTTCACTGTGAATTCGGCACTTATGCAGAGATCCCTGTGCTCTTGGCCAAGCTTACATCTAGGAATGAAACATTTGCAGCAGCTGCAAAAATGTTTTTACTTATTTAGAGCATTATAATGTTTTATAGCCATGAATAATGATGGGTGTATAAATCACTCATTAATTTGTAATGTTAGATGCTTCCCCTTACGGTGTGTGAGATAATGATGGCACGGAAAGGATACGCGAGGTGGTTATGTTGCATTTGTATGCAGGCACACGTGTTGACTACATCTATAGGGTCTGTGTCAACTCCTATTCAATTCAGTGGGATTTCCACTGGGTGTGCTTTGATTCAGGCTCCTTTTCTCCCTGTCATTCGTAAGGGTGGTACAGCTCTGGAGAAGGTGGTGCTTGGGCTCCTGGTTTTGAAAGAGGGCCTTGCTTTGTGAAGATGCCATGGCAAAGTAAGGGTGGGTTCATAACTGCGTCTAAAGCATTACTGGAACAAATTTAATTGTTTTGTGTGCTATAAAAGAATGATACAAGAATTAAGTCCCTTAGGTTGCATTTTCTTAGCTCAGTGGGAAAGAAGGGGAAATTTTATTTCAAAATAACTTTGGAGTTTGCCATCTCTTTGGGTCAATGTGTCTTGTGCTCCTCAGCCCAGTAAGCAGTTCAGAAATGCTCTATCTTGCTGGTTTGCTCTGTTTATCACTTGGATCCACTCTCAAATAGCTGTAAAATGTTTGAAAAATTTAGGTTTTCATATCTAATGTTCCTTATAACGTATGGACTTACAATATTAGTACATTGACAGATTGTGTATGGCATGCTTTGGGAACATAACGGAGCTGTAACATTTCGTTACAGTGTGAATTAGCCTTCAGTTTGCAAGAAATAATGAAAATGCTAACTTTGATTCAAAATTGTATTGTGTCTGGAGAGCAATAAGATCCTGACTAACATTTAAATGCAAAATGAAACAGATTTATGAGAGATTATGGTATGGGTTGGAGAAAGAGATGTTATTCATTGTAATATAATAGTAAAAATCATCTTGGTTTTCTTTATTACAGTGCAGGGTTAAGGTAGATGATCTAAACCTTGGGGGCCAAAGGGATGTCTGGGAAAGATGTCTTCTTTCTTTTAAGATGATACTTCATAGAGAATTTGCTGAAAGCTTAGGTAATTGGTAAGTGCACAGATAAGTCTAACGCTGCTCCTTTCAGCCAACAGCTCCATTTCATCACAGCTTCCTATGTTTTGTTGTGTTAGTGGGTTTGTATGTACATTTTTATTTAGTTGTGTGTGCAGTAATGGTCGACTTTTGGCTTCATTGCAAAAACCCATGGGTGTTTTTCAAAATCAGAGGGTTTTCAGAATGGGTCAAATGAAATATAAAATTCCTGCAGGGTTGGAAAGTCTGAAAATTTAATTTGCTTCTGAAAAATTAAATTTTACTTTATACTGGGGGAAAAATATGAAAAGATTCACATGGGTAGCAGAAGTCTTAAATAAGCAAAGACAAAATACAATTTTATAGCAGGCATATATATTCAAAGAGAACAGGAACACATATTGTTTTTGTAGTGAAAAATGAACTTTGTATACCTTGAGTTTTGTGTTAACTAAGTTAATGTTTATAATTCTTCCTTTCAAGTTTCTTTTGGAAATATGTAAGTGATATGATTAAAAAACAAAAAGAGAGAGAAAGCAGTGACAATTTGCATCAGTGGGAGAGCTGCCACGCAAAACTGGTAGAAAACTGCATGTGCTGTACGTATTTTAGAAGTGGGGGAGTCTGGCCAGCTGACAGCAGAGTCAAGGTTGCACAGTCTGATTCCCGCCTGCTCTTGAATTGTAATGTGACTTCATATGAAGATCTCAGGCCAGAAGCCAAACATTCAGGTAATA
Source organism: Falco punctatus (assembly GCF_963210335.1). Lineage (NCBI taxonomy): Eukaryota > Metazoa > Chordata > Aves > Falconiformes > Falconidae > Falco > Falco punctatus. Next base: position 46,555,999 of record NC_137588.1, read on the forward strand.
TTTTGAGGGTTTACTCAGCACTGAAATTCTTTGTATTTAACACCTCTGTGACATGGGTATGGTGGGATGATGCAGGTGATCTGTCTTACTAGCCCCTAACATCACCCACAAGCACAACTATGTGTAGAAGGCTCTTCACACATCTGTTTCCTTTTCCAAACAAAATTAATCCCAAGGTAAGCACTAGTCTCTATTCTTGGAAGAGATGTGGATTTCCCATTTAATTTATCTGTGATTAGAACTACTGATAACTTGCTGAAAAATTGCTAAGCCATTTCTCAACAACTTGGATCATTCAAAGCAAGACGGAACCTTTTTCTAAAAACATCCTTACCTGAACGAAAAAGATGTGGCTGACATGGGAATCACACATGAAATTCTGTATGCTGTGTTGTGTGGGTGGTTAGCTAGGTGATCATAAGGTTTCCTTTTTGGCTTTGAAGTCTATTAATGCTTCCTGTAGCCTGAAAATATTGCAAAGTTTAATGAATATGAGTAAACAAAAGCAGGTGAAAAATTCAGCTATGTGAGGCTAATGTGTTTTGTGTTGGTGTAGCCCAGGAGAGGTTAACATGCACGAGGGGGTTTTCTGCAGTGGGTGCATGGAGCATGGATCTGTCAGGATGCAGAGGGACCAAGGCTGCCTGGAATGCAGCACAGTGCAGTTTGCAGAGTGCGGCTGGCTGCCAAGCCATTTAACAGTTGGCTGTTTTTGTTGAAAAGGCAGCTTGAAAAGTTAAAACCTTCTGATTTTTTAAAATCAGCTGGAGAACATTATAGTCACGCAGAACTGAAGGCAGACAACTTGTTAAAATTAGCATTGGCCATAATTAAAAACATGCTGGGGAAAAAAACATGAGAAGAAACAGACTCTTGGAAAGCTCCTGACATTTCTAGATGTCTAAATGGAAATGTAGATTGCTAATTGATTTAAATAATTGCTGGGTTACTACATGCCTCACCCGCTGCAGTAGATACCAAAGCCATCTTGCACATGGTAGAGCCCGGTAATCGGGTCTTGCAAGCCTTGGAAGAAATAAAGGAGCTGGAGAGAGGTGAGCAGGCTCCCCTGTGCCGTGCTGGGAGAGACCTGTTCCTCCTTTCCAAAATCTGTTTCTAGCCTTTCACTTCTTTCTGTGACAACTTCACTTTTCTTGCTAGCTAGTAATTGGCATCGCTTAGGAATTTGCTGGGCGATTCACGTCCTCCTCTAGGACTCTCCTGGAGGTTGTGTGCTACCTTTGAGTGCAGGTTTGGTCCATGCCAGTATGCAGGTTCATTCCCGGGCCACATTTAAGACTACAAGCATATACACAAGAAAGAAGATTTTCAGGGCAGGGAAGCTCAGAATCTAGTTCAGTCTGCTGTGAGTGCAGATGTGACCACTGGTGATGCTGGCAGGCTTGAGGCCAACTTTGCGAAGAGTGTGGGGGGAAACTGGGCATTCTAGGTCTGTCCCAGCTTATATTGTCATGGGATGTGTGTAGTATGACCATTCCAGCCTGCTTCCCATTGCTCTGTTGCTCTCTGCAACAAATTTGTCAACAAAATGTCGAGTTTCCACTCGACCTGCTGCTCTCACCCCTGACTGTGAGGGTCAGTAAAACTAGGTGTAAGGGTGAGGTGTAGCCTGAGTCTTTAGCAGTGCATGTGCTTGCAAGGGCTGTGGGATCTGAAGGCAGTGAAATTCAGGAATACAGGTTGCATCTATTACAGATGGTAATGCAGATGCCAGATGTGCTCTTTGACTTGCCACCATGCGTCTGTCTGTTCCCTGCTCCAGATTCCTGAGAGTGGTGTAGCTGTAGGTACAGTCAAATTAACATCATCAGGTGCATTTGGAGTATCATTGCTAAAATAATGGGGCTAGCATCATTTATACCTGCATGAGGAGTTTCTCTGCTGGGTAGTGTAGTGTTTCTTTTCTATTTGTCTTGGAAAATATGCTTAGTTTTTACAAAAATTATCTTCAGAAGCCCCTATAGTAACTTTTCCTCAAAATAAACATAATTATGGCTTGAACGGTACCTCACACTGTCTTGCATGCTGGCTTCAGATGAACAAGCAGCCTGAGTGAATCCCCTCCCTATTGTACTATTAGGTCTGATTTTGTAGTGCTGCTAATTTTACATCCACCCTGCCCCATTCAGAAGTAATTTTTATTTCATAGCTATTGCATATGGTTAGGAAGTGTCCCTTTCCACACATCATAATTCATTTTTCTGTTGGCTTCTATTGTGTAACACAAAATAAGTGTGAAAAATCCTCTTCCCATTTAGCATCAAGAAGCCCCATTTCATATTCTCATACAGAGTCTCAGGGTTTGTATGTGTTGTTATGAAGATAAGAAGTCCCGCTTCATAACCTTATGTAAGACCTACTGGCTTCAATTACACGTTGTAACTCAATGACTACCCTATTAAAGTCATAATGCAATTTATATTGGTTTTTACTGCACACTGTAACATGATGATAGGCCCTTTTCATGTGATGTCTTTTGGCTTTTTTAACAAATTGAAATGTCACAGCCCACCTTTTTATATTCTAATGTAATGAACTCTTTCCACAGCTCCGTCTGATGCTTATTGGCTTCTCTGAGAGATCCTATTCCTAATTTAATGAGTCCCTCTTCACATCATAACGTAATTCATGCCAGCTTTTACAGCATATCCTCACACACTAGTGCCAAATCGTATTGTGTCATAAAGCTAAGTGGCTTCTAATGGACATCACACCTCTGTAACCCTGACATGTGCTCTAATGTTCACCGCTGCAGTGTGTGCTGAGCTGCCCAGGCTCTCGTGCATGCAAAGTGTGTATTACAGGTGTGTTTTGAAAGCTATTTTAGAGAAACGTTACCTGCCAGGTTTGAATGACTTCCTTGGTCATCCTTTGTTATCACACAAATAATAGGCTGAGGTCCTTTTCTCTGTGTGTGTGTTTTAAGCACTTGTAGGGTTTATCCTGCACAAACTTTCAATAAGGCGTTTATTTGCTTCCTTAACAAACCATAATTTTAGGGCTAAGATCATTTTTTCCATTCCCAAATCTATTTTGGGCTTTTCTATTGTCTAGGGGAAGGTTTTTCCACTGTGGAAGACAAGAAAATTCCTTTTCCAGTTTGTATTATTAGCAATCGGAGCATTTCTGGAAGAGGCAGTGACGCAGTGTTCTGCTGTCCTGTGCTCAGTGCTGCTGACAGCAGTGCCTGCTGTCCCAGGGGTTGCTTTGGGAGTAAGTACAGTATTTCACCAACTTCTCTTGAAGCCTTTAAAATATTCTTCAGAAGAACAGGATACACAGATATTTGCTGCTGCAAGCTGGAACATTAAATAGCATTAGTTTCAAGGTACGCAGGTAAGTCTGCTGATGTAGGGCCTAATACTGGTTCCCATTAAAGTGTCTCTCGATAGATTTCACAAATCATAACTATTATCAATATTGTAAAGCAGATGCTAAAAATGAGAGATATTTTCCCAAACTTCAAATGTCTACATCTTGTCTAGTGCCATTAGCCTGGATTTGTAGGCAGAAGGGAAAAATGACAATATGAAAACTCCTTGTAGCTGAGGTGAATTGCTCTGTGAAAATGTCTTGTTACCAGTGATGGAAAATGGGATCTGATGCCTAGTTAAATGGAGAATTCCAGTCTTGGTAAGATGACTGTAAAAATGTCATGGCCAGGTACTGTAAATTATATGTTTGGGATTTTTTTTATCCCTCATATCTTCTGTTGTTCTAAAGTTTTCATCAATTTGTAATGACTCAGTTTTTCGCCTTTTCTTATGTTTCCCCCACCACCACCTTTTTTTCCCCACCTGACATGCATCCAAGATGATGCTGGCTGTTACTGAATGCTGTTTGCCCATATTCAGTAGGATCTTCCTCCTCCAGGTCACTGAGAAGAGCTGGTGCAGTGCTGTAGAAGAATGGCTGCAGAAGCATGGCCTTAGAATCTCTGAAGATCCAGGCCTGGTATTAGAGTAGGCCTGTAATCAGTTGTACTGAAGTCGCTGTGCTGAATTTAACAAGAAAGGTGGCCTTGAGCTATTCTTGAATCCTGAGACCAAGTAATTATGTTGTGCCAACAGGCCGTGGCTGTAACAAGATACAGCTGCTGGGAAAGCAGGTGCAGGGCCAAGAAAGATGGGGACCGGTATGGGAATATAGGGAGTAACAAACTACAAGGCTGAAGCACAGCAACACAATTAGCTACATGGGTAGAATGCTTATTTTAGTCATGATAATTAGGGTTGTGAGAACCGCGCGCGTTTAGAGACTACTAACCAATTATATTTCTGCTTTACGAATATGCATGTGTATCGGTTCTATATAAGTAGTGTTAGAAACTAATAAAGTTGAGCAAGATGCATAACTCATATTGAGCGTCTTCTTGACTCCGGCGAACCCTTCTTCCAACAAAGTGCAGTTCAGCAGGCTAAACACATGAGTGTGTGCAGTGCTGAGAAAGCAGGTGCACTGGGAGACTGAAGGATTAGTGATTTTGACACACACCTGATCATTTCTGAATCCTCTTAATGAGCTGTGCGTTCCCTCTCTGATTCTCTGTGGTGCTGTAAAAGAGTAATCCTTGGCCAGGGTTTCAGGCTAACCTGGAACGTGGTCCTTCTAAGTAAGCTATCATTATAACTCTTTATAAATAATGTCTTTTGTTTATTTCATTATGGGTTGTAGATCTGAGAGCAATAATTTTGTAACTGAGGTCCTTTTAACACTGTTATGGATTTAATTCCCTGTAAAAAGGCAAGTGATGAACTTTTGCTTTGTACAGGACAACCTATTCTAATTGCTGTTCAACCTTTGGTAAAAGAAAAACTGATATGTCAAAAACTCTAACAGAAATATGAGCTTCTGATAGCGTTGCTGCTGCTCTTCCCCAGGTTTGAGGCTGGGATAGCTCGTGTGTCTGTCCTCTTCTGTGGGCTGGGTTCAACAGCTAGATCATATTGACATTGGTTCATGATGACTTGATCTTACCATGAGATATATTTTGTTGAAGTGGGAGGGAAGATCATGGTACATGGTAGAATACAAAATGAGATCCATGGAAGGTGGTGGGGTCAGAAAACTTAAGCTCCTGTAAAGCCAAGCTTTGCTATTTCATCAATGCATAGACTCAGCATAGCTCAGGTTGTTGGGGAGGCTGGACTAAGGGTCCCCAGGGGTCCAGGCTGGGTCATGTAGAGCATGTGGCTCTCAAGTGTGCCCTGTGAGATCCTGAATTAGTGCTGATGATGGAGACCCCACAGCCATTCCAGGCAGGCTTCCCAGTGTTTGACCATCTTGCAATAAAACCAAGATTTTTCTTTTAGGGGACATCCTGTGTTTCCGTTTGTGCCTGTTGCCTCTTGTTCTGTAACTGGGCACCACTGAAGAGAGCCTGGGTCGCTTATCACTCCCCTGCTGTGGTTTAACCTCAGCTGGCAGCTAAGTACCATGCAGCTGCTCACTCGCTCCCCCCGACCCTGGTGGGATGGGGAGGAGAATCAGAAAAGGCGAAACCCATGAGTTGAGGTAAGAACAGTTAATAACTGAAATAAAGTAAAATATCGCAATCATAATAATAATAGTAATGAAAAGGGAGATAACAAAAAGAGAAAGGAATAAAACCCAAGACAGACAAGTGATGCACAGTACCATGGCTTATGACCTGCTGATTCAGAGACAGTCCCCAAGCACTGATCGGCACCTCCCAGCTCATTCTCCCCCGTTTATGTACTGAGCACCATGTTCTATGGTATGGAACATCCCTTTGGCTAGTTCAGCTCAGGTGTCCTGGTTCTGCTCCTTCCCAGCTTCTTGTAGACCTGCTCACTGGCAGAGCATGGGAAACTGAAAAGTCCTTGACTTAGGGTAAGCACTACTTAGCAACAAGTGAAACATCAGTGTGTTATCGACAGCATTCTGGTACTATATCCAAAACACAGCACTGCACCAGCTACTAGGAAGAAAATTAACTGTATCCCAGCTGAAACTAGGACATGCCCTATCAGGTGGTGATCATACACACTGGTATGACCTCCTGAGCCTCCTTGGCTCCAGGCTGGACAGTCCCAGCTTGCTCAGGCTCTCCATGCATGACAGATGCACCATTCCCTTTATCATCTTTGTGGCCCTTTGCTGGACGTGGGGTTTACAAACAGCCCTTACGTACCACACACCAGTGTTGGAAAGACCGTTGTGTTCCCTTGACCTTAGCTTTGAATGAATGCTCCTGCGATCACTGGATGTAAAGCATTGGCACCATTCATCTTTCAGTGGAATATATATATTCTATGTGATAACTTGTGTGGCTGGGGTCAGTGCAGTAGCATTATACAAAGATGTCAGTGTAGGTGATTGGTGAAGCATTACATGGACAGAGCTATAATATGAAAAAGGATGTCACTGCTAAGTACCGCTGTTCCTGCCAAATATGCTGGTAACACAGTGATCAATTGGAAAGCATTATCGTTTTAACATCTAGAGGTTTAGAGACAACTGTAACCTTACAGGCTTATAAAGGTGATCAAAGTTACTTTGTATTTATTAAATGCGCTGCTTCACCCATTCAACAGTTGTACCATCTCCTTATCTATGTGAGTTATATATTAGCAGTTATTGGGCACGGATCGACTTGCTAGTTCTGTAAAAATCTATGCACTCTATGAAAACAAGGACAGATAATTTGAATAAAGAGATGTAGACTCTGAAGTCATAGTTACGCTGATTATTTTATAGAGACTGGTATTGGAGCTAAAACAGTAAAAACAAAAAATAGAAGTTTCATGGTAGAATATTTTTCTGGGAAGTGAATAGTGCCTCCCTGGGTGTGCTGGTGAATGGTACTGTTACAACAATCCCACGGCATGTCCTGTCCACCAGCTGAGGAGGCCTGGATGTGACAGCTTTGTTGCCTGTCCTTAGGATGCATGCGGTAGCTGCTGCTGGGAAATGGAAGATACTCCTGTCCAGCTATTCTATTTTTATAGACAGTCAGTATTTTGGCTCAGTCTGAGCTAGCTTGCCTGAAACAATTAAGAGTAACACTCACTTGGAGTGAGTGAAGTGATTATCTAATATTTTGTAACTATTTTTGAGTCACGTTAGATGCCCTTCAAGGTTTTGGGGCAAGTATGCAAACAAGTCGATGCAAATCTGCACTGGGATTAAACTGCTCAGCTGGTCCATTTGTGAAGCTGCGGCACTTGTGAAGCGCAAACTCAATTCGCAGCGTGTGGTCAGGGAACAAGTGAACTGGCTGCTGCAGCACACCCAGCTCCCTGCTCCCTCCAGGGACTCACGCTCCCAGCTGCTGCCCCCCCTTTCAAGTTGTGTGTTACAGGTTGCAGGCATGGGCAGGGAGCTGAGTGACTCCAGTCACACCTGCATTAGTGGACTGTGGACAAGATAGCTGGATCCAGTGTCCTCATACGGGAGCAGAGGCAGGTCCAAAATCTTTTCTGCTTATTATGGAGAGATCTAGAACATGCTGGTCTTAAAAGCAGGCACTGCAGGATTTGATGTTTTTATTCCTCAGCCCCAATCTTACCAGTTACTTCATTTTACAAGTTGGAGAACTCTGCGCTTGGTCGGTAAGTCTAGACAATTTATTTACTAAACTCTTCTGGCTGCTTAGATACTGAGCTGGTTTGTGTGTTCAGTCCTGTTACGAAACTGTTTTGGCAATGTGTGGATCCCTTAGGTACAATAAGCAGGATGAGTAAATGCCAGCCTGATCCGGCAGCACGGGCGCTGGCTGCTGCTGGAGAGCCATCCAGGGACCCCTCCGTGCAGCATTGCCCTTCGGAGCAGATGGGAAGCGGTCCCCAAGGGCAGAGAGCTTGCAGCCGTGGGGACAGCGGAAAGCAAAGATCTCAACCCACCAGAGCAGTTCTGTGTAAGTGGTAAAGAGAGTGAAATATTTCGTTGATCTGCTGGACTTCAGGTCAAACATGCACATTAAGCTTTGCTGGAGGATCTCTCTGTATGGGTATTCATACGCGCATTACCCAAGGCGAGGCCAGTACCGGAGGCTCACCTAAGGCTGATACTGTTTCCTTGCTGCTCTCTCCACCCTGCCAGCCTGTCTCCCTTGGGGATTGTTTCTACAGGAAGAAAGTGTTTTGCGAAAGCCAGAATGATCTCCCCTGCTGACATCACAGTACGTGAGCCCATCCACCTCACAAAAATGAAGCACAGCCGAAGCAAGAGCACAATAAATAACATCATGGTTCTTTTCAAGTGTAGCAGATGATGAAGAGGGTGCCCTATTCCTGCTGCTCATCTTGCAAAGTGAATTTTATCTCCCAGTCCTACCCAGAGGAAGGGAAAGTAAAGATGTCTTTGAAATTCCCTGTAGATTCTTTCATGAGACCAGCTCTTTTCCCTGCTGAAGGGATCGGACTTCAGTATTTCCTCGCTGTGTGTGCCAAAAAAGCCACCTGTTTGTGTGCAGCCCAGTAACTCCCTTGCATAAACATCTGACATGCTCTGCTGAGATGTGCTATGCTGACAGGACTATGGTCCTCACGCCTTCTGCTGGGGTGGCCGTGGGGTGCTTTGCTCTCCTGTCCCCCATCGACTCCTCCCTGCAGCACAGGAGGGAGGAAAAGGCACGCCGGGGCAGTGGTCCAGCAGAGGACTGGTGCTCAGCAAATTCTGCCTAAATCTTACGGAAAAGATAATGGTGGAAATAAAAAAAATAGAATTAGCTGCTGGGTGGTGTGTTGCTGTCTGGGTATTTCATTGTTAAAATGGAGATTGCTGGGGCATTTAGAGATTGTTGCAATCGTGGTTTTTTATGAGTCATGATTTGCCTAGAGCTGGTAGATTAGAAAAATACAGAACGGTGGCTTGATGAGGTTGTCATCTTTACACAGTTTGCATTGCTTTTGTGTATAATTTCTTAGAATGTTATGCTTATTATCTTTATTCAGTATATCAGGATTTGCTAGGAGTGTGATCTTGGAAGCAATGGATAATGATACAGAGGACAGTGTTTGGATCTCCTACATTGAAAGGGCATTGTGTAACCTATGCAAGGTAGAGAAGAACTGCTGTTTCAAGTTTCAGCATGGTAGGAGGTTTGATATAAAAACAGGTGAATTAAACTTCAAAAGCTTCTAATCAGATAAAATGAGGAACATATTAAGTGAAGGAGACTGGCACTGTTTATTAGAAAATGGCCTATGAAGGAAAATTGGCTAAACTTTAAAGAGGTGCTGGAGTTGGCTCGGGGCGAGTGAATATGTCTTTACATAAAACTAAACATAAAACTTTAGAACCAATGTGGATGAGTGATAAGTTGTTAAAGTTAATTGCGAGTGAAAATAGAGCTCTAAAGTATACAGGGAGCACTAGGGTATGGGGTTGTTGGAGGGATTTATAAGGACAAAGCTGCTATACAAACGGAGGATTTGAAGGGCAAAATGGAAAGTAAGTTGTTAAGACCATTAAGCTAAAGAGTAGTCTGGTGAAGTGAACCAGAGGGACTGCTCTCGGGATACTTTTTGTTCAAACAAAAAAACCCAAATGCCCTCCAAGGATTTAGTTCCATTTAATTCTATACCATTAAATGGTGCAACTCTTAGAATGAATTGTAAAGCACCTGTATTTGATTACCTATGATGCCTGTTTTTGCTAGTAATTAGTATCAGTTATTTTATCATAATATGTAAGTACCACATGGTAATGTGTATGATTATATATTTGTGTGCTATAGCTATATAGTAATGGCTACCGAGATAAGGTTAATATAGTGCGTATAGTATGGTATCTATATGATATTTACATACCTTATAAACAGGCTTATGCATGAAATATATCCTGTAGGAGATTGTTACAGATTCATCTTATCATGTAATAATATACATCATGTAATATAATGTTATGATGTCATTATTATGTACAAATAATACTAATAGCAGCAGGTGCTGGCCACTGATATCTGCAGGCTGTTTAAAAATACCTATGGGGAGACAGTTTGAGTCATGCCGTGAGCTTTGCTTTTATTGACTTGATTTGCATCCCATGCAGATGGTGCAGTTAGCTAACACCAGTGTTACTGGTGTCATTGCACTCCTTGCGGATGTAGACAGCAGCGGTGGGTGCCTGGTCCTGCTTGGTGCTGCGTGGGTTTGGAGCACCCTCCCCAGGAGAGGGATGCGGGCTGGTACTCTGTAGGGCTCATTGATGTGTATAAATATATGTACAGGGAACACTGTGCTGTGCCCAGGGAATCCTTCTGTGTCCTGGTGGCTCCAACAGTGAAAATTTACTCTAATTTTCTTCATCAGATGTTGAAACGTGTTGCTAGTTTCTGACCTTTGGAGTTTGAGCAGTGTGAATCGGCTTGTGTTGGCTGAACAGGTCTCGTGGGAGTGCTGGCCCGTGGGTTATTGGTTATAGGTTAACCAAGCCTTCAGCACGGGGCGCTGCTGTGGGTCGGGTGTGACTGGAAGCATGTTAAAGAAAAACAGGTTTTTGAGATCCAGAAGCGGTAGGATAATTTTATGGAGCACCGGAAGGATGGAGGTAATGAAATGAGCCATCTTCACATCTCGACTTGCAGGTTCTTTCTTCTTAGAGTCGTTAGAATATGGACTCACTAACTTTGCAGAGCAGTTAATAATTTTTAAGCTGTTGCCATGGGATACCACACTTCGTCTATATGCTGCAGATACACAGATCTGCAAAATGCAGATCTGGTTGAGATTAAAAGGTGCTTTGGCTAAGTTTCTGTGGTGTTGCAAAGATGAAGAAAATTAAACAGACATCTTAAGTGAGGTTCCAGGAGGAGGAAGATGCTAAATCAACAGGAAAAAAATATGTCTTTAATATCATTTTTTAAAAATAAATATAGATGGAAATGAACTAGAATATCATATTATTTCATTGCGTTTTTCCTACCATTAAATGATACTTTGTTAGCCTTTACTGCCTCTGCTGTGTATTTTATAATTATTCCAGCATCATGAATCCTTTCTGATGCGACTCAGTTACAGTAAATATTGTACAAATAAGCAATGAGAGATACTCAGCCATGCAGAGTTTCAGTGATGGAGGTTTTGTTCTCTAAAACGTGTAAGAGTTCTTAAAAAATCCAATCTTTTCATGAGACATAAAGGAGATGAAACAGAGCTGCCAGTATCATTCATCTTCACCCTCCAACTTTGTCCTTCATCAGGAGCTTTGGCCAAGCTTATGTTCTCAGCTGTGCAGTAACTGATTAGAAAAGTGCCTGGTTGGTATCCTCAGATGGAAGAGACATTGATAAATGACAGAGAAAATACCCTTTAAAAACTGTTAAAAATAGGGAACAGTGGTCATCATCTGTCTATTCAGATGCTGAAAGCTGTTGTGGTTTGTGCTGTACGTACTGGTATTTGGCACTTTGTCCTGTTTCTTGTAGTTAGACAGTAGCAAGAACTGACATCCTTCATTTTATTCAGAAACATGTTTTCAGGCTTCCAGGCTTTTAAACAGCATAATTTAAATACTGTCATTATGGCTTTTAGTCTAGAAGGGAGCAGGAGAATGTTTCTGAGAGCTCAAACCTGCTTTAAATCATAGGAGCAGTAATGCCCAGGCAAATATCATTACAGCTAGCTAAACAGTGATGAAAACAGATCCTGGCTTTTTTTGCACCTTTTGTAACATGGTGGTAAATCTGGAATAAATTCACCATCAGTTATTCTGATTTACACCAGTTCAGCTGAGCAGAATCCGACATGTTTAATAGATTCTTGGGTTTTAAGAGCACAAGTAGTCTCAGAGGCTAATCCCATTTTCTGTAGAAATGAAGCCACAGCCTTGTGGATGTTACTGCACGGTTCCAGAAAGATACCGTGAAATACTTTGCAATCTCAGTTCGCATTTTACTGTGCAGTAACTACATCATGGGTTCTTACAGTTCACTGGCAAGAAACTCAAGGGCACGTGGCATTTGCAAGCAGCATCTGGCATAGCAAATACTACCTGCTCCGTTGAAAGAATCTGTGCTGGGGTTTGCCCCGGTGTTTATCATCCAGATAGCTGGGCAAAGGACGGTGACTCGGGATGCTACTGGTGGGAGGTATTACTCAGATCCCTGTGAACCCTCATAACTGAATAAAGTTCAGTACAGCTTTTAAGCTGTGGTTTTGGCCAGGTCCTACTCTTTCTGTGTCAGTCAGGTCCTTTGTTTGGACCACGTTTGATTGAAACGTTATTTTTGTGTGTGGATCCATTGAGGTTTTTTTTATCCTTTGGTTAGCAATAATTTGGAGGGAGGTGATTTAAACAAGGACTGATGTGTCCTGGCTGGGCTTCCTGCGGCTGAGAAACACATTCTTCTCTACTGAACGACTGGCTTTCTGTCTGCTCGCTGTTTGCGGCCGACAAGGATATTGAACATCTTGGAACATGTAAAGCATTTGCTTCTCTCCTTAGGGACACCTAGTATATTTTATGACAAAGGCTTTTACCAGCTTTAGCTGTCTGAGTTCACAGACCCTGTTTCTTCAAAGTATTTCAGGAATTTTACTGGGATAAGAAAGAGAAGTCCAGCGTCTCCTTAAGACTAAGCAAATGAGTGAATTTTTAATTAATTACGCAGGCTTATTCATTTTAAGTCCCTTGCACTTTTGTTGGTGCAGGTTTTCCTGTCTTTTTATGGAAGGTGGAGAAATGGGGGAGAATTTTTGGAAAAATGCTGTGCTACGTAAGAGAAAACAACATGTTACGATAAGGAAATGCTTCCAGTGTAGAGAGTGTGCCTGTGGTTGAAGATGTGGCCTTAGAATAAGGATCACAGACTCACGTTCTTCTTTGCACCACTGCTTGCACTTGTTGCTTTGGGAGAACTGAACCTCTGAGACAGAACTCTGTGCTCTTCCCTACAAACTGCTTTACTCCATAAGCAACTCGCGTTGTAATTTATTCAATTGAGGTTACGCTGTTACAGGAGTTTAACCACTTTTCAGGTACTGTGAGGGCTTCATAACTGTTGGAAAGGTGTTAGAAGTCTTCAGTGCTTAAATTATAAGTCTTCCCACACTGAAAACTCTACTGGGTCAATTTTTATGATATTGGTGCAGAGACAAGGGCTGACTACGTAACCTAGGCAAAGCAAAAAAGACATGTGTGCATTAAGCTGTAAAAAGTCAGTTGTATTTGCTGTGAAAAGCTTGCAGACGTTTCCTTACAGGGCAGGTCAGCTTTAAATATATAGCGAGCAGAGGGGGATGCAGCAAGCAGCAGGTCCGCCGTTGCATGCATTGCACAGGGCTGTGCTGGGGCTGCGGGGAGATGGGGCCTGATCCACCCAAACATAAGGAGCCAAGCAGTGATGCTGATGAGGTGAAAAAAACTTGGTGAGCACAGAATGGAAATGAAAAATGAGCCAAGAACTCACCCTCTGTTTTAATAACCCTTTTAACCATTAACAAAGGAAAAAAGATACACTGAAATGGAAAAGGCAACTGTCTTTCCCCCTCCAAAGCATGTGTTGCCCCTTAAACCATTTTTCAAAGCTTTTAGCAGCATAAAATGGGAGTAAACTGTTCTCTCGACACATGGGACTTCACGTTGGGACCACTGCTGGTTTCCCTGATGTACGAGGCAGTCGATACACACGTTTGAGGGAGCAAAGCTACTGGAAAGGATTGAGCTGATCGTTAACAACTAGCTTGTGCTGAACAAATGTAATAGCTCTCTTCAGTGTAATTAATGACTCATTTAGCGTATAAAGGGAATTGAATAGATATTATATTCTTGGCTCTTAGCAAACAGTTGATTTTCTGCCATATGAAAATCTATTAAAAAACCTGGATGTATAGCAAGCAGATACAAATTCCATGGCATGGATTCTCTCTTGGCTGACGTGCAGGGAAGAGAGGAGTTGCTGAAGCAGAGACCTCCGAGCGTGAAATCCTGTAAAGCGGTTTACTACAGACATTACTGCTGGGGTCCAATTTGCATCTTTTATATATGAACGTTTTTGCAGGCCAGTTTTTGACACTAAACTAGGCTTTGTAAAATCAGCCTTGCAGAGTGTGTGATGGAAGTGTTGCCATGTTTAAAAATCCCAATGAAAGACAGTGAACGGCCACATCATAGATGTCTCCTACAGTATTTGCAAGTCAGCCGTTTCGGCACTGAGTTTGCTTATAAAACTATTAAAGTGACTTTCAAATGGAAACAGTCATGAATATGCCAAGAGTGTCATGGACATAAAAGAATATAAAAGAGTTACCCAGTGTTAGCAGAAATAAGGAAGGATGTTCTTTGTTTCCCTTAGGAACCTCAAAAAATGTTGATAAACATGAATAAAGATAATATGTAAAGAAATGGAGGTAATACATTTAATCAGAGTAACAGCTGGGAAAAATAACCTCAGGTGTTTTTTCTCTGATGAAGAAGCCTCAAAACTGTATGTAAGTTGAGAATTGCTTTGATTTTCATTTTGCTGACCAGTTCAGGCTATCAAGAGGACCTGCTGTCAGCGTCTGGAGCAGAGGGAGGGTGTTGGAAGGGAAGAGGGAACAAAGTTGTTAGAACCTGGAAAAAAGAGACAGAAAGGAGTAAATTATCATTTAAATTGGTTATGTGTCATCTCATTCTCATTCTTGGCTCACTAGAACTCGGCTGCCTCTTGGGGATAGCTGCCCTTTGCTTCCTCCTGCTTGTCATGTCAAAAAGCACGTGGCATAAAAATCGGTGGGAATTTAGTGGAATTAATACTTACCGTGAATATCCAAACACATATGAATAGCATTACCATCGTATAATTTCTACTTCAGAGATTCTTTCAAAATCATTTAAATGGAAAGGTGAAATGAAATGCAACTTTGGAGGATTTTTCAGTGTGTAGCTCTGTCCACATGAGTATTCAGGAGGTCTTCTGACAGTGAATGTATAATACAACCCAACTCCAAGAGCATATCCAGCTTGGAAATGCACAACAGCTTCGCTTGGCCGACTGGTTTGGCTCATTTGAGCTCGGATGTCTGGACCTGACCTCTTTGCTGCTTCTTTGGTCAGCTGGGACATTTTGCATTGCAGATACAGCGAGGTGGTGCTGGCTGTGGGGGCACAGGTTTTCCTTGGCTTTGTGGTGGGTTTTGCGTTGGCTGTTCCACGGTGCTGCCATGCCCGAGTTAAAGCAGGTCTGGTGCGTGTGGTGGAGCAGTACCTACGGTGTCCGTCCCTGCAGCGTTAACCTGGCTGTTGGCAGCAGGTACAGTCAGCCAGGGGAAAGGGGAGAGATGATCACACGGGGTGGTATTATTTCAGAGGGTACAGGATAATAGTACTTCTAAAAATTAAGCTTTTAACTGCTGCAGCAGCCATTTCATTCTCACATTCCACCCCATAGAAATCTACCATTATCTTTGAAAGCCTGTCCTGAGGGCAGAGATGTGCCTAGATTACATTTTATTATTGCTATCTGAAGGAACCATTGGACAGCTTCAAGAATAGTAAAAAAAATTGCATTAAAGCATTGCTAGATTGATGTAGGGAAGGGATACTGCACATAAAACAGCACCCCAAACTCCTGATATTTACAGCCAGTACAACCAGACTTTCCCATCTGCTGAAGAGCTGGGCTTAGGAAAACACAAACCAAATCCCACCTGCAGTAAATCATGGTGCAGCTTGCGAGAGGCTGGCCCCTGGGGTGTTAGTGATGCAGCTTTAGCCCAGCTGCTGCTGTTTAGCTAAGAGGGCACCTGGTTAAGCCAGAAGGAAAGAACCTCAAGGCAAAGAACAGACCACACTGTCCCAAACTTTGTGCAGGTTGTGAGGATGGGCAAAGATATAAGTACTATTTATGCAGTCACCAAGATGGATAAGGGAACTGTTCCTTTGACTACAGTAAACTTGACTGAAAAATGGGCACTGGGGGACTGAAATTACTATTGAAACAACCGTAATAATAAAAAAATCAAATTAGTTATTTATAATGTGCATATTTACGAGTTGTATTTGTCTTCTAGTTTTCTGCTCTGTAGTACTTGCTGAGACACCTGTGCACAGCAGCCGAGATGCTCTTATGTGGCAAAGTGCTGGAGCCTGGCTTTTGGGATTACAGAAGTGAATTTTTTCAGACCCCCACTTTGACACTTGCCTATTTGCTTGGCTCTAACTGGGCTCTGATTTCTGTGCTTGCAAAAGTCACCCAGGGAGGTGTTGTGTAAGCCATGGCTGTGGATGTCTTCCTCTTCCTCCCACTGTGCCCAGCACAGTCACCCAGCCTGGAGCGAATGCAGTGACAGAAGAGAACATGCACGTCACACCTGCGCGATCGACACTAGCTGTGCAGCATCACTCTAAGATCAGTTCAGGCCTTAGCACGGTGCAATATTACTGTAAATAAATTCTGAGTAAGTCAGCTGAATATATATGGTTTTATGGCATTTTTACCTCTTCTTCTCCAACTTGGAAGGCTGGAATGATTCTTGACTGCTTTCATTACTGACAGTTTCAGTGAGTAATTCTTGATCGGTAGGTAGCTGGTTAACAGACACTGTTTACGAGCCGTTTAAATGCATAGTGTTTTACTAAAAGCAAAATGATTTAGAAATTTTGAATGTGGTTTCCTTTCAGTAGTAGTTTTTCTCCTGTTAGGTTTTTTTTTTTTACTTCAAACAAGAGCAACTAGTGATTTTTTTTTTTTTTTTTTTTTTTTTTTAATGCCAGACACTGCTTAATTTTAAAAACTAGCACGTGAAACACAAGTTTGATTGTATTTTGGTGACTGATGAGACTTTGACTGGCCAGGACTTTCAGCAGTGCCTGAACTATACAGGATTTGTCTTGATGCTCTTAATACATTAATATTTCTTTTCCAGATCTTTGAATCAACCACTCCCCTGATATTTATTCTTTCTGGTTGCTGGAGACATGGAGTGCTACATCAGGCCCTGATTTGTAAGATCAGGTCTGGTGATTTTCAGTAATTCAGGATCTTCTTACTTTAAAGTCAAATAAGAAGGGATAACCTATCATTCTGTGGTATTTGTCTTCCTCTTTCTTTCATAAAGCCGAGAGATAAGGACTGGGGAGCCTGCCGGCTGGGGTGGCATCCCAGAGCTTCCCACACAGCTTAAGTTTCTTGTTATGTAACAGGAAATTCTAAAATATGGTAAAAATTCACTTTCTAACATTTTGGCATATAAATGAAAATCGCTGTACTTCCAATTCAGGCAGTATGGTCTCACATATGTTTTTTGTCTCATATTGAAAGAATTTGTGCTAATTTGGCTCTATACTTACTCCACCCATAGTTTGCATATTGTCTTCATCTTTACAGTAGGGTTCGTCGATGAAGTAGAAAGACAAAATAAATTTAAGTTACAGAAGCAAAGACATCTTAGAGGTTCAGCGTATTGCAGGTCAGCTGGAGTTTTATTTTGGGGTTACAGGGTTCTGGGTCTCATGTGGAGTGAGGGGTGGGTGGGTGGGCACGTTGGAGACAAGGCCTTTGGCTGGGTCTGTTGTTTACCTGCTGCCAGGCAAGTCAACTTCTCTTTTCTCTGCTTCTCTTTTTATTGCTCATACCGATCTGTATCAGACAATTTCTAGAATTTTTTTTCTTTTTTTATTCTACAGCTGGGATGGAGAGGCCTGCTTTTGGTCTGAGCACAGAAGTGCCAGAGAAAGGGTGGATTTGAAGGCATGGGTCAAGTTCTCTGCTTTTTTTGGTTTGCTTTTTTGGGTTGTTTTTTTCCAACTGGAATACCTTCTCTCTTTTTCTGCACTTTTCTCTGCTATGTTTCAGCTGATGTGCAACACAGCTCATAGGGCTGAATGACTTCCCCAAATTCATCAAGCCTAGTCCCTTGCTGTTGGAGGCAAGCACTCAACAGCTTTCTCTTCCTAAATTCACCAGACTTCGCCTTAGAAATAAATATTTTTTTTTCATATCTGCTGTTTCTATTCCAACACCTTTAGCACAACAGCTTTGTAAATACAGAACAACACTTAGCAATTAAGCTTGATTTTAACCTAGCTTGTATTTGTTTTATCCAGTTCTCTGTAATTCAAGACAGCTTTGCCACACCTGATGAGCTAGTGGGACAATGATGACAGTATTTATGATGGTTGGTGCAAGAGTGTTAACATCCACAATGTGACTGCTGTGGATGATAAACTCTAGTTGGCTTTTATCATGAAATGATAAGTCATCTCTGCAGGTTTTTGACCTCTGGTTGTCCCTGTTCAAGCTCTGGCTATTGTCACAGAAGATTTGTTGCTAGTCTACAAAACTGGGATGTCCGCAGGAGAGATTTCTGGAGGATGAATAAGCCTGCCTGTCAGAGAGGAGCAGTGCTGTGGCCTCTGTGTCCTCTCCCAAATCTCCCTCCTGCAGGAGGAGGTGGCAGGAGGAGGACTCTTATTCCCAGGATCTATACACGTGCTGTGGGAGCGATGATGTTCCTCTGCCTCTTACCGCGGCCGTGCAGACTGCCTGCTATGTGTCTCTGCTGTTTTCCCTGCCACATTAATTCCTGATTGAATCCTGCTCCTTTCCTCCAGCCCCTCCCTTCCCGGCATTGCCATCCCAGTTCCCTCCCTAGTCATAAGGTTCCCTGGGGGCCTTTTCCCTGCCCAGCTTCTCTCAGCCTGCGGTGCCACCTTGCTCTGTAACCTCATCCCATGCAATACGCCTCCAGTGACACCTTTACACTTTCTCCCAAGCCGTGTTATTCCTTTTCGTTCTCAGCTGGCTCATTCATACTCTTTTCTCCTGCTGGATGATAGATGGTGGACCAGGAACAAGCGCATCTGGAAGAGGCCAGCACATGCCCCAAGCACCGTGTCTCCCGCAGCAGCGGCGCTGCCACGGCGTGGTCAGGATTTGTGATGTGTTACGGGGGGTCCAGCTGCACCGAGTGAGCTCACGCTTGGCGGGCGGCCAGGGCACAAACCTGAGCAATCGAAGCAGGTGTCAGGGCAAGGTTTGAAGTGCCATGGGTCTGGTGCACACGTTGCATTTCTGCGCAAGGGTTGTATGTAGGTAAAGTCAGTTTGAGGAGGGTGCTTGGATTCAGAGTGATGTGAGGTTTTTACCGGTGGCATAGTGCAGCCAGTGCTTCTTCTGTCAGGTGGCGGGGGAGAAAGCTCACTGGCTGATGAACCAGGCGTTGCTTCTGTGCTGTGTTTTTTCACTGTGAAAGAAGGGTTCACCTCAGCCTTAGTGGAAAAGTCATCATCTGATAATGATTGTTAATTTCTTGTATAGTTCACCTAAATCTTCACCATATCACCAAAACAAAGTAATTATTTCAGCAAATCCAGCAGCAAATACTGGCATTCCTTCCTGGAGACGTCCTCTTATCCCACTGCATTTGAAATGGATGGGGTTAGTGTTCTTGCTTCTGCTGAAAGTACTCTGCTAACTACCTGTCTCGATAGTGTTACTGTCTTTGGTACTGTGGTATGAATGTGCTGCTCTCCCTGAGACATCTCCCCCTCTCCTCATGTGGTGTTTGAGCAGCGTTAGCCCGTACGAGCTACAGCCAGTGCCCGTGTGTGCGGTGCTGTGCAAGCACAGCAGGAGGGCACCCAGGAGCCTGCAAATGAAGCCTCCTGGACTCTGTACGGGATGTTCAAAGAAACCCTGGGTTTGGCTAACTTGTAGAGGAGTTATAGAGGACTGTATGAAAAATTTAATTGTACAAAGGTTGTAATGATTGTTAAAAACATAAGGTATGAAATGTAAAAAAAAAAGGGGGGGGGGAATTGTAGAAGAATGAAACTGGGTTAGTTAGCATTGACAATATATAACTGCGGGTTGGCTTCAGGGGTGGTGGGTTGGCCGATGTAGATAAGGTGCAGCTGTGGCTGGTTAAGTTAGGTGGTTGAGAGCCGATGAAGAGAGGCAGCTGAGGAAGAGAAGGTGAGAGAAGAAGAAGCAGAGAGAGAACACACACCCTGGATGAGGTGAGACAAGGAGAAGGCAGCAGAGAGGCTGTATGAAGAGTGTGCTGGTATGAGATGGTAAAAGACCTTGTTGCAGCTTGATAGTTTGGAGAGTGCTGCGACACTAACTGGAAGGAAGCATTTTTTTCTTAACATCTTCACGACATAGTCAAGGTGTAAAGGAGTTTGTGCTTATTTTAGGAGTATCTTTTTGCAGAGGGTGCGATGAGGTTATCTTGGAAGCATAAGAAGAACTACTGGCTCTGCCTTTTCCTTCACTGACATAAGTTCATCTCATTTTTCCTTGGCAGGATTCAGCGTCAAACCATAATTTTAACTTGCAAATGAAATTCTTACCTCTGGATTGGTGTGTTGAAGCTATCTGGCCTCTGAGAGGCCCCCTTACCTTATCCTGGGGGTGATGAGTTTATTTGTGTTCTGAAAGAGATGCTTGCGGCCTCCAGGTGCTCTGTCATGGGGCTGCCCAGAACACAAGTGAGCTTCAGGAGAACCCCCTGAAGCGGAATTTATCCATAGCATACATGAGACTTTTTACTTGTTAGAAGCATGGTTGATTAAAAAAATGAATAATTAATTTTTTTTTTATTAAACTAATTTCCATTTAACTTGGCTTTGCCCAGTGCAGGGTAAAATGTATTGCAGAACTGGTGCTTCGGTACGGCAAATAATACACAGAAGTGTAAGTAGTGAAGGCAATTGACTTTCACTTAATATTTTGTCATTCCTGTCTTATATAACTTTGCACAAAGAAGGTTTAGGTGGGAGTTTGTGTTGTGAAACAGGATTTCATACAACTCAAAAGTCTGTAGTAGTAATTAATTTCAAAGTTTATGTATATGTATTTATATATAGGGGGATTTTTTTGTAAATGCGGGTGAGACAGCTGATTTGCAGTTTCTTTTGAGAAATAAGTTTTTAGTTTATAGTGAAATAGCCTGGATCATAGGGTTAGTACTATATTACTCTGAACAGCTCGCTGCTTCATCTTGTGAATACTAAGGAAAGCTGTATTCTGGGGAGAAAGGAGCTCCTTGTTCTGTCGTGGGCTGGTGAGTCCAGCTCAGCATCTCACAGGGCATATGTTAAATGAGTTCTTGCTGCAGTCGGTGCAATGCATTTCTTTTAAGGAAACTCTCTCGGCCCCTCGTATGAAATGCAGTGAAGCTGGGGAAGAGGCTGGAGCATGAGTCTTATGAGGAGCAGCTGAGGGAACAGGGGGTGTTTAGTCTGGAGAAGAGGAGACTCTGGGATCTCGCTGTTCTCTATGCCTACCTGACAGGGGCTGTGGGTGAGGGGTGGTGGTGGTGTCAGTGTCTTCTCCCCAGTAACATGCAATAGGACAAGAGGAAGGAGCCTCAAGTTGCACCAGGGGAGGTTTAGGTTGGGTATTAGGAAAAATTTCTTCACTGAAAGGGTGGTCAAGCCTTGGAACAGGCTGCCCAGGGTGGTGGTAGAATCACCATCCCTGGAGGTGTTTAAACAAACACACAGATGTGGTGCTTAGCGACATGGTTTAGTGATAAACTTGGCAGTGCTGGGTTAATGGTTGGGCTTGATGATCTCAAAGGTCTTTTCCAACCTAAATGATTCTGTGATTCCATGAAGCTGCTTTTTCATGGAAAGGCTGTCTTTTCCAGCCTCAACTAGTAGAAGCAGGAGCCCACTAGGATTGTGGTCCATACTGCTGCAGCTCCTTGATGTTGATTTTATATCTTTTTTTTTTCTATCTGTGATTGCATCACCTTGCTCTAGGTTGCATTTCACACTGTGCTGGTTGATGTACAGCTCTTGGATGTTCTTTGTGTGATGGTGTTTGCAGTTCCCTCCAAGCTCACCCCAGCAGGGCAGCAGTGCTGCTGCACAGGCACACCTCGGTGACCCTGCGGGACTCTTGTTTCGTCTTCAGCACGGGTGCCTTGGACTTGCTCTGCCTTTGCCGTGGCTGCATGGCTTTATAAGCTGACGAGCCTAGCAGTAATGAATCTATCTTTGACATATCTGGATCCAACCCAGGCCCAGTTGGCTGAGTGGTTTTCTGGCAAAGTCTCCTTTCCCATCCATATCCATTCTTACAAAGTGAGCTTTCCTCATTCAAATGTTTTGATCTCACTGCAATGTTTCAGTTCAATATTTCTTTTGCAATGCCATTTTCTGAAAATCAGTATGTTCCCGTGGAAAATTTGGATCATGTCTAAAATACATTCTCAACTGGAAAATGTAGTTAGAAAAATGTCAACTAGCTCCTCTTCAGAGAGGTCCCATTCATTGAGATCATTCAAGATCTGCAAAGCCTCCTTCTTTCACAGATAAATATACTTCTTTTTCTGTGTCTTGGCACTTCATGGGAGCTTCCAGGAGAATGAGATTGTTGCTGTTCTGTGCAACAGGCTCTTAATCCCTGGCCAGGCAATGGCATGGAAGCCAACCTGACCTGGGTATTCTCCAGCCATCGTTGCCCTCTTGGGAGCAGGAGGGGGAGCGCTGCGGACCCAGGGCTCGGTCTCCACTGTCACCTGAGCATCCCCAAAGGCTTGGAGCTGCCTCTGTCCCCCTGACTATGCATGAGCAAAAGCTAGGCAATCTGTTAAAATAATATGTCTTACAACGTACCCATGCAGATTATGAGTGAGGTATTTGCCATCTGAAAGCTGAACCTCTGTGCAGTCAGTAGGTTTCCGCACAAACTGGGAGCACCAGAGTACTGCTGAAAGGCTTTTTATGGGGAGAAGTCTGAGATGCATGTCAAGATAGAAGGAGCATGGAGAAAAGAAAGGGGAAAGACATTTGTAACTGGCCTTATAGAAAACGTATAAAGCTGAGAAAAGAAGAAAGGAATTGGGTCCAGGACAGAAAGCAAGAGAGCAGAGGGGGAGGAGGAGTATCATTATAGATTTGTTGCACTTAGCATTAGGGATTGCTACAGAGCATGCAGGTTGTAGTGATTTTCTAATACTGAGTAATATGTCAGAAAGGCTATTCTGGATTTAGACCAATATATACAGTTTCTTGTCTAAGCAGAACCATATGCTCAAATGAGAGATCATTTTATTTTACTAGGATGGACAGTAAGTAGAAACACATTCCAGATTTCATGAGGTTTCTTCCCCCCTTGGCAGCCACAGTGCTGCTTGTGCTTAGTCTATGGTTTTTCAACTGTTTGATAACTGTCCGTTACTTTACAGGACTCTGAACCCTACTATATCATGATGTCTATTGAACTGTGACTAATGACTGCATCAGAAATCTAGTTCACCAGGTCACCTCAGCTGTAGCCGGTAATTGTTAGTAATAAAACAAATTGGACTGATATGCACAATATGGCAACATGCTGTACAGTGGAAGACGTAGCTTTTGCATCCTTCCTTGAGTTAAGACGTAAATGTTCTGTGTTCAGAGGCTGACCTCATCCAAATCCTTTCTGACAGC
Source organism: Falco punctatus (assembly GCF_963210335.1). NCBI lineage: Eukaryota > Metazoa > Chordata > Aves > Falconiformes > Falconidae > Falco > Falco punctatus. Next base: position 46,579,354 of record NC_137588.1, read on the forward strand.
TTAGAAAGAAGAAAATAAAAAAAACCCAGCAACCAAACCTCATTGTGGAATATGCAAGCTAGTGTTTAATACATGAGCCCTACACACAGCAGGTTGAGCAATCAAATGTACGTGGATATTTATACAATTTGACATTGGTAAATAGTCCAACCCCCTTCTTCTCTTGCAGCTGCTGATTGTTCTCGTTCCAGGTCTTGTATCTTGCTCTGTCTCTGCAGTTTAGTGTTCACCACTATTTGTGCCTTGGTGCTGAATGACCCCTAGGCAAAACAAGACATTTTTGGCCTGATCCAGCCATGCAATGGACCCTCTGGCCATTGACCTGCGGTCTCCTCAAGTAAACAGAGGATGTGGTGCTTGTTGAGCTTTCTCAGCTTCCAGGTGCAGGGTAAGCTGTGCCCAAGGCCGTGCGGCAGGTCTGCCCGCTGTCCCTCCCGCACCCTCCCCGTGGACCCTCTGGCAGTAGGAGCTGGCCACTGACTGGCTAGCTAGCGTGCTCAGGGAGTCTGGGACTCTGCTGGCCTTGCTTTCTGAAGGGATGGTCTACTGGGGTTGACTGGCAACAAAGCAACTCTGGTAAAGCTGAAATATCTGTGTTGTATTGCAAGGTCATGAAAGCAAAGGACTCATCTATTAACATGTGTTGCAAAGCCCTGAATTAGTCACATGTACTTGCTAGCCTCTCACTAGCAAGAATAGCAATATCAAAATGGCTTTAAAAGGGAAATTTTTAATTAAAAATGGAAAGAAAGGTAGATAAATCATGGGTATATTTGCCTCAGTCGGGAGGACAAGGAGAATCACCTACAAGAATACTCACTGTTACATTGTGCAGAGTAAAGCCCAGAGGTTAGCTGCTGGGTACCAGCCACTTTAGCTGTCCCCAGGAGCCTTCTCATCTCTGAATTTATTGGGATTATATTCTGGGGAGATGTCTGCCTTCTGCCAGTCAGCACTGGGGGTGATCCTCTCTCACCTGGGTGGTGGTGCGAGTGAGATACAGAAGCCTGGTACCCGCTAACACCTAAACGGTCTCTGTATTTTTTGGGGTATTAACTTAATGATGGTTGGCTGCTGGTATCTGACGGTAGGCATACTCCAGAGGGACAATGCAGTCAATTTTTCAGTTTTTTAGCTCAAAAAGAGGTTGTGTAAAAAAAGGCAAATAAAAAACCCACTAAAAATAAAAAGACAGACCAGACAAAGGTGGGGAAAACGCATGTGGTGAAACTACAGCAGAACAGGGTGGTACAACTTGTGGCACATGGAAACATCTATCCAGGTGTTCCTGGAATTACAAATACGGTTTTATTTGCTTCAGCCTCTTTTCTGCTTTTGCTATGCAAGCCTCAGATCACTTCTTAGGGAGAGGATGGGTTGTCCTGTAAGGATGTCTTCCCCTCCCCTCCCCTCCCGCCCCACACCCTCCCCTCCCCCCTTCCCGGCCATCACATCCATCCTGGAAGGTAATTTGTTAGTGCCCAGGAGGATATTTCTCCCTTTTAGCAAATTGAGCCCAGCAGAATCTGGTTTTATCTGCTCCCTGCTTGCCCCAGCCAAGCCGTGAGACTTGCTCGATCCCAGATGTACTAGACAACTGCGTTGGGTTTGAGAGGTTTTTTTCTAAACAAAGTGCATCTTCCTGCTGGTGAATTAATAGAATTAAAATACAGTGAGCAAGGGTTTGCAGGCTCGCCTTTGCTTGGCTGATGGTGTAAAGCAGAGGGTCATTTCTCCTCTGGGTAGTGGACCTCAGCTGGGGCACAGAGTGGGTGAGAAGCCCTTGGAGAGCCTTGGTGGAAGGAGCAGGTGCTAACCCCCTGCTCCGAAATGGTTGAGATACTCAAGCATTGGTTCTTTCCATGCCATACTTTACACCGCAGCTTGTTGCTAGATCTTTCGCTATGTTATTCTGCTCCCTAATTCAAGTGTGAACTCAGGAGGTGAACCAGGTGGGTTTTTTTAGTGCTGCTTTCCATTTAGACCCATAAACTTAATTTCCACTCTTTGGCCTTGCTGTGAGAAGTCCCCATGGCCAGTGCATCCCTTCTGAGGAGGCCCGATAGTCAAACCGCTGAAGAAGGGTCCGCCTTTCTTTATGACCACCTTCAGGTTTGTTGAAAGAAATCTTGGGAAGCCATCCTAGCCTTTGCCAAGCCTTGCTGAACACAGACTCCTGGAGGGGCTGGATTCCCTGCAGGAGCTGTTGAGGAGGTTTTGGATGGACAGGTACTTCAGAGGGACCTCCAAAAAGGGAGCTCTCTTTGGGAATTGTTGGAGGTGGTACATCTTCAAAAGAAGTCTAGGAGGTCTGAAAGCAAATTCATACTGCTGTTTCTTTGGCAACATAATTTTGTTGAATGTGGCTGTTCCTACTTACTGTAATACTTTTAGAGAAAACTTTTCCCAATTTATGCCTTTGTCATCAGAAACATTTTTGCATGGGTGGGCTAAAAGGACCCCTGTGAAGAAGCGTGTATACACCTACACTGTATATGCAGTATATATGCATATGTAAAATAACTTGCCCACATGCATGGAATAATTTTACACAGATTGAAAAAACTGCTTTTAAAGGAAGTCTGATTGCATTTATTTTGTGTGTATTTTCAAAATTCTTAATTTCATGCTAGAGAAGTGTTTGTAGGAGCTTCACATACAAATACCTTACACCTGCTTAAGTTAAGTGTTTTTGGAAAATGAGATGTGTGTTCTGTGGTGTGGATGAGTAGTTGTGGCAAACAGTTGTAGTAGCTACTCATGAGTTTACTGCTTTTCATGTAGTTAAGTTTATACCTCAGCTGTGTAACTAAGTCTGTAAGTTTTAGCTTGTTCGTGTAGTGATCCCATGCATGAGAGCAAATACCAGTCAGCAAATACTGATCTGCCACAGCAACTCGCTCCAAGGAAGACCTGAATCTGTGGAAAAACCTATCCAAATGACACATGTTCTGTGGGGCCAAAGAATTCCTTGTATTCACACACAGTATTTTGTCTTTTGTTGTGGCGAGGACCTGCCTTTCATTGTGCTATTGAAACATCATCAAAGCCTGGGAATCCGAGGGACATTCCAGTGGAAACCTTTGTAAGGCTGCAGCGGAGAAAATGAAATTCAAAGCAGGTCTGTGGACTTGGCATCTTTGGTAATAACAATACAAGATGTGCTGAAAGCCTGTCTGGGCAGACGGGAACCGGAGTTGTGCTGCTGCGGAAAGGAGCGGGCCTGCCCTCGTGGTTTACCCAGCCTGAACAGAGGCAAATGGTACTGAAAGTTGTAGGATACTCCAGGAAGTGACTGCTCACTATTTCAGCAAAACTCTCCCTCTAGTAGGAATACCCTGTTTAAAATGGTTTCAAGAAAGATAAATATTTGTGTGTGTTATCTTCAAGTATGGGGGTAAACACAGTTGTTCTATGCAAATATTGGTTTGACCTCAGATTTTTTCATTAACAGCAGCATGTAAGGCTGATTACATGGCTTGGAAAGCAGCTGCCAGCTCTTGTGGGCATCTGGAGTTTGTTGTGTGGGCTCCTGTCAGTAGTGTATGTCTCACCTCTCAGGCTGGGAGGAGCTCAAAACTTGCTCTTACTCCTCTGGCAGGGAATAAGCATCCCATCTGCTTGAGAGGAAATCTTACTGTAATTCAGCGTAGTCAAGGAGATCAACAGCATTATGAAAATGTAAATGTTATTAGTTTACGCACCTGTTCCTGCAGGCCTAAGGCAAATCTGGTGCTCCGTCATGCTAAATATGTGCACGCAGTAATATGGGATGTGACCTACCTGTGCCAGCTCAGTGCTGTAGCTGGGCAAGGCAAAGAGCAGAGAAGCAGAGGCACTAGGCTTGCCTGTGGTCGTGCTGCACAGCAGTAGCAAGAGTTTGTAACTTTTGCACTATCCTGAAGGTAATTAAATGTAATCTGGCAGAACATCGAGGTGCTGCGTGACATTGTGTATTGCTTTGGAACATCTGCATGTGAATGATTCATCCGGCTGCAGGAACAGGGGGATCCAGGTGCTTTACATTGTGCTGAGCAGTGGAGACCTGTGTGTGACTGGGGCGAGCAGCCTGGGTCCTGGGCTGGGAGCAGGCACGGAGTGAGCTGAACAGCCTGGAGCTGCCGTCCTTGCCTCTGAGCTCTGCCTTAGGCTTTTCCTCTGTTGGCAGCTGATCAGTGGCTGGTGTGTGTGTGCAGGTAAGGGGCACAGATCATAACAGATCCCCCATGTTTTCCAGTAGTGATTAATCCTGGAGCAGGAGCAGCTGGGCAACCTGGGAGGGTAACGCAGAGAAACCAGAATAGGTCGGTGCTCCAAAGCGACTTCAGTGGCACGGATTTCAGTGCATCCTTTTGCATAGAAAATAACCAGATTGTTACTCAGGTTTCCATTTTTAATAAGCAGCTCCATGTTGCGATCCGTTACTTTAATAAAACTGGAGTAACAGGGTTTCACAGTAATGATAATGCTGACCAGGGTTTGCTGACCACATTTCTGGCTTTAAGATTACTGCTAAGCAATCAGCTTTGCATGCAGAGTGCTTGCACAGATCATAGTTAAGAAGGCAAGCTCTGTGTTTTTACACAATACCCTTTGCTTTGCCATGGTAAAAGGACAGATACCCTTTACAATATTTGTGAGGCATAAGCTGTTGTCCATATTTCTATGCCCCATACTTTTAATTTTTGTAAAGAAAGGGGCAGGGAGAACAGATGAAGGTTCACTGCTGCTTCAAATGATGGCAGCAGGCAACCGGCCAAGAATTTAGTACACGCAGAATCCGTACTTCGTGGAAGAAGCTGTATTGTACACATATACCTTCTGCTTTGAGTGGATGGAGAGACCAGCTGAGGCAACTCTGGCAACATTGAAGTTACCCACTTGTCAGAATACATTACATATCTATTTTTTTGTGCAGTGTCTGAAGCCTTAAGATCTGACACAGCGTTGCAAAAAGGGCATGTATTTTTAATGCTGTATAAATCTGTGTATGACTGTGGTGTTGTGATCACACAGCTCTTTGGGAGTGCCATCTGTTGGCACCGTGTCTGTAACCCACAGCTGTTTGTGCACCAAGGCAGGGCATCTGTGCATAATGGGAAGGCACGATTGCCTTCACCACGCTGAGCCAGGTTTTTACATCAGTTCCAGCAGTTTGTGCTCCTATGAAAGCTGGTGAAAATGCTGGTTACAAAGCTATGTTAAAGCTGGCATGGTGAGGGGAAAAGGGTATTGACCCTCATTTTGTCTTTGGTTTTACACCAGGGTAATTGCTGTGATTTTAATGGATGGTGCTTCTCATTGATGGCAGCTGCGTAACCTGGTGTAGAGCAGCACCTGTAGCAGTCACTGTGGCTTGTCCTGTGCAGCATTTGCTTCCTTTTCTGCATAACATAATTCTATTTCTTTTAAGTGAGTCTTAAATGTAGAAAATATATTCAAAGCTGTGTCTACATGAGGAGTAAACTTGCATCATGTGTATCAGCATATGCCTCCTGTGCTGCAGGTAAGCACGGAGGGGCAGGGTGAAGAGCGGTGGGAAGGCAGCGATCACAACAGCCAGTCTGAAATGGAATACGGGAGCTGCTGTGCTGGGTTTCTAATTTATTCTTCCCACGTTTCTAAGGGCCAACAGACCAGTGATGTAAAACTGGTAAGTGGGGCTTTTTGTTAAAGTACAAATATATGGCAGAAAATATTATTAAATAATACTTCTGCCTGTTGCCCCCTGATAATCAGATGTTCAGTTTTAACAGAAACTATGACCCTATAAACATTGGTACGAACCTATATACCTGCTTCCCTTTCTCTCAGAGCTGATTTTTGAGCATTTCCAGTGTCTTAATGGGGACGTACATTTGCAGGGTATCTCCAGAACATGATGGAAAGGCAGTTGTCTCAAGGAAACACAAAGTTATTTAAAACTTATCTCAGAATAAGTAAAAAAACTATTGGCCTCGGTTTTTCATAGCTAGCGGTGTTTTGGCCATGCATTTAAGAGCAGATGGTCTAAAGTTCCTAGGTATGCATCTCTAGCCTTTTTTTTCCAACTGCAGTATGTTTTTAGGGTTCAGGTGTCACAGTGAACCCTTTTTCAGTTCTGTCTTCAGCTTTTACATGCCAATTCCCATAGTTCTTGGAGAAAAGGGTTGTATAACCTATAGAGTTAGCTTGGCTGTAATAAAGCTGTCTATCCAGCTTCTGAAACAGCACTGGGAATGTCTAAGCACAGCCACATCTTATTCCATGAAATTTCTGGCCTGTTCTAGCTTGGTTTTGTTTAGAATATCTGCTGGGACGGGATGTGCTGACTGGTATCAGTCAATGTCCACATGATTTTTATTCTGGTTTTTAGGGCAAAGGGAAATGCTGCACACAGTGTGTGAGGATTACATAAGGCACTCTGCAGAAATAAAACACTTGATTGTGGACTGGGTTATAAGTCTTATGGTCTAGGAGATGTGCTAGTGGCTGTGATAAAGAGAGTGACAGTGGAAGAGACTCTGCTGAAGCCTACTGCACCCGGGAGGGAATCCCAGCTCCCACGCTGCTCAGCTGTTATCATCAGACTGCAGTTTTAATTAATTTCCATGCAGGTTCAGTGTCTAGGTTGATATGCTAAGGTTGTGGCATTATAGCCAGTGTCTGAAATCCATTGCAGACTGGTGCAAGTTTTCCTAGCGTTCTTATTTGCAACCAGCACCCATCACTGTGGGGCAGCAGCCAACAGGGTTGGTTCAACTGGTGTCTTGTCCAAGCACGATGAACACTCAGTAAGTTTTAAAACTGGAGAGTTTCAAAAGCAGAATGAGATGTGTTTCCCCCCAGGCAAAATACCTGCTTGTATGATGCCCTGAAAGAGATCACCCCCTAGTACTTGAAACTGGGGCTATAACCCAGTGTCTGCAGACAGAAGGGGCCAGATTTGACAGCGTCAGCACTAGGAGTTGGGTTAACCCATGGAGAATGACAATCTGCCCGGAATTAATTCAGCTTAAGTTTTTTCCCCTGGATTTTTATAGTAATGCCAGCAGAATGTTGCAGCATTTGGACAGTCATAAAACAGAAACAGTACAGCTTGAAAAATACTTTAGCCTGCTACTGAGATTAAAGCAAGCCCTAGATAGCTATATAACTGTCAGACAAATCAAAGTGTGGCATGGTGTGCTGCACGGGAAGATAGACTGGGGCTGTTTAACAAACTCCAAATACTGCCTCACAGTTTCCAGTGTGGTTGCACAGGACCCTTCAGGAGGTAAGACGGATAACGACCAGATGTCTGAGAGCGATGAAGATGTACTGTCCGGTGAGCTCCTCGCCGACATGGATTATGACTCTTCACAGGGATCCACAGGCTCGTCTCTTCACTTTGGCGATAAAGACAGGAAAAACACTGAGGTGCAAATGAGAAATATAAACTGAGTGTTATTGATTGGGAAAACGCAGTCCCTGTGCTGCATGAGTCATGTAATCCACAATGCTTTTCAAGCTTAATTTGAGAGAAGCAGAGGTGCATGGAGGATGGCTTCAATTTCCAAGCAGTGCTTTTTGACCACTCATGCTTTTGAAAAGTAAAAATAATATCTTGGCTCAGAAATGACTGCAAAGCAGAGGTATTCTGCTTTTGGCTCGTTGCCTGCTCACCCTCTTGAAGTGGAGCTTATGTATTGTGATGGAAACATAACAGCTTACTCTGCCAAGGAACAGGTCATTCCTATTGGAGCCTGTGAACGAGGAGTTATTGCTGCAAGTAGAAAAGTTGAACCAAATGGAATCAAAGAGGATGAATTCTGGATAAATTTGTGATTTGGGGTTACACCTGAATTTCTTTTAATAGAAAAAAGCTTTTGACTTACTTTTGGGAGGTTGCTGTCCTGGTGAAAGCATCCTGAAAATGCTACTTAAAGAAGAGATTAAGCTTTATTTTTGAGGCCAATGCGCTTCTTCAGAGGTTCTTGCTAGTGCTTTAACCATGAACCTTTATACTCTGAGCATATTCTCCCACAAGACTTACCTTCCACTGGTGTAAAACATTCGACTTTAATAAATTTGTTCCTAACTTACTCTCATAGAAGTAAGATTGCACTGAAGTTCACAAACCAGACTTAAGCTTGGCTATGGCCCCAGAATATTGTAACAATAGTTTAGAAAATCACCACTTTTACTGTAGTTCGTTCAGGTTCTTTGTCAAATTATAGCTCAGACAACTTACATCCTTATTCATTGTATCTTCAGTTCCATGTGAACAGGTCATAGCACACATCCTGTGGCTCTCTGATGTCTTAGGACATATGGACAGGTTGCGTATCACTTGCTTAAACTTCATGCGTAAGATGACAGCTGGAGAACCGAGGTTACCAAGTTTTGCACAGTTCAAAATGCACTTTAGAGCGTTGCAAACATCCCTTTCAGAAAGGTGGAAAAACTGGGTGAACGTCATCAAGTGATAGAGCATCTACTGTATACCAGGGAGGAAGCTGCTCCAGCAGCTTGGTAGTGGAAGCAATAATTGCAACAATCACGGTTGGTTTTTGACTATTCAGTTTTATTTGTGAAGTATGGATCAGATTGGTGATGGAAGTCAGTTGGCTTTTTTAGGGCTATAACTACCCATTGTCTGACTCTGTATACTCTGATTCACAGCTCCAAAAGGGTGCATTGGCCGCCTTGTGTGAATGCCTTACATGCTTTGGTACCTATCAATATGTGACACATGCTGGAAACGAGGACTGTAGGTGTCCCTGCTGTGAGTCTGTGTAAATGTCAAAGCTCTGTTACATTTCATAGAAAATGAAATAAATCTGCTGATACTGGATAAGCTGTGCATTTTATAAACCACTAATTTTTTTTATTAGAACTACAAGTTTAATGAGTTTGTATTCAGATGCTGCTGAGAGCAAAGGAGGTTTTAGTTTTAAGGCTTATAACAATTAGTTCTGATGGCAGTGTGTTTGTACCAGGGAAAAAGACCTACAATCACTGCTTTTAGTCCCAATATAGAAGATAGACTTCTCTCAGCCTGTATCTAAAAATACAAGGGTACCAGGAATTAAGTTGCAGGGTGAGGGAGGTAAAGTGTGTAAATATGTGGAAAAGCAAAAAACAAGTGGGGAAAAGGTGACATATTAGCTAGTGAACCAATTAATCTGTTAGTAAAGATATAAAGCTTAGCAAAAGAACTAGAAGGAGACAGGAATGAAAGGGATTTATACATAGAGAAGCTGGAAGTAGAAGTAATTCTAAGAATAACTGCAGAAATATTCAGTGAGGGGAATTTTATTGGAGAAAATGAGAACATTTATGTAACGGGATGATTATTTCTCTTGAGGGAACAAAGATCAAGCATTAAAAACAAGCACGCTGACTAATGCTCTGTCCTGCATACTGAGGTTTTGGTAGGTTGCAGTTGGAGCCTGTGTATTTTCCATACCCTCACAGCGGCAGAAGAGCTGTGCAATCCGCAGTGAGCCGCAGCATCTCGTATCAATGGGAAGAGGAGGCGAGGCCAGAAAGCGAAGGCAGTGGTTTGGTTTCCTTTCGTCAGAGCCTGGCTAGAGCAAGACAGGCTTGGTTGTAGCTCTGGTGTAAGGTATCTCTCTTTGTCCGTGTTCAGCTCTTGCCTCAAAGCCATAATGCTCCTCTGTTGACTTTCGTGGAGCCAGGGTTCACCTTAAGAACCCAGGGCATGACCCTGAAGGCCTGTGCGGGGGGAGAGGGCAGGCAGGGTGCTAAGGGTCTCTGCTGAGACCTTGCAGCTCCTCCAGGGAATGCTTCAGCCGCTGGCTTTGTGACACTAGTACAGAAGGATTTCTGGATTACTTCAGTAAAACAGTCAAAGTACCTGTAGTAGGGAAAGATGCCTGAGATACCTTGGTATATGGGGCTGTGCTGTGTAGCCCTAATGCCAGCTCAGGAATTACTTACTCCTTCCTACATAGCAGGGAATATGGATACCATCAGGGAAAGACTATTAGCAAAACAGACTATTGATTTTATATGGTACAACTACTTGTATGATTTTCAGTACCTTTTGGTTTGTGTAAAGGAAAGATGTTATGTGTGTGTGTTGAATTATCAGCGTGAGCCTTTGAGGACTGCTGCGCTGCTTCGCTTTGGGAGGAGGAACCTTCCCCGAGAGGGGTCCGAACCTCGGCATGGCCCTGGTGGCGCTTGCTGAGTGTTTTTCAGTAGCACTGAGGCAATGATGCTGGGTGATATCAGAGTTACCTCTGCTGAAATCCAAGGAGTTACTCTGCAGTTGACAGTGAGATTTAAGCCCGTTAAAGCCAAGTGGTGGTTCAGTTGTAATTGGGGGATATTTAGTGAGACCTGCAGCAGGTTGGGCTGTGGGATTGGTAACTGTGCACAAGTACTTTGAAGCATGAAGGGGAGGGGAAGGTAATAGAAAATGTGAGCCTGGCTAATACATACAGGGCAAGTTCTGCTTGTTATCCTCAAGAAATGAGAAGCCATGAGAACGTATCTTTGAGCGAGGACTATAGATTTCAGTCCTGTCTAGGTATATAAATAGGTATAAAAAAGGAATGCCACAAGCTTTATTGAAGGGCAATGATTTGGGGAATCTACTTTTAAAAAAACATATGAAGTGCTATAAAACTTGCTTTGTTTCAAGAGAGCGCTATGGAAGTAGAACAAGATTCACAAGTAATTAATCTCAAGCTATAGACTGGTGTGTAGGTCTCCACAGCAAGGACGTTAGTATCTGTTAAATTCTCCAAATTGGCTTAAGCATTCCAGAGAAAGGATGTAATTCTCTGTTGTATAGGGAAGGAATTCACCCTTCCACCAGTTTTTCTGCTTCCCAGTGACTTGAGAAACACTAATATCAAGTCAACCTTTCCTCCTGCCCCCCCTTAGTAATCAGGTTCAGATTAGTAGTGACTGAAGCACTGTCTAGCCAGAGGATTTTGGTGTGATGGATCAGAAAGGGCTGGTTGCCATCAGGTCGGTGGGTGCTGAATGTCCAACCCAGCTGGCAGCTCGCTCACCATCCTTACAGGGATTGGAATTGAAGTTCACACAGTGGCTTTCGGGTTTGTGGAGCATTATTTGCTTCTTACCGAGGCAAAACTTGTAAGCTGCATGTATTTACAAGTAAGTAGAAACGCATTACTATGCTGAGTAATATTTTTTTGAATCTATCATGAACCTTTTTTCGCTTGTAATAACCAGGGTGCTACCAGGCTTCACTAGGTTTCGGGAAGATGTTAGCTTGTTTTGACCAAGTATCTGTTGGAAGATAAAGCAGGAAAAGTGGTTGTGTCTGTATCAAAGCGGAGTGAGGAATGGAGAGAAGTACCTGGAGGAGGTTGTAAAAGAGTCACAAAATGAGTGGAATAACAGATTTCAAACCTGTCCTTTACCTGGCCTCACGTTCAGCCCCTTAGATGGTCAGCGGTGCCATCTTGTGTTAAGTGGGTGGTATTTTTGGGAAAAGATGGATACAGATGCTTAAACCCTCTGGGAAAAGGGTGTTGGAAGAGCCCTTGAAAACTCCTGGTACGAAGTTGGAAGAGCAGTGAATCCTGTAAGTCTCTGAGACAGAAAGACAGAGGATGACCTGTTGTCACAACAAAACCAAAAAAATCTTTGTAGTTCAGACACTACTTGTGCACAAGAAAGTTTAGTGGTAGATTTTCCATTTAAATTGAGGATTTTTCCATCCTGTGCCATGGTTTAACCCCAGCTGGCAGCCAAGCACCACACAGCCACTTGCTCACTCCCCATCACCCAGAGGGATGGGGAGGAGGATCGGAAAGGAATGTAAAACTTGAGGCTTGAGATGAGAATGATTTAATAGGTAAAGCAAAAGCCATGCATGCAAACAAAGCAAAGCAGGGAATTCATTCCCCACTCCCCACGGGCAGGCAGGTGTTCGGCCATCCCCAGGGCAGGCGGGCTCCATCACGTGTAACGGGTACTCGGGAAAACAAACGCCATAATGCCACATGTCCCCTCCTTCCTCCTTCTTCCCCCAGTTTATATACTCAGCATGACGTCATATGGCATGGAATACCTCTGGCTAGTTTGGGTCACCTGTCCTGGCTGTGTCCCCTCCCAATTTCCCGTGCCCCCCAGCGCTTTCACTGGCAGGGCCCAAGGAACTGAGAAGTCCTTGACTCAGTATAAACATCACCCAGCAACAAGTAAAAACATCAGTGTGCTGTCAACATTGTTTCTCACACGAAACCCAAAACACAGCACTGCACCAGCTAGGACGAAAATTAACCTACCCGAGCTGAAACCAGGACATGTGTTACAAATAGCAACAGTACATGTGATGAATGCCTGTGGGCTTACCTGAAAATAATCCTGTAGTGGTGGTTTTGCTGATGCATCTTCTTCCAGTGCTTGACAGAGAAGCAGAAAAAACCCTGATGAGAGCAGAGCAGTCCCTGCACTTTCCCACTGTCTTGCACTATGGACGCTCCTGCAGTGTGTACAGTGCTGCTTCTAGGGCTGAAGCTGACTGCGAGGTTATGGCTGTTTGCTCCATTGCACAAGGACTGGTGCGGTTGCTGGTATGCTTAACCATAATCATGTTAGAGCCTTGCCAGAGCAGCCTGGGCAGTGAGCAGGATCCTAATCTTTCTGTGTCCTTTATTTCAGATTCCTGAGACCTTTTTTCCAAGGTGCTGGTATAGCTGCAACTTGCAGATTTCATTGCTGTTGAATTTGTGTGTCCTCAGCAATGGGACTTTGTTTACCTAGTCCTTATAGAAGTCAGGCTGCTAATTTGCATCCATGCAGTGCTCAGACCAGCTCATGGCAAGGGAAATCCTGTACTTTCTTGGAGAGTTATAAATTCTGCATGCCAGTGTAACACTTCCCTGCTTTACACCCATAACATAGTGCTCCTTTAAAAAATTTTTTTGCATGCATTCTTTATTGAAATATTTATACTTGTTTATCTCCCCTGCACGAGCCCCCACAGCTACTTTGCACTCAGAGGTCTGTCTGATGGTGGTGTCCCTTTGCCTAGCAGCTGCCCTCTTCAGGCTCACCCGTACGTGGGGTGACCTGTGCAGATTGTCTTGGTATGGATGATACATGACCTGACTCCGTGCACTCGGCAAATCTGTCGGTGATTCTGTGATGACCTTGCACGGCACCTGGCGAGGTGGGAAGGGGACATTCCGGGGTCCCAGGAGGGGGCTGGTAGGAGGTGGTGCACGCGCAGCCCACGTGTTTGCTGCTCACACCACCCTGCAAACAGACAACAGAAATTAAGTCACCAAATCTTTCCTCCGTCCCGCCCCTGGAAAAGATCATTTTGTATCTGAAAGCTGCCAGAATGTCTTTGTGTCCTCCAGAAAAATCTCATTTCCAGTAACTGGTGGGGCAGGTTATTGCCAGACCTGTGTCTGGGTGCTGCCAGTACTGAAAGCGGAGCAGCATGACACAGAAAACAAATGGAGAGCTGTGGTGATAAAGACATTCTTGGTTGTATTTGCAGCACCGCGTTCTTCATGCTGTACTTTTTATGACCCTGATTTGGTGAGAAAAACTGTAATTTGGTAGTGTGTTTATTACTGAAAATGGTCCTTTACTAACTTAGCAGTACCCGTAGTAGTGTCTAGGGTCCCAGCTGGACTGCAAGCTCTGCCCTGGAAGGACCAGAAAGCCAGTCCCCACTCCAAGGGTTGAACTGGACAGCTAGCAAGATGGTGGCACTACCCATCGCTGTTTCAGAGGTGATGAGCTGAGGTATAAAGGTGGGGCTGAGATCTTTGTAACCAGCAGGTGAAACTTGTCAGAATTTCTCATCCTTGCTTTCCAGGTTAGTAATTCACTTCTGACCTGCAGGAGTAGAAAATAATTTCTCCTGCACCCACCTCACTGACTCAGTTTCTTTGGCCACCCCACCCTTGTCCTACCAGGTGCCCACCAGAAACTTCCCACAGCTTTCTTCAATTTCTAGAGAATTATAAATGAGTCATCCAAAATTTTTAGATTTTTGGTTTTCTAGCACAAAGGCTGATATTCAAGGAAAGCTAACACACAGGGGGAAATGCAATTGAAAAGAAATGTGGATTTTCTATTATGGGAAAATCTTTAGCGGAAGTTGCTTGAGCAACAAAAGCTGTTTTGAGATATTTGAGTTTTTAATAACAAGACAATTTTCGGTGGAACCAGAGTGCTTTTTTTGTTGTTGTTTTTGGGTTTTTTTGTTGTTGTTGTAGCTGTTGACCAAATTAGAAATACTTAGCTGGAAATTTTTAAATTAGGTCAATCTGTAATTGGTGTTAGGGGTCTTTTGACCTCAAACGGAGATTCAAAGCTGACAGCTGGTTCTTTAATAACGTTCAGCCTGGCAGCTTCCCCAAGGCAAACCACCTCGGCCAGGCTTCAGCTGGTGAGGTTTCTGCACTGAGGGCTGGCTTCAGGCAGATCAATTCATGCGTGAATGTCTGTGCACTGAAGCCTGACTTCAGCACCTGAAGAACTTTGTGGAATAAAACCTGGGGGAACACATCTGACCTTCACATAGCTAAGCCAGTCGCTGGGAAATCTGGAAAACATAGGGCCCTGCAGATGACTAGGGGTTTTTGGTTAAGTGGTGTTCTGGCAACAAATGTTTATAACTGTACAGGGAAGGCAGCTTAGGCCATAGAAGAAGTGGAAAAATCCCTAAAAGATGCTAGAGGATCTATGGGATTGACATTTCTGAGTGAGGAGGATAATACTGTATGCAGAAGTTTCTCTAGATACAAATACCATGTCAGAAAACAAATACACTGGTACGACCAGCCTCCTCGGGAGACCGGCAGAATGGGACACAGACAACCAGTAAAAACAAGTAAAGAGGTAATTAAACCAAATAACGTTGTAATAACGGAGGAGTGCTTCTGCTACCTTATAAATGGTGGGCTTCTGTCAATGACTGTTTTTGGAGAAGAAGAGGGATTTACTGCTAGCCAAGCAACTGTACCCATTTGTTCTCCCCAGATCATAGATGTGAAAAGTTTTATTTGCTATGGCATGTTTAATGTAATTCAGTGTTAATTTTGAGGTGCATGAAAGTAAATATTGCCAGTGTAATGGATCCACTAAGAGGCACTGTCATATTGTAGACACACAGACCTTTTCTTTGCATAAAATCACAGAACATCTTCCTCCAGTCTCCTTGGCAGATGCTGGAGGCACACCCATTGGCAGGGTGGTCTACAGTTAACTTCTGCCCATGCACCTGGAGGCACTAAACAAAAGCATTAGTAGAACTAAAGCACTGGGTTTCCAGTTTACGCATAGTTCAGTTTCTACCTCATGCCCCCGATGAGCTCTTCAAGAAAGAGTAATTCCAGTTCAGTGCTATTTATCCCTCCCTTTTGGAGCAGCGTGGCAAACCTCCAGCTTTCCCCTGCTGTCCCCGGAGGGATCTGCTCTCCCTGGGCTGGGTGCCAGGTGCTGGCTGGGGGCCCAACCGTGATTAGGGTATCGCTGCAGCAGCATCTCTTCCCAAACACAAACACACCTCTGGGGAATGCCCCATTCAGCTGCAATAGCCACAGCAGAGATGGTATTTGAGTAACGTCACTTTGGCTGCTGGCCATTTCAGCATATGATTTATTATTTTCTGTACGAATCTGCCTTTAAAGCTTCTCATATAGTTTTACGGATGATATCATTCAGTGTTAAGTACTTACAAGATCCATTTCAACCTTTGAATGTATGCAGAGATACAGTCTTGGCAAATATAATACTCGGGTATTCTGTTTATTGGTAAGGATGTGCAGCTTAACTCTTCCTTTTTTTTGGGTGGCAAAAGTAGAATTTGAAGTTGTTATTGTGTGTTCACCTTGTCTGTGTGTATCAGGGAGTGGTGATCCAGCTCTTTTTATGTTTTACCATACAATGTAGGCGATTCCAAGTACTGTGGAAGTATAAATGGATGAGTATTGGAGACCCATGCCTGGACGGTACACAGGGAAGCCACCCTTCCCTCGAACGGGTGGGCACCTGGTAGGACAAGGGTGGGGTGGCCAAAGAAACTGAGTCAGTGAGGTGGGCGCAGGAGAAATGATTTTCCACTCCTGCAGGTCAGAAGTGAACTACTAACCTGGAAAGCAAGGATGAGAAATTCTGACAAAAAAGATGCCTTGGAGCCTTTTGGGATTACTCCCAGGGGATGTAGTTTGGATCTCCTCCCCAGCTTAGGGCTGTGCTGAGCTGTGCCGGGTGATGCATTAAGACATCCTATAACTCTCACTGATGATTGTTGGTGCAGAGAAGGTCAAATATGCCAACCTGGCAATGGAATTATTCCTATGTCAGCACGTCTTCCTCTCTTTTAATACCTTGGCATTTGAGCACAAGTTTTATTTTCACTTGAATGTGGTGGTTGCGGCGGTTGAAAGTCTTGGAGCTGAAGAGGTTTGTGTGTGTGCTTACCTCCACCTTCCCTGCCAGGCCTGTGGGTAGGGGTGGTGGCAGTGGATCTCGCCGCTGCGCGTGCTGTCGTGATGATGAGCCCACGTTCCTCGGGGTGCCATGGGAGTGAGGTCAGGGGGAATGGGGAGCAAGGTGGCACCTGAGCACACTTGCTCTGCTGTGTAGCAGTCTGGTGTCTCTTCATGTCAATGTGCATCTTCCAGTGACAACGTGCATCTGCCCTTGGCACTAGATGGAAGAAAAAACGATTCCTCAGCCTAGTGTAGCATGGGAAGAGAAACCTGTAAAGCATGTTGCAGAACCTAATCTTGCACCTTGCAGGGTGCCCTTTGTACCCCATTTTGCCTATAGAAAGGATTCCTTGGTCACAGTTCTTTACTGACTGATGCTTGAGGAAGGAGTTCACGGCCTTTTGTTGAGAATGAAAGGTTAGGTCTGCAGTGATTAAAAAAAGAAGGAAAAAGTTTTCATTGAATTGGGTTTGCTGTGAGCTTATGTGAAGATACAGTGGTCAATACAGTGACAAAACCAGATGTGCAGTCTGGGGTGTGTGGAGTGGAGTCAACTTGTTTTTTGACAGGAGAACAAGGAGTTAGAGAGTAAGTGGTTTGCAGATCAGTGTCTGGAGAACATCTGGAGCACTGGTATTCTGTTAGATGCTCCAGTTATGCATTCCTGCTGCAGCAAACAAAAGCTGAGAAATGGAGAAATGAGAGGCTGAGCCTGCCCCTGTAGCTTACCTTAATTTGCACAGTAAGGATTTGCCAATGAATGGAAGTTGCAGTGTTCGTTACTTGTGCAAGGTCCCAGGAAAGGTTAATGGATGTATATCCAAATCTTCTCATAGCTCATTAATGTTCACTGCAGTTAATGAGTCTTTATTGATTCTGTCAGGTAATTTCCATTTCTTTCATTGAGGAATCTTAAGTACATCCTTATCTACATTTTTTCCAGTTATCTCTTCTCTGTCTGACCAGCTTGGGAAGGAAGATGGGCCACAGCTGTCATTGATGGATTCACTGGTCAGAACCCGGGCTGAGCAGTTTTGTCACATTTAGCTGGCGGAAATACAATCCAACAGAAACACTTTCCATCCCCCCTGCACTGCCACCTTGAAATCACTCAGCAGAAGTTTGTCTCAGTACTGGCACAAAGGACAAGGGCATGAGCAGAAATATCTATGAATTCCTCTACAGAAAAGAGGCCAGAAGTAGATGTATGACTTAATTGAAAATATTGGGCTGGTAAATGGATATAGCTATCACTTTTTGGTTAGTCTGGCAAAAGGAACTCAATTACAATGGTTTCTTTTTTGTGTGTGTGTCGTTTTGGTTTTGTTTTTTTTTTATTTTTATTTTTATTTTCCAAGTAGCTTGCACAAAAGCTGTTGGCAAAAACCTTCCTGCCTCAGTGACCTTCAGAGCCCACTTAGGTATTCACATTCTTTTACCATTGTGTCCATGTCTTAAATACCAATTTACTTGATGTTATGATCAACATACAGACAGTAACCAACAGCTTACCACACACAGAATTAACAGATCAGTGTGCATACTCCTACAAAGCCATGCAGTGTATGCCGTGAATCGCTCACGCTGGACAGTGAGGTCTCCAAGGTAGCACTCCGAGTGCTGTGAGAGCACTTGTGGTGCTCTCCGCATCCCATGGGCACGTTTTGCCAGGGAGATGGATCCTGCAAGTCACTCATCTGTAAAAGAAAGGAAAAAAGGGAAAATACCAAGCAAAAAACACTGTCCCTGAAATTGTTTCCTCCCAGAGCCAGACCTTCTCTCGGCCTGTGAGTAAAACGGTGGGTCTGTCACATTTATCAACATGTACAAATTTCCCATTGAGTGGAAGCAGGCCGTATCAGAGTAATGAAGGTAAAAACTAATGGTAGATCTCTACAGCTCTCACAATAATTGCCTGTTACTATACAGCCATCAAAATACTGCAATACATTGCAGTCTTATGTGCAAATCTCAGGCTGGGCTGTTTCATTTTGTGTACTAGATATTCTTATGGCAAATATTTTTGAAAACAAATGATCGCTGTGCACCAGGAGTAACAAGCAAAGCAACAGCTCTACCACATAGCAATAATTTCAAAGAATCTAGTAATTACAGTTCATAGCTAATTAGTTAATTAAAAAATCTGTTGGTCTAACGAAGGATACCATATTTCAGAGTATCGCCTTCTCCACATGGTATCTAGAAGCTCTGTTTCTTCCCAGTTCCTCCTGTGTTGCATCTCCCAAGGGCTCTACCACATCTCCCTTTGGACCAGAGGCTGTTACCGGAGGGAGGAGTTTGGGGACCTTCAAACTCAGGCAGAGGGAGCAGCGGCTGGTTAAGGTAACCCAACCCAACTGAAAATTTTGCAACTGAAAACCATGTGAAGAGCTGACCTGAGAAATCTGTAAGAAACAGTCCTGTATCGTTAGAGACATTGGATGATCTAGTGACTTACTCCCCTTTTGGAGTCCAGTTTCTGGAAAATTGCCCTTTAACCAATCAAAACCTGGTGATCTCATGAGTCACAAGGAGAGAGGGAGGTATATTTGTGGTAGAAGTAAAAATGGCTGAAGTTCATCTCATAAATTCTGAGCATTTGACAAGCATAATTGAAGCACACTGAACTGCACATTTTAGATCTCTTACAAAGGCTGTCATTGGAGGGACATTGTTCAAACAGCTGGCAAAAATGCTGTAAAAAATCTGCCCGGAAACCACTAGTTATTCTCATCTTCTGCAGGAGATGAGGAAGAGCATTTCATTGCATTTTCTGTTTGGTAAACTGATGACTGTGCTAACAAATATTATCTCTGAAATAGCAAACTGAGCATTTGCCATCCCTTTGAAGGACACATGTTGAAACAACGTGATTCGTTCCAGATAATCTAGCATGGTAGTTGATGTCAATACCTCCAGTTTGCCACAGAAACTTGCTGGTAGTAGGACTTTGAGATATAAAAAAGCAAAACCAAAAGAAGCTCGGCATGTTGTTCTGATGAAATTAAAACTGTTCTGTAGAAGAATGAAGCTGGGTTAATTAGCATTGATAATCTACAACTGAGCTGGCTTCAGGGGTGGTGGGTTGGCCGATGTAGATAAGGTGCAGCTGTGGCTGGTTAAGTTAGGTGGTTGAGAGCTGATGAAGAGAGAGCAGCTGGGGAAGAGAAGGTGAGAGAGGAAGAAGCAAGAGGAGAGAGAACACATGCCCTGGATGAGACAAGGAGAAGGCAGCAGAGGGACTGTATGAAGAATATGCTGGTATGAGATGGTAAAAGACCTTGTTGCAGCTTGATAGTTTGGAGAGTGCTGCGACACTGTTCCTAATGTCTGTGTGCTGCTGTGGGAGGTGTGGAATGTACCAGTGCCTGCTGTTCAATTCATCTGCAAAACTGTGCTAGGCAATGGCAGATGAAAGCAGAAGCACACAGTGCTTATTTTTGAAAATCAATTATTCACAACAAATCACAAACACACCTGACTTTACACATAGTTTAGGAGGTGGTTTGGTAAATGGAAATGATGCAATTCAGTCCTAAACTTGGGGGGGGGTGGGTGTGTGGCAGGTGGTGAAGGTGGTATGGTTTGTGGCAGTTTCTATAGGGTACCTCAGTCCGGGGGAGGTGAGGAACATGGCAGTGATGTGGTAGCGTGGGCTTCTGCGTGTATTGATGGGAGTCTCAGAAGGGTGCTTTGCTTGTGCATGTGAAGTGCCTGTGGTTTTGCGACCGTACTGTGATTGTTATTCATACTCATCTATGCTAGTGCATAATGTCTTATCTTTATTTTGCTGCATAGACTTTGCTATCACTTTATCTATGGTATTGTGTCTGTTACAAGTCCTGGGTCTTGTGGCAGGTGTAGCCTGTTTAAATTGGGCTACCACTGGACTGACAGGAGCACCACTAAGAGTCCTTCCCTCCATCCCTCTGAGCGCTGCAAAAATGAGGCATGGACATCATTGTTATTAATCTGTGGCCACTGCAGTAGGGCTGCTGATGCCTTCGCTTGGCTTTACAGTATGGGCAGTTATTCTCTCTTCCTTCATTTGTCTGTCATTCTCACACCTGGATCATTGAAGGAAACACCAGAGCAAAACCTCTGAGAACGTGGTCGCGCTCTGCACTGTCAGGAATGGTGTGGGCTTCACTGTGGCTGTGAAGCCAAGGGAGTTCCCTGTGGCTGACAGAGTTTTGCCCCCATATCTACAGTTATGTAGTAAGGGATGAGAGGAGGAGAGATGTGAGTAGGAAGCAGGGCAGATGGATAGGAAGAAATGTTTAATTCTAGTGCCACTGGTTCTTATAAAGCAAAGTCTGTGCAGCTGCAGAGAAGAGCATTGAGGGGTGCAGGAACTGGTCTGAACCCTGCGAACTCTTTGTTATATGTTCTTGCCATGGGCTGGGGTATCCTCCTCGTCCTCCTCCTTGGAGGTGGGCACTACTGTGGATGAGCTGTCTCTGTCCTCACCAGAGCCATGGAGCAGAAGTAGCTGTGGATGCCAGAAGCCTGTTCTTGTTCTAAATAGCAAAGGGCTACAAAAGTTAACTTGAAAAAAATCCATCTCCATCCTAGAAACATGTACACATCTGGACGAGTAGTTATGAAGATTAATGTAATGCACAGGGTCAGAATTCCCACTGACATTTACTCAGTTTGTCCAAACAAGTTAGTGGAAACCTCCTGTGAATATGAACTGCACTCTGCAGTGCTGCACAGGCAATTAACATCTTGGATGCCAGTTCCTTGCAGACACATCTGTAAGACTTAGCCTTCAAGTGCTGTAAACTATAATACTGGGAGCAAAAAAACCAATATCATAGAGACAGTGTGTAAGTTTTAAGACTTAAGTACAGAAAAATAAGCAAAAAATGAAGTTATCCCTGTCCTGTGACCATACTTGGACCTAAAATCAGTCCTAATACATCCAAGTTTTGAAGGAAGATGGGAAATGCATGTCAGCCAGACTTGAGCAAAGCATTTCTCTGCGTTAATGATCAATGCCTACAATACTGAGAGGTGATGGTAGCTATGTGAGATTTGCCAAAAGGATATAGCCTCTTAAAGCATGGAAATTGATGGTGGTAACCTAGCCATAAAGCACTCGTTTCTGATGCTGAATGGTAACTGTTCTGTTTGAAAGCTGGCCGTGCTTCAGTTCAGACAATTGCTAAGGTGTTCTTGGATCCTTTGGGATGGTGAACATCACATAAAAACAAGCCGGTTTTGGGGTCCTATGAGCAAGTAACATGTGTGTTGATCTCAGTGTGCAGGTTTGGACTCAGCTGCTATAAGGTTATTGTTTGAATTTGGAAACAACATTATATTTGCTATACTATAAAATCAAGAATAATGCTTTATTTAGTGTCTAACTCCTTCCCAGTCCTTCCCAGCTTTGAGAATATTATCATCATTACAACAGTATGAGCTGCGTAATGCAGACTTTAAATCAGTGCAAAGGTGCTATGAACTAATGTGCATACTTCTATATGGGAAGAAATTGTATTGTCAGAGAGCATCTTCCTGCTGGTGTAATTCCAGGCACATTGCTGTTTTCAATAATGTAATGAGGATAATTGATGTTTTAAAATTGACAAGGTCAGGTTTTTTGGCAGCCATTTCTTTGGCAGCCAGCTCAGCAATATGAAGGATTGACACTTAACAGGGCAAAAATATCATGCTTCCAGGTCTGATAACAGCATGGGTACATCACTGAAATACAGTGCTGTTTAGTCAACTTCTTTGTCACAACATCTTTTAATTATGTTCTCTAACCAGGTGTGCCACATAGCAGGGTCAAACCTGAGTTGCATCACCAACTGTAAAATCCCAAAATTGCAGGTTTTGCCATGATGAGTTAATTGTGTGATATGCTACTATTATTATTCCAACTATTTTCTGTTAGGATGTGTGCAGGTTCACAGCGTGGAGTCAAGATGATTGTTTAGTGTATGTTAATGTCTGTAAGAAATACAGGTCCCAGTTTACCAGTTGTTCTGCCCACATTGAATGCTGAATCTCAGACAGGAATGTTTAGGGAGTTTTT
Organism: Falco punctatus; assembly: GCF_963210335.1. Taxonomy (NCBI): domain Eukaryota; kingdom Metazoa; phylum Chordata; class Aves; order Falconiformes; family Falconidae; genus Falco; species Falco punctatus. The sequence goes on from NC_137588.1 coordinate 46,601,824, forward strand.
TCTCGCATGGTGCAGAGCTGAGGGAAGATAACCTGTTTTTTCCACGTTCAGCATTTCCCACCCTGTGAGGTCCTAAATCATGCAGATGTAACTCCTGGCTCTGCAGCATTAACAGGAAGATAAGGTGGTAACAACTCATTTGTATCCCAAAATGCTATAAACCAGGAGCAGACCTCACCATTTGTGGGTGGCCTCTGATTAGAGGGGGACTTGAGGTGAGAATATCTGTACAGCTCTGACCCAGCAATCAGCAATGATTAGTAATAGTAAATCCTGCAAACCAAATAAGCATGGCAATAAGTATAGTCCCAGGTAGGAGCACTATGCATTTAATTTACAGTGTTTCTAATACATCTCTGAAATTAAATTATTTCCTGTTCTCTATCCAAGAAATCAACATGCATTTATGTATTTTTTGCACTTTTATGTTCAGGAGGGAAAGTAAGTACCCTGCTCTTGTTAGTGGAGATTACATAATTCGCAGCATTTTGGCTAATAAAACCAAGTTTATTTTATTTTTGCATGTTAATTTGATTCAGTGCTGAAGTCATTGAAGCAAATGTAGCAGCCCCAGTTACGTTCAGTTTAGGATCATGTTCTGAATGATGATGAAAAAAGAAGAAATGTGTTACACCACACTAAATAAAAGGAGGGATGGTGTAAGTGTATTGAACACTGAGTTTGCTTGTTTGATTTGTAAGCATATGGAATAGCCTGCCAGTTTCCTCAACTAAGTACATAAATTGCTTAAATCTTGGTTATGTGTTCTCTGTGTTTGCTGTTATCATTGGAAGCAGTTTTATCATACTTCAGTCCCCATGGTACTTTGGAAAGTTGTAGGAATGCAAAACTATCTGAAGGTCATTTGCAATCTTAGCTCCAGAAATTACTAGCTGCTGTCAGCTATTATAATAGTGTTGATATGCATCGTAATAGTTCTGCAGTGAAATGGGAGATGTATTGGAGGTATTTTGAAACAGAAGCAGAAAGTGTGGTTTTCATGCACAGGCAGAAAGACATTTCACTGTCAGCTCTGAACACGATCCCTCTATTACGATGAGACGCAATGACTCCTTAATGATGGAGGCTGCTGACAGTAAGACAGGCACTTGGGCATTTGTCTTCACCAAGGATTTCATAGGCAACTGGCAGATGTCCAGAGGTGTTCTGCTAGGGCCGCAGAATAGGCACATTGAGATAGCCTTGGGTTTATGCCAATTCAGTGCGTGGCAGTGGAGTAAGATTCACCAGAGAGGCTGTTCAACTTTGGGAGATTTTCAAGACCAGACTGGTTAAAGCCCCGAACAACCTGGTCTGATCTCATAGCTGACCTGTTTTGGTCAGGAGGTTGGAGTAGAGGACCTCCTGAGGTCCCTTTCAACGTGTATTGTCCTGTGATGATCTCCTGAGTAGGCTCTGCTTTCAAATGGAGGGATTGGGTGGAAGAGGAGACTGTTGGAAGCCCCCTCTGACCTTTGGATCCACACGAAGTTACTTGTACTGACATCAGAGGAGTTCATCCTGGGTATGCATCCATGTCACAGGCATTTTATAGTTACACCACGATAAATCCTAACCTACCTTCCATTTGAACTACTGAAGTCCCAGCTTGGGTGTCTCAGCTGTTGTAGGGGCAGCGTGTTACTGTGTCTTTTGAATTGTTGAGCCGGTAGCAGAGGGGATAGCTCAGGTCTGCTGGCCTCCAGCCACTCTGCTTGGCAAGCTGTGCTCAGCAATATGCACCCACCCTTCACAAGTTCTCCAGTGAGAGACAAAAATGTTTAATTGTTGCTCTTTTCCATCACAAACTCTTTGAACTTAGTGTGTATTGGCAGGAGACAGTGGAAGAGCAGAGAGCAGGTACCAATACACTTGTATCTGTAGGGCACTGCTAAGTAATCCTTAATAGTTGCAATTATTTTTGTCATTTAATTGTATTTTGTTACTTGGAATATGGAGGATAAGCTACAAATGCAACTTAGGACAGTTTCTGCATGAATGAATGTTTCCAGCTTGTTCAAAACTTGTTTTGAAGTCACTTACTAGGAAACATGTTTCTGGTTTCCAGTTGTATACTGGACAGTACTCGGAGGATTTCAGGTCAGTTCCTAATTGCATTTAATTACCATATTCAGGAAATTAACTATTTCTTAAGCATAGTCTTACACTGCTTGTCTGGTTGTGTTGAGACTGGTGTGTAATGGCCAGGGATTCTCCTTGAGAAATTCTAAATTTAATTTCGATGGGTCATGCTGTAGCCAAACTGGTGACACACCCTTCGATCTAACGTCTGGATTGCTTTGATGGAGAACTTCTGGTAGGCTTAAAATCAGTTTGTTCTCCTAAAATTTTGTATTGTTTCTTCTGTCAGACTTTAAACAATGTCTTAGTAATACCTTACCGCAAGAAAGTCAAAAGGAAAATTGATGCTTGGTTTTGTTAAGGATGTTTTGTGTTCTGAGGCACCGAATTGCACACATCACTGCATATGAGTGCACCACGTTATCTGCAGGTGGTGGTGAAAGGAGTGAATCAAAGCTACAATTAGTGCTGTAGGAACAGCTGGACCTCATAAGATCCGAAAAAGAAGATTCCTCTTAACTCAAATATATATCCTTGGAGAGCCATATGTGCATAGCTGTGAGGATTTTGGAAATGATGTGGTGCAATGACAGGGAGATGACTGGTAAATATTAATTGGGAGAGTGGCCCATGCCAAAAAATTCCTTGTGATCATGTTACCTTCTCTTCATGCAAAATAGTTACTGAGTTAGAGCAAAATACCGCAGTTTAATTTACCGTAACTATGTGGTCATTATACAATGACTTCAAGAGAAGCCATAGCTGCCTGGCAGCCCTTGGGCGTGCTGTTGTGTTGTGTTACCTCAGTGACAGCGAGGTGGTCAACACATGTCACCTTCAGCTGCAGAACTACTTTAATTCAGATTTCTACCTTTCATTCCCCAATGTACTTGGATTTTGAAATTTAAAAACTTCCCTGTTGAAAATGTCCCTATCTTTAGTTTTCAAATGTTAAAATTCTGATTTCGGTTGAAAACAACAGTATTTGAAAATCTGCTGAGCCCATGTGACTGAAACACATTTGACATCATCTGTTGCTCATGTGGTCTCTGATATTGGCCAGCATCAGCATTTTTAACAAGTGTTCTGATTTTCTAGTCCTTTTTAAACTTCAGAATTTAAAATATGAGCATCATGATAATAAAAATTGTTAAACAGATGCACATCATAGTCACTAGAAGTTTTAAATTTGAGATATTTGGTGCATCTAGGAAAATATCTGCCATTATTAAGCACCTTCAGAAAAAACCCAGAAGATTCCTCCATAAACACAAAAAACCTTAACTACATCATTTGTAAAGTTGATGTCTTTTCCAGGATAGGACAGCCACTATGTGGTTGAAGCCCAAGAAATACCAAAACCTGAGATGGGTGCACAGGGGCCGTCCATGGAGCATGGTGGTCACCCATAGGGCTGGTGGTAGAGACACCCAGCTGGGAGGAGGGCTACTCTCGTGAGGTGTAGTCTAGAGACAGTTCAGGTTCTCCTTGATAGTAACCTTAAGGGTGGTAGCTGGATCCCTGGGTCAGGGATCTAACAGTCCCTGACAGTGCAAAAATGCTTCTGATTAAAGTTAATTGGAACAAATTATTTTAATGTTGAGGATGAAATTTAGGATTAGAAGAAATACCAGAAAAGAGAAGACCCTGGAAAAATACCACTCATCTCCTCTTCCTTTAATGCTTTGAGTCCAGAGATTTATGGGGAAAACTTGCTCCCATGCTGAAAGCACGGGCAGTGTGTGCATATTGGGTAATCACAAACTTGCACATCAGCATTACTTAACCTCCAGGCAATGTGCGGTCAGTTTTCATTTTCGCTCTTAAAATTGTTTCCATTTAACGCCCTTAAGCAGCTCTATGAATTACAGTGCAGTAGAAAATGACCCTCAAATTGGCCTCCCTGATTATTCACTCCAATCGCTCAGCTCGGCATGGCAATGCGCTTTTAATGTGGCTGCCCATATGCCCCGCACATGCCTGCGCTCTGGCTCCTGGCAGGGTATGTTGTGATCTGCTGGCCTGTGCCAACTCACATATCTAAACGTTTTCATAAGGGGAACCCCTTTGTGTTAGTCATCTGGTTGTCAAACAAGACCTGGCTGCGATCCTGGACCTGGCACTAGATGAAATATGTGCACTTTAAACATTTCATACTTAAACTGATGGGAATGGGCAATTCCTCAGTACATTTTCTCAAGGTTTTTAAACAATAAATGTCAACCTAAGGGCAAAGCAAGACAGATTTCAGATTAAAGGGACGGGGTTTGCTCAACGTTTATAAATCCCTTAGTCCCAAATTCCTTCATGTTTCTTAAAACAACGAACAAGGAAAGGCTATGTCGGACGCAATGGGCACTTTTGTCAACACAACTTTTTCCTTTAGTAGCATGATAGAAAGATTTCAAAAATAGATTTTTTTCTGATGGATTCATGACTTGACATCCCATAGAGGATCTAGTATTCTTCCAAGCAAACCTAAAGGTTTGTGTTAGAAGACTAATAACACCCGTCAAAAGAACCTTTCATCCCCAAGATAACTAAAATATTCCTTTGTTTATTTTTTGCCCTTAATTACTTTTCCTGTCTTGGTTTAATCTGCAGAGCTGAAGCTTGTCAGCACCTATGGCCTTTTGTTTAGGGTAGATGACTTGGGAGCATGAATAAAAGCAATTTTCATGTAGTGTCTCCCTGTCATGACTGCTGCCTGAAGCTCATTGATTTTTCTTTCAAGAGACTGGATTCTATGCCCGTATAAATGGCACAAAACTTAATTTGCCTCAGTAGTTTTATATTCTTTAATACTGGAGACGAGGCTTCCTTCTTTAAGCCTGATGTTGTCACTTGTGATAAAAGTGTCTCATTTCTGTTGTGTCTCACTTTCCAAAGAAAAAAGGTCTCAGAAAGAATGATCATCTCGGAATGCTTGTCTTGATTTTGACTTAGTAAAATTTTAAGACTCTTTAAAATGTAAATTTTAACATTTACAGCTGAAGTGGGGAATTTTTCTGAGTAAGAAAATGAAGCTTCTATTTGGAAAATTAGTTCTCAGAAACAAACTTTTTTTTTTTTTGAGTAAAGTAATTTCTGGAAACGTCCTGCATATGCTTTCTATTGGAGTAAGCTGGCACTGCCACACAACAGAGGAGTTTCTCAGAAGGCTTCCAAGAAGCCTTGCTGTACCATCTCTTGGACAGGGCTATAGAGCCAGGTTCTCTCAGCCAGAGCGTGACTTGTAGACTTCATGCTTTGGGTTCTTGTCTTGTCCTTCACCTGTCTTGTCAGCTCAGGTGCAAGCCTGCGGGCTTGCAGACTCTTTTCTACTCTATAGTTATGCCTATATGACACCTGGCACAAGGAGCCCTGACTTCTCCTTTGTGCCTTCTTAGGTAGCATCTTAACACAAATAATACGGTTTAGTTTTTTTCTAGTGGCAGCAAGGGTTATGCTGTCATGTGTCTGGGTGGAGGGGGATGCTCTCAGGCAACTTCTAAAGCTTATGGCCAAGGTTCAGCCAGGTTTGACAGAAGGATGGTGACTGCTTTCTCTTGAGACCAGGTAGGACAGAGGCACGGCCAGTCCCACAGCTGTAGGAATGTTAGAACTTACAGTTGTGGGTGTTATTTTCTTGTAGAACAGGGAGCGCAGAGCTGTGTGAGTGCTGAGGAGCAGGGCTGGGGGCTGGGTGGGGGGGAAGGTGTTACACTGCTGTGTCCCTTACCTAGAAGAAGCTTCTGGGTAACTTGTGGTGTGGACTTCTCACCTTCATGCCATACACATTTTCTAAAATGATGGCCATAAACTTCATTTATGGAGAGCTCAGCTCAATATCACCAAATAATGCTCAAGTCAGTCACCTTTATTTCAGGATTTATGTCCATATCTTTTCCTTGCGTTTTTTGTCTTTTCACTGATAGTGAATCCTTCCAATTTATTGATGTAGATCACAACCACAAGAAGGTTTTTGCCTGTTTGCAGGCAGTTTTAGACAGTAGACAACTCGGTACCAGCAGCCAAACAGTACAGCAGCTCACAGGATCTGCAGCATTGCTTGTGTATGTAGGCTGTGAAAGTATGAATTTTTTGAAAGCCCAAACGATGAAGGTGTTGTATTCATCAATATTAATGTAAACCTGGCTTAGAAGGTGCAACAGTGGCTCAGCAATGGCCTTTTGCTTTCTCTAGTATCTCCACTTAATGTCATCTATTGATGTAATTGGACTTGTGTTGTCACCAGCCAACCATGAGCAGTCTAAACCTGGTTGCTATCACGCACGCTGCTGAGCAGCCCTCCAAAGTGAGCACTGCTGGCAGCTGCTCTTCTGCTATATGTGGCTAAAAAGAAGTGTGGAGAAGTGATTTTTCAAGTAATTAGGTGAACCTATTCAATCAGTTGGACCTGGTTTTTGATAACTCTCATTTAGAACTGATGTTTTATTCCCTCCCAATAAGTTGGACTGTACCTTCTGGTGGAACATCTCTCTAGCTGGCTCAAAGGCAGTAAAAGGGAGTAGGGAATGTAATCACATTTTATTGAATGAGAGAATTAATTGAATCTCTTTCAGAGGGAGAGGGTATCTTCCTACACCACAAGTTTGGTTTTTTTTTCTTTTTTTTTTCCTTCTTCTTTGCCTGTTGTAGTGCCTGCTAATCAGGACACTTTAAAACTGAAAGAGAACATAGTGGGAGGTGCAAGAGGATAAAATGGAATTAAAGGCAAGAGAGTACAGTGGGATTACGGATAGTAAAACAGGCTGTGTGCTGAGCACATTAGAAGGGGCACATCTGGAACAATGAGAGTAACAAAACTATCATTCCTGGTATGTTTACCTGTTCCTCTGTTATTTATCCCCAGTATTACATGCAGCGTGGTCTCCCCTGCAGGGTTAAAGATCACGATAACCTTCTGCACAGGCAGCAAACTACTCCATGTATGGGAAGTGGTACATGATTTTACTTATAGAACAAAGACATAGCACATTTTCTCACACATCAAAGAAAATCTGTCTACTGGCATCTGTTGTGGAGATGAAGTATTGGTACTTTAGCACTGCAGGCTGCTCTGGGACAGGAAGCTGAAGGATCTGTTTGTGAGGACTGTGTGCACAAAATGTGCTTGTGCCTATTAAGATTGTGGACTGTCAGGTTAAAAATACATATAGATACCTGTAATTCTGGTCCAGTTCTCATATAGAAAGACCTGAAGAATACATTCCCAGGATTGTCTGCTACATACTTGTTAACCAGCAGTCCTTCACATCAACATGGTGAGAGAAAAAAATAGGTATATATGTATTTAAACCAAGACTTGAAAAGGCGGTATTATAAAACTGGCTCATCCGTTACTTGGGCTGGAGGATCAGGGAAATGTGTCAGTACGCAGCAGTTTAGAAATTGTTGCGACTGTGTAGTTGCCTGGCTCTTTAACAATTTCACTGGGATATTTTCACTTGCAAGTTTGAGGACACTGATTTGTCCTCTTATTCTGTGCAAATCTGTTGAGGGCAGTTGTCTGTGTTGCTGTAATCCACCTGCCTCCTCAGACCTGAGCACAAACGTGTTTCTACAAAATGGAGGTGGATGCAGCCACTGATGTACTTATGTAGCACACCTTAAGCGTGGGAAGATACCTGTCAAGGAAACGGTAGTAAATATACAGGTGTCCTCGTTCCATTAGTTTTTTTCTGTTTCCCTCTCAGTCTTAATGTCCTTTAGTTCACACTGGCATCAGTTGATGCCAACAGAGGGAGAAGGTAACTCCTGGAAACACCATAAGATGCTTGGGTCACATGATGCATTTTCTTAATGCATGTGTAATCTATAATCAGATTTTATTTTTTTTTAAGACCTATTTGAGAATACTGCAGTGAGGACATTTTGCATTTGGGCAGTCAGAAGTTACTGTTTTAGAAACCTGCTGGAACGAAGATGTCAACAAAAGCTGTTGCAAAGCTGCGCTTTCACTTCACAGAACTTAGCGGAGATACATTCTTGGGTCTGGTTCATGTAGGCTTATTTCTCTGACTTCCACTTCGAATTTGGGAATCAAAGGCATTTTAAAATTCTAGGTCAAACTCATTAAAAAACACGGAATCTCACCCGGTTTCAGCTCCCCAAATCATGAGAAACAGTAAATCTCCTGCTCTGGTGTTGATACACCCACCCCATGATTTATAGATTTGTATTTGAAGCTTGGCCCAGAACTTCTCTGTCCAGAGTCAGCATTGCTCCAAAAGTTCATGACTTTTTTTCTAAATAAGCTTACGGATATGTGGGGTTTCAGTGACACACAGAACATGTCAGATTTCTGAGGAGATTGTAAAGATAGCACCCAGCTTTTGGAGTTAGGATTTTCCTAGCAGAAAGCTACGTCTCTGAGACTGAGCCCACCTGCCCGATCAAAGAAAGATGTTTTAGGGAAAAAAACCCAAACATCCCTTCCCTATTTCTCTAGTGTACAACGGCAGCACAGGGAGCCCTCTCCCTAGTCCCCACCGCCTCCTCCCCAGAGGAATGGGGGCTTTCCCGGAATTCCCGCCTGCCTGCGGTTTCTTAACCAGTCCTGCAAAAATGTATTTTTTATTGAATGTTATTCTAACCATAAAACTTTTAAGCTGTTCAAATACTTTCCTTTGTACCATAGACATCTGAGACTATTAGACGTTAACGAGTAAATGTACTTTTTTTTCAACTGCTTCAATCTGCTAAGTAGTTTTCTTTGGACTGATCTCCCCTAGCCTTGTACCAGAGGAAACATGCCTGTGATCTGATACTGTATCTCCTCAGTATCTGTCTCCTCAGATTGTAAATGCAGGTATGTTTTACTTTGAATTTAAAAAGGGACTTTATTTCATGGCAACTCATTTACTCACTCAAGATCCAGAGATGTTTGAAGCCAAGAGGTACTTTACTGATTCTCTTTGATTCCCGTATTAAGCCTATAAATCTTGCAGGAATAGAGCATATACTTTAGCAAGACTCAACCAAAAGATTTCAGGAGATGAATGTCACCCTTTTCCATAGTTATTTTAATAACTAATATAACCCGTTCTTTGACTCCTACCACCTCATGTCTACACTTACGTCACTAGTTTATATGCATTATTTACTTTTGCATTATTATTTGTATAATGGCCTCACCTACAGCTGGCCCCCTGTTGAATTGTGTCCTGAACTGCAAATAGCAAGAGACTGTTCCTGCCCCAGGTGGTTTATGAGAGGCAGAAAAAGCACTGGAAGAAGCAAGCAGTGTTATTGCGGTTTGCTGTATGAGGAAGTGAGACCCAAATTTGCTTAATTTGTTCTGGGTCTCATGGAAAAGCCTTTGTCTGACCTGGTAAATTACACACCTGAATCGGTTTGGAGGCACCTAAGTAAGTGACCTGATTTTCTGGTATGTTGAACTTCTCTAAAACAGGCTCTTTGCCTGGGATTTCTGGAAAGCTATCCTTTTATGGGATTAGGATGAGATCAGTTTTCTTGACCTGCTTTCAGCCCAGGCAGCCACATGTTCCCGTGGAATTCCTTCCCTTACAGTTGCTGGAGGCTTGCTTAACATACAGTGCATTTTCAGGTTAGAGAAGAAAGGTGTGTAACGCCACTTAATCTGCGCTGAGTAATTTTCAAAACTGAACAGCAAAACTAAAAATCTCAAATAATTTCTCAGAGGAGCATGAATGATGTGAGCCATTTTCTTACATGCAAGATATAAGATAAGGGATAAGAGATCGCAGACCCAACAGAACACTTGTTTTTGACCTGCAGCAAGGCAGCCAAGGTAGCTCTGCTCTGTCCTACTGTACAGAATGACTAGAGGTGACACCTTGGGCCTGTGTTCATTATTGATACAGGTTTTGTGTCTCTAAACATGCAGTAATGTTTCCTTACTATCAAAGGCAGCTCATATGTAGTGTAACCCAGGGCATGTAGTGTGGATTCTTTGTGGACATGAGTTGATTTCTCTAGACGTTAATGTAGGAGGGTTCTAGTTTCCACTGTATGTAGATAACAAATTCTTTAACATCTACCCCAATAAAAATGGAATATGTGTGCATTTAGCACCTGAGAAATTGTTATGCAAATGAGATACAGTAATTGACCAAATCAAAATATGCATTTATGTTACACTGGCTGCACCAAACTTAAAAGCCAGTACTCCTTTGAAAAAAATCATAGAATCATTTAGGTGGGAAATGACCTTTAAGATCATCAAGCCCAACCATTAACCCAGGACTAACATGTCCACCACTAAACCATATCGCTAAGCACCACATCTGTGTGTTTGTTTAAACACCTCCAGGGATGGTGATTCCACCACCACCCTGGGCAGCCTGTTCCAGGGCTTGACCACCCTTTTGGTGAAGAAATCTTTCCTAATAGCCAACCTAAACCTCCCCTGGTGCAACTTGAGGCCGTTTCCTCTTGTCCTGTCACTTGTTACCTGGAGGAGAAGAGACCGACCCCCCCTGCCTACAGCCCCTGTCAGGCAGCTGTGGGGAGCGATAAGGTCCCCCCGGAGCCTTCTCCAGACTAAACCCCCCCAGTTCCCCCCACCGCCCCTCCCAGCACTTGTGCCCCAGCCCCTTCCCCAGCCCCGTGCCCGGCTCTGGACACGCTCCAGCCCCTCCATGTCCCTCTGGCCGTGAGGGGCCCAAACCCCAACCCAGGGTTGGAGGGGCCAGCGGGATGTGACTCCATTCCCCACCGCTCTCTGGCCCGGCCACCCAGCCAGCTTTGACCCCAGCGCAGAGCCCCCCGGGCAGCCATGAGCAGCCGGTGGCTGCAGGAGAGGCTGTGGGAGACGGTGTCAGAGGCTTCACTAAGGCCCAGGACACACCAGCCACAGCCTCTCCCTCGCCCACCAGGCCGGGCAGCTGCTCCTAGCAGGAGATCGGGGCTGTCAGGCAGGGCCTGATCCCCTGGGTGTCCTGCACGTGCCGTGTGATGGTGCTGGGGATGATCTGCTCCATCACCTTCCCGGCACCGAGGTCGGGCTGACAGGGCTCTGGTTCCCTGGATCCTCCTTCATGTTATACTAGATTGCTGGATCCTCCAAATGTTATGAACTGTTCACACTTTCTCATCAGTGGTTTACTGTGTCCTCTTCTAACTGCAATTCGCAACTCTTTTTGACCAGAAATTAAGCTGAAGTGGGGACGGTGTTTTCTGTTCCCTGCTCGGTGTTCGAATGCACCTTTGCAGAGCAGGGGTACCTGTGCCAAAGTGATGCTCATGAGGTATCTCTCCAAATCAGGCATTTCTGTAATAGCAGGGGTGAAAGCATGTGTTTTCAGAAGTGACCGTTATGGATTACAGATACACTGGCAGGAACTGGGGGATTTTGTCTGAATGACCTAGCTCATTTGTAGCTGTGACAGAACAGAAACCAAAAATGAAAAATAAACAAAATTGTAAGTGAAAGTTTTGGAGAAGAGTACAGTTTCTGGCTATCACAGAGCTGGCTCAAATTATTGAAATAAGAGGCCTTAAGCTGAGTATGGGAGTTTGGTTTTACCCCAGAAATCCTGGAAGATTGTGAAGGTTGAAAGAACTTTAGCAGATGCTGTATGCAGTGTTAAATGGTGGCCATTCATTTTTTCTCAAAAATAGTACAGGTTTAAGCATGAAGACCAACCTTTTTCCAAGGGGATTTGCAGTAGAGGTCTAAAATTACACTTTAAAGGTCTTTTACAGTGTTAGGTTTTCATTCCTAACTTATTTTCAACAAAAGTTTTTAAATGTTGTGTAGGAAATCAGTACATTTCTAGCTTATCTGATTTGCATATGCAAACTCATCAATAACACCTGATGATTCACATGTGACATTTTTGCCACCTCTCCAGTGGGAAGTGTTTGAATTTTAACCATCCATATATTTACTCAACTGCTACCGTAACAGGTAGAAACAATTGCTTCCCCTTCAAACACGGGTGGTGTTGCCTGAAGAATGTTTACAGCAAGATTTTTAATTTCAAGCCCAACTATTAACAGTCAATAGCCTGTTACCACATCACCCTGACGCAGATCTTGACACGTAACCCTCGCAATTATTTTTCATCCCACAAATCTTAATATTTACTAGGCAGAATCAATCTCCAAACCGCAGAGAGTAATTTGCATTGTTGGTGGTATAAATTATGCGTTAGCTAAATGAAAATGTTAACCTTCCACTAATAAAATTATACAAACAGAACTCACACTTGAGCACGGGTCAAATACTTCTGGTTAATGCAAAAACGTTTTCCACCCTCACAAGATCGCAGCTCGGCAGGTGCTGGGTGCGAGTGCAAACCGTGGGACCTCTCTTGCACCGCCTCTCCCCAGCAGGGCAATTAACGCAGAAATAGGTCTCAATGAGCTGTGATTGTGTGAAGTCTCTGGGGCTGGAGAGTCACCAACAGTAATCCTCTGTGCAAAAGCTCCCCCTTATGGAAATGAAAAATACTAAACAATGCTTTTTTTCCCCCTCCTGAGTCAGACAGGACTAAGAGTTGATTAGGATGAAGTAACTTCTCGAGCCTACATAGTGTTTTGAGACTCAGTGTTTGAAATGCAGAGGATTTAAGGAATTCGCTTATGCTCCCCATGACACACGTGAATGCTGAAGGCACGTGTATGTGTTTATACTTGAAATTATTTGAGCTGCTTTCGAAGTTGGAATTTCTCGCAGCATTGTGGCAATGAGGAAGGGGAGGGAGACTCTTTGGGTAGCAAGCAGGACTAGGGCGTCACAGTAGGAGTTGTAGTTCTAGTCATGGGAGATAAATAATTTAGTTTTGGAATAGTTTTTATACCTGTTTCTGAGGACACACTACGATGTATATTTGGAGTTGCATCCTGATGGTGTAATTTCACCCGTGGCTAATAACAGTAAGAAGTTTCAAGTTGTTTGGACGAGAGATGCTGCTTGTAGGCTCCAATGTTACATAGGTGCTGTTGGTCATGCGTTGTTATATGGTCACTTCTCTGCTTAACAGTTCCCGATGAAACCTGTGCGAAAGCAGTTACGGCTCTGTGCTCATCCTGTTCTTGCATTCTCCACTAGCATGTCTGAATCCCAGCCGTAGCCTGTATAGACCTTTGCACTGACTTGACGGGACAGCTCTTGTGATTTGCAGACCTTTCCTGGTGTTGAAGAGCCACAGTCTGAGCTAATGGCAATCAGTATCATCCCACCAATGTTTGCTGCTTCAGAGAGATGCCCTCATGGCAGTGTGAATTGTTCTCGTGCAGGAATCTGAACAGAAATGTTCTTGCTTTTGCAAAACTGGTTCTCAGCTGGGTTAAGCTATTTAAATGGGGTTTGTTCAAGTAATACCTGAATGATCCACTTAGTGGGACTTTCACTGATGTTAGCGGGCCAACATCAGTGAAAATCAAATACACTCAGCAACTCACAGGATTTGACACTGGACCTAAGCATCTAGTAGGAGTGGGGAGATGGCTTGAATGAATTTGAAATATATTAAAGATATAGTATTAGTAATATCAAATAGTATTATTGGTATTAAGGATAATGAAAGGGGGAAACTACTGGAGGAGTGGACAGAAAAGCTGTTTCATCGTGGTAGCCTGGGGCAGCTGAAGACGGACAGCTAGCATGCACTGCAGTAGCACAAACTATACCCAGTCATTTTGACTGACTGGAGAGATGGACCAGTTGTTTTTGAGGGAGTATGTAAAGTGTATCAGTACAATACGAAAATCAAGAACATCGCGCTAAGCACTGCTGGCATAGGAGGAACATTGCTGAAACTGCAACATTTGAGAGCAGCAGTTAAAACTGAACTTCTCTTCAGGGTGACCTGAATATGTTCTACAGTATGAAGAACAGTTAAACCTGAAACTCAGGTTAAAAGTTCATTTTTCACCTTTCCTATGTCTACAGTGGCACGTGCAGTAAAAGCAGATTTGAGCGGTTTTTGTTAAAACAATGAAAAACCCACATTGGTGCTGGCTGCGTGCATTGTGTTATAGCTTTCTCACCCATTGCCTGAGCTCTCTTTTACTTGCCAAGTATCAAAAGAGATATTAATGCCAACCGTAAAATACTCACCAACATGCATGCTTGCCATTCCTTTATAGACATCGTTGAGTTTGTGCATAACAAACACTAGCTCTCTGATCCGGTCCGATCCCAGTGTGGTGTCTTCCACTGCAGAGTTGTCCCTCCTGGAAAAAAGGAGTATTCCCAGTATACACATCTTCACTTTGGTAAGGAATTAACTTGTGTACACCACAGAAAATACCTTGGACGAGGGAGTGAAAATTGCATTACTAGTTACTGCTGAAGCTCAGCCTGTTGAGCAGCCACAGAAGCAAGAACTACGCCAGGCTGTGGTGCTCACCTGCACCCATTTAAAGCTTTTTGGCTTGGACTAGGAACCACTAAAATTAGGCAAGTACGCTTCTGATCACTTCAGAAATACGAAGGCCAATAGCAGGGGCTGGGCTTAGCTGCCTGGAGGTGATGCGTGGATTGGTGTACTCAGGTATTAACCTGGTTATCCGAAGGTCCAGCAAAAGGCCAGCTAAGCCCTTAGTGCTGCCATGTCTGTAGCTGAAGGTGGGAAGAGAGCTGGAAGAGGTCAAATCATTTGTATGTGACTTCTAATCTATCTGATTTTCAATTTATTTTTTTAATTAAATGGTTTTATGACACTAAAACGTTTATAAACTTGCTTAAGATTTGCCAGCTGTTTTCTGTGCTGCAGAGATGGAAAAAGCTCTGACATTCCGAGCACTCTGCCTGCACAGTTTCGAAGCACAGTTTTCCCATTTTTATTTAACTTAGCTGCATTAATTGAAATACATGTATAAAATGTCTTCCAGGTTTGAGAATACTTTTGTTGTCAGTGTGATATGCTCTTTATGTTTTGTTTACTGGTATTTTAAAATGTATTTGTTTAGTTTGGGCCAATTTAAGTAAAACTTATTTGTAGATCTTATTCTCACTAGCACACAAAAAAATCTCAGACTTTTACAGTTGCGCCAGGTAATGCTTTGAGATATGGTTTATTTTGGAGGAGGGGAAGATAGTATAATACAGCTAGAGCCAAAATACATCTAATGCACATCTAGGATTCAGTTCAAGTTTTGATGGATAATTACTCTTCTCTAATCCTGCAGTAGTTTAGATGACTTTCAGTGTTACAGCGTGTGATGGAAGGAGAGACACTCCAGCATTGGTGTAATTCTTCATTTCTCCAAGCAGAGGCTGAAAAGCACGTTAATGCTGTAAATACGGCCAGGAGGTGGTTATCTGCATAAGCAGAGAGGTTATAGGTCTTGGGATTTCTGTGCCCAGGAGAGGTTTGTAGGGCAGGCCACGTGATGCTGAGGTACCCAGCCATGCCCGGTGCTCAGCTCCAACAGCATTCAAGTCAGGCTTATTATGCCTGACGTCTTCCCTCAGCACTAATCATTTTTCCATTTCAACAACGGCTGTTTACAGCAGCTGCTGCCTTATGTTTGGTTTGATCCTGGTCCAGATTTTGCAAGTGATTAAAATGCTGCTAATAAAGATATTTTAACTAGGATTTACATGTTGACTTGCCTTTTCCAGCTACAAAAGATCTTCCCACCACTGCTTTTCCTCATCTGCCCCGGTGTGGCTGGCTGGCTTGCGATTTCAGGGGTGACCTGGTAGTCCTCCATCCCCACAAGTGGAGCTTCAGCCAGCCTTTGCTGTCCTTCCTCTGGGAGCACCAGGGAGGTGTGGGGAACGGCTGGATTTTGGAAGAAATCCCGGTGCCCTTGTATGTGCACGATAGGGAGATTATCTTACACACATTCCCTTGTATGTTCCCTTGGTTTACCACATACTCAACTGATTTCTATTGGAATATTATAATTGCATTCATATGGTCTAATAGCAATGGCAGTTACAAAAATTCCCAGATAAAGCCCATGCTGTCGCCGAGGGCTTTGATGCAGCCGGTCTCCTCAGTTACACCCAGGCACTAGAATTACAGAACAAGAAAAGTTTCCTGCCCCCTCCCCCCCCCCCCCCCCCTTTTTTTTTTTTTAATCCTTTGGCTTAGAAACTAACAGGTTTGCAGCAGTAGTGATGGAGGTGCACGTGATTCTCGTCCTGTGCTCCCTTGCAACCCGTAAAACTGGACCACATGCTTGCAGAGCCTGGTGCACAGGGTGGAAGCGAGCCTTGACAGACTCTGGGTGCTGGGGTACCAGGAGTATCCCTTGCATGTGTTTGGGTGGGATCTGAAAGATGCCAAGGGCATGTTGGCAGGAGGGAGGAGAGCAGCAGAGGGTGCTCGCACTGCACCAGCCACAGTGGCCACAAGCCTGGGGAGAGGGTGTTGTGCAGGGTGAAGGAGGAGTGGGAGCTCCTCTGCATCACACCGAGCCACCTTCCCTTTCTCGCTGCTTTCAACTCAACCCCTCCCTCTGCAAATGTAAACGCTCCCTTCTGGGCTGGGGGGCAGAATAGGGTTTGACCTGGTGCCAGCATGCAGCAAAGGTATCGTGGGTTGGCATCTGCCATGACACTCGAGCAAACTGTCTACCTTGCAGGAGGTTGTGTGTGTAGGAGTGCGGAAGTGCACAATGTGACTCAGGCATTTTTAATTACTGATACAGAATAAAGCAAAGCTCATGGTGGGTTTTGTTCAGCTCTTCATTCATGCTTGTAACTGCAGGGTCATTCCATTGACTTGGCTTGAATGACCCTGAATATATAGCTACTGCTATAGAAATAAGAAGTGTGCTTCTGTTTGCTAAAGGCAAGGTAAAATTAATGAAAATGTAAGGAGAGAAAATTCTTTACAAGTAAAGGCTCAAAATACTGTTTAATTAACACATTGTTGATTTAACATTTATTGAAAATTCCTGCTGACATCTGCACACTTTGACAGACAAAGCACAAGGATTAAGATTTGGTTTCTGTGGCAGCTTATCTGCTCTTTTTATATCACCTCACATCTCCTTCCTCTCTTTCTTTTTGTCTGTCACACCCGTTTAGATTGTAAACCCTTTAATTCTGTTCTGCATATATCTGCAGCTTGGCTTGGTGGAGACCTGACTTGAATTATGTCTTGAACTGCTTATATGGTACTAATTACATTAATAATAATTGACTTCACTGGGCTTTGGATCAACCTCTGAAGGAATACATTTGCATCTCATTACTTACCCTGATGGAGTTCTGCATGTGTTCTTTCTGCAGATGATGGGGATTCTGGTCGGGGGCTCATCCAGGGACCAGCGGAGGACCCTGTGCAGTGGCTGCGGTGGTGAGTGATGTGGTTCCAGCCTGTGGTAGAGCTGGAGCAATGAGATCCCATTTTCCAGTGGATTTGTGCCGTGATGCTGATTGATGTTGCTGTCTGGAAGGTATGCTTCCAGCTGAAGGGTTTGTGGACAGTGTGAAACTTGTGAGGGATCTGTTCACCAAGGGATCTAGGCAAGGGATCTATTTTCCCCTTTCTCACAGTAGGGGCTCCATCCCTTAAATTCTTTGAATCACAGCTAAACATACAGACTAGCTCAAACAGATGTTTTAGGTTTGCTAGAGCAGGATTTGGTAGGCTGCTGTCAGCCTGTGTTGTTGAAGAGGTTAGCTTATCCGCATGTCTCCTCTTCTTTAAAAAACAATGACTCTGTCAATCCAGGTAAGGGATTAGTTGATTCAGTGTGTATTTTGTAGACATGGAATTGTTGGTCAGGTACTTATGCCTGCATTTGTTCTGTCTCAGTGAAATACTTTGGTCTCTGTTTCACCTTGTGTGTTGCGTGAGCCCCCTCAGTTACCAGTGGAGAAAAAAAGAGAGACTTTTATTCTTAGGGGACATAGACTCTTTGGGAATCAAGGTGCTGTAAAGTACATACACAACAGATAGTTTTGCAGTCAGTAATATCATCCATTAGTGTCAAAAAAAAGGCTGAAGGTCTTTTGTGTTTGGCTTGTAGAGTACGTACAGACTCTGCTCTTTGATATCCACATTGGTCCAGGGGGAAAACATGCTGGAAAAGAACCTTTGATTTCAACATTATGAAGGAAAATATGTATGTCTGTAGTTCCCAGGACAGAGTGAAAGCAGGGAAGTTGGGGGATATTAGGAACAAGAGATAAACAGATATAAGAGAAGGAAGAAAGAAATGTGAAGACAGAAATATTCAAGTATTTGCAATTTTTCTTTCCCTCAATTTATACCTAGAAACTACCCCAAAATCAAAGGGATGGCCTGAGAGTACATAAGAGATATTTAACCCATAGCAGAAGAGAATGATGAGTGACAGTGTTTGTGGGAAACTTCTGGGTAATGTTAAGCTGCCCAGGTATGAGTGTGAAGAACAGATACGCAGATATGTAGGAAACAACAGTAAGAAACAGCCATTAGTAAGATAGAAAGTAAATGAGAGCTTAAACACACCAAATGAGACTTTTTTTTTTTTCTCATGACTAAGAGAGAATTAATTCCTTTCTGCATTAAAGATCTGAATTTTGGCAAAGTTCCATTTTTTCATTCAAATGAGGACACAGCATCAGTTAGGGTCTATTCTGGAAACAAATCAAACCCTCTGTTAAAGGCCCTCTCCTGTCCTTTCTGGGTGCTCTCTGAAGGAATAGTTTAATCAGTGCTTCATGGACCCCGGGCAGTGGAAAATTTGTGCACTGTGTTGCCTATTGCATGATCAATATAATGAGATACTTAACTATATTAAACCTTTGCATGTGTTTTTAGCTATTACTAATTACAGACAGGGTAACTAAGTCTATGAAAAGTGTCCCAGCACCGGTTGTGTTGGTGTCTGGAGCCGAGACGTTAAATGCACAGATTATCCCTCTTTGGTTAGTTAAAAAACATTGCTTTATCTGGCCATCACCTCTTGTATCTTGATTTTCAAATTAGAATTATTCTAATAAAGTACACTGTGGTCCTGCCTGTTCCATATCTAACAGAAGATATATTAAGTCTGTATTTCATTACCTAACAATACCTTGACCTTATCATATGACAGTTGCTCGGTAATAATGTTTTGCCCCTCTTATCTCTAGTACATTCTCCAAAGGATCTTGATGTACTTTCAAATACAGTTAATTGAATCTAGCTGCCCTTTTGTGTGCTAAAATTGTATTAACAATCTTGTTACAAACATCAAAGAACCGTAAATTAAGTAGTGTTCCCCTAACCCACAAAATTTGTTGCAAAGAATGTTACAAAATGCAGATTTTAATATCACTGTGGCAAAATTTTCTAGCATGGTGCAGAATTCCTGCTGAAGCACAGGTAATGATGTGGATTAGCAATTTTAAAGGTGATTTAGATGGCAGCAGTGGTGACCACTGCCAGGACCAGTAAACTGTCACGTGAAAAAATCTAATACAATGGAAAATCTGTAGCAGCGCAGGTTTAGTGTGCCAAGCTTGAGGTCTTTTGATGCAGGGAATGAACTAGACTGTATTTCTTGATTACTTCTGTCTTCCAATTTTGAGTGCTTCTTCCTCTGCCTTTTTTTTTTTTTTTCTTCCTTGTTTGTGTAGACCAAAAGTCTTGGTCAGTGGCTCTCTCTTGTTTTATGTTTCTTTAGGGCTCTTGTGTTGAAACTTCTCCTGTTTGTGCTAGGTAAGGAATTTGTTTCCTTTCCCATTAAAATTTTCAGGTTTTTCAGTAAGGACATTCACTGAAATCTAAATCCTTTGAAAGTTGTTCATCAAGCAAACACTGTTCAGATGAGTTAAAATAATTCATTGGCAATTATAAGCACATGCAACATATTTACTGATAATATTAAGCAAAAATAATGTTAACAGGTTTTTATGCTTGAAATGGTTGAAAGAGGGCAAAGTGATTTAACTTTACAGAGGTTTATAAAGGTAAAAGGTTTTATCCCTGGCCAGTTTTAGTTTCAACATTCTAGGATTTCATAGAAAAAAAAACCCAACCAACCAAACAAAAAACTACCAAAACCACAAAGAAACCCACCCACCCACCCCCAGCCAGCTGTAATTAATGTACCACCTACTACCTTGGACTGCTCAGAGATTGTCCTGCAATGACTTGCATGGAAAAGCCCAAATTTTCAAGTTGGTATCATTATAAACTGGATCTTCAGCAGACTATTGCCAGCGTGAGACCTGTAACACACACTGTCTGGATCTAAATCATAGTTTGTCCACATTAATTGAGTTTCAGCTCCCAGACAGCAATGCTGGTGCTAAGCATGACAAGATGTGAAAGCCACTGACTTAATGCTGCTGTATTGCCTACCGATGATGGCCCAGCACATGCAGTCCTCCTCCTGTTGTGGAATATATTTGCAGTTTGCTCCTTATCCCAAACTGCTTGTGGGCCAGGGAGATGATGGTTATACTCTGGCTCCTGCTTCGGCTGTAGTTCATGACCTCTTGTTTTCAAATTTCATAAAGTATAGCAAAGTGACAGCAAAACACAAGACGTGTATCTTGCAAGCCAATCTCCTGGTCTCTCGTTGCAAGCCTGTTTCAGCCAAGCGTGCTGCCAGTAGAGTGCCTGTAATCTATGGTGTATGTCTGGGGTTTGATGAGAAAATGTAATTCTATAGCCTCTGTGTGCTGATACGAATTCTCCTGCCTGTGTGGTATGATGTGAGACCACAGCCAATATTTTATGATGCAGTCCTCCGACAGCAAGCTAGTAAGTGAGTCATTTCCTACCGTCCTTTACAATTATACTCTGTGCATTATGGGCAACTCCTTATATATGGTCACTAAGATATAAGGACGTAGTTCAGTAGTAAGTGCAGAAAGATTTTAATCCTCTCTCCGAGTAGATTTGGAAGGTAATATTTTGACAATGTATTTTATCTCCCTTTTATGAATCGGGCTTTATCGCTGCATTCACCTCGTCTGTGGGCATGCCTTTGAGGCCAAATTTGTCAATTGTTTGCACTGTCCTGCTGCAGGAGTGCCCTAGAGAGCATCTCCGTAGCACTCCATCTGTTACATCCTCAGGGGGAATATGAGAGCATCCTGCCCTTAAAGTGACCTCTGGACACCTCTGCGTGTGATGTGCCAGACCTGCTCTTGGGGGCACTCCAGGCAAGGAGATGGCTACCTGGCCCAAGAGGCCAACCCGCAGCACCTGAGCCGGGGAGGGTGCCTCTGCAGCCGCACTCTCACGAAGGGGTGGCTTTTCAAACTATTCCCAGCAGATTTAGCATCTGCTGCAATATCTCTCTTGCATGCTTTTGAGAGCTGCCACAAGAGCTCTGAGGAAATTATACCTTTCTTCATCTGGAGGAGGTATGGATAGTTGTGATGAGATCATGGTGAGAAGGCAGCTGCAGAGAAGAGTGACCAGGGATAGATACGGGAACGGAAACAAAGCTGTATGGTGGGGAAGGAGGCTGAGTGGGAACATGTCTTGTAGGATAGAAACACTTCTATGTAGCATTGACAAGGAAGCTGCACCCAGACAGCCTGTTGTAATGCGGAAGCATGTCATTTTTGCAGACTAGGGTTGTGCATCTCATCGTCTGGTGGAAAACACAGAGATCTTCAGCCCTGAGAGCACCCTTGGTGTCAAAGCGCACACTAGGTAGAGTGGCAGGCTGCCTAGCTGGGACCACTGCCTAGCAGCAGGACACTTCCTTTGCAGGGCCTAACACCAAGTTCTTCTGGGCCCCAGTTCACCAGCTGTCCTCTAGCTAGCTGTGGAGCTCCAGCTAGCAGGGGTGAAACTAGACATTTTTCAGGTGAGCTGGTGATCTTCTGCCTGGAGCAAGCCGCTATATGCCTACTTGTGTTTGCTGCTCATCTGACATAGGACCATGAGTTGTAAATGGTCCTTGATTCCTTCAGTAGAGTCTCCTGCTATCACTGGCAGACTTGGGAGAGAGCACCAGTGAGTCCATTTTGGGGTTGGTGAGCTTCAGGCTCTGTGGGGGCAGGTGGGGGTCTCACATACCAGGGAGCATGGAGTGGGACAGCTGTGGGGTAGGAGCATCCCTAAGAGCATCCCGGTTCACAGGGAGCTTGGTCAGTTGTGGTGCGCTGCCGCCGTTGTTGGGTCATGCTGAAGGAGCAGATGGGGCTGCTCTGTTCGGGCTCTGTTACCACAATAGCCCTGAGCTGCAGATCGCTTCAGCAGACCCCCTAGGCAAACCACGGTTGATTATTCAGCATGATTTACCCCCACCAGCAATCTGTGTAATAGTTCATTGGTCATCATGGAAATGTGTGATTTTAAGGTACAGAACAATGCAAAATTTGTTCTTACAGTGTAAGTCGATTTCCATGTACAAAACCTTCGCTACTAGTGCGACAATATATAAGCCTGTAGCTAGTGGAAATCACATGCTGTTATGAGACTATGATAGATTTATGCCATTTGAACAATGGAAGTCTGTTGTTTCGATGATATGATATATGCTGAAAGTTTTCAGACTATATATTTAAATAGAAAATGTTTCAAAGCTCTGATATATGCAATAGAAGACTCATTATGCTGTATAGATTTGTACTCTCAATAGTCTGATATGATTGCACCTCTACATCATCTACTGCCGTCTGTCAGTGCCTGCTAGAGTGCAAGGAGCTTGTAACTAATACAGCACGTGAAGGATAACATCTAGGAGGGGAGTATGGGATTTTATGCTGATTGACTGGAATGCAGCATGAGGCTAAGTGTGCTACAGCGAGGGGACACAATTGTAAAAGGCTTTTAACTTTGCCTGTGAGTCGGGACAGATTTGTACACCCCAGCTTTCGTACATAGAAATGTTCATTCCTATTTGGGCTTGCAACATCTCAATTTTTTATTTTTTATAATTATCATACCACATCTAACCTTTTCTTTGTGTTCTACAAAATACTGCAATGGTTTACCTTAAATAACAAATTTGCTTAATGAAAAGCCTGAGCTCTTGCTTCTAAATCCCATTCAAACTGCTGTCTCACTAAGGTAGATCAGAGGTGAGGACCTTGCAAAAAAGCTGGATTTCACTTTTTAGTGTTACTGAAAATCAAGAAACTCAGTCCCTGCATGAATGGAGTGGGTTGTGGGTGAGCAAGCCCCACAGCTGGAAACCAAGCAATGGAGAAGGATTTTGCATTTCTGCAATAGATGCGGGTACCTGGCATCTGGCAGCTGATCCCACATCTTTACATCTTTACAACCTTTAGGTTTGTAAAGCAAATGCTGTTTTCTGTCACGTCCAAAATAACTGTAATGGGGTGTCTCAAAATGCAGATTTATGCATCCTGGTGCAGATGTGAGGAGGTTGTGCATCTACCCGTTGCGTGCAGGCACAACTGCCCTTGTGTGCGCACACCGAACTCCTGCCTGGGGGCTGAGCAATTGCAAGGAGAAAGTGCAAAAGAGAAAGAGAGGAGAAGCTGCATGAGAACTTGGAGGTTGTCTGTGCAGCAGGGGTGATTCTGATGTGGGCAAAAAGTTCTGCAGTTCTAGACCTCCTTTTTAATATTCTTACATATCAAAAGATTTCAAAATGTTGACAAGAGACTGTATTTTTCTAAATCACTCCCAAACACATTACAGTATTTTCTAACCCTACCCGTGGTCTAAAATTTGTAGGTTTTAAACACTACCTTTTTTTTGGGTGTATTTAATTTACTTTATGGCTTACCATCTGAATTTGAAAACTTCCAAGCTGCAATAAGTGAAACGGCATTTTCTCTGTTCTGGATCTGTAGCAGAGAAGCTTTTATAATTTACTTTCCCCTACGTGTTTGCTTCCCTTAATACTTGATTATATGAGTTTATTCATCTGGTTGCTTATACTGCTTATACGTTGGATAAATGGAAAAAGAAAACCCCACCACCCAGCATATTTGTTTAAAAATTATATGTATAAATAAAGGCAATTGCCTAAGTTGGTAATAGTTTCAAGAGTCACAATTCAGCCATTCTGTGTCTCAGTTTGCTTACCTGTAAAAGAAATAGAGCAGCTATTTACTATCTCAGGAACTGCTGCTGAGATTTAGCATACTGATTGATGTGCATAAAGTATTTCAGGATCCTTGGAGAAAGATCACTCTATTATTTTTTTTAATAGACCAATTCTAGAGAGACTTGACAGTCTCCCAGAACAAGAAGAAATTCTTGGCAGATACCTTGGGAGCTTGGTGCAGAACTTGTTTCTTTTTACTGGTCAGTCTTAATGAGAGTCTAGATCAGGGCTGCAGGTTGTTCGCAGGCTGATCTATGGCCATGATGTCATGCTTCAGCTGGGACATATTTTACAGAGGATTGTACCTGTCACTTCCATCACGTTTCTAGGGTTCCTGTAATTATGCACGAGGGCAGTAATAAGCACGTTTAAGCAGCAGTGAGCTAAGCCTGGCGCATCAGGGCAGCTGTTCTCGTGCACCTGATGGCACGCAGGGCTGTAGCTGTAGTGGTGTTTGCCCAAACAGGCTGTGTCTTGCAGCTTGTCTCCTTGACTCGGGAGGTAGTGCTAGCTGAAAATCTGGCCTGTGACTCCATTTTAGTGATGCAAACAATTTTCATGTTCACAAGTGGCTAGACAGGCTCTGCCACCATAGCACATCTGGGGAAATGCAAGATATTGTGAGAATATGTAGATGAGAGACTGTTGAGCATTGCTTGGGCACCCTAAAAAGGAGTGTTATTAATAGGTTTCATCGGAAAGTATTCATCATGTTTTAAACATAATTTAAAAAAAACCAAACATATTCCAGATTCAGTGTAATTTTTAATTGTATGTTTTCTCATTTCATTGGGAAAAAAACCTCCAAAATCTAAAAATTACTTATTTCACTGTGAACACAACTCAAATATTTGTAGTGACAAAAATTACTGACCTGAAAGGTCCTGAACTCCAAAATGGTAAGCAAACCTCCCCAAAATTCATGTAAGAAAAAAGCTAGAAGGTAAGCTGACCAGTATGTATGTGTCTCTGTTTTGCTAGGGCAGTGGTAGGGACTAACGCCAGACCCCCGCATCACAGGTGAGGAGCCATTGTACTTGGGCTTTGTTTCCTCCATTTGTTGGGGTGGTGCTCGGCCGTGCAGTAGGGGTGGCTGCAGACCAGTGAGCAAAGCCACTGCTTGTGAGGGGGAGACAGACCCAGCCCTCTGTCCAACAAGAACTGACTCAAAGCAGCTAAACTATGAGCACACAAATTGGAATTTTTTAATGTTCCTGCTCTGAGCAGGGTAGAAAAGTGTCCCAAGTTTCCACATTTCATGTTGTGCATGGGCACCCTTTCACTGTCCCACAGGCAGAGGGCTGGATGGCTCCTGTACCTCTTGTGATCTTTCCCAAGGCAGTTCCCTGACACTCTTGATTTCAAGGACTGATGCTTCTTGTCCTTAAACTCAAACTAGGGAGTTTGAAACAGTCTCGGTCTTTTAGCACTGTCCTTACTTGCTCTAATGTAGGTGAGGAGGGAATCAAACCCGAAAAGAACACTTGGATTTGGGTCAGAAGTGTGGAGCTCGGGTGATGGCTCAGGTCCCTGTCTAGGTCTCGCCAAGTAAAGACAGCAGACAGGTATATATGCAATGAGTTGCATTTTCATCAGTGAAATAATATGTACTGTATCTAGTGAGCTTGGGTACAATCTGACCGGGAGAGCTGCCAGCATGGATTGCCTATTTCATTGCATGACACTGTCTAATTTCATTTTATTTATTACCCCGTGTAGCACCTATAACAACAACGTCTGGGCGATGACAGAACAATCATTCTAACAAAACACACCATACAGTTTTTATATCCTTTGAGACTTGTACTGGCAACTTTGCGAGACGCAACGTTGAATGAGGGAGCCCAGTGCTCTGACCCAGTCTGGCGGTCTCGGTGATGGACAAGCTGTGTGGCTGGGGCAGGGGCTCTGCTCTGCTCACCTTCATCCCATGTGCCAGAGCATTGCTTCACGTCTGCTTGGGCACTAGGTCATCCCTCTGATGCAGAGGACCAGGACTCAAAGCAGCTCAAAGAGCTGACCAGGTTTCCCTCCTCTACAAGCTATAGCAGAATTCCCAGGGGACGCACAGGAACTGTGTGATTTCCCTGAGTGTTCACCTACAGCAAGCGTATTACACCCTAAAAAAATGCCAGCTGTCGCACAGACCTGCAGCCCTGGAGAAGCACCCAACCTTTGCTGCACTATTTCTTTTGAATGTTATAGCTGTGCTATTTCTTCTTTTGCTGCACATCTGGTAGCTGCACCGATAGGCTTACCCTTCAGACCATTCATTTTTGTCAAAATCCACCTGCACTCCCTTCTTAATTTTGGTTTTGGTCCATTGCACATGAAAAGCTTCAAAAATAAAGGCTATAAAGTTTTTAAGAACCAAGGATATAATTCTTAGTTAATACCCATTTTCAGTACTTTTTTTTTCTTTCTCAAAAGTCTGCGGGGAACTAACAGTTTTAGGATCACACAGAGGAATTTTAGACTAGAAACATTCAGTCTGAATGCATCTGACTGTGACTGCCCATGCTATTCAAGACTGGGAATAGATCTGAGGACCTTTAGATCCCACTCTTTTTGCAATAATCGGAAACAGTTTTACCGTAGAGTTGCTAAAAATGACCTCCTGGATTGCTCCTAGCCTGTCACTTGAAGGTCCATTACAGCTTTTCTCCTTCAATACTTTAAAATATTTTGAATTAAATTACTTAGTCATAAGCCAACATGTGAAAAAGATAGAAAAGACAATGCCTTAGTGAAACAAGGAGTATAAAAGGTGACTTGGGGGAACAGGATGTGTAGTGAGACTGGCTGACCTTGTTCTCATCTTTTAAGCGCCATTTAAACGTCTGAGATCTTTACAATTATTGCTTTCCCAAGCCTGTGTGAATCAGCAGTGTGTTGCAACCCTTCGTTTACAGAAATGAAAGCTAGATTTTCCAAGCAGCTCGTCTTTCACTCGGGAACATGAGAAAGGGGCGAGATTCCCAAAAATGCTCGGCAGCCTTCTCAGAGCCATGTGTGACGGCGAGCCTCGGACCCATCGTACTGACTTCACGCGCATGGATCCTGCTGAAGCAGGGGAAATTTGAGCTGAGCTGTGTTGAAAATCTGTCCAACTCAAGCATTTTAAAGATATTTAGGCCTTGTTCCACTCAGTATTGCAAGACTTAAGTGAGGCGGGCTGCAGGTTTAAATTCCCTTGAAACTGGTGGCAGGGAGACATTGAGGCATGTCCTGAAATATCCCTGCTCTGCATCTTCGTTATGTATCTTTAAAATCAGACTGGAGATTATTTGCCTTCAATTCCACAGACTCAAGTTAGTAGTTTTAATTGCAAGACTATTTCATTTCCCCATAGCTAGCCACAAAATAAAATAATGAGATGAGAAGAAAGAAAGATTATTCTCTTTACAAATTCCTTAAAATATATGAATATGGCAATGCATTTCTGTAAGGCTGGGCTGTGACCTATTCTGCTGTGCTTCTATGAGATAAGCTGTTCTAACAACTTGTCTTGGATTTTGGTTTCTGACTGAAAGCCTAGCCTTTTTGGTTGGAAAAGATAATATCCTAAACATATGTCTGATGATTGATTCCTCTGCATGTGCGTTCAGTGTGTGCAATGCTCTCTTAAGGGAACAAACACTGCTGTGGTTGAGTCAGCAGGATGGGAACACTCATTTAATCAGTGTTTTTTAGTCAATATTTACTAGTAAGACAAAACAACTTTTTGCTCTGTGGGAAATACAACATTGTATTTTCTAATATAACAGCTTACGGAGAAAATGTTTAGTTTAACCCATTAGAGGTTCTTCTAATGCATCACTAATACAGACAAAACTTGGTTTCTTTCAATTATCATTTAAATTTGATCTACTATTAATATTTCTCTAGAATTTTTCCAGTGAATTGTTTCTAATCATCATCAGTGAGTTTTACTTCATCTTAATGATCTGGCTGCTTCATTAACACGTGATAGTGTTTCGTTCATGTGGCCAGACAAATTCTAGTTAGAGCATGGACTGCTTGTAGAGCCGTAGGGTGTGTTTTCCAAAACATTTAATCTTGCAGAGATCATTTGAACACCTATCCTCTGTTCCTGAACGGGCAGGAAACCTCTATTGCCTTTTAGACTTATTTCTTAATTTCATCTACTGTTTTTGCAAAAAAAAAAAGCAATGATAGGAGAATATTCAAAATACGGTTTTTAAGCCCAAGAGCTATGCTGGTAGCTCATGGACATACACTGCCCTTGCCTGAGAATATCAGAGGCATTGGTTATCCACAACTCCCTTTTGTTTTCACAAGACTTGCAAATTTTAAGGGTCTTGGAATGTGTCAGACTGCACCGTGGTTCAGCTATAGCGTGGGGGCTGGGGAAAGGTGGAAAAAGAGCGACACAGGCCAGTTTGTGTTCAGTTCAGTCGTGTGTCTCTCCTTCGGGCATACATATGTGTGCCCTGCGCATGCTGCATCATTGTGAGCGGGATCTTTCCCCTTCCCTGGCCTTCCTTCTGATGTGAAAGCCATCCTGGTGGAGCCCTCAGGCTGTCTCTGTGGGGAAACGGAACAGCTTAGCCCTTCTGTAGAAAAATAATAAATCTTGAAATCAAGGTTAGGCCTGGGAATTAATATTAAATGTGAAAACACACTGGGCGAGCCAACAGTTTTTTGGATTCTTCAGTCTAATCTTGGGATTTTTACAGCCGGTTACATTCTGTAAAGCATCCCCGTGATGCGTAGTGTGCAACTGCAAAGCAAGGAAAGAGGTGTTTTCAGACTAGTGGTAAGGATGCTGAAATGAATTGGGATGCGAAAACATGAGTCCCCTGTAAGCAGTGGTGTTTGTATCTGTGAGCGTGTGTGTGTCACCCAGGGTTGCTATTGTCTTCTGGATCTGGGGAAACCTCACCCGAGTGCTGCAGAGGAGTGGGTAATTGGGCAAAACAATGGCAAGGCCACAGAAACAAGCGATTCGTGCTCTTGGGGAGCACAAGTCAAGTCATTCTTGTCATCAGACATCCCAGTCACCTGCTGGGATACCTGGGGGAAAAATTAGGGTAGCAAAACACATATTGTTTCTTTTGTTAGAAGTGCCAAGTTCGGTGGAGATGAATTGGCCATCTGTTCCACTCCCAGTGACGTTCTGGCAAGCTGTAAAGCTCATTTTTATACATTGCCACTTTCCATCAATGCTAACAAAAGTCAGAGGGAATTGTTTGGTTTTTTCCTTAGAACATTCTTTCTTTTGACAATGTGCAACCAAGAGCCTTTTCCGCAAAGTTTTGTTCTCCCTCTGGCCTCTCCATGTTTGCACAAGACATTCAGGTACCTTATCTCCAAGTAAGAGAGTAATCAGACACCTATTTAAGCTTGAAACTCAAACCTCTCAATGGACTGCCCAACAAAGAGCTCTTGTCCAAGCAAACACTGTTCATCCTGGTGTCAGTTCTTTAGCTGATACAGTCCCTGGCTCTGTGCACGCTTCGTCTTGTAGGACAGTCCACATCTCTCCATTATGGTTAGGGTCACGACCTTCTCCCACTGTTTTCCTTTCATGGCACAGATGACACACTGTGGTCATTAGTTACATCCTAATTGACTGCCGTGGGCCGCAGAGGTATCCTCTAACACGCTTCTGAAGCTGCAGTCTCCCCCTGCGTCTGGATGCTCGAGCTCTTCTTGCATCTGATAAAGTGCATCTGATTCCACGCGCTAATCATCGTCACCCAGGGTGGTTTTATCAATGTGGGAATGTGGAATTCAGCCGGTGTGCAGCATATCTTATATAACATTATATATCATATGAAGATGTGTAAATCTTACGCTGCTGAGCTCGTGTTTATGGTTTTCAAGAGAGTCAGTAACACTTGGCTCTGGCACACACAACTGTCTCACTGAGGTCCCACCTTTCCCCTGGCTGCTCGAGGGTAGGGTGAGGTTGTTGGGGAGACAGAGGGGAGAGAAGTGACTCTATAGTCTCTGAAAAGATGAAGCTCCCTCCTGTCTGGAGAAAAGGATTTGTATATATTCAGATTTTCCAAATTCCTGTAAATAGTTTTAATAATAATTCTTTACAGTATTTTTCCTTTCCTGAATGACTGTTTCTGAACACAGGCCAGAATGAATTCTCCTGTGTTAGGTTTTCTGTACGTACGTACTTTGAAATACCATTTTACTAAACAAAATTGCACCTTTAAAAGATGTTTCTGAGCTGTGTAAACTTGTTAATGAAGTCTCACTTCATTCAGTTTGATATTCTTTTAATATTGCAGACAGAACGAAATCAAACACTGCTTTGGTTCCAAAGTGACTTCTTGCTGTTATGAAAAATACAGATAAAATTGCATTTGAATTTTCCCGCCAGATAGTTTTCTTAGATATACTTAGCTATAAGGCTGTAGGAATTATCTTCTTTTCAAAAAAAACCTGTAACAGTAGCAGGTTTGTGTTTTGTTGAAGTCTTTCCAGAGTTTCTATTCCAGCTCCCTTTCCTCAGCATGGCTATCCCATGTCCTGGCTGCGGTCTTCTGGTGGTACAGGTGGCAAGTGATGGGGACAGTCAGGTGAGCTCTGGGGAGCCAGCTCTGCCCTGATGGGTGCTTTGTGGAGCCTGAAGCCCCCCAAAAGCCTACCGTGCTCTGTCATGCTAACTGTGACAGCAGCAGCAGAGCCTGGTTTGCTGTCAAAAGACTGTTAAGTGTAGTAAGCAGCACCAAACAAATGTCCTGTGACAACTGTCAGGCCATTAAATTATAGAATAAATAACCCCAGCCTATTTAGATACCTAATTAGCTTCTGTATGATTACTGGAGTATGAAATAATACTTGGGTGCTGGAAAGGAGCCAGGGAATGTTTATTTACCCCTCCCACCGCTGTGTGGATTGCTGCTGGCAGGTAACTAAATCCAATAATTACTAGCAGGGGAAAAAAAAAAAAAGGCATGTCTGCTGTTCTCGCTCCAAATTGATGACAATTCAACAGAAGAAGGGAGGTGAAAGAAAGACTTGGAAACCAGAAGAATTTGAAACTCTCAGCTTTAGACACAGCCCCCTTCTTCCTGCAGCATGTCTCCTGGAGAGGTGTGGGGGGGGAGGTGCTCTGCAGGAAGAAGGGGACCCTGCCACCTGCAGCACAGGGTGCAGCGCAGAGGAGTGGAGCTGGGCATGCTTTGTTGTAATTTTATCTAAAGATAGCCTATCTATTTTGAAATGAGTTGCAGACTCCTGTGGCTTAGTTTTTCCCTTCACATGCCTGTGGCTCCATGGCTTTGATGCTCTTCACGATTGATACCAGTGAAAGAAATGTAATTGAGCCCCTTAAGCTTAGTTTTGTGGTCTGGTTTTGTGTGTATGTGAGAAAATAAGGAGACAACCTGTGATGCTTACTTTGTGTCTATCCATTAGAAAAAAACTAGCTCTGGGACGCTTGAAACTCGCCTGGCATTAATGAACATCAAGAAGTCATGCCAGAGCATGGCTGGTAACGCACCAAAAGTACCCAGGTTTGTGTTTCACCCTGTAAGTTTCCTAGAGCTGATCACGAGGAGCTGAGCCCGGCCAGCAGCTGCAGTGCAGATCTCGGAGCTGAAACACAACACTGACAGCAAAATGAAGCCCAATGGGTGGTAGAGAAAATCACCGCAGAGGAGAAGGACTCCTCCAGAAAGCCTGCTGGTGTGTAATACGGACCTGCCTGCTTGCATTATTTACACCGGGGGCTTTGGCTGAGACTCGTGTTAAAGGCAGGACCATGCAGAGCTGCTGATGCTGCGGTCACTCCGATCTTGGTGTGTCCTGTGGGAGGAAATGTCCTTTTCTAAGCTGCTGTGTAGCCAGGAGAGAAGCTGTGCTTGCCTCTCTTGCCCAAGGTAGGCTGGGGCAGTGTGACATGCCATGCTCCCTGCCCTGCTCCAGCTGAACGCGTAGTGCCCAAGGTGCTCCATCTCCCGGTGCTACTGCTGCGTAGTTTCAGAACCTGGTTTTGTCAAAATGATTTGTGTGACAGCACCTAAGGCTGCATAAGGAGGCTGGGGAAAGGGCTCCGGAGGGTGATACTGGTCTCAGGTCTGGTGCCATTGCTGTCTGCTAGCGGCTAAGGGCAGGAACGGCGGAGCTCAGAGCCTCCGCAGGATGGCACATCCCTTCAGGAGCTGTTGCCTCCCTGCCCCTTCCCACCCTGAGCAATTACCTGTCTCTCGAGGCTTCACCCCTTGTATTTTTCTCACAACCTCCTGATAAGCAAATGCGGTGCTGGGAGTGACAAGGTGGAGACAGCTTTTAACTGTGGCGGGGGAGGGGAATTGAGGAGTGCAAAAAATTTACTGTCCTGTTCATCACTTTTTAGTGTGGTTACAGGCATACACACATGTCCGTGTTTTGTAAGGAAACAAGCCCCACGTGTTAATTCTCTCCCCCAAATCTATGGAAGGCAAACTCCAACTGTGGTAGTAAATTACGTGCAGACACATGACACAGGTATATTGTTGGGCTAGGATTTTTCCACTCTGTGCATTTAATTTGACTCAACAGTGTCGCCCCAGTTTCTGCAGATTCCACACTCTCAATCATTTCTATTACTCCCATAAGGAGAGAATTTTGCTTTATTTCTTTCTTGTGTGCTTGCACCTGCTGTGTTTTATTGTCCTCTTTAACCCTTTCACAGCACGGGTATATTCTCTCAAAGTAACATGCGGTTGATGGCTGTCTTGCCGTGCTGCGGTAGGTAAGGGCCATTTGGTGGCTTAATGGGAAGATGCAGCAGGGAGGGGAGGCTCGGGAGGAAGAAGAGGGGAGGCAGAGCAATCCGTGGTGTTGTGTACATTGGTGCCCTTCTGGTGATCCAACCCTGTGGTCTAGAAACGTGGTTTCAGCTTTTGCTTTGAAATATGTCATGAGAAGTACTGCCAATACATACCGTATTCCTCTTGTCAAGCACTTGAGTCATTCTCCCATAGTCTAAGAGCTGTAAGAATTACATCTTTGGACAAGGGTATTTGACAGTTAGTTTGCAAATCGGATTCATATTTCAAAAACAAGAAGGAAGTAGGCTGGGGGTTGGTCGCCACACCAGTGTGTTCATATTCTTTTAGGTTTTTTGTCTGCTTTGCCATCCAGTTGGAAAATAATTTCAATAGCCCAGGTTTGACATTATCTTTTCTAACGAACCTATAAAGTTGTGCAAACAACTTTCTGAGATTTCCTTTGGGTGCTCACTGATGGCTCCAGCAAGAAGGCTTTTATGTGTCTTGACTTCTTTTTAGAAGTTTTGAGATGTGTGATCTTGGCTGGGTTCGATAGTGCTGCTCTGCTGAAAGCATCCACTCTGCACTGGCTTTGAATCCTTGTAGACCACTGACTCCAGAGGTCCTTGTTTGAAATTTAGAATTATCATATCTTGTGCATTTCCTCAAAAGACTTCAACACATTTTGCAAATTTAATTAATGCTCATCCATCTCAACGTAACAAATTGAGGCATGGAAAGTTAAGCTTAGCTGCTTTTGTTCAAGATGATAGAAGCTGTAACCTAGAGCAGAGCTCAGCACTTAATACGCTAAACACATTTCTTGCATTTTACTAGCAAATCACACTTATTCCCACTTTTTATCAACATCTTTGGTTGGTCCTTCCCCTTCCGTTTACATTTCTTTTCAGTGAAATGTAAGGTTTTCCAAAAGTAAAGCAAATTCCTAAGCTTTTCAGCTCACTGTGAATGCTTAATGTTTTTGAAAACAGGAAGAAATTGTAAAATGGAAATGATTTTCAGGAATTGTCATGCACCTTCAGTCACCCTTCCCAACTTTCAGTGGGTTTTTTGTTCTCTTTAAGACTTTCTAAAAAATGGTCCACACAGGTCCAGATATACTGACATACAGCGAAGTAGTTTCAATATCTGTTGGGGGTGCATGCCGCTCTCTTCTGGTTCCCTAGGACTGACAGGCATGAGGGACCTAGGGCAACCTGCCCTGGACAAGCAGAGTTTTGTAGGCTGAAGCTCTGAGGCTTTTGTGAGATGGAATCCGTGTTCAGGAGGATGAATAAAGGCAAAGGATGGGGAATGCCCATTTCTCAGCTGTGCAGAAAGGAAGGGAATTAGTGATGAACAGAGGAAATATGTAATGGGTCAGGCTGGGGAGAAGGGGAGGTCACAGTCTAGATCCAAGATCTACAGGCAGAGCCAGCAGCACCCACGAGACACTGCTCTGGTGGTGTGGAAATTGAAAATATGGCTGTGTGTGCTCCCTGTGCTTCTGAAACATTGCTTAGATCTTCCTAAGATCCAGAATTGAATAACCTGAGAGTTTCCATCGGCTCAGCTTCCCGTATCTCTATGCCCCATTAGGACTCATGACTTGTCCCTCTTCTTGCCACCTGTTCTTGGTGGCAAGTGGTTTAATTAACACCATGAATGTCCATCTTGTTACTGTAGGTCTCCAGCCTTGGCTTATGTTGTTACGGCTGCTGCAGATCAGACAGCAGAGCTTCTGTTTTCTGTAGATCTATCATGGCATCACTTAAGTCAGTCAGTGGTTTTCTTGAAAATAACTCAGCTACTCTTGTAGCTAGAAAAAAATTAGATTGTGGAAAGACAGCATGAAAGCAGGAGCCAAACCCTGCATCAGAAAGATAAAACCTGTGTGATAGTGGCTGTAGAGATGTGTAAATAGTCTTCTCTTTGCAGGTACAGCTTCCCTCTGCATGGTCACAGTGATGTAAACAGAAGGAAATGAGGGTTTTCTGGGCGTGCATGTAATCTCCCACTAAATCCCCCTGCTTAACTTTGCAGCATCTTGCCTCCAGCTTCTCCTGGGTATATATTTTGATGAAAATCCCTCAGTCCCAGTCTCATGCAACCTTTACTGCTGCTGCTGACTTCAGTGTTGTTCCTGTAGCTCATCCCAAACCTAGTCAAATATTTCCAGAGAAGGGTTTAATTATAGAGCATTCTTCCCATGTTTTATGACATTAGCTAAGAGTGAGTTCCCATCCAAGAACTGAAGAGCCCACATTTGTTTGATTATCCACTGTAATGTTTGTTTTTCTTCCCATCAAACAGAAATGGACTTGTCACAACACATGTCACTCTAGGGGCAGGGAGGTGGGGGTGAGAGGAGCGTGTTAGCACATCACTCCTTGAATGAGTTGAAGCAGTGTTAATAAACCCATGCACAATCCTGAAGACCTTCCTGGAACCTCTGTCCAAGACCCAGTTTCCTTCTGGGTATCCAATATTCCATCAGTGGTGAAGGAAAATGATGTCTGCAAAGGTGCTAATTGCTCATGTTTATCAAAAGTCCAAGAGTCTGCAAAAAGGTGGGGGAGCATTTACAGCTAGGAAACTTCTCTTTGCCCAGCTGCTCCTGAGAACTCGGCCAAGGTGATTTATGGCCCCATTCACCACTGAATGCTTCACGCGGGGCTGGATTTTTCTTTCAAGCAGTTGAATGTTTAGTATAGAAATGATTAGAAGTGACTAGACTAGTGTATGACTCAGAGGCTGTAATAACGAACAAAACACGCAAATAGCCGTTTATAAATAACAAAAGCTGCAACAAATTAATGCTCCGCAGCTTGGCTCTAGAAAAGTTAGAAAGCAAAGAGCAGACCACTTAGGTAAAGGAGGTTAGCAGGGAGTGCTAATCTAGATAAAGTTTGTGTCTCGGTACTTGCAGCGTTGCAAGACGTGAGAGAAGTTTTATCCATAGTTGGGCTCTACTGAGAGAAGTCAGCGGCAGGAGGCTGATGGTTGTGACACTTCACTGTCCAAGTCTGGCATAATCAAAGTCCTCTTCCTGCCACACCACTGTTGGACTGATTCCATTTAAAGGTGATAACAGCTTTGAATTTAGTTACAGAAGGATAAGGAATACAAAAAAGTGAAATACACAAAATTTTAATCGCCAGGTCCTAAGACATTTGGCTGAAGGAACTCCTGTAGGACTAACCTCTTGGTTGAGGATACAGTCCTGGACGCAACCACTAAACTCTCCTTTGGCTACTGCTGGCTTAAAAGCATTCCCTATGCAAATACACAGCAGGAGGAAGTCAGTGACTTCTTGCTGCAGGAAAGGTCAGGAAAACTTTCAGTTTTATGAAAATGCTTGGCCATCAAATGTTGCTGCCAAAGGCACAAAGCAGAAATACATTTGCAAGTGACTCAGACAAGAAATGTATTAATAGGTCTTTTTAGTACATGGAAGTTTATTCATGTCCTATCTTATTGTCATAAAAATAACATAGCAGCTGAAATGCTGAAGGTCTTTTTGTTAGTTAGGATGTTTGGCTCAAAGGAAGGTGTTCTCGCCTGGTACTCTGGAGCCAGCCTGCAGGCTGATAGACCGATGAATAGGGTGTTCAGGTTTGGGTAGTGGGGGTTCGTGTTAGAGGAGGCTGCCCCGTGCCGGACTCTCATGGTTCTGGCTTGTTCCAGCTGGCTCCGCCGGGCACAGCTGAGCCCAGCAGCAATGCTGGTGGCACCTCTGGAAAAGCATATTTAAGAAAGGGCAAAACCACCGGATGGACAGAGGAGGAGGGGAAAAGAGTGTGCCTATTTTAGCAGGCAGTAAATTAAATTAATTTTCCTCAAGTTGAGTTGGTCTTGCCTGTGACGGTAATTGGTTAGGGATCTCCCTGTCTTTACCTCAACCCCCAGGTCAGGTGGTGGTAGCCAGATAACCACTGAAGGTAATGTTTGGTGTGCAGTGGTGCAAGGTCCCCTCTACTTTGTTTTCTACATGTCCAACATGTTATAAAAAGATCAAGTGTCCAATGGGTCATTCTAGGACTTACTCTAAATATGGAAGAAAAAAAGATCATCATGCTTGATTGTGGTGCTGGAGAGCACAGGCTAATTCAGAGCTTTATGGCTTTCCTGGGTATCTTGGGAAAACCACCCCTCTCATCCTGTGCCACGTAGTTCCTTGTTAGTGCTCTGGAAAATGACATTAGTAGAAGAAAGGGCCCCAAAGGATTATTCAGAAGTTTTCCAGTGTTTCCTAGTAGCCTCCAAGCAGGAATTTGCATTAGTCAGCAAATTACTGGGTTAGTTGACTTTGAATACCACAGTCGTGTTCTGGCTCTATTGCCCTCTTTCCCTCTAATGACAATAAAATTATAACTGTGAGCTCCTTTAGTTGCAGAAGCAAGTGCAAACCTTTCCTAGTCATTGAGATGGGAGAGAAGATACTTCTTTTTGAAGAAAGATAGTTCTGAGCTGTTGGTAAACTTAGTTTTGAAGCATAAAAGACAACCCTGTTTTATGTTAATCTACAAATTGAGGCTTAAAAGATTCCACCAATCCTTTCAGAGCATAGCAGACAACAATGTCAAATACTGACTTGAGGAAAAAAAAACGTTAAAAGAGACAGCAAAAATAACACATAGTGAGAAAGGGTGGAATGGTATTTTGATTGTTCTTCTCCGAGGCTTTTCCCCCTCCAATTTAAGCCACACAGCTGTTACAGATCTGCTAATAAGTTAGAATTAATTGACTTTATTTGATTTTATAAAATCATTTGGAATAAGAAATATATTTTAATGAAATGTGTAGTTGCACAGCAAAAGCTGCTATGAAATTCTTTGTACAGCCCTGTACCAAGGCCAGAAGAATGGGCTAGAATCATTGTTTAAAACTTGGGTAACAAATTTGGGATTTTACAGATTTCTTTGTATTTGATTAGTCTTCTGTATGTAGAAAATGTATTGAAATGTCAGAATACAGAATTAATGGGAACTGGGGAGAGTCGACTGGAACAACTTGTAGTTACCTGCCAAGAAACTGTGAACTTTAGTAAAAGGTAATTCTGGCAGGGGGAGATCGCGACCACCAACTCATATACCACCTACCCAAATCGTACCCTAGACCCATTTCTGGACCTTTCTAACCTTTACTGCGCAGAATCGGATATGGGAGGAGAGTATGTTAATGATTTTTGGGAAATACTATGATTATGCATGAATACTTAATGAATATGTATGAATAAGTTCTATATATGGTGTATGATTTTGAAACTTGGTGTGCGTTGATCGTGAGGAGACTCACGCACCCGGCCGTCAATAAAGAAGTGTCTGCTTATCTACATCACATTGGTGTCGATTAAGTTCTTCATTCCGAGATTTCGGTGACAGTTTTTGGCGACCCAGATGGGACCTCGCTGAAGGAGACCGGAGGAGTCAGGGATCTGATCGGTTCCAGCCGGCACCGAGGATTTCTTGGGGATACCCATTGATCCCCAATCCGTAAGGCTTTTCACGACGTTCCCTGGATTTTGGTAAGACACTTATTTTTTTTGTAATTGTAGTAAGTGGGTTAGAGTCCTACTAAAGTAAGCACACTGTAGGAAGTGGGTTAGAGTCCCACTGTATTTGTCTGCATGTCAGACGCGGCGAAAGCTGTGCAGGGTTGGACTAAAAGAATCCTAGGGGGAGTGGAAGTTTAAGCGTCTGCCCGTAAGAGATAAGCGAAAGCTATTGCAGGGTTGGACTAAAAGGATCCTTTTGGAAGTGGAAGCCTAGGCATCGGCCCACAAGACATAAGTGAAAGCTATTGCAGGGTTGGACAACAGTGGAGATAAAAGAACATAGCGGAGATAAAAGAACCTATATGCTATAGTGTTCTCTAAGGTAGCACCTTTAACAAGAAGATAGAAGTTTTCTTTGTGTGATTTTGGTTGTGTATTGAGGAGAAAATTAAGAATGTATAATATGGTGTTATATACCTTTGTTTAAGGTAACAATTGTGGAAAAGTGTGAGTGTGGCTGTAAGGGTGAGACGTGCAATTGAGCACAAAAGCGAATGTGGAGTTTGGATCCGCGGATCGCAGTGACAGATTTGAGTGATTGTGTATTTACTGTAAAGTGATTTTACCGTGGCATCTAAGTTAACTCAGTTGTTTAAAAGTAAAAGTATGGGTAATCTGGCTGCAAATGACAAAATCCTGAAAAATTATCCGGGGGAGATTTACACGATGATTTGTGAAAGAGCCAGATGATCGAGTATTGTAATAATTGGTGGCCTCTGTATACATTGGATGATCAGGAAAAGTGGCCCACAAATGGGACACTGAATTATAACACTGTTTTGCAGTTAATGCTGTACTGTAAAAGAGAAGGGAAATGGAGTGAAATGCCATATGTGGATTTGTTCTTTTACTTAAGACAAAGAAAGGATTAGCAGGATGAATGTAAGCTAACTATTAGAGATAATTTGGTAATGGCTATAATTTCTGATAACAAGAAAGTGAAAAAAAAAGTTGCTCAACCTGTGAGATTGGGAAGGACTGTTTGAAGAAGAGAATTGCCTCTGAAATTGATGAAGGACCAGAATTAGATATATCCCCTTCTAGGAGAGAAAGGAATCGGGGTTGAGAATTTAGGGAACAGGAGCAGGTGGCGGAACCTGGAGATTATTGGCAAGTAGATTTTTCAGAGTTACCTAGACAAAATGGGTACCGGTACATCCTGGTGGGCGTTGATACTTTTACAGGATGGCCAGAAGCCCTTCTCTGTCGCACCACACAAGCAAAAGAAGTAGTGAAGTGGTTACTACAAGAAATAATTCCAAGATTTGGAGTTCCTATTGGAATTTCTTCTGACAGAGGTCCACACTTTGTTGCAGAAGTAGTTCAAAGTATTAGCAAAGTATTGGGTATTATTTGGGATTTACATGTGTCCTGGAGGCCACAATCTAGGGAAGGTAGCAAGGATGAATCAGACTTAAAAAAGACAAATAAGTAAAATTTGTCAATAAACTAATCTAAAGTGGCCTCAGGCGCTTCCATTGACATTACTATGAATCAGGGTACAGCCAAAGAGTGGAACCTCAGTCAGTCCTTATGACACAGCCAGAAGTATTAGATCGTGTGACAGTATATGCAAGTAACGGCACAGACAGACAAGCCTGCTTATCTTTTCTGGCATAATTATACCTGGCATCACCTTCTTGCAAGCTTCTTACTTGGATTAAATAGCATAATCTAGGAAAGAAAAATAGTCAAGTTATATTGCAGCACAGCAGCTGGAGCTCTTATATGAGCCAAATCATGCAACTTACTGAGTGCCCCTGGCTTCTTTGGGTGGCAAGAAGATGCATAATGCTCAGAACCTTTTTACATGTCTAGAGCAGCTGACTCAGCAGAATCATGCAAGGGAGAGTTGTCTTCTCCAGCCACTGAGGCTGTTGAGTCAAGACTGGAAACTGCCTGGAAGGTCTGTGGTAGCCTGTGTTCAGGGTTAGCTGAGTGATGCACAGTCAGCTGGGTGGCCAGCTGGGGCTGGCTGCGCAGTGGGACTTGAGTGCCCGAGTCCAAACTCCCCAGGCAGCCCAGGTATCTGCGTCTTCTCAGCCTCTGCCCTGGGGCTGGGGCTTGCGCTGGGGCTGGGATGTGCAGAGTGAGGGACTGCAGTACTGAGGTGTGGAACTCATCACTTCATCTTGCCTGAAATCCCAATGGATCCAAAACTACTTTCTGTGCAAGTGCATCCTGCCGTGTACAGTGTTCTCCCTTATACTGGGGTGGGTCTTAGACTCTGCTGGACACTGGTGGTGACTGATAACAAAGCCAAACACTTGCAGGGTGGTGTTTCCCGTTGTCCAGTGACACACTGCATTTATTATAGTCACACATAATCGTAGTGATGATGTAAGGGAGTGCAGTGCAGCACAGTCCTACCACGTGGAACATGCTGCTTGTGAGAGCTGTGGTACCCCGAGAGGCTGCATGCTCCTGCACTCTTCCAGGAAACCTGGCATGGGTGGTATTTAATGCTGAAAACCCAGTCCTGGGTTTTGTAGCTCATGTCTAAAAGGTAAAGAAGTGGGAGATGCAGCGTGGTATTAGCAACTTCTAACACAGCTCCTCTTGGATGCCTTGAGGTCATCCCTGTGGAACTACATCATGTCTGGTTCTTTCAGTCCTGGCCATGAGCTGTGCCTCACCTGTGCTTTTGCTGAGGACTGTGTGTTTTAACGTGGTCTTCATCTCTTTTGTATACAAAGCTCTAGAGAGCTCTTCCATGGATTTGCTTGAGTAATTCCTCCATTTAACTGTGTGCAGAATCCTTCTTATCCCCCTGATTCCCTGGCTGTAGTGTGGTTTCTATCAAGCAGTACAAGCTAACTGAACTGGGGTAGGTCAGAGCACCAGGCAGGCTTGTGAGATTTGGTGGACACCATGCAAAGGGCAAAGTGTGGTTTGTCTGAGGCCAGCTGGGGCCAGGTTTGGGT
This sequence comes from Falco punctatus, assembly GCF_963210335.1. Taxonomy (NCBI): domain Eukaryota; kingdom Metazoa; phylum Chordata; class Aves; order Falconiformes; family Falconidae; genus Falco; species Falco punctatus. The sequence continues at coordinate 46,643,040 of NC_137588.1, forward strand.
CCCTGCACCCTCCTCCTGTATGCTTTATTCCTTGTGTGCTCCCTGCAGTTGCTGTTGGGAAGAAGCTCCTCCCCCGAGGATGGGTATGTCAGTCTGGCCAAGGGAAAGTAGTGGCCATCTATTTAGAGATTTCATCAAAACCTGAGAAACGTTAATATTAGTCATGCTCAGAATTGGTTTCCAAAATTCTTGCATTGAGAAAGATTTCACTGGGGGCCAGTTGTGCTAAGCACCCGTCTGACACTTCAACAGGGGGGCAAAGGGTAATGCAAAATTTTCTTTTCTTTGATGCAAAGCTGCTGTAAATGGAGAAGAGTCACAGAATTAAGAGATGGAAGGTACCTGTTAGGTCATCTTGTCCACCCCCCTGCCAGCGAAGGACTTCTAAAGTATCTTCCTAAGAATATTAATGAGTCTAGTTATAAAACAAGTCAAGTAGTAGGGCTATGCTGCTTTCCTGGGGGAGGCTATTCCCGAGTCTAACGAGTTTCGCTCTTCGGTAACTTTCCTTGTGTCATAGCTTTTTCTGTCACTTTTATTAATGAGGTTTTGCTTTAGTGCTGTGATACTTTTCTGATTTTTGCTGATTCACCGATCTGAGGGCCAGGAAGGACTACTCGGCTTGAAGCTTGACCCTTTCCTAACATTGTTGAATCAATTTCTGCACACTTAGATTTTGCATGAGAAAAAACTTTCTTTGCAGCTAAGGCAAAACATCTCTTCAATTCCCTGAATAACGATTGGGAAGAGACTTTGGTGCATGACTTCAGAGCAGCTCTGACTTATCCTGGTACCCAGTTTTTAGCTCATGTGGGGACTGGCAGGTCCTGCCAGCAAGGCATTCCTGTTCAGGTGGGCATTCTGCATCACACTGCCTGGAAATCTCTCTTTCAGCCACACTTTTCTTTTTTCTCTGGCATGTGAGCACAGGGCTTACATTGGTATCTGATCTCCAGCAAAACAGTCAACGCCCTCGTGCTACCTTGTGTCTGCGATGCTTGAGGAACACAGCTTGCAGGGCATTTGGGACTTCCTCTGTTCCCACTAAAATGCCTGACTAAGCTGTGTGGAAGTAAGGTCAGGGTCAGGGTAGGTCCAGACCGATGTGCTCAAGCACCCGCTTCCCAGCCAGCCATGCATGTGAACATTAGAAATGACGTGAGGCACTGAGCGGAACCCAAATGCAGGAGTAAGGTCCAACTACGAAGTCCGAAGTGCCGTGCCAACGGACCATAGAGGCTCTGGCTGTAAGTACATATTGCTGGCAGGAGAACAGCAGTGAGAAAAACAATCCCCAAGCAGTAAATATGGGCAAAGCTCTCAACATAATGGAAAAATACAGATGCATCTGCATTAAGAGTCTAAGACCTCTCTACAAGAGTGATTTCTAACCCCCACGTTTCCTGCTAGCGTCGCTTTCCTAGAAATGGATACTGTGTCCTCTCTAAAGGACTCAACTGGGGCCTCTGGCTCTACTGCCTTCCCTCACCTGCTTGGATGCCCGCTTGTTCCTGGAACTACAGCATACGGAAAATAGCACTTTACAGAGCTCTTGCTAAATTCTGTGGTTGAAAAGGCCTGCAAAATGAGCTATGGAAGTGAGTGTACGAAGATACTGCTTTCAGTGTACATTTAATAATGGGGTCATTTGGGCTCAAGCCTTGTAGAATGATCTTCTACGTGTTGTTAGTCTGCTGTCCAGCTTTTTATGTGACATGATTTCTTAGTGTAGAGCAGAGCTGGTGGCTGTACGTCTAACACAGGTCTTCTGAAAAATGCTGGTCTTTACTTCTAAAATTTCATTTTGGTAAATTTTCCTATTCTAGCAAATATTTGGGATTTTTTTTATTGTTAATAGGATTAAAGTACTTCAAATCTTATGAGATTTTTTTTGAACATTTTTTCTTTCTTTCAACTGGATTTTTTTGTAAATGAAAATTGCAGATTTCCAAGAGCACTCTGTTTTTAGAAATTATCAATGATTTTTAAGTATCTCCAGCCATTTTGCCCTACTTTCACTAATCTTTGAACCATCTGGCTGATTCCAGCCAAGCTGGAGAGAAGAGTAGAAGTCATGCAGGTAACTTTCAGGTTCATCAAAACAGGTTCCAGCTGGAGATTAGACACCGGAGAGCCTGGAAGGAGCAGAGGGAGCAAGAGAATGAGCATGGCTGTGACTGCTGCTGGTAGCCTGGCACAGTGATGGGCTTTAGAGAAAAGTGTCTTTACCTGGGTTGCATCCCTTCCCCACTGCATTTCCCTTCTTGGCTTCCTTCTCGGTGCATGTTGAAATAGAGGGCAAGTTTTTCTGAACAGAGACATCTTTTTCAGTGCACCATTACAGCACACAGTTTCACACACTTCTAGTTTCAGATGACTACTACAATAAATAACAGTCATCAACCCACTCACCTGATCCAATCTCCTATGGCAAGGATTTTCTTGGTTTGACTTCTGGTTTTCTTTTTACTACTGGCGATTCAAAAAGGTGCTTTCCCAGAATTGCTGTAATCACTGAAAATGATGGATCTGTCCTTGTCAGTATTCCTTTCCCAGCTCCTTTCTGAACATTTCTCTCTGTTCTGCTGGTAACACTCATCTGTATGCAACTTTCCTTACATTTTGGCAGACATTGGGAATTTCAGCAGCAATAAATTTAGATGGATAGAATTAAGAAAGAAGACAGCTTTTTGGAACAGAAAGCAAGACTTTTTTTGGTGGGTTTTTTTTTGTTTTGTTTTGTTTTTTCTAGATATATCATCTATGAACTGTCACCTGGGACTGCTTTTATATAGAAAAAAAAAATCATGTGCCTAAATGCCTGTCAACTGCACCTGGAATTGAAAGTAGATTTCTGCTCTAGTCATATTTCTCAGTTGTCCAAAAGGAGCTCTCAAGATCAAACTTTGACTTGTCATATTTTTATTTCCCTGGGCTTTTGTTTGCAATTAACACAATATTTAGCAATTTGTTTACAGAAAACACTTGCAATATGCATGAAATAGCCGATTCTCACTTTTGCCTGACAACCAGAAAGACATTGTTTGTGGGTACTGCTAGCACAAATCCACTTTCTTGGGGTTACACTGGTTTGTGCCGGCTGAACTTGTGACCTGAGCAATCCCTCCCATGCCCCAGGCCAGGGTGTGTGCAGCACGCTGCCTTTTGTTTCCCGACCTTCCTTCAGATGATCCTTCTTAGCAGGGAAACTGTACACGTCCCTGTGCACCAGGCAAGAAAAATGCTGTGGGCAGCTTTCTAATCCCCCAGCAAAGCTGGAGACGGCACCTACTATATCAAATAGCTCCTGCTCCTGCCATGGCTCCCTCGGGCTCTGGCCTCGTCCAGTTTACGATGACGCCAACCATGGGTCGCCTCTTGCTCCCTGGGGAGCCCCTTCCCTGCTCCAGCAGATCTTACCAGTAGGAATATTTTCCAGATGTGCAGCCTGAGCTGGCCCCCACTTTGCTCCTAGCTGTCCCCAGTTGCTTGGCGTATGGTTTTTATGTAAGATTCATTTAAGCAGAAGTGTTGCAGCCTGGTAGGACCAAAAGAATACTTTCACCAGTTCTGAGAAGAATTAATAGCTGAGGGAGACACAAAAGACCCAAAACCCTTGGTAGGAATTGCTGTCCGTAAGGACTTGGAAGCACTTGGAGGCTGCCTCTTCTTCCCTTATGAAAACTCCACTCACCTGGCTCCTAAATCCAACAAGAAAGCAGAAACCTCCTGTCTGTGCTGCAGCAGTTCAGCGCATCTCCTGGGTTTTGTCCTGCCTTTTCATTCTGTGTACAACTGGATCTTCACAGTGTGAACCAGTATAAACACACTGTTGTCATCTGAGCTCTGCCAGTTTATACTGGGGTCCTTTCTTCTGTATGAAGAGTCTGTTAGGGGTCCTTCTCTGCGTATGCTAGTGAATGTTGCCTGGAAAGATCCAGGCAGTCTCTTGAGATAACAGATCAACTGCACTTTTGAATCTGATGTGGTGTTCCTATTTTGTGTCATGGTAGGACTGAAGTGTGGTCCCAAGGTGCAACACGATTGGTGTCATCTGTGTGTGAAATTTTCTTGATGGCTGATTTTTCCTGGACAGTAGTATCCTACTGCCTGGTGGGTGGGGTGGGATGCTCTGGTGGTTAAGGCGATGGACTAGGCTGAGATCATAGGTCACTGCCCAAGAGCCTGTCTCTTTGTCTACTGGCTCCCTTAACAAGGAAGTAAGAACATCACCCACCGCATTAGCAGGTGCGTGTCAATCTTCAGCCTGGTGGGGCTGGCTGTACCTGTTCCTTTGTGTTTAAGGGTCAAATGTAAAATGTGATGATGATGTGATTTTGACTGGGAAATCTTCTGACCAGTTCACCCTTCCAGCAGAGGACTGTAGTGTGTCAGTGGTGACACTGGAAGTCTGTGGGCAAAAGAGCTATGAGGATGAAGGTGACAACCCTATGTTGAGAACGGGATAGAAAATACAGGACCAGTTTTACGGGCTTGACGCAGTTGCCATGAGTGCTGAAAGGGTGGGCTGAGGAGCACCTAACTTCTTGCCTCTCAAGGAAGCATTTTGCTTTGTTTGATCTTGTTTTCACCTTGAGTAATCTTTAATCACACTAGCATATTTAGTTAAGCATTATCCTAAAAGTTGCATTTATCTATTTCTTCATCTGAGGATATTGAATCTGTAACTTTATGAGAAGAAAATGGTTGTTTGTTTTTTGGTATTAATCCACGTAAAAATTACCCTCTGAAGAAGAGCAAAATGTGTGCTGGAATGCGAGGAAAGAGTGAGCGAGGCTGTGATGCAATACCCAGGAGCTCTGCTTTGGGTCTGCAGGCTGCATCTGCAAACAGCAGCAGCGAAAACAACAGGCCAGCTCTTTTTGTGATATGTGAACTGCAATTATGAATTGAAATATGAAGCTGGTATCTTAATATCTTAACGATACTGAATTTATTTTCAAAGTTAAGCTGTACAGAATGAATCATTTATCAGTGGGCCATATGGAAAGGCACTTATCTAAACCCCCTCCTTAGTCCCAGGTGTGCTTCTCTGGCAAGAACAAATCACACACAGCATTTGGAAGAGAACTTAAATTCCAGATGCGCAATTTTAAAAGATGCATTTGCAAAAATAAAATAAGGCCAAATTCTGCAATATGTTATTTTTCTGCAGCTTCACTGAAGTTAATGAGGTTCCATGGGGGTAACTGACACAAAATACAACTCAAGGGATCCCCTCTTTTACTGTGTTACTCCAGTTTCATGCCAGCATTGATTTCTGAGAAGCTAGTCTGTCATGGGGAAGAGAACTCAACCAAAAGTGTCTACTGTCTAAGTTCTTTCTTTATGTCCTATTTATAAACATATACCGCCAGACAGCAGCGAGAAGGAAGTGTTCATATTGATGTTGTTGCAGATTGATGCAAGGGTGGAAGCAGTAGCCCACCTTTCACCTGACTTCAAGCGTGCAGCTTCTGCGCATCCCTGACATGAGAAAGATGTAGTTACTCTCAACTGGCTGTGATGCCCAGTGTGTGCAGCAAAGCAAGCCTTGCCAATGAGGATGTTAAGAGGTCAAGTCTGTCTTCAGCTCTTCATTGTCTTGTTACCCAGGATATTAGAGATCAGAGATGATTTAAGTAAAGTCTCGTAAAAAAAAATGTTGAGAATAATTTTTAAAATGCCAAGTATTATTTACAAGTAATTTCTCTCACCAGGAACTGCACAGAAACTGTCCCTGTGCACAGATCCATTGCAATACTGTCTTCCACTGAACATTTTGTTTTATAGCAACAAATTGATGTGGTTTTCTCAGGAAACCTGGGTGAAGCTGTTGAGCGTTTCCAAAGTGCAGTCTCTGAGCAGCATTTGGAAGGGCCAGAGAAGAGCTGAGAGCTGCAGGGTGGACTACATCTGTGGGGGGAATATTTACACGCAGATGCTGAACAGAGCTCCCATGCTGACTGCACTCTGAGTGACTGCTGTCAGTCAGAGCCAAGGTTAAATCTCAGATCTTGGCAGCAGAAGGAATCCAAGGCCAGTAAACCAGTAAAGGCAGAGGGGGCAGCGGCTCTGTGTGCAGGTGATTTGGTGCAACAGAAGCACATCACTGGGTAAAAATGGTTGGTGTTCAGGCCCCTAAACCTCCACTAGATGTATTTGGCCGTTAATGTTAGGATTAGTCTGGCTTTCTGCAAGCCAAGCACGTGGCTTGAAGCTGCCTGCAGGCCCAGGTGTTGGTTTGGTCTCTTACAGCCTGGAGCACGTTTGGTGCAAAACTGCATCAGGGCTTCCAGCTTTGCAGCCTGTGGAAGCCCTGTGGCAGCACTCACAACTAAGCTCACGTGCCATAAGCAGGAACGAGTGAGAGATTTTCTTCAAAGCTGGACTGTCGCTCTGAACAGAAACACTGTGGTTGCTGTCAATACAGAAGGACCAGGCCGTGTGGCCTTGTAGAGGAATTTCTAGGGTGGAAACAAGAGATGCAGGTTTTTCCTCTCATGTGGATGCTGAACTGCTGTGTGACTTCAGGGTGGTTAAAAAGCTCCAGGCCTTTTTACCTTCCCTCTCACAAAGTGTTTGCTCTCACTGTTGTGCTAGAGGAACAATGGTTACGTGGAGACAGGTACAGGCTATTGAAACCCTTTTGATTTATTCAGTTCTGTTCTCAAGACCAGATAGAAAAAAACCTCAATTCTTGCCCTTGTTGAATGAGTTTTGATTAAAAATAGCTGAAGCAGCACACATTAACATAGATTAAGTTCAGAAGTGGTACTGTGAGAAGGTGTCTTTTATATAGCTGTCTGATTTGCAGAGTTTTTACTGCCCTTCTTGTGATGCTGGTGACTTTGTGGAGTGGCATAAACCAAAATGAGAGAACAGCAGCAGAGGAGGGTGGCATCACTAATTGCCAGAGAGCGGCTGCTGGCTGGTGCCTGCAGCTGTAAATGGGATATATTCTTTGCTTCCTGCCCTGGGGACAAACCTGCCTTGGACACCATCAGAAACCACACACACAGCCAGGCTGTGCTTACTCTGCTGTTTGATTCATCTTCATCCCTGTGTCAGTTTAAGCACTGCTGAACAGTGCAGGTGACTGCAGTTCGAAAGGCATGAGCAATTTCCTGCAGAAAGGCTGAGGGGAGTAACTTGTGTCTTGAGATGCTCTGAAACATCTGCAAGTTGATTCAGATGATGGAATGATGTCCAGGAGCCAAATACTAAGCTAAGTGATTCAGAGAAGCCTGATGGGCTATGTATCCTAATAACACCAAAATATAATGGACATTGAATGTCTAACTGCCTTTAAGTCATTTGAAAACTCCAGTCTCATTATATTTATGAGACTGTCTGCACCATGCTTACAGAGGCACCAAGCAGGCTCTCCATGAGTTCTCTCCCATCCAGAGTTGTCTGGTGATATTCATACAGGATTATATGCAAAAGAGCAAGCTTTGCTGTTGGCAGAGCTTATTAGTTTTGGCACTATGCAAAAGTAATTTTGCTTTAGACTCCAACTGTTTTATCAGTGTGAAGATGCAGGTGGGTGTCTGGTAGCTTGGAAGGCTCTGCTGCATGCTGCAAGAGGTGGACATGGCCAATGTGCAGCAGAGGTAATGCTGTCAGGACTGACGGTGATCTCCTTCACAGCAATGAGATGACATCAATATGAGCAGAAGTAAGGCTTAAAGAGGAGAGTTAGCTGGGTTATAGTTAGATAATCTCTACCAAAGCCGTAGAAGCCGAATGGAGATCCCCCCACGTTGCCCACAAGTCAAGGGCTACTCGCTTTCATGGACATGTCTCAGTACCCAGATGGTCCTGATTGCTGTTGGTCTTTCATTGCATTTTTAGTTTCCTTTCCTCGATTCTGAAAAAAAAATAATCTTTCCTGAGTCAGCTTACAAATCCTCCACTTTTTCTCTTTGTTTGGTTTTTTTGTTTCTTACACATAGTGTAGCCTGGAGACCGTGAGTGACTGATTCCCAAAGAAAAATATCTCTGTTGCCCAGGCCCATAATTTATAGAATGGCTTTTCTGACCAGTTGTGTTTTCCATTTAATATATTTTCTGTTTTTCAAATCTCCCCCTTCAAAGCGGAAATGCAGCGTTCCTCAGAGCTGTGATGGGGGAACGCTGCTGAGAGCTCAATTTAAAGGTCAGGGGCCTGGGGGACGGGGCGTTCCTTTGCTTTCTGCTCTGAAATAGGCTGAAGACAAAGATGAGGAAAGAAAAGAGAGGTAAATGCCCTAAGATCATAAACAGCACTGCGCATGCAATCACAGGTCTGCGTCTCACACTGTACATCACCATGGTGGGCTCATTAATGTTTGCTCAAAACGTTTGCGAACCGCCATTTCCAAAAAATCATCTGTTCTCGTGTATAAAAACAAATGAAGTCAGCCTTGCCATTTCCCTGCAGTGCTTTCCCCTGGAAGAAGCCAGCAGTGGGGCAGGTGGCCAGCTGACATCCAATGGCAAGGGTTCTTCGGGCACACTCAGCCATATATTATATGAATCATGCAGGGCTGTGAATCGGGTGCTGCGCTGTGTCGCGCCGCTCAATGCCAGCCAGGGCTGATGTGGAAGGGACAGTGGTAGGAGGGTTGTGAAGCCGTGTGTGACAGCCTGTAACCTGTGCTCCTGCTCACGTCTCCTCTCCATGCCCAAGGCATGGTGCAGACAGCTGAAAAGCAAAATAAAACTGTTGCTCTTCTAAAACTTGCCATCTTGGGTGTCATTAATGCCCAAGTCAAGGTACTGGATATTTGATTTTCTAATAAATTGAGACGGACCTAAGAAACAAGGCAAAACTCAGGGAATTCTCTTTGTTTTGATGGCCTGTGTTTTATTTATACCCCTTTTGCATGTATTTCTGTAACAAGGCATTGCATGACTTTATGCTAATTAAAACTAAGGCCATCTGGCCCTGTTAGGATGTCCACATAGTCTTTGATCCATGTCGCAGGAGAGGCCACTTACCGCTAGACTTGACTTGTGCTCTGGGGCAGTGTATGTTCCCCCTTGGAGAGCTTTATGTGTGCACGGAAACGCAAGAGTCACCGAGCCTGAAGGACAGCAGCTGCTGGCGACCCAACTGCCGGACAAGGTGGGTGTTGAGATGAGGTTCTCCACGTTCTGGCTTTTGCTCCTGAGCCAGTTCCTGCTTCTTTATCTGGTGGTGGTGTAACAGCCAAGCCATCACTGCTTTTAGGAGATATAGCTAGGAGTCCGCTTCATTTTAGCCTTCCCTAAAAGCCTAAGCAAGGCTCAGGTCTGAGAATGAGACATACGGGTTGGCTGGGAGATGGGAAGTTTTGCTGGGAAACCATCTTTCCAGTAAAGGCAGGGAGGTTTCCTGAAGCACCCCACCACTCTGCCAGAGTTCCTTGTTAATACAGGGGCTGTTAATCTGGCTCTGCACTGAATGCTTACAATTAATAAACCTCATACATAGTTGGTAAATAGAACTGATAAGGATCTCCCCCTCCCCCTTGTATGAAAAATGTAGAAGAAAGATTTTTTTCAGTCATTAAGATTATGTTTTTTTTATAAAGGAAAATGTTTCATTGGAATTAAATTAACATTTTCAGAAAAAAAAATTACATTTGAATATTTAATATCAAGTTGTACGTGCCACCTGCAAGGTATTCTTCAATATGATGCTGTTTTTCTGTTAAAAGCAACTGCTGACTCTTGAATAGCCTAGCTAATGGCCTATTGCACTAGAACATGCTTTTCTATTTTCTTTATAAAAAGTTTGTTTATAGATAAATAGTCTGCCCTGCTGAATTTCAATTGTGACCCAATTTGGTCCCACTGTATTCAGTTGCAACTGCAGATGTTCTGTTCATATTTGTGACACCAGAAAGCAAAAATGTGTTATCACACAGCAATGCAGGCAAGTCTGGGGCATGAGCCCTAAACTAGATGTTTGAAGATGCAAGCTGTATTCATACAATTGTTTTACACAAAATATGCCGGCTGCATACTACAGAATTTATTTTCCTGTAATTACATACACATGAATTTATATTGTTGAAAAAAAAACCAAACCCAAGCCAGAAGGGAAAAAAACTCCCAACAAAGGTTAATAGACAAATATGCCTGTAGTAGCAAATTGAATAATTCTGCTGCTTCAAATATTCTTACCAAAGTGCTCTCAGACTGGAAGAGTTTATTCATATTATTTAATCCTTTATCAGTAGAAAAATGTCAAAAAGTAGTGGCTACAGATAGTCACAGAGGCTTTTCCCAACTTCAGAAATTTTTTAGATCGTGTCACAGAATTAGAGACTGGTCAGAGTTGGAAGAGACCTCTGGAGATCGCCCAGTCCAGCCCCCTGTGAAGCAGGTTCTTCTTGAGCAGGTTGCACAGAGCCATGTCCAGGCAGCTTTGAATAACTCCAGAGGAGGCTGCATACCCGCTGTGGGCAGCTTTGCCACCCTGAAGGTGACATGCTTCTTCCTCATATTCAGTTGGAACTTCTCGTGTGGCAGTTTGTGCCCATTGCTCCTTGTCCTGTCATTGGGCACCACTGAAAAGAGCCTCTTCCTTGTCGCTTGCCCTGAAGGTATTTGTAGGTGCTGATAAGATCCCCTCTCGGTGTTCTCCAGGCTGAAAGGCCCAGCTCTCTCAGCCTTTCCCCACAAGGGAGATGGTCCACTCCCCTCATCATCTTCGTAGCCTCTGCTGGACCCTCTCCAGCATCTCCCTGTGTCTCTTGAACAGGGGAGCCCAGAACTGGACACAGCACTGCAGATGTGGCCTCACCAGGGCAGAGCAGGGGGGAGGATCACCTTCCTCTACCTCCTGGCCACATTCTTCCTCATGCACCTCAGGGTGCCACTGGCCTTCTTGGCCACCAGGGCACACTGCTGGCCCATGGCAACTTGCTGCCCACCAGCACTCCCAGGTCCTTCTCCGCAGAACTGCCCACCAGCAGGTCAGCCCCAGCCGTACTGGTGCATGGGGTTGGTCCTCCCCAGGGGTAGGACCCTGCACTTGCCCTTACTGAACATTTTTAGGTTCCTCTCTGCCCAACTCCCCAGCCTGCCCAGGTCTCACTGAATGGCAGCGCAACCTCTGGGGTATCAGCCACTCCTCCCAGTTTGTATCATCGGCAAACTCGCTGAGGGTATGCTCAGTCCTTTCATCCAGGTCACTGATGAATAAATTGGACAGGACTGGTCCCAGTACTGACCCCTGGGGCCTCCAGCTACAGTCATTGACAACTCTCTGAGCTCTGCCATTGAGCCACTTTCTCAATCCACCTCACTGTCCACCCATCTAGTCCACACTTCCTGAGATTATGTATGAGGATGTTGTGGGAGACAGTGTCAAAAGCCTTGCTGAGGTCAAGGTAGACAACATCCACCATTTTTCTGTCATCTACCCAGCCAGTCATTCCATCATAGAAGGCTATCAGCTTAGTCAGTCATGATTTCCCCTTAGTGAATCCATGCTGACTGTTCCTGATGACCTTCTTTTCCTCGACATGCTTTGAGGTGACCTCCAGGATGAGCTGTTCCCTCACCTTTCCAGGGATGGAGGTGAGCTTGACTGGCCTGTAGTTTCCTGGATCCTCCTTCTTGCCCTTTTTGAAGACTGGAGTGATACTGGCTTTCCTCCAGTTCTCAGGCACCTATCCTGTTCTTCATGACCTTTCAAAGATGATGGAGAGTGACCTAGCAGTGAGATCTGCCAGCTCCCTCAGCACTTCAGGGTGCATCCCATTGGCCTCCATGGATTTGTGGGTGTCTATAGATTTAAGTTTGCTTAAGTGTTCTTTAACAAGATATTCCTTGAACAAGGGAAAGGCTTCCTTTCTTCAGACTTCTTCTCTTTCCCCCAGGGTCTGGGAAGCTGGGGGGTTGGTGGTGGCAGTGAAGACTGAAGCAATGAAAGTATTCAGTAACTCCGCCTTCTCAGTGTCCTTTGTCACAGGGCACCCACCTCAGTCAGCAGCAGGCCCACATTTTCCCTAGTCATCCTTTTCCTGCTGATGTACTTGAAGCAGCCCAGATGTCCATAGTATAGGAACAAATATAAAGATGAAAAAGTGTGTGTGCGGGGAAGGCTTTTGTGCAGAATATAAACTGGAGAGTTTGAGCTAAGTCTCTAAGGAATGAGGCATTCCGTTACCTCGAAGGCGGAACAGTTACACATTTGTAGTAATTTTACAGCAACACAATGTTTAAATGAGTCCTCCCAATGAACAATGGTATTTTGTTCTCATTGAAGCCTTGCACTGCATGTCTCCTATTACAGTGGAATGAGGGACAAGTCTTCTGGTTAGACTCCAGTGTCCTAATGAGTCTTCAGTTCCGACTCAGCCTTGCTGGTCCCAACTGTAGGCTGCTGGCAGCCACGCTACTGCTTGCTAACCTCTGTAAGGTCACCGTGGTGGAAATCACATGGGCTTGATATAAAACACAGACCCCAGGTCATGAAGCTGTAAGAAAACTGCTGTTAGCAATGTTAGGACAAGTATCATTATGGTATGTCTCTGAATCGAGTAGATGATGCATACATCATGCTGTCTACTGATGGTCAGGGTCACCTTTCTTGGCTGAAAGAGAAAAAATGGCTTTGGTGAAGAGTAAGAAGCTGTTGTCTGCCTAGTCCTGTGAGCTACCTATTTTTCCAAAGTATTTGTGTGATGAGGATTTCCTCCAGCACCTTGAGCCTCTTGACTGGCACTTGTTATCTCTTTCACAACAAGCATGGTTATCTTCTAGTCCCTCAAGTTAGTTCATGGCAGGAAGAGATCCTTACAAGCAAGCGGCACACATCAAATCATCAACTGGAAGACACTTTCTGCATGATGATGGAGAAGTTACTTATTTTTCTGTAGTACTTCTATTTTATTTGTTTGGAACATAATTTTCTCTTGACAAATACCATCTTTTCCTTTTCTTCGCCTGATTTATGCTGCAGTTCCTTTCCCTGTGTCCTGCAGGAGCATCACCACGTTCTGACTTGCCCTCCCTAAAGTTTCCTCTGGAAAGGCACTTATACCCTGTTAATGTGCTCTCAGTATCCATCTATTCTTCACAATATATCGGAAGCTGAATGGAATGTATGGGAGGGGGGTGTCCTACCCCCTCTTCCAGTTTTCTCTGTCTCCTTTCAATTTTTCCTAAAGAGAGGAAAAATAATTCTGGCATTGACTTAATTGAAAAAGGAAACTGAAGCCTATTTATTTAGTAGGAGTCAGGAGCCCAGATGAGACTAACTCCCTGCCCCTTCTTTTCTGCTGTGAGGTTGTCACTAATACTGGGCTATATTCTTTTAAATTTAATTTATGAAATATCATTGAAATTTGGAAGGGCTTGCAGTGACTGGAACTCAGCAAGAAGTAGAAGTTTATGGCCCCTAACGAGAACAAACAGAACCAGAAAATCCTTCATGTTCTCCCAGCTAACCATAGAAACAGCCATTTTTTTTCTTTTAAATAATCTCAAGGAAAAGTTAGTGAAACATAAATTAGAACGACTGCTGTTGATTTATTTTTCTGAATAAAAAGAACATTCAGTAGCAGGTCATTTGTTTTTGTTTTCTTTCAGAGAGTAAATGGAAACATATTCTTACCTCACTTTTCTCACAAGTACAGTAGATTTCCTAAGCTTGTGTCAAGGTTTTATTGCCAGGAAAAAGTGGTTGAATATTCAGCATTTGTAATGAGGGCATCATCAGACATGGAATACAGCTGTCAAGGCTGGTACATTCATTTTCTAGGCGTGGGGCTGATTTGGTTAATGATCATTGAGTGTCACTTTGCTGCACCATTAATTGTGAACCATTTTGCACCTATAACCTTCCTTTGCAGGTGATTTTTGGAGAAGGTGTATTTCTGAATAAGAAAGCACCAAGACTTGATGAACACGCTAAGAAAACGCTTTCAGTTTTGGAAAGAATAGGGAGTTTTATTTGAAGACGAGCGCTGAATGAGATCCACTGTACCAGATGGGACCGTGGGTCTGCTGAGCTTGCTTTCTGGTCTGTAGTAGTATCAGCTTTTTCAAAGGAAATGTGTGTCAGAAGGTTTTTCTGAGGACTAACAGAGGCACTGAGCAGTCATCCCTCTGACAAATTACAAAGTCGGTATGATCAAGTGGATTACAAATAGGACTGGAAACTCCTGAGTTCTCGTTCTGGCTCTGTCCTTGAATTTCTTCTGTGACCTTAAGCAAATCATTTGAACTTCTCCGAGACAGATTCATTGCTCCTGTAATTCCATTTGATATAGTAAATGAGGAAGTGTATGGTCCTATATATCTTAATTTTCCTATCTGTAAACATGGGTGAATGCTTTTGGTATGTAATTATTACCCACGGGTTCTGAGATGTTTCAAATCTTTAGAGTGCTTTGATGTTAGTAAGCCTTTTTGTTGATACATGGAGTATATATGCAGTAAGAAGTCTTAGAAAAGTTTCTAAGCTTTCATCCAAGAGTGGGTGGAAAAATACTGTATGTATATTATATATGTTTAAGCTTGTTTTCAGCTTCTTTTAAGTGTAAGAATTTGCCTGTCATTTTTTGTCCAACACTTACCTGTGTTAGGCTGAAAGACCTAACAACTTCTAAAACTTTGTCTGCCTTGTTAAAAAAAAACCAAAAGGTTGGCTTCGATATTGAAAAACCCTTAAGAAAGTCAGCCGGAGGGCAATACCCTGCTTATCTACACAGGTTGATTGACGGGTGGTGACAGTGACAAGGGTAATGTCCATGATGCACTCTGGATGCGCTGAGTGATTCATAGGCGTATTGCAAGCTCGTTATAATTATTCTCAGCTCTCTTTTCCAGTGAGGAGGTAGTTGGCATTGATTGGTAGCTAGAAACATCTTGTCATCATCTGCATGCTGTTTTGGAAGCACATGTTTACTGGGCATACCTGTACCAGTAGGTTACCTCTGTGTGACGGTTGGGTGGTGGGCGCTGTTGATGCTCCCATGGTGTTGGGAAACTGAAACTAGGGGTTGTCAAGAGTATGTGCTGACAGTTGTGCTGGTACCTGGAACCTGTCTTGTTGGGACTATGTATATCCTATGCAGTCCTTATGGCAGCATAAAACACACATAAACTGTTGAGTTATCACGACTTACGTTCCTGTAGGTGGAAGAAAGAGCCATTGGAAAGCTGTTCAGAAATGTCCTGAAGCCCACTGTTCAGAAAAACACTTCGGAAAAGATGTTACTAAAAAAAGGACAGTATTTACAGTGCATGTACTTGGTGGCTCAGTGTAGATGTGACTACTTCAAGCTTGTGGCATCAAAACTTGTTTCTAGGGGTCTGGAGAGCGTGGCCTGGATGCTGTTCTGGTGGTAATGGCTGGTGCAGTGAGACGTGGCTTGGTGGGGTGATAAGGAGGTAGACATGGTCTCACGAGGCATTGGCTCTCTCTCAGGTTTCTCAAGTAATACGCTGCATGACAAGTCATTTTTTCTTTCTTTTATCTCCACCATTTCCCTGGGGCGGGAAGTAGCTCAGTATGCAGTTGCGTGGTGCTTACTACAATGAGGCTTTGATCTCAATGGAACACTCTAGACAAAGAAATAATAATAACCCACAATTATGCAGTTGGCTGTAGTACTGTGGCAGTAATGGAGACCTGATTGTAAAACAGGCTACGGGGGTCTTTTTTCAGTCTTGGAGCACATGGTCACATTGCTGTGGGCTGCAGAAACCATGGTACTGCATTTAATGCACTGAAAATCAGAAGTGGAAAAGAGACCTATTAGGTCATTCATTTTGTTGGCTCTTGACAGAATTATTCCTGGTGCCATGCTTTCACCAGAGCCTGGTCCTGTCTAGTTTTGAATAATTCAAGCCCTGGTGCTTCAGCTACCTTTTACTTGGAAAAACCATTTCAGTGTCTAATAGACCTCCTGGGTAGGAAACTCAGACTCAGTAACTGCTGTATATAATTTCTTGAACCATCTGAAACAGTTCCACCTCTATCTTGGGTGGCTGTGCAATTGAAATCACTCAAGCTTGCTAAAGCAAGCTCTTCAGTCACTGTTTTGGCCCAGCTCTTTTGTTGTTTAATCTTTTCTTGTGACTCTGCTCCTCTAGACCCAGAGATTCCCCCATAGCTGTCAGGAGTGATCAGTCATAAACTACACAGGCAGACTGGTCTTCATTTATGCTAAGCCCTTTTTTTACTTGAATGACTGTGTAAAGGGTCCTTAAAAGTGAGTGTATTGTGCAGTTTCTCTAGTATAAATTTATAAAAGGAGTATTTTCACAAAGTACAGTACCATTTCAGTAAAATTACAGCTTAAATCCCCACTTCCTGGATTCCTGTGTTTATCAACAAATATCTCTTTCTTTTTTACCCTAACACGCATATTCCCATTCTTCATTGCTCTAAAGGAAAGTTTAAGAGAGAAGAAAAAAAATAAATACTAGGTCTTGAAAATTCAGAGACTATTAGAAGAAATCATAACAAAAATGTTGGGTTTTCCTGCTTTTCCTTTCCTGTGTTTCATCAGTCACAAGCTCTTTGCAGTCTGGCTCACAAGGTCTTGAAGCTGGCAGCAGTTACTGGTTTGCTGTGATGGGGCATCACCCCAATGCGCATGTGGTGCTGCAGCTCTGTCCTCTCTAGCTGATGCCACTGTGGTAGCTTCCTGTGGTCATCTGGAGATGAGACACAGCCAAGACATTTCTCAGATAGTCCTGTGATGTGTAGGGGACTACATGATGAAAATGTCGTGGAAGTCAAGGTATAACCCAAAGAATGAATAAGGAGCAAGTTACTGGTACACATGGAGGATAATAAAACACCTGTACTTGTCTCTGGTCAAAAGTTCATCTCTGTGTAGGGCCTTGGGAAGAGCGTGAAACTCCCATCAAGGCATTTTAATCTAGGGATCTCCTGCTCCCATTCCTGCTTGATGTGTTCCTGTGTAGTTACCTCCGGACTTTGCATATGGAGCCATGGCACAGAAAACCCTTCAGAAGTTCTGCTGTGGAACCATGATGGGCTGGACCTTGGCCTGCCCATGTGCGGTTTTTTTTTCTCCCTGGTAAAGCCATATACACACTGAAGGGGATGCACGCACTGCAGGAAAATCTTCCCAGCTGCTCGTTCAGGAGAGGGACTAAGTGCCTATTGGCAGTGCATCTTCCACAGAAGGGAGAGAAAAATGGTACCTGATATTTCCTAAGTAATGTGAGTGTCCTAATAAGGGGCAGGTCTTTATAAAGCTTTTACAATACCATTTGTGATTTTAGGTATAATACTGCGAGGTGTAATTAGGCAGAAAGCAGGACATGGTTTTGAAATGCTGTGCTCGACCCGAGGTTGCAGAGGTTCAGTCCTTTGCCTTTCCACGGTCTGTCTGGCAACACTTGAAAATGATTTTTCTTTCTCACCCTGGATTTGTAGTGGATCTTTTGACTGATGTTCCAGTGTAGTGAAATTCTCGCTGTATGTTGTCCTGTGCTGGTCCAGCACACCACCTGCTAGGGGCTCGAGGCATCCCTGTGACATTTGGTTAATGCTGTACCAAGTGTTTCCCCAGAACCACCACAAAATTTTGTGAAGAGCAATACTGTCTGCAAAAAATGTTGACTTTTAGGATGGCCACTTATAGCTAAATTGTGTGAGAGTCCCCCATCCAATCAGAGCCGCAGAGCAAAGCAGCAAGGCCTGTGCAAACAACTAAATCCACCAGGGTCACGTTATATTTCTGTCTTGAATATTTTGAATCACTTTCTCGTGAATAATATCTGCAGTGAGCCTTAAAAATATTCAATAAAGTGTTTCTGCTATCAAATATTTTTAAAGTGTAGCCTAATCGTAGATTGCCCAGTAGAATCTGAAGAAACCACCTCTGTGCAAAAGGGCTTTACAAAGACCTTTGCAGCAATTAATCCCCAATTAAAGTTTCTAGAGCCAAGTTCTGATTTCCAACAAGGGAAGGAAATCTGTGGCTGCGATCTCAGCAGGATGTGGATGTTGCCTGCACCAGGTCTCAAGTCAGCACTTTGCTTTCTGACCCGTAAAGAAAAAGTCACCTGCTAGTCTGCAGGAGTTAAAACCCAGGCGGGATGTGCAGGCTGGTGAGGACACTAAAACCTCAGCGCCCACAGGGCTCCTGGGAGCAAAGGGGAAGGCTCACCAGGGTGTGCTTTGAGAGTGCTGGTGGAGGTAGGCAGGCAGATCGCTGGACCCTGCACCCTAACATGCACATGAACACGTGGAAAATGACGACTTGGTGATTTTAGTTCAAAACTATGTGGACTTGGAAGCAATGTGATTTTCTTTCATGCATCTTTTATCTGAGAGTTGGCACGTTGTGCTGTGCATAGAAATTAAGAAGATGACTTGGGGCTCTCTTCTGTCGTCACTTACATGGTGTGTAACTCAATATTTTGTTTATTTATGGGAAAATGCTGTTCTGCAGCTCCACAAAGATGTGCGAGAGTAAAGGAAGCATGAGGAAGGAGAGGGCCAGCCCTCTCCACCCCAAAGTGAGAGCACTGAAAAAATAAAACCTGGCACCTAGGCTGCGGCTGACTGAAAGCATCTTTCATTTGTGCATTAAAGCCAACGAATCCCTGGCCTCATCTCTCCCAGCCTACCCTCAGCATCAGCCAGCTCGCCAGAAAAGTAAGGGCCATAGGAAAATAAACTATGTGTGTATGAATGACTCTGATCTATCAGAAGCCAATAGCAATTAAAATGTCTCACCCGTATCTGATGATTGCAACACGTCTCTCCTCTGTCCTCTGTTGGCTTTAAGCAGTCCCTTGTAAAAACAAGAGAAGTCTATGTGTTTGAGTGGGTACAGGAGATAAACCCCATCATTTTTGCACTCCATTTGTACACTGAAGTGCAGCTGAGAATAGTCCCGAGCCCTGTGACTGCAATATTTTAGTGATGTTTGGATTATCTTGCTCTAACGTGTCCTTTCCTTTCTGCAGCTGAGGGCGTCTCTCTCTAAGGTACATTCCTTTCAAGAGGATGAGTTCTGCACTGAATATTTTAGGGCAGAAAAGTGTAGTTGAGGATGCCAAATTATTCCAGGTGGTTAGATTATATTTCTAGGCACAAGGCTGGGCTGGTTAATGGTCTTTGAATGTCACTTTGCCAGACTAGTAATGACAGAGGCACTCTGCAATTCCTGCCTTCTTTCTGTCAATGCTTAGAATGTTTGAGGATTCGGATATAACCTTAGGGGGATAAAATGCTTTGGCTTGGTTAAAAAGGCTAAAATGGACAAGTCAAAAACTTTCAAGCTGAGAAAGGAGCATTGAGTCAACAAAGAAAGAAAAATATTTATTTAAGAAAGACGCTGCCTAGAATTTTCTTGTCTGAAAGAAGCTTAGGGAATTTGATGTGAGGGGCTCAAAACCATCAAAAAAATCAGGACATGGCCAGAACAAGGACAAAGCAGTCCCTAACGTCAGCCCCAGTCTACCTGCCCATGCTGCTGCCTTCACTCATAGAGGACTATGGCAAGTCATCAGACATCAGCAAAACGTTGTCAGACCCATTTCAATGTTTTATGAGAAACAAGTTTTCATTTCTGACTAGCCCAATCCTATAAACCTTGAGGGGAGAGGTTCTTTTTTTAAATAAAATAACTAGATTAACCAGCTGACAGAAGTCCCCTGACAGCCTGAGTGTAAACATCAGCCAATGCTAATTGCAGGACACCTGAAACTACCAAATTACTGATACATTTATCCGTAACTGTGTGTTGCTGGCTGTTCCCAGTGCAGTGGCCGTGTCTCCATTAGAACGGTACTTGGATCATCTCATGTGTTCAGATCATGAGTATGTGTTACTTCAGTGCTGGCAGTGTGTTAGTCATGAATAGGTACCAAAGTATCTAATTCCTTGAAAATATTTGGCTTTTATTCTGTTTACCAGTTATTTGTCCTGATGGGTCCTAATACTAGGTAGGCTCAAAACCCCTAAAAGACAAATCCTTCTGAATACTTTTGTGCCAACTCTAGTCTAAACAAAGTTCAGCCATTGTTTTCTTGAGTATATCCCCATCACCACCTCCAATTCAGGGATCAACAATAAAAATCAAATCCAGCTATTAGCAGGACAGTACTGTGACAAAATAAATGAAGATAGATGACACCAGCCTGTATTTCCTTGGTTTCTTGCCCTAAGAGTCACCCACCCTCCTTATTGTTCTCATTATTCCTCCCCATATTTGACGGAGATAAGTCAAACTCTCCAGGATGTTTGAAGAGTCAGTAGCATATCTGAAAGGACATTGAGGTCATGTCTGCTCATCAATGTCTGTGTTTTTCTTGATATTTAGTACATTAACATTCTGACTGACGTTTCCAGCAGCGAAGACAGAATGGCAAGTCCTGGATGTTGAGTTTATCCTTTTGGGGAAGCAGAAACTCTCAATACCCTCTCTCTGGATGAGCAGTGGAAACAATATTGATATTGGCTGAAGTGGAGACAATGTTTTAATTAAAGAAAAAAATTCAACTTTATTACAATAAAGGATGCCTGATTTAGGGGGTTCTTACTGAACATCAAGCCAGGGACTCATAGTGCTGACTCTATGTCTCTTCAATTGCCACTGAGACACAGGAAACATTCACAGTGCTATTGCCTGACTTTTTCCACCTGTGCATTGAGATTACTGCTGTTTATCAAGCCCCCAATAACTATGAACCATCAATAAAAAACTTTGAACATGTAAGAAAAAGATAGAGGGAATCTAGGCAAGAATCTTAAGAAAAAAATTACTACCAAGCACAGGGCAAAAAAAAAAAGGATTTCCAAGTTGTGATTTAAAAATCTAAAATATTTTTATACAATTTTATTGTAGTATTTCTGCTGAATGTACCCAGTTTAAAATGTTGCATGGGATGCTCATCAGTGTAGCTGCTTGAAAGGATGGAGTGACTGTGGGGCAGCTGTTCATTGACTTGGAACATCCTGAAGCCCTCTTGTTTTATTTTCTATTTCTTCAGCATTCTTGAAATATGAAAATATTTTTTTTTTAAATTGCAGTTGAAATGTAAACCTCTTTCTTCTTTCTTTTAAGCTTTAAAACTGTAAATCTTAGAAACTAGAATATTGGTTTCTGTGTACCCTCTTCAGGCAATGATGCAGGATACAGTGATACCACATGGGTACCTGGCTGAAGCGCGGTGGTCCTTCAGGACACCACGCTGGTGTCCCCAGGCTGGCCTTGCTGTGTGCAAATGCTGTGAAAAGGCACAAGGTTTACAAGGAACTGAAAGTGCATCATCAGAGGCTCTGGCTGCATTGGTACTGGATGTGACACCTGAACTGAAGTTATAATCCTTGTTTACGACCAGGAGCAATGTCTGGAGAGCAGATCTGTTGTGTGCTTCATCCAGGTTGACACAAAGCATAGGTAAATGAGGGAAAAGATACTGTGGGATGGTCTGTGGACCATAGCATCCCTGTGCTGGTGCCAGCCAGGACCAGCACCCCGGTGGAGCAGCGCACTGTGCGGATGCAGTGGCTCAAATGTACAAATAGCCACAGTACAGTGCGAGTAAGCGCGAGTAGTTTTGGAGCAGGTTTTCTCTCTGTGGGCCGTACTGTTGGCTCGCAACATCATGGAAGCTTCCAACTTTCATATCCCTATGACCCGTCTCTCATTGAGGCAAATGACAAAAACAGATTCTTGGTTTTACTGGGAGGTTGTTTTGAGTTATTGCTGCACGGAGGTAGGGGAAGTGGTAATAATTTACATGATACAGATATCTCTATATTTCTTCACTACCATTCAAAGCATGAAAGGATTTATAAGGAAGATGTGCCATTTGTCAAAGGTGTTTTTAAAATACAGTTGATCTAAGCATGCAGATAGCTCCGACTGTGTGGTGTTGTCAGGGACTAAACACTAACCTATGGCCTATGTCATCTGCTAACTTATAAATAAGGTGCTTACATCTCTATGTTTCCAGTCTCGTTCTTCACTGTCTTCACTTGGGGTCTGTTTTATCCAGGCAGATAGTGCCTGGCTTGAACACAGGAACCCTCTTGAAGGGCTTGAACGAATGCCCCCTGCCAGAAAGTGTAAGCATATTATTTCTGAATCAGTATCTACATTGTCTATAGTCTTTTCTCCACTTGTTGCAGAAATCCATCTAGAAATTGTGTTTCTCTCCATCTGTTTTGTTTTCCCACAGCTAAAGCTTGTGCAGGGGAGGCAGAGCAGCCCCTCTTCTCAGAGCCTTCATTCTCTTTTGATCCTGCAGCCCTTGGGTGCCTGATGGAGAGGTTGGACACTTGGGCATGGGGAGAAGTCCACTCAACAGCAGAAGCATTTCTGTCTCTAAGAGTGGAAGTAATTTTGCGTTTTTATTTTCGCAAATTTATTTCCCTAAGGAAATAACTCAGCAGAAAATATGCTCCTCTGAGCCCCTGGGAAGCCTTGGTGCCAGGGCTGTAAAGCTCACAGCCCCATTTCTTTAGAGAGTGTCTTCTTGGGACACTGTCCCAACAGCTGCCTAGTTTCTGGTACGGAAGGTGACATCCTGGCAGAACTGATGGCCATGGCAAAACACTGGTCTATCAGCTGGTACGTACACACAGGCAGGCATAGCGGGGAGGATGGGGCTCTATCCATGTCAGCCCCATTCCCGTTTGTGCTGTCTCATTTAATCTGGGCTGTTCAGGATTACGTGGGAGCTGGACTTAAGGCCATGAGAGAGAAGAAAGATTTGGCGTCCTGATTTGTAGAGCAGGCTTGAATGGGACATCAGATGGGAGAGTCTGGGAAACCTCTCTATACCCAGAGGGGTAGTGTCTTCTGAAGTTATTTCTGAGTGGTTACTGTAACCTGATTTGCATACAGGGGAAATAATGGTCATTACTTTTCGGGGCCAATATTTGTCAGTATTTTTAGATGTGTTCACTGGGTTAGGGAGTATCAGTCCTGGAATATCAGCAGAGCTATTTCATCCTGGTTATTGGATGCACAGCAGTGAATAAATTTGCAGTTGGGTCTCCTGTCTCTCAGGTGACAACTGCAACCACTGAGCAGCTGGTTATTCCAGAAATTGTCTTTATTTTCTCAATAATGAGAAATCTCACAGTGAATCTTAAAAAACCCCAAACATTAAAAGTTACATTAAAACTGGCGATCATCTGATTTTGTTTCAATTAACCCATCTTTTCCAGTGAAAATGATTTAATGAAAACTGATCACAGCATCACTTTCACTAGCACAACAATACAAGTAAAATAGCCCTATAGGTTTCATTTACTTCAGTTTATGGCAGGTATTTTAAAAGCCCAGCCTTGCCCTTCACAGGGAAATAAAAATGAAGAGTTGCGATTTCCAAAGTTAATGATGCACCAGCCTGGTGTGTCAGGGCTTAACCGTGTAAGCCCTGTAGGGCTGGAGCAGGGAGCTAACTGCCTGGCTGCTCCGAGGAGGTAACTTTGCTTCCTGGAATGGTTTTATTTCACATGAATTCAAACGATAAGCAGTCCGTTGAGGAAGCTGTTGGGCCAAACTCTGCAAAACGTGCTTGTGCAATTAATTCTGCTGTCTCCAAATGATCGGGGAGCAGAGCCATACGCAGCAATCCTTTCTGTTGAAGTAGCATCTGCACATGTACACAGAGCCGTCATGTGCTGGGCAGGCAGCCAGCGTGTCCTGCCGGTGCTGAGGCTGTATGCCTGATGGCGTCAGGACTTGGATCTAGATTCGTATAATTATGGCTCACCAAAGGGCAGTGCCTTCTTGAATAATAATGAAATTAAGCACAGGGTTAAAGCTAGAAGCATGCACCAGCACTTCCCTGCTTCATAAATAAAATCTACTGAATGAGATGTTAAAAGGTTTTCTTAATAAGGATGAGATGTTAACTCCCACAAGGAACAAGAAAAATATGGGAAAAAAAACAAAACGGAAAAAAACCCCACCCCAAAACCACTCAAAAACTCAGGGTAGATTCTATCATTTGAACCATGTGTTGAAACAGTTCCCCAGAGCACCGGATGAAATAATACCTGTCAGACCTGGTACCTGGGGAGGCAGTGATGCACACTGCAAGGTGTCACAGTGTCGGGGGGTGTATGTACAGTGCCCCGTGTAAGTCACTCTTATGTGTGCCCCACGGGAATATGTGTTGGGTGTGCTGGTTTGCCTGGATTCACTTTACAGCTCTTATCACAGAGATTAATTAGCTCCTGAGCTTAAACAGTGGGCTTTGCAGCCCTAGCAAAAGCTTTGGGAGAAGCAGCAGCTCCCAGGTAGACCTTTATTCATAAACAGATTTAATAATATGGAATAGCATGGAGAATGTTTCATTTAGCATGCCTGCCTTCTACAGTTTCCTTTTTTCCTACACAAACCCCTGGAAGCCTAAATTTCTCAATTTTTTTTTCAAGTGCAAACTAGAAAATTTAAGTGCAAACCCCAAACGCTTTTATCTGGAAGTGCTGCTAATATGTTAGCTCTGGATGAGCTGCCTCATGCGTGCTTTTATTTCTTCACAGACGGGACTTGTGAGTGCAAGTTGCTTGTCCCACGAAGCACCCATAGCCAAGACAGGGCAAGGGGTTGCACCATGGGAGGTGGAGCTATCTGAACCCCAAAAGGATGTGGATGCTCAAGGCTTGGAGGCAACGGGCTGGCACACCTCCAGGTGCCCAGGCTCTCTTTCTTGGCAGCCCTGGGGATAAACAAAAAGCAGCTGAGATCCCTCCCTTAGTCTGCATTCCTTGTCTTATCCCTAGTCCTGGCTTGTTCACGCTACTGAACCTGCATGGGGCAAGACCACGCAGGATAAGCATCCTAATTACAGCAGAGAGAAAGTTCTTCAAACAAAGTGAATTACAGTAATGAGACTATTTCTCTTTCTGGAAGCACTCCTTTGCAGAGAGCCAGGTGGGGAGCCTCGGTGGTATGGACACAAGGGCTTCCTTGGGGGGCAAAGCTAGTGAGACCTCTTGGGGCTTTGCATAAGCTCCTCCAGTGCCAAAGGACATTTTTATACAAGCTGACAGTTGTGTTTCTCTCCTTTCCCCTCACTCTCCAGTTTTCACAGGGGAAAAAATAATATCCGTATTTATTTATTTGGGGGTTTCTGCAGCTGTGAACATATTGAGAATAGTTGCAAAAATATCCTCTCCAGGATCTGCACATGCAAAGCAGTGTGCACCAGAGGGAAGCAGGGGGCTTGTCTATTATTAATCGTAATACCCATCAAAACTTGTGCGATAAGGAGCATTGCTTGGGTTTTTCAACTAATTTGTCTGCTGTTCACTGTTTACTCAGGAATCTGGTTTAAAACCCTATGCGGTAATATAATTGACTGAAGAACCATAATGTAACCAGAAAATGAATCAGAAGGAATTATTTTACAAACCCACCACTTAACTGCAAGTCAGTGGCAACCCGCAGTGGCCCTTCTCATCTGCTTATCTTCATTATGGCATTAGAGATACTGTCTGCTCTGCCAGGCTTTTCCTAACCCCACATTCACAAACATCCTCTTTCTTTTTTTCCTTTTTCCTTGAGATAAATGTAGCGTTCTGCTAATATCTGAACCTTTTATTAGAGAAAGGGAATAATAAATTGATGCCAGTGAATAAATAGAAGTTTTGATAATCCTTGTGCTGTTCACCTGTTGAAATGGACCTCAGGGGAACAAGGGGCATAGCAGGAGAAGGTTGCAATTTCAGTTGATCTGAGGGTCAGCTTAACACAGCATCACTTGTATAAATGAAATTGTGCTGATCTCTTCTATCTGAGAATCTTTCTCTTGGCTCCGCTGTCCCAAGACACTAAGAACCTTCTCTGCAGTGAAAACTGCTGGGAGCTGCCCATGCCGGCCAGTCTTATAATTCTCAAGTACTGAGGCATCACTGGTAACAGACTGTGTTTGGGAAATTTGGACTCTATTGAAAAAGAACAGAATATTCATGTTTCAGAAATATTTTTTCCAACTCTTGACATTATTTGTGGTAGCCGGAAGAACATGAAAATACTGGGAAAGGATCTTTAGTACAGGCAAAGGTATTCAATGTAGATGCTATTTTTTTCTCTTCAATGGAAAATGTGTGCAGATTGTACATTTTAAATCACAGATTACTGTGAAAATGGATATGTTGACTTAATTTAATTTAAGACAGGCAGGTTCAACTTAACTCTGTACCTAAGTTGAGAGAGTTTTGAATTAACTTCACATGCTGCCTATCACTGGTGGTGTCTTGGGTATATTATTCTGGGTGACTCACCAACACCACGGACAGTGTTAAAGCCAAATATACTTTCTTTTAAAATCACTAATCCATTTTCTTTGCCATTAATTGCCACAGTGTTTTAATATGTGTTGTTCTTCTGGCCTGCTCCCCGAGCGTTTCAGGGGCCAGCTGCATGTGTGTCGATTACCAGCTATCTTCTCTCCTCTGCAGCCATCCTGACAAGAAACCACATCTGAATTTGTTCCCTTTTCACACCACCACCTGAATTCTGCTGTGACTCCATTCCAGTTACAGCTAAATCTGTGCAAGAATTGTGAAAAATTCAGATTTTTTGAATCCAGAATTAATGCTAAATGTCCAACTCCACTGTTGATGTCAGATTCAGAACAACTGTAAATACATTGTGAAACAAGTCATTTTTCAAGGCTCAATTAGTGTGATTCATCAGTTTCTGTAGGCTTAGGGTCTGACTGAGTTTTTAACCATAGTTCAGAGTAAGTGTTGCACTATGAATGTGTCCCCTCCCCTGACAGTACAATATTCTTGTCAGCAAAGGGAATGAGAGAAAGAAAATGATGCAAAACTGAAAAAACGTTGGGTTTTCTTGAGCTGGTCAGCGAAGTACCATTTGCTAAGTAGTAAAGACCGTTTGCTAATCCGTTGCCATCTGCCTTTATTACTTCAGCCCACTCAGCTAGGCACTGCAACAGCCACTTTATTGCATGTATTATACCAACTTTAAATCCTGCACTGAACAATTGTGTGTTTTATTTAATCTTTATTTTTAATAGAGACCGAGGACATGCAGCTTTGCTGTACTGGAAAGGCTATGGGTCCTGTGGATTTAGCATTTTTCTGCAAATTTTGCTCTATTTTCCAGATTTATAACTTTTTTTTTTTAGGTTCCATAGCTCATTTGGTTGCCAGCATTACTAGAAGCTTCTTGATGTAAATCAACCCCATTGCTGTCTCCCTGAGTCTGGAGACCAACTAAAACAATAGCACCAAGAGGTGTGAATTTCCCCCCTTCATCTTAATAGACTGTTAACTTCAAAGTCTACTTGTGACCACTTAAAGGCTTAGTGTTAACCTCTCCTGCTACAGGATGTCCAACAAATGCACTTGTTGTCCAGCCCCATATGGACATACCAGATGTTCCTTCCACTACAGTGGACATTCCAGAGGAAATTGCTGCTGGCGGTGTGGTCCAGCAGCAGGACAGGGGTAAGAGGCTGGGCCAGTCCAGCCGAGGCCAGTAGTGGTATTCTTTTTGAACTGCAGATGCTGGCTTTATAAGCTGTCTCCAGCAATTCCTTTTGTGAACTACCACTCCTAACCATTTTTCCAGATTCCATAGGGTTGTTGCTGAAATTGCTGAGCAATTTTTGTTCATCTGCATCCAATATTGAGAACTTTTAACAAGTCGTGGAATATTTTTTTTTCCCCCTGGGCAGAGAGAGGGGACGATTTTCAGACATATTTTCCTCTCTTTTTCTGTAGAAATAAAGACAGGCATTGACTTATGTTTGTGCAAGGCCATCTATTTAAAACAGATCCAAAAGGACTTTGACATATGTAGGTAAGAACAAACTTTTCTAAACAATAGCAAAAGTACAAATCACATGCTCTTCTTCCTGTTACACTCCCATTTGGCCCTGTCTTGCTATATAAAGGACACTTGTTTTGCTTCCTCCTGAGGTGCCAAAAGAGAAAGTTACTTTACCCACCTACATATGCCTTAGAACTACTTTTTATTTATCAAGAGTAATTCTAATTATCATACTGAAAATCACTGTAGATTTTCCCCCAAAGCATGTCTTTCCACAGCTTCCATCTGCATAATTTCAGGCACTTCTTAGGTATTTCCGACTTGCTCCTTTTGCTCTCCCCTTCTCAAAACCAGAGAATCACAGAATCATGTAGGTTGGAAAAGACCTTTAAAATCATCAGGTCCAACCATTACCCCAGCTCTGCCAAGCCCACCACTAAACCATGTCCCTAAGTGCCACATCTAACATGTCTTATGCATGATCTTACTGATAAAGTCAAAGACTGAAAACTTACAGTATGATCTCTCCTTCTCTTTGGGGTATCTGTCTTTCTCCTACTTTGAGTCTCTTCTGCTTCTTTCCTGTCTCAGAAATAGCAGCTGCATTTTGTTGCCCT
This sequence comes from Falco punctatus, assembly GCF_963210335.1. NCBI lineage: Eukaryota > Metazoa > Chordata > Aves > Falconiformes > Falconidae > Falco > Falco punctatus. Next base: position 46,671,400 of record NC_137588.1, read on the forward strand.
CTTCTAAGCCTTCCTTTCAGCTCCATGATACAGTTTTATTCCTCACTCTCCTGTGGGTAAAGGGATTACTGTGTCCCATGCTTTTTTTCCTCAAGTTCTCGGTTTTTCTCTGGATATTTACGTTCAAGGCTCCTTATATATTTTGTGTCCCTTTTCATCCTAGGTACTGTCTAGTCAGTTCCAGCTTCTTGCTGTACAGTCTCATATCTTTAAAAGTCACTTTCTAGCTGAAACTCAGAATCAGAGATTCATCATCACCCTTCATGACCTACCATTGGATTTGGTCCTTGATCTCTCACTATTCTCACTCTAGTTCTCCATTCTTACATTTGTCAAAAAGTAATGCAGTTTCTCTCTGCAGAACATCTCCATGGTAGAAATACTGCCTGGCATCTACTCAACTGAACTTTGATCCATCCAGAGGGTGATTGCTGTACAGATCTTCCCCGCTTGGCTCTCGAGGACACTGTGGCCTCTCACACCTACTCTGACTGCAGAAAGTAGCTTTTCTTTGGTGCTTACAAAAATCCTAAAAACGTTTATCAATGCACCGTGCAACAGCTTGCAGCAGTGAGTAGTATTACTCATGTTGTTCCCTTTTTGTCTGTGCTCACTTTTTGCCGGTGGTCTTACATGTAGTCCTTCATAAAATAAGTCAAACCAAGACTTGGAAGCCCTTCTTTCATTTAGTGTTGGCAAAGTACAGTGCAGCTGTTGCCCGTGATGAGGACAGCCTTGGGATAGAGGACTGCAGATGGTACGGTGGACTCTGCGTTGTTCCCTCAGACATGTTTGTACTCAGTGCTTCATGTGGCCCCACACACGTGGAGAGAAAGGAGGTGATCTTGCAGGAGAGGGGTGTGATGGGGGCAGCCGTGGTGGCCATGCTCCTGCTTCTGGTTGCCCAGATCTCCCTCTTGCAGTGGTGTCATCAGGGAGGGGAGGTAGGAGAGCACACCAGCATCAGGAATGTGTGGGTTTAGCCTTTGTAAATTTTTGGGGAGCTCACTGGAGTCCTGAACTGAAATCCCATTCTGCAGGAAGCATCAGACTCTCTCACATGCTTGGATAACGAAGAGGTTCTGGTCCCCTGTGTGGATGGATCCCACAGAAGCACTGTCTTATTGTAATTCTCTTAACACATCTTGTTATTATTTGTGATAGTTAAAAGGCAGAAAGATCATAGCCTGATTCTCATAAACATGATTGTATCTGTCAGTCTGGCAGTTAATAAATTGTCTCTTGATCTGGAGTCATTCTCAGAGAATACAGAAACCCACCAGGTCCTTTTCACATCTTCTTTTCTGGCTTCACACATAGTGTCAGAGCTCAGAGAGGGGTGGCAGAAAGCATCAGGTGCAGGGTACCACAGTGACATTTCCAGCTAGAACTGCCTCGTATTCCTGAAATTGTTTTCTTAGGAGTCAGTTGGTTGTGTAATTTCTTCCTTCTTTTTTCTTGATGGTTATGATGATCTCTGTTCTGTGTTTATAATAACGTGTGTTTACTAATAGTGTGGTGGCATGCCACTGCCAAGCTGCTTCTGCTAACAATAAAAAAAGGGAAAATTGATATTTATGGAGACTTGGGGGCTGGCCGGGCTGTAGCTCTTGATTTTTATTGTAGCTGACTGCAAACTTCTCAGACACAAGAATCTGTATCTCATTGTGGAGAGCTGGTTTCCATTTCAATCTGGGTCCCATTATTAGGGTTTGGTTTACATTCTGTAAGGTTAGCCATGTGCGGATTCACACAAACAAATATGTAATTTATGTCTGTAGCTTTCACTTGTGGTATTTAAACCTCCACCTATTTGAAATGTCTCTGGAAGGGGATAAGAGAAACTACAATGTTCCTCATTCTAATGGATGGATATGTTGTATAGCAACAAGCAGTCTAATAAAAATAGTTTGAATTAATTTCCACCCTCTACTGAGCCACCAGGGCAAGAGTGAGTCGTGTTAGGGAAGAGCTTTACAGAAGATGTGAATCGCCACTGCTCGTGCTGCATATCTCTTGTGGCTACACACAGGACCCTGTCTCCAAGATTGTCACCACCCAGCGTGCTTCCCCAACATCAGCTACTGCTTGGGGATATCTTCATGCCATCCAGTGAAGTTTTCAGGTTCAGGGTTTTTCATATTTGGACAGCCTTTGCAGTGGTTCCTGGTCAATGTAAGAGAAAACATTAATTCACAGAAAAGCTCTTGGTCTCTGGGAGCAAGCCAGTTCCATTTAAGCCAAGATTTCACCCTGGATGATCAAATCCACATTGGTAGAGGTGGGATACTGGACTCCTAACCATGCACGGTTATCAGGTGTTGGGATGGGGCTTCTTTTAAAAAGTACCTCTAAGCAGAGCTACATGTCTGTGGACAATTGACTTCCTTTGGAGGAATGCCTTATGCCAAGGAGGTGACTTGGCAAGAGATTTAAGCATTTCTAGGCGAGATGCCTGGTCGAAGGCAGTTGGCACTGTCTGCCTTGGAGCTAGGGCTTTCCTTGACGCTGCAGACAAGGACAAGGGGAGTCGTGCTAAAAGCAAAAGACATCATTCTGTTTTTCCCTTGTATGAGTAGGGTCTGCTTCTTCAGCTCCGATGGAGAACTTGGTTCACTGCCAAGCTGAATCCTACAGCTTCCGTTCACCTCTTAGGTATTGCTAATGATGTCTCCTTCCTTTGTTGTTGTTTGTTTGTGTTTTTTTTTTTTAATTCCATGCAAGCAGGAGTTGTATAACTCCCATCTTTAGGTTTTTGGTTTCCCCTGTGACTGCTAACACAAAATACTCAGAGAAGAAATGGTGACTTGACCTTTATACTGAGCACTCAGGATTGTGACAATGTCTGAGTAAAGGGGACTAGTTAGAAAAGGACTTTTTTCTCTGAAGTAAAACTATTTCCTTGAACTTTGTGGTAATAGGGTATTTGATTGTCCTCCCCTGAGTCTCACACCAGTACCAGCCCAGCATTACTGCCAGTCATGCTGCCGACAAAGAAACAGGCTGGTGAGAGCAGACGCTTTCTGTGCAAACTCTCCTGCTCCAATGTATATTGTGCCGTGTCAGACACAAGATACATTTATATCTTCTCCTACCAGTTAGTCTGCATAATTCAAGTGATAGAAACCGATTCTTTTAATGCTAAAAGTTATGCCAGTTACATATTATTTGATTATGAGTTTGAGTCTCTCACCATTAGGGGGAAAAGGAGAACAGTATTTTAGAAGTAGTGGGTTGCCCTGCAATACAGCTGTGTTATTGTGCATCTTACACACATGAAAGTTTTAACAAGCTTAACGAATTTAAGCTGACTTCTTGAGAACTTAACTGTGCAACTCTATAGTCTCTAGACAAAGTTGTATTACAAGAACATGTAAACATCATATGTCTGATTTGTCCTTTTCCAGTCCTACATTTTCTCAATTACACGGGTGCAGAATATGCACTCCACTTTCAGTTCCCATACAGTTTTCATTGAATCCCACTTCATAACCACATTGAATAAATGAAATAGAAAGTATGTCTGTGTTTGGAAAGTATGCTGGTTTTCTTACCTGGATTCATAGTTTATATACACATATGATACTAACCATATTAAAATAATAAAAAATTAATATGAAAACCTTTTTTGCTTAGGGAAGAAAATCATGACTCAGCTACAGAACAAATGAAACTTACATTTTACAAAAGGCTGAAAAATGAGCTTCAAAACAAGTTCAGAGGTGGCAGTAGCCTTGAATTTTGAACATTGTGTGGTGAAGCGTTCTTCCTGTGGGCATGCTGAACCAAACAATATTAGCTTTTGTTGTCATCTTGGGCTAAGACTTCAGTGAGGACTTTGCTTGAGAAGTGCTGCTGCTTTTGCAGTGTTAAATGCATTACTGTTTATGGCTCTGAAATTTGTTTTGCTTCTCAAACAAGAGCTTCATATTTGCATTGTTTTTAATATTAACATGGGGTTTGAAACGCTATCCAGACCCTCAGTGAACATGAGCTGGCATAACTACTTCAGTGACAGTGGAGAGAAGCGTTAGCACATATGGATCCTGGCACTTGGCTTGTTCCTATTGTATAAACTGATGACAGTACGAGCTGCTTTTAAGGAACTCAACTTTTTCAGCAGCTAGACTCGCCATGCCCACCAAAATCTGTTCCATAGATGTGTTTGTTACCTCTGGATTTTGCCTACATGTCAGATTCAGAGAGGTAGTGAGCCATCATATGAGAAAATTTTTCCAGGTGGGGATAGTATCTCCCCTCCTTCCTATTGCCTGCTCCCTTGCTGCTTTGTGACCCCTCTTGCTATGAAGCCGATTTCATAATATCCTTACAAGAGGTGCTCCCCTGAGACTGTGACTCACCTCTTCACAGCTGTTGGCATCTTCTGCTGGCAGCCAGGGCAGGCTGAGGGAGGGAGATGCTCCCAGAGACAGCCTCTCCGACAAAGCTGTAGAGAAGAGAGAGTTAATAGAAGGGAGTGGATTCTGTGTTTGGAAAAAAATTTAAAACATTAGGTTGCTGCTAGTAATTTATTACACCCGGACTGTGTTCTTACTGCAGAACCTCATAAATAATATTTCATGTAAGATTTCCAAGGATGAAGTGAGGAATTTTAAGGACCAGACTGAAGGAAGCATATTTGTATCATCACCGTCTTTAATTCACTGCTTTTTGTAAGCTAGTAGAAGATTGTGGGTTCAGGGACTACTAATAAATCCATATTCTAATACCTTGGGATGCTCTGAGGGTTCACTTTTCAGTAACATAAGTAACACTTATGCATGAGAGTTGTAAATTAAAGGCAAACCAATTTTTGCTGATAGAAATTCTCGTAGTGGGAGAGTGAATTACATCAGCTAACTGTCTGGTTTTTGGAGAGTAAGTGACACCAGCTTGGACCCCTGTGCTTTCCTGAAGTGACAGGGTAAATCTTCAGCTGGAAGAGGGGATGCAATTCAGGTGGAGTCAGGAGAGCCATGGGCACTGGCACGAGCTGAGGATTTGTCTCAAGCTCATCTTCCGTGTTCAAGTAAACTACACTGCGCAGCATCTTTTAACTTCAGGGACTGTTAGTATTCCAGCTCCAGCTGGTAGGATATACAAGTTATATCAGCCACCCTATAAAAAACAAACTTCATGTTGTGGTAGGGAGCTGTCCCGTTGAAACCCAAAGGGATGCTCCAGTGCAGAACTGTGAATGGTTAGGACTGAGGTACTGTAGCGGGTTTGCGTGGCAATTTTTTTGTAGTGGGGGGTGGGGGTATGGGGGTGGCTTCTGTAAGAAGCTGCTAGAGGCTTCCCCTACATCTGATGGAGCCAATGCCACCAGTTCCAAGATGGACCCACTGCTGGCCAAGGCAAATAGCGACAGTGGTGTAGTGCCTTTGGGATAACATATTTAAGAAGGGGGAAACCCCCAAACCTGTGTAACACCAGCAGCAGTCAGAAGAGAGGAGTGAGAATATGTGACAGCAACCATTCTGCAGACACCCAGGTCAGTAAAGGAGGGGGAAGGGAAGGGGGAGGCTGCACTCCAGGCACCATGAAAGGGACCCCCGGTGGAGCAGTTCATGGAGGACTGTCTCCTGGGGAAGGACCCCACACTGGAGCAGGGGCAGAGGGTGAGGACCCTCCCCTGAGGGGGAACGAGCAGCAGAGACAGCGTGTGAGGGACTGACCCCAGCCCCGTTCCCTGTCCCCCTGTGCTGCTGGCAGTGGGGGAAGAAGAGAAAATAAGGAGTGAAGTTGAGCCTGGGAAGAACAGAGGGGTGAGGGGAAGGTGTTTTGCGGATTTGGGTTTATTTCTCATTACCCTACTCTGATTGTGGCTGGTAATAAATTAAATTGACTTTCCCTAGCAGAGTCTGTTTTGCCTGTGACGGTACTTGTTCAGTGGTCTCCCTGTCCTTACCCCAACCCACAAGCCTTTCACTATACAGGCCCATAGGATATGAGGGAGTTGACACTATCCTCCTTTATGGGATTTTGGTACTCTTTCTAGAGAGAGCACAGCCATGAACTCACTCAATGTACCTCCAAAGGAGGGCTTTTTTGTCTCACTATTTTTCTTAAAACTTTTACAAGTATCCTCGTCTCAGTGTGAGTTTTCAATGGGTATTTATACATAGCAGTTGACAGCAGTGTCAAACTACGTTATGTTTTTAAACACAGTTCCCACAATAGGGTAATGTTGTCTTGGTTTAAAAATAGGACAATTAATTGCTAAGGTGATCAGATTTCTAGAGGATTGTTGTGGCTGAACTTTGGAGTGTTGAGCACATTGCAGGGTGTGCTGTTGGACCCAGGCTGTGTTCTGTGAAGCATTGGATATGCTGAGTCACCAAAAGCATATGGAGAATATATGTTGAGTGTCTCAATCTCCTAGCAGCAATGGTCAAGAAGTTACTGAAGTTAAAGAAATGAAATGGGGGCAAATGAAAGCACAAGAGGAGGAAGGGAGTATTTTCTCTTTCCCTTTATTGTTAAGCAGGAATGGCATTGGCAAGCATGACTTTTACTAATGCAAATCCTTTCAGCCTAAAGTAAATCCAAGCACTTTGCAAACTACAGTCTGTCTCAAGATTACTCTTCAGTGGAGAACATTGCCATGCAAAAGTGTAGGTGCAGTGTTATGGGAACTGTCTGTACTAAAATTATTTTGCGTATCTCTGGAATCACATCTACAACACAGACTGAGGCACTGGGTCCTACCTGGTGATTGTGTGTCTTGCACCGAAGCCTGTGTTGTGTTTGCTGCACTGCAGTTGCTCTCTAGCCAGCTGGAGAAGAAATGGTCTTCTCCATTCTCTTTCTCGAGAAAATATGTGTCTACCTGAACAGCAGGTCATGTTAGGTTGTAAAAAAATAAAAGCAGGAATGCCACCTTTTAGCTTGACACAGAAGTGGTTCCCAGCAGCTTGGGATGGGAAGGATTACATCTGGAAGGGGACCTGCCATGAGGATACAGCTGAACGTTGCACAGTTGCTCAAGGTACTGAAGGCAAAACTTCAGCCAAGATACTCAGCAAAACTCTTTGGGTTTTGTTGTCACAGATGTTCTTTGTTACCACAACTGATCAGGTGCTGATTTTTTTCCCCAAACCATCATCAGGATCATGGGCTCCCCTTGCCAGACTGGGAACAATTGCTCAGTCCCTCTTCAGGAGGGGAGGGTCATCTATAGAGTCTATACTGACTCTGTTGGCCTCACTGGCAAACCCTGATGCAAAGACTGCCCCAGTATTTGACTGATCAGATCCCTTTTATGACCCAGTGGAACCTGTTCTGCTAATGCCATACAAGCATGTGGTGAATAAAAGCACGTTTTATATGTCTCATTGGGAAATATTTTTTGGAGAGGATAGCTGCCTGGATTCATACTGCATTTGAAACTTCACATATGTTGGGTTAGTTGTCATTAATGCAAATGAGAGGTCATTGCTCCCAGGCTGGATAAAACATAATCGTTACAACCAAGAGAACTGAAAGAAGTAGGCTGTCTTCCCCAGAGGAATCCAGGAAGATTAGGTTAATAACATAAGGTGTGTTGGCTGGAGCAAAGCTTAAAATAAATTTTGTGGGTTTTGCTTTCACACAATGTAATTGCATGCATGTACACGGTTCTTGTTGGGAGAACTGTGGATAAATCCCTGTCTGGATTGTTTGTCTCTGTGTCAGAGTCTGGCAGTAGGTTTTATGAAATCTGGTGTTGCATCTCATGCGCCGTTCTTCATATGAATATTAGTGCATGAAACTAAAATACACTTTTAATGAGCATTTGAGTGAATATAAAAGTAAACCCAATAGAAGCATAAGCACAATTAAAATGAATTTGTAAATTGGGGAAAAGGAGGGGGAAGGGGGGAATAACTAATATTTGCAGTTCTTGCCATGATTGTCAGATGTTCATTTTGATGACATATGTGAAATGTAGTGGCAACCTGCATCTAAATGCATCAAAATTAGTTGGAGAGACATGGCTAAGTGCCATGCACTGCTCAATTGCAAAAACACCAATCTGCACATCTGCCTTGCAGTGTGCCGTGAGGGGGAGCGGAGGGAGGCTGCCAGCACTGCAGATGGGTAGCTGGCTTTCCTTTCCCACGTTGTGACATACCTGGGGCATGGTCACTGGAGCACTACATTTTTTTCTTCTAATAATATGCCTGCTTACATGGTGCTTCAGCATGTGTCAGCACGTATGATGGTTTGCTTGACTCTGTGCAAGCTGGCATTTTTAAGAGTATCATCTATTCTCAGCAGTTTTTAAAATATCTTTTCACTCTGTTATATGCATGTCATTACCAAGAAGCTAACTGAATCCCCTGGGCAGAGTATCCCTGCAATTGCTGGGACCTGATATTATTCTGTAGTGTAGTCTTGGTGCGGTTCCACAGAGTTTGTCCTAATAGATAGGATAAATGTTTGGCAGCACCATCTGGAACTTTCTGGAGGCAGGTCACACTGGCTTTGCAGACAGTCCACAGTGCAGATAGTTACCACCTAGCGTCTCCTCTGCCAAACTCCCATGTCCCTCTTGTGTTGTTCCTCTCCATCACTATTACCCTGAGAACAGTAACAAAAATAGCATTTGTTTTTATAGCAGAGCCTCCCACCCAAACCAAAATGAGGATTCCCTTCTGCAAGTCCTGTAGCCTAGGGACACTTCTCAGATGGGCTGTGTTGTGCTGGGACAGAGTTCCCACACCCACCACTGACCCTTCAAGAAGTTACAGGTGTAAAGAGTCCCCGAGTTACCTCCAAAACACATTGAAACTTCTGTAATTCTGCCCTGGATGAGGTCATTCTTGTTTATGGATTTCTCTTAAATTAAATTTCCATTGCCATTTTCACAGGTACATGTTACCGTGATAGGCACAAACATGCAAAAAGATGGCATGCTCTTGTCTTTAAAGATTCTGGCGTGTGTGTTCATGGAAAGAGGTCAGGTCATCCTAGAAGCATGCTTCCTATTTGCCTACATCAAAAATATTCCTGGATGAGAGAGTCATCACTGCTTCACAGAGACCTTGTGTCTAAAGAGATGTCATTCCTCGTGGCCGTGAAATGCCCTTTCAGGACGCGGATGACTTCTGCAGAAACCTGGTGAGGAAGAGCCTATAGATAGTGGGCAAAAGACTCCTGGGATAATGGAAAAGAGCTCTGTCACTTTGCAGGCTTACCAGAACCGAAAGAGTTCCTTGGGATATTGCATCTTTTAGCGTAGGTGAGCGCCTTCCTCTTCCACCCAGTAACAGGACTGTAGGTGATGTGTTGTCACAATGTTGTAGACCAGGTAAGTCAGGCCTTTTTTTTGTTTGGTTTGTTTTTTTGGAGAGCAAGGGAGGAACTGGAAGGAGCAAGGATGAAGGAGATGGGAAATCATTTTGCCTTTCTCGTAGCATTGGCTAGGAACAGGTAATGTGCCTCAGGGCTGGAGATGTAAATTCTTAGTACTTTCCTGAAAGTTTGTGACATCCCGCAACTATGGCAGGTAAAGCCCAGCAGCACAAGTTAAAAGAATCAAAAAGAAATTGACTTCACAAGATGTACTATCACCTGTGGCCAAAGGAAAACCAAAGCTTTCAACAAATATTTGTTTGCTATTTTCTGTCTTCTTCAATAGGAAACAAGCAGAACCTTTAAAAGCAAGCTGAATCCTGTGGTAATTGAAATGAGACCTAATCCATGCCTTGTGTCCTGTGACAGGAGCATTATAATGATCTGCTATTAAATGCAAAAGAAATGTGGACCCTGTTGCTTTGTACCCACCCTTTATCTGTCTTTAGTCATCTGTGTCTACATCAGTGCCAAAAGGCAATAGCATGAAAACAGAACTATGCTTTTCTTAATGCAAGTGCTCCCTGAAACTCATGGAAGAGACACGTTGATGTATAGAAAACTTAGGAACCCAGGAGCATGAAAATCCCATCCTGGATCAGTCCAAGGGTCTACCTAGTCCCCATCTCTAACAGAGGGGGAGTCTGATGAGGAAGAACATTTGAAGCTTCATTTATTTTCACAAATAGGACATTCAGCCAATTTTTTTTTTTTTTTTTTTTTTTTTTTTAGTTCTTGAAGGATAACTTCTAAACTATTGTCCAGTGCCAAAGAAAGCAGAGCAGTGTTTTCCATCAATCTGCAAGAGGTCTGATTGAATTCACTAGTACTATCTACCTGTCCAAATGAACAGGCATAACAGTTTCCAGTATTGGAGCCTCCAGAAAAGTTCATGCTCCACAACTATGGAGATAATATGATGGCTGGAAGGGAATTTTGACTTCTTTAATGTTACTATTTTAGAAGCACCTTGGAGAATAGATTTAATAAATGTGAAATGGCCCAAAACTTGCCTCTTCCCCCAGACAAAGGGAACTTTTTTCTGCAGTGAGGTGAAGTTATTGCTAACAGGAATATATCCTCTTCTAGACATGCGTCTCCACAAGGCAGTGATGGACACATTTGAATAATTTATTTATAAGAGATTGTCTTCTGCTGCCAGATTCTTAACCCTCAGGCATATAATTATACTTCCCTAATTAGCACAGAGGGTGGGGGGAGTTGATTTTGCATGTGCTTGGAAACATGGGGGCACCAGATGATGAAAATCCAAGTAACTCATTGAGGGCTCCAAGTTAGGCGGTGAAGGAACCTGGCTTAGAGTAGTGCTTGCTGCTTCTGCTGGTTCTCTAGAGTATGTACTTAATAACTTCATGGGCTTACTCGAAGCTGAGACTCATGGGACCAAGAACCAAACTGCTTTCTAGGTCAGCTTCCCTGGTCCCTCATCTCCTGCAAGCTACCTTTAAATCATGCAGCTTCGGGCATCCTGAAATAACATTAGACATATCCAAGGAGCCTTCAGGCCTCCTAGACATCTCAGTGAGCGACAGCAGAGGTTATACTTTTTGGAGGGATGACTCACATGCTTGCCATGGGCAGAGAACCAACTATTCCGTGGACTAAGATCCCCTGCAAGCTTGCCAAGCAGAAAAATTGGCTTTAACTATAAAGGTAGCTGGTAGCCTGCCCTTCAGTTGGAGGTAAGAGGAGTTGGAGAGCTGCCACTGTAGGAGCATACTTCAGAAATAGGGACAGAAATGAGGAAAATGTTATAATGGAGAGAAAATGCCAGTTAAGGAGCCTGTTATAAACACCTTAGAAGGCTCAGCAATGTAAGGCTCAAGCACTAATAGCGAGCAGCAGATCTCATGGCTAGCTAACAAAAGGAGGGAGGCTTGGCAGCAGGTTCTGGATAAAAGTTTATTAAGAAACATACTTTTTAACATCCAATTACATCATGTTATTTCCAAAACATAGAAATCTATCTCTGGGTTTAACGAGCAATTTAGTAACATGGATGTATCTGCAGTTTTGCTTCTGAGGGAATTGGGAATTGCTTCCTCAGTCTAATCCCAGGGATCGCTTCTTTTCATGCAGCTTCCTGGAACACTGTGAGGCTCCAGTCGCTGCGTCATTAGATCTGCTTCTTACAGAAAACTTTAATCAGTAGATCCCACTGTGGTCAGTGTCTTCTGCTGAGTTTCACAAGTGGAAGAACTGAGGCACACAGTAGGAGGGTAGAAGAACAGGTGAGATGCTCTTCAGTACCGGCTCCTTAGAAATTGGGGGGTTGTCAGCTCCCTAGCAAAGCTTTGTAATTTTGGTTTCTGAGGTTGCATTTATTCTGCCAGCTTACACTGCCACACAGATCCACAGAAAGTCAAATACTTCGATCCTTCGCATTACCTACATGTTGATTCTCCCTTGGCTTCCCCGCGTGCCATGCCATGGCCAGTACCCGGGGACAAGGAGCGTACCAGAAAGCCCAAGTGCTGCATGGTTTGGACGTGGCTACTGCCACTGTGGCCAGGACTGGCTCATCAGGCAGGAAAACTTGGATACGTGGAGTCTGGTCTTGCTCTGACCCTGCAGGCAGCATGGGCACAGATAGCTTCAGCCATCTGCTTCCAGCATCTTCAGCTTGACACTGTTGAGGTGAAGTTTGGTGTAGGCTGGACAGCACAAGATTTCGGCACTGATTTAGTAGAAAACACGTTACCGGTGGGATTCCCCTGGGCTGTGTTTTTATGACATGGGACTTGGTGGGACCAGATATGCTGCCATTTGCTGCGGGCAGGGTCCTTGCTGGCACCAGACATGCATGAACTTGGTTCATTCCTTCAAACAATGCCTTTTTCAAAAGCACGTGACCTGTCCTTTTGCATAATAAATACCATTTGGGAGTTGTTTCCATCGTGATTGGCTTCTAGAACCAATTATCTTACAAATCCTTTTTTTAAAGGTCATCGTAACTTTTCTGCCTTTTCTTTATATACAGTTGTGTGTGAGCCTTGGGTTTTTCTCAGCTTTTAGTCATTTTTGTAACTTTAACCTTCTACCTGCCTATTTTACTTCAAGACATGCTTCAGATGTCCCAGACATAATGACTTTAACAGTATGTCCTTCCTGTAAGTAGCAGTTCGCAGCGGTAAGACACCCAGAGACCAGGTTTTAATCAGCCTTGACTGAAGTCTAAAAATGATTCACTCCCGTCAGCGCTGGGCAACACAACAAACAGCTCTCCAGCAAATCACTTAAGCAGAAATATGTTGGCATGTTTCTATAGCAACTAAGGAAAAATATTTCACACAAAAGTCCATCTGCTGCAACATAGAGGGAGATCTGGCCAAGGATCCCGTTATAAATTAATCTTAATTTGAAAATTTTATTTTTGCAAACCTCATGCAGCCACTTGCACAAAAAGGCAGAACGTTAAGTGAAAGACAATTGATTTTTAGATAGAGGCTGTCAATTAATCAACAAACTCGTCATTATTTTGGGAAGCAGCGATTGTCTGAAGATGAAAAATCACAGTGCATTTCAGAGGTATTCATCTTCACTGCTGTTTACCAATCAGGCTGCATCACACCATCTTGTACGCAGTGTATTTGGAAACACACTTTATTTTTTCAAAGGAGGCTAGTAGCAAGCATCCAATTTTTTTTTTTTTAAAAACCATTTCGGTTTGATTTACTTGTAAAGAGTTACTCAAATTTATTCAACCATATAAAATGCTTTGTAGAAGCCATCAAAGTGAGGAGAGGGGGAAAAACCAATGTGATAATTTGGACTGCGATGCATTTTATTTTATGTGATGTCAACACTTCAAAGCCTATTGGAGCTGTGCTCAGGAGATCTGAAACATTTTACGGGGTGCTTGGTGTCTGTGCTACAAACCATCTCCAACTATAGATTCTCTTGCACAACATTTGCATGCTGCTGCCAGTGTTTCTTTCTTCCTCACTAGCTGCTTTCTATGTCTCCGCTGGCAGTTTTACATAGTCCCCAAAAATAAATCTAAAAAAATAAAGAAACAAGAACTTTCGTCCAGTCAGGGAGCGTGTAGACCAGTGTCCCAGAAGGTGTGCCAGGTCTCCAAGGGCTGTCTCCAGGGGAAGGGAGTTCCAGCTGGAGCAGGCTTTCTCACCTGGAGCTTTTTATGAAAGGCTAGACCTTAAGATACTTCAGGAAAAGGTAGGATTCTTGTGTCTTATGTCATACGTCATTACTAACATGCAATGGTATGTAAACATAGATTGATAGAGCTGGTAAGCACTGTGATGGTAGAAACATAGAGTTTCCAGCACCATAGTCGTATCACTTGCTTTGTTACCACCATTTTCCCAGGCTGCTAGCATCCTTGATGAGGAGGAAACACAGCCCGTTTCTTTTCAAGTGAATAAAGGCACTATCTGAGTGGTGGCACGTTAAGTAAACAAGTGAACATGGGAGTAGAGCTGCATATGAAGAGGAGAGGGAACATGAGAGAATGAAATGTGAGAATTGGAGGACTTCAGATGTCTTGGAAAGATTTCTTTTCTCTGTTTTATTTCTTCTATGCCTTTACCCCCTCTCTCCCTTATCACTGTTCTTACTAAGTGCCATCTTCTGCACAGGGTGGGATTGGAGGGGGAAAAAACTTCTCCAAATAAGTTCAGAATATATTTGTATTTTAAGCAGCAAACAAACACTTATTTCTAAATGAAAATTACAATATTTTTTGGGGGGGTCCTTAATAGACAGAAAACAAATGTTCCATCTCATCCTCAATGTGTTTTGAGATACCTTGCACTGATCAGTTGGAAAACAAGAAAAAAACTTCCTTAGCAGCAAGAAATGTCCAACCAAAAAAATGAAAAGCAACCAAATTACTAACATTTTTCATAATCTATTTAAACAAATTATTTTATCTGAGATTTTTGTGTTGCATAATGGTTACTACTACTGTTTATTAAGTTGTTGGAAAAGAAGAAAATTGGGCCCTTTTGCAATGAAAATTACACCTCTGTCTCCCCCCCTTTCCCACCCCCCGCCCCCCCCCCCCCCCCCCCCCCCCCCCCCCCGGTTTCTGTCTCCTGTTTTGCTCTCAGATGCTGGTAGAATATCTGAGCTCTACCTGATACACTGAATTGATCTGGAATTCTGATCCACAAATGTTGGACCTGTTGAGTTTCAACACTGAAGTAAAAAAGATTTGCAGCTTTAGAGTACGAAGTATGAAAGAGTCTGCTAAGCACATTTGCTTATGAAAATGCTACGGTCTACTTTACTATGGAGCCATCAGAATAATTAGGGGTGAGTGGGTCAGGAAATTTGATCTGGGCCCAGGTCTGGCCAGGTTTGAACTCTAGAAGAAGGAAAATGTCTTTCAAAAGTGAACACATTACAGCATTTTGTATGGATGAAGTTCCAGAGTTCCAGGTATTATTTAAGAGTCTTTGTACATTGGTCTGCGGACAGTGAATCGAAGTATTTCAATTTGGTTTGACACTGTAATAGCTTGCATGAAACTCAGCTATATCCATAGCTACGTCCATAGCAATGTCCATGTCCATCCACATACAGTTATTTATATGCCGTGAACCTCTTGCTGCATTCCCAAGTGAAGAACCATTTTGCAAAATTCATACTGGGAAGGAATTGAGGAAACTGGTTTAAGTTTAAAATAGTATTCCATCTTCCTTAATTCTTTTTAATTCAGTTTAAGCCTGGAAAATATGACTGGACTGACCTTACAGTCAGGTTTGGAAAAGTTTTATTACATTCTTTCATCCTAAAAGTTGTTTTAGCCAAGCTTTATTCAATAAATACTATGATGGTCTGATTCTAAATACTTTCTACAAAATGTTTATTATCATTGTTCTATAGTATTATCAGTAGTGGTATTCTATTGTTTAAATATATTGGGGTTTATTATCACTGAGTAATTTTTGCTGGACACAGTGAGCCTTAAACACAGATCCCCTTGGCTGAAAAGTGTTGAACCAGGGCTCACAGGGTGAGCTCCTCAGTGTATTTTCGTGTATCTCTGCTGGGACCTCTATGCCATGCTAAGCTCAAATGAGAAAGTGCAGCTGAGCGGGAGCAGTACTAATGTGTAGAACTTCTTGTTTTATTCCTGTGCCCATACTAGTTTGTGCTGTAGCAAGTCCATGATGTATCAGCAATGATCGAAGATTTACTGTTCAAGTAATGGTTAGAATTTGCAGTTTGATACTAAGGCTTAGGTTGTTGTTGGAAATACTAAGATCACTTTCTTTTGTTTTTGCATCCTATATATTTTGTCAGAGCTCTCTGATTTGTTTAAAGTATTCTGTAGGTGATTTTCCTTGCACTGCTCTTGTGGGTTGCAAGGGGGCTTGACCAAATCATCTGTCCAGGCTTTTGGTGTCGGTTGGCAAGGTACCATGGTATAAACCTGCATCTGAGATCCATTTTTTGGCATCATTCACAAAACTGAGACTAGAGGTCCCAAGAAAGGCTGTACCCCCACAGAAGCAGGAAGTGCCAGAAATCTCATTAATCTGACAGTCCCACGGTTTTAGCCTTATTTCTGGAGTAAAAAGCATCAGATAAGCTTCAGTCTTCTGCAGCTCACCCATCACTAGCTCAAGTATCCAGCATACAATGTATTGTAATGACATGTGTCAAGTTTTCCAGAGGTTTAAAGTTTAAAGCAGATTTTCTTCCAGCGTAAAATAATATTGCAAGACTTTTTTAGGTGAATAGGACATTTTACAGCATGATGTTATGTAAGCTTAGTCAACTTTTAAAAACTCTTTTCTGAAAACCAGCAGTTTTAAAAAGAAAATCGGAGTCCTGGAGTAGAGGCAATATAATCTGACACGCTTTGTTGCAGCAGCTGCTTGCTTTGTGGATAGCTGTATTTGACAGGTTTTTTTCTATTTTCCTTTGCCATTCTATTTTTACATCATCACCACTTTGCTTCAGTTGGATGGATCTGTCAGCTCAAGCTGTGCAGATAGCCTGGCCACAGCCCAGCGCCCAGCTGTGGGCAAGGTGGGCTCCAGCACCAGCACTGTCTGCTGACCATCGCTGGTTGGCACCTAGGGGCTGGTGTAGCTCCATGCTCTCCTGCCCTGTATCTCTCAACAACTCCCCGTTCTCTCTTCTGGAAGCCTCTTGGTAGCATTTATTGATGGCTTGATGGCTGCTGTACCTCCTCCATCAAACCACACGGCTGGCAGGTTGACGACAGCTGCCTGTGCATAGCCAAGCGAGCTTCAGCAGCACAGGAAGAAGCCTTGATACCTAAGAACATATTATTTCTGCCCATTTTACATCAGACCAAAGGTCCCTTCTCCAAAGCTGGCTGTTAGAAAGGCCTGAAGAGGAGCGTCAAGACAGGGTGAGTGTACACATGGCTGCTTCTTCCAGCCTCCAGCTGCACTCTCTTCCTGGACTGTACGTGGTTTCTGCGTATGCACTGGCCCTCTGTGGGTTTCTCTTCTGTAAAGATGTCCAGAGTCTTCTTGAAAAGCAAACTGTTAGCACCCTTCTTTTCTGAAGGGCTCTGAGAGAGAAGGGAAGTGCTCAGCTAACCACAAATTCCTGTTGTCTCACAGGAGACACACTCAGATCTGGGAAAGTGAGGACACTGATGTTGAAGGACGTGCTGCAGAGATATCAAGACTGATGAATAAGTAATGAGCATGAAGCAGTCGGTGTGAAAAGAGGCTTAATAAAATTTTTGTTGTGGGATCTGGCTAGGAAGTAGCAAAACTTTCAAAGAAAATAGAAAGTTTTATAAATAAAATAAGGCTTGGGTAGGGTCAGTTAGGGGAACCAGGGTCAGCAAGGTTCAGTAACTCCTGCCATGAGCCTGGTGCATTTACCTACAGAGCAGGAGAGAAGGTTGTGCTAATCCAGCTAACCCAGAGTTGGCATCACCAGCGTGGCAAAATATCTGCTTTGATGCCTGCCTGCCTTGCTGACCTCTTGAGATACTGTTCTGGTCTTGCATGACTGCTGTCTGATTGGAGTTCTGATCCCTTTGCCTTACTGTTGGCTAATGTATTTTTGCTGTTCACAGCTTTTCTTCCCTCACAGAGATTTTCAAACCAGTGGGTTGCAGTTGTTATACCTCTCATTTCCCATTACTGCTTTCCCCACCCATGGTCATACATCACCTTTGCAGTGGTTGACGTGCTGGGTAGAAATCCTGAGGGGGCAACTGCTCAAAAGCCTTCCTGCCCCGGGGGGCTTGGTCAAAACACGTCTTAATTTGGAAGATGACTTGCGCCATGGGTTTAATATTTGTACATACGACATGTTTGTGAATTTAGTCTCTTGTTAGTCATGATTTTGGCTTCTAGAATATAATTTTTATTGGCTGGATACCAGAGCCGCTGTTGAAGGATAGTTCTGGTTCTTTAACTATTGGGAGCAGCCGTAGAATTTCTTTATTATAACTATAGGTTTCTCAAAATATTTCAGGACTAATATTTTCCATGTTCAGTCTAAGATAAATTCAACATCAAAACAAAAAGCCAAACAATCTGGCTTATCTGTCATTTTGGAGATGTCTGGGCTAAATCCTCCCATAGTAAAAATGGACATTGTTCCTTTCGGGTGACAAACCAGCCGCAGTGGAGTTACTTAAGACACCGAAAGCTCCAGTTACCTGTTTGCTGGGCTCCCAGTGGAAGGGCAGTATTTGTCTGGCTTGGGAGTTACACAGTCAACTTTGTTCAAATCTGTTGGGTGTTTTACCTCTCGGTGGAAATTAGAAAACAAGGATGAAAAAGAATTTTTTCACTAGATCTGAATTACAAACCCTCAAAATTTTTTCTGGCACGTTTATCAGTTTATTTCCCTTTAGTTTCTCTGCTTCATCAGCGTCTAAGAATGCTGGAGATGGAGAGAGAGTGGATTTGGTAGCTGGTTTATCACATCCTTGTAAATTGGCTTTGAGTGCTGTGAGACACTTGCATATAATCCTAACACAGAGGATTGGACTTGAAAGACTGGAAAAATTTCCAGATATTTTTGTACATCTAACACATCTTTGCCAATCTCTGTACCCCGAGTGTGTCATGGCATGGAAGCACTCCAGCTATTTCTGTCTGCCCTTAATATTTTGTGCTTCATGAACCCTTATTAATTAGGATATTAATTTCCATATGTAGTTTTGGAACAATGCCATGCTGTGAAGGAGCTTTTTCTCACATGCCATTATTCTGTGGCATTATTCGTGTTCACTTAACCCACACTCTGATGCTGTTTATTACAGTACATGTCAGGTAGGGCTTGGGAAATTAAAGTTTTGGCAAAGAGAACAGGGGCTTTGTGAGGTTTTGGATAGCATCAGGTTATTTCTTAAAATGCTATAGATGCAAAATTAGCAATTTTGGTTTCTGTGTAGCGAGTAATTTGTGAACAGATTTTCATTTTTACTGCTGTGGTGACATTTATCAAGAGAGTGTATGCAAATGCACTCCGTGCTAGCAGTTGTTCATCAAGGGTGTACTCTGGCATTTGTTATTTGTTATCTAGTGCATGTGACCGATTTCTTAAACAATACTGGATTTGTTTCTTCTACCTGACTAGAGAAATGAGCTACTTCAGTACTAGAGTAACAAAAGGGAATCAAAATATAACCACCTATTTTATGCAGAGACAATAATCAAATTCATAAAGAAATGTCCCTAGATGGCTGCACTCATTGGTATCGGCAACCTTTCCTCAAAAATGTCTGTGAACAATAACACATTTTTCTGCAGGGCACAGATTATGATGTGAAAATCACTGCTTTTGTCTGTCTCACTGCTGGCTGCTGATTAAGGGCACCAATTAAAAGCAAAACTCTGTTCTTTATGTCAGGATTACATTCAGAAGTAAATTACCGTCTGAAGACCAGGGGTGCTGTAGGGTAGGCTGCTCAGTTTTGGGATCTAAAGTTGTCACATGTTTGTTACTTTGATATAAAGACCACTTTGACTCTGGGGCAAACAAGGGTGACATCCTCTGCAGTCACTGGAGTCTCAGCTCATGTACGTCATGATGGAGCTCGGTCATTGCTGAGCAGCTACAACCAGAACTTCTGGATAATATAAAATTTGTTAAATTTTAATCTCAGTTTGGCATGTTGGAGGGGGAATTAGGTGCCTCTTTGACTTTTAAATGATCTGAAGAGGAACGTAGTTGGTACAGGTGGTAAGAATTACTCTTGGAGTCCTCAGATATTCCAGGCACACATCTACTTTTATTCCTTACAAACATATCCCTGGTGAGAGGGATGGGGACATCAATTAACAGGAAAGCCATTTTCCACAGTAGTGAAGGATCTGAAATGAGCCTTCTGCAGATTAAGCAGAACAATCTCCAGAGGTTTTGCCAAACAAATTTTTCAGATTTCTTCAGGATTCTAGTCATGGCCTGTGATCTGAAACATTTGCCAAGAATTCAGCAGAAAGAGAAAAAATACCCCAACTCTAAAGTTTTGAACAGGGAGGTGGTTTGTGGGTTTCATGGGATTGCATCAGAAGTCTGATCTTCCCGGCAAAAGATATTCTCTTTGCAAACAATGAATCCCCTAAAACCACAAATGCCATGAAGTCAAGCAGCGTGTGGTTTGGATATGAGCAGGCCAATTTGTCAACTCTCTTTCATTCAAAGAGAAGGAAATAATGAGTGGAAAAACATTGAGATAAAAAAGAAAAACCTCAGGATATTTGCTCCAGATTGATCCTCCCAAAGTAGAACATAGCCTTGTTTTTACTCAATGGAACTCCCCTGTATTTGTACTTTAAATGGTACTGCTAGGTGATCTGAATAATACATATTTATAATGTATGGTTATTTTTGACTGGCACAAGGAGTGTTATTCTAGGTAATACAGTATTTTGTGGGAATTTCAATTTTGGTTTAGAATCCAGTCTAAATATTGTGATGAATTTCTAGCAGATAGCCTCAATAGACACATACTGTCTACGAGGTGAAACTGCCGTTGTGCAGCCAGGAGTGACGGCGCTTGGCTGTTGCCGTTTAGATCCCGTAGCCGGGACCGAGGACTTTGAGGCATCTGTCCCAATATTACTGTGTCATTCTAATTGGTCACAGTATATAAAATTATTCTTTGAAGCAAAGATTTGGTTTTTTCTTACTATTGCTAAACATGCCCGACACCCTCCCTTTCTCAACAGAAGTTTTAAAAGGATTCACAAAAGTATTTAACAGTTTTATATACTTAAGTTTTGGCTTCTTTGTTCTTCAGAAGATAAAAGATGGGACTTCTAAAATATTTCAGTCTATGGAAAAGAGCATTGCCCCACCTAGACAGTACTTTCTGAAGAGCTGATGGGTGAAATCTTGGCTTAATGAAGTTATGGCAATAACAATAATATTTAGGTATATGATAAGGATTTCATGAAAGGTGCACTCCACAGGGAAAAGCAGAATTTCTTAGTGGTTTTGCTAAGATGGAGCCAGGAAAGCAGCTTTTCATTCTAAAAATAAACTGAGTAATGCAAGTCACGTTATTCTCCGTGTGCAACAGTGGTGATTTCAGTCTGAAAGGTCTTTTTGCTGTCTCTGAAACCGAAATCTTCAAAGTCCTTCTTGCTGAAAGTCAAACTTTTCATAAATAAGCAAAGCCATTGCAAAGGTGAGCATCACACTGCAGTTTATTCTCACAGTTGCTTTAACTCAGGGAATTCCTCATCTTGTTGTTATGGGTTTGCTCACACTGACTCTCTTCTTGGTACACCAGGGGTACTTTGGGGTCCCAGCAAACATCTCAACAGCACGGGCTCTGTCCTAGCACTGCCAGTTCACCAGTAGAAATGTCACCTTTGAAAGACATAACCTGTGTTAAAGACATTGGGTTTAGCTCCAGGTTTGTTAAAGATAAATCAAAACAGAAACTCATCTCTAACAAGCCAATATTTCAAAGATATCAGGTATACGGTTCCTGGATTTAATTTTCCCTGGAAAGAAGCAAACTAAGATGTCAGCTTATGAGTGAAGGTAGACCTACAAACCATTCTCCTTCACTGTTTCAAAATTGCAACAGCCTGGAAAAAGGGATCGGAGACAAGAGAATAGTAAGTATCACTGACTAACACAAAATCATACCCGAAATGTTTTTCCTCTCGAATAAAATAACTAAAGAAAACAAATATGTAATCCATCAAGTAACAGGCTAGCTGGCGACTTTTGTGCCAGCACTGGCTTGTTCCCACTGGGTTACTCCAAGTATCTGAGGCCCCCACATTTTGAATCCAGTGCAAACTCCCACGCAGGTTGGCTTTTTGACTGGTTTACTGAAGAGCAGAGAGCTAGAAGGTTAGGTTCTCCAACAATGGGCTGTAATGAATCTTTGTGCTCTGTGTATTGGACATGGAGAGAGAACATGTAACCATCAGTCCTGGGTCTTGGAAACCAAGGACAGAATTCATGCTAGCTATAACAATTAATTGTTGAACTCCTGTGAAAATCCAGTAAAGAGGCAGAAATGGATGTAGCCCAATTTCTCTATACATAATGTTTGTGTTATTTAGTTCCAACTTAAACAATATCCCACCCAGTTTCTGAGCAGCCCAGAGAACATGGTGATGACTCAGTGGAGGGTAACAAGAGGTCATCAGACATTGATTCAGTAGCAGTGTGGGGATGAAGACGAGTAAAATGCGGGAAGTACAGTGGTTTATACATGAATGTGGGTGTAGCAAAGGTACAGTAGAAAAGTGGAAAGTTGCATTATCTTTGGGTTGCCCCCCTAAAAGTTTGTGTGTAGTTGCGGTCAACAAAACAACAATGGAGAACAGGAGGTTCCTCAGCGTGCATTGTGGTTCTGTGCCATGCTTTTCCTGTCAGTGAGGCTGTTGACAGAAGTGGGCATTTGGTGGTTTTCCTTTTATCCCTTCAGATGCAATAAAATTCCAAAATCAAAATCCTGCTCTCATCTGTGCAGTACCAGAATCCCTAGCTGAAGGTATGAGTAGGGGGTCACGTGGCAATAGAGGAGAATAACAAACAAACAAACAGACAGCCTGGCCTTGAGATCCCAGGCCATGTTGGGAACACAAGTAGTTAGCAAAACTGTGTACATCATTATCAACTGGACAATTCGGTCTGCAGCAGTTGAGACAATAACAGATATAAAGCTTTTGGTGCTGCTGGTTGTCTCTGAGAGGAGTCGCACCGCAGTCACCACCACCCATTTGACTGGTGTTGAAAAAAGGCCTGTGTTTTCTGAATGTGGAAAATCTGTTTGGGAAACACTGATCCCAAGAAAATGGCCAAATATGACTATGTTACTGAAGTCTGAGGTTACCTACCACATCAGATTTCTTTTCAGGGAATGTGTGTGTCCTCCCTTTCTCCATTCCATGATTCATGGAGGCTGAACTTCTGCCTTGAATCCTCCTCTCTCTCCATATTTCCAATCCCTTTTTTTACTCATACTCCTTCCATTCCACACCTGTTTCCAGAACCAGGCTCTAACCCAGCAGGGCCGGAGGCGTCCGGTTGACTAAAATTCAGGTTATGAGCAAGCTCCAGTGGAACAGACAGGATCTGTCCTTTTTTCCACAGGGTGTAAGTCATGTCTAGTAAGGAATGAAACTCCAAGCTAGAGTGTGTTCAGGAGATAAAAGGGATGGGCCCAGCCCAGTTAAACTTGAGATGGCTCAAGAAGTGTCTGAGCCACATCCCTGTAATTCATGCGGTATGATAAGTCAGCACAGTACATAATATCCTTCACTCAGGCACCTGCAAGTGCTTTGTTTTGAGTCCAGTAATCCCAAATGCTGCTCTCAGATAGCTGGGTTTCATCCTTTTCCTTTTTCTCAAAGAGAAATTTGGATTGGCTCGCTCTTTAATTTAAACCATTTGCCCGTTACAACTGCTTTTACAGGCACAAGTCTCTGGTTTCACAAGACTTTTTAAATCACAGATACCTGGTGGAAGTACATGTGCCGCAGACATATGGTCCTTTGCTCTGTGTAGCACGTCTATCGGTCAGCTGGTTGTCCCAGTTCTTCCAGTGTCAGGTGTCTTATTCATACTCCTCTCACACTTACTGTCCTGACTTAGTTTTCACTCATAATTTCTTATCCGAAACTGAGAAGCCCAAGACAACCAAGATCTTAATGAAAACCAGATTATTAGCTACAAATGAAATTGTGGACTTGAAAGAACTGGGTGCGGGTTACCCTGCAGGTAGCAAATGTTGAGCTGCGTACAGAGCCTACATGGGTGAACAGTGGGACGGTGACAGGCTGTGTTTCTTTTCCTTTTGCCAGCTGTTCGTGAACTGCTGGTTTAGGACAAGGCGTAGCCATTTTTCATTAAGCGTCTTTTGTTCCTTATCTGTTCTATCCTTCTGATTCCCACAGTCATGAAATTGTTTTCTTAAGTGTGTTTGTCTTAAAGTAAGACTCAGGACGTGCAAGGTGGTGTGCATACCCTTAGCAGTGAAGACCTTATAATCCAAACAGACAGGACAATTCTCTTTACTCCATTTACATAAAGTTTAGGCACCATGAGAGTGCAGCTTGTTGAAAGGAGGCTGTGGCAGAGCCAGAAACAAAACCCAGGTGGTGTGCCGTCCCAGCCAGCTCTTCACTCACACGCCTCCCTCCCAGAGCATGTTTTGTTTGTATCCCTTTCCAGTTTTCAGTGCAGAAAGATAAAAAGGGTGGGATTCACCTCCCCTCACTTTAGAAATCTGAAAGTTAGGAACTAGTCTGAACTAGTTGTTTGGTTTCCCTCTAGAGCTGGCACCTCCAGGAGGTAATTCAGCCTGTCTTGGAGCATGTGGGTTAAATCACCTTCTGCAGGGCACTCAATGTCTGTGACTGCTGGCAGAACTGAAGAGACTAGGTACAGCCACATGTCCGACTCCTGGGTCGTGAGGCTGGTGATGTAACTGCCACAGAGAAAACAGGCAAGTGGGAATGGTCCGTCTGTTCCCATAGGAGCTGCTGGGCTGTGGCTGTCTGGTAGATGCTATGCAGAGGGATGCCTTCTGCCAGCTGAGCTGGTGAGCTCTCATCAACACCCCAGGACCACCCCAGGCTTTGCAGTGATTGTCATTTCATCAGAAGTAATGTTTCACCTAGTAGTTTTCTCTCACTTGTTTTCCGAGTGAGGGAAGTTTTAAGTGAAACCAGATATGTATGCTTTACCTGCATAGCCAAAGCTCCAGAATTTATAGCCCAGCACCTTCCATGTACTTTAACATTTGGGTGGGTGGGTTTGTGGTGTGTGAGAAGAGAGCAAAAATAAACATAAAAACTTACCTACATCCATAGCTATTTTATAGTGAAGTGGCGGTTGCCACTAGATTTAGTTGGGGGTTATTTGTTGATTGTTTTTTTTTTTTTTTTTTAATTGTGGAACCAGGGAGTGTGTTTAGCATGAAACAGGGAGAAGGCAGACATTTTTCAACAGTCTCAGAATGCAGCCAGGGAAGCTCTAACACAAACCAGAAAAAGTAAAAACTTCCCCAAACTGGGTACATTGTAAGATGCCATCTGATTGCATGGCTGGCACATCAGCAGCAAATCATCCCATTTTCACTGACCTTGGAACCAACTTGGGGCAATTTGCGTGAAAGGATAAGAGGTTGTTGAACAGTTTCTTAAATTATCAAATGTCTTATATATATTTTGTTTCGGTATCAGGCATTGATACAGGGTTGTACACTAGGAAAAGCTCATTCTACATGCCCCCCCTTTTTTATACTTTCCTATCTGTAGCTGCTGTTGGCTGGGCTGCCTCCCAGACTTGAACCAGGATGGCTCTTCTTATTGTCTACAGTTTTTTTCTTCCAGTCTCTTATTTTTTTTCGTGACAGCTAATAATAGAAAAAACAAAACCACAACACTTCCTATTTCAACCCTTGACAACCGTTCAAGGAGTCTCTTATTTTAAACTCTGAGTGTAATGTTTGTAATGCAGCTTCACCAGTGCAATGTCATGGGTGGATGACACTATTTACAGTTTATTTCCTTTACCAGTATTTCAGGGCAGTTTCTCAATGATCTACTTTGAAAGAACAAGACTCCTTAGGAACATAACATTTGAGAGTTTGTAGGTGTCAGTAAGTGTCTTTCTGTTGATTTAGCTCAGGTTTGGTGAAAACCCAAGGTTTGAAATTTTGGGTGGCAATTGGGACTAAGAAGACTGGAACAGTGAAAGCTGTAAAAGTACAGAAAGGTGGCGGTCAGCCTAACCCCATACTCTGTCTTACAAGAGTGCTAAATGTGCTAATTGTTGAAGGATGTGTTTTCCAACATACAAATTTTCTGTAATTTACTGTAGGGTTGGGGGGGGGATGACGATGACAGTAGGTATTTTAGCTTTTTAGTACAGTTAGAATGCAAATATTTCTGAATACCTACTGCTATGCAATTACTGTCACCAAAACCTGGTACTTGAGCAAACCAGAAGAATTTAATGTGGAGGAAAAAAAGCTCTTTGTAATTAATCATTCCATAAAACATGTTAAAATATCGTTTTTATTTTTTATTGACAAGAACAGGAATATTGAGATACATTTATTTTACGATGCAAGACTGATATGGATGTTGTTTTGTCTGCAATGTCAGTTTTGAGTAATTCATCCTATTTCATCTGATGCGTTATCTGCATAGAAGGTAGGAGGATGGGACACACAAGCTCCAAATTACACATAGAGTTGTAATACTTCTGCTACAGCTTCCAGTGCTTTTACAAGGAGGCACATGCTAGGTCTTCGATTGATTTCACTTAATCAGTTCTACATGAGTTCAAGTGACTGATTGCGGCAATTAGAAACAGCCCAGCCCTGAATCCCACCTGAACAACCTCATGGTGAAGGTCAATCTTGCTATCTTCTCATTTACGTAATTAGTTGCTTTGGCACAGTGTTCACTGGAAGGACGCTGCATGAGTTCTTTGGACAGAGGCTCCAACATCCAGTGGGCAGCACATGCTGGTAGGAAGAGGGTTCCCTTTAGCAGTGGAGTCATGCCACGTGTCCGAGAGGAGAGCGCAGTGATGGCCACTTGATGGAGTCATACCAGAGAAGAGAGAATGGATTTACGCATAGAAAAGTTGCTGAAGATGTGAGTGGGTGACAGAAACAGTAAGGAAAGGATCTAAAGGCAGTGGAGAAACCAGCTTGTGTTATGAGGGAAGGTAACAATTTACAGCCATTGGGTAAGTTACTGAAAGGAGAGAAGAGTGGTTGAAAAAGATGCAGTGAGCTTTTGGAAAATACCCAGCAAAATACATGGCAGGGTGGAGGAGAGAGATAGATGTAGAAATATGAGATTGGACAGGTGATGCAAGTCCACCGAAGAAGAGGAAGATGGGAAATCAGCAACACCAAAGTAATAGCTGAGTCTCCAAGATTTATCAATGATAAGCACCTGATTTGCAAATTGCATCCGTTTAGTTGCTTGCACATTATTAACCCCATGAAGCATAAGGTCAAGTAGCTCCCCTATAAATTGTTGCCTGTTTTCTGGGTATCATGTTTTTCTACTGTACTTCCTTGCTAGGTAGTATACCTTTGAAATCAGCCATACAATTCAAGTTACAAGTGCTCTGAAAGAACTAAGAGACGATTTGTGGAAGTTGCAAGAAAGGGTTCGAGCATTTTAAATCCTGACTTCTGTGATTAATCTCTGACTTAAGTGCATAAATTTGCTCTAGTTTCTGGCATTGAAATATCAGAAGAAAAAGTACCTGGAAATACTACCAAGAGAGTAAAAACTCCTCATGCAAATTATTTATATACATACAGGAGACTGCTATCAAGCAGCGAATGCATTCTTATGTGAAAAGCTTTTTCTTGTGTCTTCACATCTTAGTTGGGAATAAACTAACTCAGAGGGCAACAAAAATTGTTTAACAAAACTAACTTAGCAAGTAAATTATGTACATTTGAACAATTCTTCACAAACAGACAGTCAGATCTTCTCTGTTCTTAAGCTTACGCACACTGTGAAGGGAGATTATAAAGACTAAGGAAAAAACCAACTGATCTGATCACATTCAAAGGCATAATTCCCCTGAAGCCAGGATTTTACCCTTTGTTTATTGACTGGAAGATTATTTAATGCTAAGTTTCTAATAAAAATGATCCATCTTCTTTTTTTCCACTCTCAAAAATAAACTAGAAAAGCAACAGAAAAGGAAGACACGTTTTGGGCATTCTTTTTATGGAATTCTGCTAGGCAGCTGTATGAAGGTTGGGTTTATCAAAGTCCCATAGTCAGATGAAGACTTAGGGGAAAGGTAAAGACCAAGGATTTGAAAATTGATTCGCTGACATTCATGATCATCTGTTGGATGGTGAAGTTTGTGTCATGAGTACTTTTGAACACAGTCTGGATGCAGTTAAATTTTTGGTCACAGGAGGAAGAAAATGTACGCCAGCAAAAATTACTTAGTGTTGTTTTCAACTGGTTGATTCGATGAGTAAACAAAAAAGTGAATCTAGTGCTGGATAAGCAGTCAGGATCTTGAATACGATCTAAATATCTATGAAAATATTCTAGACGTGCTTCTGTTACCTCCTAAAGAGATTCAGCTCACAGTGAGCAATAGTGCTTTTATTTCATAACAATATATCTGTATCTCCTCTCAGTTCACCATTTCAGTCCATCAGTTAACAGTTGCAATAAGGTAGTCAGTTGACAATTGCTAAATATTTTCTGTATCATCTTCCCCCAGAACATCCTGCTTTACTTTCATGTCCAAACCTACTGAGATACTTTGCCAACTCTGAGCTCAGTAGTAAAATAAAAAAAAAGATATTTGATGCACTTGACATTCACCAGTGACTTGTTTTTTTCCCCTTCATTATTTTCCCATTATAATATGAAGAGATAATTGGTTTTAAATTTTATATTTGTATATTTGAGAATATGGCTGGTGCTGCCTTGTCCTAAGTATTCCTCCCAGGAGCACAGAAGACAACAGTCGTCTGCACGAGCTGTGGAGAGTGAGCTACAAACGGAAAATGAAACAAACTAATTTGTCCAACTACAAGTGCCAGCTGATATGGATAAAACCAAGAAAGACCACACACACACACAGAGTTGGGGCTTAGTCTTGCAATCAATAGAAGCTGCACATGCTGCACATCTTTTGAATTGTTGCCTGTAGATGGGACAAGGGAGATTTTTTTTGAGAGTGCCTAACATTTTGGGTCATAAGCTGAGCTGATGTTTGGCACTTGCAGCCTTCCCTGCTCATAGCTGTATGGATCATTAATCAGAAGTTGAAATGTTTGCTGCCAATTTTCAGCCTACAAAAGGATGTTTAAAAAGGTTGAATTGCAGAGGTCCTTGGAAAAATCTTTGCTCATCCCTGTGATTTTGTTTTATTGACATTTCTGTGATTTTTGTCAGAAGGAAGGTATGAGGAATGTACAGCCCGTGCCCATGAGCATCCTTACCTTTCTCTAAATAAAAGCTGAAAGATGTTTCAAGCTAGAGATGCTGTTAGGCACTCTTAAGTATGATTTTCTTTTACTTTTGGTTGAAGCTCTGATTATTTCCTTTTCCCAAGCATAAGGTCAATGTAAAGCAGGCAGACGTTCATATTAATACATTAATACAGCTATAGTATTTCATTGTTGCCATGGTTTTGTGTGTGTAAATGATGATAAAGCAACCACTTACATTGAAAAAAAGCAGTTAATCACTAGGCAGGAGGCAGGCACCACTAAAGAAGTTTCCCTGGTGTAGGTAGTATTTCTTACTTAAAAGCAAGTTTTATTTGGCTTGTGTGCAGAGCTCTGTCTTTATAAACTTTTAATCTCAGAGCTGTCAAACCTTCTTTCACCTGGAGTTTTACAGTAAATGGAGAGGGAAAAAAAAAAAAAAAAGAGAGAAAGATGCTTCTTTGTAGAAAAGCAAGCTTAGGGGACATAGTTCAAGGTGAAAATCTAGCAGTGTTGTTTTAGTAACATTGACAGAAACTGATTAACATGAACTTTTCTGGGATGGTCGTGACAAGCTGCAGCCAAAGACTTGAGAAGATAACTAGTGTAAATCCAGGATCTTCTAGGAAACTCCTAAGGTGGCCTCTGTAGCGCAGAGAGAAAGGACAAGACAAGCAAAGCGAAGTTGTGTGGAGACACAGCACTGCCTCATTGCACTGGTGAGCAATTTATGTCACGTTCTGCACAGAACAGTTCTTTAAGTAAACCAGTTCATTGCAACATTTTTTTCTTAACCTCTTCACATACTTTGCACATGATTGTAATGTAAGGGGGTGGTGAAACAGTTCTGGCTTGGTATTCCTATCTTGTCCTGCAATTGTATTTCCCAGACCATGCCTCTGTTTACGCAGACTTGCTGTGATCCCAGGCTCACTTCTGGATCTCAAGCACCTTGAGTTTCCATCCACCACCTTAGTGCTCATTAGCGTACATTACAAATGAAGCGATTTTTCTAGCATTAACAGCAACTTTGCATGTGTTCAACGTGTACATAGCCTCATTAAGCTCTGCTAACCACTGTCATCATCCCTGCTAAGAAGCAAGAGAAAGCTCACTGGTAATTTTGCTCCTGTCTGTGACCCTGCTCAATCATTTAACTCTAAACTTCTGTGTAAATGTACACAAATGCAACTCCATGATGCATATGTGAATCATTTCCTATACTGTACCTTTGAAGTGGTTGAAGGAGTGCAGATGTCAGGTACCCAGCAGAGGCATTAGCAAATATTATGAGGCTTTGAGGGCACTTTGTGTTTCCTTCTGAGAATGAAAAGCAACTTACTGATAGTCCTCATAGGTCTCTGAGCTTGTCTGTGGTTCGGGTGATAGCTAGCCTTTGCATTTTAAAGGTTTATTTTGCATGAGTGGATGAGGGGGAGAATAATTGTCAGTGGATGTTAAGCAGCCATAGGCAGAAATAATCAATGGCATGATATGTATGCCAGGACTCCAGGCTTGACCATTCTCCCAGTGTTACAGAGGTTGAGATCCAAGGTTTAAGGAATGGGAAATCTTTTATGTGACCATGCAAGGCGCTTAAGGCATTTCTTTTAATTCAAGAGGTTGACTTAGAAGTGTTAGCCATACTTTATATGGCTAGTAGTGCCCAAAGCCTTAATCCTTAGGAACTATGTTACTAAGTCCTTTCTGAATCTGTTTATAATTTTTGGCCTCCATACAACTCTCTGAAAGGTCCAAAGTTTAATTACATTTGCAGACAAACAGTCAAATATACCTTCCTTTTGTTTCTTTTAAATATGGCAGCTTATGCAGTCTCACCTTACAGAGAAAATAATCTCACATGGATCCTCACTTCACACAAGAAGCTAAAATCCCTGGAGACAGCAGAGGCTGGTTGCTGGTGAGACCTATTAGCAGAAGCCATTTTTTAAAAAAGAAAATAACAAACAAAAAAACCCCTCATTTGCTTATTTTCATTTCTAAGACACAGAGTTTAGATTTTTGCTCAGGAAAGCATTCAGTGATTCTGCTCTTGCTCCGTCTTCCACTTTTGCTGACTGTCACAGAGTAGATGGTAAAAAATGTTACCATAAGTGTTCAGAAAAGTTCCTGAAACAGGGACCAGCCCTTGAACTTCTCTGAATGGTGATCAGGGAACTTCTGACATGTGTAACACAGGGGGATGCCACCAAATCACAGAAGAGAGGGAATAACGTGCAGCAGTAGTCTATTTAGAGAAGGTGGTCGCTTTTTTGCATTCATGAAATGTTTGCAGGTACCTTTTGATTTCCATAAGCTATTTAGCAGATACATTCCTGAATCAATCCAGGTGGATTATTCATGAGTGTCTTTGCTATGTTGTTTCGCGGTGATTGACCAAATTACTCACAAGATGTCCTTTCTTTGGCTTGGTTAGAGGAGTGTACTACTTATAAGATGAATCTGGTGTACACAACTTAAAATTCATTTTCCATGAATACTCCTGTGTATGATTTTGAAATAAGATTTTTATATGCATTTTTGCCAGTAAAACTCACTCGCTTGAATGTTAACTGAAAAGAAATGCAGAAAGGTTTAAACAACTTCATTTGCCATGTAAAATCACTATTTGTGGATATGTACTTCAGCGTTATTAGCCCAACTTTACTTCATCCTTACTTCATTCTGAACAACGAACAGAGTTCATACATGTAGCTATGATCAGGTTTTTCAGTATTTTTTTCTATTATGGACAAAACATGGAAAAGATCTGGACTGTTTTTGAGACACCCTACTACTGCTGTTCCCCTTGTAGAGAAGATACCATCACAGTGTCAATAGCAGCATGGGCAGCCTGATGGACAGAGACATGGACAGACTGATAACGAGCTCCTGATTGTCTGGCAAGCAGCCAGGAAGGAATCACTTCTCAGCAGATGCTCCGGGGAAGGTCAGGGAGGGTTTTACTTTACGACTCCAGCACCACTTAGATGTTACTGAAAACACACTCTGCCACTTCTTACTTGGAACATCAGATTTCACAGCTGCAGTATTTCCCAGGTTCAATTTAGTCATTTTAGATAAGCGGTTAAGATGCAGAAAATATATCTGTGAAAAGAAGCAAATGCAGAAAGTGATAATGCTACAGCTTTTCTTTCTAGGTAGGAACATACTCATCATCCCATGTTTTTGTGTAACAGCTGATGTGCCTAATCTGCTTCTGGATTTATAATCAATAATTGAAAGCCAGAATATGTTTTATTTTTTCCTTTTGGGTGCCTGTGAAAAATGTACTCATACTTACCAGCTCAGCCCGGTCCCAAGACTGTAAAATATTCAGATAGAGGTATATTTACTAATTTTATTTTTATGCATATATTTAATTTCAACCTTGAGGTAGTGAGTACATCTGGTAGCTAGAAAAGAGGTATGAAGGGTGGTAAGGAGAAGAGTAGCTTAGGTTGTGGGAAACACAGAGTCACTACACAACATTTTTGGAGCAGGCAGGAACACAGATAACCAGCATTTGAACAATTTTGAAAACCAATTCCAGCGTATTTCAGGGCTTCAGAGCTAGGTAATGGGCAAAGACCATAAAGCTAATAAAAGGTGGTAAGGAGGGACAAAGAGCAAGAGATTTAGGTAAAGCACTCCTGGGTATCAGATCTCTTGTCTAGATGAATAATGCATTATGTGTGGTCTCTGGGATGGGCTAAAGGCAAATTAGAGATTGTGGGTTAGATAAAACATATATAGAAGGATTGTTTGTTAGGACATATGATTTTTAAAGTCTTGAAAATGCTGTATTGAAAAAGATGGTTTAGGCTAGAAGGGATGTGCTAAGAAATGAAAATTCGTGGTGGCCCCCAGAGAAGAGGAAAGAGGAAGCCCATGCATGGCAGCATGAGTTAAATGAATGTGAAAAGAGGAAAGGGAAGGGGAACAGTGTTGAACAAAACATGCAAGAACGAGCTCAAAAATGCTCTGTACTGGGGGTGAGGGTCAACAAGGGAGAAGTTGAGCAGGGAAACATGTCTGAAGAGTAAGTCTTGAGGTACAAGCTGAGCGGCCACGTTCAGGATGTCAGGAGCTGAGCCTACCCTTGGCTGCTGTCACTGAGTGATGTCTAAAAGATCCCAAGCGATAGTGAGAAAAGAGTTCAGTGCAGCCATTGAGGCAGTGTTATTTAGTTAATCTCTGCTTTTGCAGAGGTATTTTCAAGTTTTTGACCAAGAATGCAATCTTTGCTCTTGCAAGGATAAACTCCTTGGTTTTCACCCTAAACTAGTTTAATATTTGAAATGATACTTGGTTGAAGTTACCTAAGTAATACTAAAACTGCCATGCTAGTGTTTCCCTAAAAGCACAGGACAAGGCAATGCAGATCCCAGGCAGGAGCTGTGCTGGGTTTCCTGCAAAGCCGCTTGTTTGAGGCGTGGTATCCCACAGGATCCTTTGGTCAAGGACCGAGTGTCATAGAGGCCACATTTTCACATATCTCAAAATTGTTTAAGGATAGAGCTTGAGTGGCTGGCAACTTTTGGAAATTTAGTCGCAAGCGGCTTTTTGGGAAAGCTGCTGATTGTTTCCTGTATATGAAACCATAGACACCTCCACTCCGTCCTGCTGGAACCTGTCTGGATATTGGGGTGTTTCACAGAACTGCAAAACTAGGAGAGCAGTGGTCCTTGTTGCTGCTGGACAAATCTCCTTAGCATGAAGTATGAGACCACAGATCTTGCGCTGCAATGTAGACCAAGGTCCTTTGCGTCTTCCTGTTTCCTTGATCCCACTTTGTATCACTTTCTTGCAAAAAGTAAACTACTACTGTGTGTTCATCCACTTCACACAGAGGTGCTACTAAATATGCCATTCTTTCTGCAGTCTAGATGAGGCAGTAAGAGGTACCATCCTTCCCAGTTGCCTCGCCACAAACAGACCTGAGCACACAAATTAAAAAGAGAAGAAAGTGGAGTGGCTCAGATGGGACACCTGCCTGCCACGGTTGGTGCTGGACCAGAAGAGTTGGGGAGGTGTGAGAGAGGGCAAAGCTTCCCAGGGGAGCGCCATCCATGCCTAATTTAGTAATAATGAAATAGATGATTCCTAGGGAGATCAAACTTACTTGGAATGCCTGAAAAGGACCCCACTATGCATTTAACATGGGAGGACTAGAACCTCAGTTATTCTCTCTTTTTCTGAAAAAAAAAAAAAGAAGAAGAAAAAAAAAAAGATTTTGACAGACCAGTGGCAGATTTCAAGTTTCCTGCTCAGGAATAAACTGAGGCAACTGTTTCTTAGCATACCGTATTTTCAGTTATTAAAATATATATGGTCTGTACCAGTCCCAAAGATTCATCACCACTGCAGAGCCTCTGATTTCAGTTTTCAGTGTTGGGCTGGGGGCACCCGCAGTGCATGCCACTCGCCTGGGAGATGCTGGAGGCCAGGGGAAGCCTTTGATAGGGCTGGGGGGGACCCTCACAGGCTCCGTGAGCCGAGTCCTCTGCGTCGGTTCACAGGCATGAGGGATGGGCTGGGTTTGCTTGGAAGTTCAAGCTCAATGAACTGAGACCTTGGAGAACAATTCCTCTGGCTGCCACCACCGTCCTGGGAAGCCCACTAAAGCCCTCCTTCCTAAGAAACCCCCCACCCTCTCCCCTGCCTCCTTCCCTTAATACGTTCACAAGTTTTGCTGACAAAAGAGCAATTACAACCTGACGGAGACAACTCACAAAGAGAGTGGGGATGACCCCTAGGAGAGGTTTATACGACTCAACACATGGCCAGTCACCGACAAAGCCAGCCCCGCTCACATTTGATCACAGAAGAGCCTCCCAGGCTGGCATGCTTGACCAAAAACTGGCTGGGTGACTCATTCGTCTGGCGGCTCTGTGATTCATGAGCCTCCAGGAGGAAGGGAGGAGGGAGGCGAATGCTTTTCAGATCTGAAGTTAAATGCGAGAGAAACACATTCCCCCAAAAGCAGACACTTGACTGTGTCCAATTGGTGCCTGAATACCCACACAAAGCCAGGGCAGGAGTCCTGGTGTGACGCACGGCAAGGCTCCCGAGGCCAGCCACACCGCGGGCTGCACCTTTCCCAAGTCTGTGGTTTGGAAGATCCCGAGTGTATGAGCAGGAATAATGCCTTACATCTTATCCTTGTGTGCTCTGTCCGGTCTGGCTTTGGGATTTCCCCAGGAACATCCTATTCCGGTGTGCTTTGGAGCCGATATTGAGGGCTTTGACCTAAGATTCGAGTCAAAAACCTCAAATGACTTTTGATCAGCTAAACTTTTAAGCTTCTGATCTGCACTAATAATTTTGGCTCCCTCTCTTATCTGTTAAGGGAGCGGATCCACAGACAAGTCTCCCATCCTCAGAGGTGTTCACAGCAGGTAGCATGAACCCTCCACTGGAAGCACCTCTGTCTCCACGTCCTCTGGATGAGCCTCACCAGCTGGCTTGACTACTTGCCTCACTTTTAGGTGACAGGAGTCAGGTGAGGGGAATCCAGCCCTGGGTGCTCAGGGGGACCTTTCCTCTGTGCGGTCTCCACCCTGCAGGGAGCTCGGGGAGGCTGTGGCGTACTAGCTGAAACGCTTGTGCTTCCCACCACCATACCTCTCGGAGTCGGCCATTGCAAGGGATTATGTTACTTATTGCTTCAGACATATGGGTCAAAATGCTAAATTATTCAGCAGCTGTTGCCAGATGGATTTTAAAACAATTAACAAGTGCTAAAAATAGGCAGCTTGCTCGCTTTCTTGGATTTTGCCAAAAAACATCTGTTTGCTGTTCTCTTGCCAGCAGTTTGTGCCTTGTGCTCCCGGCGGCCGTCAGGGTCTTTAGTGGTGTCTGGACCTTGGAGCATGTTTCTCCCTCAGTGAGCTTTGGCTGCGTGTGTCAGGGCACAGCTCTCCTGGGCAGGGGGTTGAAACACCTTGGTGTTATCTTTTTGCATTACTGGTGATGTTACTGAGATTCTGAGCGATAGGCATTCTGTATCACCTGCCTTCGGTGGCTGGGTTTCACTGACCCACGTTCACGCTAGGGTGATAACAGCAGGAGCCTTTAAAGCCCCAGCATTAAAGGGGCTTGGGGGCTTAGCTCTCTGGGGGCACCAACATAGCTTTGAAGGACCCAGGTTTTAGCTCTTCCTTTCCATGGTGTGGCAGGCAGGAAGACACTGCCTGGCATGAGGAAATCCACATCCAGAACTGCACTGAGCTCTCCGGTTCACACGAGGCCACCCACAGCTACCGGGCTTACCCATACCAGCCTGCCTTACTGCGGGAAGAGGAACGTGTCCAGAGGACGTTGCCACTCACACCCATGTGATAGACTCTGAAAGAAAAATCACCTGCAAGCTTGAAGGCCGTGAATTAAGTTAATGAGCTGGGATCAAAATAAAAACAAGCTGCTGTGCAGTTCGTTGGTGAGGCCCTTCCCTCTAAGGGATTTTGCTGTTTGCTTCAACTGGCAAACCAGATAATCCGCAGCAAGACGTTTGGGGACATGTAAATTCAGTGCTTCCTGAAGCTCACAGCTCCATGTTGTGAAGGCAAGAGCATCCTCTGGCCATGTTTCAGCGTGCCACCGTCAGAGCCTGGCACCCAGGCAAGACTTTGGCCACTAAACATTTATTTGTTTGTCTCTGTGGCACAGGATGTGCTTTGTCCAGAGGCAAAGGAAGTGTTTGTTTCTTTTCGGAGTTTGCAATCATCCATAAAAACAGGTACTTTGCATTTAGCCACAGGTTTACGAGCCTCTGCTGCCAGCCTAGCCCTCGTGCTTCGCTTGGTGGGACTTGCAGCCCTCAGCCAGCTCATGGGAATAGTGCAGATGATAGAGCAGATTTAACTGAGTTTCAGTTTCTAAAAAATGTTACACTAGGCAAACGCTTTGGACCTGAATGAAAGTGGTGGATCTAATTTTAGACGGTACCTATGAACGAAACTTGAAACGAACTGTTCAGGAAATACCTTCCTCTGCACCAGTGCCAAGGGAGAGTATGTGATTTAATGCTAAATTAGCCAGTGCCTATGAACAGGTTACCACGAGAATATTTTTCCCCTACTTTCAACTAAACTATTTTTAAAAAAAGAAGTCTTAATTTCTACATATATGCCCATGTTCTTCTGCAGATCTTTCATCTCCAGGGAGTGAGAGACTTCTCTGCTTCAGTGCCATATGTTACCTTGTGATGCATGTTTGTCACTGTGGCTCCACACTGCAGAGCTGTTTGCTTCGATCTGGTGGCCAAAAGTGAAGGGCACGTAGGCGAGGATTTTGTGCAAACTAAAAGTCTGTCCCAGGGCTCTTGCCCAGATAAGCAGCCACGGTGGCATTCAAGAGGCCAGATCTTTTTCAGTTATGCTTTATTATATATAGTCCAAACATTCCTCTTTTCATAACAAAGACAGAAGAGAAAATTGCCCCTCCAGATATCAAGCAAGCATCCTGTCCCTGTCTCTCAAGCCTTTTTCACACAGCTTTTCATGTCCATAATATGGGACCCTGGACACCTAAGGGTTCAGCTGAGAGAGAAATCAGCAAAACAGCTCTGTACCTTCCTGCACAGTCTTTCCAGACAAGCACCGAGTGATAGGTGCCTTTCTGAATAAATGGACTATGGATAGTAATAGGTGGAGTAAAAATGGGAAAAAATAATTGCTAACAAGGGGGCATCAGAAGGTCTAAACCATACTGCTTTATCAAAGAATAATTTGCAGGTATTGTAAGCCAACTGCTCCCTATCTAAGCCTTAATGAGATTCTCAGCCATCAGCAATGGAAGCTTTAGTTAGCAAAACACAGAAACATTTTGTGATGCTTTTTTGTCCTTTATCTGAATAATCTGTCTTGCTGTTCTGGTTGTGGGGCTGTTGGTCTCTGTGTTCAATGGTGTGAACTTTGGTTGGCTGATGGTTCACACCAGATAAACTTTGTTTACAAAAGGTTAGATTAATACTTAAAGAAATCTCAGCTGAGATGTTCATAGCCTATAATATAGCAGGTAAAGGACACTTTAGTGAAAAGATAACAGGTTGCCTCCTAATTTCCTCATTACCTTCTGTGGAAACTACTTGAGTAATCTATTTGAACTAGTTTTGGTAGGATCTCCTGATTTCCAAGGGCTCCAGGACCGGCAGCCCAGATGGGGAGGGAAAGTAGCGTGAGGTGAGTGGGAATGTAGTTCTGGGTTGGCCTTCAAGAAGTATCTTTTGCTTCATGTCTCATGACAGCATGGGTTGCAGGCAGGACACATCAAAATTCTTGTTAATTAGCTGCTATACAATCACAATCTCTCCCAGTGACCAGAGACTTTAATTTAGGCTCTCCATTTTCATGCTGTCTGTCTGAGGCAAGCTCGCAGCGCTGTGCAGGGAGCTCACTGTTTTCTGGAAAACTCCGGGGATGATACTCTCAGCTCATCATGGGCTGGTTGTACACCCCAACGTGTGGGACAGGTACTGAGTACCTTCACACCTTGCCTCCTGGGAAGCGCTGGCCTGGGTTTTGTTGCCTGAAAGTATTCCTGCTAACCAGGGGTAGCCTGGGAATGTTTGTGAATATCTAAAAAGCACTTGTCCCTGCCTGCTTTTGCTCTTTCGGAGCTGTAGCTGCAGTCACTGGGCAGGGCAGGGCAGGGTTGGCTGTCACGGGCACGTGCTCGCGGCTGCTGGTGGGGGCTGACACTGCATCTGGGACAGTCTCCAGGGGGGAGTCACAGCCACCCCCTGCTCTGCCCTGTTGATGGACATGGCCATGCCAGGGCTTTGGGCAGATGTTCAGCTAGAGAAATGTTTTCAGCTGTGGTGACAGTCTTGGATACTTCTGTTTCTGGAGGTAGGACAGAGCCAAAACTGGGGACTGGTAGAGCAGAGGAAAATGACATGGGTCAGGTCTCTGAGCTGAGTCGGTGTGAATTCCATGAAGCTGTGTTGATTTGTACCACGAGGGGATCTAATGCCCTCAGGGATCATCACATGAAAAGCACGATATAAAAAATGTGTGTGATGATAGTGATTACATTTCCAAAGGGGTCTGTTTGTCTGCTTGTGCCTTTTTGGTTTCCAGCATCCTTTTGTCCTTGTGTTACATCCCTCAGTACCTATTTTATATCTCGGTAAAACTTCATAGCAAAGCTATAATACCAGCTGATTACAGTACAGATAGGAAAGAGAGAGATCAGATACATTGTTTGTATTTATGGGTAATAACTGCCTGCCTGTCCTATATTTGTGTTTCATTTATTGCTCTGAGCCATTTCTGAACATACATACAGAAAGCTGCATTGCCAGAATAATTCAGTTTTGCTTAAAAAGATGCTGGGATTCTTAGAAGTATCCAGAAAGACTTTTCCCTCAATTTGCCTGGAATATGTGGTGACCCAAAGAACTGACTGAGTGGGAAGGAGTGAACCCACCCAGCTAAGTAAGAAAACTTCAACCTTGAATCTGTGTCAACTGCATGAAAGGAGCTCAGGCAGTTTCTGAGGTTATGAAATATGCAGATATTTGCACTAAACCTTGGTCCTGTTGAAGGCACAGGAGGTTACTGATTAATGTCAATGGAGTGAAGATTTCACCTAGGTTCTTTCCCCTTCTCCTCTCCAGGCGAGACCTGAATTGCAAAGCCATTTCTTGTCCAAACACCTAATCCTGCCAGTGGTTAAGCAGCTCTTGGGAAGGGTTGACCTTGCTTCACTCCCAAATGAAAAAAGGCAGTTGAAAGCATTCAGTCCTTTATAGCTCTTCGCAAGTTTATCAGACTAGACCCAGTTGCTTCACGGAAGGCATTTTGAATACTGAGTTTTAAACTGGAATTTTCAAAAGACATTTGGAGAGGCCTGTGTCAGTAATGTCCAGGCTCAATGGGAATCCCTCGAGTTCCTTTTAGAACCTTATCTCTGCACTTTTCTGTTGTTAAGTAAAAACAAACTGTACGTCTTGGGATTTGCTTATAACTCTGGCTATCTATAAAATCCACAACTACCATGAGCCATTACTTTTCCATCCCTTCCATAATAAAATTCCGGGAAGTAACACCTTTTACCAACAAACAAACCTGCCTTAATAAGACAAAAGTCTAATGCTAGAAGTCCAACTTTCCACTGGCAGCACTTCTGGTTAATACTGGAAATTCTAAATATCCGATTAAACATTTCTGGAATTTCTGGGAATACGTTGAGATGTTGCATGAGCTAGTTCTTCATAAAGTTTTCAACAAAATAGCTTGTGTTGGGGCTTAAAGGAACCCTTCCAAATAATCCATCTCCCTAATTTCTTAAAGTGGTTCCTTACATTTCCTAAGCTGACTCCTTAAATGACTTATATTCTCCTTTGCAAAATGCATAGACACAAATAAACCGCATATATGAGGAAGGAATGTTCCGCCGTCCCACAAAACAAATTAAATACATTGATCCAAAATCACCCCTGGGGTAACTCCTGTGAATTCAGACGAAACGCTTGAATTGAGTTTATTAAAGCAGCATTTCTGATACGTATTGGAAATAGCAGTCGAATGAGGTTTTGCAATAGTAAAATGATTGTTTATTAGTGATGAGTGAATCACAAAACGTCTGGCATGTATGCCGATCTTAGAAAAAGAACTGAAAAAGTTTGAAACCTGATCAGGTCTCTGAATCCGTATGTCAGCAAAACTGCCTGGAAGTAAGTGTGAGTCAGGGTTCTCTTTCAGACATATTTCTGAAATGTCCAGATTTATAATTTTGGATATAGTCATATCTCAGCAAGTGCTAAAAAATTAGGGATGGTGAATTGAACTGGTAAATAAACAAGAACAAACTTGTTCCTAAATTTTATGTGATTCTGATCTTTTGGAGATAGTCACACAAATCCCTTAACCACGCCAAAGCTGCAGAATGGAATATAAAAGCAGGGGAAACAAAATTAGTTCCCAATTCAGACTTAATAAATAAACAATGCAAGTCCTTTCCAAACTCTTGTTTTGTTTTCTTCTTAAACACTCTGTCAAACCTCAAGTAGCTTTTCAAATGTCTCTGTATAGAAATCAGCTTTGGGCTTGGAGTAGCATGAGTTTTGTAGAGAATTTTGGAGACAGGTACTCTCACCACGTGCTGGGCCACAGTATTTCTCCTGAGGAGCATCAAGGCAGAGATCCCCCTGATACGATCCTTGACCAGACAGTGCTCTCACACCTCTGACCTCTTAATTTCAGCTTCTCAGTTGACCGTTAACATCAAAGGGCTTACAGACACATCTTAGAGAGGAGATGACTACACATGGCCCTCCCCTGTCAGGCCCAGGTTGGCCAGGGAGGTGCAGGCAGGAGAGGCAGCCCAGGCGAGGACATGTAACTGCGTGGTTGGATCCTGGGCAGAGAGGGCTGGTTACTCAGAGGCTGCTACATCATGCCAACAGGGACTTGTGGGAAGAGTCCCTTTCCCTTCAAGCATCCAAGAGACTGCTCTTTGCTAATACCATTGAATTCATCAGGTCTGTTGCTGGAACAGCAAACAGCTCGCGGGTCCTCACCTGCCCACTTCACACAGGGACTGGGGGTGGTTCGACTGACTTGCAGTGCTGCCCCCTCACCACCACCCCGGTGGCAGCAGGTTTGTAGGGTGGCTTACACATGTAACCAAAACAAAATTATTGCACAATCTGGCAAGTCGTTGGTTCCAGCAACCGAGAGCTATGCCCAGTGTAGTTAAATCCCATTACAAAAATAAATCTTTGGGATACCCCACCATGACCTGCAGTAATAATCCTCTGTACAGCTAGGTCTCAGCTTAACTCCTGTAGGGATCATTTTATAGCAGTGTAGGAGAACAGACTGCTTGATTTACTGAAGCTGACTTTCATCTCTGTGATCCTGTGGTTCCAGAGCGGCTGTGGCTCAGCGTCCCCAGGTACAGCAGGATCTGTCTTTGTGCTGCTTTCAGCAAGTGTCTGGAAGGATCTTTATTTCAAATTATTTGAGGCTATGAAACCTTGAAGTGCTAACTCATCTTTATTCAGTAATTTCTCCAGCAGACGTCCATGTGGTCACTATGGTACTTGAAGAAGTGTTGTAATGGGAGCAGGAAGAAGGGAGAAGCCCTCAATAGATGAGTGCTGTGTGTGCTGCAGTGGTACAGGAGGGATGGCTCAGTGGTGAAGGCCCTCACTGAAGCATCAGGGGACCTGTTGTGTGTCTTTTTGCTGCCACAGATACCCTGTGAATCCTAAGTCAAGTGTGCTGCCGTTTTACATGTCTCCTGATTGTACCTCTCAAGGATGCTGTGAGATCCTTGGAAATATAGGGAAGAGGGGTTTGGATATGCTTGGATGTTTGGTGATTCTGGCCCTTACTCCTGCAGACAGCTGTAGGAGAAGGTGTGAGTCTGCTAGGTGTAACTGAAGACTGCAGTGGCTGCTCTAACACATTCCATTAAGGGGAGAATCTTCAGGGGACACCCAGCTCTCAGAAAAGCTACTTTCAACTTAAAACCAAATTTCTCTTAGATCAATGAAAGAGTACTTTTCTAAAGATTTCAGGTACTTAATTAGAGATCTTGGATAAATAATAACATTAAGGGAAAATGTCTAAATTACAACTTCCAGTTGCATGTCAACTGCATGTCCTATCCTAACATCCTACAGTGGGGGTCATGGAGTGTTGTTACTCCTTAGAGCTGAAGCCTCGGGTCATCAAGCCAGACACACTAGGTCCTCTGAGATCAGGACTCACCAGATCCTTCTATAGTCTTGTCCAAGACCTGGCGTAATGAATGACCAGATTATTATTATTATTTTCATATGTTTGGGTAAAACAGAGCCCCACCTTTCTGATTTGGAGTGGCCTTCTCCATGCTGGGAAGGTGTTAGCAGGTTCTATTTGTGCTCTGGCCATGCAGAGAGACATCTGGGTTCCTAGAGCTAAGCAAGAATGGCTAGTAATCTTTTGGAATAAATGTTAAAATGTATTACCTCAACAAAATACTGATCTTTTGAATCAAAGCAATTTTGAGCCTCAGGGACATTTTGAGCCTCAGGAAGAGAAGTGCATATCTAAAGAAAAATGTCTCCTAAAACAGTGATTTCCAGCAATGGGAATGGGAGGGCAAAGTCTTGCACTGAATCACAGCCCAGAGAGCTGTATGAGCACCCTGGTGGGTTTTCCAGTAGATGAAATCAAGAAAGAAATTCAAGTTTAACAAGGGAATATACAGCTAAGCAGAGTTTTCTTTTTTTCATATGCAGCTTTCCCCAGAGCCAGGAATTATGTTTAAGTATTTGCATTGTAGGAAATAAATCCATTCCTTACTGCTATCTTCATTTAGCCTGAAAGGAAGTCAAGTTCAAAGTTATTCCACTGCCAGTCTGTAAAGCAGAAGTGGCAGATCCCTCCTGGTGTGCCTTCACCAGAATACAGAATTTAAGGTACTCAGGAGGCAAAAGGGGGCTCCTCTAATGAGCTCTGTGAGTCAGTTTGCAGGCTGGAGTCTTGGTCTTCCCGTGACAAGCATTAGTCAGAGTGTTCCTGGCATGTGGCAGGACAGTGGAGAGAGCGCCTGGACCTCGAGGGTCTCCTGCGAGTTCAGTGGCTCCCGTGATCCCTTCTAGAGGTGGCTGCAGTTCAGCGGTGTGCAAAATGATCCCTCTGCAGAGGTCACGGAGTAGTTTTTGTCTGCTGAGCAGGAGCTGGGGTCTGGTGGGCTGAAAAGTGCTCCACAAACATCCGTTATTATTCTTGATTAGAGAAACTATATATAGATCCTTTCGGGATCGACAGAGCTTCGTTACCAGGCGGACAACAGAAAGTACAAA
Source organism: Falco punctatus (assembly GCF_963210335.1). NCBI lineage: Eukaryota > Metazoa > Chordata > Aves > Falconiformes > Falconidae > Falco > Falco punctatus. Next base: position 46,714,953 of record NC_137588.1, read on the forward strand.
TTTATCAAAATTAAATGGAAGTCAAGAGAACATACTGTCTAAGGCAACAAGGCGGTTCAGACAGCTCTGCAGCAGCCTAAACACATGACAGACTCAAGCAGCTCCCACTGCTGCCAACACAACTGCTCGCGGGGTCTGCCAAGAAGCCAGATGCTGCTGCTGGAAAAAATATCTTCCAGAATTTGGCATCAAGATCCTGTGATTACCATCCAAATGGGAGGAGATGGAGTGGTAGAATGTGAGTTTAGTATTTAGCACCCCAGAACTGTGCAGCAGCCTTTGAAGGCAGAGGAAAAAAGTTCAAGCAAAATATTTTTGCTAAAAATATGTTCAGAGAAATGAACTTTTTTTTTAAATAGCAGAAACCCAAACTATTATTAAAACAACGCAAAATATTTTATGTCCGTATCAATTAAATGAGTAAAACCAAAGAGGATTGTGGATTCTTTACTTGAGCAAATTTTGTTAAGGAATAGTTTTATAAAGGTCAGAACATGAGCTCTTTGTCTCTCATGTTGTTGCTAATGGAAAGTTCCACTGCAGATAGCATCAGAGTGACTCCCCTACCCAAGACAAATAGAGATGGGTCGAAGCATTCCCTGGTAAGTTTGGAAAGGGTTGAATTTAGATCCAAGGTCTGCAGCTAGCCCTTCTTGCATTGACAAACAGAGGCCAAATCCCTAAATACAAACTGATCCAGGGTTTGGGGGAAGGTTGAACCCCAAACCATCTGAGCCTGGTTCCAAATCTTGCAGCTTAAACCCATGTTTGAAGGCAAAGCAATAGAGGGATAGGCTGTTTCTTAAAGAGATTTAAGGCTGCTCCTGAGCCTCCTCCCCCTCCTCCTTTCTAACAACTGTGGCCGATAGTTTCATAATCTGTGACTATAAAAGGATTTGGAGTCCCTTCTGTTAGGTGAGGTCTCTCGCCAACTTGCCTGTCTTGCTGGGCTCCCCCGTGGACATGGTGGTTACGAGTGCTCAGCACACTGAAAAAAGCAGTTGAGACAACATCTGCTCCCCTGGCTGGCTGCACACACCTCTTGTCTCCAGTCTTAACATTTCTATACGTGTGCTGGTTCTGCTCCATGACTGGGAATCCTATTATTATAGTAATAGTAGTAATAATAATAATAACAACCCAAGTGGGAACTCAGAAACGTACATCTGGAAAGTTAAGACGTGAAGACTGTTTTGTTTTACTTGCATTTTTGTTTGCTTATTTTTATGACAGATCTGTATTTCAACAACGTTATCTCCTTGCCTGTTATAACATCTCACAAAAGAGTAAACAAAGCCATTAATCATAATCTCCCATATTCCACTTTCTGGGCATGTCAGATTATTTTGGAGGGGAGGTGGGCAGAGAAGCAGAGAGCATCTGTTCCCTCACTCAGGAACTCCCCCAGGGATGCTGCCTATCAGTGCCTTTTCCTTCAGGGAGGTTTGTAAAAGGGAGGAGGACCCCATGGCAAACCTCTATGTGTCCTGGAGGGCTCAGACTGCATCATTCCTGGCCAGTGCCATGCCTCTTCTTGGCACAGCCTGAGTCCCAGCTGGCCTGGCTGGTGGTGGTTGTCTCCTTGAAAGCCACAAAGATTCCCAGTAACTGCTTACCTAGTATGATTTTCCAGTAGCTTTTGACACAGCTGACCACGTGAGCTCATAAATTCAGCTGTTAATTCTACAGCAACTGGATGAGAGTCCAAAAATGCCCCACTTATCCTTTAAGGTCACTAATTACTCATGGAAATGTGTTGGGATGACTCGCACAAGTGGAGGGCTGCAATGGATGGCTACAAACTCTTTGGAAGGGATAGACAAGGAAGGAGAGGCGGTGGGTAGCCCTGTATCTTAGAGAGCCTTTTGATTGCCTAGAGCTTAATGATGGTGACTACAGGGTTGAGTGATTATGGGTAAGAAGTGGTGGGAAGGCAAACAAGGCAGATAGCGTGGTGGGAGTCTGTTGTAGACCACCCAACGAGGATGAAGAGGCAGATGAAACACTCCATAAGCAGCCGGGAGAAGACTCACAGTCGCTAGCCCTTGTTCTCGGGGGGCACCCAACTTACCAGATGTCTGCTGGAAATACAGCACAGCAGAGAGGGGACAGTCCAGGAGTTTCCTGCAGTGTGTGGAAGAGAACTGCCCAACACGGCTGGTGAATGAGCTGGCTGGGGGAGACACCCACTGGACCCATTGTTTGTGAACAGAGAAGGACTTGGGGGTGATGTGAAGGCTGGAGGCCAGGATCACATAACAGTAAAAGTTTTTGCTTCTTGGAGAAGGAGGGGGGTCAGCAGAACTTCTGCCTTGGCCTCCCTGAGGGCAGACCTTGCCTGTTTAGGTGCCTGGTGGACAGAGTCCCTTGGGAGACAGTCCTGAGGGGCCAAGGTGTTCAGGAAGGCTGGACATTCTTCAAGAAGGGAAACTTCAAGGCTCAGGAGCGGGCTGTGCCCATGAGCTGAAAGCCCAGCAGCGGGGCAGACGGCCTGGATGAACAGAGAGCTTTGGCTGGAACTGGGGGACAAAAGGAGAGTTTATGATCCTTGGAAGAAGGGGCAGGCAGCTCGGGAGGGCTGCAAGGGTGTCACGAGGTTATGCAGGGAGAAAATTAGAAGGGCCAAAGCCCAGCTAGAGCTTAACCTGGCTACTGCTGTAAAAGACATTAAAAATTTTTTTTCTAAATACATTAGAAACAACAGGAGAGCTAAGGAGAATCTCCATCCTTTATTGGATGTGGAGGGAAACATAGGCATAAAGGATGAGGAAAAGGCTGAGGTGCTTAATGACTTATTTGCCTCAGCCTTTGACAGTAAGACCAGTTGTTCTCAAGGTCTCAGCCCCCTGAGCTGGGTGACAGGGATGGGGAGTGGAACGAAGCCCCCATAATCCAAGGAGAAATGGTCAGCGACCTGCTACGCCACTTAGACACACACCAGTCTCTGGGGATGGCTGGGATCCACACGTCTGACTGGGCGGCCGGGCCAGAGAGCGGTGGGGAATGGAGTCACATCCCGCTGGCGCCGGGCACTCGGGGGGTTCCCAGGGCTCAGGGCCGGGGCCCGTCCCTTTAACATCTTTACCGAGGGGCTGGGTGAGGGGACGGGGCGCACCCCCAGGCGGGTTGCAGGGACACCAGGCTGGGGGACAGCTGATGTGCTGGGGGCAGGAGGCTCTGCAGAGGGACCTGGGCAGGCCGGGCCGAGGGGCCCAGCCCAGCTGGAGGAGGTTCAACAAGGTCGAGTGCCGGGTCCTGCCCCGGGGGCACAACAGCCCCCCCAGCGCTGCGGGCTGGGGCAGGGGGCTGGGAACTGCCCGGCGGGGAAGGGGCTGGGGGGGCTGGTGGCCAGCTGGGCAGGAGCCAGCAGCGTGCCCGGGTGGCCAAGGAGGCCAGCAGCACCCTGGCTCGTAGCCGGGACAGCGTGGCCAGCAGGGCCAGGGCAGTGCCCGACCCCTGTGCTCGGCACTGGTGAGGCCGCCCCTCCAACCCTGGGTTCGGGTTTGGGCCCCTCATGGCCAGAGGGACATGGAGGGGCTGGAGCGTGTCCAGAGCCGGGCACGGGGCTGGGGAAGGGGCTGGGGCACAAGTGCTGGGAGGGGCGGCGGGGGGAACTGGGGGGGTTTAGTCTGGAGAAGGCTCCGGGGGGACCTTATCGCTCCCCACAGCTGCCTGACAGGGGCTGTAGGCGGGGGGGTCGGTCTCTTCTCCAGGTAACAAGTGACAGGACAAGAGGAAACGGCCTCAAGTTGCACCAGGGGAGGTTTAGGTTGGCTATTAGGAAAAATTTCTTCACTGAAAGGGTGGTCAAGCCCTGGAACAGGCTGCCCAGGGTGGTGGTGGAATCACCATCCCTGGAGGTGTTTAAACAAACACACAGATGTGGTGCTTAGCGACATGGTTTAGTGGTGGACTTGACTGTGCTGGGTTAATGGATTGGACTCTGTGATCTTAAAGGGCTTTTCCCACCTAAATGATTCTACTCACGCACGCGGCTGATGTATCAGTCCTCAGCAGATTCTGTTTGGATATTGCTGTTCCATAAGGCTGTTTGACTTGAGAAGGGGGGATGTGGGGGTGTTTTCAGGGGAAATGTCAGCAGGATGCTGATATACAGCTCTAGTTTCCCATAGTCCATCCTGGAGACCAGGACAGATCTGCTTCCCCAGCCCTCGGCCAGGCCAGGAGCTTTGATGAGAATGAGCTCTGAGAGTTTGAGCAATCTAAAATCATGGAGGTCTCTAGTTTTTTTTAAAGAAGTGAATGTGGATGGCACCTTATCTCACAGAGTCCCCTGCACTTGCTCGCACGTGCTCTAGGTCAGGTATGGTGTTGGCCCTGGCATATATATTTATATATATAAAGCGCCTATCACCATATTAATAAACATTCTTTGGAACCATTCTTGATGGCAGAGGTCCCAGGTGAACGGGGTATCTGCATGTGCCTTCTTACTTCACACAAGAAAGAAATTTTATCTGCTCCAATTAAGAGATAGGAATCTTCCCTGTCACACAGCATTGCAAACTATAATTTATTATCTGTTTCTGCATTAGCACTTGTGTAGATTTCCCCTGTCATTTGACTGTGTGTGTTCAGAGGCACATGTGCCCTCCCAAGCTCAGGCTCAGGTTTCTGGCTTTAACTCCTGCCTTCCATAAATGTTATTTCTGTATCATCAGTAGTACCTCTGTTTCTGCTATTCCAGAATCCATAATGAATTAAAATAATTTGTTCTTCAGATCATCTTTTAAGTCCTTGATGGTGATGTTATTCAATTGATCAGCTTAAGTAAGGCTCCTGGAGCTCCCTATGTTATGAAGCCTGTCCTCAATCGCTAATTTTGATCTGGGCTTCAGGTAGAATGCTATATAATGGTATTTTGGCATCCAATTTGTATACCAGCCACTGGAAATGTAATTTGCATGTGTTTCACAAGGAAGGCTTAAACTGTTAGAATACTTTAAAGAAACGGCCAGGTTTTCTAATGCTTTGAATAGGTTTTCAGTTGGACTTTGGGAAAGAAAAGATGGGGGACTGAGCCTTTGCAATGATTAACTGGCCACCTGCCTCTCTAAGGAGCACCCTCCATGGTGACTTCTGGAGGATGCTGTGTGCTCTGTGCCTTTTCCAGCCGTGCAGGACATCTGGATACCGTATGTGAGACTTGCTCTTGGTGCCTGCAGGTGCTGAAGAATCTTAGCTGTAAATGTACTTGTCTGCAGTCTCTTGCATTAAGAGGCAAGTTGTCACTTGAAATAATTCCTGAAATTATGATGCTGTAAGATTTTAATAGTTTAAGTGTTAGCATTTCTGGCCACTTTGAAGAGGTCCCATAGCCAAACTCTTTCCTGGTCAGTGTTTTAACATCAGTCCGTAGATTCTGAGTGTCCTAGAGACCTAGGTTTTGGGCTGTCTTTGCACACTCACATGTGTCACCTTCTAGGAGACACTATGAATCTGTGGATGTGGTTGAGCTACCATGAGATTAGCTTTAGGTGTTAACCATCAGCATCTCATCTACTCCTCAGTGTTTGTCCATGCTTGCTTTTCCCCTGGAGTAAAAGTAGATCAACTTTTCTTCTTAGGGCAACAGACAGCTATGAAGTGCTGTAAATTGAATTTACACAATGGTGTAAATTGTGTTTATCTCTCTACAACTTCTCTGTGTACCCACACCCCTTGAAAGATTTCATACCGAGATGGATCCACCAGACTATACAGGGGACTTGAAGGGAAAAGCTATGTATGATTCATGATACAGGACTCTTATCCTCAGAGTTGGATGATTTTACCTCTTCCCATCAGTTTACATGGAGCAGCTAGCCTATTGCACAATAAGCCAAGCCAGCACTAGTTTCAAAACACGTGAGATCTAGCATACCTTGAATCAGGAACCACAGGTTTAAATCTTGTATCTCAATTTCAGACAACGTGCAGCAAGTCAAAGTTTGTCCTTCTGAACAGAAAGGTAATACAACACGTATCTGAAAAAATGTGCAAAAACCAAACCAAGCAACAGTTATAGCTGAACTGAGATATTCTCTTTGCCAGCTGAGAGAAATGCCTTTTCGAGGGAGCAGTGCTAAGATGTTGGGTGGCTGTCTGCCTCATCTGCTGGGGGATGGAAGGGACATTTGTTGAGGAGTTGGCCAGTTCCCTCGGGAGTCTAACTGCATGCAACTTTCTCTCTCCTCTCCAAGGATGGCTCAGGAATGATGCCCTCCCTAAGTCTGTGCCAGCCTTTGAAAACTTATGTGGCTTCATGTCTAACTCAAGTAGTTTAATTCATAGTAAAATAACCCATTTTCACTCATTGCAACCATGTTTTATTATCTATTGTGTTACAGAAAAGACTGATTTCAGGAACTGTTGGTTACCTCGTGTTAATGTGTTGACATTTGCTTGTCTAAAGAAATACCTGAAGCTCCCCTTCCCAGCACGACTCATTTCTCATATTTCTATCTGAAGCAAATACCTTTATTTTATCTGTATATGGAACTTAGTTTGGTTTCTGAATGTCATACAGAGACATAATTTGCTTGGACTGCAAAACGTAAGCCTTTAAAGTACACATACCGAGTACTTAAGGCAGTTATAGTGTCCTCGTTTCCTGGGAAGCACGACTCTACTCATTAGGTGCAAGTCACCTAGACTGAAAAGCCACTGGTCATTCCCTCAGGTCATCAGCTTCACTCCGGCAGCTCCAATTACCTTAGCAGAATAGTATCACCCATAACAACCTAAGTAAATCAAGAAGTCACCGAACAAGGGAAGTAATTACAGCTTCTTTCAGTACTGAGAAAGCAACCTGTTCTTTTACGATCCATCAAAACCATGTGTTTGCCTTTAGTGGTTAAAATAAAGGGTGTGCAATTTGGGAATAATCCAGCTATGAAGTTTCCCTAGTAATTGGCAAGTCCTGAAAGTTATTCACTTTTGCAATTTAAAGGTGGTGAGCACGAGATTAATTTAGTTTTCTTTTAGATTAGTCTTTAAGGGACACTACAAAACCAAAGAATGACATTTTCAATTGGTGAACCCACATTTCACCCATTTAACATCAAGATTTATTTTGTTAACTACCTTTAAATTTTATTTATGATGTGATTTACTCATGCTGTAAACCAGAATGTCAGTCACTGTAGCTGTATCAAATATTCAGAATTCGAAAAATATTTACAGCTTTCAGAAAAAGGTCTAGCATGTTACTCAACCCTAATAGTAGTATTATCAGTTTACGCAACTCACTCTTGTTTTTCAGTCTTCATTTCAACACACCCATTTGATTCAGATTCAACTGATTCTAGGCGAAAAAGTATTTGTTTGCAATAAGTCTACATGCAATTTTATAAAGCACTTTTCAAATGGTCAGGGCACAGGCATATGTCATTGGTTTAATGGGGAGAGCTTCTGTAAACCTCAGCATGAACCATCTATTCTTCTTTGAAATAAAAAGTCTGATCACACATTGTACTTAGCGCTGTGCTTAGACTGAGCATATGACTAATCTGGCTGAAATCAGTGGGATGACTCAAAATGTTTAAAATTATGTGCATCCCTGCCCCAGGGCCAAGACACAGGACTTTTAATGCTTGGGGGGAATTTTTTTCACCTAAATTACAGTTCATTCACTCTTTTCTCTGGAAGACACTTTAAACAGAAGAATAACAAATAGAATATTGCTCTTGACCTTTAGTAAGGAGAGTATCTAAAGGTTACAACTCAATGTTAATTTGAAAATCCAGTTAGATCATGATGTTACATTGTTCTGCATTTATTCGATATTTGTGTGACAAATTTTCAATGTCCTTTATATCATATAATTTACTTGACAGAAGTGGCCTCTTTTTTCTGTTAAGGAACTATCTACAGATCTCTGCCTCTTTCTCAGGTGTGTTTGTTGCTGTTGAAGCAAATGGCCGTATCTCCAGTAGGCTGTGACCAAGCACTGAACCGTGGAGACACAACCCTGAGATGAGGCAGTTGCTGTTCCTGAGAATGAATTAAAACCTAAGTAAGCGCTTTCATGCTCAGACCTCTGTGAGGGTAGGTCTGCACCTTCCCAACAAATCATCCTTCAGTTTCCAATATGCCAAGATCTTCCTACTGCTGGAAATTTTGTGCTATGTTATGTGCATTTTTCAGTTGTCGGTAAAATGTTTTGAGTTTTTTGCTCTAAACCAGGCACAAAGGTCTTACTGAACTAAAAGCAAGGGCAGTATCTGCTTGGGGCAGCACTACTGGCTGCTAATAAAATTTTAGAGAGAAAAGGAAAATGATAGCATCCTTTGTTGCTGAGCTGTTTCCAAAGGCTCTGCAATCCTCTCTGCTCCCCACACGCTCCTCTGTGCCGGGGTTTTCCCAGACCCGCTGTATGTTCACTGATTCATCCTCTCCATTGCCGAGACACCTAAACATTTCCAAAGGAAGGCAAAAAACCAGGTCAGCAGAGTGGAAGTAACCAAGGAAAAAAACACATACGCTTGTATTGGGAGAAAAGTCAGAAGAAAAAAAAATACAGTAAAGTGGGATTTAAAAAAAAAAAAGAAAAAGAAAAAAGAAAACATCCCCGGAGTGGATTTGAAAACCAATGTCTGACAGCTATAGTATATTCGGTGTCTAACATCCCAGTGGCTCAATGAGAAAAGCGAAGCTAATGGTACAGAATCTGAAAATCCCATGTCTGAGCTATTTTGGGTTTACTCAACAGTCCTACTAAAATATAGCTGCACTCTAATTATGTTTGTCCCTTAAACCATTGGGGAGCAGTCTAACTTGAGACACAAGCTAAGGTGTCACGGAAAAGATGTCAAAATACTCTCTGGTAGAAAGCAAGTGCTCCCTGTTGTGTGCTTGTCCCTCTACAGCCTGAACAAAGGCCACCACTCCAGCCGTGCATCCCTAGGCAGGTCTGCAGGACTTCCAAGGGAATATCTGGAGTTCTGCATAGACCAGCCTGACCAGCAGAAACCTACTGAACTGATGAGGGAGAATATCCTTTTTGTTGCCTCCTATTAGCTCATACCTTTGACCCTTTCCCTGTTCTTTTCCAGATTTTGTTTTTCAAAGTAGCTGCCCATACAGCTGGTGGTATGTGGCTCACATGCTCACAGCGGTGGGTTCCTGATCTCAAAATGTGGACATTCCAGGCCAAAAACATTTCAGACCTAACTCCACAAGCATTTATTGGCTCCTTCAGGACCGTGTTACAGCCTGCACCAAGTACCCATGAACACACAGCTAGCTGATCCTGCCACCAGCATCCCATCGAACTGGAGTGATCACAGCCATGGCAAACAAACTGCATGCAGATTGATTTCACTCTCATTTTTGCAGCTCAAGCCAACTGGGAATGTAAACCGCACTGACCAAGGAAAGTTGGGGAAATTGCCAGTGAATGCAGAAAAAAGAAAAGGAAGGAAGATGTGGAAAGCAGGAGGTAAGAAAATGAAAGCTGTTTATTTAATACTCAACATGCTGATTTGGGTCAGGCCTTGCAAAGCAGTCCCATGTCTACAGAAGTGACATTCCCTTTAGTAGAGGATAAGACCTCAGATCAGTCTTTCAGTCTCTGGGTGGGGATTAGCTGAATTAATCATTTGGCAGAGACACCAGGTGGGTACAGAAGTTAAAACTCACCTATCGGTGCCATTTTGGGGGGTTGGTTCAACCCACTGTACAGTATGGTGCCGGCAAGGAAATCACAACTCACATCTAGATTCAGATGGGAAGGAAAATACAAACCTCCAGAATGCCTTTCCCCCACATTTTCCATGTTCAGACCAAAGGGCTGGTTTTGACTCTATGAAGGTAAACTTAGTCCTCTAGAGGGCATGGTTACACTGATTATATATTTAATAATTAACTAGTACTACCTTGGCTATCTGTTCACTTTTCCTGGTGTAAATCAGAAGTCAATGAACTGACACAGGTAGAGTTTCATTGTCTTTAAACCTTGTTGTAAGGTTTTCCATATAATCTGTCTTCTTGAGGGGGCTGATCCTTGTATGGGCCAGAAGGTTTGGGTTTGATCGTTGGGGAAACTTTCCAAAAGGTAGCTGTAATTCTTTCCTTGCTACCAAACTCCAGTGTGAAAATCAGCGAATCTATTCTTCGCATGTGTTTTTGCTCCTGCTTTGGTTAATCCCAGCATCCCTCGGTAGTAGCCTCGTCTGAGTCATCTGATTAGTAGCACAGTATGGGCTTACTGTCCATCTTCTCAGAAAGCATGGCAGCTCCAGACACTAGATGGCAATTATTTGTGTTTGGGCAATCTGCTGGTTGATCTTATTCAGCCAAATTTCAGAGTTAACAAAATCGTGCAGATGTAAATATGGCCACCATCTGTCTTACTGCGTGTGTTTCCCTGGTGTGTGAACAGAGCAGAGGTTTGAATCGGGGGCCTCATAATGCAAAGGAAGATGCTACACTAGCTGATCCAAAACCCACCTCCTCCACTGAGGTAGCACAAACTGTGCAAAGCCCTTTTAATCTGGAAGTCACATCTTTGTAGAGTTTACACTAGGTTCACTTGTCTGTATTGCAAACACCTGCATTTTATTCAGTTTTACAATATTTAAATCCCCTTATAAAATAAACGGCTACTTGCTGGAACGTTATCCATGCTGTATGTCCAAGATCTGATGAATTTAAAAGCTATTTTCTAAGATGCATTGGAGAAAGAGAAGGACTGGAAACAGCCATCAGCTAGTGTTACAGATAGGGAAGTATGTCTATTTTTTGTGGCTTCCTTCAGATTCTGAGTACATTCCACACGCATAACATGTTAAGATTTCTTTCTTGGGTCATTCATAGTGCCAAACCAACACCTAGGAGCTCAGAAGCGCGTTAATCTGTGCTAATCTGTTATCATCACTGAGCTGTGCCACACAGTATCCCTTTACTTCTTTAGTTACACTTGGAAGTCATCCTCAGCCATCACATCCTCCTTGTACTGGACCATGATGATTACGGTCTTACACTTTCTCAATTTGCTCATGAGAAAAAAATCCATGTTGCTTTTTTTAGATTTCTTTCTCACGGCTGAGGAAATTATGTTCTTAGCTGGTTTAAAAGATATCTGCTGGCCTGTGGATGAACCAGAATCCTTGGGTTGAATCTACACTTCCCATTTTAACATGAAGCTTACAAGGGCTGGGCTGCCCTTCACTCGGGCTGACCCTGCTCACAAACATTGGCCAGTGCCAATACGCTTTTTTTGCCTCCCATAGCTTTGTTGTTAGCAGGTTTGTAGGAAGAATATGGTCTAGAAGAGAGTCTAGTCCCAGAAATTTTGTGCTAACCTGATGATTGACCTTTCTCTGAAAATGGATTAAGGTGTTCTGAGTGGTATTGTAGATCTCTCTTTTACTGCCAGAAGCTATACACTGTAGGTCAGGTTTGTGAAACAGCTAAAATAGCATTGCTCCTGGAAAATTCAGGCTGGATTTTTACACACAAGAAAACACCTCTTCATAGCTTAGTTTTTAATACAGATTAGAATTTACTGGATGCAACCAGTGAAACTTTCATTCTCTGTTTTAGGATGGAAGCCAGGCAAAACTCTCCTTCAATATAGAAAAAATGATGTAATTTTCTTTTCTCCCTTTTGTCTTCATTTTCAGCTAATATTTGGGTTTAACGGCAGGAAGGATTTCCTGTGAGAACTAAGCTAGTGCAGATCTTCAGCTGATTTCTTTGTGCTCAGCCTGCTCACCTCTCCATATCCACTTGCTGTGTCTGATCTTACTTCAGAAGTTTTGGGGGTGGATGTGATCTGTGTTTAGATCAGTAGGTCCCTGGCCTTAGACACTTCCACTCTGTTACAGTGCTAATGCTATTATGAGCGTTAAAAATAACAATAGAAAGTAGTTATGCAAAGCACATTCTGAAGCTGCAGTTACATGGCCAGAGGTACTCCGATTAGCTCATTTACAGCTGATCCAGATACCTCAGCATTATGCTGTAGTCTGCGGTGTAGACATCCCTTGACACTGCTGTGGGCTGGATGTACTTACATAATTTTTTGCAGCATACATGAAAATGCAGCATGAAGGCCATTAGAGAGGAAGGAGGGGGTTGGAACAGGGCAGTGTTGGCTTCAATGCTGGACATGCCGTCTCAGATCATTGTTACTGCAGCCATTTTACTCTAATTCATCCATATCAACCAGTTTTAGGTCTTTTTAGCATTTCACTCTTGCCATCACGCTGAAGAAGGCTTTGGCCACGCTTCATTATGCTTGGCTGGTGTCAGCGAAGGAGTGAGTGACACTGTTATCCAAGTCTATCTCTCTACCACAACGCAGACAGCCAAGCGCTGTTGGCCCCAATGGATATTGCTCAGCAGATCTTTGTCAGGCTTGTTCAAACAAGATACGTTACCACTGACCTACCAGCTAAAAGTTCATGCCTCTGACTCCAGGATACTTCTTGTCTTGGTGTCATTTGTTCATTGAAATAATTAGTTATTGTACGATTATCACATTAAGAGGGATTTTTGTTTTGTTTTGTTTTACGAAGAATGGCATTCTTCTTGCTATCAGATGCTGGGTAGGTAGTTTATTCTTTTGCTTTCTATTCCAGTGTGGGTTTGGGTTCATGAAAATGAGAGAATCTAAGCCTTGAATAGAGCCAGCTGCTTACAAACCTCCCCAAGCCTTTGCCAATTTAATTCATTGCTGGCTAATGCAGCTCAGGATTCTTTTAAGTGAAAGGTGCCAATCACGCAGAATTACACAGTGGTTTTAAACAAAGCCAACTCACCTGTTTGCTGGAGTCTTGAATCAGACCACCAAACGCATTTTCACTTATGCCTAGAAATGAGCCAAACCCACAGAGTCCAGATCCAAATCTGGCTTCAGGCTCTCACGGTTGGATTCTGATGGACTCTACAGCTTCTTTACTTAGATCTCCATGAGGACACCAAAGAGTAACTTCAGATTAGACCTCTGAGGCATGACAGAACATCCAGTCCTGGTTCAGAACCACCACAGAGCATGGCCTAACCCACTTTTCACTCTCTAGAAAAATGAGTTTACAGATTTTGTTCTGATCTACTTTTGACGACTGTGGGGCTTTTACTTTTCATGTCCTTAGTTCCCAGATCTATACAGGATCCTAGATCAATTCAAGCATTTCACATTCAAACTGATGGTGGTCCATCTAATTTTCACAATTCTTTCTTTACACATAGAACAGCATGCATTTTGGATCTGACATCTGAAATAGCTCATTTTCTTCATATTTCTTGACTGAATTCAGGGGAGCTGGCTGTGCTGGGACTGCAAGGAGGAAGGTTAAATTTCATCAAGCCTTTTTTCATAGAAAATTTAAGAACTAGCATTTGCTAGTGCATGTCATTTGCATCTGTTGGATCTCAGATTCAAATCTGACAAGATGAACAAAACTCTTCATCTTTCCAAGACAAGGGCACTACCTACTGTCCAGTCCACTGCACTGAATTATTTCTTGGGACATCTTCAAAGTCCAAGTCTTGTCATCTTTGTAGAAACACCGTAAGAGAACATAAAACTTTTCACAAGGGTGTTTGTCTTAAAATCTACATTCTAAACATTTCAGTGATCCATCAGAAAGTATTGGCAAGCAGACACCTAGCATAGTGTTGAGGGGTGGTAGCTATCCTGTAAAAAAATTAGAAGTGGAGTGTGACTTCTTCAAGCCCAGCAGCTCTGCAGAGGGGTGCGTGTGGAGGTTCCCTGGGAACAGAGGTCAGGCATGTGGCTATAGGTCTGTGGAACTCTAGCATTTCCGAGTCGAAATTGTTATTACTATGTTTTTAAATTTCCTTTCAAGTTCCTAATTACCAACAGCCAAACCAAACTAGCTTGAAGCCCTAAGTCTCTCTGTCCATCCGCAGCCTAACAGCATTGCCAAGTAATACTCTGTTACACTACTTAGTACAAATTATTTTCTATCCCTTCAATGTATTTCTAGTCTGAAATAATACTTTTTCTTTTCCTTCTGTTTTTGCTTCTTTCTCCTTCAGTGACTTTGCCTCTGTGGAGGATGTCCTTTGACATCACAGATCAAGGACTAATTTTTTCAGGTCAGTTTGTGGGAATTTAGGTAAATAAGTGGGTATTCCCATAAATCATGTATTTTCAGAGGTCAGTGAAAGTGCATATATTTCCATTGCCTCTGGAGAGATTTTTAGCCTTAGCTTCTTGATAAATCAATTAAATTTCCTTTTGCTGACAAAGGTGAGAATAGCACTGTTTGCCAAATCATTGCATGCACATTTTGTGTGGGACTTTGAGAATGTGGCTGCCTTAATTGCATTCCCCAAAGAGGCCATCCTGAATGCCTTGCCTGGACCAAATTCCCACTGACTTCAGCAGCAGCTTGAAGTGTGGAAGGTAAGCACCAGCATGAGGGAAGTTAGCAGGCATGGAGTGCACTCAGGGCAGCAGCAGGAGGTTTGCATCCCAGGATAGATGCTTCTCTGCTGCTCCAGTTCCCCAGTGCTTACCCAGACAGATGTGTCCCCAAGTCTCCTTGTCATGGTTTAACCCCAGCCAGCAACCCAGCACCATGCAGCCGCTCTCTCACTCCCCCCTCACCCGGAGGGATGGGGAGGAGAATTGGAAAGGAATGTAAAACTCAAGGGTTGAGATAAGAACAATTTAATAGGTAAAGCGAAAGCCACGCACGCAAGCAAAGCAAAGCAAGGCATTCATTCATTGCTTCCCATGGGCCGGCAGGTGTTCAGCCACCTCCATGAAAGCAGGGCTCCATCACGTGTAACGGTTGCTTGGGAAGACAAACACCATAATGCTGGATGTCCCCACTCTCCTCCTTCTTCCCCCAGTTTATATACTCAGCATGATGTCATATGGCATGGAATACCTCTCTGGCTAGTTTGGGTCACCTGTCCTGGCTGTGTCCCCTCCCAATTTCCCGTGACCCCCAGCCCTCTGGCTGGCAGGGACCAAGAAACTGAAAAGTCCTTGATTTACTATAAACATCACCCAGCAACAAGTAAAGCCATCAGCATGTTATCAGCATTGTTCTCACACCAAACCCAAACCACAGCACTGCACCAGCTGCTAAGAAGAAAATTAACTCTACCCCAGCTGAAGCCAGGACAGTCCTTCAGCCCTAATGCGTGCATATGGGCACCACTCCCCTCGCAGCCTTCCCCCGGCTGGAAACACAACTGACTTTCATAAGAGAAGAAATTATTTCTGCATGAAATGGAAAGGACCTGAGTGCAGAATAAGGATAGTGAAGTAAGGCATGCTGTCTCCAAAACGAGTTAAAAAAATACAGATGTAGAAACAGGTGTTCAGGATATGTCTTTCCCACCTTACATCCTTGTCCAAGCTAATCCACATTTGAGGACACAAAATAGTGTAAGCATTCCTCCTTCTCCCAATACAACTGCATTCATTCTTCCATCCCACAGCTTTCAGCACCAGGCATATTCCATCCACACAGAGCATAGCTTGCATACCTCCTCAACCACAAACACACATCCTACTCATAGTCTTCCATGTTTGCAAGTGCAGAGCGAGTAGAGAATATTATACTTCATTTAGATATTGACTGTTGCTCCAAGGTATGTGTATTAAGCAGAAGAACCTCTTCATCTTGCATGTTCTTCTCGGTCACAGAAGTCCAGACTGTACTGAATTGCTTCCTCTTCTTTAAAAATAATCTGTGAAATCAAGGGAGAAACTGTGATTAGACACTTGTTTCAGTTGCATAAAAATGAGTGTTACCTTCAGGTGGAAAAGACGTGTCTGATCGCATGTAGATCTAGCTCACAAGTGCTGTACTCACCAAATTAAAAGTTCTTCTGAGACAAAAGACAAGTCACAGTGTTTTCTGTAGCCCATCTGATATGCTTGGGCTCCTAATCTTGATCAGAGTGTTTTGAATGAAAATGATGAACAATTCAAACTAGTAATAGTAAGACATAACTATACTTTGGTTTCTTGCTTGGTTCCTGGGAGACAGACACTCAGGTGTGTATTGCAGCATAAATATGTATGGTTTATTCTTTGTGGTTTCAAGATATTGCAAAGGAGTCATCAAAAGGATGACATGTCAGGTAAGGAACTGTAGTCTTCACGGTGTTGACAGAGGCAGAAGGTTCACTAGAGCCATAGGAATATCCCTTTCTCATCATGGTATCATTAGTATCTGTACTAAAGCCTCCAGGATGAGGCTTATGAGATGGCTAATGCCTCTTCTAATACTGTACCTCTGCACTGCAGCAGCAGTATTGCCTCTGACCTTCAAAATGGCCAAGGCTCTTCTTGTTTACTTGCTCCTGGCTGCAGCACTAGTAGGATTTTGTTGTGTTTATGGCTATAGTGTATCCCAGAAAAGCCATTTGGGTGCCCAGGTCCCATGGGAATGCTGTCTGCCAGTTAGGTTGGGACTTTTTGCTTGTTTATGGGATGCAGCATTCGCTGTCAGCCTCTTTCAGTTCCTACTTAATCAAGCAAATGGGGAGGAGAGCCAACATTTTGCCTGTTGCCTCAGGCCTTTTTACCTCTCTCTGCCCACCAAGGTAGCTTTTCTTTAGCTCACACTTGAGGATCCGTATAACTGTCAGATTATTTCAAGTAATGTTGCTGATGTAATGATGAGATAAAAAATAAATTCAGGAAACGTAAATTTAAAGGTTACAAACTAATGGAAAGCCAGGAAATCAGAAAATTGCACTGATGGTACAAAGCCTTCAATGCCTGCAAGTCTGGAACTACCTTGCTGGATGGCACAGTGAAGAGAATGATAACAGAAGCCCCTTGGCACAGGGATGGGAGAGTTCTGTTGCAATCCCACACCTCCATCGTCCTCTTCAAGAGGCGCATCTGAAGCTCTCACTTCAGTCTGCACCAGGTATGAGAGAGTAGAAAGGAAAAAGGAGGAAAAAGAATTAACTTGGTGTCTGTGGAAATACTACTCGTGAGTTTGCCCCAGCTGCCAGGCGTGGAAGTGGCTGACGGTGGCAGAAGGGCTGCAAGTTTTGTGCTTCAGCAGATTTTTAATTCTCATCGACTGATATTTTGCAGGAAGCTCTGAAGCGGTTCACAAGTCATCCAAACCTCCTCGCCCGTTCTCTTGGCATCCAGCACAGCTGCTGAGGGGTCTAAAGCTGGGCTGGAAATGTGCAGCCAGGGAGTCTCACCATTAATTCTACCATTTCACCCTCCAGATCTGACCTCTTTAAGCGTGATTTGATGTTTCTTTAAGCAACACCCCGTCTCTATGAAGAAATGCCAACAGAGGAGAAGTTTCAAGCTTGCTATTTTTATTTAAGCAGTTGGAACAGTATGGACATAATGTAAGTAACTGGACCAGCCAACGGGGTGTCTGTCAGTCAGTGACTCAGTCTTCAGATCAGACAGATGCAAGCCCATATAAACAGGTTCAGCCCAAAAGTCATGATAATAAATAATTTATTTTCGTACATTTCAAAACACCAGATACAGTAAAGCGAGTGTTTTCTTTGGAAGCAGGCATTACTGGTCGGCTGTATTTGCTTCCTGCACCAGCAATAACATGTTCTGAATGAGTGGAGGAAGACTCCGACCACCATTCTGCCAGAGCATACTTGGTTCTTGGTTGAAGGCTGCTGAGTCTTATGAAATCACTCCGAAATAAATTAATGCACTGTTTTGAGGTGCATGGCATCGTCAGGTTTGCACTCCATCACTCAGAGCACTGGAGAAATGGAGTCAGCCAGGTGGGCATCTGGGGAAAGCTAACTTTTAAGGTGTTTTTTTTCTCATTATTGTGGGATTGCTGAGTCACTAAATGGAAAATGTCCCAGGGCGTTTAAAGATGATTTTAGGTCATGTGAACTGCCACATAAAACTGGGAAAAGGAATGTGGCCAGACACTCAGGTGAGGTGCAGAAACATGGAAGCTTGACAGGGAGTACTCTTATGGACACTGTCCTTCATCCAGACTCCTGTGCTGGACACAGGCGCCATTCTTCTTGCAAAGCAGATCAGGGAGACTAACCAGGGGTCACCCTTTAATACAATCGCCTGCAGTTTGGAAGCATGATGCTTTGAGATCTGTTCCCTGGGACCCTGCTCCCTAAACCAGAATGGAAGGTGCAAGCTGCAGAGTCCAGGGCTTGGGACTGCCTTGAGGAACATGCCAGAAGGAAACTCCTTGAGCAAAGATGAGACTGTTGCCCCCAGTCATCTTGTGAATCAGGGCTGGGCAGGATGGGAATACCGAAATACTCAAGACGAGGACAGCAGCTTGCTCCAAGGAGCCCACTGGGGCTCCAAGGGCAGTCAGTTACTGCAAGGCCAAACAGGCTGAGAAGAGCCTGACTGAATCTGCAGACACAGGAGTTTCACGTGAATGGAGCAGATTGATCTGCAATGTTTTAGGGTTCATATCAGGTGGTCATGGAGTGTTTGAGAACCCCAGTGGTCTGACTAAAAACATTTTATTATCTCACTTGTTCACAGTGTTGCTGCCTACGCACTAGGTAAAATCCAGTATAGGAGCAAAAATATATGCACAAAAATGTAGATAAGATTTCCAAATATTTCAAATGCTCTGTGTAGAACAGAATGCATCAGTGAGCTGGATATGATCTTGCTAGAAGAAAGGAAGAATAAAGCATGCAGTATCATAAGCAGCATATTCCAACATAAGTGGTCTCTCAGTCTTCTTACCCATGCACCTAACTTTGAGGACAAAATCTTTAGCAAATCTTTAGCAAATCTTTAGCCAAGATCTCTGTTTAATGTGGTCATTTGGGAAGACTTACAAATATATATTTATTTTTAATATCCTCTAGCTGTGCATGTGTTGTATTTGCCTGATCAAGGAGAAAATACAAACTGCTTTTCTCACGCAACTCCTGGGGTGACTTGGCAGATGTCTGCTGCACCTTTGGATGTAAACCTGGGGTGATGCATACCCTCATTTGCAGCAGCCCCATTCACATATTTGCATTTATAAATTGAGACATTGATCTGTCTCCATTTACAGATCAAATGCTCTAAGTTTACTAGTAAGAAGTGAAAAGCTTTTTGTAGCTGCTAACTCTGCAAACTCAGAGTGGACTCTGCAAGTCAAAGCTGCTCATGTGTTTATTAGTAGTAGCAATGAAGGTCCATCGGGTTGATAAGCATAGAGATGACTTGTTTTCCCTGTATAGCCTACAATTACTTGTGAAAGTAGCCTTACAGAGCTGATGGGTAAGAAGGAGCGCTTTTTAATAGTCATCGCTCCCTCGGGTACAACCACACTTCCAACACCTGCAATGGCCAGTGAGCACCTCTGCCAACTAAAACACCTCTCTTCAGAAGAATAACTAATACGTTAGAATAACTATTAGAATAACTAATGCTTCTTTGAGAAGCAGAGGATTAGTTTCATGTATCCTAGAATAAAGCACCCAAAACGGTTTTGTTTGAGGCTTTTGGAAGAGGTGGAAGGAAGAGAGTTTGGAGCAGATTGTTTTCGCTTAAGGTCCTTCATCGATGGGACAGGAGGGCACTTGCAGGATGGGGCACTGAAAAATAAATAGCAAAGCAGGTACAATCACTGACAAATACTCTTACAAGCCAGGCTGTCAGGCAGGAGGCTCCAAGCTATCAAATACTTTGTTAGTCTCAGCAAGTTGGTAAATAAAGAAAAGGTTCTTCCACATAAATCTTGGGAGCTGATCCTCACAAAGAGTGCTTTCAGCCTGAGCTCCGACTTCAATACTCTACAGCTGGGGGAGAGCACAGTGAGTCTTATTTACGCGTCCAGCAGCAGTTTATGACAGGCACCATCTCATCTCAAGGGTCTGACATATACATGCATCGTTGTCCAATTCGCAAATTCTTGCATCTAAAAGTTTAATAAGCTCTTCATTTGATTTCTTAATGTTTTTCAGAGAAAGTGAACGTTTTTCCTGGCAGAGCAGGGACTGTGAGCTCTTTTATCTGCACCCCATAAAGGGCTGGGATGTCTCTTTGAGCTTGGCCAATAATTTGAAAGTAATCCAGATTTTGTTTTTCCTGCAGGTTTAAATGAAAAGTGAATGTTTTAAGTATAGGAGTAAGAGTTTCATTGAATTTGGGAATACAACCCCAGCAGCAGCAGAGCTGTGGAAAAATTCAAGAAGTTATTAAAATGTTTAAAACTCGATTGTTTAGAAATTAGGCGCATAGCTTAAAAATGATGTTTTAGCAAAACCGGGTGAGTTACCTTTCCCATCATATATTACATTAAACGTCTGCCATATGTCCAGTCTTAGCTGGCCAGGAGCATTGCCAGGAGTATCCCCTGGTTGCCTCAAAACCCAGTAAATGACCACAGCACAACATTTCTAGCCACTGCTCATCAGCAATTGAAGAAGACTTTATGCTTGATTCTGAATTACTGGAGGCAAAGATGAACTTCTGCCATTTACATTGTTTGGGAGTGGGTCTGAGTCCTTGAAAAGGGAGGCCACTGGAGGAGATGATCTTTCTCTCCCATGATACTGAAAGTATCCTAAGCTAAGGAGCTTTATGTTTCATAAGGCTGAGCTGCTTCTCTCACGCTGGAGGAACAGAAGAACATCTGGTCTTAGCTACTGTTTTTCAACTGGATCATCTTGTGCCTCACTAAAATGAATGAGAAACACATGCAAGCTATATTTTCAAAAAGTTGTATTTCATTGATGCAACTAAAGTAGTGATTTTCACATGCAATTAGATACACAGATGTAGACAAGCAACAATTTACACACACACTACATTTCCAACGAGGCCCTACATACATTCCCATATGCTTTACACATGCGAAATATGCACATGGTGAGGAGGCATGGGAAAGTATTTACATGTGCAATTGTATCTTCCCACAGCAATGCCTGGGAATTAGAAAGGACTAACTTAGACGGTATTTTGGATGTAAAATCTGATGACACTTTCAATTCTCTTCTGCGGGCCCCACTATAAATAATGCTAATTATTAATTATGATCTGCCTACAACAGCACTTCCCTAGGCACTTTGCAGATAGACCAGAGACTAGGAGCTCAAATCACTCTCATGTTACTCTGTTCTTGAGAAGTCTTTTGGAATAGACAGACATCAGTGTCCAAAGCCCTTTAGAAACAGGCTGTACACAGATGTCTCTGAGACACTGATGAAGAGTGAAAAATTGAAGAGGAACATCATACAACCAAACCAAAACGTTCAGGAGATACAGGTCAAGATCACCAAAAATATAAGATTCTTCTTTAATTTTCTTTTTTGATAATATCACATCTTGAGTCCTTTTTGAAAAACTATGGGAATG
Source organism: Falco punctatus (assembly GCF_963210335.1). NCBI lineage: Eukaryota > Metazoa > Chordata > Aves > Falconiformes > Falconidae > Falco > Falco punctatus. The sequence goes on from NC_137588.1 coordinate 46,736,236, forward strand.
TTTTATTTACTAAAAAGGTAAAAACCAAGGTACTGTTTTCCAAAAAGCTCTGCTTCCTAGGAAGCAGAGTGAGACTTCAGGAGAAGGTGAGTGGCTGGGGACTTGGCTTGGCCCTTAGCAGCACATGCATCCTGCAAGGCCCCTCGTGGCCTGTGTGTAGGCTCCCTGAGCCTTAGGTCTCCAGGTGACAGGATGGGAATATTAGCCTTTTCTTCCTTCAACATGTGTGAAGATAAAGGCAAGGTGTGGTGGGGTGAAGATCCTGTAGTGGATGATAATGTGATAATATGAGCCATTGATGGGAAAATGCGCTCCCAAGAAATGGCTTTTTGTCTTTTACTCTTCAAGGCAAATAATTTGTTCAAAAACAAATTGGTCTGTGATCTGATCTAAGACAGATCTGTAAAACCCACCAAAAAAACCCCAAACCTTAATGACATTAAAATATTTGTGTTTTTTTCTTTCCAAAGAGCACAGCATATGCTATGTGATATTGAACGTCTAGCTACCATGGAGCCAGCACAGCGAACTTGCTCGTTCTACTGTAAGTCTCCAGTTTTGAGTGCGATGGGTTCTGGCTCACCATGATGATAACTGTGCAGTGTCTTGATCTCTGTAGGGGTCTACAGCAGCTGTGACTCTCTGATGCTTGTTAAAATGTGCTGTTAGGATGTAAAATATGCACGGTATCGGCCATGCAGGGAGATAGCAGTGAGGACCTTGGAGGTTAAGCCTGTGGACAGCAATAAGAGCTATTGGTCATGGAATCACAGGATGGAGTGTTTGGGTTGGAAGGGACTTTGAAGACCATCTAGTTCCAATCCTCCTTCCCCGGGCAGGGACACCTTCCACCAGCCCAGGCTGCTCCCAGCCCTGTCCAGCCTGGCCTTGAGCATCCCAGGGATGGGGCACCCACAGCTGCTCTGGGCAGCCTGGGCCAGCGCCTCACCGCCCTCACAGTGAGGAATTTCTTCCTAGTATCTAATCTAAACCTAGTCTCTTTCAGTTTAAAACTATGATACCTTGTCCTATCACTACAGGCCCTACTAAATCTTCCCAAAGCCGGTGGAAGGAAGTCACATGAGATGGCTTAGAGAGAGTTCTTGGACAAGAGCCAGCAAAAAGCAGTAGGAAAGGTCAGGGATGGCTGAGGGCAGGCTTCTGGGGAAGTGGGATGGGCAGGCAGGGGCTGGGAGACAAGCAGGGTGTGAAGGCAGTGGCAGCTAGGATGGAGGATGGAGGGTCATGAGTTGCAGCCACGTGGGTTTCCAACAGCTGAATGCTTAGGTGAAAGTCTTTACACCCGAAATTACCTGCCTGAGAGCTTGCAACAGATTTCTGCTCATTTTTCAAAACAGATCGTTTATGTGACCCCTTCAGTCCTTGTTTCTATTAACAGGCCAAACAAGTTCTAAGTGCCAACATATTGAAGAAGTGGAAAAGTTAGTTTATAGAAGGGAAAAAAGGGGAAGGAAAAGAAAAACAAAACCCAAGTTATTTCCACAATGTTTGCATTCCCATGTCTTAACCACAGTATTCACAGCACGCAGATTTTTATGGTGCATCTGAAAATCAACCACAATGCAAAAGAAACTTCAAAGTTTTTAAGGAAGGCAAAGCTGAGAATGAGACTTGGGGAGGGAAATTGGACAGCGAGGAGCAGAGTATGGGAGCAGTGCCAGGCTTTGCTGCCTGCCTTGCACCCCGTGCTCCCGCAGTCCCAGCCAGGACCTTACTCTACAGGTGACCCAGGAAGGCGGCACATGTTAAGGATGGGGAGATCTGTAAAACTCATTTATTTAAATGTTTTTAGTTCCCTTTTAGCAGGTTGAAATAGCAGGGCATGATCAAAATATGTGTAAGTGCAGCTCCTTTGTCCCTCTAGTTAAACCAGAGTGGGTCCTGGTGCTGTGGGTGGTACACAGTTGGGGACAGGGGGAGGTCAAGGACGGGAAGGTGTCTTGTGCTGTACCTGGTGGTGGGCTGTAGCTGAGGAGAGGTGAACAGAGGCACCTGTGGTATTACATAGGATGTGCAAGTGTGGAACACCAATGGTGCATTTTACTGGACTATGTATGTTTAAGAGGCTGAAGGGATTAGTGTATTTAGTTGCCATAAACCTGTAATAGTGCAAACCGCAAAGGTTGCAACAGCACCTGAGTACTCATCCCACACACAGAATTCTTCATTATTAATAGCATATATCCACTGCACAGCTTGGTTTATCTGCAATAAATAAATTGCATTGTGGCATTACGGCTTGGTCATAATCCACTGCGTATCCAGTGACACTAGAGACTGGATTTAAACATTACCTCTGCTGCTAGATTATAATCTGATCTATTACACTGCAAGACCTGAAGTCACATTTCTACTAGTGAGAAGATCACTACTGCCCTTGCCAGGTGGACTGCCCTGGGATTGCAGTGTGTAGCAGCACATGCAAGCATCAGTCTGCTTAGGTGAAAGCAGCAAATCATCAGAGTTGTCTCTGCAGCAATTCCTTCCTTGTTTAATACTGATACTGTTGGTAAATACCTGATATCCCACGTTCAGAGTCTGATGCTGAGAAAATGGATTTGGACTAGGAAACGTAATACTAATTAGCAGATACTTGCAAAAGACCTCTAGCCCGTTTGGCTCCTCACAGGCTGAACTCCTGGCTGGCTGTGGGTAAATACAGAAAGGTGTCCACAGCAGCAGTGAACCAGGCTGGTCTGCCCAGGAGCTACTTGTCTAACTCAGTGTTGTGCCGAAAGGTAGCCAAGTGCAATGAAGTATTTTCTAAGCAGTGCTTATTTGTATTCATGAGTCAAGACTTTCTGGGAACATTTCCCAAATTAAATGGAAAACTAATTCCTTTAAGCCACTTAAGCATGACTGACATGACAAATGGTGAGGTGGCTACCTGGAGCCATCACTGCCTGTCCTCTGCTCAGTGTGCTCAGCTCAGCAGCTCTTCTTTGTAAAATGACTGGGGTTATTGTGTGCCTCTAAAACCTCTGCCTGAGCCACGGACCAGAGAGACTCTCAGCTGGCTGGAAACAGCATAATTTTATCAAAACCAGTCCAGAGGTAGCAGGGTGCATCAGCTTTAATTCTGGGCCACTGTCTTCTATTTTGTTTTTCTGTGGCTTTTTTTATTGCATTACACAGATTTTCACTTTGGGACCCCAATGCCTCTCCCTCGTGGTTTTGGATCTAACAGCGTGCACTGCTACAGAGAGCAGAGTATCAATTTGAGCACTCTGCACCAAAGTTTAACACAGAATCAATGATTTCTGTTACATTACTGACAACTTGACTTCTGTAAAGACCTGCTGGCTGAGACATTGTACGTCTCCAGTATAGAAGACAGTCATAGAAAAGGCAGTCGGAACTATTGTCTCAATTTAAGGAGAGAGAACAGAGCCCTAGATATAACAGATTTTCAGGAAAGCATAGCTCCTACAACTGGGGCTAGCTCAGGTGTTCCCTGGGCATTGAATTAACTTAACCAGGCTTTCAGGAGAGCCTCCCAAATGTGAATTTTTCCAGTGTAACCAGAGGAATTTCACAGGTCCATCCCTTCCACCAGTGGCGCTATGTCCCTATTAGCACTGATGCTGCATTACATCTGTAGGACATCTGGAAGACAGTTGGCTGCTGAAAGCCAGAGCGGGACTTTGAGTGTATTTTGGGGTATGTGGTGTGACCAAGAGCCTGGTTTATACATTTCCAGGGTAAGCAGTCACTGCATGCATGCACTGAACAATACAGTGCATGCACCACAAGGCTAGTGCATCTCGCATATTACAGACTCGAAGTCTAGGTGCTAGACAGCAGATTTGCAGTTTGCACTCACGTTTCCATCCCAGGCACGTGTGGCTAACTGCACACATGCTTTAGGAGCATGCATCCCAATTCCCTCTGGGATTCCCTCTTAAGAAACACAGCAGCTCTGACCTCCCATTTTGCATCTCATGAAGCTGCGAAGCACCACAGCTCTGCAGCTTCCCGTTTGGGTGAGGGTGGTCCTGCCTTTTCCATTGCTCCTGCTGGGGGAGCACCATTTGAGGATAGTCGGTGTGATAGCCAGTATCCGCCTGTTTATCCCTGCAGCCTGTTTTCCACCACATCATCGTGTCCAGACACATGATGATAGCAGGAGTCACTAAGCTAACAAAACACTGGCCCCAACAATGCCCCAAGCAGATGCCAGGAGCCACTTCTCAGGCAGTGAGTCCATCCCATGTGATGGAGCTCCTTTGCTCTCTGAGGGTTTTGTCAACACCTCAGTATTATTAAAATGTTGTTTTTAAAGTCAATTTCCTTTTCTTTTCTTTGTAGTTTATAGAGTGTTGCTGAAGACCTTTAGCCAGGCTAAAATGAGGATCAGTTCCAGGTTTGCAGTCATATCAACAGTAGGTTCGTGATTTATTTCTAAGGTGCCTGTGTAATTACCTATACCCCACACACACCTCCCATTCACACTGAGTTTCCCTGTAGCTAATGAGTCTTCTCAGAGAGGCGGAGGAGGAGGACTGATTGGTTTACTAAACTCCCGTACAAATGAATGAGCCTCTAAAATGAATCCAGCCTCTGTAAAGACAATGTGTCCCAAAAGCTGTCAGGCCTTATTGTAAATGTAAATGACTCAGCTTTCTTAAACTGAACATTTCTGCCAAGTTTTGCCAACAGCATTGTGTTGATGTTCTTTTTTTTTGAACTATTTCTGTTTTGGTCAAAGTGTTGATGGATTTGTTTTGCCATTATAGCTTCTGTCATCTACACCAGCATGTTGCCTGCAGAAGGCAGGGTTTGGCCAGTGGTGCAGAGCTTACAGCCCCAAAAGATACTCTTAAATATTTGGATATCTGAAGCCAGCATGTGCTGATACTGGGAAATGTTTGGAGCAGTAGTTATGTTTTGAAATTATGAAATGCTGCCTTTGTTACCAAGTTTAAGCTAATTATCTTTGCTACACAATGATGGGATGAGTTTTGTTAACCTAAAACCAGCTTTGGCTACCTTTGTGGGATTCTGTTTTTGTACCAGCTGTGTGAATCTGGGCATATCTGTGTGTTAGAGAGAGGTGATGCAAAGTAGTGCTTGTCAGTGTACCTGGAGGAGGTGTGAGGGACCATTTGGTAGCCCATTAGAGCAGCCAGCTGGTCACCAGCCCCATTTGTACAAGATAGCCCAGCATGGGGCTGGAAGCCGAATCTGGCAAGTGGATGGTGCCAGCTGCTGACCTGGGTGCTGGCCGGTGGCCAGCCTGCATGCAGAGCAGCTCGGGGCAGCCTTTGAACTCTGTCTGAAGCGAGCTGTACATTGGCCCCCAACGTAAATGAGAGCAGCCTGGAGACTGTTATAAATTACAAGCCTGCTCTAGCCCCAGAGGCAGGCACACATCTGGCCGGGCTCTCATCAGGGGAGCGGTGCTGGAGGTATTACTTTGGCTCTGTCTCACAGTCGGACTTCCCTTTACTGGGGTGATCTTCTCATAGCTTCTTATACCAGTGTTGGGCTATCAAAGCTGGGAAGACGTTTCCATTGCTTTTCTGGAAATATTAATCCTGATGTGAAGTGTTGTCAGTCTCTGTGCTTGACCTCTTTCCTGTGATCAGCCCAGTGACCAACCTGCCCTAGGCAGGACCACCCTTCTCTCCCCATCACCAGCATCTCTCTTCCGGATTCCTTGACAAGAATCTGCCCCAACACTGGGGTTTTTCTGCCCAGATGTGACCAAAACCAGCAAGAATGCATTCAGCTGAGCTCCAGGTGCAATCTGAGTTCAGACATGCTCTGCTGATGTCCAATCTTTGTGCTGGATCACTGGGCTGATCTTAGAAGAAGAGTCAAAGTGGGTGGAGGTCACCCAGACTAACATCCCTTTGCAACCTTGTGCCCTTCGTGCATGGCTGTGAGGAAGGATCAGGGCCCTTTATGCTTTAACTATATAGATGTGAGATACTGTTCCACATTATTCAAGGCCAGGTTGGACAGGGTTGGACTGGTCTAGTGGGAGGTGTTCCTGCCCACGGCAGTGGGGTTGGAACTAGATGATCTTTAAGGTCCCTTCCAACCCAAACTCTTTTATGATTCTATGATGTGCTACTGTCTTTTCAGTTTAAAAGATTTTAAGCTTTTACCTTTTTCTCTAATCACTTGGAAAGGAGTTTTTGAAAAGGCAACCAGGGAAAAAAAAACCCACCACCAGTGCAAAGTAGTCACAAGCCCTAATAAAGTCACATTTTCCTGAAATGGGGCATAAACAAAGTGGATGGCAGCTCTGAAATGTAATGAATTCTCATGTCGATACACACCACTTAATTTATCTGCAGGTAATGTAGCGACTCCTGAGGATGAAAACCCTTTCAAGTGTACTTCTCCTTACACAATTTAGGTGGAGAAGGAGGTGTGTGGGCTGCCTGACTGGCAAAGGGGAGGTTCAGTGCTCACTATCATGGGTAAGCCATGAAGCCCTTGGCCAGAGCACTGGGGGTCCATAGCATTATTTTCCCCTATGAATTAAGCATTAATCAGACTTGATGTTGGCTTTCTGCTCAGGATGAAAGTTCATCTTCTCATTTCAGTGCCCCCAAGTATCCTGAAACTCATCACCTGTGAGAAAAACTACATGGGGAAAAAATGAACAGATCAGTTTTGCTGTATATGCAGATAAATTAGTATGATTTCAGATATATAAGCTATTGTATATTCTTTTATAAGCATAAATCTTAACATCAGATATGAGTTTTGGAGAGGTAAATGTTTGGGGTCTGGGAAAAAATGCCCCTACTGATGGAGTCCTGTCAATCTGACAGCCAGACTCATCTCCCATATCAGTCCTTCATCCCAGATGCGCCAGAGATGCTGCTCTAAAAGCCTCCTGTCCCAAAAAGTCAGAGCATTTCCAAGAAAAGGGCGAGTGTTCTGTTTCTTCCTTCTTTACCTCATCAAGTGGGAAATACTATTGTTCACACAAAGGCTGAGCCACTGCCCGCTGGGCTCCACTCTCTGCGGTGGATTTTGGGAGACAGGACACCGATTATAGCAACACAACTTTTACAGACATGCTGAAGATCACTTTAAAAATATTATACAAAGGACGTATTTTCAGAGGCAACACATACTAAATGGACAATAATAATGATGAAGTAATAGCACTGACAGAATATACTGAAAATTTCAGAGTTTTGAGGAGAATTTCTAAAAAATCAGGTTTTCCTGAGGAAAGCTTGCTTTTATTCTGCCACTGTGCTGGGTGCCTGGTAGGAGCTGGAAGCTGGAAACTGGAAACTAGGTGCTCCCATTCCTCTCCAAAACACTACCTGTTTTGATAGTAAAACATCATCTCCCAGTTCTCCTCACCATCTCAGAGTTCATTTCCCCTGCCCCCCAGAATTAAGGCTTTTAGATGAAAAAGGAACATTTTGAGGAATTCAGACAGTTACCACAAAAGACTGAAAAATCTTTTACAGAATATCTCCATAAGGATTGTTGCAATGTCTGTGTGAGGTACATATCAGCTGTGCATTGCACCTGTGCTGCACGTGGGACCAGTAAAGCACATGCCCCGTTGGGTACCCTCGGTGGCAGAGGGCTGTGTGAGGAGTTGCCTGGCCATGCATGTGTTGTACTGGCCACCTTCCTTATGTGAGCTTAACAATCTCTTCCACTTATTTGATTGCATGTTTAGGGCTGAGCGTAGCTCCCAGAAAATCTTGTACAGTTCAGCTGACCTCAGCAGACCTGCCCAGGAGAGCAAAATTCAGCTGTATCTGCTGTGTGATGTTCTGGAGTCACCCGGATGGAAGGTGCTATGGAGGTATGGAAACATTTGATTTCTTCTTAAGTGCTGGGGGTGCACGAGAGGGGGAGGAGGTCTGTGCATGGCTATGTCAGCCTGGGGAGTACAAAGTGGGTTCCCATATGGTCAGTTTTTAGGATTTCTCCTGTTTCAAATCTGCATAAATGGCCCACTCAAGGAGGCCCAAGTATTAAAAACAGCTGACAACGAAAAAGGGGGAGGTGAACGCCAAGCAAGCAGCAAGTAAACTCTGTAACTGAGCTGACAGATGGCAAATTAATGTTGTCAAATAGAAAGAAGTACATAAAGCTAAGGAGCACTATGACCAGATTGCTTTCTTGCACATGAAGTCTTTAATCATATGGATATCCTTGCTATTTTTACTCTAATGAGATTGGGAAAGAAAAATAAGACTGAGGCATCAAATTAAAGATGAATTTGCTTTGAATCCACAAGAAATTGAAGCCCTTACAGAAACAAGGAGAATTATTTGCCAGGCAAAATTAGTGTCACAGATGAACTTGTTTGTGCTTCTGAATTTTGACATGTTTATTTTATTGGTAATATTGCTGTAGCGAAAGAGCATAATAGCCAGTGTAGATAAGCAGTCAAAGGAAGTCGAGTGAAAACTGATGTTCATGGAGCTTTTTGCCCTTAGGCAAAGGCAAAAAATCCCAACCCACCAAAACCCTTCCGTCTACTCATTGGTAAAAAGAAAAAAAAAAAAAGAAAAAAGCATTTCTGTTGTCAGATACAACTTGATGAAATGCCAGTTGGCCAAGTACATGAACATAAAATAACCATTTGCCCATCGTGAGTTTTATACTGGAATATGAATTTGCTTTGGTCCCTGTATTTCTTTAATGGTAAGTGTGAGGATGTCTTTTAATCAAGAGGTTAATGTGGGCTCTGACAACTATTAAGGTATTCACACCTCTGATTAAAGGGAGAATCGGCCTGTATCTGAGCAAGGAGCTCGGTAAACAAATACATCAATCATGGGAAAATATCCCCTAGTATGTGTGTGGTCAGAGAAAGCCAGCCAAGGCAGTTAAAAGGAAGCAATTTTCCACAGTGCTTGGAGGTAGGTAATATAAAATAATCCATAATTAAGTTTAATCGTGGCTTATCAGACCTTTCTAGGACTGTGAGCATTGTGGTTAATGTTTAACATATTACGTTTGCTATAAGCTTTCTCTGATGCCATTTCATTGATACTATGAGCCCATTTTATTTGGAAGTGGCAGATGTGACAACTGTGTCTGGAGGCCAGATTTGTATCTGATACAACTCAAGATAGCTACAGCAAGCTCTCATATCATGTGGAATAGATCCTCTGCTAATAAAAAAAAAGGGTTTGCTCGATGGTGCCAATGGAGCAATCCAATTTACACCCAAGAGCCTGGCCCAGCTATTGTGCTGTTGCTGTATAATGGCCAGATCCAAGTCCCTATGGCTTTCTATTGACTTCAGGTAGAAGCTGCTTTGAGCCCTTTGTAAGGACAGTAGTTCTTTTACTAGAAGGGGGAAGTAGTACCTGCTCCTTGTAAAGAAGCACGCACCCTTCTTTGCTTGCCTGCTTCAAGCACGGAATAGCCTCTTAGGGTTGGACCTGAATGAGAGATGGGCTTTTCAGCTCAAGGGTACAGAAGGTGAAACAATCAGTGGTGGCCAAAGCTGAAGAAGTCTGCTGTCCCCCAACCCATGCAGCCTATGGTTTTACAAAACGGATTTATGTTAGCGGGGTATAAAGACATCTCGTTGTTGTAAGTGGCCTTCTCACCCACTATATTTTTTCTATGTCTTATGGGAAGTGGGCAGTGTGTTATTTCAGGCTGTCCTGTAGTAGGCAAGCTGTCCTTTCATGAAACCAATGCCAGCTAATTACAGAAGCACAAGAGGAAAATGGTTTTCAACCTCTATGGTTTCAAACGGCAAGTGATCACCAGCTAAACCAGGGGACAGCACTTAGAGACAGTGGGTGACTCCAGGAGCAGGGCTTCAGCTCTCGGTGTGAGGCACCACGAATGAGATACCTGGCAAGAGGAGGAGACAACAGTGATGATGAGAAGAGAAGCTTGTTGCTGAGCACCAGCACCAGCGTTAGCAGCTTTGCACACTTCATTAAGTACACTGTCAACGATTATTTTTTTTCTAAAGGGAACAATTTACCCAACTTTCAAATACTAACCCAACTTTCAAATACTAACAGATATTTTTTGCAGCACATAGCCAGCAGCAGCAGCAAGTCACAAAGATAACTAACCTATTCATCACTTCGAACAGTATATTTTAGCAGAAAAATTAAGAAATTGGGGGCTGATGTGGGAGGATCTGGTTAACTATCCTAACCTGATCACTACAATCAATACTAATGCTAGGAGAAAGTTGAGTTGCTTCACTGTTGTGCCAGTAATGTGTAACATCTCATCCAATAACACTGGGATCTCAAAGTTCCTTCAGGAATGATATATTAAAAAGACGCTGTTCGGGATTATCAGATCTGTATACAGTCAAGTTAGCCATGCTAATGGGATAAATGCTAAAATCTCAATCTGACCCTAACAGAGGTCATCTTAGTGGTCTGTGACCACTGGGTCTTCTTAGAAATGTAGCTTCATTTCCCCCAAAATGTCAAACTTCTTGTGTACCTCTTAAAGAGAATATTTTGAGTAATCCCAGGGCTGGAAGAACTTTTCAGAACTGCTGCTATATATTACAAGTATATAGTGTTCACTTCCATGTAATACTGCAGATCTTTTTTCTTAGTGTCTCAGCATTTAACTAAAGCTGAGCAAAGTTTTAAAGGCAGAGATTTTTGTTTTGCATTTCAGAAAGAAATCCAGTTTGGAGCTAAGTGGGAACTCTTCATTAATCAAAACATGCCATTTTAATACTGTCAAAATAAATGCTCTTATGTACCAAGATGACATTTACATAATTTAATTTATAATCTTTAAAATCAAAAAACACCATCCTGAAAAAAAGTTAAAGTTCACTGAAATACAAAATATCTGATCTTAATTTTGATGAGAAAGTTGTAGAAAATGTTCTGGGGAGTAGACACAGTTTGAAACATTGTGTCTGCTTTGGCAGTTCTTTGGTGGACTGAAAAATGGGTTGTTCACAGAGCTCCCCTTTTAAACTAGCTGAGAGAATATCTGTTGACTGTTTTTCAAACCTACCCTCGTGGCTTTAAGTTTAAATGCTGTTTCCCAGTTTTTCATCCAGGCCATCATATTTTCCAGGTCCCTTTGAATTCAGACACATCTGGACTTAAGCAAGCCTCCTTCATTTATTTTTGCTCTGGACTTGCTGAGCCATGCCAGGGTTTTTCTGAGCATGTGCGTGATTTGCAGGCTCCAGGTCTGTGAGTGCCAAGAGTCCTCAGCATCCCCCCAAGGCTTGTGACTCCCCACAGCACTTGGGGATCGACTCCTGATCCTGTATCACTGGGTTTCCACAAAAACATCCTACCCTCAGCCTGCAAGCAGAGGCAAGCTTGCTGGGAGAGGGGAAGGCAGGACCGAGAGCCAGACCCCCAGGTCAGGCAAACTTGTTTGTTAGGTGCAGAGTTAATGCAAGCACTTTTTTTTAAGCATGTCCTAGTGCAGCAGTTTCATGTTAGGCATGTGCTTAACTAGTTTTGTGAATCAAGGCTTTAGACTTCTCGGGACAGGACTTCTTTCCCTGCAGTGCTGGGGCTAGCACAGTGGGACATTGGTTTGGGCTTCAAAGGTTGATAATGATCCAAGTAGCAATAAGCAATTCACAAGGAGCAGAAAAATCAGTGTAGTCCATCAACTGTCCCTGAGATGCATTGGTTTGTAAGTACAAAGGGCTGCAGGTTATTCTGTTTATCGCAAATGATGACGCCTGAGGAAAGGTTCAGAGGGAGGTGACAGCCATCCTCGCTTGCACTTGACCCTGGCACGGGATGGACCTGTGCCCACCTGGCAGAGTGGCTCATGCCTCTCTACTAGCTCATGGCTTTAGGCTCAGCTCTTCCAGAGCTGTACATATAAAACCAACTGCTAATAAATAAAGTGTTTGCTGTTTCTTGGGCAAAAGGAAGAAAAGCTACAAAGAAAACACCTACAATACTTTTTTTTTTTTTTTTTTTTAACATGGTTGGATGGGAGCTGAAGGTCTATCTCAAAGATGCTTCTTTGGCTTTGGCTTGACACTAGATTTCAGTTGGTCCAATGGAATTTTAATGCTATGGCCAAATATAACATCAAATAATGAAAAACTTCAATGGTAAACATTAACACAAACAGGCATCAAGTATATTAAACATCTTTTAGAATGCAACAGGCCAAATCTGCAAATTGGGAACAGGTCCCTGAGCTGGCACACTATAAAAGCAGGCTTCAGTTTGCCATCTCCAGGACCTGTCGATGGAATACAGTGTATATCTGAGTTAGACTCCATTACGTGTTTAGATTAAACTCTGTGTAGCATTGATTCAGCTATTTGGTTTGGCTACAAGGAGACGGTGTTCAAACATGGGTGCCTAAATGGGATGTCCATAGCCCAAATCTGCACTAAGGAGACTAAGTGCTTGTTTTGTAAGTCTGGCTACTTGAGGCCAGCAGCTGAGCCCAAGCCTTGCAAAGCCAATGCTGAAAACGGAGCCACATTTTTCAAAACTCGGGGCCTGCAGCGCATACTTGGGTATTTTCAAAAGTGCAGAATCGCCTGCAGCTCCTGCAGGATGCAGGTGTCAGGGCTGACAGCTGGACCATGAGCGGCGAGTCCCCTCTGGGCTCACAGTACGTTTGCTGCCCCTGCAGGGATCCTGCCTGCTCGGGCTGCACTTACCTGATGTGGTCACCCTCGATGTATAGACTAGACACTGGCCAGATCACCACCTTGTTTAAAATTTGCCACACCAAAATAAGTTCAAAAATTGCCATATCTCAAGTTCTGCCCAGCTGAAATGGATGAATTTTTTTCTCTTTGACTGCCTAGATTTTAAGTGATTGCTGCCACACGTCAAGGTTGTAGTGATTGATGGCCAAAAAGCATCAGATGGTGGTTTGGCTGTCCTGTTTTGGGGGACACTGCATTGTTTTTGGTGACCAGGAGCGCAATGTTGGAGAAATGCACTGGGTTAAGGGGTGGTGCTTCTGCTTTTCCCAGTAAATAAATAATATAATAAGTACGCCCAGTGAATAAGTCTCTGTCATTAAAATAATTCCTTAGCTATAGAACCGGTTCATGCAGGAACCCCCCCTAGCATGCAAAGGCACATACGTGTCGCCTGAGCATTATATCCTTGTGTAGGCAACTATGCTATATCCCAAATGCCAGCTTCCAGCGGGGTTGTTTTCCCGACTTTGATTTATAATTACTGATCACATGGGAGGATGGAGAGGAAAGGCCTGAGTTGTTTGGGGTTTTTTTGTTGTTCCTCGTTTAATAATTTAATTTGTATTCTGATCTTCAAATCCCAATAGCATCATGTGAAGTAGAGAAACTCGGCAGGGGAGGGGGAGGAGGGATAGAGGAGGGAGCCAGGGCTTTCTATTTCCATATGGTGAGCCTCTCCTCCTCGCGATCACAGCTTGTCATCTGTCTTCTTTTAAACTTCAGATCCCCTGTAAAAATCTTCCCAGCAAAGAATGGGCCGTAAATGTGACATAAAGACATCGTGAAGCATGATTTCATTAGAGGATTTCTTTACATGCAGGCAAGGACACAAGAATAACCCAAGCCACGGGAACTGTGTATTTCTGAAGCGGGGCACAGTGGCACAGTGTTATTAGTATTCTGGGGAGATATGCCTGTATGTTCCCTTTTCATTTACTTGGCAGAAAAAATGATACGTGCCTTTCTCGCAGTCTGAATTGTGGTCAGATCAAATGGTCAGGTTAAAGTACCACCTTGTTTTACCTGGCTTTAAAATGGGTAATCGTCATGGCACAGCAGAGCTGCTGTCCCTGCTGCATCACTCTGTCAGGGACCGCTTGGTGTTGATACCCCACCAGCACAGGGAGGGAAATTGTTCTAGTTTAGACACTTTCTGTAAAGTAACAATATTGTCATCTGATGTACAACCATGAGAAAACAGTATAACATCTTGCACCTGTTTTTTCTGTGACCCAAATGCTGCTCACATGTAATGCTTCTGAGCATCTTTCTTTATCAAGTTACTTCATTCAAACTGTACTTAAAAAAAAATCAAGTTAATAGCCTATAATCTAATTCAGTGTAATGCAAGCATCCCTGCAGTTGATTTTCATGCACATCCCATGCAGTGGGTTGTTTGCTGCAGGTGTGTGGGGGACAGCATTTGCTCCACCTCGTTTGTCATGAAAATTCTGGACATTGTCAAAACAGAACGATTTCTGCAGAAAGGCCTCATTTTCCTCCTACGGCTAAGAAGGGTCTGCTCTTGCAGAAATGGTTTGCTTTGATGGTAGGGCAACTCCTGGAGCTGGCTTCTCCAAAGGCACAGCAGTGACCCCATACCCCAGGAAAAGGGACTAATGCCCCCATCAAGACCTAAGACACAGCACCACAGGCCAGATCTAGTAGCAGGAGGGGAGACGGGGAGCAGCAAGGGAGGGAACGGCCAGAGACTATCCTGGGGGGTGAGCAAGGCTACCAGAGACAGCAGCTGTGCCACAGGCACTGCCTGGGCACCTCCCTCCTGGGGATGGACTGCCTGCCCCATTTGTTTCTGCAAGGAGATAGGCAGGTTAGTTGAAAGGTACATGGGAACTCCTGGGTTGGGTCAAGGCGTATTTCTGATTTTAGCTATGTGGTTGACTTCTGGAGGTCCCCGTGTACTGACAGAGCCAAAACATGACTTTGTGCCCCACAGAAGACTCCAGACCAAAGCCATCACTTCTTTCTCTCCTTGTCCCTTAGATATGTTGCAGAGAAGACCCAGAAGACAGAAGCAAAAGGTGCAGCAGAGCACTGCTGTGGTGCAGGCATGGCACCTGGCTCACAGCTTGGCGAGGACTCAGCTGAAGATGGCTCAGTTCATCCAGGTAAGGTGTTGTGGATACAAGCTCTTGCTGGGAGCCACAGCCATGCAGCCCTCTGCCTACCACTGCTTCTGCCCCCCCAGCCCACCCCGGGACCCCACAGCCCCTTGTGTTTAGCAGGTGCCTCTTTTTCCTTCCCTTCCCATCTGAGCAGGCTCAGATGAAGATGTCAGGTCACCCCTCTGCAGTAGCTGTTGTGGGCAAACCCAGGTCTTCACCCTCTTAGAAACGATGCTGGACCTATAGAAACTGTTGCAGGAAGCAGAGTGACCAGCTGGACCAGCCCCGATGGACTGCCACAGCTTGGTCTGTGCCAGGGTTTTCCCGATGTTACTGCTCTGTTCCGATGAAACATTATACAGAAAGATATAGGCAAAGCATTATGCTCACAGCCTTTGCCAACAAGTTATGTTTTAATGTAATTTAACTGTAATCTCAGAGTGTTTTTGTTAGCTATAATTAGTAAAATATGTCTGTTTTCTGTGTTCCTTGAAGACGTCTGAACTCCTGCCAGTTCCCTATAGTTTTCTTGACATGCAGTGTAACAAGCAGACCACCAAAATGTATTTACCAATAACTGTTTATTTACATTCCATGAAATCTAATAACATTTGCTGCCTTCATTCGGGATAAATGCTGGCCAAAGTGTAAAGCATAAAAAAATAAACACTGCCTTAATTTCTAACCCAGTCCACAGAATATTTTATTTTTGCTCAATTTGCCCTGCCTGTTAGCATTTTGGCGTTCTGCTGCTTGGAAGTTGAAAAAAAAAAAAGTTCAAAAAGTTCTGTAATGTATCTTCCTGTTCAGTCCAAACCTTGCAGGGATTTCCTGGACATTTTATTTTTCATTTCTAAAGTCTGCACGAGGCTGATATTTCATTTCTTTGTTTTCAGCTCTCGCAAGCATTTGAAACCATATTGTAGAGAAAATGTCCAGGGCACTAAGCAGCAACGGTGGTTGGTGTTGCACTAGTGCCAGCGTAAAGCGCTTCTCATTCTCCCAGAGTCATTGGCTTTGCTGGTGTAAAAATAATCAGAATTAGGTATCTTGTTACTAACCAAATCTGCTCTTGTTCAAGAAAGTGTAACTGAGGGCAGAATTGTCATCTCAAATCTTAAACAGGTTCCTCTCCTCCTGTATCTGGTTTTGTTTATATGAGTACATGCCTTTTCAAAGCCCAGAAAATTCAGATGGTGTAGGGAGGAGAGGCCAATACAACAGCTGTGGGCGGTGTCCGCGGCTGGCAAAATCTGATGCAACACTGCTAAGGCCAGCGACACGTGGTCCTAGCCCAGCGAGGAGGTGGGCTGGTGTTTCTGCCTGGTTCTGTAAAGCCGATGGGCTCACCCAGGAAAGTGCTAGCAAGCTCTTGTCTCCGAGAGCGCTACAGGAGCCAGACACATGCAGAGTAGCTGGACAGACTGTGGCGGGCTGTGTATGCATAGTGGGTGCCAGACTTTCATGGTGTCACTGGTATGTTGTGCTAAAATCCAAGCAGAGCTGGGCAGAGCAATATGCTTGCTGAATTGAGCAGTGAGATGGGTTTTAGAGAGAACCAGAGTTCACAAGTCGCCCGCTCTGATCTGAGCAACGCACAGCAAGTGGAGAAGTGAATGCCACCACATCCCCTCCCAGGACAAGGACAGCCAGCAGAGCCCGGGCGGCTGCAGCTGCAGGGTGCTTGAAGACCTCGTGCATTTGGCTGCCGTTGCTGCTCCTCAGCTGCTGTGCCAGCGCCCAGTGCCCGCTGTTGCTGAGCTTCAAGCTGTGCCTGCTGTATGGAGCATGAAACCAACACAGTGCTGCCCCACCGCTCTGCAGTCAGCACTGGGCTTTGCTTCTGCCCAAAGGACCCTTCTTTGTAAATTTACCCTGCTCAGTCATCTCTCCCTGGCATGGGATCTGGAGTGCCTATCACACCATCTAAAGAACTCTGTTCACTAGGTCTGAGGTCTGAGAAATCTCGGTTGTGATTTGGAGAGGCAGCGCTGTGCCTTAGTCTTGACGGGGGCAATAGTCTCTTTTCCCGGGGTACAGGGTCACTGCTGTGTCTTTGGAGGAACCAGCTCCTAGAGGAGCCCCAAACCACAGGTGAGACCATGGTTCTGCTGCAGCTTTAGAGGCCTCATTTTTAAAGCTCTTCCCTGGAAAGCAATCTCCACCTTTCTTTACTTCTAATGTAACTGGTGTTTTGTTAAGGGAGAGGCCATTTTCACTTTTCTAGATGCTTCCAGTTAAGGAGCTCCATACACTGAACGTTAACAAATTAAGCCTCAGATTAACAGACTTGTCCGGGAAATGCTGAGCAGCCCTGCTCTGTGACAGAGATCATAGGAGACTTTCTCAGCTACGTTTCCAAACTGCCTTGGGCTCTCTTGTCTCTGTACTCACTTAAATTGAGGGAAAAACTTTTCCTGCGTTCAAATGAGAGCAAAATTTCAAAGATTTTGGAGGGTTTCCTTGAAAAATTTCAGGCTCAAAGGTAATAAAAGTGAAATTCAAAATCCAGTCCAAGCAAAACCAGACGCGGGTGCGGGATGAGGAGCCTGCCCTGTTTAGCATCTCCCTCTGAACGCAGCAGTGGTGGCATGGTGCTTTTTTTCCCTGACAAATTGCCCATCTACCCAGGCTTCTGGCAGAGCTCAAGCGTAGCTCCTTTGGGATAATTAAGAAAAAAAAACCCTGAAAATTATGGGTTACCCATTTTGGGCTTTTCTTTGATTGCATTTCTGGGTTCCTGTCATTTTCTACATTCAATTTTCCTGTGTTCAAGGCTTACGTTGTAACTGGTTAGAGGGTTGTGGAGTGGAGGAAGGAGAGGGGTTCAAAATGCATGAAAAAACTCAGAGAAGACTTCTCTCCTGCTGACCGCACTCAACAGACAACACATGCCGCAGCATTCCTTCATTGTTCCGGTAGGATGCTCAGTAAATTGAGCTGTAAATAACTCCATAAACTGTTTACTGCTAAAATCATGTTCCCAACAGCAGAGAGCTTTCAGAACCGAGCGTACGAGGATGCGGCAGGATGCGATGGGGATGGAGGTGAAATCAGCCGAGATGCAGGCACGCATAGGGCTGGTCCTGCCTGCCCAGCACCACCGTTCAGCCCAGTTCTGGGTCAGCCACTGCTTTCTGTTGCGGTTTGGTGGCTGGTTTTGTACGCTGCTAAACCATGTCCCAACATGTTGAGCTCAGCCAATCAGGGAGCTGCCATATGACCCAGCCACCAGCCAATCAACAGGGCTGGTTTTGTGTGTTAAACCCTGCTATAAACCAGCCTGGACAAGTTAGAGGCCAAGAATGTTTTCCGGAGATAATTATAAATACTGGGAAGCGAGGAAAAAAGAAAAAAGAAAAAATCGGGATGTGCTGACAGAAAGAAAAACCAGAGTGAAGTGCTTTCACCCCGTGTTTACAAACAAGCCATCCCACAGTGTTTGCTGGGCTTAGCGAAGACATGGCTTTGGAGTGGCAGAGGAAATCACCTTAGGACTTTTGGACCACATGAAATTTTTTTGGAGACAAAGGCTGAAAATAAGCAAAACCAGCAATAACAAAATCCCTTGGTAGAAGTGATATTTCCTTCATTGCAGAGGATAGATTCACATGAATGTGACCGAGCACAATCCCCAAGCCACTAGTCATCGAATGCTTTATTGCAAATTGTGGTTCTTTCTCATTTAAGCTGGAAATTTCTCAATTTGCTATCTGTAAAAGCAACAACAGGAACCCGTCATGACGGTCTGGGCCCATTGACAGTGGTGGGATATTTACCATAAATTTCAGCAGACCCAAGCTTGTGCCCGTGGTGCAGCTTTGATGATTTCAGCAGCACCTTGGGACCATTGAGCATGGCAGGAGGCCAGATCCACTGTGGGTGTTTGTTCTTTAATTTGGGAATTTTTGCTGAAGAGGCAGCACAGTCTTCCTGTGAGGTACCTGCTAGCATGGGATGTTGCCACTCGGCTTTCTGCTAGGCATTTTTATGTAAGTACTGTCTCCTTTGTAAGGCATTTCCAGCATTTAGAAGTATTTCAGTGCATAGAAATTATTTAAGAAGACCAGCTTTTACACCATCTTAGCTGCAACATGGCAAAAATTTTAAAGTAGCCTGAGAACGTTGAGCCGGTTTCATTTACTGGGACTTGTTAAAGTAGACTGGTCTCCTTTTTTTCGCTTGAAACTGGGATTCTCTGTGGAGGTGTATGGAGAGCGCAGAACTGGACGGGCTTGAAAGGTCGCCCAGCTGAGAATCCCGCTGCCCCCAGCCGAGTGTCGGCTAAATCCCTTCGTAAAACGCTCGGCAGAGAAGGTGGAAAAAGTAGGTCAAGCTCTGCTCACAAATACACCTCTTACATGTCGCCAATTCTAATGAAATTAGGGAATGAATCAGTATTAAAACCTGGGCAAAGGAGATCAAAACTTGGTTGAACTCTCATAGGGAGAGTCCAGCTGTAACTACTGACTAGTCGCTGTCTAAAAAAGCTGTAGCAATGAAGTAAAATAGACCTGTGTGTTCTTGGAGGGAGAAACCCAGCAAAAGCAAGGAGAAAAAAACACACCCCTTCACGCAGCATTTGGTGCAGACACGGCCCTGGAGCCTCTCCTTGTCTGTACCCTCACTCCCTGCTCCTTGCTCCCTCTTTCCAACACTCCAGCTTTTTTTTGGGTGATTTATTTCACAATCAAAAGCTGCTTTGCAATAAAAATAAAACAACAACCCAAAAATCTGTCTGACTCATCCAAGCAGGACCCAGTCTAGTTTGGATGCAAACACTGGGAAAACAGCGTGGGGTTAGGGAGCAGCTGCTGGAGGAGCGTTTCTGAGATGTCGTTTCAGCCCTGACCAAAGTAACTTTTTTTTTTTTTTTAAGTACCCCGACAATTAGTGGTAAAAAGGTCACTAGTAAAAATGAGTTTTGTGGTTTTGCAACTTTGCATTAAAAAAACCACCATGCTTCTGGCACCATGTCCCCTGGCTGGCAGCCTTTCTGCAGACCGAATTGAATAAGCATGCAGGCTGAAAAGCCCGTTCAGATCGGTCCCTCTAGGTCAGGCTTTCGTTATGTTAGCAGGGTATTGGGGAGTTTGTGTTGCACCTGCCTGCAGTACATCTGGCTGGAGAATTAAAAAAAAAAGCAGGAGTTTAATGTTCCCTTAGTTTCAGCTTCTCACCCTCCGTGAGCCCTGGAATATATCATTTACAATTAAAATATAATGAAATCAAATTGTGAGATCATTTCAAAGTTACTGACCCTGCTGTTTAACGGGTTCTGAATGTTTTCACAAAGGCTGAGGTGGTAGAAATATTTTATTCCATATTCTTTATCCTTCAGAGACCTCAGAGTAATAAACAATTAAGTTGAATTCAAACTAACTGTGGATAGCACAAATTCTCTTTCATTTGGTGTCCAATACATCACGTTTTTCTTTGCGCTCTTAAAGAACTGGGACACAGGCTTGAGGTGTTATCAGAGATGATGAAAGTAACAAAAATTACAGTTCCATTTAAGGTTTTGCAATAAGAAATGATCTGAAATACAGCCTGGAAAGGATCTAATGCTGTCTAATGGTCCAGTATCTCAAGGACTTCCAAACTGGCATTATTTCAGGCAAGTACATTGGGGGCCAGGGGCCTTGTTAATGCATTTAGGACTTCTCTGAAGCTTCAGTGAGCTTCGTGGAAGAAGCAACAAATTGTTGTATGAGGTGTTTAACTTCCAAGCCTAGTTTCTTATGGGTTTTGTCTTCCGTTTGGTCACACCACAATTTCCTCTCGTCTCCATGACACAACCCACCTGCCTCCCTCTGTAGGAGAGCCTCAAGTGTAGTTGCATCAATGAGGTTTCTCAATAAGATATTTTTACCAAAAAATGACCAATACTAATGACCAACCCGATCCATCTTTGGACTGGTGCTGGTCTAGAAGTGAAATTATGTTTTCTAAGAAGCGGTTATAGAGATGTAATCCCTTTTCTTCCTAATGGGCAGGATGACTTTGGCAATGGTTTGGTGGAATTCCAGACACATTGGAAAGCAACAGCAACATTTTTTTTCCTTTAACAAATTAGAATTTCAGCTGTACTCTTTCAAAGAAGGTCCTGGATCTGGATTTCCCCAGAGGAAAATGCACTGGAGAGCACAGTGTGTTTGGTCCAAGGACACGGCTTCTTGCTTTTTTTGCACTGAGCAGGTCCCACCACAGTAATACCTGGGTGGGCTTGATGAGGACAGTACAAAGGACAGTACTGCCACAAACAGCAAAAAATGTCAGACAACACCTATATAATACAGGTAACAGTGAGCAGCAGTATGAGGGGAAGCTTCCCAAGAGAACACTGGGGCACTACGTTTTGATGCATTTGTTGACTGCTGTGCAAACCATGAGGCGTTGATTGCCAGCGAGCATCCACTGATCGCAGGGACATGAACAGTTTCTGTGGCAGCAAATAGGGCTTTTCAAAACTCTTGTGTCCTTCCATATGAACTCATAACATGTCTCAGACCCTGGGAACTGGAAAGCGGTCTCATCAAGTGAAGTTCCAGAAGCTCCTGTAGATGATGATGCATGGGAAACCCTGGATCCTGTGGTGTAAGTGCACTGAAAAGCAAATGCAGTGGATACATCAGCTGTGCAGCTCTTCCTGTGTTGCTTCATTAGGAGACCTTTAATGACTGACTGTGAACCTGGATGAAGGGCAGGTGCATCATTTCATTTCCTTCCATGAAGGGCAAAGCACAGGCAGCAGTGATCAGGAGAAATGAAAGCTAACCAGAATGTCCATTATACAAACAGCTTGACTGTTCAATTACTTTGAACTGCATTTTATTTACCGGTTAGAAAAATAAACCAACACAATTCTACATCTATTTGATATCAACACAACATTCGGTAAGAGCTCTCGATAATGTCCTCTGGCCCTGCAATCCAGTTGGAGCACACCAAAGGGCTGAAATAAACAGAGAGTGTGAACGAAAAGCCAACTGCTGGGACCAGCATCCTCAGTGTACCTGGCTTGTTCATGTGAGCTGGATTTCAGTGGGGAATTCTCTCTGAATAACTAAGGCTCGATTTCCCTCCAAGCTCTTGGCTGAAATGTTTGAGCAAGCCCAGATTTTGTCTGTGGTTTTTTATAATTTATTTTTATCTTTCTAAAACATGGCAATCCGATGCAAGTAAACAGTGATATATACCTCTTGTAAGCAAAGCATAACACAAATGAAACAGCGTGTGTGTCCTCCCAGCCGCAGCCGGCCCTGGGGGGAACACGCGTGCTGCAGGACAGCCTAGGGCATGTGGAGCCCATTGGGTTGGAGATAACTTAAAACACGTGCTAGGGTCCATCATGTGAATGGGATCTGAATTCATGCGGATAGCTGAGCCACCATGCTTCATCATTGTCCTTCAGCACCACAGGCTGGTGCTGAAATCCCAGTTTAAGCTGTTTGAGTGAAGCTTATCAAAGGAAATAGCTGTTGGGGCTGCGGTTGGCACCGAAGAGACATGGCTTGGCTTGGCCATTTCAGCTGCCACCTTGAGGGAAATGCTTATGGTGTAGAGTTCAGGGATCAGCAAGTGAAAAAAGGGGGAAATAATCTGTTTTCTGTGCCACTCCCTGGGGATGAGCAGGTTCCCTCCAGCAGCCTCCCACCCAACCCAGCAACGACCAACCCACCAGCCACCAGCAACTACACCAGTGGCTTAGGAAAATTAGGTATTTATTATTAGAACACTGAAGCTTGCTCTCACTACTCTTACTGTGGCTGGATTTGCAGCAGTGTTTTGGGGGGATTTGCGCTGCTGTGGTCCATCTGTATGGAAATGCATTGGGGCAGGTGGGGGCTGGTGCTGGGGAGGGAGGGGAGCTCAGGTCAGGCCATCTCCTCCTGCTGCCAGCCTTGGTCGCTTTCGAGATGCACGCTGCTCTTCTTTCATCTCTTGGATTCAAATCCACTATAATAAATAAAATTCTTCCTGTCTGAAAGATACATTAATTTTGGTGGTCTCAAAAGTAATGAAAATAAATACTTGACTTGGCATGCGGAGCCCCGACTGGAGCGAGGAGCAGAATGTGTGTACTTGGAGCTGTTTTTACAAGAACATAAGCTGTGGAAAAAGCTTGGCTTTTAGCTCACGGGCTCTGTATGTCTGAAGAGAAATGAAGAGATTTGAGAAGTTCAATCAAACATACAGAAACATTGTCAAATATGAGTTTTCTATCTCAGTTTAAATGCTTTGAAAGCCGCACATCAAAGCTTTGCAGGGGAAGGCACCGTCTGAATTCATGCAGGATGCTCAGGCCAGCCCTGGCGCAGCCCTGGTTCTGCCAATGGAGCGGTGGCAGCGCTGGCCTATATTGTTTCAGGCCTTTTTATAACACATGTTGGGAAATTGCAACAAAAACAAGATTAACTTAATAAAAGAGAACCTCAAACCACCATTCAATGTAGCTGCGGTTGTAAAAGCCCGATCCTGCGGCCCTGGTGCTGGGTGGCTGGGTGCGGGTGCGAGCCGGGTGAAGGCTGGCACGACACTGCCACAGAGCCACAGGAACCACACCTGAGAGCTGGGCTGCCTCTCTGCACTGACGGCTCATTATTTCAATAAATTTCTTTTTTTTTATGTAAAGGTAATTTATATCTACTAGCTAACAACTTTGTACTAACCAGCACTGGCCCCAGCATCATTCCTGGCAGCACTGGGAAGGGCTGGGAAATGGAGGTGATGCTACTAAAGTGAAACGTGCTCCTGCTGGTCAGTGTTTGAGTTCATCCTTCTCTTCCCAAGCAAGCGGTGGGGTGCCTTGCCGGGTACCCAGGGCGTGGGGGGCATCCTGCAGCCTTGGGGCTGCTCCGTCCACCGCTCAGAAGGAAGATGGCTGGCTGTCCTCCAGCTGCCTGCTCTCTGCCAGTGTTAGCTGGTGCTGGGGGGCTGTGCTCCCCCTGGGCCAGGCATGTGCGCACACACGCACGTACACACGCACACACACGTCTCACTCTCTCACCCCTGGCACCCTGCCGCACGGAGCCCGGCTGGCAGGGCAGGAGGTGCCCGGGCACTCAGACTTCTGTGACTCACGCCAAAGGAAGGGAGGAGGAGGAGGAGGAGATGGCCATGTTTCTGAAGCAAGCACGCACCAAGAGGGTGCTCAGGAGGTGAGTCCCTGCATGGCTTTTGCTGCTGCAGCAATTGAGATTGCTAAAGCCACCAGTGCAACCACTAGCGCGCCTGACCCTGGCGAGCGGTAGCATTAGCACAGAGGAACCCAGGACAGTTCTGAAGGGGATGGGTGCAGTAGCCCACTTCAGTGGAAAGCTGAGCCCATCACACAAACTGGCTTTATCACTATTTAGCATGAGAGTGCTTTTAGCAGTCATGTTTCTAGAATGTTGCTTATTATCAGAGACTAGATTAATTGTTTGGCATTACCTGTGCATATATGCTATTGCAAATCGTATTTATATTATTCAGAATATAGACAGAAGCTGCTGTTAATTTTGGAGCACTCCTGACATGTTAACATTTTTTTTTCCTTTGTCTAAAAAAGCTTGTGTGCCTCAGGGTGTGTTTTTCTTACTCTGCAAGCTAAGACCTTCTCCTGTGGAATATACAAGCAACAGGAATGCATTTATGTGACTGCTTGGTAGTACAGTGAATGATGAAGTACAAAACTGCGTTTTAATAAGCTTTGTAGAAAATATCTGGCATCTAAATGTCGTAGAATGAGAAAGACATTTAAATCTTGAATTAATGAATTGCATCACAAAGCCAGCTCTGAGGCAGGCGCAGATATGAATATAAAACAGCATGTGTGTCTTACAAAGAACCCAATATCCTATAAAATGCTACAGCATAAAGATGTTAATAAAAAGCACATCTTATTTCATATTAAATTAATAGTGAGTTTCAGGAATGCATCCAGAATTTCTTCTCTCTGTTGATAACCAAAATCATTAAACAGCATGTTCTGGGAGGGGAGCCTTGACGAGTGGCACCTACTATTAAAAATAACATCCAGAATCCTTGTCAAGATCAACGAAGGAGAAGGTGGCAGTCTTGCATGCATCCGAGCTGTGCGGAAGATCTGCTGATGGTGGGGCAGCGCTCCCGGCAGGTTAACGAGAGACACAGTTACAATTGGGGGAGATCTGTATACAGGGCTCATTCTTTGAGCCCTCTGACTTCCCTTCTCTGGAAAAGCCAGTAGAGACCATGGTAGACTGGAAACAACAGTGGTTCATTCAACGTTTCTGGCAATACTTTCAGCTGTATTTCAATGACTTGTTATTTTGATAAACAGCATACATGCCAAGACCTTTCCAGGTGAAGAAGCGCATGCTCAGCATTTCCCAGAAGCTGCAGCATCATATTTGGAGGCAGAGTTCATGTGATTTCATCTTCAGAAGCTGCTTGGTTTCATTATGACATTGCTTTGTGCTGGTTGTGTTTTGCAAAGTTGGCTACTGTGGTGGACCCAGCCCCTGACAGGGTTGAGAAAGGGTCAGTTTAGATACAAAACATCCAGAAAAACCAGCTGCAGGGCTTGGTGCTCACTGTGTCAGCTCTTTTTAGCACAGGCAGTGCATCAGCAATGACACAGCACGCTCTTAGCGGGAAACGGTACTTTCACCATCAGTACCCGGGGGTGGTGGTGGTGGTGTTACTTGTGCAACTGTGACCAACCAGCCTGACTGAAGGAAGTCGCTGGTGAAGACCATGCCTAAATCAGGGGCATTCATGCCTCCATCCAGCACCACCAAGAGGTGGCCAGGCAGTACAACCAAGGACGTTGAGGGAGGACATTGCTTAGGTGGCAGATGATGTGGTTTGGTTGTGGTGAGTTGTGGCTCCTCTTCACCATCTCCTGTCTTCTGATGATTGCCTCCAGATAGTAAAAAAAATTGTAAACTACCGTAACAAAAAACAAGCAAAAATAGGAAAGCCAAGAAATAAAAATATATATACATGGTACTAGAGTCATGTCTAGTTGTTGAATGTGCTAAAAAGGGAATTAATTTCAATGTTGAGAGACACACAAGTTACCTAAAGCCATTGCTCCTTACTGCTGGGATTGTACCTGTTGTGACCTCAGCCAGCAGAGCACCGAAGCACACACTTAGCTTTGAGCACATCAGGAATTGTATCAACTAAACGAAGACTATTAATTCAGAAAACCACAATTTTTTCTGGTCTGGAGTTGATATCAGTGCCAAGCTGGGCACAATGGTTATCTGTCCTTCTCCCATGGGAGCCAGGCTAGTGAGGGTGATGCTCACCTCCCCGTTTCCCCTGTTCTCACGCTGCCTCCCACCCTGCACATGACTAAACGGGAAAGGAGCTTTGGAAGTATAACTTCAAGCAGGTTAATTCAGTATTTCAACAAAGAATTTAGCCCCAGTGTTCTGGGTCAGATGATACCCATTTTTTGTATTTAGCTTTGGGAAGCAAAAGAATTAATCAGGCTGTAAGTACACTGATGCAAAAAAAGCTGAAAAAATTTTAATAAAAGCTACAGCATTAACAAGTACTGAACTAATGACCTTTGATATATGAAGCAAATGCTTCATCCACTAGCCTATACAACATTTCATTACCAGCCTTGGGAATTTACAGGTGTTAAATTAGCTGCAAGATAGCTCTCATATTGTTGCCTGACTGTAATAGAACATATTGAAAAAGTTAATAAGGAATTGAGCATAGGGGCTGCAGAGTTCAAACAAAACCTACTTGCCAGTTCAGTCTGAGGTCTTCATCAAACTCAATTCCAGCACAAGCCTCGGTTTTATGTGCAACTCTGTTCCCTTTCCTAAGCCTGAAGGACAGCATCCTCCAGAGAAGTACCGACGACTGCTAGAGAAATGAAGCCACAAGAGAGGTGACACAGAAGGGATCTTGCACTGCTGTAGTCAGACATAATATTGACATATCTTCTCTGATGTTTTTTTAACCTTTTTACTGCAATCAACAGGTATGAAAATAATTATAAATGGAAAAGCTGAAGTTCCTTTTCTAGAACTGTTGCCATTAAATAGGTGGGCAACTGTAGAGATTGAAAATTCACCCAGGCTTTATGTACTGAAATCACATACAAACTATTTTCCGTGTTATTTGTAAATCCTAACAGAGACAGCAGGGCCGTGTCGTTGCTTGGAGTCTGTCAGTGCGGTTGGTGCCTTCCATAAATGCTCGCATGGCTTCCATGGGAGTCACGGGAACTGCAGGTGTGCGGAATTCCTTCGCCGCGTGTCCTATGTGCTATGCAGGCTTTTCTGGTGGGAACGGCCTCTGGCCCACTGTTACCGGTAATTATTGTTTTCTCTCTTGCAGATAAAATTATGTTTAAAAAATACAATTTCTTACAACTGGGGCAGGAAGGAGAGGTGAAGTGCAGGGGATTTTACATAAATAGGACTTTGAAACTTCTTCACTATTTATTTTTTTCTTAAAACAAAATTTTGTGTATTCAGATATCCCTTGGGATCACCAAACCCCCAGATTAAACAGTCATTTTTATCTAATAATATAAATAATTTAACAGTACCAAGTCTTTAATATGCTTCTTGTATACATTGAAATCCATGGACTGCTGGTACCATCAGTGGCAGTAGAAATTGCAGTGAAAAGCTGGAGGGGGGCGGGGAGCAAAACGAACTAAAGGAGGAGTTTCAGAAAGCCTTGTTAAAGCCCCAGTGTGTGCTCCGAGCATCCTCAGGCCCTTCTGCTGGCCAGACCATGGCGTCACAGCCCGTTTTACATAGTGGGAGCAGATCAGGGGCAGCTCATACTTCTAGGTAGACACTTGATATAAGAACAGTCAAACCAAGAGGCTTTGCATTGAACAAAAGAAGCAAAGAAAGGAGAGGAAAAGCAAGGAAGGGAGAGCAGATCCACCTGGTTATTCCTCTGTCCAATTTTTTGTGTGAAACCAATTCTTGTATGGCTTAGTTTGCATACAGGGCTTGAATGGCCTCACCACCTGCAAAGGGGGTGCACCTCTCCAGTGGAGGTGGAGATCCCTCACCTGGGCAGTGCATGACTAAATTAATGAGCAATTACACCTCTAACTTAGGTAGATGAGACCGCAAATCAAAGGAGCTGGGGTAGGAGGGGAGCAGGCAGCCGTGTCCATCTGCTGACATTTGTGTTTGCTGATTTCATACATTCTCCTTGGTGCTACAGAGAAGCCACATGTTGTTCCACAAATATAGTGTTCGTTTTCCATAAACAACAGTCATACAATAATTTTAAAGCTAAATTAGCCTATGTGCATCATGCAATGTCCCCCTGTAAAGAGGCAAAAATGTAACAGATGGGAAAATATAATAAAGTAATTTTATGACAGTTGTAACAAGCCAAGAAACTATAAAATGGCAGCAGATAGAAAATAAAATTATAAAATGTATGC
The DNA here is from genome assembly GCF_963210335.1 of Falco punctatus. Lineage (NCBI taxonomy): Eukaryota > Metazoa > Chordata > Aves > Falconiformes > Falconidae > Falco > Falco punctatus. The sequence goes on from NC_137588.1 coordinate 46,764,443, forward strand.
ATTGTTAGCTCTTTTCACTGGCACAGAGCTGGTCGGTGAAATCAGAAGACAATAACCAAAGTCTCAAACCCAGCAGCCTCCGATTCCCTCGCGGCACACCGTCTGCACTCCAGGAGAGACAGCAGGATGCCCCAGGTTTGCGAGGGGTGCAGTGAAGTAGATAATAATGAGCATCCAAGCGCTGTTTGCCCTCAGAGAGCTTCCAAGCATGGAGGAACTGTTCTGCATTTGCTATTTCCTGCTGCTCAGGGTTGCCTTGCTGACCCCTCTCCTGGTAAATGAAACACCTCTGGCAGCGCAGTGAGTTTGATTAAAAATCAGGAAATATAGGAGGTAAGTCATTTTCAATCATGCCTTCAAAACTGTGGCCTGATCCGATGGCCAAATTCAAAGAAGCAATCATGTAAGTAAGAGATGTGCGCTCTTGTCCTTGGTTTGCAATGAAATCAGCTTTGGAATGAATTTCAATTGTTTTTCTTAATCTTTCTCCTTTTTTTTTTTTTTTTTTTTTTTTTTGTTTTAAACAAAAGCTCTATATGATTTTCTCTTGCAATGTCTCCTGGGCGTTTGCATTTTCTCTGCCCTTTAGCACTGAATCACAGTATCTTACATTTATATGGTACCCAAAGGATCCTGAAGCATGCAGAAATTATAAGCCAAATTTTGCTCTTGGAAGCATGAGCTCAGCTCATACCAAAGTTAATGGGAGGTGAGCACAAACATCTGAAGGGAAGAATTTGCCCTTTCAGACAAAAAGGAATCGTTTCACCCACCGCTGAAGTGCAGCTGCCTGTGAGGCAAAACATGGCAAATGGTTAAACGTTCAGACCTAGGAGGTGCTGATCTCTATCAGCTCTTGAAGACAAGGAGACCTAAGGATAGTCAACACCAGCACTGGGGTGCTGAGCTGTGTTTCATTTGTCTCCAGGCACTGTCTCATCAATACACAGCTTTCTTGGCTTTTACGGGCTAAAAATTAAAGGGCTCTTTAACTTTCTTTGTTTCTATTTTGAAACGACTTGGACTTTTCAACTTGAAACATTTCATTTAGGGGCTTTTTAAGGCCAACATTTGCAGACTGGGAAACCTGAAAAAAGCCCTTTGGCATTTGTGCAGAAACCTGCATGTCAGAGAGCTGTGCTTATTCCACTTGGACATCTGATGGGAGGTTTATTGCACATTTAGAAATTAAGTATTGATTTGTTGGTGGTGGTTTTTTCTTGCTCTAAGGACCTTCAGATGGCACAGGCAGGTGATTGGAGAGGGAACTTTAATTCCCTTCGCTGGCACTGAACAGGGTATCAGATTGGATGATGGTGGCTTATGGCACATCAAGCTGGATGAAGCACTCCCTGCCTTTCCTCCCCTACCTGATGGCCCAAACAAGTACAGGGACAGGTCACGGGTTTAAATCCAGAGTCCAGCACACCAAATTCAAAAGTAGAAACCCCCTTCCCGTGGTCTTGTTTTCCTTCAGTTTTGCTAGCAATGGCTGAATTTCCAACTGTTATGAGTTCTTTTTTGGATAACCCACCCCCAAGATGCAATCCAGATGCGTAGCCAAGTGCCTTAAATCTCTGAACCGACTAAACCAAATTATATAAAATCTTCTGAGTTTGCAAAATTGAGTTGGGAATCTCAAGAAAACAGGCGTGCTTAGGGGATTTCCAGCATTTCCTCCTCCTCCTCCTCAGGTTGGCAGTATCACAGAGCAGCCTCTTCCCATGGTGTTCTGGCACTCCAGGGCTCCATCCCAGCCAGCGGAGTCATTTGCAAAGGTGCCCAAAGTTAAAAAATTATGGGGGAGAAATGTTCTTTGGGCTTTTCAGAGCACAGAAAGCTTCTTTTCAGCATGGGACAAAATGATGGCTTATTATCCAGATAGGTCCTCCTTCCCCATACTCTTCATGTGATGGTTAAATAAGGAGACTGGTGCTGGAAAGCCAAGCACTGCAGGGACCTACAAGCAAGACCAGAGGCTTTTTTTTCTTCCCATTTCACTAGTGGATGGGCTTTAACCAAAAGCTAAGAGTCATATTGAAGGAAAATTGGAAAAAGGAACCGGGACCAACTCTCACAAAACACCTTTCACTCTCCATCAATGTCATTAAAACCCTGAGGGCAAACCTAGGTGCTGGGGGCACCTGAAGGAAGCCCCAGGGTCTCAGTTCGTAGCCTTAGCTACCCGGTGGCATTCACTAGGGCAGTTTGGCTTTTTGCTAGATGCAGATGTAGCTCCACCCACATTACCAGAAGAACTCTAACTCTCTCTGAACTCACTGTTTTATTCCAAAACTCAGAATAAGCCAGGAGCCCGGTCACCTAATACATATGCAAGCTGCACCTACTCCCTGCCCCCTGACCCAGTTCTGCTTTTGGGAGCACAAAATGTCCTGCTGTGCTTGGAGCGGGGACATTCAAACTCAAGTGCTCTAAACTCCACTGGTTAAGACTTACCAGCAGTGCCTGGTAACTAGCCTCAGGCTTGCTGCCAAACCAGTGCAAATCTGCAGGAACTATTTTAGTTCAAATCCTACAGCCGAGATGAATAGGAGCATGCATGCACACACACACACAGAGTTGCTGTGGCTTGGCAGATGAGCGGCAACTCATTAAGTTGCAATAACTCAATCACCCACTATCATCCCAATCTCTATTCTCTAATGCAGTGGTTTGATTTTTTTTCAAAGGGAGTGTTGCAGGTCCCACGGGCAGCGATGGGGCTTGCAGGTGCTCCAGCTTTCTGAAGATCAAGGAGCTTTGTACAAATGGCAAAATATAGCCCTGTGCCTGGTTTGGGGTACCTGGGTTTCAACGCCCTGGCACTAACCTCCCGCATCACGAGCAGCCACGGTGCCCAAGTTAGAAGAGCTGATGAGATAAGCACATATAAAGCACAAAGAAACAGGCTGGGGTTTGAATTAGGAAATGCAATACTGGCCCAAAACATGGGGGATGGGGCAGGGGGGACAGGGTGGGGGGACGGGGTGCCTGACCTCGGTGTGACTCCACAGATCCTAATGTCTATTTATCGTTGTCATTCTGAGCTCGTTCTTTAGGCTTACAAATGCAATGAACCAGTTTCCCTGAGATCATGTTTTAAATATACTGCCCCGGGGCTACTCTTTAAAATTCAAAACATTGGAGGACACACAGAGAGGGTGCTTTGAATCATTTTTGACAAGCAGAAATTCTCCTTGACAACCTGAAAGGTGAGCACCGGGAAGCCCTGAACCCCACACACAGCGCAGCACAGCATCAGAACAAGACCACAAAAATGCAGTTTTCTCGTAAGACACCGACTTTTCATCTGTGTAATTTGCCCACAAATCTGAACCACGTTGCTGAAGGTTTAGCTGCTGGATAACCCTTACAAAGGAGCGGAGATGTCAGGGGAGCCTCTGTTTTGTTTCAGCAAGCTGAAGAAGTGATGGTGCTGAGGTCCAGAAAGACCCAAAGCCACCTAGGGAAGAGCTCGGACGATGGACACTTTCCCATGTTTTGCACTGGCCGCTCAGCCTATCGGGATGCCAAGCATGGGCAGGGAGGACACAGGCAGGTGGTGGTCTGCATCTTCCCAGCAGAGCACTGCGCCTCCATCCTTCTCCGTGCAGGACTAAGGCAAACTGGCATGGATAAAGCAATGATTTCAGAGTTCAATCAAAGCTCTGCATTTCTGCCAGCAGCCATCCCAGTGGACGGACCGTATACCTTTAAGTGCTGCTCACTTGCCCTCTAAAAGGGAGAAAATAACTTAAAAAAAAAAAGAAAAAAAAAAGCTGTTAGGAGTTATATTACCTGCAACAGCTGAATTTAATTAGTACCCCAATCACAACAAATATTTAAAAGGTCTAAAAAGCTGTGAAGGGAAATTTGCTCTCCTAGGAGAGAGACCCGTGCCTCGTGCGCTCTGTGTACAACAGAGTGCTGCCATGAATGACTCACGTTGGAAACACTTCACACAACTGCAGACTTTTGTAATCGTGGCGTGAGCTGGAGTATGGAGGCAGGAGGTGGAGATTTTGGTACAAATCAGAATTTCCTTGTCCTGTTGCCATGCCCTTTCCAACCACTGGCCCAATTCTATACATGCAAACTCTTGGTGCTCTGTGTACTTCGGTCACTGCAATCTCTCTCTTCTTAGCTCTGTCTCCAGATGGGAGGAAAGTTTTTTCTCCAATAAGATAAAACCTGAAAAACCAGCAACAACAAGCAGAGGGTAGAAGGTTTCCTGCTGAAGACCCGAGAGCAGCGCAGCAGCCCCAAGGAGACACCAGCAAATACCAGCACTGGGCTTCAGACAAGGTGGGATGAGGAGACACAGCACTCACATAAGATCAGGTAGAAAACAAAGATGTTTGGCCATTTGGGTAACACCAACACCTTTATTATTACCAGGTTTTTGCTGTGCATGCACCTATGTGTATTTACTAGACCCTAAAAGAATAAGAATAATAGATTACTCCTAGGGATGGGCACAGCAGACAACAGCCTCAGCGTCCCTTAAAAAATTCAAAGTAGGAAAAGTGTCCCTGGTGGGGAAAGGGTCCTCATAGCCTTGGGGACTCAGGTGATGTGGGTTGTGGCACTGTCCCAGAATGTGAACTCGGAGCATCCAAAGAGTTACATTAATGATGCCACAGCAGTTTTGTAGCCCTGCGTCCACACAGCCCAGACCCTTCTTTGTCACTGGTCCCACTGGGCTGCACCTCCTCGTGTGAGCAGGCTCTCTAATATTCACAGCCGTTGCATTTCCAACGATCAGTGTCGTTACTGTGCTGTGCTGGGTGCCAAGCCCAGGCCTGGCACAGTTACTGCGTCCAGGGAAGGAGAAAGAGCCACAGAGCACCTTCTGCTAAATCATACCCAGGATCACAAATTAAGGGGACTGGGGAGAGGGGTTCCTGTGTGGGAGGCATCAGACCACAAGCCTGGTTCATCACTTGCTTCCTGCATCCTCCCACCCATCCCACCTCTGTGGAAGTCCTTCTAGGAGCACCCATCATAGCAGAGAGGCTATGGCAGGATGAGATGTTGGTGCAGGCAGCAAGGACACAGTTCTAGCAACAGCTCCTCACTGGGCTCGTCTCTCAGCAGTGAAAGGTGAGCTCTCAGTACCCTACCAGAGCAGATTGGGAAGGACACAGCCAAGGAGTGAAAGACCAAGCAGAAAGTCTGGGTGCCCTGGCGAGGAGCAGGGTGTGGTGGGCTCACCCTGGACAGATGCCTGGTGCCCACCAAAGCTGTTCTATCACCCCCATCCCCAAGCGGGCAGGGGAGAGAAAATACAACAAAAGGCTCGTGGGTGGAGATAAGGACAGAGACATCACTCAGAGGTTACTGTCACAGGCAAAACAGACTCCACTTGGGGAAATCAGTTTGATTTATTGCCATTCAAATCAGAAAAAAAAACTCCAACAAAAAAACACCTTCCCCCCACCCCTCCCTTCTTCCCAGGCTGAACTTAATTCCCCACTTCTGTACCTTCTCCCCCTGAGCAGCGCAGGGGGATGGGAAATGGGGGTTATGGTCAGTCCATCAGACATTGTTTCTGCTGCTTCTTACATACCTTATATACCCTAGGTATAGGCAAGAAGCGACTGCATGTTATGTCCTGATTTACTTCTTAAGTCAGATGGGTGACTAGGAGTGGGGAATTTGAGGAGGTTTTGGTTTATCTCCTGCTCCCATTTCCTACTGCATCTAAGCACATCACACTTTGCTATTGATCTAACCCAGCTACTCTCTCTAGGCAAGAGGAAGAAGGAAGACTCCAGGCCAGTGCTGGAGCAGCATCTCCAGGAGGTGTTCTGAGGCTCTGCATTTTGGTCCTCCTTCCTCGGGGCTCTGTGCCACAGCCTGCCCAGGCAGCTTGGCTGGTCCTAACCCTAGCCGGGATATCCTTCTCTGCTTGACCAGAGAGTCCCTGGGTATCTTCTCACCCGGTAGTTAAAGCTAACTTTGAAAATGTGTTTAGGCACCTATGCCACGACTTACATTTCACTTTATTTCCTTTTGGCTGGCTCTAAACTTTCAGAGTTTATTTATTTATTTATTATTATTATTTATATAATTAATATTATTAATTTATAATTATATTAGTTCCTTTTGGCTGGCTGTAAACTTTCAGAGTTTATTTATTTATTATTTAGCCAGCAATATGCACAGGGGCTTCAATGGGCCTTTGCCATGCAGCTCTGGGCTCTTACTCACTGAAACGAGAAGGACCTTGATTCCTGGCTACCTTTCAAAACCAGCAAACCAGCCCTTAGCTTCTTCAGGCCTCAGGTCTGTGAGGTGAATGTACAGTCCTTTGCTGCGACAGGAACGGCAGACACATGGCGTTACAGATCGTGAGGTGCTCAGATATCAGGGGCATGTCACACCTTCTGAAGGTCCCATCTTCTTCCCTCTTCCCAAAGGCCTGCCACGTAGCCCAGCAGGAGAAGTTTGCTTTATCTCCTTGAGATGGGATGGGGCTTCAAGCACCTGAGATCCCCAGGAGAAAGGAGTGACTGCAGCCTGGTAATCTCCGTGTTCACCTTCCCTTCCAGTGAGTGCCTGGGAAGTCACCCAGTTCTGCCGTTGCTTAACACAATTTCTCTGACGAACACCAATTTTTCAGTGGCTCTTGTAGAACATCTCTATGCCAGGGAAGGACATGAGGGTCGCAAGTTTGGCCACCTCTGCCCAAACCTGCCCCAGCTGCAGCTGGCACGCAGAGAAGCAGAAAGTGGAACACAGTCGCACGTTCTGCAGCAACAACCCTTTGATCCCGTCTGTCAGTCCCATCATCTGGCAGCCCATCCAGACTCATTGCCTGCGTCTTGCCAATACGCTTCTGAGGTGGAGGGGGAAAAAAGCCTGGAGCCAAATACAATGTCTGGAGCACTTGCTCTCCTGTGGGGTTAGGAGCAGGCTCCCTGCCAGGCAGGGCTGGCCAGGGCCATAGGCTTCAGAAGATCTTGGAGAGGCAGAGACCCCCTAAAGCTCCCCCTGACTCCAAGCAGGACTGAATCCCCTGCCTGCAGGCATGTTGGCAAGCCCAAAATTTGCCATTTGCACACCCCTGGTGCCTTTCTCTTCATGAATTTCAGCTTTTTGGGCGCAGAGAACAGACAACACAGACTTCGGGTTCATCCAGCTCGACTAAATCACTTGAAAGTAAAACCAAATGCACTTTGAGCTTTGAGACCCCAAAGTGTCACCACCTGGGCAGGATGACCATGTGCATGACGTGTGGGACATGCAGGGCTCCAGGTGGTGCCACATTGCCATGCAGAAAAAGGGGAATTTCTCTACCATGTGCTTGATGAGATGCTGAGAACTGCCTGATGGAAAACTGGGTAAAGGAACTGGGTGGTCCAAATCCTTCCCAAGATGGGAGTCAGGGGGTCACTTGCAGAAATGGAAGAGAAAGGGGCTTTTTTCCTGCCCTCTTGTTCTATTTTAAGGAAAATATATGACACAGTATGTGATCTAACATGCTTACATACCAAAAATGAAGTGAGTATAAAGGAATCATCTGTTTGGGTAGGGAGTCTGTTAAAAAAGGAACCAGTGTGGGGCAAAAGAACCACGTAAATAGTTAACTTAAACAAGACACAGTTTGGTGCAGCTAGGCTCTGTTCATAACCAACACATGGGAACTCTGGGCAAAACCATATTGCACTAGTTATAGGCTCATCTCATAGACTCAGAGATGGAAAAGACTTATTAGGTCATTGAGTCCATCCCACCTGCCAGTGAAGGATTGTTCCCTGCAGAATTTTCTCTATTTCTTTGTATAGTCCAATTTTAAATGATCCAAGCGATGTGGTCTCAGCCACTTCCTTGGGGAGACTCTCGCACAGATATATTTTGTTTAACTCAATCCTTTAAATGGTTAACCCTTTTCTTTCCCAGTTTGCCTTGTGTTTCATTTCACATTTCTCTGAAACATGAAAAGTTTCCTTGTATGTTCCCCGGGTACTGTACTTAGCCATACAACTATCACCACTGCCTGCTCTGAAACAGAGCATCATATCCAATGACTAAACACACAATAATAATGTTTTGCAGAAAATAAAACTAATTTGCTTTAACCTTGTATGCAAATGAGTTCCTCAAAGCTACAAAATATTCAGGACATTCCAGTATGACATGGCTATCAGCATGGATTCAGGATGTTCCAGTACAACATGGCTATCAGCATAGCATGGATGCTCAGGTATGTTCATGTTTGGTGGAAAATCAACTGATTTCTAGCTCAGTGTATTTCATCTTCACAGGTAGGATGTAAAGCCAGCATAGTTCAGAGCTTGATAAGGTTTTGAAGGCTGGCAAACTCATCTGAAATTATTCCTGCTACTTAAGTTCCAAGGGGCAAAATTTAACCCAGGGACAAGCCTGGCTTGTATTTTCCCCATCTCAATGAAAGTGATTCTTTAAGAAAAATAAAATTCTAGCTAACCACAGGCTTGTGCCAGGTATCATGAACAAAAAATCCTGACCTGGCTTCTCATTGTTCCTCTGTCTTTCTCTAATTCCTTGCTTTTGGCATTCCACTGTGAAGTGCACTGTAAATAGCGATCATTAACTATTGGCACACAAAGCGGCCTCAGCTGCTGACACAACTCAGCTCCCGTGGAAGTGTGTGAAAACAGACCCCTGACATGAAGGTGAAGGAAGGGACTGAATGAAGGCTTTGGGGTTTTTCTTCACACTGCAAAATGCAAAGAAATCCAAGACATGCAGCTCTGTGGCTTCAGGACTTGCAAAGAAGGAATACACACAAGGAGGACGATGTATAGGTTATATAGCAGCGCTCATCCCTGGAACTTCAGAAACATAACAAAGGACATCGCAATACCTTGCTGGCAAAGGTCAGGGATTGCTCCATTAATCTCATCCATAAGTACTATGGCAATCATGCAGTGTACCTTTCTGGAAAGAAAGTTTTGCAGAGATAAAGGTAGTCTATTTTATCAGACAAATTGATGTAGATGAAAACAACCTGCCAAGCCTTAAGGCCTACAAGACAGATATGTTAAGATATTACTTCTGTCTGAAAAGTTTCAGGGTTTTTTCCCTCAGCCCATTGTGGTGGGAATGCAACTGCTAATGCTTTAGGACTTCTCACCCTCTATATGCTTTAGGTTTCTTATCCTCGATACAAAAAGCAAACAGGTCCTTCATGTTCAAACCCTTTTTCCTGTAAGTGAGCATCAACAGAAATAGCACAGGATAACCTGCGAGGGAGGCAGCCTGAAGCACGTGTTCTCTCTGAGGATCTGCAGTCTGGTTTGTGTTTGAAATTTTTGTAATCTATGTGGAAAACTCGCACCATGAACAGCTCTGGGCTGGTATGTGGGTTTATTGATACAAAGAGGCACGCAGGTTGGGTGAAGGATCAATCCATGTTGGAAAAGGCACAGGAGCACCAGTCTGACTGTGCAAGTGCTGAGCACTGCACCGGGATAATGGTTTCTGTACACAAACATGCACTTAGCACAGCCCTGTTCATACCAATCACATTTTCCAGCACATTCTGGGCTGCAGATTCCAAGAGAAAAACATCTGAGTGGAGCATTGAATGGCTCCCCACTTCAGGCAGCAGTGTCTGTAGGGCTTTGATGACCTGACTAAGGGAGCACCGGCACAGCCATTACATAGCTGAATCCATCCCTGCCAGACACTGACCTATAGGAAAAGGCTAAAGGAAAGAGGAAATTAAAATGCTGTGGAACTTGTAAAGAAAAGCATGAGATGGCAGAAGCAACCTAATAACTGGGGCAGCCAGGCAGTGAATCATGATCAGACAGTAACTTCAAAGCAATATATCGCCAAATTTTCCTTCACTCAGGGCTAGTGTGATTAAGGTGAGCAGGATTTGGTCTGTTCAGTGAGGCCATTGCTGCTTGCCTCTTGTATGAATGCCTCTGGACACCCAGCATAGACACGGTGGCACCTTGTCATGCCAGTAGAGTCCTTAAGACTCCCACATTTGCCCACCTCTGGAAGCAGGGAGCCAGAAAGCTTCTGGTAGAGACCCTGCCAGGATCCAGAATATGGGATTTTAATATCAGACAAGTTATATTCATGAGATATAATTCATGTAGATTTATATGCATATGAATATATTTGGATTTTTTGTTGTTGTTGAGGAGACCTTTCCCCCGTTAGCCAGATATTGATCAAACAGTGGAGGTGTCACATCTGAAGACAATTTTAGTTCCTGGGCATTTCAATGAACATTTTAGCTGCTTCCCAACAGCAGATGCAACCCAGAGTACTCAATTCATCCCTTGTTGCTTAAGTGGGTGAAGAACAATGTTCCTCACATGATGAACAAGCTGTTCTAATGACCACCTCTGAGTTTTGTTTTCTTTACCAGTAACACAGAGTTCACATATTGCTGCAGCTCAGAAGGGTGGAGATGGGAGAGGCACTACGAGGACTGTGATCCTGCTAGGAACATCTCAGATGACACACACCCATGGCTGTGCCAGAGCACCATGCCTGCCATGTTCTCCTCTTAATTGTGCGTGATACACGATACATGGTGATGTCGTTGTGCAAAAGCCGGTTTCTCACTCAAGGTAAGCGAAAGAAAAGCAGTGGAAACCACAACCTTCCTCTGGTTTTTGATTGTTTGTTTGGAAACTCCCAAACCACAAAGCCTGTTTTTAGAGAGAGGATCAGCAAGCGGTGGAAAGGGAAAGCTGGAAGGTAGGCGGAAGGTGAGAGCTGGCTAGGGGAGGGGAGGGGACTCCCAGGCACAGATGAAAAACCACACAAGAGCCAAACTTCGCTAGAGCGAGCTTGGCCGCCGGCGAGCACCTGGCCCCTGGCTGCATGGAGCTGCCCGCGGGGGGATGGGGCAAGAAGGCCAGCGCTGCAGGAGCGAGTGCGGGGTGGAGAAGGGAGAGGGGAGATGAGGTCAGGGAGGTACTGGTGGGTGGAGTGGGTCCCGGGAGGGAGGTCACATCCAAGAGTGCAATTTTATATAAGCCAGAGTGAGCGATGAATTATCCTGTTTAGTGCAACGCAGATAACAGTGAAAGTAGGCTGAGGCTGTTGCTGACTCAGGTTTCCTTACTCTGAGCTTTCTAAAAGATCACCTTTTATTGCCTTGTCTACAGCCAAACAAATAGATAAATAACCCCATGCCTCTCCCCTAAGCTGTCTTATCATAAGGGTGTGAGTAAGCCTTGGTGCCTGGATTCAAATTCACTCCCAGCCTCCTGGGGTGTCCATCACGCTATCCCGTTCAGGGATACATGCATCCTCAGGACCTTAGCGTACCTCCAGCATGGGCTGCTCCGTAAACCCCGCACCACTTGCCATGGGAGACCTTCTAGGTGTACTTCAGTGAGTCCTTCTACTAACCTGGTGGGCTCCCATGAGCTACATAGTCAGGGAAGCCATCTGTCAGATGAAGGGACATTGTCCAGTGTAGCAGGATCTTTCCAAACTTCAGATCCAGCTAGTGATCAATTCTGTCACCAAGGGGCAGAGGTGACCCACCTATCGATCAGTTTGTTTATTGACCAGTTTGAGCAGAACCTGCTGCAAAGAACCAAACGCTGTTATGTGCTCTCCTCACCATTTCATCTGTGAAGACAACAGCTCTCCCCATCTACCCACCGCTTTGTGTTTTACTTACGGCAGAGCACACGTCAGAGCACACGTCACTTTATTCCCATGTGATGGTGGAGGTGCGAAACACTTCGTAGCAAGACCCCAATCTCAATGTGCTAGATGAAGCGTTTTGAGGCTTGTGAAAGAGTTGATGAAAATTAATGATAACAGTCAAAATTAGACAACTGCAACTGTGTAAGCACACTGCTGCTGCCAGCTCACAGCTCTGCATAGGTGACCCACTGGGCCAACAGGTCTCACTAGCTCCAGGTTGCATAAGCACCACCATCCAGTGCTAAGTCAGTGAATTCAGCGTAGGGGCTTCATTACCATCCTCCAAACCCATCGTGCCTCCTTTTGCTACAATCTAGTTTCAAGCCTTTGAAGGTATTTCATTCAATCAATGTGAATCAGGAAGCTAAATATCTTGGGGGATCCTCAGGTAACACCCCAGCTTTCAGAGAAACATTTAAACGTGCTTCACTGTCAGCATGTTGGTAAGGGGTTTCCTGCAGAGAGGGACCTACCCAGGCAGCCAAGTGCTTTTCTGCAGGGCTTCTGGCTGCGCTTTTGGACCAAACCCTTGAGAGTTCAGTCGTGGTGCCCTTACCACAGCTAACAAGTTACGGAGCATCAGTAACCACTCGTGTGTGCCCTCAAGGGCAAACTCAAACTCACCTGGTGTAACCTGCTGAACCACAGTAACTCCATAGGTCTCTGCCCTGAGGGGTGCCCATGTACTTGCTACCTGGCTGCGCCCTCCTGGCCATTGCAAGGTGAAGCGGGAGCTCCCTGTGGGGCAGCCATGGGTCAGCATGACTCGTCTGGGAACAGTTACAAGGGTTTGTAGGGCATGTGTACACAGCTGAGCAATCATGGGTTGCAACCACACTTAACCCTGCTCACCTGGCTGAAGGAAGGCATTCCCAAAGTATGTTGCTGCCTGACAATTTCTGCTTGGCAAAATGAAATCTGTGAATCCCTTCCAGGTGACAAGTGCTGCCCATGGTAGGGTCTCAGCCACCCCAGCAGCCTCCAAGCTGAACCTGCTCCTCTCAACGCAGCACCAAATGGCTCCTTTCTTGTGGAAGCCACAGGGCTGCCCACAGGGCACTTTCCCTGGGCATTACAATTTATAGGAGAGTGCAGGAAGGGCTGAGTGTAATGAGTGTGCTCCCTTGCTCCGCTAAACTCCAGTGATCTTAACATGGCTCCTCTGATTTTAAGCACACAGAAGCCAATATCTTTATTTGTATGTAAAACACACTGTAGCAAATGGTGATAACAAACCAATGGGTGAAAAGCATGCTGCTCCTACCTTGCAAGCGATGAAGTTAATAGAGCATATAAAAAATTCACCACCCTTCGGCTGGAAGGTACCAACCTTGGGCTGAGATGCAGTAGCAGCCATTTGGATCCTCCTAGCAGGTAGAGACGTGAAGCGAAGTGGGATACTGCTACGGCTTGGGGTGCACATCACCGGTTGCCATATCTCAGCCTAGAAACCAGAAGTCAGGAGCTCCTGACCTGATGCAAAAAAGTGCCAGATGCTCTTGATCTCTTCCAAAGGAAACGGCAGAGTCAGCACAACCCTACCTACACCCAGGCTCCAGCGAGTCAGCTCCAGATTGGAAAATCCCATTACCACCCATCGAGACACCGTTAAACAATTTCCCAGATCACGTATGGGCTGCACGAGAGACCAGGCTGCAGCAGCACTTCCACACTTACAGGCTGTGCCTGCCTGGGTCATGCGGAGGCTTTTCAAACTGGGTAAATCCAGCCACTTCAGTAACTCACCCTCTTGACCCAGCCAGGCTGGGAAGCGAGAGTGCTCAGCACCACCTACAACCAGGCTTGCTCCTAACCTGGGATGTTTTGGCCGGCTACAGACCGGGCCATGAAAATACCACACATACCATGCAAAGTGCTGTACATCTCAGTGCTCGCTTGGCTTGAGGTAGAACTCTTCCCAAAGCAAGTATTCCAGGCTTGCATATAAATTAAAGCTCATAAATCAGTGGAGAAAAAATCTTCTCTATGGAAATGGCCAACTTGTGAGAGGGGAGCTAAAGGCTACAGGCAGTTTTCAATGGAGCCTTGCTGGCTGTCAAGAATGCACGAGGCAGCAGAGATGTTTGGGTTGGGAGCACGAGTCGGATTTTTCTCCCCTCTTTTGAGGACAATGAAATGTAACAGCTTTCCTTCCCCTCCGAGCCGTGCCGAGCGACCCGAGCCGGGAGACAACAGCACAGATACAATCTCTGGAAATCATGAAGTGACTGAAGAATGGCTGAGGAGTTCTGAATAACTAAATAAAGTCCTCTGTGTTTTCTTTAGCAAGTAAAGAAAATACTTTTAGCATTTTAGTGTGACTTTAGGGGTCAAGGGGGAGTCTCGAGTCCAAATACAACAAACCGGTGTGGAAATTACTGCCAAGAGTCTGATAGTTAGGCTGGGAGCTTGCCTTGGGGCTCAGATGTGAGAATACCGCTCACAGAAGGCAGGCTGAATCTGAGGTTTTGCTCAGATCATGAGAACCTAGGACTTGCTGTAAGTCCTTGCTTTGAAAAAGCTGACTCTGCTGAGTGCCCCTCGGCTGCCCATGGACGTTGCAGGTGCCAATGCTCCATCAGCTCCAGAGGTGGAGGAACGCCCATGAGTCTAGCGTCGTGTCTTCATGTCTTGCAGCACACATAGACGCATGAAGGACACTGAGCACAGAGACACTGTTTTGCAGCCTTCAAACATGTCCTTGCCGTAAAACACATCTGTCCCCTGGGATCCCCAGGTCTGCTTCCGTGTGCCTGAAAATGAAGCACTTCCAAACTGTTAACCGTGGGGCAGCCGCTACCTGGTGCAGGGGGATTGCATCACTAGCCAACTCGTTACAACATCATTGGTTTGTAAATTGTTTTAGGAAACAGATAATTGGCCCATAGGAATGGGATCAGGGTCACAAAGCATGCTAAAGGAAGAGTCAGGAGCCAAACTCACACGAGCGGCTGCGGAGACAGAGATCTGTGGAGGCTGAGGCCAAATATTTTTTAACTGCAATTTCTGACTCTCATCTTGTTGTTTCTGAAAAACCAAAGACCCTTCTTCTTTCACCAGTCTCTTCCCCAAGCAGGGTCTTTCAGGTTTCCCTGGGTGACTGCCATGATGAGAACAGCCACAAATGTGACAAAGAAATAATACTGTCCAGGGGAACACAGCAGCACCAACAAAATGTGAGTTGAGAGGAACTGAAAGGCTCCTTGAAGAAGGAGGAAAAGAAGAATCCCTATTTCTTGTCTTCCTGATTTTTGATGCATTTTACTATTGGAGTTACCATCTCTACCCATCCCCCTTAACATCTTAACCTTTGTTTGGCTTGCATTGTTAAAACAGAGCCAATCTTCCAGTGCCGTATTCCGAATGAAATAAAAGTTAATGATTCTAACTTCAGATAGACATTCAAGAGATTTTTCAAGGGTATTTTTTTATTATTATTTGCTTAGGTAATAAATGAATACTTGTATTAGCTTATCCACCAGAGACACATGACACTTGGTTCCAATTTCATTTATCCCAGCGTGGATAGAACTGTCTTCACCAGCATGGGTAGACCAACCCTAATACCATGAAGAGCAGAACTGCCCTTCAGAAACACACCCCGTTTCTTTCTTACGCTGGCAGTAGTATTGCTGTTGTGAGACCAATATAGCTGGAAAAAACAGGCAGGCTCTCAGGCATACAAAGGCTTCCTCAGCTTTTCTGGTATCATCACAGTTAGCCTGATAAAAGGTATTGCCTCTCTCCTCAAAATGGTCATTGTCATTCATGACATTCAGTCAAATGAAATCCAGATTGCAAAAAATAGCATGTGTGTTTTGTCTCATTTTCTTCTGTTACATTACTGTGTATGCAAATGAGGAGCACCTAGGGTTCCCACAGCATTGCCTGTCCCTCTCAGCAGTCATACTATACAGCTTCATCATGAGGCCGTCTGCTTTCACACAGAAAGCCAACATCTGACGTTCTGTGCACCATGTACCATGGAGCCGCCTCCGAAGGACAGTAGTGGGCAAATGATACCCTGCATCTGCTCAGCTCACATTCATTTCTAGCCACCTAAGGTTTGGCTGCAACACTTCTTCTAAACCCAAATACATATGTTGGCTCAGAGGCACCATAGTAAAGTAGCCTAACAAACCAAAGCAATTGGTTTTAATAAGAATCTTGGCTTGTTTTGACAATGCACTGAATCTTCATCTTGGCACCACAAATGTTTTTTTAGGAAAATGTATGCATCTTTGCAGCACTCGGCAACTAAATCCTCTCTTCACTTCATGGAAAGGGTTTCCTGGCTATCCGCTTTCTAATATATTCCAAGTCCTCGCAGCTGTTTGTTGTCTGGGCTGGAAATACTTTTATATAAAGCTCAACGATTTGCCCTGGTTGCATACTGTGTGCGGGCCGGTGAGCGGGGCGTGCAGGTCACAAACTGTGTCCTCTGTATTTCCTAATGTGCTTGCAAAAGTGTGCAAGGCTATGGAGGCATTTAGATGCTTCCTGCATCACGTTGTGCAGATGTGTTTGTAATAGCTACGGAAGCGGCTGTCTCCTGCTACCCGGCCTTATTACAGGCAGTAGCAATACTCCCAGAGTTCAAAGGCATTTCATGCTCACTGAGCGTTTTTCAGCAAGAAATCTGAGATTAAATAAACTTGAATCCTCTCTGAAGAGAAAGCAGAAGATGGAGGGAGAGGAGCTGACTCTCTGCTGCACAGCATGAATCTCGGTGTACCTTGGAAAACACCCAGGCGAGGTGCACCTCAAACCCACGTCTGGCCAGGACACTCGCTACTGGGGCCAGATTTATGCCTGCTGCAACTCTGTGGGTTCCAGTGGGTTCGTGCCAAGGCTGCCAACCTGCTCAAAATCTGGTAGTCACCCAAGATGTTTTCTAGCCTTTGCCTTAACGTCTCTGGGCTGACTCCCGAGGGGCTTCCTGAGGATAGGATTTACATTGGATTTACAGCTCTTCTCCCATTTTCATCCATAAAAGGTGGTAAGTTAGGCTGTCACTAACAGAAATATTTTGCTTTTAGTGAGTACAGGCACAAGACCTGGTCTTTCTGGAAAGAGTAACTGCTGACCTGCTCATTAGCAGAAGAGCACATTCTGCTCTTGTGCTAAAGGAACAACACCCAGGGCACATCAGCGGCCATGGACAAAAAGGTGACTCTGAGCATTGCTCACTCAGGACCCAGAGAAGACAAGAAATCAAACTGATGTTTTTCTTCTCCCTAACAACTCCACCTCTGTGGGAAAAAAGAAAATATTTGAGTCATACAAGTGACCAAAGTGTCATTCCCGCTGACAAGGGATGTTTACACTGTCTCAGCCCTTAGCAGGCTGGAAATGCTGTTCCTGGGCACCCTGCACACCCTGAGCCAGGGGTGGGCTTGAGCTCCTGAGGCAGCAGCCAAATGCACGTGAGCTGGGACATTTTATTTCGGTATGTCTGCAAAACCAAGGTCCAGAGGTGTGACCGTTCCCTGGGAGCTAGGGGAAGCCGTGTGCTCAGCTGCCATCACCAGGTTTGTAAAGGTGTTTGTGCTCCTAAAGATGCATATAGCTGTGCAGATGTGTCCAAGAGAATGGGCATGGAGACCTCACCCTCAGCATGCTTTGGTGCTTCACTCCCATTGACTTATCCAAGACAAAGATATATAATATCACCAAGGATCTGGGCCCAATGTCTTTTGGAAAATCCCACTAGATACCATTCCTCATCTTTAGGTGACTAAATCCTTCCAAAACCCATCCCAAATACCCTCAGAGACTTTGGATGGTCTGCACATACGTCCTCCCTGGGCTGCCCAGTTGAAGGTCACTATTACAATGCTGGAAGAACTTGCCAGGTTAGGCCTGACCTTGAAAAAGCCATCAAGCTTATAATTGGAGAGTGGTGCAGGGGCAATTAGCACATCTTCTCTGCTGTAGACAATACGCTGTGAGCCCAGGGCAGATCTAAAAGCCTGAGAGGCAGACATACAGGAGTGTTATGTCCTCTGTCTGAGAGCCGAATCCCAGGGAGGGTGGAAATAGCAATGTAGGACAGCTGTGAGTATGCTTAGTATTAATATCAAATATAATGGTAATTCAAAACAGAGCCTTTTGGTACAGATCTGAACTGCACAAGCCAAGTTATGAAATGATATTAGCATCTGGATCTGAGAAGCAGCTGAGACTAAGCTGGCCAGCATTTGCCATATGTCTCATCTGCAGAGAATATTTAAATAAGTAAACACAATGAGTTAATAAATACATGAAATAACTTTGCAAGATAAGCACCTCTCTGTGCTAGTGGCATGGCAGATTGTCAGAACAATCACATCCAGTGGAAAGTCTGAAAGGGGAGAATTTAGATGGGACAATACTGGGGGGGTGAGGGAGGGGTGGGTATTCAATTGACTGAATAGCATAGCCCAGAATGGTGAACATTTACAATGATTCTTATCTGCTGGCAGGTGAGAGAATCCTGTTGCTGTTGCCAAAGCCTTAACTCATCTTGGAAACATAAGCTGAAACCTTTCAAAGACCTTCTAGCTACATCCCTGTGTAGGCAAAAGGGACTATCATTTTAACAGCATCAAAGGTATAGAAAGTCATGCTGCTTTCCAGTAATTCCCTGATACCCTGATACACCTAGAGGGTGAAACAACCCTGCTGGTGGTCTAAGCGGAACAGGAGGGGGAAAAAATGCTTAATGCTGATTCTGGGAAAGAAATTACTTCTTAAAAACAAGCCAGGCAGATCCAGTGTCCTCATTTCATTTTTATTTGTGCATGTATCTAAAAGTCTCCAGCGAGGACTTAACCTAGAGAGGATTTCAGGATTTGGCCCAAGAGAAACTCTTGAGGGACCACCAGAGTTCAGGCTTTTTATTAAGAAATCTCTCCCCTTTGAACAGCAGATCGAGGGCTTGAGCACAAGGTCAATGGCATCCAGTTGCTTGGCCATATCCACAGGCTTCTAAACACATCCAACCCCCTGAGCAGTTCGCTCTGACTCTAAATCACATTCCTTTATTGACAGAGAAGGGAGAAAACTATTAATTGCACACTAAGACATTTTTACTCAGAAATTTTTTGTAAGCTCAGCATCTCCCTAGAAGATGTCAACAATTTGATTCTAATAGGCTCTGGCAATGCTTCATATTATCAGTTTATCAGCCTCAGCTTTTTTCCTTTGGGTGGTACAAAATGTTCCTGAAAATTGACGCTGCTATTAACAATAGGTGCTCAAAGTGATCACTTGCAGTAAGTTTTAGAAAAGTTCAAAGACAGTTTATTTTGGCTCTCCAAACCAGAACATATAACATTATTTTAATTTAGAACAGGACCTTGCTTCAGTTCTTGCATGGATGGATACAGACAAGACTGAACATCTTGAAGATGCACAAGCTGAGTCCTCTTGACTTCATTCTTGTTTGCTCCCCTTATATGGAGGATATGATAAATTGGGTCATTCTGTAGCATCAGACCACGCGCATTCAGGTTTCATGGATATTATTTCAAACAGGTGTAAACCCCTTGTTTTACACATAAAGCAGTAATGCCTCTCTCCATTGTCTTCCACCGCTGAGAAATGTTTGCCCCATGACAAACAAGGGAGAGGGCGAACAGATGTGTAAAGATCTAAAGCACAAAAGTAGGTCATATCTGCACAAACTATCACTATAACTTTTTCCTTGTCTTTTGCAGGTAAGTCATGAACAAAATTAAATTCTGTACAGGCTGGTTGTGATGCTTAGTGGATTAAATGGTTAGATGCTTAAAGCATAAATGCTTTAGGATTCAGTCTGAGTGATAGAAGCTGCACAAATAAATTCAGTCGCTGTTCCAGCCTTCTTTCACCGTTTTGCTCCCTCACAGGGAGCTGCACACCTGCCAGACAGGTAAGGCAGAAGGGCTCTGCACTACGGGATTGTACTTTGGTTCCCTACACCTTCCCACTTCTCCTAGCTCCTAGGCTCTGTATCCACAACTGACCTCAAAGGTAATTTGCACTTCCACTGCCTGATTTAAAGATGCAAAGCACATTGAGTGGGATTTTGTTAGAGATACAGAGAGGTATAAAATGTATTCTAATGCATGAAACAGAAGGGTGAAACGGCTTGAACCAACTAGATGGAGCAATCAGCCCAAGAGCACAAACACATAGAAATATGATGGGTATGAAATCATTTGGAGCCAATCAGTAAGCTCCCAACTTTTAAAGCAATTTCATAATTGAGTAATGGGACACAGCAGGGTCTGAACTATTGTGTATTATAATCTGAATGGAATGCTGTGAGAAGGCTGGAGCAATCTGATCGCACCGAGCCCTTGCTCACCAGAAATGCCTTTGACATATTTCCTTAAAGCGCAGCAACAAGAGCGGAGTAACTGCTTGTTAATGACACCCTGATGGGATGTCTGCAGCATTGAAACTGAGATAGCATAGATTGGAAAGCATGTGCCTCTCCTTGGCTGGAGTTAACACACCAGCCCCCACAGACTGCCCACCCACTTCAACCTTAATCGCCGGCGTGCCTGTACAATCACCAGTTTCACTTCACTACATACTTCCTCCCCCAGAACTTAGCTTATAAAACAAGAGGCACTAATAATCCGAGATGATACTACGCCAACCTCCTGTCATGGCTTAGTGCTCTTGCTCTGTGCTGGCTAACCCATGGCTATCTGCACAGCTATGTAGGCTGGGCTCTTTCCCTTTCCTATTTTTCCATCCCTCCTTGGATATTAACTCCACCAAAAAAATATCACCTCTTCCTTTTTTTTTAAGGATATTGCCTGTTCTGCCTCCTCTTGACCCCTTTCTTTCCTCGACTTGCAGGCAAGCCTGGAAGGAGATGAAAGCTGGACTCTGGCAGTGTGTGACAGCGATACAGCACTGATGGTTTGGGTACGGGCTCCAAGGTGTGCTGTGGGAGGGCGGCAAACACTCAGGCAAAGGCTGGAACATGTCCTTCATGTTCAGATCTGTTCTATAGATGTGGTCCACTGTGGAAAAGGCTGTTACTAGGCAGCAGAGCTTGTCCTGGCTCCTGTGCTCCAGGGAAGCTGGAACCACTCTGGGGAGAGGGACAGGGTGCAGAAGCTGGGGAGCAAGAGACAGGGTCTGCTGGAGAAGGTTGCAGTGACAAAGGTGGGTTCAAACTCAGCTGTGGTAGAGTTTGCACCATGAGAGCCAACCAAGAGACTCCTGCAAGAAGCAGGAAGCTTGCTTCTGGTGGGGATCAGACTCACAACCAAGCCTCAGTGGTTACAGCAAGTTTGGGAACCAGAAGGGACTTGTGTGCACCCCATTGACCAAGCCATGGAACTTTCTTGGGTTGCAAAAGATGTCCTTTCCTCCCTCAGAGATTAGTGTGTTTTTTCAGTGCTTGCACTGTTTCAAGAAGCAGCTTTAAGCACTCTTGCTCTTGTTCAGCATTCCTATGCTCTGAGAAGATACCAGTTTGGAAATCAGGATTCTCCTGATGTCCTTGCGGTAACAAGGTCCTGGCCAGCTCGGGCTAGATGAGAGCAATCTCAAGGCTGGCTCTCAGAATCCTCATGCTCTCAAAAATAGGCACTCCTCTTTGTCAGAGTGTGTTCTACTGTCAGAAGAAGAATGATGCTGCACTGCCCATGGACACCGGGGACCATCCCTGCTCTCGACACACTGCACACACAAGTGTATGGCACATTAATCTCAGCATAACCTTGGTCAGGCTAGCTGAGGTCAGCTGTATGTATATATATGAGTTACAGCTCATCTCAGGAGCTGCTATAAATTGTCACCACAGTTGGGTTGTGGGCTGCAAGGAGTCTGAAATGCTCCATCAGCCAAAGCCCCGTTGGACAATGCACTAGAAATGGGAATGAGGGAGATTCGCAGAAGTGCTTGAGTGCTTCTGGGGACAGCTGAAGGGATTCACGCTTGTAGATCCAGACTTTCAAATGTCCCTAAAGATACAAGAAAGCTCCAAGTGGGAGTTCATAAATGGTTTTTAGCCCTTGAAACTATTATAGCACACACTGGACTGGATGTTCCAGGAGCTCCACTCCCAGCAAGGCTCAGTCCCTGAGTAGAATGGGTGGGACCTGTAGCCCAGACGGATGGGTGCCTGCTTCTGATGGCTGCAGGGGAGAGATGGGCAGCATGGCACTCCCAAGGGTTAGGAGTCAATAATGAAGCCAATAATAAAAGATGGAATGGGCAGAACTGACATAAGAGAATGGAGAGAAAGTGGGAATTGTGCTTTGAAACTGGAAAAGCACTTTCAAAAAATTTCTCTCTCATAATTTTAGTCCTTTAAATACCAAGTTGTCTTCTCTTTTCTGCCCAAGAAGTTGTTTTCACAAAACCTGTTAAAAAATCTCTTGCTAAATTCTGAGCTTACCAGGATGATGCCCGAAGCTCACTTGTGCTTGTTGCCAGAGGGGTTACTGAATAAGTTTGTTCCCTGAACCGACAAATTTTAAGCCGATATTGAAGAGTGTCAGCAAGCATGATGGATACCTACAGCCAGGTGCAAACATGGAAGAAACCTGTTTCTGAGTGCTGCCTGGCCCTTTCACACCAGACCGTCCACTGCAAGGACCATCCCAGTGCCCAGCAGTGCCAGCAGGAAGGCTCCCTCCGACTCTAGATGGACTTTAATCAGGCCCATGTGAGCTGTGTGCATGCATGCAAGAGAGTCTGGAGCTGGACTATCAAACACTCACAACAAACAACTCACTAATAAGCTGCAGACTGCAATTTTTTTTTTTTCCAGAGATTATTAAAAGAAAAGTTTCCAAATAACAAGTTTCTCTGGGAAAAATCCAGCTTTTTCATACAGACAACTCACATACCGGAAAAAGGCCAGTGTTATTCACATAAATTATTCATTATAAATTACGCATCCAGTGGTGCTTTTCCTGTACCTGGAGCTGTGGAAGATCCAAGTTAGTGTCACTTCAGAGAGAGGAGAAGGGTAATTATAACCAGCTGTGTGACATCCAGCCAGACTGAGGTGATTGTGGGACCTCTTGAGCCAATGTTTGTCACTGGGACACAGTTTGCCATCAGGTTGTGAGGTTGCCCCCTGCTTTGCCTTGACCCACGCCAGCACAGCTGGGCCCGCCCACTAAGGTAGGGGGGCAGCTGGCAAGTGCAGCTAAGCCAGGCTGGATGGAGATCAATATGGGCAATAGCCCACTATTTTGAAACACTGACAAAACTAGTAAGTCCATCTTTTGCAATACATACTCTAATTTCTGTAACAAACCCAGCAGCAGATGTTTAGTCTGAGACTGGGGCATCAGCAGGGCTTCTTCAGAGCTTTCCACCTGCAGAGGGACGATCAGGTAAAACCAAAACAGGCAATAAAAGCACAACTCACAAGACAGACTGCGGAGAGGCATTCCGTGGGTAAGTAGAGGTGTTGCACAAGTTCATGGAGAAATGTTTCACCACCACTGCACCATTTCTGTGGGGTTAGGATGGCCCAGTGTGGGAGCTTCCTCCATGTCCCTTCTGTGAATCTCACTTGTATAACAGTTCCCACTGGGACCAGTTGACTCGCTGCCTTGGGAGAGGCTTATAGGGAAGGCAGAGTGCTACTGAAACCACAGCAGGAACTGGAAGGTAGCTGGTGTTTGTTTGTGTGCGTGTTTGTACATAGATGCCTTATTTTGTAGGTCTACAGCCCACTGCTGTGCACCAAACCCCTTTTTTGCCTGCCCACCTCTAGCCTTCGATCCACACTGAGAGGCAGTCAGAAGAAGCCATCCAACATGTTTCCAGCACTTTGTTGTGAAAAGAGAAAAAGAAAGAGCGGGCAGTATCAACCCAGGTAATAAAGCACCTGTCTATTGAGAACTCCCCAAGGGTCAGTGGGAGCAAAGCAACAGGACTTGACTGCAAACCAGAGCAAAGCTTTGTCAGTTCCCCCTTGAAATGCAGGTTGTCTGCGAGCGGTATTGTCCACATTTACTGGAATACTATTGTTCACTGTCAGTGCCGAAGCCATAACGGAAAACAAGCACAGCCCACAGAGGGAACTTGGTGAGGGCTCCCTTGTCTCAGCACCGTGAAGGCAGCAGCCAGGCTGTGCGCTGGCGTGTAACAGCTTCCACCTCCTAGTCCCTGTTTGCCAGGCTCCTGTGCAGCATCGGTGACATGTGCAAACACACGCCTGCCGCGGGGTCGCAGCATTACTACCCACTAGGAGCTTACAAAACAACGAGACTTGCATAATTTGAGAGTTGTGTTCTTCACTCACCCAAAAAAGGTCTTACCTACTACCATAAATCTATCACACACACCTTCCAACTGTGAAACTACTAAGAGAAATGCTTCTGTCACGTAATAGTCTGAATGCGTGACAGTTGAGGAGACCATGGAGCCAGGTATTACACTGCATCTGTGTCTTCCTACATTTTCCAGTGCAGCCACAGTTGGACTGTACAGTGAATGGGGGCACGTGCGGCAGCTGCAGCACCTCAGGCTCAGCTGAGCCTGGGCTGAGTTTTGCACACAAGACAAAGCAGCACATCATTATGTACCCAAACCCAGGGCACACATTTTTCTGATGGACAACTTTTCTTAAGTGTTAAACGATCATTATTTTTTAGCACTTCCAACTGGTTTTAAAAGGATTACTGGAAATGAGGCAGTTGTGGACTTCAGCATTTTTGTTTCATCTTGCTGTCAAGCCGATAACAGAACAATGAAGACTTTCAGACTTACCGGACAGTTGAAAGCCATGTGCCACGAGCGTACATGAAATCTCTTTTGAGGAGATCAAATGTCAGTTTGAACCATCAGTTCCTCAGAACTGATGTTCTCCTTTGGCAGAGACCCCTCCAGCAGAAGACATGAGTGCACATTCCAGTATGTCTGTTCCAGCAAACAACTCTTCTTGCCGTCTTCTTCCTACTTTCACATCTTGCATCTGCTTGAAATTTAGAGGCTGCTTTAGCAGACCTGCCTTTGGCTCCTAACGAAGGCATTCTGACTTGTCAGCCTCGGCAATGGCTGCTGCGAGAAGCCTTGATAACAACTTGGGCCGTATCCACTCTTAGAAGCCAGCGCCTAATGCTAGGCCATCTGGACACCCACAAAGTGCCAAACACTGTCATTCTTATTTAGTCCAGCTTCCTGCTCAAGTCAAATGGTATTTTGATGAGTGACTGCTAAATGCTCAGGGTTTGACCCTCACGTGTTTGCCTTGCTGTCTACAGGCCCTCCCCAGCAGTGACGATGGCCGGCTCATCAGCTGTTGATTCTGTTTGCAATAGAGCCAGCTGAAAATTTTTCAACAGAGCAATTTCTTATCCAGTATAGTCTATTCAAAAATCAAAATATTTCTCAGCAGTTTGTCAATTTCAATGAAAGTTTACAACAGGAGAATGTCAAAACATGGTGTTTCATCACTGTCGCAGTGGTTCTTTTCAATGGCATTGATGTGCTTCGTTTCATTATGGTATTTTTGCTTCCACTGCTGCACGTTGTTGAATATTGACTCAAACCTGATATAGATCTTATATTTCGCACTGCCTAATGTCTTAATTTTTCCATTTTTGTCTAATAGGAAAGTAGAAGCAAAACCATCATTTAAATAAGGCTTTACTTTCTGAAGAGTTTCTGAATTGACATTTCGTGGGAAACGTCCAAATTTCACCTTTTCATCTTGATTCATAACAAAAAGAACCGGGGAGTGTCAGGCTTCTCCTGGAGCAGAAATTCCACCTTCTGACCAGCTCTGATTACCACTCAGCCCTCACCCAGATGAAACCCTTGGCTCTGTGGGGAGGCCCAAGGTAGGTCTGATTCACAAGCCTAGCAACAGCCAGAGAGCACAACTGGCAAACCAGCCCTTTGCGAAACCCAGTGAATCATCATGGCTTTGATGCAGCTTGCCCTGCTTGCAAGGAAAATGTACCTCAGCAACAGAAATAAGATCTTAAATCAAATCAGATGCAGCTTGAAATATTTATCTACTGTTCTTCTGGGAAGAGGAATTGTAGTGCAATAAATCCTCAGAGTTATTTTACTCCTAAGATGGGAGAGAAAAAACCTTCTGAATGTAGTTTGACCAAAAATAAGGGAGATACAGGAATGTGAAGAAATTCAGGCTGCTGAAGTAATAATTCCATGTGACATTGGACAGGCACCCTCCCACAGGCTTTGGTTGAGGAGCTAGAACTCACATCAGATCCCACCACAAGCGGAGGAAACCCTTCCTGGAGCAAGTCATGTCACGAGCACTTGTGAACTGCGAGCCCACTCAGTGCAGAAAGGCATAACTGGACGAGGTTCCGCTGGTCTCTCCTCTTCCAAAGGAGCACTCCTTTGGACAGAGATACTCCTTTCTTTCTGAAGGTGCCTTCTTGTCTGCTGGAACTCATCCGCCGTTTGCTGGAGTTTACTAGTTCCAGATGAGGTGGCTCCTTCCTGTGTAGCTGGTGATCACCTGACAGTGCAGTGAAGGAGGGAGGCTGGCCACACAGGCTGGTGCAACATGGAGCAAAGGTCACCTGCAGAAAGATAGAGGGACTGTGAGCTGGCAGGATGAGATCTGATCCAAAACGATGTTGGCAAATCAACCACTGCTTCCCCCTTGGCTTTCCTTTGTTGTCCTTGCAGGCTCCGCACTTCTCTGAAGGAGCCATTCCAGAAATCCAGTAGTACCCAAGGGAAAGTTTGCCTTAAAAAAATAAAAACTTCGGCCCTGTTCTAAGGTTTAGGGCTGCTTCCAAGATCACCTGTAAAATAACTTCACCTCTACAAGGCAAACCAAGGGTGGTGGTGTATTCCTAGGGGCTGAAGAGCCTTGTCCACCGTTGGTAAGATCATTTAGAAGATCAGGTAATTCCAGGTTAATCTTGACCAAACTGTTCCAATTCCCTCTGCCTGTGCTCCTACACCCACCCACATTCGCTTGTGCCTAAGCTACAACCTTTGGATCACACTCAAGAAGAGTGTGTCGAGTCTATGACCTGCTCTTTTGTCCACTTCCCTGAGGGCCCTACAGCCTTTTCCACTTGTCATCCAACTGGAGATGAATCCAGTTGTGAAATGACCACACTCCTATCACAAGAGCAGGGGCATGGAGTTGTTCAACCCACAGATGCCCACCCCCAGCCAAAGGGTTATGAACTACAAGGTTAGATCATAAGTAAAACAGGGTGGGAACTTCCTAGCAGAGCTAGGAAGCCTTTTAGGCCGATTTCAGTGCAAATAAACAAATAATAATGTGTTTCAAATGTGACTGATGTGGACCCTCTGAGGTTATCTGAGGCTGGCTACCCTCAGGCGGAGCCCTGAGGACCGGTGGTCTCCCACTGAAGCGTTGCGGTCCGAGTGCACTGACCATGCCCAAGCAGGGAGCAAAGGGACGGAGCCAGGCTGCACTTTCACAGCTGCACGGCGCTGGCCTGGCCGATGAAATCAGGCCCAGACAGGAAGCACTTTTCCTCAACAGTAAGCTGCTATTTTTACCCATCTTGCTTCTCTAACCAAAGAGATGCTTCAAGTTAGTGGGCTCTGCTCTGCTGCAAGGCATGCCAGCACCAACCCGCAGAGGTGTCCCCTTGTCCACCCTGGCTCCCTGCTGTGTCAGCCCCCCTCTGATCATCAGTGTTGCCTCCACAGGTCAGACCGCTCAAGCCAAAAACCCCAGCGGGTATATCTGCCCTGTGTGAGAGGAGCAAGACGGTTGTGCATGATCTCCCGTGGGTCCAGCAGCCCACAGTGAGCACAAAGGCCTGCACGAGGGCGGCAGGAGGTGTGATGGAGCCAGCTCCATCCCATCGGCTCACCAGCCACTGACCCTGCTGCTGCACCACCCTACACACAGCATTAGCCTCAAGGAATTTCAGAGGAGGAGCTGCAGGGCATGGACATGTCCAGTGCTTTACTATCGCAGCTGCTACGTGAATGTCTTGTGTTGCTGTTTATACACAGAGACGATGATGGTTTCCTATAGCTTCCTGCATGCCCCTGCCCCTCGGCCACAGCCCTCGATCCCCACCCCAGGGGCTGCAGCTGGGTCGGGCAGCAGAGGCAAGCTCCATCTCCCACTTCATGCAAGGTGACAGCCCTGTTTATTCCCCATTTCTCCTTCTCCCCACCCCCCCAGCTGTGATGTGGGCTGAGGGAGTGGCAGCACTTCCCAAATCCCAGAGCAATAGATCTGGAGTGAAGTCACGAATAACTGCAGCTTCATGGGAACAAGCTGGAAAAAAGATCTATGAGGGGGGAACAGGCTGTTTATGCCAGAACCGCTTGACATCTAGTAACACTGAAAAGCAAGGGGGGAGAATATTAGCGTCCCTTCCTCAAATGGTTTATTTTCCCCCTGTTTCAGCGCTTGGGTGTGGGAAATCTGAGCTCAGCTGGCAGAAGATGGAGTGAGATGGGCAGGGGTTTGCAGCTCTGGCACAAATGAGTCCCTGGCCCAGAGTCCTGCAGAGGGACGGTCAGAGGAGGCTCCTGTGCGCAGCTGAGGCAGCTCGTGGAGGATCTGTGCCATCCTCCTCCCCGCTATTTGACATTACATGCATTATTTCAGCTCTTTGCAGCCTCACTTGCTGTATCTGCAAATGCCGTGACCAGAACGTCTCATCACACTGCTGTGGCACAGTCACTGTCCTTTTTAAGTGGGAGATGTTTAAGACGAGGAAATGCTCTAGTGTCAAACACTGTTGCCAAACCTTCGGTCTCACCATTGTCTCCCCTGTTCACCAAGGACCCTGCAATGCTGCACAGACAAATCAAGAGGCTGAAGACTAGACTTAATGAAAACATATAAATTAACATATGCCTCCTAGGGGGGTTGTTAGGCTTAGCTCATTAGTGGTTTAAAGCATATCCAATGCTCTAAGTTATTTGTTTGTTTGTATTTTTGCAGCTGTCCTTAGTTCTCTTAGGTCAAGTAGAGGTGTGAGGTCCAAAATAGCATCGGGATGGCTGAGCTTATGTTTCCAGCCCTGAAAAAACAATGAAGTGCTAATAAAAAAAAAAAAAAAAAAGCCTTGTGAGAAAGATTTCACTCCAAAGCCCTTGCAAAGAGCACACACAACAGCATGGAAATGCAAGAGTCTTTGCTCCCCAGGGAGGGGAGCTGCTGCCAGCTACTTTGGGAGGAGAAGTAGAATCTCGGTGGCCTGGGGAGGAAATTTTGGACATGGATACCAGAGTAAGAGAAGTCACTGGATCTTTGCTCCTTATCTGCAGCATTGCAGCTCAGCTGAGCAGCTGACATGGGGTCAGAGGAAGCCATCCATCTGATCCGGCTGGTCCTTACCACTGAGAACCAGCTCTGCATGCACTGGTTCCCCACAGCTCCATGGGAGCATCCCCAGGTCCTGTGTGTGCATGCCTCTCTCGAGCGGAGGCACTTCAGCCCAGGCTCGTTCTTGGCACATAACCCAGTGAGGGGCTGCTTGGGCTCAGAATATGGGGACCATGCTCAGGCTACAGAGGGCAGCTGTTCCCCAGGAAAGCTGCTTTTCCCTCATCACCCTGTCCTTAAAAACAAATAAGTTCTCCAAGCAGATCCCAATCCTGTTTTAAAGTGTCGCTCCTTTTTCCAGCTGAGCACAGCAGTGCAGGTGTGGTAGTGCACGTAAAGGCAGAGGTAAGGATTAGAAACCTCAAAAAATGATGTAGAAGTGCTGTTGCCCCTCTCCAGAGTGCACTGAGTGCTCAAAGCAACTCCTGTGCATCCCTGTGCAGCCTCTGACAGTGAAAAGCTCCGATTTCTTCTCCAGCTGCCGTTGATGGAGTGGACCTGCATGTCTGCATCCTGAGATGGACAAACATCGAACCAGAGGAGAAGTCCCACATTTCTGGAGCTGGGCCCAGTTCTGCAAAGGGCTTGGTCTTGTTTGGATGGGCAACTGCATGTCACTGGTTTGAGATGTGCTGGATGAGGCGCAGCACTGTAGGGAAGCAATGACTCAGAGCGGGCTAGGGCAGCTTCAGAATGGTGTGCTAATTGCAGGGCAGCACAGGGCTCTGTGTAGCACTTTCACCATCAGATGATATAAAATCAGACTAAGTGTTAAGGCAAAGCCTGCAAACCAACAGAAAGGTTATGTGAGGACCTCTCCCTTGCTTTGGTTAGCTCCATCAGGGATGTGCCATTATTTTTTAGCAACAAAACTCCACTAAAAATAAATGACCCCTCAGCTTGTGATGGACTCTCCATTCCTGGGTATAAACATTGCTGGGAGGTGATGGAAGAACGAACCGTCAAGCAACACTCCGATGGAAACTTTATCCCTGAAAATTACCCTGAGCACAGCAGGAGTACTGCTCAGTATCCTGCCTCTGAGAAGAGGTCAGAGAGAGTCTTCCCACAAGATCCTGCTTTCTACAGCAGTCATTAAATGCAACCATCTTTGCCATAAAGAGAATAAACCCCACATCTTTAGAGCCTCAGAGGTAAAAGCCAGACTTTCCAGAGAGGGTTTATTGCAGGATCTAGTGATGAGGTGACTTTTTGAAAAGCAGTGATGCACTTGGACTGTCCTTTCAATTTAGCAACAGCCTGTTAACAAGCAATCCCCTTCCTTCCCCAGGCATTCCTGTCGCTGATTCCGCCTAACAGGTTTAATCTTGAAAGTCACTAATGGTGGACTCAGCCCAGGCAAAGCCACCAGGACTTTTATTTTCTTCAATGGAGCCAGAACCCCACCAGTCAGATCCAGGATGGGTCAAGAAGAGGTTCACTTCCAAGCACAAGAAATGCCATGTGGCTGCAGGAGGAGTTAAATGAAACCTCTGCACACCCAGCAAAGGGGCTCTGCCTCTGGCTGCCACATCCCGCTCCAGCACGCAGGACAGAAGTTGGAGGCAGGCTTATCTCACGCCGGTCAAGCTCAAGCCCATTGCAGGAGAGTTGTGTTGTTTTGTTCCTTCTGCGAGAGAATGAGCTCAGATGAAACTGAAGCAGGTGCTAATTAAAACCAGCACTATTCTTCAAACTGGGCTTTTAATTACTGTAAATATATGTCAAGGAAAGTTGCAAAGGGGAAGAAAAATAGTAATTTCTTGTGCTACCTGCCATTTTCACTTGATTACCATCACACTTTTCTGTAGAGCAAAACATCAGTCCTTCATAACAAACTCCTCTCTTGGGGGCTAGTGTGAATTGAGAGCTGTGAGGCCCTGCCATGGGTTCCAAAACTAGCAGCATAATGTCTGTAACAGACATGCTACCTAATTAAATTGTTAGGGAACAGGCTTTTATATCTTTAACACCTAATTTACTATTGTTTCTTTGAAAGTGTTTGGCTTCCCTGTGGTTTTTTGGGCCTCCCTTCTCAGTTTTACGATGGCTTTTAAGTTTTTTGTGTGTGCTTCAACTAAATAACCATTTTGGAGTTTTTTTTAGGGTCCTGGCTTGAGTCGGACCAAGGGAAACAGGGGCTTGTTTTACTGTTGTTCATGCTGGGTGAGTTACCACTACCGTGCTAATTATGTAATTACCCCATTTTAATAGCTATTGTATACTGCTTTATTGCTAACAAATCTTATTTCCTCTTTCTTTGCTTACTGATCGAACAGTAGAAGTATAAGGACACACACAAACATTATACTGCTCTATAAACTGCAATACAAGCCTTGCAAGAGTTAGCAGGGCTCTAACCATAAACAAGCGTCTCCAAGGCAGCACTTTATCCAGCTCTACACGACAGTAATGATAATATAATTTTTGCTTACTGGGAAAACACAAAATTGTATTCATTTCTCAAATACCAAGTGCTATGCTCCAATGGCCGTTAGTCTCTTAATGTGAGTTTATATGGTACTCACTGCGAGCAGCACGGATCATGCCAAAGATGTTTAGACCGTGCTGTAGCAGAAATGAGTAATGAATACATTAATAGATGACTTCCTCCCCAATATTTGAAGGAAAATTAATTATTTGCCCTGGAGAGGTGGGGGAACATATGTTCCAAAATATTCTTGAATGTTGCATAGTCATTTGGAGTCCATGGCTGACAGGACATGGTAGGATACTGTCCAATGCACTGATGATATCAAACTGCATTGGGGCAGGATGGAAAGGGGAAATGTTACCAGATTCCTGGGAGGCATCAGAGTGCCACTGAAACCAGAAGACGTCAATAATTATGTTTGAGGTAGGAAAAGATTGAAAGCATTAACCAAGGGCATGGAGATGAGAGGAGAACAGCATCCAGCATTTGTTGACCATAACACCATCTGTGCTTAGCTGGTCAAACCAAACCAGCCTGCAGGCTCAGACAACTGGGACGAGCTGGAAATAGCTGCTGAAATTATACCAGAGGCCAGCACAGCCTGGGGAAGAGTTGAATAAGCTCAAAGAAGTTGCAGGTATTTAAGGGAATGTGCTGCAGTGGTGGAAGGGGGCACAGAGAGCTCCCAGGGGCTTTCCCTCGGGGAGGGGAGGCTTTCATGGCAGAATCCAGCTCAGGCAGCAATCCCACATCCTGAGCCCTTTTCCTGGAGTAAAAGCAGGGAACACATCTGGGGTGAGCTAAAAGGTCTGGAGGGCTGAAATCTCAGACAAAGGATGCTTCCATGTTAGAGACAATACCAAGATGAAGTACAAAACATGAGGTGTCCAGCAGGCACAGCAACGAGGGAGAACCTCTCCGGGGTGCAGCACACAGTACTAGGGGAGGGGAAGTGACTGGCAGGGATGGGGTGGCTTCACTGGCCATCAGAGGCCCTGGCACAACGGCCTGAATAGTGGAACTGACAGAATTGTCCAGGGAGGAAATTCACTTATATCTTCATTTTTTAATTATAAGCTCTGCTATTATATTCTGTATTTATAAATACATATATGTGCTGATGTATAATCTCTTAAGTTTAAAATAAATCTATCCCATATGAAATTCCATCACTATAGCAAAACCTCCTTACTTGTTTTTCCCCACAGCAGCTCCAGCTCTCATCCCCCAGTTTATCTGAAGGGGATCCAGTCTCCAGACAGGTAAAACACACATTGAATTCAGGTGGACTTTCACCCACATGATGCTGGTGCCAAGCACTGTAAACCCCCACACCTGCTCATTTCCACTGACCCCGACGGGCCCCAGCACCCTCCTCCAGTCCACCCTCCACACCAGGAGGATCTCTGCAAACAGCAGCAAGCTCTGCTGCTTCACATTCCTCCTTAAATCCATCCTTTGCCAGCATATCTACCGAAAAATTGACAGCAAAAAAAACTGAATTAGGCTGCTGGTGTGCTAAGACCACTGTCTATCATACTGAGCAATATTGGCTCATCGTCTCCCCGCTCTCGCTCTCTGTCTGCACCCATCTGCTGCCTTTCCTCTCCAGCTCGGGTTCGGAGCGCTGGTGCTGCACGTCGCCTAGGTCAAGGACAAAAGCTTCAGGATGCTGTAGTGGTAGCAATAAAGGCAGGCACACACACACACATGTTTATGTGTATGTATATGTGTATGTGTGTGTATGTATATGTGTATGTGTTTGTGTATGTATTTGTGTATGTATACGTACACATATGTGTGTGTGTGTGTGTATGTATATATCTCTGTTTCTATGTCCATATGTATTCAGTGGGGTCCAGCCTTTGGCAGTCAGTGCCTTGTTTCTCCTGGCTAAGTGGGAAAAAAAGAGGAAAATCCTATCAGAAAACAGGACTTCACAGAAATCGAAACGTCTGCAGAGCAAGCTCTATTTGAGCTGCTTCTTCCAGCAGGAAACCCAGAGTGTTTCGTTTCATGCTGGACCAAGAGGCACTTCCAGCCATCACAGTGGCTCTAGAGACACACTGGGTGACATCAGTATGCCCTGACATAGCATGAGATAACGGAATTGTCTGAGCTCTTTGTGCGGACAGAAGTTTCAGTATTCTGAATTTTCACTGTGCGTGCGTGCCAGCCCCTCCTCCAGCCCGGAGCCTGCAGCCCCGTTCCCGGTGGGCTGGTGGGGGTGGGCAGGGCAGGGGGCAGCTGTGCCCCAGCCCCCACACTGCCCTCCGGCGCGGGACCTCCACTCAGCCCGCGCAGAGCAGCCTGCAAGCCTGAAGTATCATTTCATTATTAAAACAAGCTGCCACCACGGAGAGTCTTGAGCAGGACAACAGGCCTGTCCCTGGGCTCTGGAGAACATCAGCCTTGATTGGGAAAAATGGTTTTAACATGAGTTTCACCCAAGCAAGGGCTGACAACTGGGCCTGTGGCACTGGACGCGGTTCCATGTGCTTTGGCAGAGCCTCTGGTACCATGCTGGCTTTTCACCCAGAGTGGCTCTTTACTCACTTGATAGCGGTGTGGGTTAGGGACTGTCCTGGCTTGCCCCTCTGGCCAGCACCGGAGCATGTCAGGAACAGTCCACTGTCATTTAATGCATGTATGAGCCAAAAAACGGTGACAACCTATTAACACGTGGTCATTAACAATCAGATCTCTTTCATGCTGGTATAAATTCAGGAGTACATTAATTTTTAAAAGTGTCAGGCTAGCAGAGCAGAATGCAGAAGCTGATCCCCTCCATCTCCATTTCTGATACCCAGCTCGTGTCTCAGCTGCTCTCAGTGCTTCTAGGACACACGGGTGAGTTTTCAGGAGAAGGTCTGGAGTCTTTTAGTCATGGACTGCCTCTTTCATCCAGCTCAAACCAGGTCAGGAGCTACTGGAAGCCACCTTTGGAGACCCAAAGGCAAGAGCTGGTGCACAGAGCCCAAGATCACAATGTTTCAAGCCTTTGGCCTGAAGCATCACCTCTCTCTGCTCAGGGTGTTTCTCTGCTTAGCACTTTGCTGCTCAGGAATCTCATACAACAGCCTCACCATCAGGTCTGCAGGACATCATTGGCATCATCATGCCAACAGCTATGCCATGAAGGGGCAAAGCCCCAGCCAATGTTGCACAACCCACGCCGCAATTATTTACCCACAAACACCTGCTCTGAACTGATGACCACATATCAATGCTTACCACTATTTAGCAGCTACTGGCCCATGCCCTGGGTGCTCCATCCAGGCATGACTCTGTGGACTAGTTCAGAACAGTTTTCCACCAACTACTGCTGTGACAATGTAGACTGAGATCTGCCTGTGACCTCTGCATCTCAGACCCCTCTTTCATTTCCCAGTTGGGCTTCTAGGATGCCCCTCAGAAGGGTCAAACCCCTATCAATTTGCCACAACCTGTATTCCCAAGAGCTGTACGGGTGTTAGGTCTCTAAGTTGAGTTACCACCTGCAAAGCATCATTCCCCCTTCCCCCATTCTACAAATCATTTCCACCACCTCCTGCCTTCCACCCACACATACCGCCCTGAAAGAGTTAAGAAGAATTTACAGTATTTTTAACTTACATTACTCACTTGTATTGAATTATTCTTGGATCAGATATTAAATGGAGATTTTCCATATAATATCTGTCACAGATGGAAAAAAAAACATCATCTATGGATGAGTGTAATCCATTCATTGGTTTACGGATACAGCCCTCTCCAGGGATTGTCAGAAATAAACACGATGTCCCTGTTTGCTGGATTTTTGCATTTGGATTGCTGAGCTAGCTGAAAAAATGTGTGAAATCGCATGTAAGCCGACAGCTCCCTATTGACTAGGCATACGAACAAGCTCCCATGTGTTATTTATTCCAGCAAGCCCACGGACTGTGTCGTGCACATGAAATGCTAGCCCGCTCTGAAATTCGAGGGGATAATAATCAATAATGCTTTGTTCGTAACACAGCTTTCATCTGCAAAGCCCAGAGCGGTGTTGGAGGACACAGGTGCCTGGGGCTTGCAGGGGAGGAAGCTCGCATGGGGGGGTTGCACAGACCCTCACTCAAAAGGCAGAGCTGGAACCAGTCCCTCCAGCCCAGAAAACCTCAGGGACAAGCTGCCTGCTGACAAGGCACCTTTGGCATCTCTCAGACATGCTAAATACATGGATTTTTGTTTGTTTGTTTGTTTTTTAAGGAAACAGTCTCTGCCAGAGCAGCTTTCCAGTTACCTGGTATGATGTATTGCAGCGGTTAAAAACTACTTGTTCTTTTGGGAATTCCCAGGAGGAATTAAGGATGTTGGTGTGCTCAAAGCAAGGGTATGGCGAGACGGGAAAAGCCAAGCCTATTTCCACCCCGGCCCCGTTAACGCCTTGCTTTTATTCCTGAATGCAAGGTTTACAGCAGCATCCTCTTCCCAGGCTGGTGACACCACCTCCCCACAGGTCACCCAGAAATGGCTCAGCCCGCTCTCACTGAAGTGATGCCTCCGCGCTGCATGGCAGGGCTCCAGGACAGCATCGCCCTCACCGAACAGCTACCGGCTGGGGGGATAATTAGTATCTCCCCCATCTGCTAGATTAGCTTGGGGAGGGGAAGCAGGGGAGCGCTGCCAGGGTGCACTTAACTCTTCCGTCTTCAGGCGTTTCTCTGCTGCTCCCCCCTCGCAGGCTCCACAGCAAACCCGGCTGGACCCAGCGAATGCCAGACAGAGGAGGTCTGGGAAAGGTGGCCAAATCCTGCCTCAGGACGGGGCTGCTCCTGCCTGCACTGCTGAAGGGGCGTGGGAATGGGAAGGGTCCTTCCTGCTCCCATGAGACCGCCACCAAATCCCCACCAAGAGAAAATATTGAGCCCACCACCGGCAGCCCCCACCCAGATGAGTAGCTTTGGGTTCCTCTGCTGGAAGGTCCTTCCACACCCCAGCCCCCTCCAGCCAGCCCCAGCCAGGGTAGGAGCTGCTGTGCCCAGGGCAGCATCCTCCGGGCACCGCTTTAAATGGGGTGCTTATGTTTGGGAGACAAGGGAGGATGCTAGCAACTGCAGCCCAAATGCAGACGCAGGATTAATGCTGCTCTCGGCAGCAGACTCCTTTCCTGCATTAAAGTCAACACATCACCCAACACTTACTTCACACCCTCCCTGGGGTGGCCGGAGAGTTCCCTTTATAAGGTTAATACCACCCCCTCCCCCAACCCCCCAAAAGAAACAGGATATTTCCTAGCTAATTTGTATATGTCTAATTTTCATATCAACAAACCCAAAGTCATGATTCGGGGCTTTTTCAGGTTTGCTTTATTTCTTACCGCATTCCTGCTCTTACTGAGTCCATTTCCATTCCTCCGCTCCTTTCCCGGATTCCAGTATCCACAGGTTTCTGGGTTAACAACAAAATAACACAAGCTGGAACCTGTTCAGATTATTATTTTTTATTATTTTATTTTTATTTTCTTGCTTGGAAAACCTTTTCCCCTCTCTTTCACCCTCCCCGCCAGGGAGTTCAAAGGGACATGTTCACAAACACGGGCAGCGCTCTCCACACCCACACTTGCCACCTTGAGGGAGGGAGCGGCACGAAAACTCGCTGGTGAACATTTGTGCAAATATTCATTTGGCATCTGCTAATGTCAAGTCTGGCTGGATTGGGGCTAGGAGCTGTAGAAAAGCATAAATGAGTCGGGCAGACAGCAAAAGCCAAGCTACTTCGTTATGCAAACAGGAGCCTCTCGCAGCAGCTCTTGCCGCGCAGAGAAGGGGCTCACGCTCTGCGTCATTTCTTTCGTGCTTTGTCCTACCCTTGCATTATGATGACTCTCCTCTTGCAAAGACCCTGGTGTGCTACATGCCGTACAAACCTCCAGCCCCAACAAAGCTTACTTTCAATAAACCACAGCCCAAAGTGGAGAGCTTTGCACGCATGTACAAGCAGCAATGGCACTCAAATGGGGGCTGCTCTTGCCCCCATCCTTGTGTCTGCTTGGTTTGTTGCTGTTATTGCCACATAACTCTGCAAAAAGCGTTTCAGGACTGACTTTCTATGAAATACAGCATGCTGCACGAGCCAGCTCCCCAGCTATAGCAGATGATGCATGTGGCCGCTCTCCTTCGCTTGCACAGCAGGTAGCAACGGAGGGCTGGCTGCCAGCATAAGCAAAACATTCAAACAACTGCAAATAACCCCACTATCTCAACCCCTGGCATTAACGGGGCAGCTGCAGCTGGGTCGCATGTCTCGTTAATAAAATGTCCTCAAATAATAACAGGCCTAGATGCAGGGTGCAACCTAAAAGGCTGGAGCCAGGTCCCGCTCACCTGGTGGCAAAACTTCCCTGGGCATCTGTGGGGCCTTGCGTGAGATGGTTCACCTCCCACAGGAGGGTTTTCACTGCAGAAACTTTATCCCTTTCATGTAAATTCAGCAGCACCAGTACAGTGGCTAATGGACCACACGATCTATAATTTACTAGTAAATTAAATACAAGCAGGATTGCTTTCTGGAATGGATGCCTGCAGCACCGAGCGCACAGGTGCAGGGGGTCCTGGGAAGGGGGTCACAGCACACCCTGCTTCTGGGGCTTCAGACAGGGACTGTTCAGCAACAGCCCCACAGCAACAGCTGGACTGGCTGGGGCAACACAGCCCTGACTCATTCAAAGCTGAACTC
Source organism: Falco punctatus (assembly GCF_963210335.1). NCBI lineage: Eukaryota > Metazoa > Chordata > Aves > Falconiformes > Falconidae > Falco > Falco punctatus. Next base: position 46,802,521 of record NC_137588.1, read on the forward strand.
ATGGTGCAGCACTCCAGTGCGTGCTGCCCTGCCACCGGAGATGCAATGCCGGGGGCAGGAAGAGAGGTCCTGGCACTGCGCTTCTAACCATGGGAAAATTCAGCATTTCCATCAAAACTTACAAACTGAATAATCTGTGTTAGAGCTGGCTGGAAATGTCCACATTTACAGATAAGTAAAAACTTTGCCTTAAAGGGAACCTGTATTTTTGTCAAAAGTAGAAAACCTGGGACCTGAAACGCATTCTTTTCACATTTCAATATTTCTAGACTTTGCATCTAGGCTCAAAAAATGCAAAGAACTTTCCAAGAAAAAAAAATCTGGTTAAAAAAAATACAAAACTTAATCCTTTAGCTGTACTTTTCAAGGCAAAAAGGACAAAATTCCCAGTCATATTTCACCAGACCCCTGGCTAATTCCTGATTTAATCGTCAGTTTAATCATCCCAGTCCAATCCCAGATTCAACTCTGACCTTGGTGAAGGTGCCCATGGAGGCGAGTGCCAGCACCAGGCACCAAGCCAGGGTGTCACTGCGTGCCCTGGGCTGGTGGTTGCTGGATACACGGCAGTGCAGGGGGCTGCTCTGGGGCACAGCCTGACATCTCCGATGTCCTTGTCCCGGGCCACACCATGGCCACCAGCAGAAAAGGGATGCAGACAGCAGCGATTCTCCCAGCAACCGCCGACAGCTCTGGCTCCCTCCCCATCCCTCCTGTGCTGTGCGTGGCAGAGCTCAGAGGCAACACAGGCTCGCTGCAGGGGTACAAAGAGTTAGTAAAGAGAAACCACCTCTCACTTCGCAGTTTTGCAGAGGGAGGTGCTGAGGAGTTGATGCCACTAATAATATTCCAATAGCTGGGTTGGAGAAGGCCAGCAGTGTGGCACTGCGTGGGAGGCTCAAGCCAGCTCCTGCACCATGTCCCTGATCCCCGTCACATCCTCAGCACAAGGGTCTGCAGTGTCAGACGTGTGTCAGGGGGCTCCTGCCCCACAGGAGCAGGACACAGCCCAGACGGAGAAGCCCTGGTAGAAACCCCGAGCTCCTCCAGGGCTGTACAGTGTGGGTGCCAAGTCGAGAGCAGAGGCTGGTGGTGGCTTAATGATGTAAACAGCTAACGAGCCTGTGGAGCAGGACAGACAGATAAGCTGCATCTCCTGTTCCTGCATCGATCCCCGGGCTCTCTATTGGCATCCCTTCCCACCCTGAGAGTTTCCACCCAAAGCAGCAGGGTCTTGGAGTCCTGGTTTTGACTGGAAACATCAAGGAGATGAAGCTGAATTCCTTCTCATCAGCCGAAAGAGTTCTTTATTATTTATGACTGGGAACGATTCCCACCAGAAACGTGTAGCTGGTTATAGTTTAAAAGTTTCTTCTAATTCAGGAAATTTCCGGGAAGGTCTAATAGTAAACACAATAATGTGCCCACAAGTTACAAATCAGCGGTCCTGTTTGTTTAATTCATTTGCCCAGAAAAATAATTAATGCAAAACTAATGGTGGTTTTTATTTGTTCCCTAAAACAATGTTATCAGTACATGCCCTCAGTGCATTTTTAGTGCAATTATAAAGGTTTTTCCAGCTGGAAAGTGAGTCAGCTTAACTTTTTTCTTTTAAACTAATGACCATTTAATGTCAGATAAAAGGTTTAGAGGAAAGGATTAAGTACTGCTTTCAACAGAGATGGTGGGAGATAATTGACTCAATTTACCTCTGACACCGGTGCAGGGCACCCACGCGCCCCTGTGTGTGTTGAAATACAGGAGAGCGAGAGACCTCACCAGAGATCAGTGCTCTCCCCGTGCAGGTGGGCGCTCATGTTTTGCCCTCCATCACCCCAGCACATCCAACTTGACATGTCTAGCAGGTGTCTCTGTGCCCTCCGAGAACATGCAGTTATTCCTGGCCTGGAACTAGTAAAACCCTTCAAACAGCAGAGGAGAAGCTACAGGACAAATGTGAAGCCAATAATAAAATCCCCAAAAGTAGATGATGAAACAAAATCCTCCAGTTTGGGTATTTGCCAGCAGGCACAGCCCTCCCGTGATTCTCCAACCTCTGGCTGCAGCTGCAATTTTACTTGCACCCACTGCTGCTTCTCTGGAAACTTCCAGACCAAATAACTTTGCTAATCTTTCATCTCTGCATGCTCCTGTGATCCGTTTTTCTTTCCCCTATCACTGCCATTTTCAAGGACTCGAGGTAGTTCCACCCCAAGCGATGTCTTTTGCCATTTGCCTGCACGGGTGAGCCCTTTGCACAGGATACTCCAGGTGCTGACGCTGCCCTCCCTCTGCTCGCTGCCAGTCTTTTCCCGGAGCTTTTTCTCTGTGTCCCAGGGGGCAGGGTGGCCCTTTTTCCTCTGATGGTGAAGCTGCCAGGAAAGGTTTTCATTGCTGTTCTGATGTACAAACCACTTGGCTTGGGAGGAAAGGTGTTTAATGAAGCACATACCATAAAGGTATGCACCCCATCACAAAGTCCAGCTCCCAGCTCCCTCGCAATGCGGCGCTACACAGAAGCCACCTATAAATCTAAATGCCATGAATGTGTCATGAATTCCACCTAAGGGCAGGGCTTTGGTTTATTCCCCAAGTCAGTCACTTTCCAAAGGCAGTCCCTGCCTCCCGAGGCGGCTGTGAGCTGGGATCTGTCTTGTGCCATGCCTATGGAGACACTGCCCTGGGGAGGGAGAAGGGCTTCTCCAGGGCTCGTGGCTGAGCTGGTGACGGTCAGCCCCACCACCACCAGAGACGCTGCCTGCTTGGAAAAGCCACCTGGGAAAGGTGAGGGTCTGTTTTCGTTGTCTTCTTCCAGGAGCATGACATGATCCCAGTTCACACCTTGAAGAGGTACGAAGCAAACATCCAGCCCTGAATCACTTGGCTGCTGCAGCAGATCGTAGATTAGAGCACCTCGGGCCGGGTTCAGACCACCTACCGCGACGTCTGACGGCAGCACCCACAGCTGGGCTGGCCAGGCCAAACCTGTTCCCTGTGCAGGCACTGGGGAGGACACCCAGTTACTCTGCAGCACCCTGGAGCTTTAGGAGCCAGACTCACCTCCGCCCCAGCAGCTATTTTTGATGCTTCCCAGAAAATCATGCCATGGAGCCATCCAGGTTCCCGTAGCAAAGGGCCCGCCGCATGCACAGATCTCCTTCTGCAATCACAGGAGAAATCTGGCTGCAACATGCTGAGTGGATGGGACTTGAACACCCAAATCCTCCGGGCGACGAAAGATCTCAGCCCAAATGTATGCAAGGAGCTTGTACAATCAGGCTGTGAAACACTGAGCTCAAAACTTGCCATGTTCAAGATCAAACGAGTAATCACAACTTCTCCACCCCCGGAACAGGACCACTTGCATTTAGCTTCCTGGCACGGCTGGTGTGAATGGCAGCAAGGGCTGGAGGACAGCTGGATGACCCTGGGAAGGCAGGGGCTGGTAGCTGTCCTCTCCCACCCCCACCAGCTGGTGAGGCGGCCATGCAACACTGCCACAGGCCAGCGCCAAGCACAAGAGAAAATGCAACCCAGGTTTGCAAGCGGGGTTGCTGCCACCTGGGCACGGGTATTCTTGGGAAGAAGTGCCTGTGGAACTTCTTGTGGGAGTGGAAAGGAAACTGAGAGAGAACAGACCCTACAAGGGTCCTACGAGGCCATCATGGAGCATCTTTGATGCTCCTTCAGCCAGTGTAGGGGGTAAGAAAATACAGGCCCACGTGACAGGACAAGGAAAGGACTCAAAGCACACCTGGAGGTGTCTTCTGCTTTCTTCAGAGCTGTTTAAAAGGGACAAACTGAGGCTGAACCACTGTGGCTCTCGCTGGGTGGGATGGGAGAAGCACCCATCTGTGAGGGGGCATGCTGCCCGACACCCTGCCCTTCCGAGGCTGGGCTGCAGGCCCCCATAGTCTGAACCCAAAGGTTAATCGCCATGCCATATGTTAATTTTCCCCAAGTCAAGAACCACTCTCTTTCACCAGTTTTGAAGTTTGCTGCCTTTCATTGAATTTCCCCGCCTGTATTAGGAGAGCAGGTGAGCGGGAGATCCCAATTTACTTTCTCTGCAGTCTAGACTATTCATTACTTTCCTGTCTCTAAATGAAGCAGGCGCAGTCCTTTCAATAGCTCCATAAAGCATTCCCTCGCCAGGCCTCTAATCATTTTCATTGTCAGCCTCTGAACACTTATTATTTCCACTATATCCCCTTTTGAGATCAGATATCCCAGAGAGGAGCCTGGCATGTTAGCGAGGGTCTCCTCCGGATCTCTGCTGCAAGCAGCCAGGCTTTCGGGAATATTTTACATCCCTCTCTTTAACCATCTGCATATTTTGTGTTACTTTCCCAATAGCAAAAAAAGAAAAAAGACCCCAGAGTCACTGCAGATAGCTCAATAAAAGCATAAATGATTACAATTAATTTGGAGCCCGACGATGTGCATGCGTAGCTTGAATTATTCCTCGCCGTGTCTTGCCTTGCAGTTGTCAGGGGTGAATTTTTTCTGCCATTGTGCTGCCCATTCACCTAGCTTTGTGTGGTCTGACAATATCTCAACCCAAGGTGGTATATGGTTGCAGGCACTGCCGCTCTCGTTATTTACAATGGCTAATTAAGATCCTGCTACAACCTTCATCCCACCCTTAATTCTTATGAAGCAGCCAACAAAAGGTTTTGATTTCCTTTTTGGCTGGAAGACCTTTTGGCTTCTGCAAAAAGGGGATTAAGAATGAAAGCACATAAAGGTATGTGCACAATCACAAAGTCATAACAGCTCTCCGAGTGCAGTCTCCCAGGAATGAAACGCAGCATTAGCAAGAAGGGCTAATTGGGACCGGTTTAAAGAGTGCACATTGTGTAGCCGAGTCCGGTAACACTTTTGATCAGGCAGACAACACAGCCACAAATTGCTTTCTTCCCTCTCCAAAATATCTGACCCTGCAGGAAATGGTGTTTTACCTTTCCCGAGCAACCCAGACGGGTGGGCGGGCGGCCGGTGCACGAACGGGCTGAGCACTGTGCCTGAACAAGCCCAGCTCTCCGAGGGCTCCAGGCAGATGCAGGGTCCCTGTCCCCGAGGCTTGGCCTCGGGGTCCGCAGAGACTGGTGCTGGGTCCGATAGCGATTGCCCATGCCCATGGCAATGGCAGGATCAGGTGGAGCCGTACGCATGCAGCTCACCCAGAGCTTCTCTCCAGGGAGTGCTGCGGGCACAGCCGTGGGCTGTGGGTTTCAGAGCAGTTTCTCTCCATCACCTCTCTGCCCTCAGCCGGAGGTGGGTGCCGCACCCTGATCCCAGGCTGCCTCCAGAGAGCCTCCCAACTGCAAACCTTGCTCCAGACGAAGCAGCTCTCTCCGCTGCCCGATCCTCCCGCAGGTGGCACCCCTCAAAGGCTCTGCCTGGGGTGCTGCCATCCCCAGAGCCTGTCCCCAGCCCAAAGGCCTCCTCTTTTAGTCCCTGCGTCACCAAGCCAGCTCTGCAAGCCAAGCTTGGGAATCTGGTTCATTAGCTTTTGGCAATGCCATCCCCCAAAATGTCATGGCATGCAGAAATCTATGAAAACCAGAGACCCGAGACATGTGTTTTTGTTTGTTTGCATGTGCCAACATTTCCAATGGCTCAGAAATGTGTGCCTGTGAAGGCTGCGTGTGTGTTATTCATTTAGGATCATTTTCAGCCCTTATAATAGGAGGCTCATTTTATCCTTTTGAAAGCTCTCGAGCAGAGATGATCACAGTCCCAAAGCCTGCCATGGCTGTAAACAACATTTAAGCTCCACATAGCTGTCTCTCCTTGAAAAATAGTCCCACAAAGGAGTGGAAGGGTTTTCACTACATGCTCGTGTCAGATACATAGATAGATAGGCAGCTCATTCCTCTAGGCTCCTTTGTAAACCCCAGCCAAGATTTTCACATTCTGATTCATGCAAATATGACCATATGATCAAAGTAGCATGTGCTACCTCCCAGGAACTAGTGCACTAATGGCTGCACGCCGCAGGCCATGGCCTATCTCACACCATCGCTTTCCCTCCTCACTCCTGATGCTGCTTCCTCCTGTCCCTGCATACAACATCCCTCAAGCAGACAGCTGGCTCTGAGTTGGCCAGGAGAGGGTCTACTTCCAGCCGGTTCTCTGCACAGCCTCACAAAACACTCGGAGAGCCTTCCCTTGCATCCTTTCTGCTCCGCCTATGCCAGAATTTCTGATGGCGCATCTCTCCCTGCTACTGCTAGAGAGATGGTGTACCCCAAAATGGGGATGCGTTGTCCCCAGAAACCCTAGCTGGGAAGTTTTGGGGTGAAATCTCCCAATTGCACATTTCTCCCATGATTTGCATAGCTCCTTTCATTTACTCAGGGTGGAAGCAGGCTCAGAATTGCCTCTTTTAGGGAAAAAAAAGACCGTTCCAACCCTGGGACTGCACAAGATGGTGAAAACAGAACCCAGGGGAGGAGTGGGTCCTCAGCGCCGGCTGGGAGATGGGACCTGCAGCATCACCCGTGGTGCTTCCCGCAGCTGGGCCACGCTGCCCTTCATCCATGACATCCTTCAAAACACACCTGGAACCTCACGACACTCGTGGTGCTTAACCAAGGAAGAAACTCCCATTAAAGGCTTCAATGTGGTTACATCTTCTGTTATTCCTGGCTGCTGTAGTTGCTTTTTTCAAAACAAAGGCAGTGTTTTCTATCCTTTAGGCCCGAGCAGACCAATTCATCTCTCTTCAGATGGGTTTCATGTGGCTTGGGAAACTCAACCAGTCGTTTCCCAAGACCAGCATAACTCAAAGTCATGCTTCCTGTGGCTCAGCCATGGATTCCCCAGCCTAGCAGCACCAGGGATGTGCAGTTACCCTTTTGTCTGCTCTGAAACTGGAAATCAGCTCTTACCTGGGCAGGCGGCAGCACCCTCAGGCTGCCCTGGCCGGACTATAACTTTCTGAGCAGAAACAAGTACCACCCAAAACAAAGATGGTCAGGTACTGCAGCAGTCACCACCAGCCCAGATCTCGTGGCTTGGTTTGTCTCTGTGAGTAACCACTAAATCTGTGGGTCTTGACTGCCGAGGAAACCCTGGTATGTGCCAGACCTTGCCGCAGGACAGGGACTCTGCAGGTGGCACCGAAGGGGATGCTCATGGTGTACATCCTTGGGCTGGCACCTTAACACAGGTGTTGCGAGCTTAAAATGCCATGGGAGGAAAGAAATGGTGGTAAGAGCTTTTTTCCCCAGGATTCAGTCTCTGGAGAAAAGGGGGTGGCAGCAGGAATGGGTAAGGTAGGGTCAACACGCAGAGGGTTTGGGTTCCAAACCCCTCGGCAGGCTCCAGGGAAGGGTGGTGGGAGCTCCCACCCAGGGCCTCGGCCAGTGGAGCGAGATGGTGTTTGCTAAAGAAACAGCAAAGTGCCACAGAACTGGAATTTTAGAGGGGGGCTCAAATCTGTTCAGAGACTTTGAAAACAGTGTCAGCTGAGAAACAGACAGGGGATTTTGTTACACATCAAATATTGCTTTTTGCTTTCAAAGTGAAGCTTCTGATTTATCTCTTTCTTTCTTTTAAAATCACCTGTATTTAAAGAAATGAAGTAAATTGTTAAATAGGGTGAATTAAATGTTTTTGGGGTAAACCCAAATCTCTCCACCCAGTACTTTGTCTCACTTAAGAAAAGTTTCAGTTTGACCTGATTTTTCCTCCCTAATTTTTCAGCTCACACCGTTGGAAATAACAGAGTCTACGTAGGTTACATCATTCGTGAGGAATCTCCTCTCATCCGTCTCCAAATGAATAACAACAAACATTCAAAAAATAATTGAAGTTTTATATATATCCCTTGGCCATTCAGGTGGTATGGCTGGCACGAGACATAGGCACTTTAAACAGCTGTTGTGAATCTTAAGTATAAACTTCCACCCTTCGGCACCACGCCAGGAAATTCTGCATAGGAGTATACCAGCTTTCCTTTGCAGCAGACAAAAATCATCGTGTTTTATACCTTGAGAGAGGACAGGAGAAAAAAGCTTTTTTTGCTGGGGACCCCCATGGTTTGTCAGACCCTTGCGGCTGTGTTGGATGAGCAGGACCAAGCCAGGCTCTGCAGCAGGAGGGGGGCTTTGCAGGGGTATTCACAGCTACACTGACACACGCACACCTCCTCCTCCTTCATCGGCAGGTACCTGCATTGTAGAGTAGTTCAGTGTCCTGAAAAAGAACCACCACCGCTACACACACACACTTTTTCCCATATTGCAACCTTGTTTTTCAAAGGTAGGTATGATAACAGCACGCTCTTGGAGCCGAAGTCGTGCGTTTTCTGTTACCCAGCCTATCCCACCTACAGCTGACTGTGTGTGCTCAGAGTCAGATCTTCCTTGGTGGACAAACTCTCCTAGACAAAATAAACTGCTAGACCATCTTCTCCAGCTGTAGTCCAAGGTCATGGCTGAAATCTCATTCCACTGCTTTTCTGGAAGTACGGACACACCAAAACACTCCTGAATCCAGGAGAGCTGATGGGCAGCCACAGGACAAAACCCTGCCTGTAGCGCTACACATGTACCTGTCAAGCCTTGCTCTGAGAGCTGGTGTAAGCTGGGCTTTTGCTTACACCAGACCTAACTTCCACCCTGCTGTGTTTCCATGAGCCAAGATAAATAACCTATTGCAAAGACCAAAACCGTTGCAGCCGAGCTCAGGCCTCCTCGTGCTTTTCAGGATGCTCTCCAAGCTCTGCTCCGCTCCCACGTGTGTCTCCCTACAGACACACCAGGTTCACGGGCACTAGAGCATCCAGCTTATTTAGGCTGTGGCCTTAAGTCCCCAAGTAATGAACATGAAAACTGAGTCTTCTCATCACTGAAGCACTAGGGCAGCACCCCTTCCCCAGGCTTCATTATTTTTGTCCCAATTGCTTCTTTCTCACCTTGTCCCACCTTGTGACATTTCTTGGAGGAGTGTATCAGCTACACTCCCAGAAGCAAATATTAATTGTGTAGACAGCATGTGTGCTGGTGTGTAAAAGATGCAGTTGAAGGGATCCGTTCCCCTGTATAGGTGGGTGCAGCCTTTGGACATGTGCAATATCCCCCTGCTTGCAGAAGGGCACAGCTAAAACTGTGAGTGTGCTCCTGGAAGAGGCTTCCCTACTGCTTCATAGCTGCAAAACGCTCCTCTCTAACTATGTTTATACGTGTGAACCTGTGCTATGGGGATGAGCCTGAGCTAAAGACAACTGCAAGGACAGCCCAAGAAAACAAGCACCAAGTTTCAAGTGCTCGTGCTCCCAAAGTATGTGCTGCCAAAAGCCCACTGTTGGCAAGTGGGGCAGATGAGGCTCAAATAGGGCAGCCCAGGTGTAGCAACCACCCGGCTTTGGTGCACAGAGCCTGCAAGGGCACTTGCGTTTGCATCAACAAGGCAGAGGCAGAACAAAACTGCTTGGCTGTCAAGCAGGAAAGACTGCACCAGCTTAAGGGCTCCAGCTGCAGGGATGTCAACTTGGTCAACCATTCCCATCCGCTGCCAGCTCTGTGGTCCAAGAAAGGTTGCCAGAGGGCTGGAAGACACCTTTCACAGGGGCCAGGACACTCTTTGCTTTCTCGGCCAGTGGCAACCCCCAGGCAGGGTGCACCAATGTCATGGTGAAGAGTTTGCCTTGCTTGGACCAGCCACAGAGCCCAGCTAAGCTTTGACCACCAACCCTTCACCATAGCAGGAAGGGAGACCCACCAGCCAGAGGGTTACACCAAACAGCAGTCTGGTTTGTGCAACACACTTCAAGTCTTGTCAAAAAGCCTCCCTGGACCAACAAAGTTTCCATCCTGGAATGGACTCACATTTCAGCGTGCCCCAGCTCCTGCACCCAGCTTCATGACAAAGCCAACCCCAGCATCATCAGCACGTGCCGCTATCTGATCTCAGCTATGAAAACATTGCTACAAATCTAGCACTATTTCTGAAACGGTAGCTACAATATGCTTTCATTAAATCCAATTAAGTAGCGCATTTTGTTTAAAGTGTGCCCACCCAGAGCTACACACACAGAGTAATGCCATCAGTTGCTTCAAGCAATCACCTAGCGTTACACCCCTTGCTCTTGAGGTTATTTCCACAATAGTAATTAAATCCTCATTAACAATTTTCAATTATAAAGTAAACCAAATGTAATAGCCTACACGGGGAATCTCAGCTCATATTCAGGGAGCCCGAAGACTTTCTGAAAGGAAGAAATGTTAAACACCGCAGCCAAGCTTCTGGGGAGCCTGGAGGTCAGCGGAGGGACGCATCCCACCGGGCTGTTGACAACGACTTGCAACATCTGGCCTAACCACCAAGCACACTCTGGGCACAGAAACACCACATGCCCGCTGGCAAGCACGAGGCGGTGGCCACCATGGGGCACGTGATGCATAGCCCCTATGCCTGTTTGTTTCTTGAACATCTCCTCCCCAGAGCACCCTTTTGCCCCCCACATAAAGGTGCTCCGAAGGGAACTGTGTGAACTCTTTGTGCCTTTCCCCCTGCTTTTGTTGTTATTAATAAAGCCTGAAGAGCAGAGGTTCAAACACAGGTACTCAACACTGTGTCCTCAGCCCACACACCCCTCCGACGGCACCTAACTGGGTGAGCACCGTAGTGCCTTGCCACCCTGACTTTTCACAGCCTGAGGAACCCACCTCACTGCTGCCCAGGAAATACTCTTGTAAACCAATGGCACAAGTGCCAGATTGCACGGCCCCAGCTCCCACTGGTCTCCAAACACAGCGGGCACTGCAGGACGGCGGGCAGATCCCCCCCGGTTGCTCTCGGCCTCACAGGAGATCCCTTCTGCCCAGCCTTCTCCAGCATTTGCCGCCCCCATCCCTTCGAATTTCCTCATGGCAAACAAACCCTGCCGTTCTGACAGTGAAACCATCAGTGCCATGGGCCATGGCGATGTTTCAAGGAGGAAAAAGGCACCCATAAATCCTTTCTTGCTCTGGAAATCAACTGGGTTTCTCCTCTCAGAGGCACTAACGCAGCAAATCTCCAGCCGCTCCCAGTCCTCCACCCCCAGTGCTCCTCTGAACTTTCCCCAAATCTCTCCCACATGAATCAATCTGAAGGCAAAGCTGGCAAAGCCTGCCAGCCCCCACCAACCAATTCCACCACCACACCATCAGGGCCCGCTTCCCTGCTGGTCCGCTGATGCACCAGGAGGGCAGCTCCCAGGATACTCACTGCTCCAGTGACCACCTATGCTCAGCTGGGGTGAAGGCATCACCGGTAAGGCTGCCCAGCTTCCCATGGAGCAGCGTGGAGTGACCCTGCATAGCATTGTTCATTTTTCTCTAGGCTTGCGAGGTTTGGAGATTGGTTCAGATAAGCATCCTCAAGCTTGCATGCTTATCTGCGCCATCTCCCAAACAGCTTTGATCTGCAGGAATTGGCTGCAGCTCTCAAAGTTATCTTGAGAAAGCTTGTTCTGGGGAGAGTTGTTCTTCTGATTAACAAGAAAAAGCTTTCTTGGTGGCTTTGAGCATTTTCAGCCCTGGCTGGAACAGGGGTGTAGCAATGTCTGCACACGGAGAGGAGGAAAAAGCCAAGCGAGCTTCTCCCTAAAGCTCCACTTGGGGCTCAGTTGTCCTTTCCACTACAGTCTGAGGTCTGTTGTTTCATCTGGCTTCTTTTTCCCACTTTCTGTTTGACACCATCTCGCCCCCTCCACGGTGTGGGTCGGTCTGTATATACAGGTTCCCACCTCGCATCTGTGCGGGGCTTTACATCATCCGCATCCTGTGCAAAGCACCTGGGAGTGAGCTGGCTGCCCCAACCGCCACAGCGGGTCACTGACGGCTTGGAGAACTAAAACATACAATACAGAATTCAACAGCTGAAACAAGTAGTCCCTCTCAACAACCTCCAGTGAAGGAAACACAAGCCACACGTAAATACATGTTATCAGGTCAAACGTTAATATTCCAGTTTTGGAAAGCCTTCTGCTTGGCCAAAGCTCTAAGAAGTATTCGTTGGACTGAAAAATATCAAATTTAACTCCTGCTCCTGAAAAATGCCAGCGAGGATTGTCCCACTCTCAGCCCATCATCACCCCACACAAGATTTCTTCCTTGGGGGAACAACAAGGGAGGAAAAGGAAGGAGGTATTAAGGAAAAGGAGGAATTACAAAATTAGCAACAAAGTCTACATTGGGGAAACTACGCCAAACATATCCTGCTGCCCTCACATAAAAGATAAATACGCATTAAAAAATCACTGCTCAGGGAGGGGAAATAAGTGTGAACAGCAAAAATAAGTACATGTGTTTTAAATAATTTTTTTAATTGTTGAGGCAGTAATACTTGGTTCATGGAACTGCAATATACAGAGAGGTGAAATAAATAGCTTATATATATATAATATATATAATATAGCTGGTTTTAAAATATTCCCTTATCATTGGTGTACTAGGTCATCTGGTAGTCACTTGAATGTATTTAGCAGCATTCTCCAGAACTGAGCATAATGCAGGATCACGGAGCCGTGACACCTTATGTCGTCAGAAAGGTTACAGAAGATCGATGCGTCGAGAACTCCACGGAAACTCAATCACTGCAGCACACACCATCTTGTCTTGGGCCGGTGTGCAGCAGACAATAAATAATTACTGCAAAACCGGCACTTTTCGGGGCAGGGTCTCAGTAACTTTGGGAAAGAACTTTGGTTTTCTTTGGTTTTATTTATTTATTTTTAATAATTACCTTTTTTTTTTTTTTTCCTCTGGGGATATGCTTGAAAAGTTGTCCTTTCCAAAAAAGAGAAATAAGCACCTGTGTGTCATCAACAACAAGAAGTCAATTTAAATAGAGCAGTTCATTTTGTTTTTCAAGTCACAATAAATCCCTAACAGCTTTTCCCCAGCGTTTGCCATCTAGTCTTTTATTAATTTTTTTTATTTTTATTTTTTTTTAAACACAATGTACAAAAATAGAGCTTCTTCCTTATTTTTAATGTAAAAATATTCCTCTGGTGCAGTTTTTTTTTCTTTTTTTTTTTTTTTTTTCTTTTCATGGTTTATTACTGTGACACTGTTTTTGTCTATTTTTAACTGGGGTTGGTGGGTCGTATTCTCTTAGTCCTCTTGGTGACTGTTGTGTACTTGAAAGGTTTCTGTATCTCCACTTGCCCCTTTGGGTACCTCTTCATAAAATGTACATCTTGCTGGTTTTCCCGGGTCTTGGGCCCTTTCCGTGGCCTCCCTTTTTTGGTGAATCCAACATACCAGCCTGAATATTTTGCTGACATCAGTGCCGTATAGTTGTTTTCTAGGACTTTTTCAATGAAGACACACTCCTTGCTGGTGCCATCAGGCTGAAAAGGGCGGGGGGAAGAAAAATAAAAATTCATTATTCAAATGCAAGCTCAGTGACCAAAACCCAATTTGGCATAAGTAAAATCATCACATCTGGACCTTGTTTTTGGTTCAAACTTTGTTAATATGAGCTGTAACAAACATCAGCTGAAATAGACATGAATAATAATAAAAAAAAAAGCATGAAAGCATGAGGTCATCATTTCATTTTTTTTAAAACACTCCTATCCAAGGAGAGAAAGATTTTTCAAAGACAACAGTTAAGTTTATCCAGTTCCGTTCCTTCAATTGCAAGCAAAGCAAGACATTTAGCTTTGCTTTTTCCATTAAGAAAGGAAGATGAATTGAATTTGTGCCAGGGAAACATCATACTTAATCAGAAAAAAACAAAACCCCCCAGAATCCCATATGGGCCAAACAACAGTGTTTCTCTTTTCTGCCGCTCACTTTTGTTTTCCAAAATACCTTATGGGCTTGCATCCATAACTACCCAAATCCCACTAAAACCATTACAAGCCTTAGTCTAACCCTTTCCAGGGCTTTGCAAACTCTCCCCCACCACATCCCGGGTGCGACACCTGGCAAATAAAGCACGCATGGAGCTCTGGGCATGAGCAGAGGGATGCAGAAGGCACCGAGCCCCCTGACTCTGCTCCAGCCCCGGGACCCTGGCAAGCCCCAAGGGCAGCAGTTCTTTCGGAACCACATCGCACACCCCGGGCTTGGCTCCGACTTGCATCCTGGAGCAACATCAGCAGGGAAAGCACCGTTCCCACGCCATAGTGGCTCCCCGGATGGGACAGCATCCCACTGGCATCCCAACGCGCCTGTAGCTGGAGGACTATGCTGCAGCAGCGTTCTCAGCCACCGGACCCACCCCAGCTCCACTGCCGGGGGTGGAGGGGGACACAAGTGCCTGATCCTACACCTCTGCACTCCCAGGACAGGATTTCATTTGGAAGAGGGTTTCGTTTCTGGCAGCAGAGGTGACACGGTCCTTCGCCTTATCCAACCTTTCCATCTCAGCCTAAAAGCAGCCACCCAAAGCTCAATGACCCAGCTGAGGAAGCCATGTCCCTAAACTGCTTTCCTCCTCGCAAAAGAAACCAGGATTAGCACAGAACTGGAGGGCAGAAGCTCCTGAGCATGAGCACTGCTCCTCAGCCACCCTGTAGCACAGCACCCGCCCTGCCGGGACTCCCTGCCCGAGGCAGCTGCTGCTTCGAGATTTTGGCAATCAGGGTTCACCTCAGCCTGGAGATCCAAACTAGCCAAGATCCAGAACCGGACTTCGAACATGGCAGCATGTGGATCTCAGGCTGGATTCAGGACTCTAATTTACACAGCACACACCACACCGGAGGGAGTTGCAGCATCACACAACAGCATCTTTAGGTCCTTCAGCACAGAGGAAATTCTTCTCACCTATGATCTTCTGCCAGAAAACGTGTTTTGCCCTTTAACTACTGAGTTACTGGTCCTGCACCTAGAATGCCACGTGTCGTTGTGTGCATCGGCACTTTGGTTTAGATAGATCAAAAGACAGCAGGGAATAGATACAGGTGCACTTCAGCCCTGGATGTTGTCTCAGCTCTGGGTGTTATATGGATTCCTGACAGGGATATGCACAGTATGGACCACCATACAGGACTTAATCTAATGCTCAGCAAAGCCAGAGGAAGGATATCCATCACAGTATTAGTCCAATCCAACTCCCCGCTGAAGTCAAATAATGAGTTTTTCAATACTGCAGGCCCATGCTTGCTGCTACACTTGCCATTAAAGTCTCCCTATCCCATCTAAATGGCAGCAGCCCCCTCAGCCCCCAGCCATTTCACCCACCCTGTCTGGGGGGACAGGAGAGGTGCAGCAGCGCAACCAGCGCAGCACCTGCAGCGACAGTCGGTCCCCCGGGCTGCAGTGGCTCTGCGCAGGGGCTCTGCTGAGCATGGCAGCCCCACACACTTACCGCCCCCTCCCCATGGCCAGGTCAGCCTGCTCCGGCTGAGAAGCCTTCCCAAAACGTCCTGCACAATCACAGCGGGGTCCACTGCAGTTTGTGGGAAGGGCAGGGGACCATGGGGCAGGGGGGAGCTCCCTTGGGCTGAGCTGGCCCAGGCTCCCCCCCACCTCTGATCCCTGAATAACCACATATGAGATACAAACAGAGCTGCGAGGTAGGAACCATCAGGCATGACAACCCAAGCCAGAGTCACACAGGCAACAACAGTGGAAAAACTTTGTCATCGCCAGCCTCCAGGACCAGCCAGCCATCCCTGGCTTGATACCTTTAGCAGAGCTTCAGTTCAATCCGTGCAATGAAATGTGATGTTTACCCCAAAATCATTAATACACCATCCTGCCTGAAGGGTTTCGTTACCACGGGTAGGTCTTATTAAGATGGCATGGTAGAACATGGCAACTTCTGCATCAATCATGTTAATCCAGGATCCATGTTCCCCATATGTGCCCCCTACATGGGGGCACAGCCAGCTCTGCCCCAGGACCAGCAATCTCCATCCCGGGCTAGGCACAAAGGTCCTAATTTTATCATGTACAACTGGAAGCTCACAAATGCTTTAATGAATGGCAGAACCGGGCAAAGCTCAACGGTTCCAGTTCCGGGGGGGGGGGGGGGGGGGGGGGGGGGAGTTGTTCTCCAAGCCTTGGGTTTGATCAAAGCCACATGAGTGGGGATGGAGAAAATCAGTCGACACCACGGGGTTCCACCAGGTTTCAATGGGAAGCCATAAAACCGACCCCAGGTTTCTCAGGGCTCAGCCCACTACAAACCCTTCCCCAGTGAATGGAGAATTTTTAAACAATACCATGGCTGAGTTTCAAATCCACCCAAACCCAGGTGCTGATGAACCGACCGGATCCGTACCGCAGGGGGAGCAGGTAATTGGAAGGGCTGTTTCCCCTACGCTTGTGGAAAGGTCCTGGATTTGAGCCCTGACCTTGTTGCTAGGAGAATTAAGGCTTTTTCATGCAATTTGGGAGGTTTCCGCTTGTACTGCAATGTCAGTTTCTCATGGAAAATGAAGACTGGAATGAAAAGAAAATGTGTGTGTAGGAGGGGGAAGTTATTCTATTAATAACAGAAAAGTATTTACTTATACCTTCAAATTTGCCGACAGAGCCTAAGACGAAGACAGGAGGTGGAGGAATAACAAGGTGCAACTTCAGGCCAACCTCAGGGCTAATTTGAAGTAAACAAGGTGCATGAGATAAAATAACTTCATTCTGGAAAAGGAAGAGCTAAATGATTTGATAACATGAAATTACAGTAACATTTACAAGTGCCTCGAGATAAATCAGGATAAGGACCTCACTTCCCCAAACAGAGCATTCCTGTACATGCTAAGACATGTCAGAGACAGACAAATGTTTCCCACATACTTACAAGATGATTTTACAGCATCTGTTACAATCCCCAATAGAATAAATCACTCACACGTATTACCTACACCATGGAGAGCTGGACCCATGGCAATCTATTAGGCACAAAAGCAATTTATAAGGGGTTTCAGTATTTTTTGAGTGTCACCTTGCTTTCACTAGGTGCCCATCACTTAAGATCTAATCATGTCCCTGTTTAAATGCCAGCAAAACACTCATTGGTTCTGTCACCCATCCCCTCAAGGGCTCCTCCGAAGAGAGGAGGAGGGAAGAGAAAAAGCACACAGCTTTGGCCGAGCATCACTCCCTGCTCCAGCTGCCTGCTCGCCCTTCCCCAGGAGCTCCTGGTGCAAACGCTTGCCGCTGATACAGGGCTGTACCTTCTGCCGCCGACGTCAGCCGGGAGATGGTGCCAAGCCACATTTTGCACATGCTTAGCTGTCAGGATGCACCTTGCAGAGCGCTCGCCCTTCAAAACATGGAGGTTTATATTTTGAACTGATTCTTTAAAATAAAGAAGAGTTCTCAAAAGCCTTGGAGCTGTGCAAAACTGCTTAGCCTGGTGCAACGGCACTGCCATGTGATGGGGGAGGGCCTGTACCCAGCCCCTCATCCCCATCAGCCCTGCAGAGCAGCTCCAGAGCATCCCACACGTGCTCGGAGGACCAGCTGCTCCTGGTTTTGCTCACCACCATCCCACAGGCAGCATCTCCAGCTAAGATCCCTGCTCAGAACAGGGCAAGACCCACTGCAGAGGAACAACCTCGCTCCTGCAAAAGGCACAGGCTTTCTTCAAGTCAGCACCTCCTCGTACCTGCAACCAGCCACCCCCGAATTACCAATTTTGCCCCCGGGGGCTGCTGCCTGGCCGTGTGACAAGGCCATGCCACCATGGAGGTGACAACTTGCTGCTCCGTTCTTTGCAGAGAAATAATTCAGAGCATTTTTTGTTTAAACACACCCCTAGCAGCCGTGGGAAGAGGTGGTAGCTGTTAGCCAGACTTCTGATAAATGCCTTATAAAATACCTGTTCTAAACACCACCTTCCAGAGGAACCCCTCGGGCATCAGCCAGGTCTGCGCAGAGGCGAGGGGCAGCACAGCCGTGCCCGTAAGCCCCAGCAGCACGAAGCACTGGCTCCAGCTGAGCATCTCCTGGAAATAAAGGCTGGGAACCAGCCCCAGGCACAGCGAGCCGCTGCACAGTGACAAGGGGGTGGACCTGAGCGGTCCCAGTCCCTTTCTGGAGCAGGGTTAGGGCAGCAGCCGCCATCCAAGGCTCCCCCCCTCCAGACAGGAGTACCTGGAGCACGGAGCCGCTGACACACCAGGGGCCAGCACCATCCCCCCTGCAGCCAGCAGCAGCGGAGCTGCGCTGGAGCCAGGGGCTCTCCGAGTGCCCTGAGCTTACCAAGGAGCAGCACCGGATTGTTTGTGCAGAGCATTTGGCAACGGGCTCTCCAGTATTAAACGTGAAACATGTTGAACTGACACTAAAGCAGAATTAAGTGCCAAAGCATTTGCTGCTTCTACAATTACACTCCAGAGCGCTTTGGTGCTCCTGCTCTCCTTTTTATGACCCAACTTGGTCTTATTGTAGTTTGGCTTTCCCGTTTTAAGTTCTCCAAATGGAAAGGATCAAAGGGCTCTTTGTTGTCGTAGCAGGAGCGCTCCTCCGAGCGAGGCATTCCTGCCACTAACAGCTTGCTGCTCAGGGGGAATTCGCGGCAGCCTCTGTGCCACCAGCCTGAGCCAAAGCATTAGCAGGTGCAGCAACCGCCTCCGCCTTCCCCCTATTAGCCTGCCACACTAAGCCACCTGAGCAGCTTTTTATGGGAAAGGGAGGCCAGGGCAGGTTTTCTCATTTATGCTTCACAAATCTGGCTCAGTGGGCACCGGCAAATCCAAACTTCACTCGGCTTTTACGGCAACAATAAGCTCACGCAAGCGGCTTGGGTAACACCACGGTGTGGGGAGAGATGCCTCCAAGGCTGAAAGGTTTCTCTGTTTGCAAAGATCAGGGCACAAATTAAGCTCTATGAGCGATGCTGTGTTAAGCTGTTGTTAGCTAAGCTTACGTTAAAACACTTCCCCCCCTCCTCAAACGATGCCGCATTAGAAGCTCTCCGGGTAAGGCGACCGAATGCACTGGTGATGTGCTGCAAATAATAACAAACACCAAACTGTACGAAACACGTCTGTGATGACCCAGGAATGCCAGCTTGGCACAGGGCGCAGCAAGATCCAACCTTTCAAGTGAGAGGGGGATGACTCTCCTGTCTAATTATCACCTTTCTGCAAGTTCAGCCCCCCAGGGTAGAAGTCAAATTGTAGAAATATCAGCCCTCCCTACAAGTGGGAGTGCTTCCCTCTTGCAAGGAAAGCAAGGCCCCTCATCCTAAAAATCCTGGAGCAGGGAAAGCTGCCGCTCAAGCAAAAGGTTCCATAGAGGTGTACACACCCATGTTTCTTCCAAGGAAAAAGCTGGAAAATGGACCCTTTCCGCATCCCTCCCTCCCCCTCCTCAGACAGACAGATAGGCAGAGGGGGTTCCTGAGCACTGGTGCCCCACCGTGCTGGATCTCACGCCACCCCCAGGTGCGAGATACGCCCACTGAGCTCAGCTATTATTTCAAAGGGCTGCTAAAAATTTCCCTCGAATACTAGCACCGTTAGATTCACACACAGCATCATACGGAAGAAATCCTACCCTGTATTTCCTAAATTTTGGAGCAGTGACAGCAGGGAAGCCTTGGGTTTTCAGGAGACTTGTGGCTCAGCAGTCCCAGTAAGCCACTCCTGAAGCATCCCCAGCTGATGACCAAGGGCTGCATCACTGCTAACACTTATAAAGCCCCAGAGCTGTTCATGCAGCAAGTACCTAGTGACATAAGATTTTCAGGAAGCATATCCCTTCCCTGTGGTTTTGCACAACCTCATCTCAAAGTCAGATGGGCAACGCTGAGAGCCTCCTCCAGACTCACTCCACTCAGCGTGGAAAATCCTGAGTGGAAGAAGGTACGGCAGGAGCTGTGTTAATGTCGCAGCTTTTGGTGCTGCCGCCTCTCCCCCTTCGCACGCACACCGTTTGCAGGTAGGTGAGGAAGCGTGATGCCGAGGTGGGTACCACAGCTGCCAGACCCAGCAGTGCTGTGGGAGATACAACCCCCTCGCAGCACAGCAGTTGTGAGCGCCCTGCCTGCCGGTAAGCTGGACCCAGCCATCCTCGTGCACCTCACAGGGCATTATCAGGACAGATCCGTCATAAGCATCCTGATGCTCAGCATCCTGGATTTATGGCAAGGCACCCTGACCACAGAGACACCTCTTGACCCAAATGCACATTCTTGCTCCTAGACTGGGCTGTAAATCAGGGAAGCCGCATCTATAACTGCCAAGAGTTACTCAGCTTCATGCACGTTTCCTCTAGCTCTCTGGCCTCTGAACCTGCACAATCCTCCGAGGAAAATACTTAGGAGTCATGATGGGCAATTCAATAAAAGTGTCTGCCAGCACAGCGGAGAGGTTAATTATGTATACAGGACATCTAAGTGCATTCACAAAGCCAGGGAAGTAACACAAAACCCGTGCGGAGGAGACCTCTGAAGAGAGGGTACATTTCCATTCAGAGGCCCAGTTTCAAAGCAGCATTGCCCATGGTTGCACCCACCTGCCCACGGGCACTGGGGGTACATCCCATCTCTCCTGAGAGCATGCCAAAACGGGCACAGGCTTGCCTGCCTGGGCTAGGACACATAGGCTTCACAGAGACCTGACCCTGTTAGTGCCACACACAAGCCGCAACAGCCAAGGAAGGAAGGGAACAGTTTAATTTTTTTTCTTTCCTTCTACCTTTCATTCAAAAATTCCACTTTTCTAACTAGTACCTGTTCAGAAACCCTCACACTGCCCTGGAGGAGCATTTTGTCACAGGATAAACAGGTGGACACAGAAGTGGAATGTTTGCAGGGATGAATCAAGCAAGGCTGAGGTTACGCCAGGACCTGCCTCCTAACCCGCTCCTTCCATCCCAGGCACGCTTATTCCCAACAGAATGGCAGGACAGCACATATCCTAATTAGAGCAAAAGAGGTTGGCTTCACCTGGGAAGATGTACAGTTGGTTAATAGAAACTCCTAACTGCATCCCAGGGAGCCACATGTACTTACTATTAATGATGAGAAATGTCAATCGCTTTTTATATCAACTTTATGAAACCAGTAGAAAATTTAGGAAAACTTAATTGGAGTCAAAACTGCGGGTTTCTTGCAATAGGAAGCTACTGCTTGGGGAGATCTGAAACCTCAGGCAGGTTTCAGATGTGACACCAGATCCATGGCATCTACCATTACCCACATCTACCCGATCCAGTTGCACGTATGCTTCTGGGTGCTCAGCACGCTGAGAGCCGGGGAGGTATTTACCCCCCTGTACAAAGCACAGCCTGTCGGTCAAACGCGCTGCCGGGGTTTGCTGTTTTTTTCTTCTCGAGCAGTCATTTCCAGCCTCCACCGAGACTCCACAGGCTAGTCCTGAACTTTCGTAAAAGCCAATTAAGAGCAGCAGCGTATTTCTTGTAGGCTTAAATTCATTATATAGGGACCTATGCCACTGTAGGAATTTTTTTTTTAATCTTGTTTAAAACATCAGGTCCAGATAACGAGTGGAGCAAGAAGACAGGACTAAAACAGTTGCTGACCCCATAGCAGGTCTGGTAAATCCCAGATTTATACATTAAACAAACTTACACACTGACTTTTTAAGTTATCGTTTCAAACAAGTGCAATCTCATTCAGGTGACATTCTGGTAGTAACACCAGTTTCCTTGGGGCAAGTTTAAATCAGTGGAATTTAGGACCAAGAAAGCTCATTGATTGTCTGCAGGATGGCATTAGTTCTTTTCATGTCAAATTATATGACTAAGAAAAAAAGATAAATCCATGATCAAATTAAGTGCCATCCATAAAAAATGATCATCCAGAATTGTTCGAACCTGTGAATGACAAATTTCTCCATCTGTATACAACACAAGGCATTTGAGATTTGTCCTCCCTTAGGAAAACTTAATATCTTTAAGTACCTAAAAGGCAATGTAAGAAAAAGTCAAGAACAAAAATGCATTTAAGCAAGTTCTACTTTTCTTTGACCTTAAAAACGATATTGTAACAGCCATGTCAAGTGGACGATCTTTTGCTACTGTTTGGAGCTACTGTCTACTTCCGAATTAGCCTCTGTTCTCACTTCATCTCCAAAAATTAATTAAGAGTCAAGTAGAAACAGTCCTTGACGAGCAGGATCCACCTGATGTGTGGATGTGCATGTGCATGATGAATGTGCATCTCAGCTGCATCCACTTGAGGAAGACAAGGCTGCATCGCTTTGCTCCCTGTTGCAATTTAAATACACCAGCGTATTTGCAAAGTAACATTTAGAAGAAACATCATCCTCATCTTTGAGACACTCAGACCAACAAAAATTGCACTTGGGAGATAAGATGCTCTGAGGAAAGCAATCAAATTCAACTTGACACTTGCCAGCACAAGACACACACAGCACACCCTCTCCACCCAAACAGGGTGAGTCATGACCAGGGCTCAGGGATCCCCTCTCAATAATTTTAATTAACATTTAACCTTAAGGAACAGAAATACTCCAACATGACACACAGCTGCAGCCACCAAGAAACACAGGCGATAGGATGTTAGCAGCTTTATGGTGACACTTGCTCCCTGAACACAGAAAGAATTAAATTAAATTATTATGCAGCTTTGAAAAGGCGGTACTTTTTCCCTGGAAGGGGATATACAGCTTCCAGCCATAGGACAAGGAAAAGATTTAGAGGTCAAGCTTGCAAGCTTGGTCTGCAATGTGAACCTTGATTTTGCAAAGCTCCAGTCTGGGAGAGAATTGGTGCTTCTTAGGAATATCCAAAGGAAAACATGAAGTTCGCTAAAGAGGAATCACAAGAAATCCATAAACTTGTTACACTCTCCGGTGACCAGGCACAGCCTGGAGATAAAGGGCCAACACTCACATCCTCAGCTGAGCAACTGCGACTCTCTAGCATAAAAAAATACAATGCGGTAATTAATTTTTTAAAATAAAAGGATAAGGGACCTTTTGCTTTATTTTAGAGAAAGCACAGCATTGTGTCTGTGATGACAAGCTTATGTTAACGGGAGATGTTCATATATGGCTTAAACACGACTACGACAACCTCTTAACCACATGGCCTAGCCCATGAAACAATGTATGAAGCACCAGTCCCATCTCGGATGCTACCACCACCACCCGAGGAAGCCCTGATCACAGGATTCACAGCTCATGTCATGCACGGCTCCTCTACTCAGCTTGGTTAAAGCAAAACCTGCTGGCCTTGCTCGGCCTGAGAGGATCAGCATCCGTCTGGGGTGCTTAGAAGATTGCAAGAACTGAAGATAGCACAGAAGGACGTAGCACAGACCTTAAACATTCACATTAATAAGATGTTAGGTGACGTCCAGCCAACACTGTCAATGTCCTGCCCGGCAAAACAGCTGAACACAAATCCCAGCAGCCCACTGTGGGTGTAAACATGCTTAATGATGTGCTATGAAACCCAGGACCTAAATCTATCAGAACATGCAGGTAATATGTACATACAGCACTAACAACTGGTCAGCAAAGGGAAGACACTGGCAAATGCCTACGTGGTGGCACAAGCCCCTCTCTCCATTCAGTGCCCTGAACAGCCCAGTCTTCTGGCTCAGCCAGCCTTCAGGGATTTGGCAGCCAAGCTTACCTGCATGCATAGGCTAAGAATTGATGCAATTTTAACCATTTATGAAGCAAAGGAGCCTTCTCCATACAAGCATATTTCTCCCACCTCCTCAACCTCTTGTGCCATGTGAGCTCAAGCCCTGCCGGTGCTCCCTGGCTACCCCCATTCCCTCTGCAAACTCTCCCATCTCTCCTTCCCAAGCCTTGCAGCCATTCAGTGCTTATCAGCACCCACCCACCTGCTCTCCCTCTTCTGCACACCAAGCTTCAACCTGATCTCTACTCTCTCTACAATACCAAGATCAGCCACCTGCCACCCCACACCAGCACAAACCAGCTAAACTTCTTCCATAAAATCCATCACCCACATTTACATCATTTTGCCCTCTCCTTCCCACCTCCAGAGAAACTGCTGTGCCAAACACTGCTATAAACAAACTGCCACAAATACAGAACCAGGACAAGGCCCATTGCTCATAGCAAATATTAATGCTGTAAAGGTCCAGTGAGCTCACACAAACTCCTACCATTTTGAAGGAACCACCGCAGAATCAGAGCCTATCCACTTCTGTGCCAAGGCAGCCTCAGTACAATAAACACTGGAAAGTAGTTTCACTGGGCTCAGCCATAAATGGCTTCTTGGGAATCATGACACGGTTGTGCCATCCAGAATGAGGATTCCTGGAAAAGCCGGGTAACACTCAGTGCCTGACGGTTGCCTCTGCTCAAGGATAGGAGCTGTGGCACCGGGGCTCCTGCTGGCCGGGCATGCAAACCCAGCACACCGTACCCCTCCGGCTGACACCTCATCCCTTCCCTGCATGCCCACAGACCCACAGCGGAGGACAGGGTTACCACAGCCCTTAGGGAAGGTGCACCATGGGGTCTGGCCAGCTCTTAGCATGTTATACCCACCAAGAAGTAACAGGACAAATGATTGTGCCCACATACCCTGAGACTGCTTGATAACAAGATCCCTACCATCACACCTAGCCACTTCCCCTCGGGGAATTCTTCTGACATATTTCCAGCACTGTAAAGGTTTGAAACTGCAACAAACAAACCAGATGATACAAATTCCACCAGCACCCACAAAAGTTTCAAGGCGATGCTTCAGGTTGCCCAGCAATGGGAAAGGAGCAGCTGTGAAAGGCTGCAGTGTTACCAAAAGCCTCATGATATTTAGGGGCTGAGAGTGGAGGAGGGTGATGGCTGATTTTAGCTTCTACTTCTGCTTTTAATTTCACGAGAATCTCAGCTTCTAAGTTTTCAGAACAATAATTCATATTTTTTCCACTGGTCGCAGGAAAAAGCCTGATTAGGTGAATGCAGAAGATTCTAATGGCTCAACCGAAAGAAAACTGGTTTTGTCATCTCACTGCTTTTAAGACCCTTGCAATCCTGCAGGCCCTGATTCAAGATTTTCAGATACTTGAGGCTGGTTTCGGATCAGGTCCCTGTTCAAAGTACGACAGGGTCCAAGGTTGCTTGGTTCCAGGTTCCACTGAAGGCGTTTATTTAGATGACTTAAACTAAAACGAACTCACAGGGGAGTGAAAGCCTGGGAACAGTTGGCTTTAAAAAAGGACCAATCCCACTCTATATGAAGAACCAGACTACAGTTCAAAATGAGATCTGAGTGGGATCCAGCAAAAGCCATGTCAAGTTTTGCTTTCACATGAGATGCCAAGTCAGAATAGTTTATGGCTGAACATGTCACAGAGAGATCCGCAGAACGCACACTATTAAACCCGACACCCCACTAATTCTGGTCGTGTTTTTGTTGCAAATTCAGCATTCAGCCCCAGGAATTGTTAGGTTTTACAAGCCCCTTTCAAGCAACCTGAATACTGTGCAACTCCAGCAAAAATCCTGGATAAGCGTCAAAACCCTGTGAAACTCAGAGTTCTGCCCCAAATCCAAGATGCAGTTAGGCGTGGGTTTAAATACACAAGCTGAGGAGGGCAAACACCTCATCTACCACATCGGTTTCAAACTGCAGACCTCAGAGTGCCCCTCTGCC
This sequence comes from Falco punctatus, assembly GCF_963210335.1. NCBI lineage: Eukaryota > Metazoa > Chordata > Aves > Falconiformes > Falconidae > Falco > Falco punctatus. The sequence continues at coordinate 46,828,056 of NC_137588.1, forward strand.
CTCGCCACGCACCTCCTGACACCTCTGCGGCACACCTGGCTGTCGGGCTAGACCCCGGTACCGGGAGGACTCGCACCCAAATGCCAGGCAGGACTGGGGCACGCAAAAGGCGTCAGGCTCAGAGCTCATTCGAGTCTCCTTGTCTTGGGCTAATGCGGACCCCTGGCCTTACAGCAAGGCACTGGTTTCCCACCATTGGTGTTTCAAAGGTAGCTTTTCAAGAAATCTCAACCTCGGCCTTGATCAACGTCAACTGATGAAGCAGCTGGTCCAGGTACATGGGTAAGGCTTCGGAGAACCCACCTGGTGTCTCCTAACCCGGGCAACTCTTGCTGTCCTACAAAGGGTGGCTCCCCCCGAGCCACCTGGAGCTCCTGCAACACAACACATTCCTTCTCCCGTCAGGCCAGAGGTACTATAAAGGGCCAAGACCACATGCATGGGCCATAGCGAGCGCCTTCACTCTTTGATGCTGTCAGAGTTTTTTTAGCCAACTTTCCTGACTAAACACACACATGCTTCAAGAAAACCCCTATTTTAAAGCTGTAATGTAAACAACCCCAAATTATTACTATCCCCTAAAGGCTACTGCTGGCAGGCATCAGTGATAAAGCTCTGCCAGAGCAGTCTGGCATCTAGCAACAATTTGTTTGTTGTCCTGCAAAAATACAGAGAGCCTTGCCATATGGTATTAGCAACTTTCTGGTAACATTAAGAAATATATTGGCTTGGAAAGCAGTTATCGCACCAGAAAAAATCTTACGTCTAAGAGGCAGATCTCTGCTGTAAGTGGTATCAGCACACGGTGTTGGTCAGGCGTGGGGGATAGGTGATGGTGGCCAGCAAAGCCGTGCCCCCTCCAACCCCTGGCACAGATGACAGGTCCCTGGCGCAGCCAGGCTTCAGCTGGCACAGCTTTTCTTCGGGAGCTGGACCGTGCTCGAAGGCACAAGCTCAGCACTGCTCGCCTGTGCTTTGTGAGCGTTGGCAGGGCTTCAGCGCTGCAGACATGGCATCAGCACAGCTGTCCCCAGAAAGCACCCAAGTGCCCTGTCATCGGCCTGAAGCAATGCCTCGGCAACCCTGACCAGCCAGGGGGTTCATACCGTTCACTGAACAGCTTTTTCCCACTGTTCACATAAAGCACAGAGAACAGAGAAATAAAACTCACTAAACTCATTAAAATGTTTTGGTTTGTGTTGTTTTTTTTTTAAAAAAAGGCATGTATACTATAATGATTTTCTGAGAGTATGTATATACCAGGTCACTGAGGATTTTTCAAAGAAAACCCAAAGAAAGTGGTGCAAGTCAAACGTGGATTTGGTGGGCAATCACCTATTTTGTAGTATCACATGCTCTCGGGCTTGAATTCTTAGAAGGAGCTGAACTGATGTAACTAGCAGGGACTTCTCGGGATACAACGTTACTGCTCTCACCTTCTGTAGGGCTGGCAGGGACAATACCTGTGAAAGATCCCCCATTCTGTCTATCACTTTTCTAACTCTGCCCCTATTTCTGGAATTTTCTCTGTGGCCACACCCTACCTCAGAAGGACTCACCCCCATTTACAGCAGTGCGGGAGTTTCCTGCGGACTCTCAGTATCCAGATTCCAGCCGTCTCATGTGGAGCAGCATGACACAGGAGCACAGCACGCGTCTGACAGTCACCACACTGCCCAGACTCCGCCTGCATTCCAAGTCCCATCCCACCCTGAGGAGATGGCTCCGACACCCACCACCTGCTTCTCCTTCCTGGAAGAGCTCAAGGAAAGACGTAACGCACTGAGAGATGGAGCTGTTCTCAGAATGAAACCAACAGGGAACAATAATCTGCTGGATCTGGAAAAGATCTAATCCACCTAATGCCACAGAAGAACACTAGTGGGATTGCTTGGAGCATCTTCTGAAGAAACTTCTGGATCAAATCAAAGATGTGCTTAACTCTTTCTCCATACTTCTCAAATCTTCTGGATTCCTTCCAGTCATTACTTACCTTCCCTGCTTCTATATCTTGCTCTGAAAACTGATGTCTCCCTCGAGACACTCTGCAATAAGAAGACTCTCCTCCCACTTGGCAGCTCTGCAGGAAGACACAGTCCATCCTCCTCTGCCCTTGGTCAACCCAGAAAAACAGGTCTATTCTCTCCTCTCCCTTTATAGCTGGGAGTGCAAAATACGTCTTACGGAAAGCTGCTAGAACCTGAGTGCTGGTGTTGACCAGAGCACATGATCCCATGGGTGGCTGGTAGAGAGCCACAGGAAATTCCCTGGCAACAACGCCTGGGGATTAGGAGATGCTCTGATCACCATGTCCCAGCCGCTCACCCTAGCAGCACCAAAAGGAAAAGCCATGGCTTTGGTCATCTTGTAGTGGTGCCGACAGATCCAGTTTAAGCTCCACAGAGATCACGGACTGCTTGCAGACACTCTCCTGACAAGGGGATTGGGAAATCTCTGCAGCGCCTTGCAATTGCAGAAAGCATGGATTTGCTGTAAGGACAGGCCCAGCAAGAGCAGTCAGAGGTGGCCAAGCTAATTAACAGCCACCTGCTCACACCCTGGGGCTGCTAATCCTTGCTCTGGAGACTTAAAAGACTTACCTTTGTCAGTCTTCTACAAACATGAAGTCCCCGCTTTATTGACACCCTTATCTCAACATATGAGATAAGAGAAGCTGAGGCACAGAGAAAATAACACAGAAGGGCTCCCCAGGAGAACCACAGTTAGAAACTCAGAGCTCCTCAAGAGACCTTTAGCTCCTCTTCCCCCCTAATACTGAATTATTGCAAAAATTCAGAGTCCTTGTGTCTGAGGTGACCAGGCACGTTGCACCTTGTCATGAGTGGATAAGTCACATTGCAGCTGTCCTTGGAAGCACAGCTGAACCTTTCATAGTCCCCTTCTCCCCCATGTCTGTAAGAAGCTCGAGATGAATAAACAGGTATAATAATAATAAGCCAAAAGATTTTGAAGAAAAGCACCTAGCATTCCTGTTCTGAGTTTTCATACTTTCTCGTTGCAATATAACTCCACCATAAATCCTGGAGAAGAGAAGGCCCCAGGGAGACCTTATTGCAGCCTTTCAGCACTTAAAAGGGGCCAGTAAGAAAGACAGGGACCAACCTTTTAGCAGGGCCTGTTGCAATAGGACAAGGGGTAATGACATTAAATTAAAAGAGGGTAGATTTAGACTAGATGTAAGGAAGAAATTCTTTACGATGAAGGTGGTGAAGCACTGGCCCAGGTTTCCCAGAGCGGTGGTAGATGCCCCATCCCTCAAAACATTCAAGGTCAGGCTGGATGGAGCTTGGAGCAAACTGATCTAGTTGAAGATGCCCCTGCTTATTGCAGAGGGCTTGGACTAGATGGCCTTTGAAAGTCCCTTCCAGCCCAAACTATTCTATGATAAAGTTCAGTGTTCCATAGAAAACTTCAGCAAAATCAGAAAACTCAGGACCTACAATTTCTACGTGTCTATACATAGAGGCACCAAAAACCGACAGGCAAAAAAATATGGTCAGAAGGAAAAAAATAAACATTTCTTGAGCCTTTCTTCAATATAACACCAAGAATCAATGAAGAAACACAACTCAATTTGTTTTCCCCCAGTGCTGGCCACTTTCAACAGAAAGTTCACTCCCTGTACAATACCTGTCCTGTCTCCAGTTTTCATAAGCAGCATATAGTGCTTCAGTGACCTCAGCAGTTGCATGCTGCAACAATAAATAAAATTAGAAGCCTGCACAAAACAACTCCGAGCCTTTTGGCCAACATTGGCCATGAACACGCAGTTGGTAACAAGCAAGTGAGGGAGAAAACACAAGGTTTGGGGCTCCTGAGAAAGCTCTGTCCGATGGCCACCAGTCCCACTGGCATAGGTGCAGTTTCTGATAAAGACATGAAGAGGCAAAGGCTGCTCGTCCCAGCCCTGTGGTTAGTCTGTTCTCCTGCAACACCACCGGCTCCGAGGTGGGGAGCAAGCCCTGCCCCTGGAGCTCTTGCATTCGGCACCAGTTCCAGCTGAGAACAACAACAACCTGCTCCAGTCTGTAATACCCTTTGTAGGTGATTATGGGAAACAAAAAGGACTAAATTCAAAGCAGGTTTTCAACTGGGGGGGATCCAAAACTGCTGACTGAGGAGGAGAACAAAGCCAGATGGCATACGCTGGTATTGTTAGGGATTATGCAGTGTAAGGCAATAGGAAATGAGCAGAGAAAAAGACCCGGTTTGGTCCCATGGCTCCTCTCTTGCCAAATGAACATACCGGGGCGACCGTGAAACAATCAGTTTATGGGTTTCATTCCCCTCCACCCCCAGACTGAACTTAAACATTTGTATAAACCCAGGCGTAACTTTTATCTAATGTTTTCCTTGGGGTTTACTAGCTGTTTAGAGCATTCAAGCTAAAAACACTCCTTCAAATTCTTGCCACAAAAAGAGCTGAAACTATGATACTAATTAAAACCACACTCTTTGGTATCAAGAAGACATGCTATTATTTTCTTTTTTTGCTCATGAGAAGCTGTTAATATGGGCAATGAGTCTGGAACATTTTCCTTCCAAACACCATTCTCCATACCCCCTCCTGCTCAGGTCGGCTGTTTGTGAACTTGTCAGCAGTCTGGGATGGGAAGGTTCATACTAAAAAAAAAAAAAAATTCTATTCTTGTAACAGCAAACCATTTGCCAACTTAACATTATGAAAAGCACATCAAGAAAAATAACCAAAAGCTTTACGCTGCATGAAAGGTGACAAGCTAAAGAACTGTCCTGCCTTGGTGCCCAACAGGCAAAATCAAGGGATGAATCTTGCCTAAATATACGACACATTTTGAAAAACAGCCTCTGACTTTGCCAAGATGCTCCTGGACACTCAGCACAAACCAGGAAAGGATGTGGGTTGCACTGTGTACCACTGCTGATCCGCCCTGGGGTAAAGGCTATTAAAGGAAAAGGTAAGATTTCATGCTCATTTTACCCCATCTAATTTGAGTACTTTAAGGTCTCCGTTACTGTGGTATCAGCACCTCATCAATATCCACAAAATTATCCTTATAACATTTCAGGAAAAAGTGCTATTATCACATTTAAAGGATGGGAAATTAAGGCACACAAAAAAATAAAAATTAAATCAAACTAAGGCACACACACACCCCCCAAAAAAATAAAACTCCAGGTTTGTGTTCAGTGCAATCCTCAAAAGCATCCATATGTATCCTGAGAGGTCTAAATCTGGTTAGAAAACAAATTTCCTTGTCCAAGATCCAAAATCTCATTCAAAGCAGCAATGGCACCGCAGAGGTACAGGGAGCAGAAAGAACCAGCTGCTTTGGTCCAGTCCTCCTGGAGCACCAATTTCCAAGTCCCTGCCAACTCTGAGCAGCGCCCTGGACGCTACCTGCTTGGCCAAAGCAGCTCGGCGGTGGCCCAGGCAGGCAGCCACGGCTAGCAGCTGCCTGCCAAAGATCTGGGCTTAGTCTCGACAGAGGCATCCACACTGCTCATGAGGAAAACAGAAGTGGCAGGAGGGATGCCCGGGGCAGGCGCTTGTCCCGCAGGTGTCATGCTCAGGACCGCAAAAGTAAATAATGTTTCATCAGAGCAATTTGTTTTCTGGTTTCTGTTTGGGAGTATGGCTTTTGCTGTGTTGACTCAAAACAAAACTCAGCTTCCCTTTTTCACAGCCACAGAGATGCTAGATTTCAATTGCTGGTGATGCAAAGCGCACGCAGTGGAGGAGAGGGTCTTTATTTTATTTTACATTTATTTTTTGGAGATAATTTAGCTATGAGTGAGCTCCTGCCTGGTTAGCAAGCTTCTAGTTTCACCAACAACACAGAACTGCCTAAGTTACAAAACCAAGTTAATACATAAAAAATATGACTTCAGCAAAGAAGTTAAGCTGGATGGGTGAATATGCTGAGTTTGTTACGTTTCCATTGTGTGGGGATCCAGAGTAATAAAATATCCCTGTAATGCTAGAACCATGAGGCCCAGCCCCAGTACCATGTTCAGATTCCAGTATTAGCTCTGTCACAGCTTCCCGTGGCTCCCCGCTGAAAGGGGCCTGACGTTGCCCACCTCCCCAGCACCAACCTCCCCAGCACAGTGCTCCACTTGCCCTTTTACTTTGAATTTCCCTCCAAAGAAAGATCAAGTAACGAAGTTATTATGGAGACGGCCACGACACTGGGATGCTGAGATGACATCTCATGTCAGTTTAACACAACCACAAAGCATGAACCCACCACACCCGAAGCATCATCAGAGAATCCCAGGGGTGGCTGCAGAGCTCGATTTTAGGGGTGTGGGGGAGGGCTCGGGGAGGGCATGGGCTGCCTTGCAAACCCCACGTCCCCTCCGTCCTGCTTTTCATTTGAGGCTGACAGGCGAAGCTCGAACACATCATTACAGCCTTCAGGAGGCTGCTAAAGGTAACACTCATGTTACAAATGAATTAATGGGAAACACTTACCTTCCCCACTAGCTTGCCTTTCCTGTTCATGCAAAGGTAGAAGTCTGTCTCCTTCCCTTTGATCCGGACTTGACTGCCAAAAGTGTCTGTTTCCACTAGAAGCTGGGCTTGTAAAGGAAGAAGGAAAAAAAAGCATTTACCAATGTGGTCCCATTAAGTCAGAGCATGCAAAGCTCATCAGCATGTTGTCCCATCACCTCTACACGAACCACACGATGCTGGAACGCTCTCCAAGGCAAGAGCCCAAGGAACCACCCAGGGGCTGAGCTCTGGGCTTGGTCACAGGTGCAGATCTGACACGTCTCCACTGGCTCCTATGTGGATGCTCCAGATTTAATGCCCGTTTAGCAGAGTGTACATACACACATGTGTGCTTCATCCATCCGCACCAACCCCACCAGCCCATCAGCAATATCAAGCTCAATGCTAATGCTCTCCTTCACGCTGCAGAAGGGTTCTTGGACAGTAAGAATGTGGCTTTTATTCTCATGAAGATAAAAGATTAGCACAGCAAGAACAAAACTCCTGTCCCCACAGCCAGCAGCCCTCAAACACTGCACAGAAGTGGTCCAGCCATGTGCTCATGGCGCAAAACATCGCAGTGATGTCCCGAAGCTCACCACAAGAGCTAGCAGGGGAGAAATTTGGCACTGCTTATTCTGTCTGATGAACACCCGCCCTGCAGACATCCTCTGTGTGTCTAGCCATGTTCCCAGGAGGTCACTAATTACTTTCTGGCAGTCCAGGTCCATGACTCCTGCTCTACCTGGGGGAAATATGCCCAATTTCATAGTGCCTCACATGTTTGGTGAGGCCAGAGCTCGTTTGCAGCACTGCCAGGAGCCACGGTAGAGGACAGATTTCTGCTGCACCTCCTTAAACCACCTGCCCTAGTACAACTGTATTTGCAGAAGTAGCCAAACTACCACCCAGATGTGTAGTGTGCCATCACCATCTCAAAAACCTAGACAAGTCCAAATTCAGCGTTTTATTCCATCTCTGATCTAAACATGAATTCCAGTCATGCTCAAGGTTCGGGTTCCAGGAATTTCCCTGAAGAGGCAGGAACAGGCAGACTGGACATTTTGGTTCAGCTCCATCTCCGATACAGAGGGGGAGAAAGGAGACATGGTCAAAACACAACACAAGAATGTGTAAGTGTCAGCAAGTGCAAATCCACGGTCCTGCTCTGGAAATACTCATGCTTGTAAGACCCAAGCCCTACCGTAGAAACACGGCTTTTGCCAAACTCTGGAGAATGTTTGATCTGTGCTGCAAAAAGTCACATTCTTTTTGGCATTCATATTTCAAACTTTAAAACCCTCTAAGAGCAAATATGCTCACTGTAAGGATTTACCATGGGGATAGAAATAGGAGTTTGTTTCATTTAAACACATTAATATTTTTCCCACTTGTAAAGTCAGCTTTTGGCTTCTGCAGCAGTGCAAATATCACAAACCTTTAACTCACAAGGGCCCTAAAAGGAGTTTTTCCTTTGCAGCTCAGTCACATATGCAAGTTCAGGGTTTTCCAGTTACTAGCTGCTTACATTTATTTAGGTCTATCTGTTAAACTTGTTATCACAGGGAATATTTAAAGAATAACTTCTTTCCCACAGCAAGTGGGATAAAGCCTGTATTATAGCAGAATACTATTTGCAGTCATGCATAAATATGGATATTTATCTAAGCCTTTCAGAGACACACCATGGCTTTGGGTATCCATGATGGAGAGCAGCTTGCGAGCGACAACTGGGTGCTGCAGGCTTTCCCTCCGCACCTGCCAAGGTGGCATGGAGCCAGTGACTACTATAGGTAAAAGGAAGGGCCACGTGAGCCAGAAATATCGCAGTAAGGATATCAAGATAAGCTAAGCCAGGATGGCGGAGGACAACACAGGGTCAAAGACCAGTCTTCAAGAGGAGGTTAACCAGTATGGCATGTAACTTGGTGAATGTCCACTGCTCTGAGAAGTTCAAGGAGGCTGCTCAGGTACAATGCAGCATTAATAGAGAAGGGAATAGCCAAAAGTATGAGTGTCTTTAAAAAGGTGACTGTGAAAGATCTTCCCCCGCCATGAGCAGAGGCCTAACGGCCAGCCTCAGAGGGAGAGAGCAGCAGCCTGCACACGAGGGACCGTTATGGAGCCAGCACAAGAGGTGCCAAGGACTAGCCCAAGAACGATAGCCAACAGTCAGTGCCGAGGAGTTTATCACGTGTCAAATCCACCTGGGCACAGAGACAGACCCAGGGCCACCCACCGAAGGGGTTCAGCGAGGGCTGACAGCTTGAACGCAGGCAAGGACAGGACGCGGCAAGCTCCCATCTGAGCTGCGAGGCGTTCCCCGCCTGCTCCGGTCTCAGTGCCGTGACTAAAGCTGCTAAGAATACCGCTGAACAGCAGACACCAGCTTTCACCAGTCAAAGTAGGAGCCAACGCTGATAAAACGCTCCAACGCGAGAGCCTCAAGCTGCGGTCCCGACGGACAGCCGGCAACCCGCACCTCTGCGACGTGGGTCCCCACTGGCAGCTCGCGCTTGGGTGGACAAACATAGGGCACACCAGCTCGTGTTCCCCACCCCCTCACTCTGCAGCCAGTATGAGTAATATCCAAGCTGATTTTAATTTGAAAAATATCACCTTAAAAAGATGCCGGTTCCCTGCTGTGAAAATTAAAACCATCTGGATGGAGTGATTTCAAATAATTAATCTAGGTCTCCTTTGGCACCGCTACTAATTAAAATATGATACCTTCCTCCCCTTTTTTAAATAAAGAATTTAAATAAAGTTTAAAGATCTAATAAAATAATGTCATAATTTAGAACTAAATGGAAGTCACCTTTCCTGTGGGCTGCAAAGGTTATGCCAGTGCTGAGATCCCTCCCCGGCTAGTGCCACAGCACGGGCTGAGCAGCAGCTGATGGGCAAGCATCCAGTGCAACACCACCAGCAGTAAATACACCAGTATACATACCCCAGTGCCCCGAGGAGGCCTGCGAGCCCCAGAGCTCATCCTGCACCCAATGTCTAAGAGAGAGGAGTGGAGGGGAGGAGGTTCAGCAGATGCCATCTGCTCTCCACTGTGACCCTACCTGCCAAAGTACAGGCTAAGGCCACCCATGGGTACCCACTTCTGAAAAATTTGAGTCTTAAGATGGTGGAAACATTCTTATTTATAGGGATCCTTGACCTCTTTCCTACAAAAGATATCAGTGCGGCTTTAGGGTTGGGTTCATAACCCACATGGCTTCCAGCCTAAGGCACCCCTTCCAGCCTATTCTCCTTTTTCCAGTAGGCATCTCCCTAAATCCTCTTAGAAGCCCAGACTGGGACCTGCACAACACATCTATCAGTTAAAATCAGCTGGGATGAATCCCAGCCCTGAACGCTGCAACAAGAGTTTCAGGGGGACAGAGGCTGGCCCAGCAAAGGGGCTGCTGAGGTCTCTCACTCCACTGCCATGCAGCAGCAGAGGAGCTCAGTCAGCACCGAGAGGATTTAAGTTAAACTGGACTTGGCTCGTGCTCTCATCTCTATGTTTAAGATGCTACAGCTGCAACACGAAAGCACCAGGGAAAATCTCCAAAGCAATTTCCACTGAAAGCTCAGGTAAAATAAGTCCCACCAAGTGTCCCCACGGCAGCCTGCTGCTCAGGACACCTGACTTCAGCCCCACTGGTCCCTGGATACACTGTAGAGAGATTACAATCTTCATTTTCAAAAGCTCTGCACTCTAGCCGTCAGATCAGGTATTATTGTTTAAATTCTTTGACATCTAGATATTCTGATATACTGGGGGGAGCGGGAGGTAGCAAAAGAGAAAAGATGTCTTTAGAGGGTGAGATCTTCTGCTACACATTTTTGCCTTATTGGCCCATTTAACCTAAACCTTCCTGAAAACTCCCACTGGAAGAGACTAGAATTCCTCACAAGTCTAGGTGAAAAGGATTACATATATATATATATATATATATATATATATATGTTGAAAAGCTATCTTCCAGCTAAGAAAACATGAAGTCAGGGAGATATGTGAAGGTGGCAGAAAATATGCCAAATTATCTTTCAAATATTTCCTGGGAGTGGGAGGACAGGAGCCAGAAAAGCACAGGGAAAGAAAGGAGAAGGCGGCACCTGAGAAGTGTAAGGTTTACATGCACCTATCACAAAATCCTAAGCACCAGCCAGCTTCAGATAAGTAAAGAGATAAAGGGGGAAACACAAAAAAGGCACAGAAGGACTGGATACTTCGAATCTATCCACCTTTGCTTTTTTATTTTTCCCCCCAGGTAAAAATTCCACAAAAGAAACCACAGAGAGAAAGAAAGTACAGCCACTTAGGCTGAGCACGGGCACCTCGAAGCAGGCCAGCCAAAACAGATCTCCTGGGGAAAAGGCTTTCAGAGGGGACCAAGATCTTGTTGCCTTTGTTGCCCTTGAAACCACTTCCAGCTAATGAAGAGGAAGGATGCGCAGATACACCAAGGCTGAGACCACAGTGTCGGTGACGGAGAGCAACTCTCCAATTTAGTTACTCGGGTGCCATGAACTGAGAGTGCTTTTCCATAGTTCACAGCATGTATTGCATCTGATGGGAGAGTAAAATTTCCTCTCTGATAAGATTGAATCCTCCAGCATGAACCCCAGCATGGCCAAGGGTGCTTAAAATAGTTTAAACCTGTTCAAACACGGCCTACCCCCCACCAAAACCCTGTGAATCCCTTACATGACCACAACATAGGAGAGAATGACCCTGTCAGCACTTCACATTCATGATGTAATGAGGGAAAAACGCCAAAATTAGGTAAAGTCTGGAGGGTCTAATAAAGCCCGTGGGCTATGAACAAGTGAGGCTGCATCCTCAAGTTTTGTTTGCACACTTGTATATTCCTCCAAACTGTATCACTTTAAATAGTTATAACGCATATAATGCATATAACCAAACTCCCTTCTCAATTATTCAGGTGCAAATGAGGAGTAACCACTGAAATCAATAAGGTTGGTGCTCAGGAGGGCAGAGCTCTGACCCACATACCACTGCAATTAGCTCACCAAGTCTGTCTTGAATGAGCATATGCTATGTATGTCAAATTATTAAAAGGGATGGTCGTGGGGAGGAGGAGTAAAAGCAGCTCCAAGATCAAGGCTCCAGGTATTTCCTTTTTTAAGCCACCACTTTGCACAAGGGAACTACCCAGGGTTAGTGCAGGGGGACCGCACCAGCAGCGGCACACCCAGTGTTAACCCAGGCTTTAAAAAATGCCATTTTTCTAAATGAGGCTTTCTTTTAAACATCCTGTCTTTTACTTGGTCGGCTGGTGCAGTTAGGGAAAAAGATGTGTTTTGGAGCGCATGAGCCCCTCGGAGCATCAACACGTCAATATACGCCAAGTGCCACGTCCCCTGCAGCACTTCTTGCTGCCCAATCCTGGGGTGGGGAGGTGAGCAGGGCTCTGTGTGAACAAAGGAAAGACTGCAGAGACAACCTGCCACCCGCCTAACGGCCTTAGTAGCTCTCAGGAACCAGACAGGTTAAATATTTGCATGGGAGACATCAGAAGAAAATCTATAATGCAGCAAAGACCTCAAAGGCACTTACACTGCAGCAACCTGATCCTGCAAATACTTTCACACAAAGGACTTCACACACATCGGAAGTCCCTCGAGTGCTGATAAAGACCCCTACATGGCTTCAGGGTGCCGCCTCTGCCACTGGCCACACGGTTGGACACGCTGGGAGCACAGCTTTGGACACAGAGGTGCAAGCTTCTCCCTTCCCCAGCCCCCGGCAGGGCTACCTCCTCGCCCTGCCTACCTGCAACCACCCCAAGGGCTTGACGTGATGGAGAAAAGTGCAGGATGACCACACTTTTGTCAAACAAGGGATAACATTCCCCTTCCTGGCACACTCTGGGTTCCACCTCCGCACTAGCCGATAACAGCCTGGGAGATGCTTTCAGGCACTCTCAGCCACAAACAACCATCTAACACCGAGAAGGCATCCTGTCCCATTTCCAGGATGCTGAGCAATCCCCTCGGTGCTCACTGGGCACGTCTGCATGACACAAGGCCAAGACATGCAGAAACATCCATGCTGGTGCCAACCACACCAGTCTGAGTACCCAGCCCAGGACAGATGTGCAAGCATGACACACTGCCGCAGCAGTTAACCCTACGGGGTGCACAGACCAAGATATTCAGGCAATAAAATATCACTCATGCATGAGTGAAACCTCTGCTGCTTAAGCCTGTCACACCATTACAGTGGTCTCACCTGTAGGGACCCAAAAAAATCCTAGTACGAGTTCAGCAGTGGCTAACAAAACATGCCCTGGGAACGATGCTGAGCTGCTGGTCCTCCCCGAGCATCCTCAGGCAGAGCCTGCTCCCCGCCCTGTAGGAGATGGGTTGCTTATGCCAGAATGGCAATATCAAGGAAAAAAAGGAGATTCTGAAATAAAGCAGTGCTCTCCTTAGGACTGCCCGGGCTCCTAGAGGATGACAAAGCTTCCAGGCACTGTCCCTATAGACTATTCACCACATCTTGGGAGAAGCTTAAATGAAAATTCATTACTTCAAGGTCTTTTATCAGTCCGCACACATAGAAAATATTTGATAGTTTAGCTGACATTTGACCAGAATAAATACCAAGGTAGGCGTTAAAGATGTTGCCAAACTTAAATAAAAATTTAATAAATCCCTGAGTCTGTGATTATGTGAAAAACAAACAAAAAAATATCTGAGCACAACATGAAAAGTATAAGCACTGTATTACTGGCACAAGCCTGTACTACCCAGAGGCTGATCACCGTTTACCCACATGAAAAATGAATGTAAAATACTGTCCTTCTGACACAGAGCCATTTGCACCCATTTGTAGATCTAAGAAAACAGGATTAAGCAGTGGGGAATCAGACTTGGCCTCTCACAGATGTTTTATACATAATTCACCATAAGAGACACTAAAAATATTTTGGCAGTTGCTTCAATGACAGTGAATAAGCTTATTTAGACAAGATCCAGTAAAACTGGAGGCGATAGGATGTGTGCTTTAAAAACGCCTGGGCGGGGAGCGGCAGCGAACAAATTCTGCACTGAACTTTGCCACCTGCAAACTTGCAATGACTAAGAAGTAGGCCTGGAAAGAGAAACGTTAAAAATGTTAGCACAGAAATTCCTCTATCTCACCAGGGTGTCTTGCTGCCTCCAAACACGGCTCAAGTGGACAGTATTTCTACAGAGGCAGGAAAACTGCTTGACAAGCTGCCAGGCTCCGAGTCTGGAATTAGTGAAGGATGAGCCTCAAAAAAGTTCAGAAGCTCTGTTATGCTTGAAAAAGCACCTAAAATGAAAAATAAAGAGCCAAACCCTGATGTCTTTGATCATTCTCATTTGAATAAACTCCTACTGACATAGTCAAGCCCAACAGACAAGGACCTCAGGACCTGGCCCTGAGCGCCTAGCTGAAACGCATCCAAAGCACTGGAGTCTCCTGGGTCTGGAAATAGCTGAACCTTCTCTGTCCCACAGAGGGTTAGAATTACCACAAGAACAAACCCTGCTGAAGTTATTTTGACTCTCTTGTTACCAGTCTTAGCTGAACCCAATAAAAATACTGATGTACACAAAAATAACAATAAGTGGAGAATGACAGCTATGGGAACCCCACGTACTCTTGCTTCTCCAGAGCTGCTTTACTTGTTGCCAGAAGCGTAGGACAGACTGCATTTACTCTGAAGCACTCACCCACCTCTCTTGGGCAGCCTGGTGGCTGGCTGCTCATCCTTGGCAATGAAGTAGGTGTGATGTTAGCACCACTGTATCCTCTTACCAAGGAGTCCCAAACACATAAATCTTTCCTGTACGCCAACACCATGATGGTTTCACGTACTCCAAAAGTTAGTCCATCCAGGTTCTACTGCTGTATTTGTGAGCGCTCCAAAATGGGGCTAATGAGGAGAAATGCGTAAAGCATTTGCAGAGTTGTTTGAATTAAGATTATCAGCCGTGCCTGATATACAAAGATGCTAAGTTCTACCAAGCAGCCTTCTTCATCTGTGCCAGTAAAAGTTGAAATTATGACAATTCATTTTATGGATAGAAATACAAGCATGCTCACACATTTTCTCAAAGAGGCTCATTGTAACTTTCCCTTCTTCCAGCAAGTATAAAAATATGCTGAAAATAAAGTTGCAGGATGCTCCGGTATTTTCAATGGGATTCTTGTGGCTCTGGAACCCAGAGGAGCAGAGGCAGCAGCACAACCTACCAGAAAAAATGTTCTGGCACATGGGGAAAATTCCTCTATGTTTTAAGATTTTAAATTGGGCTTGCTCTCAGAAATGGACTCAAACACAATTTCAGAGATACCTGATTTTTTAATCCTGGTGCTGCTGAAGCTCACTTTTGCCAAATAAAAGATAACGCATTATTAAATGAAGTATAGAAAATCGTCACTCTTAGATAAGAATATGAGAGTGTGACTATTTTTGGATAAGGGTTGAAAGACGTGGAGAAGAACTGATAGCACATGCAGGGACACATCCTCTGGAACCAACTGTAGGCAAAGCGAGTCTCTTGGAGGAGCGTCCTCTGCATCAGTCCACTTGAAAAGGTCTCTCCCTACAGACATAGCACTATTCTTTCGACTATTCTCAGAGCAGCAGCAACAGAAATAACAAAAAAAAAAATCAGATATCACATTAACTCTGCCTTTAGCACCTTTGGTGTCATGTATTTGTATTTGGAAACACATTAATTACAGGGCTTTTCTTAAACTATTACCCCCAGTGCACAGCTTAGGTAAGACTATTTACTTGCCTTTTACTGCATATTAATTGCATGAGATGTTTTAAAAGTCTTTTTTTTTTTTTTTCACCTAGAGTCATTTGGGACCAAAGGCATCTGGCACTGGGTATTTAAATGAGACCTGTTGGAACTGTAAAATTAGTTTTATGTTTTAATAAAGGTACTTTAAAAATCTCAAATATTATTCTGCATTCAAACCATAAGTGTTTGGATTAAGAAAAGGAGATCTCATGTGAAATCTTAATATAAAAAGTAAATCAAATACAGAACTAAGCCAGTCCTCATCTGTGGCATTATAAACAAGAGCAGCAAAGGAAAGAGCAGCAAAGCAAAGAGGCAATATCTCTAATCGCCTATTTTGAGGTGTTCTGGGTTTAAAGACTCAGCACTGACAGTTCAGTATATTTGGAGACCCAGATCATCCTTAAAGTTCAGACTCAGCCCCACATTTCCATTCAAAATTTTCTCAGCCCTTTTCTCTCCTCCCTGCACTAGAGCATCCTCCCCTCCTCTCTCCACCTGGGAGGCTGGCCCTGTGCACCTGCACAGGGGATGGTCCTTTGAGGCGGCGAGTGCCACACTGGCAGGTGATGATGATGATGATGCAAGTGTTCAGCCTGCACCCACCCTAACAGGGGCAGACAGAGCGCGTTTAGCTTGGAGGGCTCTTTGGCCAGCTCTTTGATCAGCTCGTGATTTACTTGAAAAGTCTTCAGACATACAGACAAAGGATAAACTCCAAAGGGCAAGCCCTCCTCCCAGTACTCACTACCCGACGCCAGTGAGAAT
Source organism: Falco punctatus (assembly GCF_963210335.1). Taxonomy (NCBI): domain Eukaryota; kingdom Metazoa; phylum Chordata; class Aves; order Falconiformes; family Falconidae; genus Falco; species Falco punctatus. The sequence continues at coordinate 46,844,131 of NC_137588.1, forward strand.
GTCCCTCCTCCCCGCTGGGACACCTTGTTACTCTCTTATTCCATCTCCCTCTGCAGTCTTTGGAGCAGACAGGAGAATGAAATTCCCCACTGCTTTTATACAGAGCAGACTGTCCCGACAGCCACATCTCCGCACCGAGCCCGAGGAGCAGGGCTGCCCCTCACCTTTCCCACAGGAGGATGAAGCCACCTTGGAAACCTGCCAATACGCCCCATGTTCGCAGCCAGCACCCAAGCTCCACGACCACTACTGCTGCGGGAGGAGCTGCCGGTACCCACCACAGCCCTCACCACCAACGCCACCCTGGATGAAGGACATGCCACACAAGCCCTGGGGCATGAGAGAGCCCTTGGCAAACAGTACCTTATCTGCAAGGGCTTTATAGCCCAGCACAGAGTTGCAGCCACCTGAGACTGACCCATAGGAGAAGAGAGTTATTTCTCCACCCGGGACCCCAAAGGAGCAAAGGAACCAGTTAAATTGAAACAAGGAGCTTCAGTGCAAGCCTTTGGTGGGGAAAGCAGATGGCTTTCCCTAAATCCAGGTGCTCCCCAGGCCTGGCCCTCCACCGAGGTCGCGAAGTGAGCAGAGACCCTTGGTAGCTCAGGGCAGCGGGAGGGGAAGCGCGCAGGTGCCAGCCCCCAGCCTCCCCACAGCAGCCACCGCGCGCCCTCCTCCCCGCCGCCAGCTGCCCCGACCTGCCGTGTCTCTGCAGGTCCACCTCCGGTGTGAGGAGTTAAAGCTCATCCCCCAACAGGCAGGGATGAAAAGGAGACAAAAAAGCAGGATGTTGGTGAATGACAGCAGTGGGTGGCCGTCAGCCCCTGGCTGGCGCGCTCTGCACACAACAGGCACAGCCAAGTGTGTCTGGCACCAGACAATTATTTTGCTGGAGGTGTGTGCGGCGGGAGCGCCGAGAGCCATTCTCACAGCGAAGCAACCAGCCATGTCGGCTAACAAAACCTCTCACCGGGAAGCATCCCTCTCCTTGCTCCCATCTCCTTACCCAGGTTCAGTTGGGGTTTTTGTGTTGGTTTTTTGGTTGTTTTTTTTTTTCCTGTGTTGTCCTTCCTGCTGGGGCATTTGCAGCTCTGAAAAAAAAGCAGGTCAAACAGCCCCGAATGGTGTATTTAGTGCTTCCCCTCAGGTTTCTGTGGCTTCTCTGCCATTTTCCTACTGGACTTGGGAGCACAGCAGTATTTATGGGGTAGCGAGCTGACCCCTCGGCTGCAGTGGGCGAGAGTGCCTGACGTTAAGTGCTGCTAATGCATTTTGCATTTGTGCTCGGGGGCAGGAAATCTCAACTTCCAGTGCCAAGGGGTTAATTATAATTTATGTAGCAAGATCCCAGGCTGTGTTTTGTTGTTTGGGTTTTTTTCCCAGCTAATTAAGAGGTACAATTACCTTTGAGAATCAAAGGGATATTTTGGTACCCAGCTCTTAGAAACAGATTACAGGCACTTAAAACACAAGGACATCTTTGCTTTTCTACACGTGCTTAGTTTTTCATTTAGATCATTAACAAGAAACTGTCATATTCCTGGTCCACCAGCACAATGTACTTGAGGCCACCTATGGAAACTATTACAATACGGTAACATATAGCATTGCTGCTTTCCCAGTGATAAGCTACGTTTCCAACAACATGTTTTACTATCGAGCATCACCTGCCGCTCAGGGCTCTGCAAAAACTTTCTGCTGATTAATTAACAAAGCTTCATGATAACCTTGAGCTGGGTAATACTTAAACAGACCAGTCTGTGCTCAGATTGCAAGCCCAGGACTACTTACTATCCTAAGACAAGTAGCAGGTTGATGGATACTATTGCTGTATTAGTAATACTTACTACTAAATTGTCCCAGGCAGCATGGCAGCCCCTCTGCATTGCCCTCTTCTACCCAATGGCCCAGTGCAAGCAGGGGGGGACCTCGCAGGCAGGACTTGGGAACTGAAGCTAAGGGGAAATTAGCAGCAGCAGCACCCAGAGACCAGTACTCAGCGTGGCTGGGCAGCCGGGCAGGCTGGTGGGCAGGCAGCACCCGTGGGACCCATCTCCAGCAGCTCCAGCCATGGGGATGCACAAGGTGAACAGCACTGGGCTGTGCTGGGCAGCACTGGGTGGGCTCCCGCCCTGCCTGCGACTGAAGGATTGCTGGGAGCCAGGCTGCCACCTCCCACAATCTCCCTCCGTCACTCCTCGCCTTCATGTTTGCGCAGAGGTTTAACAGTTACATGTCCCTAGTTCTCACCACCCTCAGAGGTGTTTGCTGAGCCATTTGCAAAGGGTTAACGCAATTGAATATTCAGATGGAAGGGAGGGGGGTTTGGGCTAAAGACAGAATGAAAATGTTCTGGGGAACCTTGAAGTCCCACTGCAGGGAGTCACCAGCATTACACTACACAGGCTGCATCCTCAACCTGACTTGGCACAGGCCGTGCAAATACATCTTCCACCATTCATTATTTTTTAGGGATGCAGTGGGCTGTTACTTTCTGGGAAATTAAGCACTTAAGTTAGCAACTGATGCTGTGGAACTGTCAGCAGACCACATACACCGCAGGCTCTCATGCATCCCTAACAGCAAGATCCACCCTGACCCAAAATACAGCCAGAAGCAGATGCGAGGCTGGCAGGGGCAATGAAGACCAACCCTTTCTCTAAAAAGGGGGTCAGCATTAAGACCAAGAGGAACATCTGTCCATGTGGGTTAGAAATGAAGGTCGTGGTGCCAAAGCCAACGGGGGAGCTCAGCAACTGGTATCCAACATCAATAACCTTCTGCCTACAGCTTGATCACACCGTGGAGTGTTTATCAGGCTGCCCTTTGATGTGCTGACAGCAGCAAACTTGCTGTGCTGAATCTGCCGCAAAGCGGGTGGGAGCACACAAACTGAAAACATGCCATGTGAGGCATTGCTGTTAAATTAGGAGGAGATAACGCAGTCAACACCTCAGCATGGAGAGATGCCGACTGGTACTGCTCATCTCAAAGGCGCTCCAAGAAGTTTATTTAGAAACCTGACAATCAACACATCCTACAGGTATTTCCATCCCTTGAAGCCATTCTTCACTAGGTAATTGCCAGCGAAAGGGCACATCAGTTGTCACATGCCATTTTACAAGAATATCTACAAAGTGATGTAAACCTGTACCGAGCAGAGAGTTTCCAGTATTGTGGTAGTCAGCAAACAGAAAGTTCTGCTGCACTGCAGGAGACTAAGTGCAAATCAGAAAGGCTTTCCTATGTAAAGGTTGAGAATAATCAGGGCAGAAGAGGGGATGGTATTTTTTAGAGGGTTTATTACTGTGTACAGGGAGGCGGCTCCCTCCTCGCACCAGGTACAGCAAGGGGTGCTAGAGTGGGCAAGAGGCTGGGAAAGGACCTGGATCAGCTGTGGAAAAAGCAAGACAGGGATTGCAAAACTGTTGCTTGTAGTCCCGGTTTAAGCCACTAACCTGCGTGACATTCGGTGAAAAGGACTTGTAAATGCTTAACCAGCAATATGACCGAGCTATATAGGAAAGAAAAAGAAAGGAAGGGCAGATCCAGAGGGAAATATATATATACCAGCATTACCTTTCCCTACAGCTTGCTCTTTATTGAAGAAGCAGCAAAAGCTGCAGTGCACTTCAGAGTACAAACACTGACATGGAAATTCAGAGCCCTGAACTGCTTCCAACAGGGAAAATATACTGACCGCAGTCTGTTTGGAGGTCAAACAAAATCAATAGCCTTTCCCTCCAGTCTGTCTCTAAACTAAGCTTCTTTCAAAGACATCCAGAGAAAATGGATCTTCTTTTGTTGTTGTGTGTGGTTTTGGGTTGGGCTTTTTTTGTTTTGCTTTTTTTAAGTGGTCAAACATTCATACAAGTATAAGAAACTCCTTCCTCCCTCAACGTACTGAAAGGATTGTATAGAGGTCAAAACTGCCCATCAGTTTTACTACACAATAGATGAGTTACCCAGTTCTTGGGGAGGGAACGAAACTGGAAGTCGCTTAACACTCAGTAAGAGAGGAAAAAATAAATCAATGTATTTGCTTGATTGGGGTACATTTAAAGGTGGTTGTCAATTAGTTCAACACAGTTTGCTGTGGCAGAGCACAACAATTTAGCCCCAGGAGCTGAAGTTTGCTGCGTTTCCTCAGATTCCTCCTGCTGAGAGACAGATATTGGCTACAGCCAGGTCAGGCACTGAGGAGGAGGAGTGAGGGTGGAAGGCACAGCCGCAGAGTGGGAGCCGGTGAATGGGAAACTGACATCAGATACAGCAGGACTGGGGACTCCTCCCTTCCATTCGAAGTACGCAGTAAACCGGATTTGTGTCCAGAAAGGAGCAGAGATGATAACTGGTTATTGCGCTGGTACAAAGTGTGCCTCTCCACCCTGCGGCACACGCTTTTCAACTACTGTTTATCTACCATTGTGCAGATGGTTTCATCTTCACAGATATAAGTGGGTCACCCCAAGCTGAGAGAAAGGGCAGAAGGACCAAAATGGTAGAATGGAAAACCCTGCCTACATCCAATTTTTCAAATAATATAAATTCCTAAAAATCTTAATACGAAACATCACAAGAAGTGGGAGGGACAAATCACGAAAAGACACTTCCTAAGGGTCCCACTGAATGCATCCAAAGGAGAACCACTGCCTTCAAAGCAACGGATCACTGATGACTTCATCTACCAGTTCTGTTCTGACAGTGTTTTAAGAAACTCACCAAATCACAAAATAATTTAGGCTAGAAAGGCTCTCCAGAGGTCATCCAGCTCACTCTTCTGCTCAGAGCAGGACCATCAGGGCTAGAGACCATCACTCCTTAGCTGTGCTCCAGCTCTCCTGCAACAGGTCACTCTTCCTGAGAAAGCTGGCATCCTTGTCTTGATTTAAGCGTACCTAAAGATGCACGGTCACTGCATCAGGGATGTGGCTGGAGAGGGACAGACACACCTGCAGCTGGCTTGGGCCCCAGCACCAGCAGAACTGAGAACAGACCTCAGCAGGAGTGAGCTGCCCATGCCTATGCCCCTCTGCCATCCCTGCAGCCACGGTCCACGGAGACACACTGATTCACCTTTACCTAATGGGGCATCCCACAGTGCTGATGTTTGCTGCTGTCAGCACCTATACGAGCTACATTAAAGCTACTGTTTGTCTCTAACTCCCGTTGCGAGTGCAGCAGACGCACAGCACGCCAGCACCGGCAGCAATCCGCGCCCTGACTCATCCGCCGCCCTGCTCTCACATATGCCGCAGGAAGAAGGGTTTGTTCCACCAGCCACCGTAAAGGGCACCTCATTTCTGAGCGAACATATTTAGCATCTTCTAATTAGGATCTTAGCTTCTTCTTGTGCCCACACAGGTCTAATAGTTCCAGCGCCAGAAAATCCTGGCAAAGCTCAAAACAGGTTGCAGCAATGGCGACCGTCAAATGTTCACCCAAATTCGTTATGGCTGCAAGAACAACCAGGGCTAGCAGCTAGAAACAAAAGTGCAGTTTCTTGGCAATGCTTTTTATCTCCCCTCCTCCAGTCTTCCCAGGTGGAACAATTTACCCGGTGACTACACAGCTCTTACATTTGCTTGTTAGCACCCCCAAATTAGTAGGTGTAAAGTCAATATCCTTTTGCCTATTTACTCCTAATGAGTTGCCAGTCAGAAACTTAACTTGAAAAAAACAGTTACAAATGCAGATGCAGAAGCAAATGAAATAAAGGCAAGAATCACCGCTGAGCAAACCTCGCACAAAGGCAAGGGGCTGGGCACACCACGCAGCATCCTACCATTGTCAACAGCTAAAACCTAACAGCTTTGATTTGCCTCCCACCGGCTAAAATGGTTTGAAATGCAAGGTCTTAACAAAGGTGCAAGACACAGGAGGAATGGGAGGCACTGCTGGGCACTTAATCTCCTTTCAGTCTCACACAGGAGCTCCAGGAATGGCTCTGCTGAAGTCGCTGGAGTTTCATGAGTGCAGAAAAGAGGATAATCAGGCCTCAGCTGAAACAGGGATCCAGCCCTGTGATCCCTCCATGCAACCAGCAGAAATGTTATTTGGGATTTACACTGAGGTTACCTTTAGGCAAGTTCCTGCTGGAACCTGGGGCAACATCACTGATCCCAACAGGACAAGCCCAGCTCTCAGCAGCCGCGGAGTTCACCCTCTGCCTCGGCACAATGTGCGATTTGAAACTAAGAACCCAAAGTACCCCTCGGTCTACTTCAGCACTCACCCCTGCAAAAGCCTGCCAGAGCAGTAACGGGTTCTGTGGTGAGGATACCCCCTCAGGCCCGTACCACACGGGGGACACAGACACACTGCTAGCCTTTTGACTGTCCCTGGCCAAGCGCTGAGGCCATTTCACATCATTTTTTGACATTTATCTGGTGTTCACATGCCATCCTATTCTTAGCCCTTCCCTGCTGCTCCTCCACACTGAGGCCTTCGCTGCCTCAGCAGCTGCGGGTGATGTCCGCTGCTGCTAGAGCTCCCCTCTCACATCTGACCCCGTTTCATCTCCTGCTTGTTCTTCCTAAAGCACTTGAGACCTTCAGGTATAAACCAAACCATACCAGCTGCGCCAGCCTGAAGCCAGGCTCCCAAGCGTACGTTGTCGACCATATGCTCAAACACCCATGGCTGGAGTCACCATGTGCCACTCCAGCACAACACCCGCTCCTTCTCCATCTCACCAGCTCCTGGATGAGGAACAGAACAGCTGAGCAGTGTCAGAGAACGGGGACTCCCTTCCATGGCATAGCTGGGCCCGGATCCTTCCCGCCAGCATAGCTGCCTTCCAGTTGTGATGGCAGGGAATCTGCTTGTGGGAGAAGACCCAAAACTCATTACAGCTAGACTAGGTGGCAGGGTCACGGCAGAAGGCAGGATTTTTTTTCTTATTTCTTTGGGAGGAAAGGCACCCTTTTGGCAGCTGTGACTGCCGAGGAGAAGGCTTTTTAGGCACTCATTTCAGCCATCAGAGACAAGGGCAAAATAAACCTAAGCACTACCCACTGCTTCTTCAAGCTCAAGTGGTCCAGGTGGCATCAGCAAAGGACAGGCACATCCCCAAAGCAGCTACAGCAGAAGTCAGGGACACAAAGCTCAGGAGACATTGAGAAGGTCTCAGTTCCTACATCACCATAAAAGCATTAATTGTCTGTTATGGGCATTCAGAAAATTCTTAAAACTCATCAGGGACCAAAGCGTGTGCTGTTTATTGCTGGCACAGCTCATTAAAAGGGATGCTCACAGACTGCAGCCATGCAGCCATCTCCCCCCAAGCCCAATACCCCCTCTCTTCCTCATAGTAAGAAAAAATAGGGGTTTTTTTACTGGACCTTCTCATTCCCTTTACTTTCAGCTCGCCTTCCCCTTCTTGCGAGCGCTGAGACCGCAGACGCTCTACACGTGTTCTCCTCTGCATCCGACTGGCAGGCAGTCTGGAAAATGCCAGTATTGGAACGGCCTGAATTCAGCGGTTTCTGAATGCTGATCGGACACTATTTCGTTCAAGCCACAGATAGTCATTTTTGGGGGGTATTTTCAGCTCCCTTTTTGGATTCTTCCAGATTTCCAAGCGTCATGCATCAGCAATTTCTTCTCTTCGGAGCTTCATTATTTTTCACCTTTCTGCCGAGCCTGAGGCTTGGTGCAGTTTGTAGGGGACCGGGCTCTTCCCTCTTCTTCCAGATGGCCACACAATGCTAGCGGCGTTGTTAATGTTTGCTGTGCTCCACCTCGCAGCTGTGGAAATTCCTGACTATCTGGTTTTTAAAAGAGCTGAGGTGAAATCTGAGCGATTAAAGTGCCTTATTTTTTTATAAAGTCTAACACCTTTCTTGAGGAAACCCCGGCCTGAAAACAGGAATGGTCTCACAGCATCTAAAAGCACCAAATAATTACTTCTAACCAGGCTGCCGGTGTGGTGTCCACTACCACCATCTCTTTCGCATCTCTCCATTTGCAATGCTTTTACCCTGACATCACACACAGGTCAAGGGAATGGTGCAACACTTCTTTTGGAAATGAGGGAAGGACACACATGGAGATTGAGACGATGACATTTGTGCTACTCTGTCATACATGAGGAGAAAAGGTCCTTCTCTCTGCACTGTCTAGAGGGTCCAGCCTCAGTGTCCTACCACCCCACCTGGGCAAAACAGGGCACAGGAGATGCTCCAGCCAAGCAGCTTGGCTAACGCCACCAACATTAAGTCTCAAGCAAAGCAAGCTCCTGACTTCAGGTCTCTCAAACAGCAGCCTAACAAGATCCCGTGTCTATTTTCCAGCAGAAGCGCGCTCTTTACACCCCAAGTTTTGAATTTCCCATCCTGTCTTTAATTAGGCATGTTGTTCATAGGGTTATTGACATACTTCATTTCCTCCAAATGTTTCTCATGAAGGACAAATCTCAGTGGCCACTTGACAACATGCATGGTGATGTAGACCAAAGCCAAATTTACAAGACAATTTGTTGGTGATGTTTTCCTTCCCCCCTCTCCAAAGTAAAAGCGATTAAAGAATCCTTTCAGAAACATAGACTAGCCTATTCGCAGGATGCTTTTAACTGCATCCCAAGAACTGACTTGAATTCGTGACTGGCTGAATCCTTAGATATGGGAAAACCGCATATAGCACAATACAAGGCTCAATAACAGACACCAACATAAAACTGCAATAAACTCACAGGAGCTCTCTCAGCACTTGTGCACACAATCACTCATGGCCTAGAAATATATTTAAAATTAAGCAAACCTCTTCCAGAACTTCATTATAGAACGGTCTGGGTTGGAAGGGACCTTAAAGATCACCTCCCAGTACCCACCCGGCAGTCCCCAGGTACAAATTCCAGATAAAAGTAATCTTTGTACTAACATGCATAGTGCGTTTTCAGAGTCACCGAGGAGAAAGGGAAGCCCCAACTTTGTTTCCATGTGATTTTGTTGCAGCCAGGGAAGAATGTTTAGCAAAGCAGCTGCTTGAGCTTCATGGGAAAAAATCGTAATCACAGCAAGGCAGGAACAGATAATATCATATTGACCTGTCTTCAGGGTCTGGCATTCACATTTTCATAAAGTGTCTCAGAAGATAAATCACTATACTAATAATATTTGTATTGATTATCTAAACTGAAGCAGCAATCGAATCCATTGTCTCACTTCCTCTTAAATTGCTCACAGATGGGATCCTATTTCCTATTCTGCATTTCTAATGGGAACACTTAAATCACAGCACAGAATTATATACACACACAAACTGTTAACAAAAACCCTTTTATGACTTGCATGAAAATAAAGATTTTTCACTTTGTAGCTCACTTCCCACTCCACACAGAAATTTAAAATGACAAATTAACAGCAGACCTCTAAATTACTTCTTGTTATTTCTGGGTCCTTAATATTTACTGACAGGCAGGCTTATGTTTTCCGAACCCTGACCAGTGATTATGGAGCCTTGAAGTTTGGACATAGAGCTAAAAGGTGAATTATTTATTTTTTCTGTGAAAGTCAAGGCTTTTTACACTATCTCAAGGTCCAGAAGTAGAGAAATCAGAAATCACTGTAGTGCAGAGGAAAAATAAACAGCTTCTGCTGTTACTACAGGTACAGAACAGGGGCCGCTGTGGAAAGAGCTGAACTTCAGGTGTGAAGCCGGCCACAGTGGGAGTGGGGGGTAGCAGCTATCAAAACCACAAGTAAAGGCAACCAGCAAGAAATACATCATTGGAAATAGGGTTGTCATGAATCAAAAAGCAAAAGGCTTGGGTTTTCCTTCCCAAACTTCTCATCCTGTCTAAGTGGAGCTCTCCCCTACCCTGGTGCAGAATACAGCGGAATAAAATAAAATATAAAAAAAAATAAAGTTTAAAAAAATAATCATTTAAAAAAAAAAGAGTATTACATATACAGATGGTTCATATAAGGTGCTTATAGCACATTTCAAATGGCCACTGAACCTTTAGGAGCCGCCTGGAAGGTGAGCAGCCAAGGCACACTACTCAGCCCACTCTCCAAGGGGGGAGGGGAGAATAAAAATTAAAAAAAATAATCAAGCAATCAGGGGACGTTGGGCAAGAAGAGGAAAAAAAAAACCCAAACCCAGAGCCACAACACAGCAGCTGGACGGCGAAGGCTTCTTGGGCTCAGGCCGGTCCCCAGACCCATATGACTGTCCAGCTGCCAGGGTGAGTGATCGCCCCTTCGCTGGGGTCAGCTCTGCCCCCCGGCCAAGTAAGTGAAAATAAATGGTTTAGAAGATAAAAGGTCTTTTTTAAAAAAATTATTTGTCTTGTTGTCACGTCAAAACTGTAATGGGAAGAGACTGGAGGCAGCGATACGTCGTTTAAATAGGGAAAAGCCACCCTGATGGTTCCCCGAATACATTACTGGGAGCATCCCAGCTCGTGCGGTACCTGGCTCCTGGGAAGACAGGCAGGTTTCTGAACCTAAATACAGTGTATTTAACTAACCCCAGTTTCTACTTGGGCTACATCTCCCGGCTTCCTTGCAGGTTAATGCTGCGCTTCCCAGCCACAACGAGTTTAGGGTTTGGGTTTTTTTCTTCCTGGTCTTCCCCGGAGGCGGATCAAAATTGATTTTAACTATTCTAGGAAGGGAAAGGGTTAATGAAGTTTCCCAAGGCAGCTTGCTGTTAAGGTGCCAGAAATGCTGAGGGGAAAGAATGATTTGCTAAAGATGGGACAATGGCACTGGTATTTTGCATTTGTTTCCAGGCTTTGAGATAGAACAAATGGGAGTCATTAGTGAAATGAGTTTAGGGAGTTCTAAATTAGCTGTCAGGCTGCCAAACCCGAAGAAGTGCTATGTCAGCTCATTAATTCTGGAGAGCACAGGATTACCCAAACCTAGGAAGGAATCCTGCAAAATTCAGAGTCAATTAAAGGAGGCTATTTTGCTGTAATAATATTTTCCACACGTATTACACCTCCTCATGGAACAGCGCCCGCTTCTACCACAAATGAAATCTCTGGCGGGATGGAGTGTGGCTGATGTCTAGACAGCTGTAATGTGCTCTCCATGGGCTTGTCCCCTGGCATCTCTGGGAAGCTCCAGCTAGAACAGGAGGTGGGGATGCAAGCTGGGGAGCACATCACCCAGGCTGGGGTGGCCCCAGGAAGGAGGCTCCTCGCTTTCCCTGTACCACCCGAAAAAGCACATCTGTACAGGGCATGATGTGCTGTACCAGGAATGCCCGTGACCCGTGGAGGTAATGCCTGGCATCATGCATGCACTCCACCTCTTGAATTTGCTTCCCTCTTCGGTCTGCCTGACCCCAGATTTGTCAACCACCTGCTAGCAAACCCATGGTTTGTTAACCTCCCCAAACCTCCTGTTGCAGAGCATCTCTCCAGTTCTGAGCTAAAACCCACTGAACTCAAGGGGAGACTCGGAAAGGATTTCACTGGCGCTGGGTCCACCGCCCTGGGTGGCTGGAAACACTGGCAGCGATGGGATGCTAAGAAGGAGATGTCATCCCTGTGCGCTGCCCCTTGCATGGGGTGTCCTCAAACAAAGCCTCCCATGCTACAGACAAGAAGGTTTGTAAAACAGATGGTTTATAACCTTCTAGGGAACCCAAGAGTTGTTTTAAACTGTGATAGATCAGGTCAAAGGACAAAATACCACTGGAGAGCACCCTGGAACGCCTCGACTAGTCCCCCTACATATATATACCACATCCCGGCCTTCGGGACACCCAAGCGCTCGCCGCAAATAAAAGTTACCTCCGCAGAAAGGGCAAGCCCAAAGACCCCTCACACCCCCCTCGCCTCTCTCCTGATGGCTATCGCTTCTCGTCACCCCACAGGACTGCAGTAGCCAGGGACAAATTAAAACAAAAATCACATGGCTGTGAAATACAAATGAGGCAAGAAATGCCTTCACCCAACCAAGAGAGCTCTGTCTCCCCAACTGCGCCGGATACAAAGATCGTGAACAAACAGGATAGAATGTCTTCTGCCTTTTGTGAAATGAAAATAAATGAAAGGATCTAAGGTTTCAGGTCACTGATCCCTCTCTTCCCTATCTGTACCATTTATCGGAGGTAGAATATAAAGGTTCCAGGTCCTTTTCTTTTTTTTTGTCAGCGCTTTAATGGTTGTTTTTCCTCCTTCCCCCTTTCATTTTCTGAATGAAAGGACCACTTAGGAACCTGTAAAGTAATAATAAGGTTATAACAGGAATATTGTTTTTCTGGGCCAGTGCAAACTTCTTCCGAATAGGTTGAAGAGATTAAAGTAAAAATGCAATCTGTAAATAGATCACTCTTTTAATTAGTTTATAGTCTGTTAAGAGATAATATTTTGTTCACATAGATCGTCTTTTATCTAAAGATCTCAGAGCACTTTTGGAACATCAATTAAGCCTTAAAAAAAACTCAACAACCTTGGGAGATAGGTAAGTGTATTTAGATTAATTAGTGTTGCTGAGAGCAGCAGGCATTATTATTAGATTTAATTTAGTCCAATAATTGACTTATCTGTTAATGGATTCTAATTCATCTGAGGAGGGATCAAATCCATCTGATTAAAAGGATTACATCGACTCAATTAATTCTATTAACTGACTTAATTTGCCATTTAATAATTTGACACATGGGGCCAGATCTTGGCCCCGAAGAACACATAAACCAAAAATTACGTACCGGAATTATTATGGCAGCAAAACTACGCATTGCAGAGCGTACAGTTTCCCTTGCACATGGCACTTGCAGACCTGGACAGAACACCCAGGGGGGCTCGCTCCAGCCAGCTTCCCCCCGCCCTGCAGTAAGTTCTCCCCCTTTTTTGCTGTACAGGTCGCTTTGCTGTACTTATGGTGGCTGCCTGGAAACAGCAATTCCCTGCCCTGAGATCTGCCACCTCCTCTCTCTTCTGGGCATTCCCTTCAACCAGGAGGTGAGAAGTTTTTCAGAAGTCAATAAAACCTTGCAATAAAACTAACCTCCCTTTTCAAAGGCAGGATAACCCTCCCACGCCAGCCATTTGGAAGCTGTATATGTGAAAAAAAAAAAAAGAGAGAGAGACAAAAAAAGGCCTCCCTTCATTTGGACACTGCTCTTTAACCAGTTGTGAATGTAGGGGAGGAGAGAGGAAAGAGGTGCTAAAATGTTATTACCTCCCCCATCCTTAAAACTGGCTAGTGCTAATTGCTGGTGATGAGCACTATGGACCTTTGCCACAGCCACACCACTGAAGACATCGAGTCTGCGTTGCCCTTGCCCAGTGTCACCTTCTCTTAATGGGACTGAGTTCTTGGGGGATTTCAGGGCTGGAGCCAGCTCAGGGGCACCTTTTCCCACATCTCTTTCTCATCCTCCCAAAGACTTCCCCGGGCTGTAATCCTTAGGATATCAATCCACATCACCTCCACCATCATCTCCCCGCCAGTGGGACAGGGTTAAGACAGAGGAGAAGCTGGGGGAGACTGCACCATCTGCAAGGGCGACATGGCCAGGGAAGGAGCCGGGCACTGCCCAGCCCTAAGCCTGGCTCTGACTCCCCGAGCCAGCGCAGAGGAGGAAGAGAGGGAAGAGGAGAAAAAGGGCAGGAGGAAAACCAGCCATCTGCTGCATGAGAGTAAAGGTGTCCTCCCTCAGAGGCAGATCCGACCAGAAAGACGGAGATGTGGATCAAAAGTTTGCAACTGTTGAGATCCCCAGACCTGGTTTAAGCCTCTCTCTGGTCTTGATCAAAGGTTACTCTGTCATAATGCCTGGGGGGAGGGGTTCCCAGCACATAATGAATCCTGTGTCATTGCCTTTGTATCCAGTTTTGGCTGTAACACAGATGGTTCTCACTTCAGTAACTCTGACATCTCCCCCCCCCTTCATTATCACAGCTAGGAGCTCTGCATGGTCACATCCTGGACCTCCATGTCCCACCTCACTGTCTCCCCGATTATCATGCTCTAAGTGTTCCCGTGCCAAGCACGACGAGGAGCAGATTTCCATAACCTTTTAGCACGGCTAGGGACAGGAAGGCTTTGCAGCTTGACGTGGCAAGGAGGTTCATTAGTAAGCGCCAGGGAGGGGGCAGGTGGGGTGTCAGCACATGGCCTCCGTGGCCAAAGCACTCTGGCTTGTTAGAAGGATGCCAGCAGCCAGGAGCAGAGAGGATTTGGTGACGGGCAGCACCGTGGGCACCGGGGAGCATCCCAGACGGGAGATCTCGAGCTCTGCAATTGTGCAGCATCACCACCGGTCACAAGCACGCTCCTGCGCCAGGGTTTGTTGTTCAGACACGATTGCATATGTATGAAGGGGACAAGATGGGCTTTGACACATAAATTAGCACTTGTCAGCTGCTCACGGGCACACTTCCCTGCTGCACCCCACTGTAAGTGCTGCCTTCTTTTATGGAGAGGAAAACTACATCACGTTACCTGACAGTCACCGTGGGCAAGAGCGTTTCCTGGGAAGCCAGCAGCCAGCACGCAGCGACTAGTTTACATATCAAACCTTAAGAGGATGAATGCAATAAAATGACACAATAATTAGCAGCCAAGTGGCACTTTCCACTCCTGTTTTATCTGGAAATTTGGGAATGACAAAGGACAAGGTTGATGAGCCCTCGGGGCAGGGCTTTCTCTGATGGATTGGGTGACTTTACACAACAGCTGGGGGGGTTCATTCCACACCAGCCAGGTGCTTTCTAGCTGCCACCTCCCAGGGCACAGCTTCTGCTCCTCTGCCTACGCTAGCGGTGGCTGTAACTGCCCTCTGTGCTAGGCACGGCGGGTACCTCGTCCTGCCTGAAGCTCCCCAGGGAACAACTGCCATTCCCAGATTTTGACCTGCCATCACCGTAGCCCACCTCCACCTCGACAGTGCTGCACATGAAGTCAGGCTCGCATGAACGTGCATGCTAGCCAGTGCATACACACACCTCTGCAGCAATGCATGAACACATGCGCTGTACATTCACAACAGAAAAAGGACCACTTGTTCGAACAGCCCCCAAATCCTTCCAGCAATCAACTGGAGGAAAAGTATTTCTGCTGCAACCATTTCAAAATGTACTGGAATTACAGAGGGTTTTTTTGTAATTCAGCCTGCTAGCAGCATTTCTAGCCCATTGCTTGTGTGCAATTTACAGAGTGGCTGACACGCTGCTAGCCCAGGGAAAGTTCAGTTATTTGTGTTCCTGCCGGTTCTACACACCCCGAGATTCAGCTTAAGCTCTGGGGTGCTCTCAAAGCTCCAAAGCCTGCTTCATTTCAGCTCAAACCAAGTGTCACCCCTGCCTAGAAAGACAAGAGTGCTTCATTGAAGCACTGGATTCACCCAGACTCAAGCCCAGAGATCATGGGAAAAGAACATCCTCACTCACCAACCTGGGTATCATTTATTAATGACAGCAGACACACTGCGAGCTCATCTGTTGGGCAGAAAAAGATTTTCCTCTTCAAGCACCACTATACACTAATACATTGGGGCATGACACCACTGTGGGAACTGCCTGCAGCTGGGAGCTGGGCTGACAGCCTGCTCCAACACAACAAATTCCATGTCCTTAACCTGGAAAGGTTTTTTTTCCCCTTTTATCCTGTTTTTTATTGCTGCTTTTATTTTTCTCCCAAGAGGTTCTCAGCCTGATGTACAGGATTAAAGCCTTTGACCTGCTGTCTGGGGGATCCCAGTAAATATTCTTACCATATTTATCTCCATCTTCTCCTTTGGCACTGATCCTCCTGCCGAGCACTTGGATGTGTTTCCCACTTGTCCTGCTGTAGAGCTGATAGAGCCGAAGCTGCTTCCTGCTCACGTCATCCCTCGCTCGCGTCTGGTTCTCCACGTGTATCCGAAAATCTACATTCTCCTCTGCAGCAAACATCTGCGAGTGGATGGGGAGCGGGGAGAGAGAACAGAACAGACTATGAAACAACCAGCATCTTGGACAGAAAGACTGCACACCAACCTGCCAACGGGCACGTGGCGCAAGAGGACTCAGATTTGGCTGCCCTTTGCTTGACAGCTGCAGCCGCGGTATCAGGCACTCAACATGTAATTCTAGCCAGAGCTGGCTCTCGACAGTAAACCAAACCTGGGCTTTTACAATCAAACTGTGGGGTTGTTTTTTTTTTTGAGTAGAAACTTCTGCTCGGTCCTGCTTTGATTTAATCCTGGTCAGCCAAGCTGGCCATAAATTAGGCTTTCCATTGCATGTGCATAGCCTCCACACCACGTTACACAGACACATTTGGGAGAAAGGGGATGGACAACTCCATTTCAGAAAATTTGTGCTTCACCTTCAGCAGCTGTATTGATTCCCTGGATTAGCTGTGGTGAAGAAGTCAAGGGAAAAAAATATTTATGCTGACATTAGCAGACAGGACTCCAGATTTGCACAGGCATAATGTCTACTACGATAGGTATTGTTCGTACATGGGCACTCTTCAGCCTAACATTTTTGCCAGCTCTGGTTTCAGTGAAGCCAGCTCACGGGTGACCCTCTGTGGATGCATCTCTGTCTGATTCAACAGGGCCACAGCTTGGGCAGAGATCACGAAGGCCAGCAAGAGCCAAACCAGCATGTCCAGCCGCGGGGCTGTTAGCAGCAGGGGTCTGATCGCTTGAGCCACATCATCTGTTTTTTCTGGCCAATGGAGAGAATTAACCTTAGTTCACTACAGCCTTAAAATATTACCAAAAACTTTCTCTGACACATCTACCCTTCTCTGGAGGCTTTGTTTCCAGTCTTAACTGTTCCCAAGAAACACCGTAGGATTCCTGCTTTTGCTTCCAGGGAGCTGTCCTGCCTTGCCCAAGGTCAAAGTGCCAGAGAACCCAGACGTTCTCCAGATGCCCTCTGAAAGGGGAGGCTGGTAAGCACCCAAAAGCACGTCACACCCAAACAGTATGAAAGCCCAGAAACCACTCCACGATCTGTCCCCAAGACTGTCTGCACCACAACGCCCACACTGCCCACACCAAACTCACAGACAGATGGTATTTTGGTGGCAGACTCCCTCCACAGGACAATAAATCATTTGGAAACCAAAAGCAAAAAAATTTTGAGCAGTGCACACAAAATTTTTGATTTGACCAAGACAAAGACCATTCAAAGTCTACTCGTTGTTGTCGAGCTCTACTACTGTGTACCACCTGCGTGTTAGAGAAAAAATCCACCACAAAATAAGAATCACGTGGGAATTTAATGATGCCTAGGTTTGGGGCTGACAGAAGAATGACATTTACCTCTAGCAGGGTTAGTACTTCTCCTCCTAACCCATTCCCACCATGGCATGTTTGCACCCCTCCTAGCCTGCAAGCAAGAGTGTTCTGGTGTATTGGTGTGGGGATGGAGCTGGCAATGCAAATGAAAAGGGTCAGTAAATCCTCACTCAGGTCCATTCCAGGCAAAAACACATAAAAGCAAGTGGCCACAACACACAAAACAGCATAAAACAGCCCCACTTCAATCTCCTGTATATGTCACCTCATACCAGCAAATATTTTGAAGCCAAATGCTCCCTGAAAGTCAAAACCTCAAAAGAACTTTTTAGCATTTCCAGTTATCACATAGACACACAGATCAGCAGCAGGAGGAAAACTTCAGGCGGGCAGGCAGTGCTGCTTAGCACCAGACCTTCACTAAGCAACACAAACAAAAACATTATATTCAACACAGTGGCAACAGCAATGAGGTTCACAGGGATGTTGTGGGATCACCTTTGCTGCCCTTATTAAATGCTGGGATTACGCTATTTGAATCCCAAGTCCTAGGAGAGAGAGATTTAACTCTCTTACTTCACTGTCAGAAGTCAGGAGGAGGCTGCAGGAGCCAAACGCACAGGCTGAGAAAAAGGAGATTCAGGGCAACGCTGGGTCTAAACAGATATTCAAGGTGATGACAGAGGTGACAGACAAGAAATACGCAATTAATCATAGCAATATTTCCCACTCTTAGAAAACAGCTCAAGCAAGAAGCCGTGACCCAAAGCTGAGGATGTGAGAGGAGAAGCAGCCGTGGCACCTGCCAGGAGGGCACCGCGGGATGCTGACAGAGCTTACAGCAGTCACTGAGCCAGGCTCTGCTCACCCTCCTCTCCCGAGGTCCCACAGCTATGTCTCAGGACAGCCAGCAGGGCTTGGCATTTGATGTGAATAATATTCATTTATTTTCTTCTTCCTATGTCTCTCCTTGCTTTCTTTTCAAATCACATTATTGCAAAGGATGCTAAACTACTAAAACCGGAGATGTTCAAGTAATGTTGACAGCCTGCCTCGTACCCACAAAAGAAAGGCTATTTGCAGTTAAAATTCTGGCTCCATCATTTTAAGATTTAAAACAGATTTTAAATCAAGATGACGTCGTTACATTGCTTTCACCACATGTTAATGAATTTCACATTTTTCTAGGAAAAAAAACAAAACAGGTGGGATCTGAAGTGGGGGAAGGGCAGGTTGCTTTGCTTTCTTGGAAACTTCAAGCAGAAAAGGCAATCTGTTTTCCAAAACATGTTTTAATTCTCTCTTTTAATTGTCTCTCGAGCACTCACCCCGCAGGGCCCCAGCCCGTAGCTGCAGTGGACTCTGGAGCGCCCTTGGAGCCGTGCTGCGCGGTGGCTCCCAGCCCGCCTGCACACACTTGTCACAGTTCCCCTGCCCAGCATCAGCTAATTGAGTGTCTCCTCCCTTTGCAAGAAGGGCACGGCTGCAGCCCAGGAGAATGACATCTCCTCCTGCCCCAGCCAAGGGCCTGCTGGCATCACCCACAACCCCAACGCCCTGTCCAAGCCCAGCGGTAGCCTGGCGGGGGGATCAGCAGGGGACATCAACCCCTGAAATAAAGTCAGCCCAAGTGTGTATCACTCCATCACTTCCCCAGTAACAGGCCCAACTCTAGCCCAGGGAAAGAAATCCTGCAGCAGGAACATGCCACAGGCTCTGCGTGCGGCTGACCCTTGGGGTCGAGAAGCTGCCGTCCAGAGCAGCAGTGAAACCACCAGGATTTAGCTGCCTGCTTAAAGATAAGCACACGCTTAACCACTCTGTTGAAACAGGATGCTTTGCTGGAGTGTGGCCAAGGAGAATTAGCTGTGCCAGCCTGGGCTGCATCTGGCCTGCAGCAGAGAGTATCAATACTCTAAAATAAAATTTCATGCAGTGTCGATTTCATGAGATAAAACCTATTTGATCATTGCTGAAATCCATTCTCACAGTATCCCTGCCCTAAAGAGTATACTCCCTCAAGCAGCTAACTTTACCGAGATAAGAAAGTCCATTTATATATACCATAAGAGAGACCCTCTTTCATAAATCTCAAAAAAATTAGTAACATATGCCTCCTTCGGTAACTGATCACCAACACTCACTCAAGAAGGTCAACTAAAACCAAGTCCATCTACCCCCAAACACATTTTTATAACAATCACAACCACACAAAAACGAATGCAGAAATGTCTTTAAGTCCCAGCCCCACTTGAACACTTAAAGGCTTTCACTTCTGTTCACCAAAGCAAAAAGTAATCTTCCCCACACACACCTTTTTTTAAATATTAATATGTTATTACTGTAACATGATATATGAAATGACCACTGGGGGGTTTTGGCCTCTCAATCCGATCATCCACGCATCCACACTCTAGGCAGCAAAACCTACAGACTCTGGATCCAGAGTGCAGCACAACCTGTCTCTGAAATGAACAGCCGCCTGCACCTTCCAGCTCCTGACCAGGAACGTGCCCGGGGGGGGGACACCCTCTGGGGACAGGGAAAGGATTTCCTGCATCACTTTATCTCCCCCAGTGTTTTGGTGGGATCTGGGGTTGTACTGCAGTGTATTTTGCAAATCTATCCAACCCATATGGGCCACTACCTATGCAGGACAACTTCAGCACTTCAGGATCACGGGTTTCATACAGCTCCATCTCATTCTTTGCCAATGGTTTATAGTCCGCAAAACCCCAGTCGTTAAAACAGAGCATCACATTTGGTTTCAGTTTTATTCTTCCTCTCTGTTTTTCAGTCGGTTCCTCATCCATTTATTATTTATTTGTCATACATCTCACAGCTGGAACGTACAGCCACAAAGACATCCCCAAAATACAGTTGGCGATACAGACCTCATGCAAGGGAATAAACAGCATTCCTTTTAAAAACAACCATCAGCTCAACCAACTCGTGCATCGGGAATGCCTCGCTTGCTGCACCAGGCCTGCCTCGCCCCTGACAAGGTGCAGCTCTCCCTCCTCTCACTGCACTTGCCCAGTCGTTCAAGGTAGGTCCATTTAGTCCTACCTCCTTTCCAAACAGCCACAGAAACCAGAAACATCTTCAGACAGCCCACACTGGGAGATTTTCAAGTGCTTTTTTGTCAAACGATTCTAACACAATGAGTGGATTTCATTTTAAATGGCTTTACAACGATCCTTCGGTTTAAAGCATGACTGGAGGGTGAGAGAAAGACCGTTTTGCTGATGCAGCCGAAGGTTTCACCATTAAGTAATCCAAGAAACACTCAAGACCAGCAAAAGCCTCCGACAGCAGCACTGCAGCGTTAGCCCTGCACAAGCTCGCACCGGGGGCTGCAGGCAGCGATGCCGTGCTGTGAGCAGGGAGGAAGCACAGCCCCGCCGAGGTCAGCGCAAGCCTCGCGGTGCCAAGCCATGTTTACAGGATCTGCCTTTCCATCCAACCAACCTCTCCACATTTTGAATTTTCTCTTTTGAGCTTTCCAGTAAAAGGGGATGTTAATCTGTTATTGTTCGTGTCATAAAGCATTACAGCATGAGATGTCCAAGGCCCACAGCATGGCCAAGTTAGTTGGGAGCTGGACTTCAGAATTTCCTGATTTTTTGCTTTTTATCCTACAGAGCCTCCAAGCCTCATCAGAGAGCAAACCATATGTCATTCCCCAAACCAATCTAGGAATACAAAATCCCTCTTGCTAAGGGCCATTCCGATTGCAAAAGATAAACAAATAAAGCTATTCAAAGTCCTTTCAAACCCCATCTGATAAGCAGGAAATACTTATTACCTTTCAGCCATCAAATCAACCTAATATTAATGATTTTCTCCATGACCTTCTAAACACATGAAAGTTAACTCGGTAAGGTCAACAAGAGGATATCCAAGACAGATCTTTCTCAAGTCTGCAAAGGCAAGTAACAAACCACGTTGCTGCCATGACTTTGGCAAAATTCCTCTATGCCAATTACAGCAAGATTTGCTAGCACACCATGGCAGCCATCCACAGCATACAGTGAAACACGACGCACTCCTCATTTGCTGCTTTTTCCTCCTCTTAACTGCAAAGTCAGTCCTTCACCAGCATGTTGTTACCTCCAGGTTACAGAGCCTAGTTTGAAGCTCAACAGAAGTGGATGTGCACTGCTTCAGTGACATAGTCACCTCTTTGGGCTTAGAAGCACATTTGGAAATTTATCTAATGCATGAACGCTCCATATTCAGATGCACAGCAGGAGCCCGGAGCAAAGGGAGAGGGCACTGCCGAGTGAATCTCTGTGTATCTAATGGGAGAGAGGCTGTGGCACAACAGTGCCAGAATGGCACAAATGGAACTAAGCTGTTCAAAGTAACAGAACGCAGACCTTTGTTTTGGTGTTTGCTTCTTCCTCCTATCCACAGAAAAATATTTTTTACTTCAAAAAATAAATATCCAAAAAGCTAAGTTGTGCTCCCAACCTTGGGAGATGTCACCTCGGATGATGCCTGTGTACCTTCCAAGATGCACTGTGAGAAAGGCCAACGCCGAGCACCACGGAAGTGGTGGTTACAAATGATGTAGACGTGAGACTCCACACAAGACTCCCCCAGAGGCATTTACAAAGTATTTCACTTGAAATACTTTTGAAATATTTTTTTTGGTATGAAAAACCATTTCAACAGGCAAGCAGGAATGTCCTATTTAAAACCCAGATGCCAAAAGATCTCGGTCCACCAGAGCTGTACCACCGTATAGCCAGCTCATAAATCAAGTCATGAACTATCTTCTGTCTTTGCTTCCTTAGAAGGCTGTTTCAGAAACACCTTCCTCACACCCACTGCCTTAATTTTCTACCAAGTATATGTACATCCAGTTTACATCGGTTCATTCTTGTACCAACAGTGTCCAGTTTGGATAATACTTTTCCCCCTGTGCTTCTCCTTGCAATACATCGAGGCTATTCCCTTTCTCCCCTCTCTTCCCCACTTCCATTCCACCATGCTCAGAAAGGATGCAAACCAAGCACCAGACCACCCCCACCTCCTCCCACCACAGAGGAGCTCCTGCCCGCACCGAGGATGGTGCCGAGCTCACCCTCGACACGGGCCCATGCAGGAGACACTGGCCCAGAGCACCCCCCGCTCCTGCACAGGTGTGCCCTGAAATCCAGCCCCTCATTTCTTTGACTCGAGCGCTTTCATGTCGCTGCAGCATGTGAAATTCAAGGATGTTTGCTCTTTGTTTAATGCACTTTTAAGTGAAGTGCATGTAGGGAACGAGCTGGAAAGGAGAAGGAAATGGGGTGATGCTGGGGTCGAGCCTGCCCATCCCTTTGGATTTCAGAAATGTTACACAAGACCCAAAGAGAAGACGTTTCCAGGGCTTGGAAGAGGGGACATGCAGCTCAGTAAGTGACACATACTTGGATCCAAAAGCTGCTCTGCAAGCGGAGCCTCCTTTTACCCCCAGAGCTGCCTGCCACATTCAGAGAAGCCATACATTAAATCTCTGGGCAGCATTGGACCTTCTCTCTCTCCGAAACACACAGCCCCTGAGAAATACAGCTATGGCTCAGCCAGACTCCCCAGCATCGCCCCGAGATCCCACCAGCTTTCCAAGCCACGTACCAGTCCTACCAGGGTCCCCTGGAGCAGCATGTCCCCTGCCCCCGGGACAGCAGACAGCGGTGTTAATGAGCCTGGTATGAAATCACGAGGAAGGCGGGAGCGCGTGCCAAAAAACTGGAATCTGAGAGAGTTTGAGGAAACGAATGTTTTATGGCCCATCAGTCAGTATTTGGCCATTTTCTAGAGAAAGATGATGCCACCTTCAAGAAAACCAAATTTCTCCTTTTGATGATGGAGTGAGCCTCTGCCAGAACTGTGAAAACGCTCCATTTGTGAAATGGTGACATTTTAAACTTGTTCCACCCTGGGAAATGGTTCAGCCTGGGGAAGAGCAGGGTTTCAGCCTTGATTAATGACTTTTAAAACCCCAGCTGTACTCGTGTGCGAGCAGAGGAAGGGAAGGCGCCTCCAGCCAGCACTGCCTGCCGGTGCAAAGCCCAGCACGAGAGCGCTGCCGAAGCACTGCAATGCAGCTCTCCCGAACGGGCTCCACATCCCACCTGCATCTGCCCTTTGCCACCGATCCACAACCAGGTCACTGGCTGCAGCCCTCAAGTCGCATTATTTTATACACAATTACCATATTTTTAATATATATATATACACATCATAAATTATAATTTATGTAATCACCATAAGCATATATAAATCAGGAGCAACAGCAGCTCAACAGCCTGCAGGAGGGAGCCCACCCTCCACCGCCCACCTTCGCCCCAGCATCGTGCCGTGGTGCAGCAGTGCCCAAGGGCCAGGACCGAGCCACCTCCCAGTGCCAACAGGAACCTCTTCCCCAGTGGGACCAGTTCCTGCTACCTGCGGTAGCCAAAGCAAGCCAACCCTGTGCACCTCAGCAGCGGGGGTATCTGCAGGGCACCGCTTCTTGCCACAAGCTCTTGATGGTTTTGATTCTCTGGAATACAACTCAGACCTTAATTCTTTTTCTTATTTTTTCTCCAGTTGTGATACATCTTTTTTTTAAATTCAGGGCTGGCATTATTTTACCACAGCTATCAATCAGGCAATGAGCAAGCAGGACTTTTTTTCTTCCTTTCTTTCTTTGTCTTTCTTTCTCTCTAATGCTTGTTATATCTCTGCTATATACTTCCTCTCCACACAGAAATATCCCTTCAAAGCTTGATATTATTGAGCAGCTTTCAACCATGCCCAACAGAGCCATGTATTCTCTGCATTTGTCTGGCCTTTGTTTCTAGGAATGAAATACCAATGGCTGAACAGTGTGACTTCATTTCACTCCTTCATTCCAATACTTGTTCTATTTCTATCCCACTGGGTCAAACTCACCTATTGTGAGACCTCACCGATTTCAATTACATCAGGGATTAATTTGTTCCATTGCGTTGAAGCTGTTAATACAATCCTTGCTGGCTCTAGATTAGAAAAGGCACGGTGGAGACCTCCCTCGCAGGCAGTGTGTTTAGCAGCAGTCTTGATCTTCATTTTTGTTCAGCGGTGGGTTGTTTTTTTTTTCCCTTTGTGCCCCTTTGCCCCTCTTTTCACAATCTTCCCCTTCCTTTCTAAATTGCCCTTATCAGTACTGGGTGGTCTTTCTGACTTCCACTGCGACTGGCAAAACGTTGCCTTCCAAAGCTGCTGCCCAGGGCTTGCGAGGGAGGTCGGTGCTGGAAGGAAGGTCCGACCCGAAGCCACCCGACGCCCCGCAGACATGACCGCTCCATCTCTGGTACTTCATATCCTCCAGGGTCATCACGAAGGGTGGCTGCAAGTCCCCGCATACCCAAGGGGATCTGCAGGTCTCGGTTCTGCAGCTCCGTCCACTGGCCGACAGGTCTCCAGGCAATGGCTGAGATCCTCCACGCAGCAGAGTGACACGCTGAAACGCACATTTGTCAGCTCTGATCAACCTTCCTGGGGTTCCCAAACTGGCACACAAGATCACGACAGAGCTTTAAAACCTCCAGCCCTAGGGTCTTGTAGGACATCTGTGATACCAGCTAAAGGCCAGCTCAGCAACCCTGACTCCCAGTTGTCGTTTATCCACAGGATTTTTTCTCGGGAAGAGACTGTGACGCAGGGAGATTTAGGGCCCACGTGGATGCAGAGCAGTTCAGCTTTGCTTGAGCACTGTCACTCTGCCCCACAAGATCCATTGCTTTTCCATTTAAAAAAATCCAACTACATCTTTGTGAAACTACATTTTTAGGAAATAGTGTGAAGATTCCAGAACAGTAAGAACAGCGGTTTCAAAAAGAGAAGTAGGGGGAGGAAATAGAAGATATGAAAATAAACCCCAATAAACAGCTCAGCAAACAGATTCATCCCTCACTTAAACACATGACATTTCCATGGTGGTTTCATGAGGTCACCTCAGGCTTCCATAGGGCATCTCTGTGCAGCCTGGGCTGCAGGAAGTTTCAGGGGTTAATGCTGCAGCCCTCAAACCCACCAGACAGCAGTTGGATGGGTTGGGTTTCAGGGCTCCAATTTTGTTCTCATGTTCAGTACTCAGTTTTCCAAAATGTACAACGTTCCCATTTACAACTGCACTAATATTTTTTTTACTACAAGAAACACAGGAATAAGCTGGACTACTATCATCCAACTGTTTATTTAACTCTGCTACTCACTTTAGACCTCAGTGGAGCCATCCAGGGACAGGGTGAAGCCCCCACATCCCCTCCAGGCACTGCCCCACCTGCCATCTCCCACTCCAGCCACCCGCTCAGGTGTCATCCTCTTTGGTGCCAAATACTACCTGAGCAGCACTGCCCTGTAACTACATGGCCTGGACCTGAGCAGTATATAATCACCACAACTCAAACCTCAGTGCCAGCAGAAACCCTCGCACCTCCCCAGGACCAAGACCTCACGGCACGTGCATTGCTCTGGACACGTCCTACCATGAAGACCAACCCCACCCTGAGACACACAACCCATGGAGAGAACACAGGATTGGTTCTGGAGGATGTGTTACACTGGAGCAGCCTTCACAACAGCCGAAGCTTTCCAAAATATTCCCCTCTACAGCTGAAATCTCCTACCACGGTTTCTCCCCAGATGGTTTTGCTGGGGAAGAGCTAAGCTCCCATCCTTGCCACTTCACCACAGTTACTTCTGATATCATCAAATTCAATGAAGGCAAAACAAACCCCAAAACAATTCCCCTGCTTCCCACCATGTCTCCCAAGGGATGCAATCCCTGCTCAGAGGGAACTTTCAATATTCATTGGCCCCACACGCTCTGCTGACCAGTGGCAACGTCCTTCAGGCTTTGCAGAGGCCATGCATGGTCCCAGCTCTGTGCTACGGCCACTGCTCCTCCTGATAGCACCAGGATATAATTTTTTTTTTTTTTCCAGAAATAGTTTCATGCCTGTGTCCCTCCTCACAGCACAGGTACCACTGCAAAGAAAACCACAGCAAGGCTGTGCAGAACAGCCCCGACCAACCTCTGCGAGATCATGGATCCACAAAGTCCGCAGCTGGATTTGGGGAGCTTGGCATACTACAACTGCCTTTACTGCCTTAACAAAAAAACAGAACCAAAAAAAAGCTTCTTTTCTTTATGGAGAAAACAATCCTGCTGAAATAAACTGCCCTGATAACAGGAATTAAAACCATTCAGCAATTCAAACTGTTGCAAGCAGCTGTCTGCTAGTGTTTTTGAGCAGCTGAAACAGGCATTCAAGAAACAAAACCTTGAGAGGAAACCATAAAATCTCGCCAGCCCAAAACACAGCGAGAGCAAACATGGTCCCTGATGAGGCAGCAGCGCAGCAACCTGTGCCCGCGCACGCATCGCCTGCATGGCGAGCCACGGAGGAGGTCCGTTTTGATGCAGACCCAGCAGCAGCAGCCAACTTGCTCTGAAACAACTCGAATGCCTTGGCACAAAGCACAGGGAGCTCTGCAAAGGGGAGAAACAAGGCTGAGGGGGCTTCCCCTCCCCAAGCCCGCTCATCTCCAGAGTGCTGCCACGGCACACTGTGGGTCCCATCGCCCCGTTTCATGCGCGGTGCTGGAGGAGCCCAGTGTGGCTGCGCGGGTTGGGCTGCAGCGGAGACCAGGGCAGCCCACCCAGCAGGGTGCTCCTGGGACAAAAGGTGCAAGCACCCCACTAAAAATACTTACCAGCAATTTGTTTGTCTCTTCAAACGAGACCTGAGCCCAATTACTGAAAAACCTGCCAGGTTCAAAGCACTCCCGACCTTTTCTCTCCTTCCCTCCATCACCAGCAGCTTCCTCACAGGGCAGATGCTCCAGCTGCAAACCTGTTTGGCCACGGCAGTAGGGCAGAGCAGAAACCCCAAGCCCACTTCCCTGAAACCGGTCAGGGGTTTTCCACACCCTGGAAAAAGGCAGAGTCATTCACCCCTAGGATTTACAATGCCAGTTTAAAGCACGGGCCCGTCAGGTCCAAGATGACACCTCTGGCTCTTCTGCTCCATACCAGCCCAGCCGGGACCTCCCCAAAAACAGGAGCAAAAGCACAAGACATGGGAAACCCAAGCGACACTCAGGAAAACATCACCGTCAGAAGGAGACGGAAGGTCATCGGAGACCCATCTCCCCATAAAATAAGTAAACATTTGCAGCAGCAGCAGCACCGCAGCAGTGAACTGATGTTTATCCTGGTAGCTCCTTTCATCCCAGTCCCCTGACATCGTCCAAAGAACACAGAGATCCTTGCTCCCACTGCAGAAAAGCAACTCCCTCTAGGGTAAAACATGGCAACTGCCGAGCAGCACACACAAGTTCAGCGCGGGATTTCCAAAACACCTTTTTCCATTGCATTTGCAAAGAAAATAGAGATGTGGCTAACAACTATCTCCCTAGATAGTAGCTTCCAGGCACTGCTCCCATGTGAAAGGTGGCTTCTCCAAAAGCACACAGCTGATTCAGCAGAGATGCCTGGAGACCCTGCCGAATTATCCCATTTTTCCTCTATCCAGTTTCCTCTCTGGCAACCTTTTACTAAGCTCCAACCAGTCTCACAGGAGACTCCTCTTATGAGCTCCTGCTTATTCTGGCAAGATAACACCTAGTGACCCTACATGGGAATGGTGCCAAGGGGAACGCGACCTTCTCAGGTGTCACTGCTCACTCATCCCAGGATCTGGCAGCCTCTGCGCAGTACTGGGCTATAAGAAAATGGTTGTGGCCAAGGACTGGGAGGTTAATCCATCTAACAATAACTGGAAGCAATTGAGGGATTTACTGAAATAGCAGGAGTCATTCCGCTGGGAACGTTTGTGCTGCTGATACCTCGCTTGTGCCTTGCGTTCATTCCCACGAGCCTGCCTCACTTTTTCACACCTGCTTTTAGAACTGGCTAACATTAGCTGTTTGAGACTCAAAATCTCTCCCAAAGCTTGCACCCTCCCCTCCTACATTTAAAGTTTGTCTTCTCCATCATTCAGCTGAGCATCTTCTTTACTCCCACTGCCTCCAACAGCTCCACTCTGAAGGGGGACACTTGCAGGTTCAGGGCAAGTAGCAGATCCATGTTATGGAAACCACTAAAACATCACTGAAAACTGGTAAATATGAATACCATCCTGCTAACAGCAGTTAGTGGCGGGGGGGAAGCAGGGGAAAGTCCTGTCTTTCTGGGCTGAGCTCTCTTTCAGAGCCTAATGACAACACCTGATGGAGATGCCCAGCCTGGGGGACAGCCTCTCTGGGGTCTCCATCCTGACCCAAAGCCCGGGATGGCAGGGCTGGTGCTGCTGAACGTGACTGACGCTCGGCAGTGGTACAAGGGATCCCTGTGGTCCTGCCCCACCCCAGCTGCCAGGCTGATCCAGAGCTTTTGGTGTCAAAACAGGAACAGGAGTTGTATGCAAGGAAGATCTCTGCAAACTTCAAGCCATGATTCAGAGACAGTGCCTTCTCCTCAGGTCTAAACACCCAATAAAACACCAACCACCAGTGGGCCATTTCCTCTTCTCCTTCCAGCTCCCGCTCACCAGAGATGCTGGCCCTGTGTAATGACATGTTCTTTGCCCTTGGACTTCACCCACTGTATCCAGACAGTCCATCAGGTGAGCCCTGACTTGGGACACTGTTGGAAGAGCCAGGGGCACAACCTTTGCTTTTTGAAAAGCAAAGTACACATCAAACCCCAAAATTTACAGAAAGGGGATGTAAGATTCATCTGCCCTGTTCAAGCAGGGGACCAGAGGTGCCCAGCACTGCTGTGCTGCGAGGAAAGCTCAGGTATGGAGCTCAGAAATGTCACTGGAGGTTCCTGAACAGGCGAGAGCAGGGAAGTGAACCACAGTACGATCCAGCAGGACACCAGCTCCCAGGAACATGCCCCTGGAGTTCTCTAAACCCACTGGGACCTGTAAAAGGCAAGGTCCCAGAGTAACGGTGTTGAGGAATAGCAGTCATGGTAAAGAGAGGAGTAATTTACCTAAAAATAAACGCAGATTCCCTAGAACAAATAGCAGTTTGTGAAATTACAGCCATGGATATGAGCACCCCCTTATCCTTCAAACAGATTTTCCCCCTTTCAGTGGCACACTTTGACAACACATTGCTGACGAGTTTCCTTGTCCGCTCCCCAGCTTACCACGACCAAGCACCTGCAATGTAAGAGTTGCTCCTGCATGGTTCTCTTCCCACATACGTGAGAAACATCTTTACAAAAGCCTTGCAAGCTATTTCTGGAACAGGGCTTTCAGAGATGATTTTAATCAGTAATTTGATTGGTTATTTGAAACATAAGATGCAAAGATGCAAAATTTTCTTCATCTCTGCAAGGGAGATTTTTTTTTTTTTGATCTTGCTTTATGCTTTACTTGCCTTGCAAAACCTGTTCCATGAACTGTAAAGCAGGATGTGCTCTCAACCCCAAATACATCACCACGGGAGCCCTGATAATGTAGGAGATGGACAAAACCAATTTCCATTGGAAAATGGCCTACTTACTTCAAATAAATCTCTTCAACTTACCTGGGAAGACCTTCTTTTATTTAGCAAAACTCAATTAAAGTCATCATTAACAACAACCTTTTCCATTTCCTATCACTTGTCCAGGGTGGCCCTACCTGAAACCACGGTCTGAGATACTGCACAGCGACATGCTGCAGAGCTTCCAGGAATGATCAGCAAAGCACGACTTCACACCGAAAACATCCCCAACATAAGACCAAGACGTGAAAAAATAGCTTAGAAGTTCCTATCCAATGAACAAAATGTATGGCCATCTCCAAAAGCTTCACAGGAAAACAGAAGAGATGGGAACCACCTCTGTATCACCCTTGGCATCCAAGATGCTCCTCCTCATACCCAGCACTCTCACCAGCCTGCTCCCCCCATGCCCGCCAAAGGTGGTCAGCAAACCAAGGGCTGAGAGGGAGCAAGCACTGAAGCTGGGCATCCCCCAGCCCCAGCCTGAAGGCATGTGTTAGCAGATGGGTTCCTGCACCTCCCACCCAGCTCACTGCCACCCTCCCTGGAACAATGCTCCTGTGCCACCACTGCTGCCGTGCACGGTGGCGGGGTCCCCTTGGCTACACACGGTGATGTGCTGCAAGACCAGCCGGCACCATCTGGAGATGAAAACCAAAGGCATCTCTGGAGCAGTAACTTAGGGCTGCCAGCCACGCCAGCTCGGTACCTGCTGACAGAAGGGTTGAGAGCAGCTATTTGGCATTCCCAGTTTCCCTTTATAAACACCCTGCTGCCACAGCATCCCCTTTCTGAGGAAACCGGAGGGTACTTCATCCCTGCCTGCTCCTGCTTGCGGACACCCGGGGCTGATCAGTTCTGCTCAAACACGTTACCGCTGACGCAACCCCCAGCCTGCTGTCTTGGGCTAATGGGCTGTGCGAGCATTTTCACTCTGACTTATCAGCTCTGCTCCAGGCTGCTCCGTGGAGTGCCCACAAAATCCATCAGCCATTAAGAAGGAGCAATCAAAAAAATATTCCGACTGGGTTGGTGTGTAAAGGCTCTTCCTCCACCTGAGCCAGCCATCACCCCATACCTGCCAACAGCCATGAAACTTTTCCTTCCCCAAAAGTGCTTTGAAATCCATTCTCAAGCCCTATTATCTCTCCTGTTTATACTGCACTCCCTCTATTATCGAGAAATCTCCGAGTAATTTAGAAGCCCACAAGCTCCTGCAC
Source organism: Falco punctatus (assembly GCF_963210335.1). Classification (NCBI taxonomy): domain Eukaryota; kingdom Metazoa; phylum Chordata; class Aves; order Falconiformes; family Falconidae; genus Falco; species Falco punctatus. Next base: position 46,875,072 of record NC_137588.1, read on the forward strand.
TAACAGGGCAATAAATCACATTTATATACCCCATTGCCTACTGTTCGCAGGGCTGTGGTGCCGAGCCAGGCAGCCAGCGGCCAGGTGACACAGGGCGGCAGGGACAGCCACTGCCTCCCCTAGCCCCTCCACCTCCATGGCACGCAAGCTGGGCACAGCAGTAGGCACTTGTGTCCTGCACGGTCCAGGCGTTGATTTTTTAAGTATCCAGAGAGGATTCCAGCCTGTGTCCTACCTCCCTGTGTTCTCCCCATCTGATACTGACACAAGCACACAAAAGAGGGTTTTCTTTTCACAAAATCAAACCAAAGGAGGAGGATGTTTTTGGCCATTTTCCTCAAGGAAAGACGTTGCCCATCTAATAATCCCTAAATGGGCAGTGGGTTGTTGGGCTTTCATGTGTGCCTCTGAGCCTCCCCTCACCGTGCCAGGTTGCTGGTTTTCTTTTCCACGGAGTTGCAAAACCCCTGAATAACAAGGTTTGTGCATGGAAGTGCTGACACAAACCTTAACTACAGCATCCTGAACATGATACCAGAATAAGGACGCTCCCTGTGTGGCCCAGCGTATGGATAAATAAAGCATTTCAGCAGCCAGCGCCGACAGATCATAAACCTCCACGAGCATAAATACCAACAACAACCCAAAAAAGATTAGAGGGTTTACGGGCGAGGCAGGCTGGGATGATTTAGAGTTGGGGTGGAAGGGTCATTATTGCTGAATAGGTGGGGGCGAGCGGGCCAAAGAAATCAATAAACCATTCTGCTCCCAGGGAAGGAAGGGGCCACGCTAATTGTGCAAACGCACATTTTCCATTCGAGGCTGGAGATCTCCAGCTCACCCAACACGGGTGGATATAGGGAACGCGCACTATCTTGCCGGGAAGCAAGGACTTCACCCCGAGACATGTACCCCAGGAGCTTCATCACTCAGGAGAGCTCACCTAAGCACCTGGTGACAGCGCAGCTTCATATGAACACAGACCCAGGTCACGTTCATCTCCAGCTCCATCAATTTAATTTTTTATGAAGTTAATATATAGCTGGGATAAGGATCTCAGTTACTTTCTGCACCACCGTCCAGTCAGAGCTTTTCCAGTGCTCAGTCCCAGCACCCTACAACCAACTGACAGGTTGGGCCAGCACCGGTTGTCTTCAAGCACCAAAGACAATCTTTGGGACCACTTCACCCCTGATAAAACAACCACATTAGCAAGTTGCCACGCTTGCGTTGGAGGTTGCCCCAAAATGAGCCACAACAGATCACTGCATCCTACAGCAAAGACGGACACAAAGCCTGGTGGGCGGGCTGCCCGGCACACAACTGCTGAGGCACAGAGTTCAAAGGCAACAAGCGATTCCTCCTCTGCCTCTCTTCTCCTTCAGTCCTCCCCATTCCCAATTCTTCTAGCTTTTCCCCCTCACTTTCTTTCTAGGGAACAGAGCAATGGCAAAAGGACACCAGCGCTGGAGAGTGAAACCGACTTACAAACAGAATAAATATATACTAAAAAAATAAATATTTGTACCTAATGGGCCAACATACCTAAAAGCCCACCTGTGGGACATACCACGGGAGGTCATTCAGGGAACTGGCGGACATGGCAATGCCCATTATTCCCGTTATTCCCATGAAGAAACCCAAGCTCACAAGCATGTACAAGTGCAAAAGCTGACAACCTTCCTTCCCGGCTAACCAGAGCTGATGATGGCGGTAAAAGTACAGGAACCTGCTCCGGTCCCTCTGCGTGAGCCAGTCTCCTCCTCTGCTGCCTTTCCAGAGATATTTAAAGAGAACACTTTTTATATCAATTAATAAAATAACTCAAAACCTGTCCAGGTCATGTCAAGCTTACTGCCTGCAGTTAATAGATTTCAGCTTTACTTGAGATCTTGAGAGTTTTTAAAATCAGTAATTTCATCTTCCCTCCAGAAATAAATTCCTCAATGGTTTCACCATGAAAATATTCCTAGGAACGGACAATTCTGCTGCTGATGTGCTAAAGACAGCACACGAAAAAATAATCAGATTAACACTGAGCCTTATCAGAAGTATGGCATAAACCATGTGTTGAATTTAATCCAAACCAAACTGTCAATCTGCCTTCAGGATCCGATGTAACAAACATGAGCCCAGGGCCAGAAATGGAAAGCACGGTTTGTTTTCTAATAGAAGATTTGTACTGATCGCTATTAGCTGTGCTCCTGCGTGGAAATCTTTACACTGCAAATGTCAGACAAATAGGATTTCTTATCTTTCTGCTTTGCTGAGTTAGGGAAAAGTTTCATTTTATTTTAATTAATTTAGATTGCAGGTTTCCCATTATTAGGGAACAATTTTCAACAGTTTTGGAAAATAAATCCTTTTTGAAACATTTCAAATAGGGCAAAAAAGAAAAAGAGGCGTTACCATCACTAAGGCACCTTCTGAGGTTTAGGCTGCTGCATCCTCATGCAGCTTGTGGGTACCAGGGAAAGCCCAACACACTTTGCTGCATCCATCACCAGTCACCAGCTGGTGCTGGGAGGAAACTCAGGCCAGGAGCTAAGGAGATGTTAAGACATGAAGCTGGAGATTCCCCAACAGCCCTTTCTTTTAACCACCAGCATTCGTGGTTACAGCACCGGGATGCTGTAAAGCACTGTGCCTCAGCCCAGCCATCCCCACCCCCTTGCTCCCCAAGCATCCCTCTGCAAGGGGACCTGCAGCAGCGTCTCAGCACCCTGCGGGGCCGGCACACGGATGGTACCAATGCAACAGTACGAACAGTTTCCCGTTTGGTCTGGAAATACCTGGAGCTCCCCGCCTCGCCGGCCCTGCCACCCGACTCAGACCAGCTTTGCGAGCACAGCCCTGCTAGCCCCGTGTCAGTGTTGGCACTGATTTTCTTTAGAAGTGAAACCCCACAACTTAACCCGGCGGTGTTCAGCTTCTTGGTACGCATGGTGCTGGTGCACGCTGGGGAAATCAGGCTCCCAGAAAGAAATGAAAACCACGCAAATAAATTCCATTTTCTTGTTTGCTAAATTCCAACAGCAATTAAATTCACATTACCTGCTCTTACAACATTGACAGCACAAAAGAAAGCCCTCTGCCTCTCTGGCAGACTATTCCCGTTTAGCTGCTCCCTCTCCAAAGCAGCGAACGCAGCCTGGCTGACCAAGGAGCTGGAGGCACCGCTCCGATGCTCACGCCTGTGGGGTCAGGAGTGCAGATGCTGCTCTCAGGGTGCCTTGGGGGCACAGGACAGCCCTGTCCCCCCCTTGCCAGTGCTTTCATGGCTCAGCAGCACCTACACAGGTTAGGGAGGCAACCCCAGCAAAGCACCGGAGCAGGCGCCTCCTTCACTGCATCCACATCTGAAGGCACCTGCACACCTCTAAAAATTCAGCCCTGCAATCGAGCTGTCAATTTTGCCACAAACTGGTCAGTTTGGCTCGTGGGTCAGAAGAGCTCCCTTGTCGGGGCTGAGGCAACGCTATTTCAAACTCACAACATACACACATGTAACTGGCGCAGAGCCTGCGGCTGGCCAGCGTGGCCGGACAGAGCTGCCCTCACTCCTCCCTTCCAACCCCAGACATGCCAGTTTTGCTGAGCACTGAGAACCCCGACGCGGAACCGTGCGTGCTCGCCTTTGCACCGCAAAGTTCCCCGTCCCTGACCGCCCCGTGGGCCGGCTGCCTTGTCGCTCAGCAGAACACCCAACAGAGTTTCACATCTAATTTCAGGTGAAGCTTGTAGAACTGCCTGTTCCCCAGGGTAAAAACGTCATGCGTGCATGGCATCAAACATTATTCCCGTAAAAGGCCCCAACAATCAGACCTGCTGGTTTTCCTATTGATTGCTGGGGGGCTGTTTGCTATTCTGATCTCAGCTGGTCGGAAGTCTCCCCAATCACTGCAAGGTCGCGACCACAGGGTCAGAAACCTGCACTGCATACATCATAATTTATTTTACAGATAATCAATACTGCGCTGCGCGATGCAATCTTACAGTACAGCCTCACACTGAGGGACTGATGCTACTCATACAGGACTGTGACCTTAAGGCCTGGCAGCTTAAGGGGGTCAAAATCAGCTTTCGTCTTATAGTTGAAAATCACAGCTGGAAATGGGAGTGTGCACCCCACTCGTTAGTTTGTACATTCCTATAACTGAGTCAAATTCTGCCTATGGATTGAATCCAGCTTGGGAAAATAAATATTACTGTCCATTCAGGTTCATGTCTAACAGTTGGAGAGGAGAAGCCCAAGGAGCAGCATGGTCAGCGGATTGCCCAGGGTCTGCAGGGAAGGAGGGGACCCCAGTCCCACCTGTGGGTGAGGGAACCCCTGGGACGGCAGCCCTGCAGCACCAGCTTCCCACTGCATCCCTCTCTTCAGACGGATGAATGGCAACAGAGAAGCAGCAAAATGCCCTGCATCAATATTGTCCTTCATCCCATTTTCTAATTTATATCCCCAGGGCTTCATATGCCACCAGCCATGCCCACGGCCACCCAGCACACACCCTGCAAGCCCAGCTATTTACCAGGCTCACCACTGTGTTTTCCTGTTAATTCTAGATTTCTGCCGGAGTAGCTCGGGGTATTCCAAAAGATACAACAGCTTTTTAACAAGCTGTCCTTAAAAATGATGCCAAAGATAGTATTTTAGCAAGAAAGAAAGGGATTTGAAATATGCAGCAGGAGCAAAAAGAACTGGGAGGAATAAGGAGTGCTGGAAATATCTTGCAGGAAGAGCAATCCGTTATTAATTAATTGCTGCATTCTGGCATTCTGATATTTGTATCCATGCAATATGCAGTTCCCTGGGACCTTCACCAAGGTTTTACATTCATCAACCTGATTTGGATTATAAAACATTAAGAGAGGAAGCAGAGGGCACACCAGCCCCTTGCCCCTCTGCTCGCCCTCAGCGCTGTCCCCGCATTGTTTGCAGGATCTGGCCCCTCAGCCAGGCCATGGCTCGGGGCTCTGCCTCCCCCCCGGGGTAGCCCCAGCACCCCCAGTCTGCCCCCCAAACCCGGGAGAGCACTGCCTCGCTGTCCATCGCAGCGTGGGGCAAACCCAGGGACCAGGCCCTGCCTCACCTGCCTTCCTCACTGCCACACATGAGCGGGACCACCGGACTGCTCCCCACTGCCCGCGGTTTATCCCGATTCAAGTGCTCCCCGAGGCAGGGGCTGTGAGCACCCAGCACCGCAGCTCACATCTTCGCCTTTGCCTCCCCACTGGTCCCGAGGCAGAGTCCACCTCAGGCGGCATCGACGGGCTCGCGCTCGGCCACAGCCACGGAGCAGCAGCCGCACGACACCGAGAGAGGAGCTATGGCAGAAGGCTGCTGCTAGATGCTGTTATTGCATTCTAAGGCCATAGAATCATAGAATCACAGAATCGTTTAGGTTGGAAAAGATCTTTACGCTCATTGAGGCCGACTGTTAACCCAGCACTGCCAAGCCCTCCACTAAACCCTGTCCCTAAGCGCCACATCTACAGGTCTTTTAAACACCTCCAGGGATGGTGACTCAACCACTTCCCTGGGCAGCCTGTTCCAGGGCTTGATAAACCTTTTGGTGAAGAAATTTTTCCTAATATCAGATCTAAACCTCCCCTGGCACAACTTGAGGCTGTTTCCTCTTGTCCTAAAGGTCAGTATGTTAAAGCCATTGTGGATTTCTTGGCAGCACGACCCCTTTTCCGCTGGCTGCAGTGGAATAAAGCAGATAACCTCACGAAGAAGCAAATGTGTGCAGCGAGCAGGGTGTCAGCGGCGTCTGGCAAAGGGCAGGGTGCTGTGCTGGGGGAGGGTGTGCTGTTGCTACGTGGAAAACACTGCCCTGTGGTTTAGCTTGAAATCCAGCTGTTGGTGCAGGCAGGGAGGTGTCCAAGCCCTGCCCGGGAGCCCTGCCCCATGTCGAAGTGAGCTGGCGAGCCCGGTGCGGGGGGCACGAACCCCACCACCTGCCCCTGGCCAGGCAGGGAAGATTGGCACATGGGCTCCCACCCACTGCAGCCCCCCGCGCAGCACGGAGCTCGCACAAAGGGAAACACGCAGACCATGACAGACTAAGCCTCCTCCTTCCTCTCTCTGTTCCCCTTTCTTTCTCTTCATGCTATGGCAAGGCTACTGAATGCCAATAGGAAAATACTTTGGCAGAGCCAGACAGTCTTTTCTATTTCAGGGGTTTTTATTTCTTACTTTCCCTCCAGCTGCTTCGCTGGATACCTAATCCTCCACGGACATCTGGAGAGGTACCAGGACACAGAAGCAACATACCAGGTAGGCAGCGTAATGCACAGCTCTGCATAATTTCTGGTTGTACCTGCTGTTAGGGCACAGCAGGCGACCAAAACACAAAAAGCCAGGGAAGGAAAATAAAAAAAAAGGTTCAGACCTGTTGGGGCCACAGATTCCCATGTGGAAGCCCCCGGTATCAGCAGCAGAGCATTGGGAGGTCACACTTTGCAGCAGAGCATCTCTTTTGGAAGCATCTTGGGGGTTCCCGCCTGCCAGCCCTGTCGGAGGAGGCAAAAGCCCTGGCAGCAGGTATCCATAGCCCTGCCCAGGCACCAAGGGCAGCCACTCCTCTTGAAATCATGCTTCTCCCTGAATATATTTTTCACTTGCACTTGTTACAACTGGTATCTAAAGTGTCCGTAGCTGGGGAAAATCAAAGCAAAAGCAGCTATCGCTCAGTGAGAACAGAGAGGGGAGAGGAGAGAATATGACAGGGGTTCCCAGCTCCTACAGAAAGGAAGAGACCCATAAAAATACTACCAAGGATGTGGGAAGTAGCTTTATAGATCAAAAATACTATTTTCAGCCCCAGGGGAGTCTTTCCTTTGAGCTCAGACTCCCACAGCGGAGGGACATACCCACTCACCCAGCTGAACAGCTTGGCACTTACAGCAAAATCCAACATCCTGAGTGGCCACCTGCGCGCCCCCGACGCTGTGCACCCTACCTGAGCCCCTGGAAGCCCTCAGCAGTCCCCCCTGCCTGCCCTTTGCCAAAGAACCCACCACCAGCTGCATGGCCATGTCCCAAATCCACCCGCTGGCCTTGGGAAGCATCACCCTTTACCTGTTCCACTCTTTTCCTTCCCGCCTCGGTAATCAATGCCCAAACTGCTCCTCAGGTAGAAAACAAGTAGGGTCTGAGCGGGCATCTTTCCTGCAAAACCCAGCACTCCTCCAAACCCAACATCACTCACCTCCATCCACCCTTGGATGTGCCAGGTGCAATAAGGAAAGCAATAGAAATTACATAGAACAACCACGATGTGCCCAGCTATCTCAAACAGGGGAAGCCTGAACCCCGCATCTGCTGTACCCTTCTACATGCTCTCCTCAACAACACCCAGGTCCTCCTCTGGTTCTCTAAAGCGCCTTGCACATCTTGCACAAAAAAACAAAGTGCAATCCATGCAGGTGTGCAGATTGAAGCCTCCAAGCAGCAGCCCTGCTGTGCTGTCCATTGCCACACGCAGAAAATGCCAAGTTCACCTCTGTTTCTGTCTCGCTGGGATGGGGAACCTGGAAACCAGCTTTGTCCTTGCAAATCTTCCCACTCAACATGTGTGTGAGGGGTTCCCTGGCACAGGACCTGCCCCAGCACATCGAAGGGCTGGGGACTGTGGGAAGCAAAGGCAGCACGTGCCCAGGTCAGGCAGCTGACGGCTGCCATGGGGGTCACAGGCTGTGTTACCCCCCATCCACATGGGAGCAAGACCCCCATCTGCACACACCCTCCACTCATCTCAGTCTCGTTTCTCCTATGGGAGAACCGAAGAATGCGCCAGCACAAGAGCCAGGCCGCTGCCGCTCTGCGGGGCCGGGCTTCCCTGCTCCAGCCCAGTCACCCGCTCCAGTTTGCCTCCTCTTCCTCCACAAGCCTGAGCTCTCTGGAGAGCAGGAGGCAGAAGCAGGGCATGAGGGGCAGCTTCAGGACACAGCACTTCATAGACTGGTGCAATGAGTCAGCAGGGGGGAATAAGAATCCCTTGTGGCAAGCAGCATGGCTGGTTCCTGGAGAGCAAGGAGGTTTTAAACAGGACCAAACAATTTAATATGGAACCAAACCTTTCCTCTGCGGGTTGCAGCCTAGCAGAGCCACCCAAGCAGGCACCACATCCACCGCCACGAGTCCAGCAGCAGCACAGATCCAAAGCCGTGGATCATATCATCAACTCCAGCCTGTGATGGGGTCATGCACTTCATCAACATCGCCGAGTTCCTCCTCCTCCTCTAATTAAAAGAGGCTTTGCTTATGCAGTTTCTCTTGTCTTCTCACTGCCTAATAATTTAAGAGTCGGCTACGATCAGAAAAATCAACAGAAAACTTCCCAGCCTCTCTCAGACTACCTCTGCCATATTTTGTCCTTCACAGCGTTGCTTCTACAACCCGTGTGTTAGCAGCCCCGCACGAGCACAGGGTGGGCCAGCTCAGGTGGGCGTTGCAGCGCGGCAGCAACCACAGCGAGACAAGACTGGAAAGTGGAACTCACTTCAGACGTTTTCAGGGAGGTGGGCTACCTCCACCTGAGGGGGTCCAGACACCCACAGGGAGCAGGCGGCAGGTGCCGGCACAGGGGTGCTGTGCTGAGAACTCGGTGGTCCCACCCCGGGCTGGGCGGAGATGGCAAGCACAGGGTCTCACAGCCTGGGAGCCAGAGGGTGCTGGTCCCCTGCCGAGCCTCAGGCTTTGCCACCAGCAGCAGAGCACTCCGCCACATCAAAGAAGCACCTGCCCTATCCACAGCACAGGCCTGAAGAGCGAATCAGTGGTGCCCGAGCCCCAGAGCCTCCACCCCTGGCAGCACATGCAGCCTTGGCCACAGCCTCAAGACAGATGCTCACACCACCCAAGGAAGGAGGGAGCAAGTGGGTGCCCACCTGTGGGGAAGGTGGATGTGAGAATAACCCCACTGGGGTCAGGCGGTCCAGCACCCTGCCTTCCGCGCCAACCACCAGCACTACTGGCGAGGGCAGAGCACGGGCACCCTTGGCTCCAGCACCACTCCACGCCTGCAGAAGGGGTGACCAGAAGCCCTGGCCAGGCAAGCTGTGACAAGGACCATGCTCTGGCTTCTCCACAACAGTGTCCCCAGTGCCATTCGGTGGCACTCGCGGCCGACCACCCCGGGAGGCGGCTGTGGAGCAGCAGATGGGGAGAGGGGAGGGAGCCGCTCAGCAGGCTCACGCCTCTGACATGTGCTGCACACAGCTCCGCCAGACCGCAGGATCTGGCTCACTGAATGTGTGGAAGCAACACTCCTCTGTGTCTCACTTTACAAAGCCCCAAACAATAACTGTCTGTCGCTGCACAGGAGCTTAGGAGAAATAAGTTGCTATTGGCATGGTGTGCGGCAGCCTTCCTCTTACACAACACCAGCAGATGTGAAAATAGCCCGGTGCTGCCTTGTGCGCTCCTCTGACCTCCTGTTTGCTTCTGGATCAGATTCCAAAGCTGGATCTTAACCTACAAGAGCCATAAAAGCAAAGGATTTGGCCCTATCAGGGACCTCTTCCTAATCTAACACAGATGCACTTCATGTAGGAGAACACGCTGAGGTTTATCAGGGCAGGGAAGAGGCTGAGGCAGCACGAGCCTCCGCTCCACAGCGTGGCCAGGGCAGCCCACGCCGGCATCGTCCCATACTCCAGCCGACAACGCGCTGGAGGTGGCCCAGGGGCAGAAGAGCTGGAAGCTCTCACAAACGCAAAACTTGGCATCCTACTGCTCAGCCAAAGCTGCTTCCAGCCCCCACCTGACCCGGCAAAGGGGGACATCTGAGCTCCTGAGGTCCCATGTCCCTGACCCCAATGTCCTAAAGGGCCACTGGGGCTGCCAGAGCTGGTACAGCATGGGAGCCCCCCTCCATCCACACAAGGTGCTCCTGGGGTTTCTCACCCATGTGAAGAGCAGGGAGCGACTCCAGAGCCAAACACAAAACCGCTCCAGGACATACGGAGGGAAAAGCATGTGGAGGACAAATTGCTCCCAGAAACGTGAAAAGGCACTGAGAGAATTAAACCAAAGGATGCTAAAGATAAGAATAGAAGGAGAGTTTAATAACCAGTGGTGAAAGGGTACCCCTAAGAACAACCTGCATAAATAAATTAATCTCTCCAGTGTCCCCAGGGATATCCAGTGTCCCTGCTGCCCTCGGGACTGCAGCAACGCCAAGCAGCAGAGGAACTTCCCAAGATGCAAGAGAAGAAAACAAGACAGGGACATCGCTACCATGGGGGAAGGGACCGGAGAACGAGGTGTCCTCCTCACAGCCCGACAAGGTACAGGGCTGCTCTCACAGCCGCTGGCACCCATCGCCTGTGCTCCAGCAGCACTCCCCTCTGACCCGCCATGCGCTACTCCCTGTTGTCCCTTGGTGGAAACGTCACCTGACAGCAAAGCCCTGGAGGACCCCAACTCATCCAGGAGACTAAATCCTGCTGTAACCCCCCACCACCACCCTCCGAGCTTGCCACGGTCTGGGCTGGGAAATGCACCTGCGGGGCTGCCGCAACCTACCCTCAAGCGATGCTACACCGACCGGGTCACCTGCGGCACTGTGGACACAGGCTCGGGGGCTGCGGAAAGCTCTGGGCCAGCAGCTGAGCTGACATGCCACCTAACTGCGGGCAGCTTGCACGTCACACACCACGGTCTTTGTACACGCTTAACTAACAGAAGATGCAAAATACCTAAGCTGTGGTATTTTGCCTCAGAATCCCTCCAGCTCGAACACATGCTGGAGGGATTTCTACCTTTGCATGCAGAGCCAGAGGGTCACAGCCAGCAGCAGAGGAGCGTAATTCTAAGACTAACACGTGAGACGACCCACTGATCATGGCTTGCATGGGAGGGTGAAAGGCGGCCTTAGAATATAATCCATTTCAGGCACTCTTAAATCTCTCCAATACAACACAGAGCCCTTTAAGCAAAACTAAACAACTTCCTTTAGCCTAAATAAATATTAAACCTAAGTGATGCATTAATTTACTCCAGTTCACCAAAGGCTAACTCCTACCCAAACTGATCATTATAAAAGAAATCCTATAATCCCTCGCTCCCATTCAGGCTCAAAACATGTAATCCCGTGAATAAATCCAGAAAGAAAGTGTAACAAAATGGGCAATAAAAACTTACAGCATTCACATCTTTTCATCTACCATTAATACTGTAAACACTCACTCGAAGGCCCTTGAGTATGACTAATCTAATGTTTTGGCTCCCAACGCTAATCGCCGAAAGAGCTCGCCTCTCGGTGTGACACCCAGCGAGACCCACCGCCCCTCCAGCCACGGCCCAGGACACCTCCGCGGCGCCCAGCCACAGCGAATCCCCGCCTCAAATCCCGCACAAGGCTGCAAAATCAGCACGAAATGGAGCAAGTATGGTTCTAATAGCACCAGAGCGCAGAGCTTCCCCCCCCACCACCTTTTTTTTTTCTTTTTTTTTTTATTATTTTATTGCTTTGGAAGCCTGCGAGCTCCAACTGTATAAATGCCAATAACTTCCCAAGTTTTAAGGCTGCTGAAGTAAGAGATCAGATTTTAGCAAGTGCTTTCCAGGCAGCCAGCCAAACTTTTTCTGATTCACTAAAAGCACCAAAGGGAGGGGGAGAGGGAGGGGGCTGGAAGGCTGATTAACTTCAGTTACCGCACAAGCACAAAAAAATATCTCCCCGCTGCAAAGGGTGCCGTCGCTGCGAGCCCTGCGCAGCCTGTTATTCCTTGGGCTTGAAAAAAAAAAAAAAAAAACCAAAAAAAAAAAAAAAACGCACCGGAGAAATACAGCAAACGCCTTCCAACCGCAGGGTAATTTACAGCTGTGGATCCTCTCCTGCCGAGGAGGCTGCGCCGCCGAGGGGAGGCTCTGCTGGTGTTAGGTTCGAGCTGCAGTTTTCAGAGGGGATGAGAAAAAGAATGTGACCGGGGATTTTTTTGAGGGGTTGGGGAGCAGAGGATGGGGCTGGTTTGGGTTTTCGTTTGGCCGGAGGGATGGAGCCCCCTCCAAGGTCGCAGCTGTGCTCATGCGGGACCATCCCTCGCTGCCGTCGGGTGTCGGGGTGAGCAGGTGCAATCCCGGCCAAAGCACCGCACGGGGCCGAGGGGTGGCACGAGTGTCCCCCGGCCCTGCGGGACGGTGGGCTGGAGCCACTGGGACAGCGGCACCTGCTCTGCCTGGTCCCGCAGGTGGGTCTGCTCCGGGATGCCCAGCTCAAATCCCCATCCCAGGGAGCTGCGTGGCCCTGGGGCTGTTGGGGGGCAGCGGCTGCCCTGGCACCCCCAGCCGCCGTCCCTGTCCCGCAGGCGCCTGGGCTACGGAGCTTCGGCGCTCAGGGTGTTCCTCCAACGGCTCCATTCCTGCCGAGGCAGGATCAAAGGCAGGATCTGACTTGGATGGCTTTCTACTGAATAATGGGGAGGGAGCACACAGCCTCCTTCTCCTGGCTAGGGAAACGCGTGTTTTTCAAAGTATCAGTTTTTGGGAGTAAGTTCCCTAGGAGAGGGGGGAGGAAATAAAAAAGGGGGAAAAAAAACAGAAGAAAAGGAAAAGAGGGCGAGCAGAAGAGCGCCTGCTTTTCCAAGGCAAGTGCATCAATCAACGTTGTGCAAGGAGAGTCCAGCACTCCCTCTCACATCATTAGCCAGGCTAATGCACTCCAGAGGATCCCGCTAGGGCAGGCTACCGGCACCCGCACCGGGGCACCCCGCGCCCGCAGCGGGCACCCAGCGAGAGGGGCAGCCCGCTGCCAGGGCAAGTGACACTCCGGCATCTGGCGCGGGGAGCGGTTTAATACGTCTATAAAAACTAGAGGGGAAAAAAAGTGAAAGCCCCAGCCAAAAGTGCCTGGCACTGCGAGGTCAGCACGCCGCCTTTGTTTCTGTTTTACAACCAAAAGCGAAAGAGGACAGAAAGGACACGTACCTGTACCTGAAAGCACAGCAGCAGGAAATGTAAACATCTGGAGAGGAGAAAAAAAAAAAAAGCAACAAAAGATCAAATGATGCGGTAAAATGGTTAAAGTTGATATATTTTTTTGCTTTGTTTTTGTTTGCGATTTTTTTAAAGGACACAGAGCGATGCTCTGCTTATGAAAAGGCTCGGGTCCCGATTACCACCTGATTGCAAGGAAAATGCAACCGGAGCCTCCAAAATGAAAGTTTAAAAAAAATAAAACCAACCAAAAAATTTAAAAAAAAATATTTAAAAAGATGCCATAATCCTTACAGGCAAGTGCAGGCTGAGAGCAGTGAATACATCGCTGGGCGAGGAGAGGGGGCAGGTCAGTGGCTTCACGCTAGCGGAGTGCAGTCCCCCACCGCCGCCCTGACATGGGAGCGATCCGGCCGGCGAGCTCCGCTCCGCTCCGCGCCGTTCCGCGCCGCTCCGCGCCGCCGAGAAGTTGTGGTACCGCCCGCTTTGCCTCCTCCGAGTGACTCGCTTAGGCATCAGCTCTCCTCTCCCCCTGTCTCTCCTCCTCCTCCTCCTCTCCCTCTCTCTCTCTCCGCCTTTGGGGGGATGAAGGTGCTTATTGTCAGTAACTTCCGATCATCAGCCAGTGCCCCCCCGCCGCCCCCCGGGCCGGCCCTGCCAGGCGGAGAGAGCCTCTCCGCGGCCCCGCGCCCGCACAGCGCCGCCGCGCCCCGCTCCGCGCCCCGCTGCGCTCCGCTCGGCGCGGTGGCATGGCGCTGCGCGGGGCGCGGGCGGGAGGCGGGACCCGGGGCCCGCCCGGGCGGCCCCGCGGGGCTGGCACCGCCTGCGCGGGTGGCGCACCGCCTGCGCGGATAGCGCACCGCCTGCGCGGCGCGCCCAGGAGGGCAGGGGCGGCGCGGAAAGTATGTTTTTTTTAGGAAAATAATGTATTAAAAAAAAAGGGGGGGGGGGGCGAGCGAGGCCGCGCCGCTCCGGTCCCCTCCACGGCTCGCCCGAAACACGAAGGGGTCCCCCCGCGCCCTGACACGCGTGAGCCGCGGCCGGTCCCGCACCGCGCTGGGCTCCGGGGGGCGGCGGGGCCCGGCGCTCTCTTACCTCCGGGCGCGTCCCGGCCCCGGCGAGCCCCGGGCGGGCGGCAGCGGGGCCCCGGCGCGGCCCCCCGAGTACCGGGCACCCGCCGCCGGGGCCGGGACGAGCCGCGCCCGCCGGGGCCATGAGCCCGGCCCGGTGCCGCGGCGGTGCCCGGCGGGGCTGCCCGGCGCTCCGGCACGCTTCGCCTGCCCTCCAGCGGCCGCGCCGCGCCCCGCACCGCCGGCCGGCTCCCGCAGCCCGGGGGGCGCCGAACGGCTTCCCCCTCCTCGGGTTGCTGCGGTTTGGTGCTGGGGTGGGTTTTTTTTTTAGCTAAAGAAAAAAAAAATCGCACGCTGAGAGCGTGCGGTAACTCTTTCCCGGTCTCTGCAAGCTCGTTTATAGCAGACAAAATGCCAGGAACCGTTAACCTCCACGTACAGCCTAACTCCGAAGAGAGCCTAATGTCAGTTAACACCTTATTAAGTGAGAACATAACCATAGCTCATAACTCGGAGCTTTCCAAACTCTCCACTCGAGTACCAGTGCACGCCGGCACGGCACGTTGGGCCCTGCTGCTCCCGCATCTGGGGGACCAGAGTGCTCATCCCCCCTGTTCTCAGCCACAAACCAGGCAGCATCCTCCATCCCTGGAGTTCCTTGCTGGGGACAGCTCAGACACAAATCACACTGGTTTTCAGCCCACAGTTTCAGGCCCAAGAGGCACAGAATACGTTACCATTTGAAAACAGTGATAAAGCAAATTCTTAGAAACCCCCCAGCGCCAGCACGCATATGGGACATATGCAATGGACTTCCCACTTCTGCTCTTAGGGATCCAGATGTAAAAAACAAAAAAAAAACCCAAACCCAAAAAAACCACAACCCAAACTGCTACCAATTACTAACACCACCAACACCAGTGGCAGCACACGTCCCTGTCCCTGTGGTCCCGTGGCACCTCGCCACAGCTGGAGGCTGTTTCCAAGGATGGCCAAGATCATCAGAGCCACCCTCCCAAGACCCACAGGTTGAGCTCCCCAGGGTGCCCCATGCAGAAACAGTACAGACAGAATCTGGCAATTCACAGGATGAGAGCATTTAGCTTAGATGTGAAAATATTTAATATATTCCTAATCATCATCAAAGAGTCTTTTCCTCAAAGCAGTTTGGGTGGGGAGGAACCCAGCCTATGCTGCCTTGTGCCGTCAGGTGCTGCTCAGTCACCCAAGAGCAAGGCACCCCACGGCATGGGATCAAGCCCAGTGTTTCCATGAACATCAGCCCATCACCCCGCTAAGCCCAGCACCTGCTGCCCAAGGAGACCCTGCCCAGCACACACAGCAGCTACGCAGAGCCAGAAGGCAATAATTCCTCTCTAACACCTGATTGTGGTCACCTGCAAGCATGAGCTTTGATTGCTCCTTCTCGACTGTCCTGACCACCAAAACTCAAAGCAATCAGAGAATTAATTGGAACTGTCTCAGAGACAGCCCTGGGGCAGGAGTCTGGCCCCAGTGGGTTTCTTTGGCCCTCCGTTAGGTAATTTTTTTCCCTTTAGCTCTTCTAGGTGCAAATGCAAGGCTGTAAAATCAATCTGCCCTAAATCCAAGGGGGAAGATAGCAGAGGGCGGCTGTGGGAAGCCTGCATGGTCCCTCTACTCAGCGGAGCTCCAGAAAAGGCCACCAAGACTCCCACTGATGGCTGGTGCACCACAGACCGCACCAGACCAAGGATGTCATCCTCAGCTGAAACCAGATTTCTGCAGCTCCACCAAGAGCCCATGTCACATTTCTCTCTTCCCAACCCCAGAATCACCCTTGAGGAAGCAGGGTCCACGCAGAAAATGGGTACCTGGAACTCAGTCCCCACCCTTACCGTGACAATGCCAGGGTGCTGCACTGTTACCAGGAGGCATTAGGTTCATCCTGCCAACCCTCAGAGCTGAGCCTTTCATACCACTGACATTCTGTGCCAGTTTAAAGCATTGCATTTTCCTCCTTCGACAAGAGTGGAAAACACTCAGCAACCAGAATATGGAAGTCAGGACTTCTGGGTGAGGTTTTCAAATCCAAAGCATCCTACGCATGACCTGCCCCCTCTCCCGCAGGAGCAGAGCTTTCCACACACCAAGTGCATCAGCTGCTTTACAGTACCAATGTGTGGGTTGGCCTTGAGGACCTCAGGGTCTTTAAGTAGGATGATGGCTTACACAGTATCTAAAGGAAAGTTCATGCTTTTCTACTGCATGCCTTCATAAGACCAGTTTGACATGGAAAAGCCATTGGTGATGCACTGGGGAAGGGATGGAAGTCCCTACGGTGGCCACGAGCACCCATCCCACCACTTTGGGGCTTTGCAGCATGGCAGCCCCATCACCTGCCAGTGAGAAAATCCTCCATAGACAGTGACTGATGGTGTTGCCCAACACCCAAGCCAGCCCAGGGCTGGTGTGCCCAGATAGAAGCAGCATGGCTAGAAAAGTCATTTGTGAAGCAGCTAATATTTATAATTTCAATTCCCCCAAGAGCATGGAAACAGAGCAGCTACAGCAGAGCTACAAGCTACACATGGAAAAACCTGTCACAGGTGATGCTGGCCCAGCTGACACACAGTGTGCCAGCAGCACGGCCGTCTCCCACCACTGCATCCCAGCTGGAGCTTCAGCTGCCAAAGGGACCGGATCCATACAAAGCAAAAGGCACCCAGACACCTCAAAGAGTGGGAACTGCCAGGGCAACACCTGGGGGGTGCTTTAAAGAGGGCACTTGGGTTTTCTCTTTTCAGTTATGAAAACATTTCATTTGCAATCACACACGAGTTCTTTATTTAAACTAGATCCATGTTTTGTGCATCAGTAGTCTGACAAAGCCCTTTAATCTTTAAAATCCCAATAGGTACCTGAAGAATAATAGCAATATCAAGTGGATCTCAGACTACCAGCCTCGAAGAACACAGCTGAACACAGAAAACAGATGAGGCCGCTCACGTGTATCTGTGGAAAAATAAAAGTATCACTTAGCTGCACATTGTTACAATATGTGTATGTATATATACGATATTAAGAGCTCTGCACCCACGCCTATTGCTCCACTGCTGAAGGTTGCGATTTGATCCAATTCCCCACACAAACCCAGCCAGCACAGCCAGTGCCCACTGGAAAACGAACACCTTTATTTTAAGCTGTTTATTTTTCACAGGGCATACTCAGGGTGCCAAGGCTGGTGTTCCTAAGAGCCCGATGCTCACAGCACTACATCAAGCAAGACGCGGGCCAGGTAGGGTCCCTGCGCTGTGGGGCACTCCCCGAGATCTCCCAGGGTTACTGCCTTTCACTCACCCATGCAAATGCCTGAATTAAGACTATGTCCTACAGTGCCTCGGTGGCTTATTGGATTAGCGACTGCTCTTCAGCAGCTCAAATCAAAGTCTGAGCAGCATGACCTTTCACTTGCAGGGCTGTGAAGGTGCCCCCAGTGAAATGAGTTTCCCTTGCCCTGCTCCAGTGGTCCATATCACCCAACGAGCAGACATTTCACAGAGCATGAAACCCATTCAATGGGGCCAAGGACTTAGCAGCATGCTTGAGTGGGAAGCCTGCCCACCCACTGGACACTCCTTTGGAATGTGAATGAGAAGCCGGCAGCACATGCCAGCACAGGATCCGGCCCCGCTGCACCTGGCATACTGTGCCACTGGAGCCCTTTCTCCTTTACATCCAAGATGTAAAGGAGAAAGAAAAAAAACAGGCTGACGTTTTGCAAAGACCAAGTTCAGCTCTGCATCGCAGCACTGCCACTGGCGAACAAACCTGTGCGCTGCTTGCTCCTGGCATCTTCTGCATCCCCAGCCTCGGGCTGTTTCAATAAGCACTTCTTCCTGAAAAGCAGCTTGAAGAGGATTTCTACATTTTAAACCTTCAGTAAAAGGAAAGGCAACTTTTAGAAGGGCTGTGGCACATATTCTCTCTTTATTCAGTTTACGCACAAAAAGGCAACTTTATCCCAAGGTAAGAAGAGATTTTAGAAACACTTCTGCCACATAGCCTGGAGAGGCAGGGAGGGAGGGGATGCGGATGCTTTGCAGTTACTGCCACTTGGCAGAACTGCCACCTCAAAACAACCCTGAACTGGTACCCGAGAGGACAGGACTTCAGCTTTCGCACCATGATATTCAGCCACAACCTCGTGAAAGAAACATGGTGAGGAGCAAACAGGACTCTGATTCCGCCAGCCACAAAGTACCAGGCTAAAGCCCTGATTCAAAGCACTGGAAGAAAAGAGAGAGAGATAAAAATAAAAGTTGCATGAAAATTCTGCAAAGCAATTTGCAAGTCGTCAGCGTGCGAGGTGCCAGCAGGGCCAACAGAGAAGAGAGGGTAAGGCCATGCAAAAGGTTAACAAGCAAAGCCACAGTTTCTACATGAAAATGCATCCCCTGTGCCAGCCCTACAAGCACCTGCGTGGGAAGGGTGCTTAGCGTGGGGCAGGTCACAGCAGCCAGGAGCAGAGGTGCACAGCCTTGGTGGCTTTCCAGAGCCCTCTTCAGCCGCTAGCCTGGCTAATGCACCCTGCGGTGCTTCCCCCACATCTACAGGCAGTGGCTCCATCCTCCTGCTCAGCGCAGCTGGAACACAAGAAGAGCAGGGCAATCAGGGATGTGGTGTTTAGCAATTCTGGTGCTTTGCAGCCGTGGCTGGTCCCCAGCATCTTGCTTCACCGCAGGCCATCAGACAGCAGCTGCAAGGCTGGGAAGCTGCTGGGTGCCGCTGCTCAGCCCCTGAAGCTCCCAGATTTCGCTGCATACCAACAGGCACAGGGAAAGCTCACTTATCAGCTAACCACAGATGGAATTTAGGTTTTAGCATGCTGAAGTTTCTCCCTGGACGTAAACAAACCACGCGCAGAAGAACAACAGCAACCCAAACCATACATCGTCAGCTTTTACACCAGGTTTTCACCAAGCTCCGAGACAGATGAAGAGCCAGGGAGATCAGCACAGAGCCAGTGCGTATCTGCAGCCACTCTGCTGCTTGCCCGGACTTTGAAAACACATGGAGGCCTAGGGAATGAACCGAAATGGGGAACAAAGGTGTAAATAAAGCGAAAGCAGAAATGCTGAATTCCCACAACGAGCATTTTAAACACTAATTCTGGACACGCATAACAGAGTTTTCCTTCACTGCACTAAAAAAACAACTCGAAGCAGTGCTGGGTGCCTTCTGCTGACCGAGTTTTTAGCTTGTGACTGTTGAGCTGTGCTTTATAAGCCCCACAAATCAGCCACCAGCCTGGAACACATGAACTGCACCATGCCATGCCAGCCAGTGGGGATGGCAACGAGAATTAGAGGCATTAATCCTGCAAATACAGAAGCATCGATCCCCTGTGGTGACCAGGAGCTGGGTGGGCTAGGGTTTAGGTCAAGAGGCCTGAAGACTGGCACTATTAAGATGCAGGTGTGGCATGACCCCATCTTTTTAATACGAAGTATTTGCTATTTCATAGCCACTGGGCAGCCCAGCTGGACAGAGGTGAAAGGTCTCTGGAGCCCGAATGAAGACAGCACATCCATTAGTCAGCATTAAGGAGAGAATACGTGCGAGGGGTGATGTGAAGTCCCAGCTCTGCTGGAGTTTGCCCTGCCATTACCAGGGGAGGCCTCTTCTGGCCTCCAGGAACCCTCGCCTTGAAGAACGATTACTGAAAAAGCACATAATGCATGCCAAATATAAGCAAGCACAAAATACCAGAATAATGGGATAATATGAATAAGAAATACAAATAATAGGGTATCATTCTGTACCATGAATACATCCACCTGGGACAGCCTTCTGTAGACTGGAAGGGGAGGGAGCTGGCGCAGAGCAGAGCACCAAGACCTGGGAGGATGGAGGTGGCCTGAAAACCCCAAAAGCCGCTGCCAGCCAGCCCAGCATTGCAGGCAGGCTGTCCCAGCTCCAGAGAGAGCAGGGATGCTCCCAAGGGCTTCTGCAGCCAACGGTCCTCGCTGGACTTCTTGGGAACGGGGGCAAGAGAAGCACCTCTTCCAGCTCTAGACCACATGCATGTCTCACAGCCCCACGCAAAGGGAGAACCCAGCATGCTACAACCCTTTCTCTGATGTCTGTCATTACTTTGTAAGAAAAAAACCCAACAAACTAAAAAAGTCTTATTCAGCAGTCAGGACTTCAGGGTTTGCAAAGGTTTTTCTCCACTGAAACACCTCCCAGATTTCAATGGGATTTGGGAACTGAAACCCCAGATGCCACCAAAAGCTCCAGCACGCTTGTTAAACAAACCTCAGTGTTTTATCAGCAGAGGAATGAGGAAAACAAAATCACTGAAAATGACAGACATCTCAAGCTAAAGGAGAGACTCATAGGCCAGTTCAATACGCTGTTCTCCTGGGTAGCCCACCTCCAGTGCTTGCCCCCACCCCACCGTCCCCCAGCCTGGCCACCCCTGCTCTGGTGTCCTGCCTGTCCCACAAAGAGAAGCTGCCCATGGGCTTTCCTTGGCCCCACCACCCAGGAGCATTCCAGCTCCCCTCTGAAAGCATGTGGCAGCTGCTCAAATGATTCTGAAGGGAGGCAGCACAGGCAAACCTCTGCAAGCAACCCTACACAAACCAGTAGGAAATTCCACTTTCCAGCCTTTGCAGTGCATTAAATCCTAGGGCTTGGCTTCTTGGATTTATATTCCTCCATGGTTTCGTTTTTCAAAAAAATAAAAAAAATAAAAATCACAAGCTGTTAAGCTTCAAAACTTAGTATTTCCTTAACTTGGAGATTTTCAGCTCGACAGCTCTTAAACATAAACCTCTTTGACTGAAGTCTCCTGAATTAAGCTGTCTCCAGCAAGTCACCATCTCAACCCCCATCTGTGGAGCCTCCTTCTCTCTGGGATGACCGATCCCTTTTCCAGCCACTGCTATGGGCTCCGGCACTGCCCCGGCTGCTATCTCACAGGCAGGACCTCACATGGAGGCTGCATGACCACACGTGTCCCCACAGCTGGCACATGCCACCCCAGGGCAGCTCAGGGCCGATGCACACACAGCTGCAGGTGCTGAACAACTGGTGATGTCCTGGACCTCTCTATACCCCACGTCACTGTTCTTGGTGATGGCACAACCCAATAAACAACTTGGAGCAACCTCAGAGCAACTTTAGGCAGGCCTGGAGACAGACACAGGACAGCTCTTTCTGAAAACAGCGCCAAGAAAAGTGTGTTTTACTAATCCTTTTGAAGAGGACCTGTAGGCTACACCTCACTTCAGAGCAAGGACTCCAAAAATGTAGCAGATGGATGGCTCATTTTCTTGGCTGTTTACACAAAAATATATCCAAACGTGGCCTTTTTCTGGAAAAATCAACGTCACAGGCCAGTGAAGAGGAATCTCTGGAAGTCCCATTCTGCTGGGGCATGCCCAAGCACCTCACACCCCTGCAGGCAGGTAGGGCTGAAGGCTCCATCCATGTGGAGGCACACGGCAGGGCAGCGCTGAGCTGTTCTCATCACCATGCTTCACCGTGACTGAAAGGAGGGCACCTGTCTCTGTTGTGCTCTTGGTGACACTTTGCCACACAACACAGAAGGGTGGATGGATTCATGCAGGAGCACCATGTCTGCACTTGTGTTCAAAAGATTTTTCTGGAGACTGAGAGCACGAGACTGACGATGGAAAGACAGTGCTGCTTGCAGCAGCAACAGATAGAAAAGACTGGAGGAGGAACTGATAAGGATTAGAAAACAGAGAGGAGAAGCCTGAGGAGCAGTGATGGACCCAGTTAGCAAGGAGAAGGCTGTGCAAAGATGTAGAAGTGGGAATGAGTTGTAACGTACTATGCAGAACCATAAAGATGGAGGGAACAAGCAGAACCACCTCTCCTTAGTTTGAGACCCTAAAAACGAAGCCAAGATCGCCCAATCTCCCAGTCCTTCTGTGGTCTCCGGAGATCACGAGGGTTGGGTCCCCTTCATTATGGTGATCCCATGATACATTATTGCCTTTAGCTATGGGCGGGGGGGTGGGGGGTCATTTACTTAAAATCTATTTTTCCATGTGGACAATTTGAAGGAAATTCTACTTAGAAGTATGGGAAAGAGTTAAGGGGCAGGGAAGAATGTCCTAAAGGCCAGAGGTGGCCTTATTACTAAACTGAAGGCATTCTCTATTAGCTGCAGCAGCCCACTGTTCACAGCACCCACACATAGGTGTGGTATTTACATACAGGCAACAGCTACAACAGCAGGTACTTTGGGAGGCAACACTCAAAGCAACTCTGGGATAACATATACTGCCCCAACATAGCATGACCTGCGTCACTAGAAGCCTCTCATCGAGGATGCTCTTGGGAAAATATCCCAATTGCAAGCTGTGGGACAAATAAAGGACTAATGGGAAAAAGTTACACAAAGCAGGCACGGATAAAGGTGGTTACAGCAGTGAAAAGCCAAGTACCTCAACAAGCTACAATATGCCTTCAACTCTCCCTGCAATTATTTCACATTTAAAAAAAAAAATGCAAAAACCTCAGGCTTAATTTGAAAATAGCTTTGAGAATTTATATCCTCACTCAAGAGGAACTTATTTTCTCTTAAATACCAGGTAAGTGAACGGAATTGGATGGGGCTCAGCAGGCTTAGGGCCCCAGCAATTAGCTGAAGGGATCTCGAGTAAGACTGCAGGAGCCTTTGACAAAATTGCCTTCGGTTTACAAAAAAGACTGTTTCTAGTACCAGCATTAACCAAACACTAAGTCTAAGATGAACCAATTGTGTTCCGAGTGGCCTGATCACATCCCCTTGTCCCCTCCTTTTGCCACCTGCTGCTCAGGTATGCCATTTTCCATCCCCTGGCCTGGGCCAGGCTCTGGGCAGCAGCACATCGCTGCCGGCACAGCCGCCTCCGAAGCCACAGGTGCTGTTAGAGGACTCCTGCCGAGCATCCCAGTGGGTCTCTGTTTTTCTCATTCTCACTTTTGATCCTCAGCCGCCACCTTCTTGTTTTTTGATTCACTGCCCTTTATTGTTTTTCGTTTTCTCCTTTTCCTTTCCTATCCTTTTCCTAAAAAGGCTCTTCTGGCTTGGTTCAGAGAGCTGATAGAAGTGGGAGAAGAAAGTTTCTGAAGTAAAGGGCAGAGCAAAAGTCAGCCCCATACAAGTGACCACAAGCCATGCATGCATACAGTTACAGGAGTCCAGTGGTCTCCACGGAATGCATATATCATCTTAATTAACATTTAATACATTTGATTGATTTGGTCCAAATTCGGCGTGGTTTAAAATCCACTCGCCTAACACAACCCAACAGCCAGCCATTGAAGAGCTGATCCAACACGACACACAGAATTGCTCCCAAAGGCATAAATGCAGATAAAAAACCAACAGCAGCAGAAAGCAGGGGACTCCCTCCGCTGTCTGCAAAGGCAAGGCTGAGTCAGGCCCTTCCAGACACACCCCGAGGTTCTGTACCGCATCTCCTGTGCCCCATCACGAAGCTCAGCTCTCCCCGTTCAGATTAGGAGAGCCAGAACTCAGACAAAGCAACTCCTAATAAATACCAGATCGCAAAACCTCCAAACCTCACTCAACACAACCAGTTGCACTTGCTGCCGCTTGCCAGGACCTACTGCCCATTAGCCAAGGCCAGGGAATGAAGGTGCTCCATCGAACGCCTGCTCCAAACCACCCAATTCATTTGCAGCTTTTTCTATGACATTTTGTAAGTAGGATCCAGGCTTTTAATTCCCCTTTGGGAAAACGGCAAGAGAAATAAGAAATGTGCTTGTTCCACAGGGAAAGAGGGAAGGAAAAGCCGGGAGTTTGGCTGCTAGTCAGTAATGGCACACTGGAAGGAAGATGGGACATAGCTTGGGGTATCTGGGTACGATTACTGGAGAAGGAGAGGGCAGAGAGCATGTTCCAGCATGAACTTAGCCCCTGAGGGACTGTCTGGGTGGCAAGAAGCCCAGAACCGCCACCCATCCTGGCCCTGTTTTCCATTACCTCAGCCCACACACACTCCCTTCCACCCTCCCGCCACCCATGCTCTGGTTGTTCCTCTCCAAAGGCTGCAACAATTGCTGAGCACAGGCAAAATAACAGAGCCCCATACTCAGCGCAGTGCTTGGGGTCTGAGGCACCATTCTGGCAGCCTACTTTGATTCACAGGGCCAAACAGAACTCCAGAGACAGCCCCAAGGTGGCCACAAGCAGTTTTCTTGACCACCCTAAGGAATAAGGCACAGACCAAGACCTCCTGAACCTGGAAAAGGGTTTTGTACTGCAGGACAGTATCCTTCTCATCACCTCCTCTGAAATCAGATGCTCAGAAGCACCAGACTTGGAGACAAAGCAGATCCGTACAGAGCAGCTGTACCCACAGCCACCACCGTGCAGCACAGGACAGCGCTGCTGCACAGCCTGCATGGCCCTGCACAGCCGCGTGGCCTCTCCCTTGTCCCATGCAGGGGACCACCACCAGCTACCCTCTCCTTGTAAGGAAGGAAACACTCATGGGAGGAAGCGATGCATGGAAAAAGCAACGAACAGAAGGGTCCTCCAACAGGTAGGGCAGCAGGGGGAGAAATTTGTGGGAAAAGGAGAGGTCAAGGGACAGCCACCTTGAGAGGCATTTTACCACGCCATAAAGGAAAGACGAGTTTCCCCATGGAAGGTCAAATTTGCACCAAAGCGTGACTATGTACCTCCATGCTCTCAAACAAGCCATCCTCAAGGAGCGGGATCACACCGGCTTACAACCCTCAACATTGCCGTCAAAACATCACAGCTTTGCTCTTTGCTGCGATCGTGCCATTACCACCGTGGTAAAAACATGCTTCAACTCTGCGGTCAAGAACAGTACTTCAACAACCCACATCTGGTATTTGGTATCTTCAACAGGTATTTTCACATCTGAACTTAAACTAAGGTGTGTTTTTTTAATTCAACCTCTAAGGCTCTGTTCATAGTGGAAGAACTGGCAGCTGCACCTGAAAATCCCGGAGGATATGGCTGCAGAGCCCAGCAGCCCCACGGCGGCATCGGATGGCCAGTCCCAACAGGAGCGAAGCCTCTGGAGCCGTGACTGGGAGGAAGAGGAAGAGGCAGGCGCTGTTCTGGGAGGGATGCGGTGGATCACCACGCAGCAGATACTCACGCTGACCACTTCTCACAGCTAGAGCTGGTTAAGAATGTCAACTGGCAGTTAACAGTGAACAGCTAACGGGGGCCAAGTACAGTTGTTTTTATGCCAGGATGCAAATGCCTCAAAGATGCTCAATTGCAGCCCGACAGATTTGAGTGGCATCATACCTTGGCTACAGGACAGGGATACATTTTCCTTTAGAACGGCCCAGACAGGCTCCATCTTCCCCCTGCAACCCTTGTGCAGAGCACAGCTGCTCCCCACGGATCTGCCTTGGTCAGTGACCTATAGACAGACAACACCCTGGCTTTTCTTAAAGTTTAACACTCAGAATATTTTATTGGCTGGATAGCCTCTTACTGAAATTACTGTACAATTTTCACTTGTTTCAGCCAAAATTGAGGGCAATTTTGCTTAAATAAGCCTGTCTGTGCCATTAGGTCTATTTCACCAGGGAAATTTGCTCTCACTTGTGCATATGACATCATCTATTGACATAACCCCACCGAAACCATTTTAAACCCTTATACTCTGCCATTTCACATGCTGCAATTATACTCAAGTTTAAATGAATCTTTGACGCTAGCCTTGCACAGTGTTTCATTTCTCTACCATGCACTTTGCTTGGCTTTGCATTTCCAAAAAAAAGTATTTGCTTCCGGAGGCTTGCATTCATTTCCACCATGCCCAGAATCTCAACTAAAGAAAACTAAGGTTTTTGTAATTGCAAACCTTAAAAATATTTCCAGCAACAATTTTACAAACCAGATTATACATTCTCCTTCTAGAACAACCTGGAAAAAGAACACCCGATAAAAAAAAAAAAAGAGACCCCCATGCCCAATTAGGACAACCCAATAGAAGATTTTACCATGTCTTGTGAAGGTAACCGCTGTAGGACCCAACTGTGCAAGTCCTTCAAGTGGAAAAAACCTCAACCAGCTAAAGCTTGCTTTAATGCCCTTCTGTTCTCAAATACGACTTTTCTGCTGTGAAAAACACTGGTCAGTTGCATTAATGCTCACACATTGCAAGGATTAAATCAAAGTTTAATAGTTACCATACAACTGCTTAAATATTTTCTTAAGTATTCTTTCATCTTTATACCATTACTGCAGTTACTACACATAGACATAGCATTCAAGCATTTGAAGTGATACAGCATTTAAACAAGAGCCTTGAGGAAGAGTTCAGTGCCAGCCATGACATCCATGCTTTCCCCGCCCCCCCTTCACCTTAAAAAACCCTTATACCTTGGCATTTCTACTTTTTATGACAACCAAGAACGGTCCAAGTATTTGTTTCAACTCTGCCTCATAGCATCATTGGTAGGCCATAATCAAGAAAGACTGAAGGAACCGAGACAGGACCACCTGCCCATCTGAGCTTTTGGGATTTGCTGGAGATTAGTTCCTCATCATTCCCAGGAATTTCTCCACTGGCACTGATCTCCCTCAGTGAGCTCTCTAGGCACACCCTACAGCATTCAAGCTAATTCTCTTCTCCACAAAACCCTCACAGGAGTCATTACGTGAGACAACCTCAGAGACTGCAGCCCCTCAGAGGAACACCACAGCCAGCAATTCCCAAATCCAAAGTATTACATTTTACAACCAGAGTCACAAGCCCTACAAACTCAGTTGTTAGAGGGAAACCATAAACCAATGAGCAACGAAGCTGGTCAGAAATTGAGATGCAGGAAAGGCTGTTTTAGGCAATTATGTAATTAGTGGTCACTTCCAGACAAGAATAAAGCCCTGCTTACCACTTAGTCTCATTTATATTGTCAGCTTTAAAACCAACTCCAATTCTATGAGCTTTACAGCTACTGAGCAGATGACTGGTGAGAAGACTATCTGATTTGTACTTGGTAAAAGAGAAGTAGCTACAATATTTAGCAGTAGCTTCTATGAGAACTTTAAAGCCTTGTTATCTTCTGGGTTCAGTATGCCAACTACCCCCAACCCATAAAAAAAAGAAACGATAGTACTTTATTAAAATACTAAATTTTATTTTTTTTCCACGTACATTTAGTCTCCCCACCATTTCCATTTGTCTGACCACCACCACCACCACCATGCCTTATCAAAACATTCCATACATACTTAAAATGAAGCTGAGGGTGGAGTCCCGTCTTTAAAAACTAAACAGGCATTTTGGACAACACATTCTTGGCAAGGTAATCTGGATGACATTTATCAGACACAGTAGGGAAAGCTCTTTCAGCATTTGTAAAAAGGACAGCCAAATAATGGTTACAGAAATAAGACTGCAGATTTTAATGAACTGTTTAAACTGTTTTCTTTTCTTACAGAGTCTGTCTCCACTGCCAGAGAGCTTGAATGACCTGGAAGTGTACACAAAAAGTTAGAAATTGAAATCCATTTTTCTAATTATTTCCAGTTTACTACCTCCACTTACTCCACAAAATACTGACGTTAAATTACAACAAAAATGCATTTCTTTCAGAGAAAATAAAGTTCAAAGCAAGACATCAGACCCTTCTGCTAGAAGACTGTTATTCCCTGTAAGTCACAATAGTAAGAATTCAGTGAAGGTAAGCTAGAGGATGGGTGTGGACCAGCTAGGCAAATATTGGCTGAACTCTGCCTACCCTGGCTCATGTCAGACCAACTCCAGTAGCTGAGGCTAACTGCTTTTAAACATTCTTTCAAGAACCTATCAATTTGTCTATCAGACAAGTTTACTCTGAACCACTGAGGGAAGTAGGAAAGTGTAAGGAATTCTGTCACTGGAAGAAAGTTTTTACTTACAGGAATTTTGATAGGGAAATCTAAGACACATTTTAGCCTAGCATATGTTGAGTAATAACTAATTCAGAAACTTGCTTCCTGATACCACCACCTTTTGGCTTCCCCTCTTACAAGAGTTCAGTTGACTTTGGGAGAAAACGTAGCAAGAATGCCATAATCTCAATCACAAAACAGTTCCCCCGCCCAGACACCCTCCCCAACAAAAGGCTGAACAGCAGACTGGCCTAGGTGGCCAAATTCAGCAGCAAGGAAAACCACAGCTCATTTCCTTAGCCAATATGGTGCCAAAAGGAAAATTCTGTGGGTTTAGTAAGCAAGAGATAATTTACCAACCATATAAAAGCTGGAAAAATGTAATAAAATATTAGCTTTCCCATCTTAGCCAACTAAACCCCTAAAACTGTTCCCATTTATTTGATTTGAAGTATTGTTCGTGGTTTGTAACCCTTTGAAACAGTCCAAGGCTTGTAAAGATTAAGAAGTGGAAAAGAATCCCTAAGGCAGGTTATAAAAGTTTTTGGACTTTATTGAGTTCCAATAAATTCAGTTACCTTCTGGTCCTCCGTCCTGAAGCAATTCTTAACATAGTTGGCAAATTTGGGTTCCAGCTTCGGAAGGGAAGAACCCTATTTTGAAAAAAAGCAAGCTTTAGTGTATGCAGGTCATTTAATGATTCCAATAAGCAACTCATGAAGCTTAAATCCCTTGCAACACACACGGAATTTTACTGTACTCACCTTGCAACATCCCAAACCAATCTGCTTTAATTTTTTCAATTTTGCTTTCTACAGTACCCAGATATTTCTGACAGATTAGTGCCCACACACTAAAATGCCTGTACAAGCATCTTCGTTCATGCTCAGAAAACCTAATAGCAACCATTCATCACTTCAAATAACCTTGCCTGTAGTCAACGTTCATATGCTATCCAACTAAACTAGAACTAATTCCGCATCTACGGATTCCTACTACAGCACTCAACTTGAGACATTACTATCCTTCACAGGTAGGTTTTAGACTTCAGCTCTGTAAAGCAAAAAATTTAAGTGACCTCCCGCCTACCCTTCAAACATCAGCTCCAAGAATTTAAAGAACCACTCTAGAAACATTTGTTTCCATCTCTGAAATGTACATACTCAAATGTACAAAGCAGATTCAGTAATAATTAATGAACATGGTTTATCTTCATGCCTCTTCCCATCTCCAGGCAAAATAATACAGCACACCATTTTGAGAAACATTGATTTACTTTCACATGCCCAGTGAATAGTGTTTTTCCCATTTTTCAGGTTTATCAGTTGAAATATACCTAGCCAACTGCGATAGTACACTTAGCAGCTACTTGGCACACTGCAGAGACAGCAATTTTCCGTTCAAAGTAAACAAAGCTACATTAGGAAGATCTGAAACTGCAATAGTGCAAGCAAAACGCTTGGATTCAGACAATTTTTTAGTTTTGTATTCTGTCAAGTACTGATGCTTTTCTATTGGCTTGCTGACATCTACCTACTACATAATACAGCAGTTCCCTCTAAAAATTTAATAAAATGAGGGTTTTTCAAAGCTGCTAACTTGCTGGCTGTCAGCTAGAAGTGCTATTGTATATGGCAACACACAAACCTTTCGCCTAACTAAGATATGCTTTCACACCATCTCTGAAAACATTAAATTAAGCCCCCCACTATTGCTTCTACGTATTTGTGCTGACACAGCATTTCCAAGTGAAAACACTCTTCAACAGAAAAGTTGCCGGTTATCTGGTCTGCATGCTTCCCTCCATAGGGACATCTGTCTACTGTGAGTAGCTCAGCCACTTCTGCTTACACTGCAGAAAACACTAATCGTAGCTCCTGAGTCATGCAAAAACCCACCCCAGCATCCACTAGATCCAAGAGGTTAGTTTGACCTAGCAGAATGATACCATCCGTCACTGTCAGGTTCACAATTTAGGGATATGTATTTCAATCTCGATCACAATCTGTCATTGCTCACCCCGCATCCACTCTATACTGAAACACTTTTTGTCTTGCTTTTGCACTCCTGGGATGAAACCACCTCAAAACATCCTAATTCTTCGGATTACTTAACTGCCACTGTAAGGGGGGGAGGTTTATAAGCTCAGACCAAACGAAAAACCAACTCACCCAAAAAAACCATGGAATTCTTCAGAGCACTGACATAAGCCAAAAACAAAGTCTCCCAATAAATAATCTGGTTCAGTCACAAACGATCTGTAAGCACACCCCTGAGCTAGTGAAGTAAAACCAGAACTACTATAGTCTAGATGTCGGGTCCTCACTACAATCTATTCTCCCATACAGGTGCATACTCAAGTGCACCCATAGCTACCACACCGGTTCCAAACTTGGTTAAGGGGGGAAAAGTATGGCTACTACCTGCTACACTTTTACCTAACCAGCCTATAATTAAAATGCAATTTCATTTTAATATGTAAACAGCAGCTAAAAAGAACACTCATATGCATAGCCATGAAGTGGTAGTCAAAGCTACTAACAACCAGAAATGACTGCCCTGTGACCTTCAAAAGATGAAACATCTGTTGAGAGACTCAATCCCAGATACCCAGTTCAGAAAGCAAATGCTTTCAGGTCTTTATTGATTCATTAATACATCACAAGGACCTATCTCCCCCTTCTGGAAGTTATAAAGCTTTACAAGCATCTGGCTACGAGTCAGATACTGCTTTAAAACCAAGTTATTCCAAGCATGTGAGGAACTCTGCTTTACTCTAGGCTGCCTAAAATAAAATGTATGTGCTAGTTAAGACACCTTTAGAATAAGTATCACCCAAGGTTCGTTGCTTTGTTGTGGGGTTCGGGTTTTGGTTTTCTGTTGTGTTGGTTTGGTTGGGGTTTTTCAAATTTTAGTTTGAAACAGTTCACTAAGAAATACCAAATTACTAATCACCAGTACTGGAAGAATACAAAAACAAAGCATTTTTGCTTTGCAGAAAATACAGAGCCTTCTTTCTCTCCCCCAAAAGTTTTCATTTCTCTGACCTTCAACATCACCATATTCTGATAACAGCACAGCCATCAGTGACAAGTAACCACTTCTTAAAAACACACAATTCTTCTGATTGGTTTAAGTGTGAAAATCTGAGAACCTGAAGTTCCTGAAAACTCACCTTATCTATGGACGCTTGCATTTTTGCTTTAATCTCCTCTAACGACAGAGGGACTTTTGGTGTTTTTGGAGTTAGGGATTTATCCTTCTTGGAATCTGGAGTCTGAAAATTATTTGTTTCATTAGAAACTTGTACATAAATAAAGCTACTTTATAATGTATAACGTATACAAGATCAAGTTTTCTAAAACCAAGAATGTTCAAAAATCTACTGTAGAATTTATACAGAATAAATGAACTAGCTATCACAGACACTTCAGTTAGTTTTCAAAGTCACAGAAGTTAATCTGTGCTTCCAACACATTCCTCAGAGACAAGGGTAAGAATAATATTTAAGTTTGGGGTTATTACAGTTAGCATAGCTAGTAGCATTGTATGCTTCTGGGCAGGTACCTACACAGCACTTTCCCAACAGAAATGAAACAAAAAATATCCCAAACATGCAGTGATTTAGAGTTTACTCCACAACTGCAGCCATATTCGATCATGCTTTAAGATGATCTTAGCTGGTGTGGTCACAGCTTAATCACTGAAGAGTTTCACAGGGGAACACAACGCAATGAACTGTATCCCCAAGCATGCTTCGTATTAAGATTGAAAAACCTAACTTAATGGTTAGTACATTACTTAAAGTTACCACTGGGCAAGAAAGTTAGCTCCCACACTAGAATAAACATTTGTTTTACTCATTTGTCTTCACTCACTTTTGATTTAGATGCTGGTGTGGACGGCTTAGAGTCTTTTCCATTTTGCTTTGCTTTCTGCATATTTTTTCCTGAAGCCTCACGGACAGGCTGAAAAGAATGCATTAAGTTCATTTGCCATGAAAAAAACAGTAAACATTAAGTCTTCAGTAATTTTTAATGAGCGTAAGTGAAAAATACGTACTATTTAACCTCAAAAAGGCATTTTCACTGCCCATGCAATACAATCAGCATCCATTATTTAAGCAAAAAGCATACAGACTACAGGAACTCAAATGAAAAACTACTGGTGTAGCACAATACATAACATAACCAAAACAAAGTTTTGTTATGATGCCAGACAACTATGTGGGACCTCCACTACATTTTCCTTACATATTACATCTTTATATATTACCATGCAGACTTTTGGGGCAGACCTTGCCTAAAGACTAATTCTAGACAGCACTACAATTCCAAGATGAGATTCAGTGCTACCTGGTTTGTTGTAACACAACCATTACCTCTTTTGTTTGGCATTTCATACAGAAACACCATCTGGGATGTGCATGGGCAATACCACATGTGCATTGAGGAAGTGGATTCTTACATTCCTATATAAATCAAGAGACCATTTCGTTCAGCCACACTAGATGTGATTAGATGGCAGGAAATCTGCAGTTCAGCTTGTCTTTACCAGGCCTTAAATTATTGTGCACTATCACCTATAGAAATCCATTTGGACAGAGCAGCATATAACAAAGTAAAACATTAAATACTTGTTTCTAAACAGCAAATACGAACACATAGATTCAAGCCCAAGAATGCAAGTTCAATAAAACTACCTTCTACCTCTGCAGTTGCCAAGTTGTCTTACCGTTCATTTACCACCAGATGGCACTCACGGGCTGATGTAAATTCACATTCAAGCCCCTGGGCTGCCTGAAGGGAACACCTTCTCCAGTGGGCTCACATATTTAGATCCCTTTTTTATTCAAAGTTAGGTTACTAAGACCTTATTCACAGCATGCATGACTAAGTGAAATTGCAAAGCATAACCCGCACCTTTGAGCGAGATTGTTTGCTACCCAATACTGCACATGTGCATATACACGCTGTTGAAGAACCCAGCCATCCCTCTGCAGCAATGTAAATAAAGCATGGACTCGATGCACACACTGAAGTGTTTTGATGTCCTACCACAATTTCTTTATACAGACCAAGCTGAATCAAAAGCATCCCTTTCACACACTCCAAACAGCTGTGCTTAAACTCAGTTTCGGGGATTATCTGACTAATTACTGTCATCCTTTTATTGATATCATCCATTATAAAACAAAACACTGCAAACACCTCAATTAGCTTCTGCGTTACCATAAATGCAGAGTTCAAACCTAAAAAAGCTACAGCTTATGCAAACACAGCTTCCCCCCACCCCGGGCTCTAGGGGTCTTCACGAGAATCCTCAAAGATGATTCTATCAGGACAGGTAATTAACACCTGTTAGCAAGAGGCATTAGCACTTGCTCCCTTTGCCAGAATAAACTTAGCTGCAGACACTATGCCCACCTGGTGTTATCGCTCACTTCCTTTCAAGTTCATTGAACAGGCTGTTTAATCACAGGTGAAGAGGGTCACAGTGTGTTTATATATATCTATGCCACTTACTTTCTTCACTGGTGTTTTCATTTCTTCCTCATCTTCCTCCAAGTCATCCTCATCACTACAATTAGAAAGTTAGTCACTCCTCATAACTCAAAATTCATACAGCTTTACCCACATTAGGAATTAATCCTCCACCTCCTTCCCAATAAAATGTTTTATTCATGAAGGAAGCAAGTAACCTTTCCAAGTCTACCTTATACCCACCTTTTAGTGTTTGGCCAAATACTACCATTAAAACAGTTAAACACACTCCTTTCTGTTTTAATACTGAAGGTGTGTAACTTCAGATTTCTACTAATACAGAAATTCTGAATTTATTAAGTTAATGAATTACATTAAATGAAGTTTTATAACCTAGTATAACATATTTGAGTAACGGTAATTTAGGTTGCATTGTGGAGATAAACGAGATAATTCTGCTTTTATTTGTAGCAAAGATAAAAAAGGAGCTTGCTCACTTAAGATTCAGTTATGTCACACAATTCATATTCTGAAACAGTTAACCCTGTATTTCAAAATTCAGTATCAATACATACTCATCGTCATCCTCATCATCTTCATCATCCTCATCATCCTCTTCTGCTAATTTTGCTTTTTTCTTTAAAAAAAAAATATCAAGTATGTTACACATCAATACCATTTTGTCCTAATAAACAGCAACCTTGATCCAAAACAATGTCGCATAATGATTACAAGACTGTCTTCCATCAATTTAACTAAAACCCAAGAAGTTACAGCTGCCAATTCAAAAGCCATTGACAAATTTACAGCATACTCGGAGCATATGAACCTTTCCTCTACACTACAGAGCTTTAATCAACATTTCAGTTCTTGCAGTACATGCTGATGTTTTTACCAGAATCTGCACACTCGGTTACTGCAGTGGACAAAACTTCCACATAAAAGTTGCCTCCATATTAGCCCCTCCAGCAAAGGTTTGGTAACTATCTGTACTTAGCTAAGCTTCTGTAATTTAGTACTTGTCAAGACCCAAGAACAAAATAATCCTTCTCAACATATATCAATCAACAGACCACGTATTAAGTGAGTCACAGCAAGCCATCTAAATGCTTACTCCTAGAAGCAGCAGTGATACCAAACCAAAAGAAAATTCTGCAGATAAGGTGATTAGAAGTATATATACCTGTGGTGTTTTAGCTCCTCCCCCACTTGCTGGTCTCTTTGTGGAAGTGTTCACAATTTTTGCATCATCCTCCTCATCATCTGATTCTGGTTCTTCCTCTAATGCTGACGAAATGATGGCAACGTGTAAAAAAAAACCCACCTCATTCAACAGTTAAAGCAAGACTGCTAGTAAGAAACAAACGGAAGAGTATCACCCACAACTAAACAGGCATGGTCTCACTGAGGTGCTGGATGGATAGGAGGAAGCTTCTTACTACCAATCTAACCACTGAGACCAGAAACTTTTTCTGGATGAGTGTATGCAGGCACTACAGTGAAACCCAAAATGGGTGAATAATCATCCATATGCTGCCTGTAGTGGTCCTCACAGAAAGAAGCCATAGGAAGTCAAGAATAAAGTTTACTTTATTTCTAAGACGACACATTTTAACAGAACTTCTAAAGAGATGAAGATCAGTTTCAAAGAGAATTCTACATTCACAGAATCAGAGTCGTTTGGAAGGGACCTTAAAGATAATCTCATTCCAACACCTCTGCTCAAATTGCAGTGCTGACAAACATGCCCCTTATCTATACAAGACAAGAGCCAAGAAAAGGAATACAAGAATTTCTCTGAAGTCCTTTGTCCCACTAGTTACCTCATGCCTCTGAGGACAGTGAATTAAAACAATCACAGGGTCTTTATTAGAAAAAGTACTGCTTGAGACACCAGATAAATCACTCAAGTTCTGCTGGTGCTGACGGGTAGCAAGATCAGACTTGTAACCAGAGCAATACATACCTACGAGATGTTGACCACTAACGTAAACAGGCCCCGAACCGCATTTCAACCTCAAGACCACGGGTGGTGTGATCTCAAAGCCACCTAATGAAACCTAAGGAAAAAAGCATTGTTATTTATTCAAATATTGCAGGTAAAGTGTGCTTAACACACAATCCATTCAAATGAAACCAAGAGCAGCAATGTGTAGACTCCAAGGCTATTACAGTTAGTGACTCCCAGTTTCTACCTGACAGAATATTCCAGAAGTGTCAAGTCAAGGTCAATAAGCCACAACAGGGTTTACTATGCTCTCGTTGCTTATCATAATTAAAGCACAAGTTTCAAAGCCAGACCAATCCACATTTGTTTTCTGCTCCTCTTGGCAGCAATTCCAGTTTGAACATTATCCATCACACCTGCCGCCAGCATTGTGCAGTTCCACTTGTACAACATCAGCAACACCGATTCAAATTACATTCCAGATGGCAGGAATGACAAGGGTGCCCTTAAATCAAGAAAGGGTAGCAGTCATCTTTAGAATGTCTTAAGAGCTTGGGATGTGCAGAAAAACTTCATTTTTCTCATCCCAGTCTCAAAGAAAGTAACATAGGCTATAGGTGCATCTGCTTGCAAGCGCACACATTTATATATGTAGAGATGACACACGTAATTACTACCACTTAAGAAAATGCATAATTTGAACAGAAGTCTATCATCTCTATGACTACAGTTAAGTCTACTAGGCACAAAAAAACGTATTCATATTTAGCTTGTATTTACTATACATGCCAAAACTGACACTCGTCTGAACAGACGACTGTGCTAGTTTCGCCAAATTCAGTCAACTAAAGCCTTTTCTAACTAGTCTTTATCATCTGAGACCCAATTCACAGGAGATTTTTCCAAGTTCCTGTACTTACCGTAGGCTGCACTGACATTTTCAGAGATGCCAGTACTACTTTAGTCGGGTTGCCTTCATAGTCCAATGCTTCTGCTTCTACAACATGTAGTTCATCTTTGGCTCCAGCGCCTAAAGTAACCTGTGAAGAACAGTGCACATTCTGAGAATCTTCACAAATATTCTGAAGTCTTTAAAACTCCACTCACTGTCCTGCATCTCTCAAGACTGAAGTCTGTAATTCTGACTGCTAATGACAGAGCTGCACGCCTGCCCAAGCCAATATCCCTTTTCCCCATGACACCAGTGTCCTGGTGCAAGGTACAACTCAAGGCATGTTTTGATGAGAGTGAAAAGACCTTTTGCTCCTTGGATTACCATACTGAAATGAGTCAGTGCCAAGTCCAGTCGGCACTGATGCTGGCCAAGGGAAGAACTATAAACACATGCGTAGAGCAAGGGAAACAGCTTCCACTGCTGCTACACAATCACAGCCCGTCCTTCCCCTTCCTGCCATGTTTCATCTGCCAATTGCTTCACCTTGTCACACTGCACACTTTTTGATTATTTGACATTCAATAAAGAGTCAAGTCTTAACAACTCCTCCATTCAGTACAGTCATTTATGCATATGCCTTCTGCATTAACGCACCAAGGTCTGAGGGCTGCTGTCCCAGAGCATTTCACAACTCAAGTGCTGGGATTTCTTTCAGTGAATACAAGCCTGGCACTTTCTGAAGACTCAAAAATCATAGCTGCAGGGAGGCAAATGAGTGACAGACACATGACAGGCCTGAAATTCCAGTTCTCTGAACCTTTGGCATCTGAGTCAGGATTACTTGCAAGAGCCATGAAAACCAAGAATCCCTTGAAGGAGTACAATTATTCCTGAGACCAGTGATCAAAGCTCTCTGCTTCCTTTCCCAATGCCCACAAACAAAGATTTCCACCTTCCACAGAAGATGTAGATGTAAACACTTCAGGCAGAGATATACAACTTCAGTTTCCATTCTTCAAGAGCTGAGTTTTAGGCAGGCTGTAATGATGCAGACCAGATGTATCAGTCTGAAGGCTGAGAAATAGGTTATAGGATTCACCACTCCTGAAAAGTTTTCTTACTGTAAATTTAAAGAAGTGAAATTGCTGCTCTGATCTCACCTCTCAGAGGTTAGCAACACCACTGAATCATTCAGGCAGTGGGACTACCCAACCAGCACAAGAACTTAAGTGCATGCCCTCTACCCCATTACTCCTGTCATTTGCACCAGCTCAAGCAATACTATGGCACTTCCTATCAATTTACTTACAAAATGTCTGGCAAGTGTCCATTCATGTGCCTTAATTTCTACACTGAAGGAACACACACTGGTAATAAATAGGTAATGAAGCAGGAACCATCTCTATACCCTCAGCTATCTTTAATAAGGAATCTGCAGAAGCTCTCATGCCACTTTCTGCCTCTCAACATGCATCAATCTGCCTCCCCTTTCACTTTCATCTCCTTCTGTACCTCATACCCAAGCCCATCACCACATTTGTATCTTAACTGACATGCGCCAGTTAACCTTTTATACATCTAGTCTTTTATCAGGTGCACAGACCAGTCACCAGATACTTGCTACCTTCACACTTTATCTTTCATCAATTCCCTCCTCCACTTGGCCAAGGTATTTCCAGTTTGTCATGTTATTTTAACCTCCATTTCTCCTGTGTATCATCTTTTGTCTTAAAAAAGACAGGTTATTGACTTTTTACCCCACAAGCCTAAAAAGTAAGTACTAGTATGCAACCAATCTGCTGCTGTCCCCCATGAAGAGTGCTCAGCATCAGAAGAGATGCTACAGGTAGTTTTCCAATAACAGGATCTTTAGATAAAGCCCTACAATTCAAGTATCCCTCAGTGGGTCATTTCATCTGCATGACATTCAGCTATGAGAACTACCTGCACGAACTCATCCTATACATACTTTACTGCTAGTCTTCCCTCAAAAGAAATTCTAATTAAGAACAAATTAGTCACTGTCAAGTGCAACCTGTAATTTTCATAATGTGCAAGGACTGAAGACACGTGATTCATAAAACTGTAATGCCTATATTAAAGTGCTATAAGTATCACTGTGAATAGGTTTGGAAAGCATTACTATGCAAGTCTCCAGAAGGAAGAAATTCTGCTATAGGAAGTAATACACAATTATGACTCTCTTGTTTCCAGGCCTCATTAAGGTGTCTCTTTTTATTCAAATAAACACAGTAATAAACTATAAAGTAGAGGGATGCTACAACTCTTCCATTTCCTTGCCTGTAAAGCTGGGGCATATTCTGCTAACTAAAAAGTAACATGCTCAGCCCAGAAAAAATGCCTTTAAATACTGTGCCTTGCTTGTGTGCCAGCAGGAAGATCTAAGGACACTTTTAAGAACTCAGTGTACAAACCCTGATTTCCAGGAGTATCCTGCTCAGTGACAAGTCTGTTAGATTAATTATCTGAATGAAAGCCAGCACTTCCCAGTTACATCCTTAGAGAGAGTGACACCAAAGACAATAAATGAAAACATACACACACACAGAGAACCATTTAGTTTTAGTATTTGCTACTTATGGAAAAAAACAAAAAGCACTGGAATGATGTTTGGGGAATATATGGAACACCTTTTCAAAATAAAAAAAAAGTTTATAATACAGTGTACTAGAATATGCCCATGTAGGATTCTCATAAATCTTACCCTCCTTTGGTGCTCCTGCAGCATCTGACCTATTGCATTGCAAATGTCAGCATGTATATCCTGGTCTTTAATTTCAATAAAAATTTGTTAAGCTTCTGTGCATTAATTTTTAAACTGTGCCTCGCATTGCTTGTTGTAAACAATGAAACATCAGTTAATATCTCAAACTCTTTTTTTCAACACAGCAAATATTTCAAGTGACACTGTATGCTCCACTCAGTAAGAGAAGTTTATTATTTTAACAGATTCACATAAAATCCTACACCGTTAAAGAAACAAGTTTAAGGAAATAAACATACACCTTAAATCTCGCTTCTCAAAACATCGCGCTACTTAAAAAAGAAAAACTTAAAAACCAAACAATACTTGCCGTTCTCAGAGATAACTGATGCTCGTTTTCTTCATCGTCTACTTTGAACTGATACTCCTTATCTGCTTTAAGCTCGCAGCCTGTGAAAAGACCATTTAATTACTCGACTACCGTTTTACCAAGATGCAGGTATTCGCTAACCACTTATTATTTTACAACTTGCTGTTTCAAGGCTCTGTACTCGCATACAAAACGGCCCAGGGGTGCTGCGGGCACACGAGCGAGGCAACACGTGGGGCGGGGAAAATCCCCGGCGAGCCCGCGGCCTAGTGCCGACCACGCCGCTGCCAGCGCGGCCCGCCCGCTCCGAGACCATCCAGGCGCGCGGCGGCCTCCG
Organism: Falco punctatus; assembly: GCF_963210335.1. Lineage (NCBI taxonomy): Eukaryota > Metazoa > Chordata > Aves > Falconiformes > Falconidae > Falco > Falco punctatus. The sequence continues at coordinate 46,914,749 of NC_137588.1, forward strand.
CGCTGCCCGGGGGCACACCACCTCCCGGGACTCCGGCAGCACTGGCGGGCGGGCGGGCCTGCCCTGGGGCTGCCGCTAGGCCAGGACGGCGCGGCCCCGCCGCCCCCACGTGTCCCAGCTCCCGCCGCCCGCCACGTGCTCGGCGGCCGCCGTCGGGCCGGGGCTGAGGCCTCGCCGCGTCCTTAGGAACGGGCGGGGAGAACAAAAGCGGCCGGGCCGGGACGCGCCGCGCCGCCGCCACGTGCGAGCCGCGCGCCACGTGTGGGGCGCGCGCGGCCGCTTAGGCCGCGCGCCCCCTCACGAGCCGGGCCTCCCCGCTCTCCTCCCCTCCCCGCCGCCCCGCGGCGCGCAGGCCGGCACCGTGCCGCGGGCTCCACCGCCGCGGGGCCCACCGCCCTGCCCCAAGGCCTCAGGATGCCGGGGGGGGGGGGGGGGGGGGGGGGCGGGCGGAACCGGGAGCGCGGCACAAGCGCGGTGCTGGGACAGCGGCGGCTCGTTACCGAAGAGGAAGGTCTGGGGGCGCAGGGGGCCCATGCTCTCCATGTCCATGGCGCTGTCCTCCATCTTCTCGGCCTGCGGGCGCGCTGAATGGGTGGCTGCAGCGCTGCGGGCGGACGCGCACTAAAGGAAGGGGCGTACCCGCCCCCTCCCAGATATAGCCCGCGCGCTCTCGCGAGACCCGCGCGGCGGCCACGCCCCCTCAGCCCGCCGCCACGCCCCCGCGCATGCGCAGCCCCGCCCGCCGAGGGCCACCGCCGTCGTGAAATGGAGGCGGCGGGGGCGGGCTGCGCGGGTTGGCGTGTGCGTGGCTGGTGCTCCCGCCGCACAGGCGCGGGCTAGCCGGCGGCATAGGGGGAAGGGGTGGCCAGTGCCGCCCGGGCAGGTGGCCGCTTGCCGCCGCAGCCTGGAGGGGCCAAGCAGCGGTGTGAAATGGCTGTCGTTGGGCGGGCGGCGGGGGTCCTGCGCGCTCGGTGCGTGGTGATGCCCCGCCTCGCTCCTCAGTGGTCTCCCAGGCCGGCCGGTGCCGCCTCACGCCCGGGCACGGCGCGCAGCGCCGGGGGCTCCGCTGCCGCCCTGCGGGCCCGGGCCTTGCCGAGGCAGCAGGCCGGCGTTCTTCTTTCAGACCCTGCTGGGAACCGGGCCTGGGTCGCAGGGCAGCCGGGGCGGGTGAGGAGCGGCCGCCACTGCGCTCCCGGGCAGCCGGGCCGGGCCCTGCGGCAGCGGAACACGCTGCCTCTGCGTGGGCGCCACGGGCTGATGGCTCCTGGCAGCTTCGGTTTAAAAAATCCCAACCAACAAAAGCAGCGGCCCCTTCTCCGGCTCGCGTACCTGCTCAGGTGAGCTGCCGTTGTGCGTCACTGCTCCCCGCGCAACTGGCCTCTGAGGACCAGGGAGCAACAATGTTTCGGGAACCCCCCTTTCAGCTGATGTGTGATGGGAGCCATGACTTCGTGTGAATTGGCACATGGGGGTGCACATCTGTCACAACAGAATTAAAAGTTAGATTTGGGTTTTTTTTTTTTTTTTTTTTTTTTTTTTTTTGTAGTGAGAGCCACAAGCCTTGGAAAGGTTTGTGTATGCATCAGGACAGGCAGCCCATCGCTGGCCCTGGGCAGGGGACACCTTCCAGTTGCTGGTCCAGGCTGTCCTTGTGTCCAGCAGCTGGTCTGTAAGAGTCAGGTGTCTTGGGAGCTGTAAATTAGCTAATCTCAAGATTACTTTTACCTGAACACTCAGTCTTCAAAAATAAAAGCATGTAGCCTTTTACTGCTCTTATCACTCCATTAATTTGAAATGTGTCACTCAATGCCTGCATTCATATTCATAAGGAAGAACGTTTAAATTCTGTTGCTGAAAATGAGAAAAACTGAAACAAAAAAGAATTGATGTAGTGGTAGCAATAGTCTTACCTGTCAAAATGTGTCACTCATCTTTCTCACTCGTGCAAAGCTCACCCCTTTGAAAAACAGTAAATACAGTTCCACAGTATATACATTCATCTTATTTTTGAATGAAAAGTGTCCTATTTGCAAGATCCAGTTAGTTTTCCAAATACGAGGTTGCTTGAGCCATGGGTTCACCAGGATACGCTCCCCTACAAGCCTGTTAACATTAAAGCAGATTGTCTACCGAGGTGTTTTCAAGTGGATTGCCGCAGGCTAACTAAAATACAATAATAATAAAATTGACTTGTGTGTGAAAACAAGGTATAGGAATAAATAGTAGTGCAGCTTACCGCAGGAGTGAGGACAGGGGATCTGGGCTGCTGTGAGAGCCCTCTTTTAGAGCCACAGGATAATTTTGGCTGGAAGGCACCTCTGGAGGCCACCTGGTCCAGCACCCTGCTCAGCGCAGCACCCATGTGGGTCAGCTGCGAGGGCTCGGTCTGCCTCTGCAGTTTGCCAGGCTCCTTTGCTACAATGGTGCAGTAACTAACCCATTACAGCTGATTTGGAAATGCGGGTCTGGGTTAAAATTAGTGGGATTTTTTCCATTTCTTTTCTCCTCTTCCTACTAGCTCTTCTCTTTACTTAAATATAAGGCGACACACTTGTAGCATGTGACAAGAGTATTTAAGCAAAACCAGAAAAAATAGCAATCTTTTTGTTTTCTCCTTCCTTTGCATCCTGTAGTAGAAATTATTAATCTGCAACCTGTGCATCACTTGTATGTATAGAAATAGCACCCTGATGAGTGTCAAAGTTCTAAAAGAAGAGAACAGTGTGATTGCTTAAGTATCACAAACCATCCTTCCCATCTACTCCACTTAAAATCTCCCCAGGAAACCAGAGAAGGAACAGCATTTATTTAATTTTGTAACCTTTGGTTTGGTTCATTTCTTACTATCTTTAAGAAGAAATTACTTGTAAGGGTGGCAGGTTGGCACTGCAGTATAGAGGAGATACAGGAATTTGTGAAGCGGCAGAGGCAGGAAAACCCACTGAGTGTGGTGGCTGGTGTCACTGGCAGAAGAAAGGCATCATTAATTGATCAGACATCTCAGCCAAGAAGAGCCATATTAGATGCAGCTAAGACATTTCTTTGATTTGGCTTGAAAATGGAAACTAGTATCAAAATTTAAAATGAAGTTAAGTTTTGGCATGACCTAAATGACAGACTGGAGCTGAAAGGTGAATACTACATGGAAACAGTGAAAGAGGCTGCAGCTGTTTGCACATACATTTACCTGGTGTAGTGCCAACAGGCGTACATGGCTACTAGTCAAAAACTCACCCAAAAACCTGTTCCATGTGGCACTGAGCAGCTGGTGAAGCAGACTAGGGTTACAGAAGTCCACCCAGGTCTGTCGAAGGGGAACAGTGCAGCCACAGCATGTTCTCATGCGTACAGAGTCGCTTTTAATTCAATTACAGTCTTCCATTACTGAGGAAATAAATGTGGGAGGAAACAAAGGACAGACACAGAGAAGCAAAACAGGGGTAGGAAGTAGGAGATATATGCTTACTGCATCTCGTTTGGCTCCATAGGGCTTTAGAAGGGCTGTCATATATCATGACATTTATTATTTCTGTCATGTACTAGGATGAGAAGTCCATTACAATATCGATCATTTTACTCTGCTCAACTCTATGCTATGTAATACTCAGCATAGCTGAAAAAGCTTACAAGTGGTTTAGAAATAACTGTACCTGGAGAACTGAGGAAGAAATCGGAGTCAACATAGTTTCCCTTAATGGAATTCTCTTTTTGTTAAAGCTTACTAAAACTTAGGAAATTGCATTTTAAACACAGTTAAAAGCACAGCACAGTTGCAGTCAAGCAATCAGAATCTACAGACACAAAGATTTCCTATGCAATCTTAATTTACACGCTGACGTAATCACATAACCTTCAGCTGCGTTGCCCATGGCTGTCACATCACCTCTTCACCAGGCTTCTCCTTTCACCAGTCAATAATTTCTGCCCCAGTGAACTTGGGGCCAAAATCTTAAATGGCATCGAAACACCCTTCCTTGATATCAAAACCACCACTTGCAAACCTGAAAATTCACATATTTCAATTTAACCTGAAATAATCACAGATTGCAATCATCAGATGGGGCAGCACGAGGGAGGTGCTAGCTGTTATCATTAATATACCATTAGCGACCCCAGCAGCAGTGGCACACTGTTGCAGCTTCCCGGTGGCAGCGAGGACAGAGCTGTCCTGCAGCATGTCAGGCCAGCCTGTGCCCTAAACACAGAGATGCCACACAGGTGAGAGCTGCGTGCCCTGCAGGGTTGCTTTAGGAAGACTTGTCCTTGGGGTTATCATTTCCCTCCACTTCCAGGTAGGTTTGCAGCCAGCTGAGGACAGGGAGATGTGATGGAAGACCAACCTTACCTCGTTGTCTTCTTTCTTACCTGCTGTCTGCTTTTTACTGCTGATCCTGCCATGGGTGGCTACCAGAAGTTTTCTTCATCAATCCTTTAATGTACTGTCTGTTCCATCTCCAGCTTTGCCTGTAACACATTATTTATGCAGAACAGCATGAAGGTCTCCCATCAGAAGATCTTCCAGCACTGGAGAAAGCTGCGTGCTGGAAGGGGAGCCAAGGGAGGCTGACAACCTGGCCTATGTGGTTGTGACAGCACATGCTGGTGCTGCTCCATCTCTTCTATATTCTCGCATATGGCTTTCAAAGGATCCTTCTCATGTTAGGGCCTGATTTCAGATATTTGTTCCTAAAAGGAAAGACTGACAGACAAGCCAGGAAGTCCACAAGAAAGGCACTCAGGTGTCAAAGTTACACAGGTAGATTACACCAAGTGGTAGCGTCATGACAGTAAAACTTGAGATAGCCTGAAATTTCTCTTTTTTCCTTTTTTTCTTTTTTTTTTCCTTAAATACTCTAAAAGTCATACCAACAGACACAGGAGCTAAACATGTGGTACGAATGATCAAGCCTCTAATACAGGATAATGCGTTCTAATTTAGAAATAATACAGCATGTACCTGACTATAGGTCCCTTCACAAAAAGGCATCAGAATTGTGCAGCTGGGGTTCTTTGCATGCAGCTGAGGGTCAGGTATGGCTCCACACATGCCCAAATGGATGATACTAGTCTGGATCTCAGCCAGGTGTTTGCAACAGAAAACAGTAAAAGTGGGATTTTTGTGGTGACCTGGATCACATCAGCAGGTCACGGAGCAGGTCAGGGCTGTGAGTGTCATGGGTATTAGGTGTTCACCTACGTGGGTTAGCACAGCCACACTTCAGGGAGGGAGAGAAGGCGGCAGGGTGTAAGAAGGATGCTTCTCCCATTGAGTTAGATGACCTGATGCAGGGACAAGCTGTCTCTACTTACCTGCTTTCACACTGGACTTGTGTTAGAGCCATACCTTTAAAGAGGAAAACTGCGTACCCGATACAATTCAAGGGAAATAGCATCCTGAACATTTTCATCAGCTCCTGCCAATATTCAGGACAGTCCTTACCAAATGAGTGTCTGTGTGTCCTTAAACAGGACATGATCAGCAGACAAACTGAACTCTACCAACTTCTGATATTGTGCAGTTACTGCTTTGCAGCAACATGTTACATCAGTGTGGTGGGCTGATCCCAGCTGGATGCCTAGTGCCCACCAAAGCCGCTCCATCGCCCCCCTTCTCAGCTGGGCAGGGCAGAGGGAACACAACAGGAGGCTTGTGGGTCAGGGACAGGGACATCACTCAGAGGTCACTGTCACGGGCAAAACAGACTCAACTTGGGGAAAATTAATTTATTTCCCATCAAATTAGAGTAGGGTAATGGCAAATAAAAACTAAATCTTAAAACACCTTCCCCCCATGCCTTCGTTCTTCCCAGGCTCAAGGTCACTCCCGATTTTCTCCCCCGCTGTCCCTGCCAGCAGGGGGAATGGGGCTGGGGTCAGTCCCTCACCCACTGTCTCTGCTCCTTCCCCCTCAGGGGAGGGTCCTCACTCTCTGCCTGGCCCCAGCGTGTGGCCCTCATGGGGTGCAGCTCCCCAGGCCCAGCCGGCCCCAGGGGGGTCCCCAGCCCGTCCCCAGTCCTGTCCCCTCCCCAGGGGCCACAGGCCCTGCCCGGAGCTGCCCCAGCACCGCTGCCCGTGGGTCACAGCCCCCTGCGGGCACCCCCTGCCATGGGGTCTGCTCCCCCATGGAGCTCCATGGGCTGGGGGCACAGCCTGCCTGGCCGGGGGCTCCCCACAGGCTGCCGGGGGGTCTCTGCTCTGCGCCTGGAGCCCCCCCCCGCCCCCCTGCACTGACCTGGGGGCTGCAGGGCTGCTGCGCTCACACAGTCTCACCCGTCTCCTCTGGCTGCTCTTGCGCAGCAGCTGTTGCCCTTCTTCAATACGTCATCCCAGAGTGCTGCCACCATTGCTGATGGCCTTGGCCAGCGGCGCGTCTGCCTTGGAGCCGGTGGCATTGGCTCCATCAGGCACGGGGGAAGCTTCTGGCAGCTTCTCACAGCAGCCCCCCTGTAGCCCCCACTACCAAATCCTTGCCATGCAAACCTATTGGCACTCCCAGGTTCTGTTTCCCCCCATGGACCCATAACTCCAGGATGTGTCTTACTCACAGATTGCTTCTCCACCTGCACTGTTTTCTGGATTTTTTTTCCCGGAAAAAAAAACTGTCCTAAAAGTCGGCATACCTTGAATCTATCTGTGCCCTGCTGGTCCCAAAGGTGACACCACCTCACAGTAGAAGGAATAGCAGAAGTCTGGACTTGGTGGGGCTGAGTTGTCTCAGGAAGGCCCATGGCAGTGAAGAGCTCCATAAGCCATGCGTGTGTAAAGCTGGTGAGGCAGATTACATGCAACCATCTCAGCTACTCAGCTCCAGTGATGCCAGATGCCCTTACCTCATGAGTTTGTCTACAATGCCTCCCCCCAGCATACTTTTTGCTGCTGTGCACTGCTACTATGCCCGATGCCATCCCAAGGCACTTCTCTGCTTGTTAAACCCAATGAACTTGATCCCAAAATGATGCTGTCCATCACTGCCAACGTGCATGAGCTCTGCTGATGACCTACACATGACCAATGCCATGGAGGTGGGAGAGAGTACATGGTACTCCACAGAAAAGTAGCCTGTTCTGGTGGTCACTTTTCACATCTACTTCTTTTGCAGTACAGGCTTTAATATATTCTGCCCCATGCCCCATGGTTCCTGCAGGCTTTGGGAAGGGCAAAGCTAAGGCCATGGAGTGGGGCACAGCACACGCTTGTCCAGATCCTGATTTTCCTGTGTTTGCTGTACTCCGTCTCTATAGCTGCACTGCCAGGGCCTGAAGTGCAGGTCCATTTGATGTTTGGGAAACTTGTGAGACACTGTCAGTCAACCATGATTTTGGGCAGGTGCTCTGGGTACCGGCGCAGAAGATACCCCCTTCCGAGCTGTCCGGTCTCATTTCGAGATCAACAGCGCCACCTAGCGACCCCCGCCAGCCTCCTGCCTGCCCCACCTGCCACATCCCATACCTTTGTCCGGGTCTCCCAGATGAGATTCGCCTGTCTGTGCCCATCTACACCTTCCCTTCTAGAGGGTTGCTTACTAGAAGGTCTCTCGTGGTGGGGGCTGAGGGCACCCAGCCACAGTCGCAGACCTCAGAGCTGGGATGACGTGATTCACATTAACTCACAGGCCAAGAAAGGTCACTGAGCTGTGCGTGCCAGACCCCATTTGGCTCAGTGAGAATCTTTCCTGCCTTCCTGGGCATCTCCCATAGCTTCCACATTCCAAAGAAATCTGCCCAGGAAAAGAAAAAAAAAAACCTCCCTTATCCTTCCCTTGATTCTCTTCCATGTTTGACCTCACTCACATGTTGTGTAAAGGAGCTCAGGCACATGAATCAAAGATCATGTTTTGGCCCCAAGATCCCACTGGCATACATAGCTGATAATACAGCTGTCGAGAGAGTCAAAGGCACAGCCAACATTATTTCTGGTCTCTCAACACAAAGCAACAGGCAGCTCCACATCTCCAGTGTGCAGGTAGCCCTTCTCTTCCTCCCCTCAACACCCTGCCCTGCAAAAAACCCACAAAAATAAAAATCTGCAGGATCCGCACACAAACCTGGAGAGGCTGATGTTTCATTATCATCCCAGCTCCTGCACTGCTGCTTTTCACCCCCTCCACAACAGTCTCCAGGGCCCCCACGCTGGATATAAAGACAGAAGGACATTATGTTGACAGCAGTTTCATTTTGTGCCTTTTTTTTTTTTTCCCACCCAGTCAGGACAACATGCAAATCTCAGCCCTCTCTACTGCAGCCTCTCAGTTCCCTGGCTCTTCATGAAGGCACCTTGCAGGTTGAGGGAAAGAAACAAAAGGATCCCAAGTTTTTGAGTGCTCATGGTAAGGAATTTTGATGCATCAAGCACTACCTCCAGCATCAAAGGCATGGCCACAAAAACCATACTATGTGAGATACATGTAGTGAGCTCTTCCATTTCTATTTGCTCATTAGGCTAAAACAGATCCATGCTTCCAGATCATGCTAGAGGGCACTCAGATCTGGAATCTGGAGCCACATGGTTGTACACGAGAGTCTGGATCACAGCTCTCAAGTTTGCTGAGACAAGCCTGGGAAAGGTCTCTCAAAAAAAACCCCACTTCAGAACCATGAAAAAAGAACAAGATGGGTGTTTAAAACCACCCCCATAAGTCAATTACTTTCCTGGACTTTACTGAATTTATCTAATCTAGGCAAGAGTATTAAACCATCCCACAGTCTGGGTTGTACTTTGTCGCAGCACTCTCCAAACTATCAAGCTGCAACAAGGTCTTTTACCATCTCATACCAGCACACACTCCATACGGCCTCTCTGCTGCCTTCTCATCATCTCACCTCATCCAGGGCATGCACCTTCTCACCTCTTCCTCATCTGCTCTCTCTTTATGGGCTCTCAACCACTTAACAGAACCAGCCACAGCTGCACCTTATCTACATCGGCCAACCCACCGCCCCTGAAGCCAACCCACAGTTGTGTATTATCATTGCTAATTAACCCAGCTTCATTCCTCTACAGTATTTGTCCATTTGAGGCAGGAGGGTGGGGATTTTAGCATTCCTGCAGGTGGTTTACTGGCTCCTGCACACACAACATCCTCAGTTCACCTTATATGCTCATATATGTGTGTGTGTATATATGCTTATAAGCTGCTGGAGGCTTTTGGACAAATATATTTACTGAACAAATGAACATTTATCATATTTTCAAACTACAGTTATGAAAATTTTACAGACGAAACAGTGGGCTCTGGTCTCATCTCTGATCACAAATGTGACTTTAGAGATGTAACACACCTCTGTGATCTGTCTGAAGCACTGCAAAGGTCAAAAAATCAAATTGAATGTTAGGAAACACTGGGAGAGAAACAGAAAATATCATTAGGTCAGTGTATGAGTGCAGGGTACAACCACATCTTGACTAGTATAGGTAGCAATAGTCGTGTTGTGAAAAAAGAGAAAATAAAGGGCTATTCAATAACAAGAAGCATGGAGAATGAGAAACAACTGTTTGCTGTCTCTCCTAATATAAGAAATAGAGGGCATAAAATGAAACTTGTAGGTGGCAGATCAAATAAAAAAAAAAAAAAAAAAAAAGAGGAGGCAGATCCTCACCCAACATATAGCAGAACTGTGGAAGTCACTGCCACAGGATGCTGGGGACACCAGGACTTTATGTGTGTAGACAAAAGACACCGCTCCCTGGCTCAAAAAGTCCTTGAACTGCTTGGGAAGATATTCTGGAGAAAACATCACTGTAATCTTAATCTGCTCCCATACATTTCTTCCAGTCACTGTTGGCAGCCAGACACTTGGCTGGCTGAGCTTTTCATCTGATCCAAACAGGGAGGAGGTGAGAGGCTCCTCAACCCAGGGTCAGCGCCAGATGTTCCAAGCAGACCTGCAGCTCAAGAGCCCTTTGACCCAGGCTTGACTCCAGCCCAATATACACTGCACCGGTGGCTACAAGACCCAGATCCAGAATCCAGTTCAGTTTTGAGGCTGATCACTCACTGCAGTGGGGTTTCAGGTCTAGCCGCAGAGGTTTAGGGTATTGGGGCTGGCCATTTCCACGCAGGCATAGCCATCTCTGACAGTCCCACAGTGGACTTTGGAGTTGTTAACGTCAGTTGTGGCAGGGGCTTGTACTACCACCTACCCTGGAAACCTACCTCAAATGAGGTCTCTGTGTTTTACTGCTGGTGGCAATTTGTAGCAGGTGACAGAAGGTGACAAAACTTCACATGCTCATCTCACAGCTTCATCCTGTGGTAGGGAAAACTAAACCCCAGAGCAGAGTTGCATACAACGGCGAAGTTACTTGCCTCCCTTGACTCCTGGATGACACAAAGGAAAACCATGTCAAGCTCCTTTTGAGTTCTCTGCATTTCCCATACCAGCTGCCAGCTCTGGTGCATGTCTGTGTGATACAGACTTTTTAAAGGTAGGGGATGCATTTACCAGTGGTTGGGGTCCTGTGGGATGTTAGTTCTCAAAAGAATGTAGAACTTCCTTTACAAGAAAGAGGATTTCCAGGTTTCTCAAGAAAAAAGAGATGATTTTTCAATACTTCTTCAATTTCATCTAAAATTTGGAAGCCTGAGGCTGACTGCAACCTCAAAATAAGTGTGCCCATCTGTCTTGTACTGTGCTTTTCAGGCTTTGCTCCCTATTTGCAAATCTCTAACAAGTAGCTCTGGAGCTCTTTGCCAAGATCTTTGCTTTGTTTCGTTAAGTAAAACTGTTAACTGGTCTGACACAACCAGATGTACTACACACATCTCGGCAGCTTCCTGCTGCTGCCAGGTTGGCCCCATCAATTTCATTTGCCTTCATTGTGGTGTCTTTTAATATTTAATTACAAAGCAGCATTTGTCAGTCACTTTAGTTATCATCTGCCTTTTCTGTCACCTCAGCAAGAGCCCAGAATCCCTCCAGCTTCTTCGCCAGTGGAGTTTCAAGGTAGGAAGGTCTGTCCCAGGAACACCGTTAATAGCTAGCTGTTGACAGATCAATTAGAGCTTGGCACTCCCAAAGTTAACGTCCCCTGCATGCTGTCCATGTGTTGCACTTGCTCACAGGATCATTCATCACTCTTGTATGTTCCTGTCTAGCAAACACACCTGGCACATGGCAGGGACACCTCCCGTGTGCCTAGGCATCCCTCAGAGCAGGTGGCACATGGCTGTGCTGGCGCTGAGCAAGGAGACCATGTAGATCAGCTGCACAAAGTCCATGAGGTCCACAGTGGCATCCCTGCCTGCTCTGTCATGGTCATCGTGGTGCCCACCAACAAGCTGCACCAAACCCAACCTAAATGGGAGCAGCTGCAATCAGGTGCAAACCCACAACGTATGTGTTTGCCATAGGGGAGCAAAGGTCAACTGAGGGGGTCTCAGACACCTGCTTGTTAGACCTGGCATGCCTTATTGTCACCTGCTGCCAGCATCCAAGGTCCCTGCAGAACCATGTTACCTCCACTGGTCTTCCTAGCACGATCCCGTGACCCACCTGCTCCTCCCTGTAGTGCTGAAAGGTGCATAGCTTCTGGTTCACAGCGGCTCCACTGGTTTTGTTTCACAAGAAATAGCATTGCTGTAGACTTATATTTCCAGGACTAACAGATCTTAAAAAAAAAGTTATTCCACTTAATGCAAGAAGGGATTAGATTCTCAGCTGATACAAATGTTATTAGTCAGTGTAAGAACATCATCCTCTGGATACGATAAATCCACTGGACATAGAGTGTCGCGACGGAGGGAAGACACAGTCACTCAATATGAGTGATCAGCAGACTTTGTTTATTGTCCCTTACAGTCACCTTTTATGCCTTCTTATAATTAGCTCATACATATTACAAAAGTTAAGCTCATTATTGGTTAGTTGCCTAAATACCAAGTCCGCCCCTAGTTTCTCTTCTGTAGTTATCTGTTCCCACCTGCAACATTCTTTTCCCACCAAAATCTTCCTGTTATTATGTAACAAGGACAGCCAAAGACAGCGTATTTTGCTTTACTTCAGATAAGCTGAGAGCGATGTGCATTTTTGTCCAGCCAGCTAAACTATGTTTATGTAAACTTTTTCAGCTAGCCAGCTATCCACAATAGAGCAAGGATTACTTTGGCTCACTTGTTTCTTGTTAGTACATTGGAAAGCAGGGATCAGTCCTACAGCCACGTTCGTGCAGCGAGGCTCTGCGCCTTCGGTGGCACCTCATGAGGAGTATCCCTGCTGACAAGCGGCTTCTCCCAAACTCAACTAAGGCCCCATACTCCAGGTATTTTTCTCATCAGTGGCAACGCAAAACCCTTTTCACCACAGTTTTGGGCTCTGACTTTGTTCTCAGATAGGCAGAACCCTTCCTTATAGCTGATGCAAAGTCTGGGAGCTCCCAGGGTACGCCAGCTAAGCTGCGTTCACAGGATGGGGACCCGCGTCTGGGTCTGCCGCCCCCTCCTAGGAAACATGAAGCAACAGGGATAAATAAATGCAAAGCGTTCCGAGCCAGTGGGGTTGTCAGAGGGAAGAGGCCCGAGCGAGGGCGATGCACTGGAGATATCTGTACAGCAGATGGCACTCTGAAATTACATATGTTGAAGGTAAAATCTATCAAATTATTTGGGCTGGGAAAAAGATCTAGGAGAGCAGGAGTGGGGATTTCACCTGTAAACAAAGAATTTGTAACCTTTATGCCACCACGTAAGAGTGGCTTTAAAATACTGGAACCTCTATTAGAGAAACAGAATATTTCGCTAACAAAACATTTTTTAAGTCTTGAAATCAGCATCACTCCTTGCAGTGTTTAAGTTTGGGCTTGATTTAGCTTTCATTTATGAAGGTATAACTTAGCAGCAACTTCGCTGGAGTCAGACCCATTTAATTGACATTACATCTGGCCTTTTGGGTATCCTAAGCTGTTACGACAACTCTTCTTTTTCTGCAAAAAACAAACTTCACAGTGCCATCATCTTTCCTGGAAAGCTGCAGACATAAAGGCCCCCAAACCAGGCAGGAAGAACCAGGAAATTCCTTTGGGTAAAATCCCTGTGCTGTCCAAGCAGCTCCGAATAGGTGCACGCCCATGGCTGCAGGGACCACGCGTGGCAGCTGGACCTTGCCGGCAATCTTGCAGCTAGAAGGCAAAAGTAAATACATGGAGGAGCAGATTAGATCTCTAAAGCCCCTGCTTCCAGCCCTGGAAACACTCCCCTGGGGCCCACGGCGGCGCTGTCACCCTCAGCTCTGCCAACAGATTTCACCTCTGTCATTATGAGCACAGCATCTTCCACCAGCGTTAGCATTTAAGATGATTTCCTGCTCGAACAGCCTAACCATGTAACGGCAAACCCAGACGGGGTGCTGGGCAGCAGACCCCAAAAGGATGAAATCCACAGGAAAGTGCAGGATGGCCCAGTGGGCTTGGGTGAGCCCCGGAGCAGGTCGAATCCCGCAGGTTTCCTGGGGAAGGGAATCCTGGAGGTGGAGGGATCTCTGTAAGTCAGTCCGAGGATCCCAGCTCAATAACAGAGAGACGGATAATAGCATTTGAACACTATCTTCTCCAATTCAATTGTATTGATTTATTGCCTGTCCAATGAAGCCATCAAGTGTACAAAATGGTTAATCTTATTTTTTTTCCTGCTGTCTGCTCAGAGGAGTGAAGTTGTAAACACAGACTCATGCAAGGGGGTGGCAGGGGGGATATATTTGACTTTTTTCAAAGCAGATGCTGCAGTGTGTCTGTGCAAAGCGCATCCCATTTTAGTACAGGGCAAAGGAAGGACACAAGCCCGTCCCACTTGGAGCTCCCACTGCAAAGCTGCTCCACCTGAACGGTTTGGACTTGCTGACAAACCTCACTGGCGTCACCGGGCTGGCTCAGCCTCTGGGAGCCAGCCGGAGCATCAGCATCGCGGCCGGGCAGAGCCCAAACCCAGCTGGGGGCTGCTGGGCTTCCTCCCTCCTGTTGATACCTGGGGCTTAGCAAGGCCCACCTGACCTCCACCACTTAGCTAATTCCAAGCCTTACCCATCTAAGTGAGGGAAACGATATCCCAGCCCGCACGAGCAGCCCTACAGCCGCAGGAGACGGCTGCTGGCTGAAACACGCTGCTTCAAAATGGAGGCGGCATGTCCAGCTGGGGCGAGCGAGGCCCCGGCTCCGGCGCTGGACGGCTGGGAGAGAAGGAAAACAATTTCTTTTTTAAAAAAGTATTTTCTTTCAAAATGTACATTTGCAATTAAAGGCTAAGTATGCTGTATATTTTATTAATGATGTGGGATAGCGAGGCATTTTAAAGCTCTCTCTTGTTTTGGTGATTTTTTTTATTTATTTATTTGGAGGAGGGGAAGGAATTGAAATGGAAAGCTCAACACTTATAATTTCAAAAATTTGGCTTATATTTTAGGTTCTGGTAACATGCAATTACAGGCACTTAGAAAGAATTCCCTTTTTTATACTATGCCCTAGAGCATAAAATTAAGAGGCCAATTCAGGCTTTGTACTGCTTTCAGAGGCAGTTTGCTTCAGCATAGATCAACATGGAGACTGACTGTCGCCTTTCTATTGAATTAGGTCTATATTTTTGACAAGTATAGCAGCAGTATCATCACTTTAATCACCAACAATCCATTGTGTCTCTTTATGCTAATAAATAAAACATTCTGTGTTAAATATTTCCCAGTAAGCACTTGAAGACCTGCAATCACCACTCCTTCTATATGTTCCCAAGTAAAATAATATAATGGTAATAAAATCAAATGATGTCTAGGAGTTTTATAGACAACTAATAGCAGTTATTGCAAAGTGCACATCAGATACCAATTGAAGGTTACATTTCTCTTTAATATAATATAGCATGCATATTTCACTAACTGTCTCTGTATATCAAATGAATTAAACAATGTGATGATATCGGTCAAAAATGGAGTTCTTTAGGAAAGGCCTTTAGGCAGAAGATATTCTCTGGAGCTGCATGTTAAGAGTGGGAACCTCTGGAGTGCTGGGTGCAAAACATGGGAAAATCATCCCAAGTTACAGAGAAATTGCTGGAGAAACCTCCTGCCCTTCCCAGCCAGGCTGTACCCTCCTGAGGGCAGGGCCAGCCCTCTCCGTGTGTTGGGGCTTTGCTCAAGGTGGCAGGGGTCTCACAAACGATCACAGAAATGGCTGGGAGGGACCACCAGCCCATCACCCTGTCCTCTGTTCTGGGGCAGCACACCGGTCTAAGAGTGACTGCTGGAAATAGACTCACAAAGCAGAGACGTAGGTCTTAGAAGAAATACAACCAGATCAACAGTGAGCAAATGAGGCACCCAAGCACCCTGCCACACGCTGGCCAGGGGGACACTGCCAGCAGCTTGGCCAGAGCTCAGGGATGGGGTCCCGCAGCATCCTGCAGCACCAGGGTCACAGGGTGTACCCCAGGGGGTCCTCATTCCATGCATCTCATTCCATGGGGTCCACTGTCTGCACTACCCCACCAACTTGGCACCATCCAGGTCACTCTGGATGCCCCAGCCCCTCGTCCCCCTTGCTGCGTGGCCGTCCCAGGTTGGGCAAGCCCCACAGCACCAGCACCAGGACCATGCTGCAGCCTGGGAGCCCCAGCACGGCTCCCAAAACACGCCTCATCCTCAATCGCTCTGATTTCCCTGGCTTCATTCCCACACTTCACTCTGGAGTCCGGGAGCTCTGGCGTCACCCTAAAGAAACCCTTCCTAAACTTCAGATCAACTTGTTGAGAGATTTTTCCCATCCCCGTTACTAATATACCTAATATATTCAGGGGGCCCCGCCTCAGTCAACATGAATTGTAAACCATTTCTCTAATCCCCTCAACAATACCCTTCCCCAAACCTTTTTTCTGTCTTAATTAGATATTCCATCCCTTTGGTTTAAAATAGTATTTAATTTCACTTAATGATTTCAACAAAAAATATTAGGATTCCCCAAACAGACATGTTCCCTCTGAATTCTCTCATTCTTTTTTCAAGGGCTTCAGTTTCATCTTTTTGTTGCTTTGTCAAAACACAGCTAATTGACTGTCCTAAAAGTACAATTTTAGTAATTTCTCTCAATGAGGCATCGCTGCCTCCTCTATTAACACTGCCTAATTGGACTTTGAATCCCCAGCCAGCGACTTCACCCATGCTACAGGCTCAGATCACTGCAACAGTAAATATCAGCATCCCAGTTAAATGTAGGTTGGCTCACGTTCCCCCAAAATTGGCTTTCTGTTCCTCAGAGTCCAATCTGATGTAATATTACATTAACATTTTTTTTTTTTTTGTCTAGGGGAATTGGAGGAACGGAGGAGAAGCTGAAGCGCAGATCTGCATTTCATCTCCTCGGTAAAAGCGCGTTTGCTCCCTGGCGCCGGTGAGGAGGGAGCACTGTAGATCCGTGGAGCCTGGTGGGAGCATTTACAGCCTCCCAGCCGTCATTTCCAAGTTTGTTTCTAGCAGCTCCAACTCCAGAGAGCACACCAGGTAAGGAGACAGTAGCACCAGTCCCCATGGGCCCCACAGCTCCAGGGGGGTACCCGCCTCGGCCTCCCCGTCCCCATCCCGTCACCTGGAGATGGATCCCAGCACAGCTCTGCTGTGGGCATTGGAAACTACTTCCTGTTCTTTCCTCTCCTTCTCCTAAATGCATGCTACATGCCGCGTGGCTTTTAACCCTCAAAGACCTTGGTGCGTACTGGGGGGGCGGGAAGGTTGGCTAAATCACCCCCAGTATTACCTGCAGTGGCTCTAATTATCTTAGAGCATCTGCTATTAAAATGCAAGCATCAGGCCAAGCTACAAGTAGCAAACAGAAACAGAACTCCTCGTTGATGCCTGTAATAGGCACCAAAGGCATATAACTGTGCATAATTGCTAATTGTTATTACTATTGCAGTTGATGCCAGAATTGCCCAGAGATGCCTCTTGCTGCTTGCTTCCTTGCGGGATTTGGGAGGGCGCTGAATCCACAACCGACAGCGTTTTTCCCCGGCAGGGACCCCCCATGGCGAGGGAGGTCGAAGCCACCCCGTAAGCCTGCTGACCCCTTTCAGAAAATGTCAGCGCCTGCCACACCGGCAGCGAAAATTACAAGGGACAAAGTTAACTGCAAGTTTAAGTCCAGGATCAAAGCGCACGAGGATTTACAAGGGACGGGCCTTTGCAGCCCGGAGCGCGGGACAAAGCGCTCTCCCCCACGCCACGCTCCGGCTTTCAGCTCCGACAGTGAAATCCTCTGGGGCCTAATGAAGCCACTTGACCTCTTGCTACCCCCATTCTCCCATCTGCAAAAGAGAGTATTTACACTTCTGACATGCAGGCAGTCAAGGGGACTCCGATGTGTTTGATAAGGGCTGGCAGGGCTGCCCCAGCCCCGCTCACAGCTTCGCTGGAGGGCTGCAACACTGCAGCATGAAAACACCCTCAGATACCCCATCATGTAGGGCTTGGAGAGCTCTGTAAGGTACACAGTGCTGTCAGATTTTTTTCCCCCTTTGCTGGTGCACAACTTTACCCTTAGTAGGGATCAGCCACGATCCAAGTTTGTATTTCTGAAATGCACTGGATTTTCCGTCGCTCGTGCTCAGACAACTCTGCCATCCACACTGCCCCAGGTGTGAAACCTTCGCCAGTCCCACCAAGGTGACTCATTTCTGCCCCACACTTACACAACCCACCGCAAATTTACAGTCAGCCGAGCCCTCGCTGCTCCAAAGCAAATCACCAGACTGCTTCTCCTTGCCAAAAGCCTGGCGTGGGGGGCACGCAGCACCAGGGGGTGATTTTCAGCCCTGGTCCGGATTTGGTCCCAAGGAGAGGGGGCTGTGCAGCACAGCAGAGGGCACTCCAGCCTGCTGCGCCCGCCCAGCCAGGCGGGGAGGACCCCACTTAAAAGATGTTGCTATCAGCTTTTCCCTTATTGCAGGCAAGTGCTCCAGCGATAAATGTTTTCTTGTAAACATGCCATAGATGGAGGTAGGAGCCAACAAAATGGAGATGCCAGAAGCTTTTTGTCTTCGTGATTTAGTTTCTTATTAGAACATGCTACTGGGAAAGAAAAGATATCATTGATAAGACTGACATTAGAGTCAGCCAGTAAAATGAAAACCCCAAGGACTGGACTGGCCCTTTCCTTGTGAGGCAGGAATACAGATTCTCTGCCAAACTTACGCTTAAGATACTCATAAATGTTAGGGACAAAACTTTCAAATAGAAAAAGAAAGGATTTTTTTATGCCCTCAGTTTTGGCAGAACAGTTTCAGATGATTTAAAGGGCCTGGCTGTCCCTCTGAGCATTGCCCTCCTGCCCCAGCAGAGGACCCAGCCCCAGGAAGGCACCGGCATCTGCGGGCTGGGGGCTGGAGGCATCTTTCTGCTTCCTTTCAAAAACTTTGGTCTCAGTGATGCTACAGAAAGCAAGCCGTGAAGCACCACAGAGAGCTTGTGGTTGCATCCAGAACTTGAAAGCGCATGTGCGTGGGGTGTTGATAGAGGAAAATCAATTCAAACACTGGTTCCTCTTGACATCTTCAGGCTCACGGAACTAGAGCAGGAGGTGTCAAAGACTGAACTCAGAGGTGCTGGGAGTTTTGTTCCTGCTCAAATCTCCAGTAACTTCTCGGAGCTCAGATAAAAGCTGCGATTTAGTCTCACTGGCCTTATTGTCCTCTTTCATTTTTACACTGAGAAAACCTTGCTTAGAAAGCACATTTTGGCATGACAGGGTGAACAGTCTCTTCTGTGCCTGGGTCCTTTATCTCAGGGAACAGGGGGTCAAGCTTTTACATTGAGCCACCTTGTGCCCAAGCCTGCTGCCAGCACACACACCAAAAACTCCAGCTCCCACCAGCCTGGCACAGACACACCAGCTCCCCGAGAGCCCCGTGCCAGTGTGAACAGCAGCTCCCCCCTTGCATGATGCCCTTTGGGGTCATTTGGACCTCCTGGTGCCCCCCCCATGCAGCAGGAGCCTCAGGCAGCTCCAGGCAAAGGGGGCTCCGCTGGGGGCATGGGAGGCCGCATGCTGCAGGGCAGAGCTCTGCACATCCCAGCTCTGCACATCCCAGCTCTGCACATCCCGGCTCTGCACATCCCAGCTCTGCACATCCCAGCTCTGAACATCCCAGCTCTGCACATCCCAGCTCTGCACATCTCCTCTCATCCATCCACCACTTTGTCTGCTGAGAAACAGCAGGTTGGTGAGGACATATGGACCTGTATGTGCACTGCTCACCTATGGATCTGAGCGCTGCTCCATGTGCTTGCACTTTTCAGGGATGTGTTTATTTTATAAATAAGACCTTACAATAATCTTACAGCAAGCACTTAAAATAATCTCAAAGTAACACTTCTGTATGTGTTCAGCCACAAGGAGGGAGGCGAGGGGACTCAAACCCACCTTCGATTTTGCAGCCCCAGCCCCATGGCCACACATGGGGCTGTGAAGCAGCCGCAGGCAGCCAGGCTCACAGGGGGTTTGCTCATAAATTCTGATTCATAGAGAAGGAGTTCCTCCCCTCCCTGCCCCTTTCACAGCCTCGCTAAAACCAGCCGCCCAAGCCCGCTCTGACAACTTGTGTACCACCTGAGTCTGACACCAATGTTACATGTCATTAACCAAACATAAACCAGCAGTCGTGTCTTAACAGGAAAAGTTAAATCTCTTTATGCAGTTAAATAAAGATACCTTGTCCAGTCATTAAGAAGTGATTAGCTTATCTAAGAAATAACAGCGCTAGCGCTGTCAGACTGGCACACAAACACTAAAAAGAGCAGGGATCAGATATCACATTAGGCTAATTATAAAGAGAAGAAAAGACAAGCAGAAGCATAAATAGCCATGTGGACAGTATTTTGCTGGATTTTTTCTTTGCACGGAAAAGGCTAAACACATTCTGCAAAAGAGAAAGACGAGTATTAAAAAAATTCCTCCTCTGGTTTTATTCAGTGAGTACAGTCTGTAAGAAGGCAATGCGCCTGCATGCTGTCTTCCAGGTTGTGTGAAGCAGTGGCCGAATTCTGATAAGGACCAAGTTTTTCGAACCTAACAGAAATCCTTAAACCTCTGCACAGCCAACCTGCAGCACAATTCTAGGCCGTGGAGCCTTTGTGTGACATAAGGAGCCAGGCGGCACAGCCGGTCCCGCACGCCTCCCGCTCACCCCTCTCCGCCGCCGGGTTCCTCCCCCTGTGCAGCCACAGAAGCTCCTGAGCATTTTTGGACACTGGGTACACTCAGTTTCTTGCCAGTCCTGATGTGTTGACCACAGTCACCTTGTCCATCCCTGAAGTCCAAAGATGCTTCATTTTCATCAGCAAGAAGCTAAGCACCCTTCCTGCAATTTCTACCCAATTAACACCAAGAAATAAGGTTTACCCACCCACCGCTACCCACTGGCTGGGTGGTTTCTACCTGCGTGTCCCCTTCTCACCGCACTCAGTGGCTTCCAGTGCATGAACTGAGCATTGTTTCTGCAGCAACCATGCCATCCTCGAGCCCCAGAAGGCAGGATTTATGGGCTGACTATCCTGACACCTTATGCATTTCACTCCCATGTTATATCTGGGGAAAAAGCTCAACTTCTAAGACCAGGAGACAAAATCCAATATACTAAGCCAGAAGCTGCCCAAGAGGAAAAAGCTGCAGCAGAAAGCACCAAAGCTCTCAGGTCCTCCCTGGAGAGACGAGTCTGCTCCTGCCAGGGGTGATGGCTGTGGCTGCTCTCCCTGCTCCCAGGTTTGTAAACCACATGAGTTTTTCTCACTCACAACACAGAGGAGTGATGCTGTCCTTAGGATACCGAAGACCCAGATTAAAGTTCCTCTTCTGATAAAATTAAAACAGAAATTTGACTTTCTTTTCTGAAGGATGCCTTACACACTCCCTGATAGAGCCAGTGCCTTCACCCAGCGAATACGGGAGGTCCGCGCTCTGTGCCCACCCAGCCTGCAGACCTGCAAGATCCAGTCAGCTTTTTTGGGACACAGGCACTAAGCACGCAGCAGATCCCAAACCAGGGGCCACCCTAGCCCCCATGAAAGCTGTTGCGAACGCAGCTGAACGCCTGCTGCCGGGGCAGTGTGCACTTGAGAGGCTGTGGAGGTAGAAAGCTGGGTGCCTGGTGGCGTGAGGAACCTCCAGGATTAAGTGGGGGTTGTGAGGATCCCAATTTTTAATTTAGGCTTAAAAGATCAGTTTGGTGGGAGCAGCCAAGGTGCAGATAGAGCAGCAGGCAGGCAGCCTCCAGCCTTGCTCCAACACCCAGCTAAGCATGTCACTGCAGTCCCCTCCAGCCATGGCCAGAGACAGCTCTCTGCTCTGCAGGGGATGTGCTGGTGCCGAGGAGATACCCATCCTTTCATGCCACGGGTCAGGGCGTCGCCCACAACAAAGTTTTCCAACAAAACTGAAGTACTGACCCAATAAGCAGAGGTCAGGACCCATGCCTGAATGACTGGTACAGCCAGAAATAACTGGTCACTGCTGGGGGAGAAGGGAGGTGGGTTTCCATTTTTAACATTTACATCCTTTTTAAAGCTTTTATTCACCAAAACCTGCTATTAATAATGATGGCAGATCCTACTTTCCTTGAGGTAACGCCAATTTTAATGCATTTTTTTACATAACTATAGTAATACTGAGGAACAAGTAGTAAGTGATAGATACTTTAATGTAATATGAGTCAATATGTATTTATATGTGCTTTATGACTTAATCAATATTGCTACATTAGCAAGAATAAATATGGTGTTTCCTTTTCTGGCGCTGGAAAGAACAAATAAGGAAAGTCACATTATGAAGTTTAGGAATGAATAAAATCTCTGCATTTCGCAGATAATTCAGTAAATCTCTGACATTCATTTGCTCTCCAGAGCAGAGCAAGTACCGCCCTGGGCAGGGTGCTGGGCGGGCAGTACCCACACACTCAGCTTGGGACTCCGATTCAAATTTTTCATGGACAGCTTCCTAAGAGAAACTTTTGAAAAGGAGACAGGCCCCAGCACTGACTGTACGTCTGCTTCAGCATTCTGAATCTCAAAATGATGGGCTTCACACCCTGAGCGAGGAAGGGTTCCACCGCTGAAGAACAAGAGGAGCTCGCGGCTCACATTACCCGCACGCTTCTGCAGCCCGCGCCTTCCCCAGCAGGTGCAGCCCGGCTGCCCAGCAAAGGGGAGGACAAAGAGCTCCCCATTTGTTACAGCCCAGCCCATTCCCCACTGCAAAAGATGGAGGTTGTGGCAGGCAGGAGAGACCCAGTTTTATTATGGGCAGAAACTTTTCCACCAGTTATTTTTTCTGGGGTACTGGCCCCACCCAATGCAGCAGAGAAGCCCAGCCCCACCTGCAAGATGTTCAGCCTACACATCCTCCAGTGCCATCCCATGGCGGCAAGCCTCTGGCTGGAGCAAACCTGCTGGGAAAGCTCATCCCCGGCTCCTCTCTGCACCTGCTGCCCCCAGGTCAGAGCCAGGCTCCTGCCTCCTCCTTGGGCACATGGCCCAGACAACCAGTTATCTCTGCGCGGTGCGATGCCATGTCACCCTGCTCCTGCTGGACTATCACAGGGAGTGACAGCCAGCGTGTGCAGCCTGAGTTTGAGCACCTTGATGGATGCAGGACAAGTCTGGCTTCTGTTATTTGCTTTGAGCATGCCCAGACCCTGCCAGAAGAGAGAAGCCCATACTGCTGGGAGCCAAATCTAGGCACCATCTGGGAAAAAAGTAAAGACCGCAGCACTTGTTCCTGCCCCAAAATCCCCCGAATCCAAGCCAGCAGTATGCATTTCTGCTAGGACCTCCGAGGGCAATGGCTATTCTGGGTGGAGTTCTTTGTCTTACTAATGAACTACCCTCTGTGGTCTAACAAGACGGACACCAAGTAACCGTGGTCTAAAGAAACAGCACTGGAAAGCAGCTTATGGTTCCACCTCCTCTAATGGCACTGGAATGGCTTGAGCTCAACTCTTAAAGCTCACGTTTCTGACACCACGCTTAAGGGCTTGGTCTTGAAGACCCCAGTGAGACTCCCAGCCAGGGAGTTTAAGACGGGATCTTAATTTAGCTCATCTGACTAAAGACACTTAGAGCAGGTCTTGGCAGAGCCAGTGTCCCTCATGTCACCCGGCACACCTCCTTCCCCTGCCACACCACCCAGCTGGCTACAGAGGATCGCTCGTTTCAAAACCTCATTCCGACATTAGCAGGCTTCCACTTGAGATGGCGACCCAGCACCTTCCCTCGTCCACACTCACCCGAGCACCAGCAACCAGCCCAGCTCCGTGAGGACTCATTCGTCTCTGCTCCTGCTCAGTGGCGGAGACTGTCCCTGTGCTACACGGGGCCGAGCTGCCGGGGGAACCTGAGGCACCTGTGACTTCAGACACCATTTGGTCCACTCCTCTGGAGGAATTAACTGCTGGAAATTCAGCTGCTGCGTATTGCTTATACCTTTGGCTGGAGCCAAGCTGGTTCTGTCTCCATCCTCCACCGTTGGCCTTCTGAGCTACTCAAAACACAAACTTTTTTCCTAGATCTGGGCTAAAAAGTGGTGCCAGCAATGCCAATGCTCCTGCCAGACCTGTGTCGGGCCAGCCATGGGCTGCTTCTCCCAGGCAGGAGCTGCCCGCTCACACCCCAGTGCCACCAGTTCCATTTAATTCAAAACACAGCCTCTTCCACTGCAACGGGCTTCTCCATCCCCTCCCATCACACCAGGACAACCCCCATGGCTATCCCCTTGCCATGCTGGCTTTCCTCTGGTTCCTGTGGGGCCAGAGCCTGACCTTACAGATCACTGAGCTGGGACTCACATAAGGACAGGGGCAGGAAAAGGAAAAAAATTTTAAAAAAATCTCCTCTGTCCTCAATTCGGAGAGTTTGGCAGGATTTGTTTATTTTTAACGGATCGCCACCGCCACATTTCAGACCTTTTCCTGTTGTGATCGTTAGGACTTTTAACTGGATCATAAATCTTTTATTAACATTTGGTATTATACTAATTAAAACTGTTCTATGTATGTATTATTAATTTCTCCAGCACTTCTTGTGCGGGTGACGTTTTTAGCTGGCTTAGCAGAATGCACCATAGTAAATAAGGAGAAACTCATTTCCAGGCAATTAGGCCTGCAGAAAAATAAGTTTCTTAATGGAGGGCACGATCATTACAAATTTTACCTAAATAAACAGGGTTTCTTAATGGTAACTCTTCAAGCTAAGTAAACAGATTGGTGTGGTAATGTCCTAAGCAATACTTAAATGTAACTGTTTAATAAATTGGTAAATTACTCATTTCATCTTAGAACAAAATGGTAATACTGTAGTAATAACCTAGTATATATTCTGTAAATATGAAGCATTATCACTTTAGCTCTGAAGAAATCACCACAGTGATATGTCAGCATTGATCTAAAACTGCAGCATTTTATCTCAAGTTTATTACCCATTTTTGAGAATCGCTGAGATTTTCAGAGCATAATGGCAATAAAAGAAGAATTTAAAAAGCGCTTAAATGTGCATAAGTTAATCAGAGGTATCCTCGGGGGGAAAAGGAAATTTGGTAAAACATGAATTATAAGCATCATTTAAACTTACTTTGGACACTAGAGATAATAAATGGCACCATAATTTAGAAATAGCTTTTAACATCAATGACTGTAAGAGGCACTTTACTGTTCATAAGAATTGCAAAGCAACGGTGCTGAGGCCAATTTTATTAGCCATTTTTTTCTTTATAAAAGCAATCCAACCATTTCCAAACTGAGCAGACAGGAACAAGAGTTACATGTTAATATGCAAAATGCATTTCAGTTTTGTTTTTTTTTTAAATAGCCAGCAATAAATTTACCAAAAGATACAGTCTGGAGACAATTGAATGATCATTGAAGAAGAATAAAGCTTTCTCAGACTTTACATATTTGGGAAGAGCGGATAAGAGGAGGGAAAGGAGGGAGAGAAGATCGTTCATACATCCCTATTTACTGGGGAATGTCGCGGCACTTCCGAAGCGAAGGGGAGCGGCAGTAAATCAGAGGGAGGCAGCGCCGGAGGAACAAGGCTTCTCCTTGCTAACTTTTCACCACCGACAAAGCGTCCGAGGATCACAGCGGTCCGTACAATACCCCATTAACATGCCTCCTTTCCCAGCGGCAGGACAGCCTACAATGCATCTTTCAGAGCTATCAATTATCAGCCCTTGCACCAATAAATTTTGGCCAGGCAGGACAAGAGCCCCTTTGACCGAGCGGCAGCACACGCGTACGTGGGGGGGCTCCGGCTGCCGCGCTGCAGGGGTGCGTGGGCCAGCCTGGCCTGGGGGAGCAGCGCCCCGGCCCCCCAGGTATCTCGCTGGGTATCCCCTTCCGACACCCGCCTCCCGCTGCCGTGCCGGTGATCATGAGCCAGCGGACTCGGCATGAGCACCGGCTTCACCCTGATGGCGCCCCGTGTGCGCGCTCACACCCAGACTGGGGTAACTGGCAAACAAACCGAGCCCAAGAATTAAAATCTATTTTCATTGTTTTCAGAGTAATCCTGTGACTCAAGGATAAGAGAGAGCAATATTCTGGAGACTCCATGTCTAAGGCATCTGAGGTCCCTGACACATGAAGCAGCCCTGCTTGGCAGAACGGAGTTTTAAGTTGGAAACTCAGGAGAAATATCTGTATTTCAATTATTTCACTCCTGACCACTTCAGCATAATCAAGATGCAATTACAGTGGTTATCCCACATTGCCAAACCAACTCCTCTGTGCTTTCGGAGCTGCTGGGAGGAATCTCAGCTCTCCAGTTTGTCCCCCAGTAGTTTCTGGGACGGGACATGGTTACGCGCTATCCCTAAGATGAAATATCAATAAGGTCACTTGTATTATTTCCTGGGGAAACAAATTCAAGCCACACTGGTAATAGACTGCTGCTAATTCTGTGTCGATGTTGGGGAAATTAATTCAACTACTAAAAGAAGAGCCTCGGCATGAAAACTGAAGCTGTATAATGGAACATGTAAGAAGGGGGGAAGCGTCACACGGATTCATGAGAACATCCGCCGCTCCAGGACCTTGCCGTGGCCTTCAGCAAAGAGCATTCCCAGCAGGAGAGACCCTCTGGAAGTAAAAAGAGAGGACGGGAGCAGTTCTGTTTGTCAGGTTGAACAAAGGGAAACCAGGAGGGGAAGTAAACCTGGGTCTCCTGTGTAGGACTCCGAAATGGCAGCGTTGGGCGAACAAGCATGCCACCGGTTCCAATGGCCAGAGGCCAAAATTATAGAAATTCAGGCAAAAAAACAGGAGCAAAAGATTAATTTTTACTGTGGCTGTGATTAGGCTGTTAAATTTTGAATCGATTCTTCATCATTAGGAATGTTTCATTCAAGACTGGATTACTTTTTAAATAAATGATCTTAGCTCAAATAAGGCTTTATTCAGGAGAAATGTAATACCTGTATTATTAGGCACCAAATTAAGATGACCTTGCCATGGAACAACTACGTTTTAATTTACTCTTCATAATTAAAAGCAAATCCCTAAATACCTTAGGCTGATTTATTTAAGCATCCACTTAAATCTTCCTGTTGTTCTAAGCGGACATCTTAAAACACCAGAGGTAGGTACCAAAAAACTTCTAACCCTGAGATTCCTTGAAATCTGGCAACACATTTTTAATCAGAGGACTCAGGTGCTGTGCTCCGTGAGCAGGTAAAGCTCAGCTCAAGGGGTGCACCTTGCAGCCCTCTTCCAGCCCAATGTGAGCCCGGAGACGTGGGGGGACAAGCCGGGGGACAGCCAGGCTTCCCGGGGCCACCATGCCCCCCAGGAAAGGAGCTGCACCACCTTCTGTTCCCACCAGCAGCTACTCCAGAGAAACCAGCTCAGCCATACCGCACCTGGCACCAAAACCAGCAACGTGGAGCTTGGCTTTTGCATGAAGGCAGCAACATTTCCAGCCACTCTTTTTTTCCATCCACATGAGTAGATGTTTCGCCTTGTCACATCAGGACCAAACCTGCTATTTAATGCAACTGTAGAAGTGGCATCTTCGCGCCTGGGTCTGTGTTTACTCGCCGCACTGCTGAGCGGTACAGAGCAAAGGGACCGTCTCCAGCGCTGCACTGGAGCGGCACACAAAGCCCTGGCGGGGGGGTAGGGGCCAGCCTAGCCAGCCAAACTCCCACCGCTCAGCCCGACCTCCGCGCTGGATCTGCCACCCCGCTGCCTCTCCCGGCTCCCCGCCTATGGCTGTCAGTCTAGACAAGCATTCATACACGCAATCAGGAAAACTAAATGCATGCAGTTATGAAGATGAAAACTCAAACCAGAAACGTGCACTGAAGCATTTGGCAACCAACAGGATTGTTAAATGGCACTCGCGAGCCAGATTTTCAGTAAATCAGAACAGCTCTATGAATGCTCCATCCCAGCGTACAAGTGATTACCGAAGAGCTCAGCAAACAGACTCGAACGGCGAACACCAGGACACAGCAAGTTCCTCGTGCTGCCCCGAATCAGACAGACCCCGTTGTTGCTGGCTGGTGCTTGCAGAGAGAGAGGAGAAAAAAATTCACTGTCAGCTCCTCCTGAGTTACGGCAGGGCCGATGAGAAGCGAACAGCCCCAGTTTGTTGGTGTTATTCTGAATTGACTTTGGCCTCTAAACCAGAGCTGACCATTGCACGAGCACTTACTTAGCACAGGCGTGGGAGGCTGGATCCTGGGCTGCTTTCAGTCGCTCTCAGTCCATTCACTCCCCAGCAAGAGCGATGCCAATTCAGATCAAACCCTATTGTACAATAATGACATTCAGATAGCACAAGCCAAGCGCTGAGAGCAGCTGAGCTCTCCCACTGCCTGGTGGGTTCAGGAAGAGTTACAGGTGTAGGATTTGGCTTGGCTGCTTTGTTTTTTCCTTATCTATTTTCATACTTGTTTGAGCCTTCCATGACCCATTGCTAAATACCAGACACAAAAATTATCTTAGAACAGATTTATTTTTTTTATAATGAAGGAAAAAAAAAAAAAAAAGTGCTGCACCCTGATCAAGTGAAATCTATAAAAGGTAACAGCACAGCCTTTCCACAGCTACTTTACGAGCCCCCCCCCGCCTGACACAAACCCCGGTGGCGGGTGCCAGCCCCTCGCCCTACCTGGGGGCAGCACACCGGCCACCCCTCCCCAGGGGCCAAGGCGCAGCAGAGCATCAGCAACAGCCTCGGGGGACAGGCGCACAGGCGGCTGAGCAGGTGGCTGTGCACACTGCCTCTCCCACCTGCTGCCCTGTGCCGAGCTACAATGAACTTGTCAGGCCGTGCTATTGTCACCAAGCACAGATGTCGGCTGGGCAGCCATCGCCCGCGCCCCACTTCGCCCGCGTGTGCTCCAGTCGCTCGCTGCGAGTTGCTGCCGGAGCCGTTTTCAGGAGAGTCCTGTTATTCAGAGGGGCATTCGCCTGGGCTTCCTCATGCACCATTTCTCTTCCCACCCACCTCCTTCAGCTGTTTGTGCAACCACTGCTTTCTCTGCTCTGCAGCATTTTTGAGTCATTCTCGCCACGTTTCTGTCTGTCTGCTGGCTCCTGCCCTGCTCAGCGACCTGGTGGTTTCACCGCGGAGCTGTCCCAGCACTCACTGTCCGATGGGACCCCAAAACACCCTGCACAGAAATTACTCCCTCCCTGCCCCTCAGTAGGAACTCACACCAAACGGGTTCCATTTCTAAGGCAATACCTGGTTGCTTGCTCACATACAGCCCCGCTGCACCACAGTTTTAAACACATAAATATTTCTTTGCCACCTGAAGGACCAGCAGAGTCCCACAGCAGAGGGTCCCACCACTCCAGGCAGCCCCATGACCCTTCCCCACCACTGCTGCTCTGCACAGCCCATCCCCTGCTCTCTCCCAGCCCTTCCCATCACTCCCACCTCCAGCTTTGCTCTTTGTTTCCATTCCTGGTTTCCTCCCTCCTTCTCAGGTTTCTGTGCATGGACAGAGGTCTGGGATGTCTCCTCTTGCTGATCTTCCCCTGCAGCTCTCCCACTTGCTGCACTTCCACCGCTCCCTCCCCTCCAGCCCCACCAGCTCTTGCCCCATCCACCCTCAATCCGCCAGAGCTTTCCCACCTCGCTCACTGTGCCCCAGCCACACAGCTGCAGTGTGGATCACACCTCACGTGTTTCTGCCTCTGCCCCATAGTTAATTTAAGTGATAAGACGGAAAAGTCTTGGCTAGAGAAGAAGACAAAGAGCAAAGCAACACCCTTGTGAAGAGGAGCCAACACTATGGGGAGGCGTTCAGTTTGCAGTTGGGAAGCTGCAGGCTGGCATCGAAAGCAAGCAAGGAGGCAGAAGTAAACCAAGATGGACAAGGCTGAGGCAAGTTCTTTTTTTTTTTTTTTTCCCACCTGAAATAGTGAATAGTGTTGTGTGCTTTGAGCCAGTATCCTCTGGTTTAGCTCCCACCCATGGAAGTCCCACTGGAGCTGTAGGACCACAGCTGAGATCTACACAAAGGACTGACAGGCTCTGCTGTGTGTACCATACAGAAGAGAACTGCCTTCGCAGATCTGGCAGAATGAACAAGGAAGATCGGTGTCCCTGTGAATTTTGAATAGTACAGGAAGATAAAAGCTTATGCTGGGGAAGGGGATCAGGCAGGAGCTTCCCCTCCATAAGAGCAGCCTAACAGTCAGTCATGCAAAGGAGGTTGGAAGCTCCATCTGAGAAGGTTTTTAGACAACTGTCTGCAGTTTGAAAGAGTCCTCACATGAGGGAGGGACACGAGCTGCTTTATTTTCCCTGCCTTATTCAGTATGGCAGTGAAAAGAGTGTAGTGATTTTACTCCAGCCCCTGTCCAGCAGAACTATATCCTTTCCCCTCTATGCACTTGGCAGAGACTGAAACGGAGAAGGTCAACTTCATACAGATCAATGTAGGAAAGCCACAAGCATGACAAGGCAGAGCACACACCCCCTAAAACCCTACGGTTCCTACCCTTAATGAGTTTAGAGGAGGATCACGTTTCAGATCTCCAGAAAGATCCTGCAAGTGTTTCCCTGAACACTTCACTTATTCCAGGTACTCCAAAATATTTCAGCCTGGGAGGGGTGAAAAAGGCTTTTCCCCCTGCTTGGGCTCTTAGAGATGCTCTCCTCTTGCCACATGGGCCATGAGCACGAGGTGTGTATGCGCTGGGCTTGGTGGCTCTAAAACGGTGTTTCAAAGTGTAACACTAACCCTGATGTGCCAAGTGAGGCACTGACAAGCCTCCCTCCCCACCAGCCCCACGCTTGCTGTTGGCCTCCTGCTGAATAAAGGGGTCAAATTCAAGTTGAACGCATTCCCGATGAACAGTCTGAGGACACAGGAACCTCCACAGCCCGTGACAATCTGGAAGCGATGCCGGGTACAACAGCTGCTCCGCTGGAGCACCGAAATGGCAAAGCTCCCCAGTGCAACACGACAGCTTCAGCGAGCGAGTCCCCGACTGTGCAAACTGCTTTCAGAATCAATTACCCATCTCAGCCTCTTCTGGGCAAGATGCAACATCCCACTTTTTTTTATTTATTTATTTTTCTGCAACCCCACAAGAAGACAGAGCAACATGAGGATGCCATTTTAGCAGTATAAATGCTAAATTGGCTCCAGGCAGAGAGCAAAGACATGCCTGTGCAGAGAGGAAAGCTGGGAGCAGGGTGCTCAGCAGCTACCGAAGGACTGACCAAAAATAAAGGCTGAGGAACTGCACAAGATCAGAAAGACACAAGCTGTGAGCTGAGAGAGGGCAACACGTGCCCTGGCCAGGAGCAGAGAGGCAACGTGGAGACAGGATGCCTGGAAACGTCATGAGGAGGAGAAAGAATATTTTAAGGAACTCCAGGAAAAGTGTGACCTAGTACTGCTTTGAAGCTCTGTTCAGGAGCACAGATCAGGAGAACCTATGAAGCAGGGTGCAGGACTGCAGCTCCCCTGACGTATTTTTAGATGCCAGAACCACACCAAGACGGATTACCAACAGGTCTCCACTGCCGGTGAAGGAGCCCTCTACTAAACCTCAGTCCTGCAGCAGCCGCGCTCCGCTGATGCGCCCACCCGCCAGCGAGCCTCATGGCTTTGAAAGGCATAAGAAAAGAGAATTGACAAAAAAAAAACCAAAAAACAAACAAACAAAAAAAACAACAAAAAACTTGAAGGAGCACTGCTGTCTTCTCCCGCATCTGCAGCTCCCTGACAGCTAAAACACCACCGTGCTCTCTGCTTCGCCTCTGCCCCAGAGCCAGCGCTCGGGACGTCTTTGGAGGGGACGGGAGGAGGCTGGCACAGAGAGCAGCACAGCTCGGAGCCTTTGCCCGTGGGCTGCAGACCGGAGGCTTCAGCCCAGGCTGCTGCTGGGATGCCTTTTGTCTGGACCTAGTAATGTCATCTGCTGTGGCAAAATTCCCCATTTTCCAGATTTCCAAGGAAAACACAGCTCAGGCTACAGCTTGTGCCACAGCTACCGGCTGCGGCGGGGTAAGAGATGCTGCCCGCCGAGGCAGCCCTGGCTGAAGCCCCCCGGCAGGGTGCCGGCACGGCAAGGGCTGCGGCACATGCCGAGCCTGACGCAGGCGCCCTCAGAGCTCTCGCTCCTTCCCCTCCGTCCAGGGGAAAGATTTGAAGGCTTCTTAAATTATTAACCGCTTTGCTTTTGTTTTCCCTCTCCACTTGAGAGCTCCGGCTCTTTGGAGGCCGGAGAGCAGCTTTACGGAGCGCCAGCCCTGATGGGACCGGCCACGGGACCGGCACCAGCCGTACCCGCCCGTGGCTGCATATTCCCTTACAGGCTGCTCCCATTACCATTAATGGGAACGACGTGTGCAGATGAACGAGGGAAGAGAGTCTAATGTCTTTATGCTACACCACCAATTAAGTACTCAGGGTCACGTCCTTAGTTGATGTAAAGTAGATGAGATCCACTGAACTTAATGTATCTCTGCTGATTTACACCAAACGAAGAGTTGGCCCTCTCTCGCTCGTATTAAAACAGCCGAACCTTTCCAGCAGTCTTCGTGTTTAACAGCTTCGTACTCCAGCCAGGCTTTTCTATCACTCCAGTCCATAAACCACGAGCTTTATTAACTAATAATTAGTTTTTCAAGTTAAATTTCATGGTCATCTTTTAAGAACTGCTGCCCTTAGGGCAGGCGGGGAATTTTGAAGAGACTTGCAGTGGTGGCAGCAAAGCCGAGGAGAGGTGCTGCCAGGCAGCTCGGGGCACTCAGCCCCTGGCGGTGCAGGGGGTCTTTCCACAAACGTGGCAGCACCCACTGCCCCATGGAAGCACCTGGGAGTTAAGCCCCCTGAATTCAAGCCGAGGCATCTCTGTTGCAAACACCGAGCCGGTGTGAGCCAGGCAGCCAGCCTGCTGGATCCTAACCTGAGCTGTGCGCAGACAAACCCGGGTGCGAGCGCCTGCCCAAGCAGGGCACGGTGTAAATGCGGGGGATTGCTGAGCTGTAAAGCAGCACCCGAATACACGCAGCGTTTCTGGCCCAGGGCAAGCAGGGCAATTTGGATGGACGTACTAACAGCTTCCCTATTTCTTTTTTTTTTTTAGTTGTACATCACTAGGCTGAAAAATGGTGTGATGCTGGGCCACATCCTTCCCCTGTGTGCTGCTCCCTCTGGGTACTCGGGTGTCTTAAACACGCTAGCCCAATAAAGGATCTAAGCTTGAGAAGAATGCTGGATTAAACAATAAATAAAATATTATTTTTCTAATCATAGATAAATTACTCTCACATTGAAACACAGCTCCCCAAACCGGTATACATTAGCTTCAGCAGGCAGGCAGCGTGTTCCTTTTCTTCCTTCTGTAGCTGGACTGAGTAAAGAACGTTCAGTGCATTTCTGCCACCAGAAGGAATAAAAGCAGTGTGCCGTACAGAACTGGGGGGGAATCACGACAGCCTACTAACACAAATGTTCTCAACGAGGAATGTAATATGGACAGCTCTTACAGAGACAGTCCTTGTGCAATAACTTAAACAGTACAGATTACTACTTGGGGAAATAAAAGACAACATAACTTTGAAACTTGAAAAGCTCTTTCTTCTTTGTAATCAATTGCAATAATCCATGTCAGTGATTTAGATGAAGATCAACTTTACCTTTCTTTGCTGATGACACAAAACTAAGAGCAATAAAAAACTTAAGTGCATTTGCGCGCAACTAATGGATTGGATGTGGCATGCGCCAATGGAAGTCGGTATGTATAATGCAGCATATACTGGATGCCAAATTAACAGGATCATTTGGGCATTCTGGAACACTTGTGGCACTGAGCTTAAGTCATTTAAAGAGCCTAGCAAGGGCTGATGACCTTCCATTTTCAAAAGACTGAAAATACCGTAGGTAAAACATGACAATGAATTTTATCCCCTCCATCCAGCTGCTATTTAGTCCAAAGCTGGGAGATAATAAAACCAAGATAATGAGACTGTGCCTGGTGTCCCTAATGAAAAGTATATAAAAATACAGATCCACCTGAACAGGAAGCTGGAGGCTCAGGCACCCAGGCGATGGAGCAGACACTGCCTGTTGGGTACGTGCAGCCCAACCTTCCTGCTGAGCCTGAGGACCTTCGCTGGCCACGGGGCTCACAGCCACCGCCCATGCTGTCCCCTGCCTACCTGCATTAGCTGCCAAAGGAGGGAAATGCATCTCACTGCCAACGTACAGCATACAGAATTGCCTGACGAGGTGCAGAAATTTGTTCAAGCAGCTCAAATGAATGACGGAGCTGGAGACAGAGCAATTTTCTCGCCCATCCCCATTCCCTCCCTGTGAGCACACTGCTCCCCAACCCCAGCACACAGGCCCAAACTGGGATAGGGACAGGGACGAGCACAGGTGCAGTTTCACAGGCCTGGCTGGCGCAGGGACAGGAGCAGCTGGGTCTAACCCCATGGTCCTGCCACTGGGCTGAGCAGCAGCGAAGGACCCAGTAAACACCACGTGCCGGTTCGCAACTGACTCTTCTCTGTGAAAGCACGTGATGCTCCACAGCAAAGCAGAAACACTCAGCTGGACTCCCAGGAGGTAAATACTTGCAGGCTCAGGTCGGCAAGTTCACCGAGCATCAACACGGTACCATCACTGTCTGTATAGATACTCCAGATGTTACCTGGAGATCTGCTGGGGAGTCTGCTATCTAGAGGCATCTTTTTCAAAATTTTATCTTGTTTTTTTAGTTGCAAAGGTATTTTGAAGAATGGCCTGAGGTCTGGGTTTCTTCTGAGGGTGTTGGGAGTCTGCTCCACACAGCACCCGGTGAGCTCAGGCCACCGTTGGAGCAGAGCGTGTGGCCACCCCGCAGCACAGCAGCTGGCCAGGCTCAGGCCACCCGGCGCAGCCGCACATTGCCCTGCAGAAGTGCCGAAACATTCACCTGTGCTGCCTGAAGAGCATGAGACCCACCTCAAACGTCTCTGCCCCACAGTCCCCAATGCTCCCAGCTCTGGGCACATCCTCCAGAGGGTGCGTGGACATTTCTGAATGCACAATGAAGCCTTTAGGCAGCTAGCTCCTGTTTTCCACAACGACCTGGAAAGAATATTTTATCTCTTACTCTTAATTAACTAAATTAATGGGAGTAAAATATCTAAATACCATTACCACTTTAACCTTAACAGCAGATTTTTAAGTCATCTGAAATGCCTAGAAATGCAGAGAGAGACACACACACCCAAAAAGGGGGAAAGCACATAGGTGCCAAACTGCCACCAGCTGTACTACAGCCCTGCCCATCAAAGCTAACTGGGTGTCTCCAAAAGGCAAACCAAGATCCTGAAAAACAAGTGGGCACCAAGTAGAAATATTTATTCCACTGCTATGAGTCAGGAAAAAAACAGTCAGGACTCAAGACAGGAGGGAAGGGAAACACACATCACTGAAGGGAAATACCCCAAACAGCCTAAAGCAGATGGTGTATATACCCACTCTCCCACAAACGCCTGCCTACACAGAAGGCAGATATTTTCATCCACCTGGTTGCTCAGGCAGCACATGAGGGATTCTACCAAATGAGGAGGAGCAGCAACCATGAGCAAGCGCTCACCTGGGTGAGTCACGGCCCTTAAATTATCAGCGGTGGGGAGGACGGCGGTGCAGAAATACGTGCTTCAAGGAAATTTCATTTTTCAAAAAAAAAAGCATGAGGTGTAAATCTCGGTATTATTTATGTTAGCTATAAGTGAGCTAAATTATGACCTAGCTGAGCAAAACATTTTTCTAAACCAAGGCTTTGAATATTGTGTAGTTTGCATGTTTAACAGGACCAGGCTTTCATCACGAAGTGGAGGAGAGCTAATAACCCATTGATTTTAAGGCCCATTTAGGAAAAGAATTGCCTATACAGATCTGATCACCGTGCATTACTTTGTAACATCTAATACCCTGGGCACAAAATAATGCTGAGAGATGCAAATTATGGAGCCATTTTTATCCTGAGAGGGGTTGTGCCTGTGCATACGGGCATGGCACGGGGGCTGCTTTGGGTTTGGACTAAGAGCAAAGTCAGGAGGGACTCCGAGGAAAGGGTCGATGCTCCTCCACGTGGCTCTGGTTACCCTGAGCTCGGCCCTGTGCATCCATCCACCCACCCAGCTGCTCGGTCCTTCGTGGGAAACCACTCACACACATGATTAAGCAGAGTTCAGAAAGTGACCTGCCCAAAGTTAAGTCCCACTGATAATTCACTAATCCTTAACTTCCATTGCCTTTTTCCATCCTTGTTCAGCAAACATGAGTTTTCCTGGCCTTAAAACTTCTGAACAGGAGGGAGTATGAGCACACAGTGTGGACTTTTCCAAGTACACAGGCACGGAGGCAATGTTTCACTTGTGGATTCAAGACTGGTTTGGAAAGATCATCCAAATGCTAAGAATTATCAATTTCATAGCAGCATCAAGCATCAACATATTAAAACTCAGCTTCATGGCATGTGCAGCATCTTCAGCACTCTCAGACTACATCCCTATCACAGGATTTACACCGCCTATGCTCAGATGACTTCCCCTGAATTAGCTGTGCTGCGATACGGTGGCAGGAGCTCCTGCTGCTGCTGCCCTCACACTGCCTGTACACTGCTGGTCTTTATCCTTTGCCTAGTGGAGTATTTTAGGAAGTCTCCCGTGGAGGTAAAGGAGCGTTTAGTAACAAGTGGGAGGGTGGGGGATAAACCACGGTCCCCCACAACTAGCCAGAGCCCACACTGCAGGAAGGCTGTTTCAGAAGCTGGGAGGTCAAACAAAGTACATGACAGCCTGGCTCGAGTTGTCCACCACACAGCCCAAGTGCAGTGTGTGAACAGGACCATCATCAGGACCAGAACAACAGCCAGCTCACTCCCAAAAAGGTGCCCTCTCCTCCACAGGGCACCTGTGTCCCCCAGGATTACTTTGCTTGGGAGGGAGAGGCTCCAGCTGGTAGGGTCTGGAACTTGTGCAATCCCCCGTGGGTGGCTCCTGTCTGTTGACGGACCTTTAGAGATACACAGCAGGGACCACTGGACAGCCCTGCCACAACCACATCAGGCTGGCAGGGAACCCTGCTTTCATCCACGGTGGGGGAAACACCGCGTGTTTGTCCCCACCAGTGTTTGCCTGAGGCTGCTATGAACACCGGGTTTACTGGACAGAGTAATTGGAGGTAACCCCCAGTTCTGTCCCCTTCAGCAAGACCACTCACATCCATACCCCTGTACCGCCCACGCACTCGTGCCTGACATGACGTGGATGCACGAGGCAGTCCGTCTCCCTCTCATCCAGCACATCGCAAAACCTCGAGCCCAGCTCCCCCGAAACAAAGGCACCAGCCGCAACCCCAGTGAGCCCCAGCATGCGGCTCCCAGTATACAAGCCCCACAATTCGGTGGCTGCTCAGAGGGCTGAAATGGAAGCTACTGGTTTCTGAAGTCCTTTGGAAAGACGCCGTGCCCCCAGGCTTGGCCCCGTTGCCTGCGGCACGGCCCAGGGCAGAGGCCGGGGGTTCAGACCCACTTGGTGCTGCTTTTAGTACCAGGGCTGCAAACGCTCCGTGGCTTTGCACTAGCTCCTCGCCTGCCACAAGGCTGGTGGCTGCAGCATGCAGCATCATTACGCTCTCCGCAAATATGCAGCTTCTGGCTTACAGCAGTTTGGGAAAAAACTGCAGGGAAATCAGGAATGCAGAAGTTTATGGACATGGGACGCTCAAACAGTTAAAAGAACAAGGCTGTCTTGAAAACAACGCGGATTGTAGATGTTGGGGGGTACAGATAAAACAGAACATCAAATGCACGTGTGCATACGGGGCTCCGGTTATTCCGATGCCCGCACATTATTCCGAGCTTGTCTCGCCCCCATTTCAGCCAGCACAGGCTGGCGCCCGGCTGCTCTGCTGCGGCACCGGCTGCTCCGCTCCGCTCCGCTCCCCCGGCCCGGCCCGGCCCCGCCGCGGCAAACGGGGGAAGGTTCGGGGTGATGCTCAGCAGCGGCGGGGCTCTGCGTGGGGACAGGGACTGGGCCACGCACCGCAGGAGCGCGGCGTATCCCCACACCCAGCACCAGGTAGAGATTTCCCCGTTGTTTTCGGTTTTTTGTGGGTTTTTTTTTTCAATTTTTATTTTTATTTCCCTGCCAGACACCTTCTCTCGGCCGGTGTTTTCTAGCACAGGCTGCTGCACGGCAGCCGGTCGGGCAGCTGCAGGGTCCCAGCACCGTCACCCACGGCGCGCCAGGATTCGGCCCTGCTTCGGCCGCGCGCACCCTTCCCCCGACAGAGCAAACCGCGGCTGCAGCCCGAGCCCGTGCCCCGGCACCGCTGGGAGAGCGGACCGGCCAGGGAAATAATTTCCTTCACCCCCCACCCGGGGTGGCTGCCCGCCCCGAGAACGCCCTTGGCGGTAGCCGGGCAGGGGCCAGCGAGCCGCGGCGCCGGAACGCCGTTAAACCCCTGCGGGCTCCCGGTGAGCGGGGCTGGGCTGCGCCCCCTCCTCGCGGGGCGCTCCGCTCCCGGCCGGGACGCCGGCCCGCAGCCCCGCCGCGCTCTGACCGTGTCCGTGCTGCAGCCTCCCCCTTGCTGGGGGGGTCACCGGACCCGCGGCACCGGCAGGGAACGGTCTTCAACAACGAAAAAAAATTACACACACCCCACACACACACCCCAGCCGGGCGGTGAAACGACCTGAGGCTGCCGGCGAGCCCGGGAAGCCGGTACCGGCGGCCCCGGCCCCGCGCCCTCCTGCTGCCGGCGCAGGGTGCGCAGCCGAGGCAGCGAAAACGAAAGCGGCGGAAGCGCCGCCACCGCGGAGCCACCGGAGGCGTCGGGCGCTGCGCCCCAGCCCGCTCGGCCGCCCCAGCCCTGGGGCCGCTCCCCTGCCGCTGCCAGCCGAGCGAACGGACGCACCGGCCCCACCGCCCCCGCACCTCCGTGTCCACCGAGCGTCCGCGGCCGCCGGCCCCGGCGCTTCCCGACGCAGCGGCGGGCAGGGAGCGCAGAGGCATTTTTAAAGAAAACGTTTATTTACACGTCTCGGCAAGTACAAAGTATTATACATGGTCTGTGTCAACCCCAAATCTTCTTTATTATGAAACATAAGGCGCTTTCTCTAGAGTCGGTGGCGAAAGGAGCGGGTGCGGGTGCTGTTTCGGTGCGCGAAAGCTCATCGGCTGGAAAGGTGAGGACGAAACCGGGAGCGCGGAGCCTGAACGGAGCCCTTATTACTACGGTGGATAAATTACAGCTGACATTAACTTCACCTGGGACAGATGGAAGCTACCGCTTTTCAGCTTAATAGGGTTTCCTAAGCTAATGAGTCATCACCGGCTCCACTTAGTCCCCTCGGCTAAGTGATAGGTATTTTTTTTTCTTTAGACTATCCTCAGAACAGGAGAAAAAAAAATAGCCTTTTGTTCCAAAGCCAACACAAAATACCTATGTTCAGATTTCGATATAAATAATCGAGGTTTTATATAATTCCATATTAATAGTGCCCAAAATCTCGATGCATAAATAAATTAAATTATTAACACTTCTTACAAAAAGTGACATATTTCCCTTCCTAGTGGAACATCGACACGAATATACAAGCGGAGCGCGGGGCCCCGCACCGGCAGCGCCCGGCGGCCCCGCTCCGCGCCGGCCCCGGCCCCGCGGGTCCCGCTCGCCGCCCCCACGCCCGCCCCGTCTGGGGCGAACGGTGGCCCCGGGGGCACGGGGAGCCGGCGGCCGTGCTCCGCGGGCGAGTCCGCTGCGTGCCCGGGCTGCCGGGCTCAGACGAGCGAGGTGACCGGGGGGATCTTGGCGCTCTCCTCCTCCCAGGGCTGCAGGTTCTGCAGCGCGAACAGCGACGAGTTGTGCAGGCACAGCGGGTCGGGCTGGATCGACTCGTTCAGCGACTTCTGGAAGGCGTCGTGCTGCAGCTGCAGCATCAGCCGGCTCGCCTGCTGCCGCTCGGCCTCCCGCTCCTCCGCCGTCTGCCGCCTGCCGGGGGACACGCTCAGCCCGCGCCCCGGGACTCCCCGGGATGCTCCTCCGCCCGGGCCCCGCGGGGAGCGGCCCCGGGAGCGGCGGGGGCGGGCGGGCGGCGGGGCGGCCGCTCCCTGCCGGGGCTGGGCACCGCCGGGCCGGTGGGGCCGCTCGGCCTGTGCCGGAGGGTGGCCGGGCGGCGGGGAGAGCCTGTCCCCCCGCTTCCCAGGAATCCCCCGGATCCCGCTAATTCCCCGTGTCCCAGCAATCCCCCGTTTCCGAACGACCCCCCGATCCCCCAATATTCCCCCGTCGTTTTTTTCTGAACGATTCCCCGTTTGTCGGAGAGTCCCTCGTTTTTTTTCGAATAATCCCCCGTTTTGCGCACGGGGGACAACGAAAAAAGAGAAACCCGAAGAGCAGTAACGGCAGTAACCTCACGGCAAGGAAAACCGGCCCCAGCCGTCCCGCTGCCGGGAGCCGGCCGGGGTGAGCTGCCGGCCCGGAGCTAGGGGGCTTCCCGGGGACGGCGGGCGGGGGGCTCCGCCGGGGGCGGCGGCGGGACGGGGCGGCCCCGGGGGCGCGGGACTCACCGCCACTTGGTGCGCCGGTTCTGGAACCAGGTCTTCACCTGCGCGTCCGTCATCTTGAGGGACTTGGCGAGGGCAGCGCGCTCGGCCGAGGCCAGGTACTTCTGCCGGTGGAAGCGCTTCTCTAGCTCGCAGATCTGCACCCGGGAGAAGGACGTCCTCGGCTTCTTGCGCTTCGGCGGAGTCCGGTTCTGGTAGGGATGCCCGATCCGCCGCGTCACCGTGAAGGGCGTCAGCGCCGCCGCCGCTGCCCGGGGTGGGAAGCAGAGGGGTCAGACCCGCGCCCGCACGGTGCCGGCCGCCCCCCCCCGGGGCCACCGCTCCGCCCGACGGCCGCCCGCCGCGCCCCCGAAGGGACCGCGTCTCCCCGAGGTCCCGCTTCCACGTGTCGCCGAAGGGCGGCGGGAGGCGGCGGGGCCCGGCCGCCCCCCGGGCGCCCCGCCGGCCGCAGAGCGGTTTTGGGGATGTCAGCGAGCGCGGGGGAGGCGGGCGCCCGGCGGGCCGCCCTCGCTTCTGCGCCTGCCGCCGCCGCTACGGCTATTTCGTTTTCTACGGTTTTATTCGCCTTCCCGCCCGGTGCCGGGGGGCTCGCCCGCCCCGCCCCGCCCCGGCCAAGCCTCACCTGTGAACCTGTCCTTGACGAAGCGCCTGCTGCTCTCCATCCAGGGGAAGTTGAGGCTGCCCAGGCTGGGCACGGCGGGCATGGCCGGGATGGCGCTGGAGATGGGCGGCGGCACGGCCCCGGGGATGGGCCTGTGCGCCGGCACCCGGATCACGCCGGCCGGGGCCAGGCTGAGGTTCACACTGTAAGATCCAGAGTCCTCGAAGGGCGCGGCGATGGCCGGGAAGGGGGCCGGCAGCGCCGGGTAGGGCGCGCCGCCGCGGCCGCCGGGGCCGCCCAGGAAGGTCGCGCCGTCGGGGCCCCGGGGGGGCGGCGGCGGGGGAGCGCTCTCCTGCTCGGGGCTGTTGAGGATCTGGTCGATGCCGAAGCTGATGGGTTCGTGCTGGTGCTGGCCCTGCGCGCCCGCCGGCGGATCCATCCTCCTCCTCCGCCGCCGCCGCCGCCGCCGCGCACCCCTCCGCGCCCGCTATAAAGCCGCCGCCGCTCCGCCGCGCTCCGCGGCCCGGCCGGCCCCGCCGTGCGCCGCGCGGAAACTTTGCCGAGCGCGCGCCGCCCCGGCAGCCGCCCCGTCATCTCCTCGGGGCCGCCGCGCGCCCCGCGCCGCGTGCGCCCCCCGCCGCCGCCATTGGCCGCCGCCGCCCAGCCTCTGCGCTCCCATTGGCTCCCGCCCGGCGGCACCGGCCTCACGCCCCGGCGCGGGGGCCCCGCCGCCGCCGCGGTGACATCACCGGGGCGCGCGAACAATGGCCGGCGGGGGCGGGGCGGCGGGGGCGCCGGCGGGGCCGAACCCGCCGGTACGTCGGGAGCCGCCGGCCGCGCTCCCGCACCGCCGGCCGCCCGCCCGCGGGGCCGGCGCGACGCCTCCCGCCGGCCGCCCTCCCGCCGGGCCGCGGCCCGCTCCCCCGCCCCGACGGCCGCTCCGTGGTGCCCGCCCGAGCTCGGCCCCGGCCGCCCCGACGGCAGCGCGGAGCGGCGGGGCCGGGGGGCGCCCGGGGGCCGCGATTCCGTTCGGGCCGACCCCGCGCGCGGGCGGCGGGAGCCCGGCGCGGCCGCCGAGCGAGTTTGCAGACGCTCCCTAACGTCCAAATTGGACTAAAGGCGTTAAAAATTAAATAACGCTCAGCCGCATTTACTTAGTTTCCCTCTTATAAAGGGAAATGAAAACAGGGAATAGAATTTCCCTGTTAATAGAATGTAATGGCATTTGATCAGCACCTGGCAGGGCGATCCCGGGATGCCGGAGCGGTGACAGGAGGGACGTGATTAGTTTTTAAGCCTCCGGATTCAATTACTGCCTCGCGCCGCGGCCCTCCGACGGCGGCAGCGGGGGGCACCGAGCGGCACCCGCGGGCCGCGGCCCCCACCGCGGGCCGCCGGCAGCAGAGGGGCCGGGGGCTGCCGCCTTTCCCGGCCCGCACGGGCCGCAGGGCCCCGGCCCGGCGCTGGCCCCGACGGCCGCCGCGGAGCCGCCGGGCGCAGCTCGGGGAGCGCCGGTCCCAGCCGTCGGGGCGCGGGGAGGTCCCGGCCGCCGGCACCGGGAGCCACCCGCCCCTCCCCGCCCGCCGGCGATTAACCACCTGCCCCGCCACCCACGCCAGGGGGACATGGGACGGGGACCCCCGCTGGCCCCGGGCAGCCTAATCGGCTCGTGCCCCCTCGGTGAGGCAGGGGCGACCGGAGCCGCCACCAGCCGCCGGTCCCCCGGAGCGGAGCTAACGGGATTGACAGGCTGCCGGCAAGAGGGTGCGGGGCAGCCCCGCACCCCGGAGCCCCGGGCCGCCAGCCCTCGGGGCCCCGCTCCGCCCGGCCCGGCGGGGAGGGCGGGCAGGCGGCGGGGCGGGGTAAAGGGAGAAAAGGAGGGGAAAAAACCGGGGAAGGGGGGGAGCGGGGTGGGGGGAAGGCAACCGGGGGAGGATAAATAAATAAATAAAGTGACACCCAGTCCTGAATCAGGGCAGGCTTTGTTAGAGAAAATTGCAGCTTGATCTGCATAATGGGAACTCGGGCTGCCCAAGGCTATCTTTTTATTGCATGTGTGTCTGCTGTTATCAATTTTGTGAACGATTTCACAGGGAGCCTGGCAGACTTGAGCTGGAATAATATGCAAAGATGAGCTTTGAATAATGAATGATGTGCTTTTAAACCAATTCCAAAGTGTCTGTGATAGTACAATATGAAAAGGGGTGGTAAGTAATAGTATATTTAAAAGGCGCTAGTATGTTTTTATTACTATATTTAAAAAGATATCTATATTATTTTTGTGAAATGGATAATATATCACAGAGTCTTTGATAATCAGCTAAACAATACATTTTTCTTTGGGAAAAACTCTCCTGGTTTTACACAGTTAAATATAGAGTATCAGCGTACAGCTTTGTAACGCTCGGCTACCTTATTAAATATTAACTCTATTTTAATATTAGCTTTTAAATTTAATATGTTGACGTTCTGCAGTTTTACTTTAATTATGTTTTATAATTAATAACCCGGGACGTATGGTGTCCTTAAACGCAGCTCTCCCGTAGCCGCCTCCCCTCCCTCGCCCCTCCGCGGGCCGGGGGCGTGCAGCCCCGTGCAGCCCCGCGCAGCCCCCCGGCACCGTTCCCCACCCAAACCCACCTCCGCTCCGCCGAGCACCGCGTTCCGCGGCTCCGCGACGGGCTGCGCTGCCGTCCCCCGGCACCTCCCCGGGACCCCCCGGCCGCCCGGCGCTCAGCCAGCGAAGCTGCGGCCCCGACGGCGCGGCCCGGCTGCCCACGGCACGGCACGGCACGGCGCGGCGCCGTGCCCGGGGCCGTGTGGGTGCCTGCCGGGCGCCCGCGGTGTGGGGATGAACGTACCCACCCGACCCGCGCTGCTCTGTGCCGTCGGGGGG
This sequence comes from Falco punctatus, assembly GCF_963210335.1. NCBI lineage: Eukaryota > Metazoa > Chordata > Aves > Falconiformes > Falconidae > Falco > Falco punctatus. The sequence continues at coordinate 46,958,298 of NC_137588.1, forward strand.
AGGCAGCAGGACCCCCGGGCAGGCACAGGGCACCCGCAGCCTGGCCGCCGTGCCCCGTGCCCGGGCAGCTCCCCAGCACAGCGATGCAGCTGGGTGTGAGGAGCCCTGTGTTCAGCACGGCATGGCATAGGTTTTGCATGGCACGGCATGGCGTGGCACGGCATGGTCTTTACATGGCATAGTATAGCATGGCATGGCATGGTCTTTGCATGGCACGGTATGGCACAGCATGGTATGGCATGGGTTTTGTGTGGTGTGGCATGGCATGGCATTGTCTTTGCATGGCATGGCCTTCGCATAGCACATGCGGCGTGGCCTTTGGACGGCGCAGCACGGCATGGCACGGCACGGCCTTTGCACAGCATTGCGCACCACAAGCAGCCGCCTGCAGGGGTGCCTCTAACCCTGGCACAGGGGGTTAAGTGGGTGCAGCACCAGCAGGAGGGCGCCCGGCTTGGCAGGGTGTGTGCTCAGCACCCCGCAGCCAGGCAGGCCCCCGGCACCAGTGGGGCAGCTGCTGGAGCCCCGCAGGGAGGGGGAGACCAGGAAGGGAGAGCTCCAGGGGGGTGCAGGGAGGCTGCTGTGGGGCGAGAGGTGCAGCACTGTTATCCCCTGTGACACTGACAGCACGCTGTAGCAGCGCTGAGCGCAGCGCGGAGTGCACAGTGCCGGCAGGGAGAAGCACAGCCACGCTGCAGCGGGGGTCCTGTGGGCCTGGCATGGGACTGGGCTGGCGTGTGGTGTGGGTCCAGGGAGCACCCAGCCACCTGCACAGGCAGAGGTGGTGTAGTTAAGGGGCCAGGGCGGGAGGGGGGGAAGTAAGTAGCATGATGTAAGAGGAGTGACCACCTCCCAGCACCACTGGGCAGAAGGGACCCCCGCCCAATTTGTCACTGGGAGTCACTGGGGGCAGAGGTGCAGCACCTGCCTCAGCCATCCCTGAAACCCAGAGCCACTCCCAGACCTGGCTGCCATAGGGAGAACATGGAGGGGGATGTGCCACAGCCCACCATGGTCACTGGGTTTGCTTACGGTGTGCATGTGTGCTCCTCATCCCTGGAACATCTCTGGGCTGGAAAGATGCTGGGCCCTGCATGGTGGGCATCCTTGCAAGACCCGCGTCCTTGCAGGACCCCCATGTGCCTGGCAGTGGCTAATGCCACCGCTCAGCTTTTAAAGTGCTTCCTGTAGGATGAGATAATAAAAACACGTGATGAAATAAGCACTGATCCAACCCCTGATCCATTACATATCTTTTTTTTTCTTGATGTTTATCATTAATTATTTTTAAAATGAGGCATTTAGTTTCTAAGGTGAGAGGGACAGGTCTCTGGGAATGAGACCAAGCGAAACCACTGCAGAGCTCCTCCAGCCTTTTAAAACCAGTAGGCAGCGTTTTATAATAATGGGCCGTTAATTGATGGTGCATTACTGCGCAGTTCCTACTGAGCTGCCTGGTGCAGCCGCTGAGCGCAGGGGCCGCAGTGTGATTGATGCTCTTGCAGGAAACCCAGGGGCAGGGAGGCCCGTTCAGATGCACGAGGCGCTGCCTGTCGGGCTCCAGCACCTGCTGCGAGGCTGCACGGGGGGCAGGGGGCTGCTCATAGCCCCCCCATGCCCACTGTGGCTGCTCGCACCTGAGCACATGGGTGCTTCAGCACCTGCCTGGAGAGAGAAAAAGGGGAGCCCTTCCACCGCGCACGCCTTGGACAGCCACGCAGCCTGCAACCACTGTGTGCGTGATGCCACTGCAGGGGTATGAGCACTGCGGGCAGACCCCACTGGCCACTGTGGGACCCACCAGGTGCCCCTGCTGCTCCCTGGGCTGTGGTGCCCACAGAGCTCATCCCGGGAGATGGCGGCAGCGGCAGCAGATTTACCTCCAACAATGCTGAAGAAATACAGGCTCAGGGTCTTCAGCGAGCCCGGTAGCTATGGGGTTGGATCGCATGTGAAACATGGAGCACGTGCTTCAACGCGTGCTTTAGCTCGGTGGCGTGCTGGCCCTGTGCTGCCCCGAGGAGCTCCACAGCACCACTGGGCCGGTACATCTGCTCAGCTGCACTCCTGCACTTCCAGCTCCTCTCACATTGCCCCTTCCTCAGCACTCTGGCTGTGCACGTGCTGGGCTGTGCCCCCCAGCACACCATCCTGCACGTCTGGGGGTCCAAAGGCTCCTTACTTTGGGGGCTGGGACTGGCAGTGGTCACAGTGACGCTCAGCCCAGGTACTGGCCAGGGGCCAGTGCTTAGCGGACGGGGGGTTTGACCCGTGTCCAACATATAGCTTAGGTCTCCAGCAGCACCTTCACGCATCCTCGCCGGCTGTCGCACTGCCACAAATCTTTCTTTAAAGGCCGCTAAAGGCAGTGCCATCTCTCATGTCTCAGACCTCTCTGCTGTCCCCAGCGCCCCCTTTAGCGGGCAGGGGGGCGCAGGCTGGGAGCTGGTCTCTAACCCTGGGCAGTGGGAAGCTGCCCCAACCTGCTGCCAGCTGCTGCCAGAGCCCGGTGCAGGGCTGCAGGAGGCACCAGAGGCTGTGGGGATGTGCCGACCCCCAAAGGCATCGCCCGTGGCTTCAGGTTTTGTCTCTTCCCATAGGGTGACAGGGAACGGCAATACATCGCTGCATGGGAAAGCAGCAGCAGATGCTGAGGTGTTTCTGCTGTAGCTCCTGGCTTTGGCAGCGGATCTCAGAGTGGGCAAGGCCAGTCCTGTTCTCCACAGTGTTTTCTAGCTGGATATTGTGGCATAAACCCAATGTGGGTTTGAATGTTTAGCATGTCATGGATTACATACAATTCACGCAGAAGTCAGCACGGCAGAGGACACAAAGAAGTTGTTCTTCAGCCGTAGTCCAGGAAGTAGCATCCTTGCAGGGCTGGCAGGGTGATGCTGGTGTTCAGGCTGGAGAGGGACACAGGCAGCTCGTGTGCTGCCATGGGGAGGGGATGGTCACAAGCATCTTCCCTGCAGCAAGGCGCTGCCCCAGCTCTCCACCGGTACCTGCTGCGCCCTGCTGAGGGGACACACTGGGCAGGCAGGCTGGGGTGCACAGCCAGGTGGGTGATGTGGTCCTGACCCTCATACCTTCTGCTGCAGGGCCCTGGGAGACACTGAGCCCTCCTCGCCAGGGTGAGCCCCCCTGGGTGCAGGCCACTGTGGCCAACAAAGCAGTGGCCTCGCTGCTGCGTCCTGGTGATGGAAAGGGGCCCCGGGGCATCACACCTGTAGACATGCTCCCATGGGCACACAGCTCGTGCCCTGGGGTCAGGCACTCAGCTCTTGGTGCTCAGCAGAGTGGATCCACCGTTTTGTCAGCCCACAAGGGTTAAATCCGCTGCCTCTTGCCGAGGCAAGAGCTCTGGTGCTGCAGAGTCTAAAGGCCATTCCCCTCTGCCCCTCCTCTAGGGTCGGGAGGGCTGTACCCCTCCCACGCTCCTGGCTCCAGCTGAGGAGCGCTTCACCCCACGCAGGCAGGGGAGGCTCGGGGGGGCCGAGGTCTGCCCTCAGCCCTTCCCCCATCAGCCAGGGTACGACCCCCGCAGCCCCCCATGGAGGAGCCCCGGAGCGGAGGCTGCCCGGCTGAATGTGGGTGCCGATGAGCCTCCTCATCCTCCGCACCCCGTGGGTGGAAACAATTAAACCCAAGTCCCAGAGTGACCAGTTAGTTACAGGTGGCTGGCAGCCTCCGGCGGATAAACGTGCCTTAGCGGTTTCAATTCACATTTCAAAGCACATCTTTAAGCGCTTGGTATCCTGAACAGTTACATTAAAAAAGCCAAAACTTTGTTTTAGTTCAGAATCTATGCATCGGTCCAGGAAGACCTGAGACTAGATGGGACGGGGAGGGTAGGAGGGAAGCACTGGGGAAGGGAACGTGGCTGAGAGGGAAGAGAGCAGAGAGGATGACGGGCAGATGGGGCTCTTTCTTTCTGCCATCTCTCATAAAAACAGACTGTAGTGAAGCCGACAGGGAATGTCCTGGTACTGTGGACAAACCCTGGAAGATGCAAAGACATCTGGTGTCCCTGAGCAGCAGCAGTGCCAGCACCAGGTCGAAGGAGAAGGCTGGGAGGTACCGCAGGTCTGCGTAAACCTGGGAAGGCAGCCGGCGCTTCGCTGAGGCTTCCTTCTGTCATTCTTATCTTATATACCAACATGCAGCCGCTGCCAGGTTTTTCCACTAAATACGACTTTTGTTGGGCAGATTACATTAGGATGGATGCCACAGGTATCCATTAAGGTTTATTTATTGTGATACCGTTTGGATCTCACGCTTATAAATAACTTATGTTATGGCTTTTGTTTGTAGAAATGTAACTTACATATTTTATTATGCTTTCTGTAAACCTCAAAAAGAATGTTGTCAAAGAAGCGCCCCTTAACAGCAGTCGAAACTATGGTACATAAAATCTACACTAACATTATTTTTTAATATGGCAAGGAAGCGTGTTATCCCTCTGCAGTTTGAAAGCTTTGCTGTCATCATAAACGTGTACTACAATAAAACATTAACAAGTCCAAGGAATGATTTTATAAGGTGCATACAGGGGTGCCCGAGTGTCTCCAAAGCCCCCCCAGCCCAGCAGTACCCACCGCGCCGGGGGCTGCTCTTGGTGGCTCGCTCGCCCTCGCAGAGGGGCAGGCTCTTCCCCCACATTCAGCAGCCAGCGCTTTTCGCTCTGACAACATAAAATGCATTTGGGGAGAACCAGAGCTATCCCACAGACCCAAGTGGTTTGCGTCATCAGAGAGGCTCACCTTGGTTTCTTGCGATGAAATCACTCAGGGTGCACATGGCATCCCCTTTCCAGTGTTTCCCATTCCATTGTTCCTACTTTTTATTTTTGAAGGAGAAAAAAAAAATCCAAATCCCTTAAGGCAATTAGTCTTTTTAAAAAATGGGTAAGGCATTATATATGCTCTGTAAACAGATGAGGAAATTCTGGGCAGTACCCACTTTGACAGGGCCCTTTTAAAAAGCTGTCAGCAAAGATGCTCAACAAAGACTGGAGTCATAAACCACACTCTCTATTTGCTATGCTATCCATTTCCTAACCTAAAAGCAAGTGTATTTATATGACCAGCTACTCTAAATAAGTTCTTGTTGTCAATTGTTAACCAAGGCAGAAATGCTGTTCAAATACGGGTCTCCAGTTCACTTGGTTTATAAGATGCTCTTTAGAATCTCACCTGTGAGTTGTAACAAGGGATGTGTTAGCAGGGACATTTCAGGGAGGTCCCTGAGTGCTCCGGGGAGGAGCCTGCAGCCCCACACCCGAGCAAACCCTAAATCTGAATGCCGAGGCAGGGGGCACATGTCCTCCCCTTCTCGATACGCCAAGCCTCAGCTCCCAGCAGGGTGGCTCATTACGTGGTAACCGGGCTGGTTTGGGAGCGCACGCTGCTGGTATGGCACCGCTATTTATTTCCCCCCCTACAACAGAAGAAAACAATTGCAGAACCCATGAGCTTTCATCTGAGCCTTCAATGCCCACGTTCAGGGCGGCCAGGCTATGGGGCCAGGGGACCATTCCCCAAGCCCCAGCCTGCATGGGGACCTGCACACGCGCTCACGAGTTCAGTTCCGCAGCTTCTAACATCCAATTTGGCAGCACAGATTCCCACTCCCTTTAATGACCAAAATGGAAAGTCAACAACCGTGCTAATTTGTACGTGCTTGACGTGCTGGTAATGATCACGCACCTTCCACAAGTTTTCAACCCTCAGCACACAGCATCGAGCTGCAGGTAACAACACCCCGAATCTGCAGCTCTTTAGTAACCTCAATTGATTATTTTCTCCAGTACTCAGCACTCTTGGAAATCAGACCCTTTGGCTGCAGATTAAATACTTTCTTCCAGCTGAGCTTAAATGTAAACGGAAAACTGCTTAACAAAATTACTTCATTTCAGATTTAGTTCCTGCAATTTAAAAATGTGCAGAAAAGTAGCAGTTGCAAAGAAGAACCTGGAAAAAAAGCTGTAAGAAACACGGGTATGAACTTTTCCTCCCTGTTGGCCACAATTAAAAATTCCCATTCCTATCTAAACAGTGGTGAAATATTACTACATACACAAATGTAAGCAAGCATGAAAAACACAGGAAATCAATTATTTACATAAGAAAAAAATAGAAAAACCCAACCCAATTCAAAACCAATACCAATAGTTTGTAATTGCACGTAATGGCTTTTCTACATTATAAACTAATTGGCTTATTGCTTAAATAATTCTAATTTTTGTTAGGACTTGCTACAATTCATTTGTGCATTTCCTCAGCCCGCACAGGACCTCCTGCCCACCGCAGGACGACACTAATTGCTCCCCACAAAGCTGGGTGGCGAGTGCAAGTGTGAGCTTGGCACCTGGGGGGGTGTTTTGCTCTGGTACACACCCTGCTCTTCACCATCACCAAGAGGCGAAGACAAATCTGCTGAATTTGCCATTTCAGATGCACACGTTCGTCTTCATTGTGCCACATGCCGTTTAAATATGGGCCATAAGTCTCTGTAACTACCTGCTTGCTTTGCCGTAGCGGTGGATAGATTTTATTATTTTTCAACAGTGTTTTAACAACTTTATTTTCTTCTGAGGTTTATCTTCAATTCCTGAAGACCTGGAAAATGTGTATTTGTGAAATGAAAGTATCGCCAGTACTTAATTAAGGCTTGTTCCATCACCTCTTATTTTATTATGTGCAACATTCTCAATTTTCTTGCTATACTTATAGCCTAAAATGCTCATTTTTAGTCTTCTACTTTGTTGTCCACATTGTCGTTAACTGCCAGTGCTGAAAAAGAAATATATAACGTTTTGCGGAAAAATAGTAACTTTATTATTTCAAAAAGATGTCATACAAAATTTGTCCTTGCTTTCGCCTCATTTTCAAACAGGTATGACCTCAGAGCGAGCCTGGAGCTTGGAACTGATGAGATGATATTTACTGTTATGTGTAGAACTGAGAATCATTAACTGATACAAGTTTAGAAGGAATGCATATTTATTTTGTTCTTTGGTTAAGTAACTGTTTCTACACCACTTCATAAAGATAAAATAACAGGATAACAAATCTTGGTAAGAAAGGCTGAAAACGTTCTTCAAACTAAGGCTGATTTTCCGTTGTTTTCACTATTATAAATCCTCACATTTAGGCCAGAGATATAAAAAGGCAGAAGATATCTTAAAAAAATAGTTCTCACAAGGGTCAAAAATCTATCTAACAATATAACAGGGTCCCAACACTTTCAGAGCTGGTTTATTAGTCAGTGCTCTGTTCCCAAAGTCCTTGTCAACTCATCATATCCAAAGTGCCGGCATCCGAGGCCCCTTCGCTGCGCAGAGCTTCGGCCATGTCTCTGCGGAAGACTGACATGTTCTGAGTGAACCTGGGAGAAAGAAAACCCAAATGCCTGGTTAAAGGAGACCTGATACCGAGAGATGTGCTTCAAGAATTGCTAAATAGAGTAACTGTAGTGTAAATTTCACTTTGAAAGAAAACCAGGAAGACTCACAAATGAAATCACTAGGTGCCCTCAAAATCCAGCCCTATAAAATAACAAGCACGTAAACACGTACAGGCAGCGTTCTAAACAGCCTACCAACAGCGCGAAACATTTTAAGTCAGCTGGGAAATGAATGCAACGAGAAACCTTCCATCGCATGTGACTCGGACATGTCCCTTCTCCCAGAGCTCCAGCAAAGGGCTCTCTGGGACATGTCCAGATGGCCACCAAGGGCCAGCTCTCCCAGCCCGACCTGCCTCCCTCATGAGTGGTGTCAGAGTTCAACCTGTCTCCCAGCGAAATGCGGTACCATCACCCATCTGGCACAGAACGGATTCGCAAAAATATCCCCCCCCCCCTTCTCTACTGGCAGGTGTAGGACGTGAAGTCCATCAGTGGCATCACACCTGAGACTGAATGACAGCTCTGACTCGGCTGGTTCGACAGCCCAAGCTGATCTGCTCCCTTGCTCTACCCTCATCGCACACGAAGAGCTCAACCGCCATTTATCACCTCTCACGTATGTATATATGTAAAAAAAAACCCAAGCAACAACCCACCCAAAACCCACACACGCAAAAGAAGATTTAAAATGCCGGACAAATATTGCAACCGACATTTAGCTTTTTTCAAACGGCCTTTTGTTTGTTGCCTCGATGCTCTTCGCTTTCATTGTGTCAGACTTTGCTGTCTCACTATAGCGAAGCTAATAAAGTTTCCCGACGAACGGCTCCTTAGGGCTCCTTCCTGCAAAGGGCTGTGCGGACAGGTGCTGGCAGAACGGATGGGATCTCAGCAAAGGTCTCTTTGCAGGACCAGGGGTAATAATTCCTCCTGCCTGCCTCCACGGCGCTGTACTTTATGGCCACGTCTCGCAGCCGTGTGGTAAACTGGGGCTTGCTGTGTGTGGAAATACAGGATGCAATTACGAGTTTGTTCTTTATTCTATTCATAATTTTTTACGTTTGTGCTTATTTCCTTACTAATGGAAATTGATTTCCGCTCAATTTTAAACAATCACAGTTAAAAGAAGCCTCCTGTTCCACAGAATAAATCTGAGCAGGATTACAAATCAAGAGCTGAAACCAGAAGAGCTGCTGTATTAAGTCATGCTGCTTGTTGGGGAAGTGATGGCTTAAAAGTCTTCCCAAGTTAGACAGGCGGACGCTACTGAGACAGATGAGCTGCTTGTTGGACGGAATTATCCCTGTCCCCGTCACACCTGCACCCATCCCTCTGCCTGCACTTCCACAAAAGCTCTCTGAGAGCTTCCACACCACTGCCTATCTGAGCGCGCTCCATGGCACTTTGAGATGAAAATCCCCTCTACAATCCATGGATATTTGAATCTCACATTTGCCAAATCTAACATTTGCTGGCAGCCCAAGCAGTGGAAGCCCCTGTCCGTGCCCTGAGCAGGGGGAGCATGGACAGCAGAGCACCAGGTCCCCACTGCCCACCTACCGTCCCTCCTGCCTGCCTGGGGCGAGGGGGGGGGGCTCACTCCTGCTCACTCAGCTTCCCTGACACACGGCGGGACCACCAAGCAGCCCCCTTCTGTCCTTCGGCGCCGCAGGTCTCAGAATAAGGCAGCTCTGAGAAAATGCACAACAAAGCATGTTTTTCTCAGAAAGTGACGTTATCTTAAGAACTTCTTGCCTTCAATAAACCTAAACAGATACAGAACTAAGAAACTAGTTATAAGAATGAGTTTTACTCTCTCTTTTTTTTTTTTTTTTTTTAATCCTGAAGGACTGTTGAGTCAAATGAATAATCCCCTTGGCATTCACAGGTCATTTGGCATTTGTCAGACTACGTCCTACAGCCCGCCACCGTCAGCTCGGTTTTTCTTTGTTTTAACAGGCATCCTCCTCCTTCCTGGTGGTTCTGTGCCTTTTCCCCAGGTTTTCTGCTAATCCATAATACAAGTTACACAGGCAGTCTGTGCTTCTCTGGGTTTGCTTCCAAACTCCCCCGTCTCTGGCTATCATCTAGTCAGGCCGTGAGGAACTTACACTTTACAGGACCAGAATTTAATAGAAAAATAAAAAAAAAAAATCATGGAGACCATAATTGATGTAAAACTGAGAATTAAACAAGTTCAACATAATTTTCACACCAACAAACAGAGAAGAAGTCAGAGAAATAAAAACACCAAATAATTTTTGGACACCACTTCTCTCCAAGCCCCCTTTCCAATTTGTTTCAAGCTTTCCAGGAAGTTCCACAGTCTGGACTTAAGATTACGTCTCTGTACTTTCAAGGTTTGTTTTGGTTGAATAATGCACATGGAAGAGAAAATGCAGCTAGCTAGTAACAAAATGTTAGTGTAAACATTAAATGCAGACAAACATGCCATTTCTTTTGTGAAGGCTTCTATTCTGTTTTTCAAATGAGGGCAAGATTGCGTGAACTTGTGGTCCGTGTTAAAGAAAAAATTAAAAAAAATCCTTCCTCATTTATCTACAACGTGCAAGTGGCCCCACCGGATCCCTCCTCATTCTGCCACTTCACAAGCAGCGGCTCGACCCCAGCACCAGCAAGGAAAGGCTCTGTCAGAGCAAGAGCACTGCTGGAGGCTGAAGCAAGTGTTTTATCAGAGGGGTTTAAGGTTGGAAAAAGGAAGCTCCGAGGCTCAGCTGCTGAAATGAGGCAGTTTTTCCCAAGTGAAAAAGCAGCAGCTGCAGCTGCAGCCTGGTAAACCTTGACTTTGGGATCAAATTAGGAAATACATTTCTGACCAAGAAAATACATAATTATCAAATGTTCAGGCTCTGTTATGCCTAGGGATGAATTATTTGCTAGGATATTATCTTTCTTCCAAAAGAAAGTGCAGTTTTAAGGCTACCTAGAATACTTTCCATATTATAATTTTTTCCAGTTCAAGCTTCTATTTGTCTTCTATTTTTCCAGCTTACTTATGTGTTATGAACTTACCTGTCCCTATTCTTTACCAAAAGGTTTTGCTCGACCCCTTCCATAAGATTCCTGAAGCACTGGTCAAGGACTTCACGTTTGTTGTCAGGCTGGCTGGCGATCAAGGTTGCCCTTAGCTCACTGAAGTACTATGACAGCAAAGCAAAGAATATTAAAAATAAAGTTTAGAAATTTAAACCCAGTTACTCACGTACACCGGCAGCACTCGTGAGCAAGTGCTTTATGCGTTGCTCTCTGGGACAAGAGTCTGCCAAACAGCACACAGAGGTCTAGCTGAATCGGCTTTTCGGGTTTCAGATGCTGCCTTCCCAAAACGAACCAGCACTCTATCAGCTGTGCATCATGGCTGAAGTCCAGTGGTAACAAGTGACATGCCACTTCACCAGCAGGTGTTGGCCACCTAACTGTACTGATACAGAGAGCCACCTAAGAGAGGTGGCAGAAACACCCTGGATTGCTTTTCACATCTTTTCAGAATGGTGCACATTTGTGCACTTTGCTGTGGGCTATAATTACTTCAGTGCTGTGACAAGACAGACTCATCTTTAGAAGCTAAGTAATCTAGATGATTTTCTGTATTACTATTCCCATAATATTCTGGCAGAGCTATAGACTAGTTAAAATAGAACTTTGTATCACCTTAGGAAAATTTTGGTTTCGTCTAGAAATACAGAACCCGAGGGGAACTCTAGTGCTACCCACTGCCCTAGTACCACAGCCAGGTAAGTCACGTAATCCTGTTTAGCTTTTATTGTATTGGCTGTGTCAGTCAAAGTCTTATGGCCTTGGCCATAAGCACATCCATTCTATAAGCAGTGATATGGACAATTATTCAGAGGAGAATGAACCATTCTGATGAACCTATGCCCAAGTACATGGCAAAGTTTCTGAGAAGTCTTGACATTGCAGTTAAGAGGAATATTGTTGGTACTCCCCAAATCTCAGGTGTGCAACAAGGTAACTTGTTAAAGACAGGCTGAAAATAAGTTTTGAGTATGCAATGTTTGGGGCACTTCTGAAGGTAATGTAACTTGCAGGGTGTCACACAGTGTCAGAAATCACTAAGGCGTGGAATTTGTTTGCCAATTTTTTTCGAAACCTCTGACAGCTTTAAACCTGTTTAAACCTTAAACAAATCTCAAATGAAACACTCACCTTTTCCATTAAAATTATGTTTCTTCTGTACACATGAAAAAATATGGAATAACAAAAGAAAACATAGTAAAACCGTAACACTAACACTAAGCCCTGACAACTCAACAGGATTATAGGAAGCGTTTGCTTTAATGTCTACTTGGCAAATTACTTGCCCTCAATCCAGTTCCTCTCAAACCAGAAACATCCTGTATTAGGCATCTTTGCTGACCACTGCAGCAGTACTGGAAATGAAGGCAGCAGCTGATCAAATAGCTGGGTCCCAAACTACTTAGGAACTCAAAACTGAAAATCACCTGAGAGCTGCTGTAAAAGATGAAGTATCTGTCAGCAACATGCACATTCCCAGAAGCCCTGTCTCAAGGTGACAAATGCAGCACTCAGTGTAGAGAAGGCCACAACCCCGGACAGTGTCCGGCATCCACAAGTTGTTTTTAGAAAAGAGGCATTCCAAGAGCAACTTCAGTCAGCCCCACAATGGGAAGTATTAACAGCACCTCAGGTAAGAGCAAGGAGTAACACTGCCTACGTTAATGAGCGCAGCATCCCACAGCATCGCTGTTTTGACACTGAGGAGCTGTTCTGAGCCCTGGGGTTTCTGGGCTTCCCTGCATGCTCAAATGCCCGTGTTCTTCGGTCGAAGGACAACAGCAAGAAAGAGACATGGGTGCTACATGATCGGGATGCAGAGAGATTTTTCTGCCAGCCTCTTGCCCCTAGGATTTAAATTAAACTTGCTGCTGCACTTCAATATGGAAAGAGTGTCAGGAACCATGTGCAATCGCCCCACTTCACCCTAAGCTGATGCTGTCTCAAAAGATTTAGCACTGTTATAGGGTGGGCTCTGAGTACGATTCTGATTTTGGCATAATTATTCCTATTGGTGCAAGCATCTAGAAATCCCAATTTTTCTGAGTCCCCAGGTAAACCTGATGCCTTCCCTTTGAGATGAATTATAGGCAAAGGAGATCTCATTAAAACAAAAGAAGAAGAGAACAAGCAATAAAACACGGGAAATGTGTGCTTGCTATCTCAGGAACTGTAGAGACAGAGACTCTACCTGAAATAAAGGAACCCATTTCCAATAAATAAACCAGCAGTGCACCAAGATGAGCCAAGAAAAGATGACTTTTACAACCATATATAAGTCCATGTCCTACTTTTTCTGAACACGAAATAAATAACCTTGATGCAAAAGGGGCAATACAAATATTGTAAATTCTATTTCCTGTTCTCCACCCTTCCAAAAGAAATATAAAACTTGTTCGTAAGTAAAGGTGCTTGTACGTATCCATGTCTGCCAAGCAAAACATATAATCATTAGAACTAGTCTAATTTCAGTAAAAAGAATATTCTGCCAGTCACAAATTTATTCTTTATGATTTACAGCTCCATGGTTTTATCTTCAAGTGAAATATTTAATTTCTTCTTATGCTGAAGCATCAAAACCACATAATTAATATGTAGTCAGGCTAATACTTAAACGCTATAAATCAGAAGCATTATATAAACAAAAAGTGTCGTCTTGAACAAGATTGGGAATGCACAAAACTACTTATTTCCCACTTTTATAATGATGCAGTGACTCAGAGCAGATAGAAAATGATTAGTTTTCCTTCCAAAGTAGGAAATATTGCTTCCATCTGTAAAGTATAATATTGTGATGTCATAAAGTTTTCCTAAACACTGAATTTGCCCTTATTCCCTCTCAATCATTTTAAAAGAACTGCTCTCTCTTATAGAGCTTGGATTTAAATCACAATAACACACCAAGAAGATGAATGACAGTGCTGTTGGATATGGCTAAAATTGGATCCTTCAGCACAGGTGAATGATGAGACAGCGCTTCTCTTCTTGATATATTTTCTTCTTCTATTAGTTTCCTTCCATAGCTGGGATTTCAGTTTGAATTTTAATGTATGCGGTTGCTGCTAATCTTAGTGTCTTATTTTTTTCCAGCACCCTCTTATTGTATAGACAATTCATTCTCCAAAGCAGTAATACACTGAGGCTTGTGACTGCCCAAGAGATAAAGCAATTCAGAATAAAGTTAGAGCTGGCTCTGAAGGATGGTGCACACAACAGGTCAATATCTTCAGAAACAATGCCTTGCCGTACAAAAAATGCACACATTTAGATCAACTTGCATTCATTTACTCTGCTGGTTTCCATTTCACACAATATCATCTCTATTAAGTCACCAGGGAAACATGATGGGTATATCCAAATTCATAGTTTCAGATTTTATTCAAAGGGCAAATTGCAGAGTATTTCCTGGTTTACAGAATCTGCCACAGATGCACACAATTCAAATTGCAATCAATGCGAGTGCTTAAGTGTAAGCACACAGATAATACCCCCAAAGCTAGTTGTTCCTGTGAAACCTTTCAGAAAAAGAAATTGGTTAACTATTTTTCTAGGAAGCAATTTTTCTGATGTGATTTCCACAGTGCTCTTGTTTCATATTTCTATCTAAAAGCCAGATGAGCTTACACAACTTCTAGTCCTGCTTAATTCTGGACAAGTGAAGACATAGTATTTATGAGAAAAACTGCACGATCTAAGGTTGGGTGTAAAAGTTGGGGTGAAGGTTTGAGAGGAATTTTCATCCAAATGAAGCCACTCAGCCTCTGTGAACTGACCTGCAAAATATTTATACAGGACACAAGCAGAACCCTACTCTCCACTCCTAATGTAAGTGTAATGGAGCAAGGTCCCAGGGAACTGGGGATCTGAAGGGCAACAGGCAGCTTTGGTCTACATGAAATAAATATTTCAGCTGTTAGGGCATGTGAAGAGTGAATCTGGTGGCATCTCTTAAATACTCACTTTCTCATTGAGAAGTATAAGCCCAAGCAGCGGTCTTGACACAGACCATTGGTTTCTGCAGTCTTCAAAAATGATGGTGTTCATTAGGATTGACATCATCTGAAAGAAAAATCAGTTTACATGAATATGGATACTGTTATACAGCGTGATGTCATGAAAAGCAAAAATTAAGGAAATCTTTATGAACCATGCTGAAATCACTGAGATTTCATATATGAGCGTGGTATTACAAAAGTCATTCTTCCAAACAGTATTTCCATAACCAAAACTACCAGGTGAAGAAAGTTAAAAAAAATTAATGTCAAAGCTCAGTTCTAAAGAAAAAGCTGAAGTTAAACAAATATGAATAGAGATACAGAGCTGTATTAATTTAAGGTACAGGTTTTGACTTTACCATGGGGATCTGCCCCACTGTCACATTACTTCTAAGAGAGCAAAACCTGTATGACCAGTAATCTACGTTAGTTTCAGACTAACCCCTAGCTGCTCTTCAAGATTCTGATTTTCTTATATCCAGCCTTCTTTGTGCATGATGCTGCAAGGTGTTCGAAAGGGCCGCTCCCCATTTCAATGAAGGCCATCAGGATTACAGCAAGGGATCTAGAAACCTACACCATCTCCACTGCAGTTACAAATCCAGCATCCGATTTTAGACATTTTAATTCTGCGACTTTCTTTATGGAGCTCTGCAGCAGGGATAAAGCCACTTCATCAACTTTATAAAGCACTGAGATCTATCAACTCATACAATTAAGTTCTATTGGCACCCAAACAGAAGCCACATAATTCACTTTGCTCGTTGGCTGGCACGTAACCAGAGCCTTCAGCTAATGCCACATGGAGCATTCTCCCTCTGAGGCCTCTTCTGGTCTTGCTGCGCTTCTATACCTCTGGTGTGTGCAGCAAGGAAGGGCAGGGCTTATTTTAGGGATTGGCACAATTTTTGTAAAAAGAAATTACAAAACAACTATAGAATCCATTTAAAGACAAAATGCTCTGCGATATCCTTCAGATATGTTAGTCCAAAATGCCAAAGGCCTCAACATATATGAACCTAAAAACATTACTCAGAGATTAAACAGAGTGAAAATTTGTAAAATGTCACCCGTAAATAGCTTGACTCGCATTTATAAAATATCTACACCCTAAAACCAAACATAGAGGAAGTAGAAAATCATTAAATCCTTTCTTCTAGGCCAATGAGTAGCTATGAGCAGGGTCTCCAGAGAGCTGCCACACTGCAAACTAGCCTGTAATAACTGACCAAGGCTAAGTCAAACAGCATGTTTCACTAAATGAAAAAGATGAATCCTAGCACTACAAATCTCCTGGAACAGAGATACCCACAAATCATTTGAGCTTTCAGGTGAGGAACATAGGGTCTGGCGTGGGAAAGGCCAATTCGTCACCTGACTTCACAGTGTATACAGCAGGCAAACTATTTTTCATTACTTGTAGGACAAAACCAGTTCTACACTGCTTTGGAACCGATGCAAACAATTCAAAACCTCTGCATAAGCACTAATAGGGGCTTGTTTTCCAAACACGAAGAATAATTATAACTTACTGTAATTCATTCATCGCTAGGTTTTCATCTCTGTAGCTTGTAACAAAGTCAGCTGTTAAAACAGAAGCATTTTTTAAAGTAATGAAACAAACTCACTCAAGCTGTGATTTAGTCTGAGCACCACGACTGACATACCCGTATTTCTTCAAAAAAAGTGCTATGCATGTAGAGAGACTCTCAATGGGGCGCTTGATCTAACAAGGGCATGCTCAGAGGCAAGTTCACAGCCCTCCCAGAGGGAAAGTGCTGCCTCTTCAAACTCCAGCCGTATAGAACAACTCACCGGGATGTCTTTAAGGTCTCTAGCCCAGAACTGCTACTGAATTGCAAAGCAACTATTTTAGGAAAGGTTTTGGCCTAAATGTGTAAGATCACCAAAATGTCCAAAATTCACCTGGGAAATGCTTTTTTGTCTCTGTGCACAAGTCATACAGACAGTACTGAAATAAGCGAGGAATACCATGGATGTTACAATTCATAAAAACAAGCCAATACAACGCAACCTGCACCACAGGAACTATTCATTGTGTGTTTTGATACTGGCCAACCAGGACAGGGAAGAGGGAAAGCCTCCCTCCCGCTGCCGAGCTTTCTCTCTGACCAGATCCTACTGCAAAACATTTTTAATTCCACTTCTGACTCTAAGGGCTAATGAAAACGAACCCTTTCCGAAACCATTAGCCGCATAGGGAACAACACTGCATTCAAGAATCAGCTCCATCTTGTACCTGGACACGTGTCTGTCTGTTTTCTACACGGGTCATCCCATTCCTTTCAGCCAAACCAGACAGTCACAGCAGTGCTGAGCACTGAAGCTTTCACACCATGTTGCCACTGTTTAAAGGAACTGCTGGGACTGGTGGTACCACTGCGCGGGTACCAGCAAGGCTCCAACACCGCCCGTGAGTTCTCCGGAACAGTGATTAATGCTCCTCATGAAGTTATGCAAGCTTATTACTTGCAGAGGTGGACAATTTGGAATCCTCTCGTGTTGTCTCTGCAGATGTCTTAGACACACCGCTTCTTGCGAAGATTAAAGAAAAACAAAATAAAAAAAAAAAATCAAGGTGTACAGCTTGGCATTAAGCACTGCATGAATAAAATCGAGGCAAACCTATCAATCCAGACCTCTGCTGGAGGCTGTCAGGAGTGCATGATGGCATAGGCAGAAGACAATCAGCAATTATCGAGCGTAATTCCACCAAGATGAAGGGCGCTAAAATCCATGACAACAGCCTTAAACTTCCTTTTCCTGTTTTCCATGTTTCTCTCTCACAACTATTGCTGCTGCTTTGCTTTACTCATGGCTTTGGGTTCCCTGTGCTACTTCTGCATGAGCCTACAGCCAGCTGTTTGCATTCCAGATCCTTCTCTGTTTTACAGTGCTGCTGACACACACCAAGAGAGACTGCGCCCACAAACAAGTGCTGGGAGACCCCCCTGCCGCAGAGGACCGCTGTCTGAGGGAGGCAGCCTGCAAGGCAACCGAGCTGCTCTAGACAAGGCTCACGCTACTTTATAATGAGGCTTTGCCTCAGTTGGCTGGTGATGTACCAGACTTTTAACTCTTTCTTGGGCAGAGGTATCCGGCTTTCCTTTAATTGCATCAATTCTCCATCTCCCCCCTCTCTACTATTTGCACAAAATACAGAACAGCTGCTTCCTGCAGTGACAAGTGACACCTGCAGCTGCTTCCTCCTTCTGACCTCACCTGATCGGAGATGTGACTCTGCTGTAACCAGGAGAAACAGGTCGACCCCTGCAGGGAAGAATTTCTAGATACCTGACACGCAGCTCCACACGTACGGCCATTTTTTGTTGCTCTCCCAAATTACTCAGGGTCACGAACGAACCGCAACTCTTTCAGCTTCTGAAAGAGGCTCTGAAACAACGCACCGCCTCCTTCACACTTCCTTTGCTCACAGGCATTTACATATATTTATATTTACGATGGCCACATGTACAGAAATGATAACCGCAGCTTTCATTGACGAGAAATGACGAGGATGACGAGATCCTGCCCGGCAGCACCCACAAACGCGGAGCTGAAGGCAGTGATGGGCAGCACCGCTGCCCCAGCATGACCCTGCTTGCCCCCAGCCACCCCCCGCAGCCCAGTGCGGGCGCCAGCACCCAGCAGCCAACAGCAGCACCACCGTCCGCATTCTCAGTTTGCTGCTTTTGAGAACTGTGAGCGCTTTGCACACGTTAGTCAGCTCCACAGTGTGCCACTGAGGTACACCAGTGCTGCCACCACATGTGATGGAGGGGCGGACTGGGGAGCCAGGTCTGTGTGCATCGCCTGAGCCTGGGGCACCCCTCACCTTCCTCAGCTCCTTCCAGCCGTCACCCGACCTCGGTCATGCCCTTGTTAGAGACCTGCAGTCCCTCTTACTGGGCCAGCAGGTGCAGTTGGTGGGGTTCAGGCGGACTTGCACGTATCCAGCGTGCAGGTGTCAGAGGGAAACCCATGGTAGGGGACACCCTCCTTGCTCCAGCCTAGCCAGAGGTCTCGGCACCTAATCCGACATCGCAGGGCAACTCAATGGCAAAATAAAGCCTAGAGGACAGACACAGTATTGATCAAACATATGGATTTTTTGCTTTCTAGGTGGAAAATACCCCACTGGTATAAAGGGGAACATTTTGCTTCAGGGAAATGGCTTCTCGGCTCCTGCCCAGCGCCACGGCAGCGCAGGGGCACTGCAGCAGCTGGGGCAGCCGCAAGCCCTCACGCTGACTCTGGCAGAAAGCAAGGGCTTGGGGGGTGGGGGGGTGAAGAGGCATTAAAAAGGGAGGGGGAGCAGATCATCTATTTTCTACTTAGTTCAAAACAGCAACCTTGCCTCTGTTCTTACCTTAAACATAAGGCATCACTTTATCTGGTTCAATAATGTTTCTCCTGACACATTTGTCCTTTACAAAAGCAACTATTGACAGAACAGGCCAGAATAAAGAACTGTACTTCCAATAAATTAATTCTTCAAAGCTTCTCTTCCTTCAGAGCCTCTTTCTTTCTTGGGTGGAGAAGGACAATGTTGGTCAAGACAATGCTCATTATGAAAACTTTTTCTAAAGGAAGCTGGAAAAGAAGCTGCCTTGCCATTAGAAAGGCTCTTTTTGCTGCTCCATGTCATCAGGAGAGCGCCTGCACCATTGCAGGTCCTGTAGCTCATTTCTCTCTCCCATGTTGGGATAAATAATTCGTTCTGCTGCAGTTAACCACAATTTAACATAAAGAACATTATATTAATGCCAGAGACAGCACCACCGTATGTATTCCTTTATAAAGGATTCAGAATGCTCAATAACATGCACAGCCTTTAACCCAACACTTGGCTGGCAGTAACACTCCTTTTTTCCATTCAGATCCAAAAAGGTGCGGATTTTTGTCATTTTTTAGCATAGGAAATTTGGTAGGTTTTTACAGCTCTAGCTTTAGACAGCCTGCTCTTAATTTAGGAGCTGTGATTACTAATTTAAACGTCCTTTGGAATTCTCAGTTCTTTCATCATCAATTCTTCCTATATCAATAAATGGATCATCATTTACTAATACTGTGAGGAAGACTCAAATGCTCCAAGATTATTAAATATCTTAAATTTTTATCTGTTGTTTTAAAATATTTATTTTACTAGAAAGCTTAACTTTCGCACTGACATGTTCCATGGTCAAAGCTAAAATTTCCAGATGAAATAAGAAAACTAAAGCCTTCATTTATTATGGAAATGAGAATCAGCCCATTATACCTGAACTACAAACATGTAACTGCCAGAAAGAGCACATCAGTTGACATTTGCAAAGTGCAAGAGTTAAGAATCGTGCGCCTTGTCCCCCCTGCGTTACAAAATTACATCAGACCAACGCAGAGCTTTAAGCAGACGGCCACGGAGCAGCAGAGCACGGACAGCTGGTGCAGCGGCTGACGGGGGCAGCCCCCGTAAGGGACTGAGCTCCATTACAGCCACTTTCCTCCTGGACACCCGCTCAGCTTGCTCCCATCCCGCTGCTCATTTTCATTCCAGTTATGGGGTGGGGTGGGGGGGAGCTGTGGAAGGAAGGAGGGCAGGAAAGAGGGGAGAGGGCATCAGACAGAAAACACAGCCCATGGAACTGGGCTAACGCGACCACAGAGCTCTTGCCCACAGCCCTTCTGCCCCCAGCCTTCTCAGCTACCCTCGGACCAAGCCCTCCTCTAGCCTGTATCGGCCAGATTCCTCCAGATTTCTGCTCACAGAACACAGCATCCCACCCTATTTATATGTACTTCCACTATATAAGCGAACATTAATAACTAGGATTTCATGATTCAACAGCTGAAGCTTAAAATTGTGAGGGACCCAATCCTGTATCTCCATTTGGAGCAGTTCAGTTGGGCCTGGCCTTTTTATTTCCTTTTATGAAAAAATAAGGTATAAATGGCTGAACCCCCACCCCAATCCTGGTGTCAGGACAAGGCATCTGGGTGACACACCGCATACCATGAACTAGTATATGCCTGCCGCTGATGGACTGGAATATGATTTAAGTGTATCTTTCACTGGGTATTCCTATCAGTTACATGCGATGTCCTGCTGGGAGAGTCTATTCTCCCAGTGTTCAGAAGGGATGGAAACGGGATGGCTACAGATGTGAAAAAAGAATGGATACAGGAAGTGTGGACTGTGGCACTTCCCCGGATGTGTCTTTAGAACTGCAAAGGGCTGACTATGGGAGATTCACCTGAAGCAGGTCCAAATCATAAGCCAGAAGAAATAATCGTAAGATAAGATTGCACTAACATATGTAAAACCTGATGTTGTATCTGAAAATGAAACACAAGCACGTACTCAAAAGGACACATTCAGGATGCCAGCTTAATGCTAACGACAAGCACCTGCAACGTGCCCATTAGATTTACTGCACCAGACCCACTGCTGCCTTCTACTTTTTCACTGTTAAAATAAACTGTTGGATGTTAATAGCGCAGTAACATAGACCAGTAGCCCAAAGCAGACTTATCAAAGCTAAGGCTTGCTTCCATCATCTCCTACCTTTAGCCATAGTGAACTGCCTTTCGAGCAGTCGACAGGACCACAAAGCAGATGTCTGTGCTATGCCGGGGAGTAATCGCAATGCAGCTGGAACATGGGCAGCAGCTCCATCCTGCACATGAGCTGTTCACAGTGCAGGATCCTGCCCTACGCTAGATGTTTTCCAACTGTAATTTTAGTAACTTCCCTCTAATTTGAGGATGTATTCTAACATGACAGAACATGTTCTTTTCAAATTACAGTTGCACTTGGATGTTTTTAACGCTAAGGACTGTGCTACCTGGGTCCAGTCTTGCCTAGCAGGACTGGGTCCATCTGTCCTAAGGGGGACCACGCTCCTGGGTGAGCTGGCATCCATCAGGGTTGGAGAAGAGATGCCAGCTGGCTGCTACAGACTCACCTATAGCAAAGCAGTAAGCCTCATGGGATGGAGCCGTTTTGCCTAGTCTAAGGGTTTGCTACAATTAAAATACTGGAAGCAGAACAGTTAACTGCAGCAACACTGAACATGTCTGATGAATGAAATACCTCCTCTTTCTGCAGGGAGGAGGGGATACATTTCATTAATTATTACCTTCCAGGGTGTGCTGACTTGCTTCTGTCTGTGCTGAATTTCATGTAAACCCTCTGTTGAATGTCACATACTCATACGCTGCCTGAAGTGCTAGATTTTGTATTTGGATATCTGGTGTAGCTGACAGATGTTTACAAACTCGTGTAGCTGCACAGCTTCTTTTTGCCTATCCATCTGTGCTCCCTGATAGACAGCAAATTATTCCACCTCGGGCTGGAATAATTTAAGATTGTGACATCAACCCTTAATCTGCATTTTTTAGCTGGCAGCATTCAGAGATTTTCAGTTACAGACACCAGAGTGTCATTTTAAATTAACCTAAGCTGTTTACTTAAGATTCAGCCATTTCTAAACAAGTGGCTGTAACTACACAGTGTTACAGCTGTTCTGAAAGATGACAGAACTGTGATTAACTGGGATTTCAGGAATGCACAACCTGCCATAATTTGTAACACAAACTTCAGGTTGGTGCGGTGTAGGGGAAGGCTGAGCTCCTTAAAAACCTTATAAAAAATTAATACAGATTCCCCTCTGCTTTTAGCAGCATATGAAGAAGCAACTAGGTTCAGGTCTTTGTCAAGCCAGTTAGTCTTATCTCAGAAGAAGATTCTCAAGCACTGTTTGCAGTCCATGTGGTGAGAGCCTCTCCCTTTCTTGCACCACCAGCATTCTCACCTGAGAGGTGACTCAGGATGGAGTCGGTGTCTACTGCGAGCATCTCTGGCCAAATGACTGGTTACACATTATCTAATCCTCTTGGGAGGGGAGAACATCGGTTTCACCTATGTCACCGCCTTCCAGCAAGAGCCTATCTTCAGGAATGTAAATGGTCTTATGTCTAAATCTTTCAGTCTTCCCCTTAATTGAAACTAGGACTTACAGTGTGCATCTTCTTTAAACTCCTCAAAGGTTAGCCATCACCATTCTCCAGCTCCTCAGAAATTCACTGGTGCTTGCCCTTGTATTAAGTGCTGGGAGTTGATGCGCAAAAGCATCTGGGGGTTTTCATTGTTGCACTAGGATTTCAGCATAGGAATTGGGATAATTGGGATCTTTGCCTGCTGGATCATTAGTTTTCTGAAATCTCCATTACAGGAAGGCCTTCCAAAATGGTAGTCAAATGGGGAGGGAAAGCAAGATCAGAAAAACTAGAAAAATAAAATATTTAATCTAAACCCAACTGGAGGTTAATATCAAACTTAATATACAGAGATGTTCCAGAATTGTAAAAAGCTGCATACGGAGGAAAAGGCAGCAGACGACATCAGCTCTAAATCCTTCATCCAAGGAACTTCAAGGTATCTTACACTGAGTGCACGCTTATCCTTGAATCTGAACTAGACTCACACTGACAGCGAGTGGCAGTGTGCTCAGCGCAGCCCTCAGGGACGCAAACCCCACATGCCAAGGAGCAGTCCTGAAACTGGGCTTAAGCTTGGACCCACCTTCCAGCCAAGTCCAGCCAAGCATCTACCACATAATCCACCTGGCCTTGCCGCAACACTGTGAGATTTGCAGATCTCTTCTTACAAGAGCCCTGACGCTGCCTGCCACAAGGCAGCTGGATTTGCAGGCAGCCTGAAGCGTAGGCTCAAACCGTGTGGACGCCTGCCAGCAGCACACCCGGAGGCATCCCCCACACAGCAACAGCAACCAGTAGTACAGAGAAAATTAGAACCAGGTAATTATTTTACCCACATTTACCTTAGTTTAGCACTGGTACGGAGATTATCAGCAGGGACAGGGAGGCAGGCTGCACTTTTGAACCACACCTTGAAGGAAATCAGAGCAGAGCAAACCCAGAAGCTTGGCTCTAACCGCTAGTCAGGGATCCCCATAAAGCAAAGCGACCCACTCTGCTTTACTGGAGCGGAGCAGTGTACTAGCACAGAACTTAAAAAGCCTAATCCAAGTATTAATTACCGATTGCCTAACAGATTCCAAGCCTCTTCTGCTTTCAAACTCTTCATAAATTGATTCTAATTTCTTCTGTGGAACAATTAAAAGTATTTTTGTTATCCTGACGAACTGAACTGCAACCAAAGCTATTGCAAATAAACATAAAAGACAGATGATAAAGATGGCAATAAGCATATTGCTACTGTGTCCTGAATAGTCACCAACACTTCTTAGTGAATATCATCTTTCACAACAACAACAAAGGATAAGAACACAAGGCTATTTCATGCAGTCATCAAAACAAAATGCACTGAATATTATATTTCATACTAAATACATTACCCTGGCAGTTTGACACTCAACATTTCAATAGATATTGCGTCTCTCTAACATTCTGTCTGAATTTCTGCAGATGGACTTTTAAGTATCAATGGAAGATTACTTTACTTGTCATGCTAAAAAGATTTTAAGGAATGGTTGCACACACTTCATTTTTAATTTTTTTAATTTCTCTTTTTTTTAAAGGGAAACGAATCATGAATTCAGAAACACAATTATACCGAAAGGTCAAATCCCATGTTGTGCAGTAGTCCTTTGTGTGTAGTGCTCTTTCAGTAAACTGTCTTGTCTCTGATGGGCCCAGCAAAGTATTGGGAGGATTTGCTCAAGTTAAAATGAGCTAACCTAACCTATGCCAAGCTAAGCCAAGGTAAACCAACAGTGTTCCCAAATCTCATCAATCTGTTGTGATACTGGGATTTTTTTAAAAACAAATTTTGTTTTATTTTTAAATCGTGCCAGTTCCTGGAGACATGTAAATACACAAAAATCTCAACTTTCAGTAAAAAAGAACCCAAACAAGAAAACACCAAGGAAAAAAAAACAACAAACAACAAAGTTTCTGGGTCTTGTGATTTCAGAAGACACCCTGAGCACACAAATCTCTGTCAGGCTCATAAACAAAACCAACACCTATTTATTAGCCTAGGAAAACCCAGGGATCTGAGGTTCAAATCGAGTCCTTAAGATCAGAAATCTGCCACGATTAAGTGGGACATGTATTTAGCACACACAAAGTTTTCAACAACAAACTGGCCCTTTTCACTCGACACATACCTGTCCCTTTGCTCAGCCTGAGCACTGGCTAGGTCAGAACGCCGCAGCAATTGTCTCATCAAACAGCGGATCTCTATGCAAGCGTCACCTCATCCACTACAAGCTTTGACGGACCACTGCTATCACATCCAACAGCAATTAAGCATCCTTGTAAGCCACTGCTATCCTAGAATTTTGAATTATTACTTAAAAAAAAAAAAAACAAAACCAAAAACGGTGAAGGGGAGGGTGTTTGTTTCCTGAGAGTGAGGTTCATCACTCACATGGCAAATCTACCAGTAGCAGATCATGGAATGGATTGTTACCTTTCCCTATCCATTTTGTAAAGATATTGCTTTCTTTCCAGACTGCAAGCATCACTTCTAACTGGATTTTGAATTATAATGTGAGCTTTACAAAATTATTGGTGCTATTCATATCGCTAGTTAGATTCTACGGAATGGCAATATTTTTGCCCTTCCCCAAACCAGCACCTCTTAGTGTTTTATATAAAAGAACCACGGCCAGCAGAAATCGAACATTTCCAAGTAATGTGAAGTATTACATTGCACTGAGTAAACAAGGAATAAAACATTTTTATACTTCTCCTTAAACTTATTTGCTTTTTGAAAATATTTATGCAGCACAGAAGACACGAGGTTATTGAGAAATACAGCCAGCTCCTCTTCTTTAATTGAAACATTTATGCTTTTTGTTCTGCTAGCAAAAAGCAATGAAGAGTAATAATGCAAGATAAATATACAAGAAACTTATAGATATGATTGTAAAACAACATCATCCTAATGTTTTCATTTAATTACCCTGAAATGCATTCTATTTAATATTCATTACTCAAAAGCCAATTTAAAAGAGAAAGAGGTGAAGGGACTTATTCAGAAAGACGGACTGTCATTCACTGCAATAGTTATCTAATATACAGAAGTTAATAAAGCAGATTAATCTACAAGTCCCTTTAAGCCATCACTGAGTTTAGAACAACTGCCTCTTTGACCTCTAACCCTCCCGCTGTGCACCAGTAGCAGGTGCCAGCTGCACTGAAATTATGGCTGAGGCGTTTTAAGGCAAAGTCTTTTCTTACTTTGCTTCTGACCAGCAGCTGACCCTGTAGGAAGGATTGTTTCATGTGCTGGCCTAAAGGCTACATAAACCAGTAACCGATAAACAAAAGCATACATACACCAGCTGCCTAGCCCGAGGGTGCACATCCAACACTGACACCTCCAGCAGTTTGTGCCACAAGCCAAAGAGCCGCTTTTTGTTTCCATACACGAATTCTGCACAATACTTGTTACTTCGCGGAACTAAACTTCTCTCCATCCCTGAAACTGTTTGTGTGAACTATAGCACAGCTTGGATGATTAAGAGGAGATTCCCAATTTGATTTAGCACCGTTATTAAGAGCGAGAAATCTTCAGATACATCACTAATGATGATGTATTTTAACAGTAAAAGTCTTAAAATTGAATTACTCTATTCACATGACAACGAATCACAACAAGGCTTTAAACAAAGCAGAATTAGGAAAGACACTAAGCTCATTAATTTTTTTGATTTCTTAATTGACAGCACTCATGTGATAGCTATACATTTAGCCATATACTTGCGACTGTGGCTGCTGCTGCTTTACGCACGTGCAGTAAGAAATACATATGAAAGAGAAGCAACCGTATTTTTCATTAAGATGGCTTTGACATAGTTATTTTGTGGATACAAATTATACAACCACAAAAACAATCAGAGTAATGATTAAATGCAGTTACATACATGGGAGACTACTAGTGCAAATGTTAACATATTTAAATGGGTTCCCTTCATTAAAAAAATTATATATGATATTAAACCATCAATCAAATTGAAACACTAGAGTCTAAACGTATTGTCACTGGTTAAAATAAATGACTTGGAGACTGGATTTTGGCTCACTCAATATGGTGCCTTTTCTGTTGCTTAGCCACCCAAGTCTCTGCTGGCTTGGGCTACAGCTGGTATACCTCCATCCCTTTCAATTAATAAAGAAAGTTATGATAGTATTGGATAACATTTTTAAATTGCTGTAAGAGGCTGAAAACAGATGTCCCAATGAAAATCCCTCTCACGGCTTTTTCAAACCTTTCAAGGCTCAAAGCTGGCAAAAGCTGAGCACTCTGGTCCTGATTTGGCTGAGCCTTACACAATGCTAAGCATAGGAACAATCGCACCTGTGGGTTTGATCAGCTAGAAAAATTAAGCATATGCTCATGTATACAGCTCAAGCTGCTCAGGTACTTGACATCTCGCACAACCGCCCTCTCAGTACAATTGGGATGTCTTTTTTTTTCACGTGCTTACATGAGAGTGCTTCTGCACGGGCCACAAAGCAAGCATTACAAACACATCTCTCCTTCAGGTTTTTATTTCAGTTACTGTGCATAACTGCACACTAGCTGTATATGGCACTGAGGTGTACCTGACAACCAAAACCATCACTGGTTTTACTATATAAAAGGGAAAAAAGGAAAGTTGCAATTCGTAATACGTCTTTATTTTAGGAACGCTACTTGATTTTTCATTGCAACTGGCATCTTTACTTTCTGTTTTACCATTACTACGCAGTGCTGCTGTGCTGCTTCATTAAGCGCACAACTGTCGCTCGGTGAAGTTCTAAGTCACAAGCGCTCAGCTCTGATGAGCAGCCCGGTGAGGTTTTACCTATCGCTGTTCACCGCGCAGCCTTCCCCTACATCAGTCCTGCCCAGCCCAACCGTGCTGCCTTCCTCAGCAGCACCCTGCTCAGCACCACCCACCCCCTCCAAGTTCCTTGTCCACCCGCACACCTTCCCACCTACCTACTGCAACACTCCGAGGCATCCCTCTCCAGCCCACGCACTCCACCGCATCCCCCCACGGCAATAACACCAGCTCTTCCCACATCCCTGCCCACTCTCCCCTACGGCAGCACTCCCCACCCACCGCCCCCAGGAACGCCGCACCCCCAGGAGGGCTCGGCCTCCTCCACGGCCACCCAGCCCCACAACAACCACCCCCAGGAGGGCTCGGCCTCCTCCACGGCCACCCAGCCCCACAACAACCACCCCCAGGAGGGCTCAGCCCCCTCCACAGCCACCCAGCCCCCCAGCAACCGCCCGCAGAAGGGTCCCCTGCCATGGGCCCACCTGGGCCCCCAGCGCACCGCTACATGGGCTGCCAGGGGGTGGGTGGCCCACGAAACCTCACTGAAACCTTGTTTCTTATCCCCATCCCCATCCAGCAGAGCATTACTACCGTGAGGTCGATGCCTCCCGTACCTATCATGCACGGCTCCTTGGAACAGCTGTCAGAACCACAGGTGGAAGGCGCCACAAAACTGATTTTTGGAATCTACTACAAGTAGCACCTCACCCCACCAAAATGAGCAAACAGCCTTATGCAGGGGTCCTCAAACTTTTTAACCAGGGGGCCGGCACGCAGATGAAGTGGCAGGCAGTCATCTGTGGCTGCTTGGTTCCCCCCCAACCCCCGGCGGGGGAAGGGGGGGGGGGAGGGGGGCAGGGGGGTTCTGTAAATACCAGGGGCCGGACTGAGGACCCTGGGGGGCTGTATCCAGCCCGCGGGCCGTAGTTTGTGGACCTTTGGCCTAATGCGTACAATTCAGTGTTAACCAAAGACAAAGGTAGCGTCCTAAAAATTACGCTTTCACTTATAAAGTGCAGCAAACACTGGCTTCACCTATCAGTCCTGGAAGAACAGCGTAGAAAATTAGAGCCTTTTAAAATTATTTCTTAAAGCACTTATAACACAACAGCAATAGATGAATGAGGCAAGGCCAGTGCGGCCTGCTGCCCACAGACCTCTGACTCCCTCACAGGGCCAACAGGTGGGCGGCCGGCGCTGCCATGTGCGGCCCGGTGTGCAGATGGCGGGCAGGCCTGCGGGCAGGCCCAGTGCGGACACACCGGGCGTGGGGCACAGCGCTGCTGCGGTGGCTGGGGATGGCACAGCCGCGGCCCGGCCACCCGCCCGTCCTGTGCTGGCAGCCCGCTCCGCACCGGGCAGCGCCCACCGCGCGTCCCCACCTCGGGCCCGGCAAGGCGGGAGCGCCGGGCACCGGGGCCGGCTCTCGTGGGGCTCCCCCGGGGCTGCGGGGCCGGCTCCCGACCGGGGCAGAGCGGTGCTGCGCGGCCGAATCCCCCAGGGCTCCCGCGGGACGGCTCCCAGCCCGGGCTGAGTGGGGCAGTGGGGCCGGCTCCCGGCCAAGGGTCCCCCGGGCCTGCGAGGCTGGCTCCCCCGGGGCCGAGGGGCCGGCTCCCGGCCGAGGCTGCCCGGGCCTGCGATGCTGGCTCCCCTGGGGCTGCGGGTCAGCTCCCGGCCGGGGCAGAGCAGGCCGGGCTCCAACGCCAGGCGGCCCCGCGGGCTGTTGCTCCGGGACTACTGGAGGCCACAGTTGCCCAACTACTTGCAGAGACCCAACTTGGAAAGAAATGTTCTAACTAGTAAATAATTGCAGTTATCATTGCATCAGTTTAGTTTAAAGAGCTGACAAACCTCTCTAAACTCAAAACACAATTAGTCATTAGGGTCTAGTTTTTCAGCACTGTTAAGCAATTTGTAACCCATTCCTTTTAATAGGGTTATGCATTACTCAGCCGACACAGATGTCTTGAAAACTGAAACCGCTGGTTATGAAGCAGCAACCTTGTTCATTAGCTTCCGTGATAGTCAAATCATCTATAAAACCAGTGTTTAATGGCCAGCCGATGAATAATCAATGTCTCACTTTTCATCCGAGTGTGAAAGCGAGAATAATCTAATCGGCCGTCCCGCCGGTACAGCGCAAGGCCTTGGGTTCCGCTGCTCTTCAGGGCTGATTTATAACCCAGTGGAAACCTGATGTAAACATATGATCAATGAGTCCCATCATTGCTGATAATAACCCCCAGCCGGCCCACTCCCTCATCTCAAAAGCCATCCCTTTAGGCTATTAGTTTCGTCCAGCTAATCCTCTCTACTATTTCTGCCTGCTGCTTTTACCTTGGCCATCCGTTCAGTCCAGCAGACTCAGAAGTAATTTTATACGCAGCAGAGAGCGGGTGGAATTGATTTTTCACTCAGTGCTCAGTTCCCATCTGAATAATTATCAATTTTACTGCCTCATAAAGGGAAGAGTCAAAATTTCAAATCAATTCAAAAGAGCTTCTGAGACTACAGAAACTGTGCATGAGAATAAAGGTCAAAGTTGTCAGTGACCTCAGGAGATGATGTCAGATATTAGTACACTGAGTAGTTGACATCAGAGGCACTCAATATGATATGACTCGTGCTAATGCAAATCATATTTATGCTGACTACTGGAGACCAGCCATTAATATTTAAAAGACTATGTGAAAGCCTGCATTCAAAATAAATGTAACTTATTCCGCAGAATCTGAAGTTAATAAAGACAGATAGCCGCCTAGTCATATGCTGCGAAGTGAAAGATTACTGTGTATTAACAGATGTAGTATCGCATTGAGATTGCCACAAATGCAGGAGGCCAGAGCCCAGCTCACTCTCCTGTCCTTCACCCTCGAATCATCGCATGCACAGTGCGACACCG
Organism: Falco punctatus; assembly: GCF_963210335.1. NCBI lineage: Eukaryota > Metazoa > Chordata > Aves > Falconiformes > Falconidae > Falco > Falco punctatus. The sequence continues at coordinate 46,988,486 of NC_137588.1, forward strand.
AGCAAGCCGACATACCCAAATGCTGACTTCATCGCTAGTTTCGACGAAACCCCTATCAGGCAAGTAAAACATAAGAACCTGTAATACAACAAGGGAATCATCATATTCTGATAATGATGTCAATAATAAACATCATTAATATTCGCGCAATATGCTGTATACTGCCAGCATCATATTAGCTACCATTAGTTACTTTTCACCTTCAATTAGAACAGTAAACAAATGACAACAATAACTGTGGTGACTGTATGCCAGGCTTTTTCCAAATGACAGCATACCTATCAGGGAAACACAAAGACAACCACACTAGTCAGCTGCATTTTAATAACTTCTGTTTTTGTCAAAAGCCTCCCAACCTGTGAAACGCGTCTCCTGAAATGGCATCTTTGCAACTGCATTAGGAATCCAGAGATTCTTGTAAGTAGGCATTTTCAAATCGTTTAAAGAGGTTTTAAAGGAATGTGGCACAGAGCAAATCTGGAGATATGCAGCTATGAATATCCTGATCTCCCTGTAATGCACCTGGGCTGAGATAAACTTGACGGGGCTGGGAAGGGGAAATCTCTCCTAAGCAGTACAGTGGCCACTTCAGCAGCACGAGATTTCATTTCTATTGTATTTACCTTAAACAGAAAAAATCCCCGCTAAGTCACCTACTGCAAAATAAAATATTGAAACTTGCTCACATACAGCCATTCAACTAACACATTTCACTACCAAAATGCATGGTTCAGTGCCAGAATGTGTTCTTCTTCCTCCTAAAATACTTTAGAGCGCTTTCCTTCCCATTTGTCTATAGAAAGGTACCGATGATCTCACACACCTTTTTACAAGCAAAAATGAAACACCAAGTTTTAAGATACTCTACAGCCAAGTATAGTATCTACGCTTTTCAGTATGACAAAAAAATACCTTCGATCTTTGGTTGTCATGAGAACACAGCTGAAGCTACGCAGGGCTGCAGACCAGTGTAGGGAGGTTTGTTCTGTTACTAAATAGCCAACGATACCCTTGTGTCTGGTACCGCAAAAAGTCAGGAAAATTCCGAAATGCAATAATACCCCATAGAAAAGATTGCTAATTCACCTGCTGTAGAACTTCTGGGTTCTGCTGCATGAAATGAAGCAATCTCTGTCCATCCTGTGAAATCTCTCTACATCTCAGACTCTTCTTGCCTTCTTTAGCGAGGTGCTTGAAGAGGTAGGTGACAATGTAGTCTAAACTAGCACAACAGCTGGAGGACACAATTGTATCTGTGTAAAAAATGAAACAGTTTTGAAATTGTTTCCATAAAAGAATAATTAATAATGACATTTTATAGTACTTGGAGAGCTCAACTTTAATAATCTCTTTGACATTAGGCTGATCGATACATCGACAAGGCTATTTTTGATACATGAGTTGACTAGCTTTGAAGACTGCTTTTATTAACAGAGCGGAATTAAACCTTTGCTTTTGAATAACTGGATAGCTCCACATACTACAGATCTCTGAGCTCCGGTGAACTTAATTCATGCTGTATAAATGCAGCTGCCCCTCTGCAGGACACGGGTTGACAGTTTCACATTCAGAAGGCTCCAGATTCCTAGAAACCAACATTCTGTTTCGATCTGCTTACTGGAAAGGCAAGGTTAAATCAAAGAGAGCTGTTTTTGTTGTCCAGGTTTTCCTCAAGAACTATTTCACCATGTGTCTCTGCCCCAAACAGCTTACAATCGGTGTCAGGTGGCAAACACTGAAGGTAGTAAAAGACTGATCACAGAAGAGCCCATTAGTCATTTTGCTTAACAAGTAATAATTCAGGTAGGTTAAAGTACATTAAATATGGCTGGCAACAATGCAACAGCAGTGAATCCCAAATAATTCATAAATGCCCCCAAAACTGAAAGTCACGACAGCAAAGGAAGATACTATTGAAAAGCAGAGTCAAAAGCCACTTCATATCTTTACTTACTGTTTCGGTAAGTAAGGGAGATTAAAAGCTTAAACCTATTTGCAGAGTAAATATGTCTGTCTGATTTACGTAGGTTATTTTGTTGCTAGGTGTTGCCTGCTGTGCCCCTGCTGTGCGAGAGGATTCTGCTCACTTCCATGCCTCCGCACGATGGAATGGTGTGCTGGTCCTTGCTTCGCACGCACGCTCCTCCCGTCTTCCCCCTGAGAAATGGCGACCTTCCCCCTGCCCAGCTCTCTCCTGGCCCAACACCCATGTCCCTCCTGCACCCCAGGACCGGCGGCTGATGCTGACACGTACAGCTGTGCTGCTCCCAGCTCCGGCTCCAGCACCTGGCCAGAGCCACGCGATGAAACAACTGCCGGTTCCTCAGTTCCTCGCAACACCAGAACCAGTCGAAGCTCCTCAGGTACATGCGGTGGGCTAACCTGCTGGGTGTGAGGTTTAGCCCGAACCAACATCCTCCATCCTCCCCCGTTTCCAACATCAGGTCCAGATGAGTGGTGCATTTAAGATTCCATCCTGTTGCCACTGGCTTCAGCTAGAACTTGTCTAGGCCTTTTATAGTTCACAGTATTTAGTTTAGATGGGCCACTGGAGTAAGGGATGTGTGGGGGTTGCAAAAGGAATTAAACTGTTAAAATGCTCATTCTGAGGGAAAAGGGATTAGAAGGATCCAATTAAATGTACCTTGAATTCTTTAAACTATGCTAATTTGGAGGCCTGCCAACCTTGCAGTGTTCATTTAAACACATCCCTCCAGACACTGAAGTATTTTGATCTGTGTCTGTTTAACTCCTTAGGCTCTGTGCTGACACTATTAACCCTTCGCCATCTAAAAACTAATTGTACGTTGCTAAGAGTGTTTTGAAGTTAACACTGAACAAACATTTACAAGCAAAAAAGAAACAAGTGGTCTCCTAAGACTTGCTCTTCCAAAGCAACCAGCTGACTTAGCAGCAGGAGTTGAGAGCGATCTAATAGCTCACAGAAATGAGCTGCAGCATCCCAATGCTGCCTCCACCTCCACTGGACCACCGAGCTTCCTAGGACCGAATTAAACAGGGCAGGATGTTAAGACATGGTGCCGGAACAAAGCTGAGTTCAAAGTTATGAGTCTTGCCAAAGTAAAGAGTGCAGAATCTGGCACTCATCGTGTTCTCAACCAAAATAGTCCTGCATATAAACTAGAAATGCAATTCGTGGTGGAACTGAATCACCATCAATAACAACAAGCGAGAGATTTGAAAATACATATTTCATAGGAGGGCTCTGCTGTATTTCTAAACCAGTGCTTAACTCTATTTCTTTTTAAATTGAATAATACAAAGTAAATCACTATCATCAGTTTACAAAACAGCAGTAGTTTGCAACATGCTGATACTGTACAAGTAGATATTTTACATTCGACAGTAAGTGATTTTAGCAGGACAGCAGACAGGTCTATGCTATCATTTGCTCATGAGAATCTGATATGAGTGTTAAGAGCTACTTAAATTTGCCCATAACTATATATCAAATATGCTTCCTTATGCTCATTTTTCCTTTTGATTGCAAGGATATAACAGACAGGGAGTGTCAAGCAAACTCCCTTGAATGACTCTTCTGGGCGTGTGGAACCTTGTGCTGGAGCGGAATAGTGTTCTCACTAAATCTTAGCAAGACAAGCCAGCCAGCCAAATAAATGGAACAAACATGAGCAACAGGGAGCTACTAATTCTGGGCTATGGACAGAAGGAATGGGTGGAGAAGACAGAATAAAGATAGAATTATAAAAGAAACCGAGATAAAAGCTTGGGATAATCAGGAAAAACGCAGGCAACCACGTTTCTCACTTCTGGGCAACTCAGTTTCATCACCTCTGAACTAATCACTGGATCACAAAGCCAGCAGGCCGTTGTTATAGAAAATGCCAAAAGCAGCTTCCTGTGTGTCCGCATGGATCCAGCAACAGTTCAGCAGCTCTTGTCAAACAAAACCGAGCTCTCGACTTACACGATGGTGAGGCAGTTGCTGGTGGTGGGCAGGGGACAAGGATGGTGACTGGCACCAGTCACCAGCACATTCAACTAGCTCTTTTGTTTTTTTCTTTGCCAGTATGTGGTCATTCCGTGTTCTGGGGGCTAACTTTACATGCACTTTTTTAGTATCTGTGTGTTTTTGCCTGACATAGGCAACTCCCATCAGCTATTAGCTCAAGTAATTGGAAGTTGAGCATATGAGTTAGAATGGGTTATGTTATCTCAAAAAAGACAACAACCCCCCCGAACAACTGGAAGATGCCTTTTGGTCTCAACAGTATGACAACTGCATGCTGAAGAGGAATTATTTTTCAACAGTTTAATGACATTGCTGAATCTCTGCAAATTAAAAGATTGTTTTGTTTTAAATATGAAGGCAAGGAGAGGGAGTTAAGTGGCATTCTCCCTGTCCATCGGTTGCTTACAGTTCAATACTGGCATTATTTGCCTTTGAGACTAAACCTGGAAAGTAAATGGATTTAGCAATTTAACATCTAAATTAGGCAGCAAGACAGAAAAAATGTTTTACTTTTTCCTCAATGAATAGCATGCTATACTATTAATCATATGAGAATTAGAAAAGCTCTGCAGAGATTAGTGACAACATGCCAGGCAGACTACATTAAAAGGCTCTGATCCACTGAGTCAGCTGTGAAAAAGCCAGGTAAACACTTTAGAAGAGAACTATTGGAGTGTTTATTCTCGTAATAAAAGCTTAGATGAGGGCTTCCATTACAGCTGATTTACAGCTAGGCCCTTCAGAAGGAATACATATTCTTTCACAGTGTTTATAAAGCATGGAATCAAGCAAGGTATTTACTCAGCAAGAGAATGAACACTCCTCAGAAATAAGGATTTGGGGAATGTTTATCCTACAGCTGACAACGACGACAGTCTCAAAGGTTTCACATACGTAAAGGAAATAGAGAAAAAAGTCAGGTACTTTTTTCTGTGAAGCAGAAGTGATCTCCTGGTATTTAATTTTTAAAATAAAAAGACAGCTATTTCATTTTTATAAACATTTCTGAAAATGACTTGTATGTTCTAATCAGTTTAAAACACAATTCCCCCTCAGATGGCTTATAGCCCTGAGCCCTACTATTCTGAGATGTTCTTGTGGCACTGATACAATTCAGTGAAAAACGCAGTGCTTGGATCTACTTACCCATTTTCCAAGGGCAGAAGGATGTATGTGACCAAGTAACACATAGGACACTGATTTGTATTTTACTGACAACTGGTAACATCCCAAATCCCAAAATTTTAAAAGGGATAAAACATGTAGAAGAATGACTCTTAAGAAAATGGAGTGACAGGTAATGGGCTCTTGAGATGATTAAAAATAAACAAATTAACGTTAAGAGCTATACACTGACTGAAGAGTAGTTCATCTGGACATGTCGTTGTAAGAGTATGGAAAATTATTCAGTTCACCACAAAAATAAAACTTCTTGAACACAAATGAGGAACTTAATGGCTGAACATCAATTTCAATTCTTGATACACGCACCATTAAGAAACATGACATTAATGAAAAATAATCACTTCATCACTTCAATGTGAAAGGTAAAAAGAAGCATTTTTCAGCTGACTGATCACACAAAGGAAGTATTACTGTTAATGTGCAAGAGACATGCACAAAGATTAGGGCTGCATAGGCATTTGGACAGAATCAGGAGCTGTTGTGGAAAGCTAGAGAACACAAGTGCAAAATGTAGGGAAAATACCAGTAGGATCCTAAAGGTGGTGGCAGAAACCAAGTGGGAGCACCCTCCGGTCCAACCTCCTGCCCAAAACAGGGTCAACATCAGACAGGTTCCTCAGGACCGTGTCTGGGAGTATTTCCAAGGATGGAGATTCCATGTCCTCTCTGGGCAATATGGCAACAGCCAGGTCTTACTGACAGACAGATCTGGCAGGTCTCCAGGACTGAAAAGTACTTCAGTTTGGAGAAATCAAGAGTTAAACAAAAAAACTGAACATGAAAGTGAGCGTAAAAGCTTTTGATGGACTGCATCAAGCCTTCCATGAAGTCAGGTTCCTACAGACTTTGTCTTAGTCTCACATGTTTGTATTTTAAGGACATTGAGATGAACTGAAGGAGAGCATTGGCTAAGCAAATCTATGGGTTATGAAATACGAAAAAAGTAAGCTGTTAAAATTTTTGTTGATACTTTTCTCAGCAGAGTATCAGGAAACCCACAGAATAAAAGATTTCTAAGAAAACATCTCTGTTCCTAAAATTTTGTAATTCTTCATGACTAAACTCCCAGATACCTAAACCACAGAAGTTTAAAGCGAAGACTAGAAATACATGCTTTTTATACTCCTCCTCCCCGTCTTGAGAGATCAACACTTCTTGAGAGGGGAACATAAATACATGAAAACTGAAGCTTATATAGTATTTACATTTTCTTCTCTTGCTTTTACATGAATTCAAATTGGGTTTCAAAGAGGTGGTTAAAGTAAACCTTTTTGAATAAATTTTGAATTATCAAAATTAATATACCCAGTATCTCAAATGTTAGAGATGTGCTGGCTGGATTGGCAGCTGTCAGTCAAGCTAACGCTGAGTGCGATATATCACTGGCCAGCGAGCAACAGGCAGGCTCCCAGCAGAGCCAGCCCATCGGCGGTTGCCGTCCCACCACTGCAGGTGACAAAGCACTCAACATACCTGGGAGAAGATGGATTTCAGCATTATATAATAAAGGGACCTGAATGCTTCTTCACTGCTGTTGCTTAGCTATTCACTACCCATTTTCTCTCTATGAGTAGTTCCCCTCTTGCAGCAAAACCCGCTGAATGTGTCTAACACAGCAAATGCTTTGGGAGTGTTGGTGCATTCATGCATTCCTGTGGGGTGTGACTGACTCTTGGCGGTAATGAGAAACACCAGCTATTACAGAGTTACACTGAGGCACACCAATGTTTCATGTCCCTATTTTTTTTCCTTAATAACCTCCCTAATCAATAAGTATGACTGCAAGGTTTTGAACAGCTTCTCAGTCAAAACCTATATAAATGCACGGTATTCCTATGTGATCACAATGTAACTGCATGATTTATTTTTTCTTTCCCCAAATGCTCAGTCTCCTCCATATTCCAAATGCCTTCAGGCTACCAACTCTTCCCCCAACCCTGCCCAACTCCCAAGTTTTTGGACAGTCATGTGGTTAAAAAGCATAAATTAAACTGTGCAGGAGAATGAAATTAGCTACAATCTGACCACTGTATTTCTATTGTTACTCCAAGTATGCTTCTGTTGCACCAATCCTCCTCCAAAATATATTTGTGAAGCACTGAATAACTAGTTTCTTTTTTCTATGGATAGATACCTTCAAATTTCTTAAATCATATTACAGCTGTGCAGGACAAGCATTATTTATGCAACAGCTACATTGATCAAATAAAAACAAAACCCCACAGATTCCTATACACATATTAACATGCTTTACTTCTGAGTAACAAATGCATGAATTCTCAGTACAATCCTAGCTGAGGCACATTAATAATTTTAACAACTCTGGCGTGTAAGAAAAGACAATTTAAAAATATTATCTGTAAAACCCTACAGGTTAGATTGTTTAAAAGAACGTAGCTCCGTTAACCAAAATGGTCACATTCTTAAAATGTTCAAAAGAGAGCATCTTCCACTGTCTGTTGATACTAATTTTTTAAAGATACAAATAAATGTGCTTCTTTGAAACTCCTAGATAGCTAAGTATTTGTAATTCAGTATGTAATTCTAAGTGTAAGTAATTCTTACCTACTGCCGTAAGTCCTTCAGATATTGAGGTAAGAATATAGATTAAGATGTGAGGTTCTAAACTGGTAATGAAACTCATATGATCTTGGGTCAGACATTCCAAAAGCGGGTAATAAGACTGGCTTAGTTTTCGATATTGCTGAAAAAAAAAAAAGAGTACATATTCATGGAAAATACAGATATTACCACGGACTAACATTAACACATTAACAGATGATAGAAGAATGATCTTACGGGTTTTATGATGTGATGAATTCTAATTTAGCCATTAAATCAGAGTATTTATAGAGACAAAATATTTTCTTGTTTGCAGTAGATTTCAACTTATTTGCCATAGGATATGAACTCACTATTAGTTTAAACGAAGCTCAGGCTAATACAGTAACACTACCACGCTGTGACATTCTGCACAGCTACCAGTCTAGTAAAAGCAGTACAGCATTCTGTCCAGGGTGTCAGTTTGACGGGATTATAGCCTGTACCTTACCTTCTGCAGGAAAACTTACCAAGATTTATCACAGATTTCCCCAAATCATCTCAGATGGACTTTTTTTTGTGCTTAAGTGAGGTCCTGTAACTGGCTCTGTGCAGGCAGAGGCACTTGCTTGCACCCACTGGCCTGCTCAGCACCTTACTCTGAAGGACTCACTTTTAGGGCATTATTGCTGGGTGCCTAGGCACGTGCCAAACATGCACACTTCACTATACACCCAATATATTGATTTTAATTGAGAGCAACTTTTCAGTTCCAAGGACTTCCTTTACGTGGCAAGCATAAAACTGGATATTAACCATCTTCACCTATCCCAATTTTGTCCCTTCCTGCAAGAAAATGACAGTTCTGAACGAAAGCGTCATGAAGAAAATGTCACAGTTCAAATTTAGGCTGATACTGCGCAGGATCTGTTGTCTTCCCACAGAGAAATGGGAACATGGTGTACTTTAAAATTAAAGTTTTAAATTTTATGGGGAATACACAGTGACAATTTACAGATTGAAACTAATTGCAGAGTGGCTGAATATGCGAGGATGTTTTACAGTGCATGCAGGCAACCTAAATGGGTTTGCAAGTATAGGAAGGAAAAAAATTTGCATTTCTCTCTTTTACGACAAACCTAGTGAAAATACTGGAAAAGCTGTCGTTTCCGACGGCATTTCAGTCATACCTGTATTTTAGATGTCACTATATAAATAAATCCAAGTAATCGAACTGAAAACTGCATTTGAGATGTTCTAGATCCCTCTGTCTCATTATAACAATACAAAGCCTGTGGTGGTGTTACTTCATATTTCATGTAAAGACTCCCAAGATGAGTAATTGCTTACTAGCAAGTCACTGTGGGATACTGAAAGCAGCATTTTGACAAAGGCCTGAAGTACATTGTCAAAGTGGTTGTCCCCGTACAACTTGAAGACGCCAAAGCTGACATAATTTCCACATAAGGCAGATTTGAGTGCAGAGTAACAGATGGAAATGCCCTTGAGTTTCAACGGATAAACCTGATCTTTTGACAAAGTCCCAAGAGAGAGGATCTGATTACCTGTTTTCATAAAAAGAAAGAAAGAAAGAAAGAAACTTACATAAGCAGCTGCAAATCTAAAATATTTTGATGGCACTATCTAAACTTATTTTTTGCCTTTATTTTCATTACTATTCAGAAGAAAAATGGTTTCTGCATTTGATGTAAAAGTTCTGTTAAGCATGACTAAAGCTTAAAAGCCACTAAAGGAATTAGTATGCAAAATTTAAAATACAAGCTACGGAATTCCCGTCCCTGATGTACAGCCAGACCATGACTGGGTCTATTAGCATGAATTCCTTAATCTGAACAGCGTTGCAACACATGGTTTTATAGTTTCTCATGCTGCAGCAAAGCCTGGTTTTAATCCATTACCATGACGGTCTCTTGGGATGGTTGCTGATGTATACACATACTAAATATATCCCTCAGAAAACAAATACATCCATTACAAAAGCCTCTATTTTACCAGTCACAGATGGGAATGACTTTTTAATTAAACTCCATGTTTATAATGTAAAAATAACAGCTAACGGTAAATATTTGCTGTCGCTATTAACAGGCAATAGTGACTTTTGGATCCACTGTGCAGCGGTGCGGTAGATCCCGCTGCTATCCTCTGTACAAATCTAATTATTCACGAGGCCTCATTACCAAGTTTTCTAAGTATCTTGTAATATTTTAATGCCCATCTTCACAGCACCCCAGAGTTAGTTTGTATTCATGACAGACTTTTTTTCTAGCCTCAAGTAATTAATGAAAGTGAGATGAAATAGTAGAACGAACACAGCAAAGATAAGTACTTCATTCACTTCTACCACCAAGTGGCCTCACTAGGTTGACCCCATCTGACGTTGACCTTGACAAGCTTGGCCTGCACAAAAACCAAGTGTCAGGTCTTCATTTTGTTACGACTCATCATTCTTGGTAATTTTAACTAGAGGAAAGTAACACAAACCTGTGCATTCTTAACAGTATTCCTACCAATAAAAGCACAAGAGTCTACAGACCAGATGCTCGGCTTGCTTGCTCCCTGTGTCTAGCCGATGACAACCTGGATTAAGGAGCAATGAGCTAATTGGACATTAACTATTCACAATCCCAAACATTGTCCGTTGAGAGAGGTTGTTACGACAACGCAGTTTTGTTCTTATAACAGGCAATTAAAAAATGCCACTAAAAACTTGCCCGATATGACACAGACCTCATAGATTGCATATTATTAATACATATTGAGGCCTAATATTAAACTGGATCCGTCTCTACATAGCTCTCCTTTCCACCCACGTAAATTTCCACCTGCAAATCACACACCTGCCTTCTTTTAATTCTTTCTCTTAATGCTACTGATTACTGACAATGAGGAATTTACATCATATAATTAGAACAATGAGGGGAAAAACCTTGTTTCTAAACACCCAACCCATCAAAGCATCACCCATGGGGTATCATTCAATGCAAAGAGGGAAAGGCCTAAGTTACAGTTTAAAACATTAATGTTGCTCACCACTTTTAGCAAGTACAAGGCAATTTATCCATCAAGTTGTAAAGGAAAAGCAGATTTTCAAAAAAAGACTGGGAGTATGATCAGGCATTGCTTAGAAGTGACCCGGGTCTGTAAGAAGCCAGAACGGCGTCACTAGAATTATGGAAGGGAGAAGAAGAATCAAACATTTAGCTAGGAAAGATGGTCACTTACATGAAAATCAAGTCCTCTTAATTAAATAAAAAATATTATTTTATGAATGAAGACACAAAATGGTTTTGATACTGTAAATGGTCATATGAGCACCTCTATTCCCTCAACGCTGCTGTAACTGGGGAGCACAGTGTAACTGGGGAAGGGGACAGCATCCCAGTGACTGCTACTGCGCAGAAATCAATCCCAAACAGTGTTAAATCTCTGCTATACTAAAAATGACCGGTATCCAAAAGATCCTCTTTGAAAAGTAACACACTGCAGAAAAAGTAGAATGTCTTCTAGTGTACCTGGATATTCAATTACTGTAATACTTTACATTACTGAGAAATTACATTTACATAAAATTAAACTCCATTTAGCTTCCTACAGTGCCCCATTTAAGATACCCCAGCCGGGTCATCTTCATTAGCATTAAACTTTTTGACAAGACTTAGTCTTGTTACTGAAAAGATCAGTGAATTTCAAATCTGTTGGAAAAAATAAAATGAAATACAAAATTCTGCCGGTCAGATGAAGTGGGAAGGCGCACACTGTTTTTGAAAGCCCCATGCAAACAGTATATAATTCTTAGGGCAAAACCAAGATAGAGAGGTAAGTGTGCTCTAAACTAACCTCATCTGGTCTTTGCCACGATTAAATTCCCTGCTGAAAATCTCTACTTTAATAACACAAACATGTATCTGGCTTCAGAAATAAGCAAAGACAAAGTTCTGGATCCAAGGAAGTAACAACCTGGAGTTCACAGCTGAGCTGTTTAAGCACAACATCGCACAACCCTTAGTCCTGGAAGCACTCAGTGTAATATGCAACAACAGATGGAAAGAGCTTAGTAGTTGTCAACAAGGCAATTATGTACTTAATATGGAAATTAATTGGAAGTCGATGGAAAAACAGGATGATGAGGAAAGAGGCTGGAAAAACCCTAGGAATCCCTTAGCCTAGGAACATGAATGCTAGGAGTTATCCACTAGTGCCGATCTTCTATCATTTTTATTACTTCACCAAAAAATCATGTCTAATTAAAACCTTCAATCCATTGATCGGCACGAAGCATTTACTATGGGAAGGCACGACCCCCGCCCCTCGCGCTGCCTCACCCTGGGCACCGCGGCAGGAGAGGAATCGGTACCTATCGCTTCTAATGAACACCGAGAAGAGTTTGGGTCTAGTGCAAGATTAAAAGCTGCCTTCTGCAAGTGGCCAGAGTCCACAGAGAACCGTTCTGTGTTCATGGACTCATTTTAAAAGGGCCTAAGAGTGAGAACAGCTGATTTCAAATTAGAGCAGAGGTGAAAGACCATGCGGTGCCTGTTACCAGCGCCCCAAGCCATCAGCCTATGATTCAAGGGATGCAGCGCCAGAACAAAGACCAGCGTTTTAGCATTAGTTATTGAAAAAAATATGAAGTACGGTGCTATGCCTGACTAGATAAAAAAAGAATGATCTACTTGTAACATTTAGCAGGAGCTTCAGGGGAATATTTTTACACACCATGGATACTACTGAACATAAACTAATTTACTGAGGTACTTGGAATCAGGTCAAGAACAACTCCTCAGCTACTGAGGATATGCTTACATTTATAATCCCTGTAGTGCAGGACCAAAACACAATTTTATCAACTCCTATTGTTAAAAGAAACAATTTAAAGACATTAAATCAACATAAAAGTGACCTTTGACATGCAGAATTAAAAAATTGTGTTTGAAATTCCTATCTTCTGTCAAAATGAAAACTCCACAGAGACTAATCAGTGAAGTTTCAGTGTACTACTGAGATACAAATCAAATAAAAAAAATCCAGCTTGCACCAATTTCTTCTTAATGCAGGAGAAATTGTATCACACTATCTTAAAATATACCGACTTTCAAAATTCTCAATTATTTCCTTTGATACAACTTTTTGCCCTGCATTTGACAGCAGTGTCACTTAAAAAGATTAAAAACTCGCTGCGCCTCAGAGGCGATACAAAATTTTGACAGGGGGAAGAACAAGATTTTAAAAGGTATTGGGTGAAACTGCTAGACAGGAAATAAGGGCTTGAATTTGGCTGACAATTTAAGCATTTCATTACTGAAAGCCTCCTTAGTACATAAACAAAGGGCCAGGAAGAAAAAAGCATGTGTATGCAGAGGGGGAATACAAAGCCAGCAAAAACACAAACTGGGATGCTCTGACTGAAGATAACATCACTGTGGCTCAGGATCCCACAGGCAATATGCACCAGAGCTCCTGGCACAGCTCATTCCCTCACTCCCTCCTAGATGCGGGAGCATGTCAGGACAGGCAGCTTCCCTTTCAGTTCTCCTCCTTAATTGCTTTTACAGTAGAAGCTGTAATACAAAAATGATTTCCTTATGGCTGAGTTTCATTTGAGCAAGGCTTGTTCTAGATTTCAGTCCAATAAGCGCAATGTGTAATACTACAACTAAATCACGTTTTAACATGTGTGAATTAGATGAAGATAAAAAAAAGACTTTGGTGAGATGAAACAAAGGTCGTGAAAATTTATCACGTTTATAGAGGAAAAAGTGTTTTTTGCCTCTTCCCCTTTCCTATTTTTATTATTCACCGCTGCCCCATAAAGATGGTTTTGAATGTATGCTTCCCAGGCACCCAGAATGTGAGGGCAGTATAGAGAAGTGGCCATATATAGAAAACGCAAAGGAAAACATGAATCATAAAGATGGGAGCAAGCTTCACAACCTGGTTTCTTTAAAGCTTCCACAACAAAACCTGCATAAACCCTCTCAAATCAGCACAGCAAGCATGCATAGCGCCAAGGTAAATTTGCCAAAAGAAACTGATGAGGAAATCGGAGTCAGTAATGAAGAGCAGTATATTCTGGAACCGCTATCGCCAAAGAGAGGAGCGCAGACTGACGGCGAGCGCGACAGGCGAGCACTCCGCTTCAGCTGTGCTGCTGGTCAGAAATACCTGTTATACAGCCAGAATCTGCTTAACCAAAATTCTGAAGAACTGTTATCTTATGAAGTTGCTGACACTGAATGGATTACCACACTAAGTTTTGAAATACACGTTCTGGAAGCAATTTAAAGCTCATTAGAAATAATTGGGTCTGGCTACTGGAAAATGTGGTAAAATTTAATCCACATCCAAATGCTACCTGGGCTGTGAGAACAGGAAATTGTTTTGTGCTACTGTGGCTAACCTCATCGCTGACCTTCAGCAGTAACTGCTACAACAGCTGAAAGCTGAAGCAAAATTAAAAACTTACATCAAAGTATATCATGACAGAATGTAGATAAATAAAACCAGCATATTGAAAATATTATTTTTATGTCAGTCTACTATAATGAAAGGGAAGAGGTTTACTAAAATGTAAAGAAACCACAAAACAAAAATAGATGGTCCCAAGATGGGCTGCAACATCGTTCCGATACAACTGGGAGTTCAAAACCACATAGTAAGGAGACTTGTACATACAGGATTAAAAGTGAAATGTATTGGGAATGGCGGACTGGACTAGTCCAACTCCTTTCAGTTCTCTCCTCTCAGCTGTTTATTTTAAACCTCTCTCTGGCTCAGTCAGGCTGGCTCTAGCCATAATGGACGAGGCACAACACCCCTTGCCAAGCAGCTGCAGAGTCCTTACGAGGATAATTGACTAAGTGCATCCTGCGCCAGGCTTTACATCTTTTGAACATATAGCATTTGTAAAGACATCTTAGAATTGTCTTCAGCACTGTATCAGCATCAGTGATAAACAAGCAGAAGGACAGGGCACGCTAGTACTACCTTAATTGCAAAGCTGGATCTGTTAAGGGGAATTTAACTCTCACTGAAGCGCTAATTTTCAAAACTACAAAGAATTCACACTTTAAATTTTGTTCACAGACAACAGAAGATACTTAGCGTATCTTAAAAAGAGGTATTTTGGATTTTCTTCTGCTTTGCACTCAAACATGTGAAATCACTATATGCCTGTCTAGAGAAGAAAGGAGTGTACACTTTAGAATGGAAGAGATCTCAGCATCTGTACTTGCAAGTGCCCACATACACTCACAACCCAGTAACACAGTTCTACCCTTTCCTTCCCTCTTTTTTTTCTTTTTTTTAGCCCAAGCACAGACCTGACAGTACACCGAGGCAGTAAATGGAGGTACTGTTTGGACATAAATGGACATCACAAACTTTGGCAAAATTGAAGATGGAAAGGAAGCAACATGCTAGGTTACCAAATGTTTGTTTCAAAGTTATTCCCATGCAAACAGCAGCATAGGGTTTGCAGAAAACAAATCCACATATAAATTCTACATTATTTTCATCACCAGAAGATATCTGTGTGTTATCCAGAACTGTTTTGATCAGTGTAGTCCAGGCTTAGGAAAAACCAATGCTGTGTCAATAACCACCAGTGCACTGTGCTCTGATGTTGGTGAGTAGAAACACCTGCTGCCACCTTGCTTCAGTCACTAATTCCTTGTCTAAGTGTTAACAGGATGGACTTGTATTTCAGATCACATTTTTACATACCTATAGGTTTATATAGCAAGAAGACTCCCAGTGGACCTAAGTCATAGCTGGAAATTTTCGTGTTGAATTTGGTGTAGGTGAAGTTTCTGGAAGTAATGCTTTTAGTAGCATTTCCTGTATATTGTTACATGCGAGAGAGAAAAAGGAAAAATCCTGTTTGAAAACAAATTTAAATTTCACTTACCCATGGAAGTACAATACCATTAAGCCATATTTTCATTTATTGTTTGTATGTTACATTCTTCTAAGAAAGGGAAGTGACCAGGCTAGGCTACGCTGCCTGCAGGAGAGGGACCAGGTCTCCCTGGTGAGCTGCTGAGCCATGGGGAGGAAACTCCTATGGTCAAGGGCACGGTAAGGAGGAGAGGCGAGAGGTAACGAGCCTGGGGTTCAGACAGGCATTGCCAAGAGGAGCAAACACCACCAGGTCTGCAGGTGATGGAAAGAACTTGGTAGGGATGAGAGGAGGCTGGGCAGAGTTTATGGCAACCCACTTGGTCAGTGGAGTCACCGAAACAGAGACTGAAAGGAAGGATCTTCCCACAAGCAGTGTGATGAAAGAAAAAGATGTTAGCTTCTATTTCCCCCCCTCTGTCTCTTGTCATGGCTTTGTGTTTCCCTCAGTTTAAAAAGACAATTATTATAGTATAGATTTCAATCAAATCTATCTTGAGTTTCAAGTGTCTTTTTGATCAGCTCTGAGGAGCGCGCTACAAGCTGCAGGCATATACAAGAGGTTTGGCTGACTTGGTAAGATAAATGAGCATATACTGTCTGTTGTCATCTCTTGACATTTGCTGTGTGTCTTCTATTTTTTTTTCTCTAATGCTTCAGCCATAAAATCATGTTGAATGTCAGAATCCCAACTACTTTCAGAATTTTAAGTTACTTGCAGGAATGGTACAGCATCAACCTTGAAAAGCGAGCCCAAGGATCATTTCAGGAACGAAATCATTCGTTCTTTTAAGTGAATCGCATAGTTTGTCAGCATGTGGGTCTGGAAACATTGCTCAAGAACACCAAAACGGATGTTATGATCATCACTTGGTTTACTTATTTTTCCCCAGATGTCTGCCAGGAGTACATAGGCTTAAAAAACAAAGAGACTTTAAAAAAAAAAGTCATCGAGTATTCCAGATTAAAGAAAAGCACAATTATGAAGATTTTCAGAAATGCATTTGAAACTAATGCAAAATTCCTTAATATCAATATTTTTATAGGAATTTGTGCGTTCAAAAGACCACACACAACTGAAGTAATGAATCCTTACAACGCATTTCCAGAAGAGTTATATCTTTCTGTACACTGGAATGGAAATCTCATAAACTAGTAATTGGCGATAAAAGCTAAAAACGTTAACAGCAATTATTCCAAGCTGATTAATTGTAGCATCTTGAAATACTTATAGTAGGCAGTAAAATCCTCCCAGACTGACAGGCAGTGACCACTTCAGACCAGTCGCCCACCTGATGCAGCACTGATGCAGGACGACCCGGCAGTGCCCGTGCCGAGCCAGGGTGGCCGGCAGTCCCCGTGCCGAGTGGCCCGTTCGGCCAGCTGCGCTGGGGGATCTCCCACGCTGGCTTTGCAGCCAGTCCAGTCCCGGAATCAGTACTGGCAATCACCCACAGAAAAGCAAACTTAACCTGTTGCTCTAAATGTCACATCTATGTAGCGGAAAGATCACCGATGGGACCCTTTCAGACACTGACAATAATATGAAAGTGTTTTAAAATCAAAATTAACCCCCCACAACCCCATACACAGATCGCATGGCTTTCCCTCACATCTACACTTTTCCTCCACTTTTAGTTGATAGGTGATTTTAAAGGAAAACATTAAGAACAGTTCTCCTCTTAAAGCTGTGTTAAGCAAAATGTTATCCTTCCATAGGAAAGCAGTTACGAAAGACACGAAAAAGAAGCGTGGGAGAAGGCTCTTCATGTCATTTCGCTTCTTTCTATGGCACACGTCTCCAGATAGGTGCCACACATCCCTCAGTATCTTTCACATAATTTACAAAGAGGGTAACAGGTGCTTGGACACAGGCTTCAACAGGCTCTATGGTTCCACTGCTTACTTTCAAATCTTAGATCTGCATGGTCCTGAAATTTCCTTTTACGTTGCATAATTAAATTCTAGCATGAGTCAGAAAATGTAGTTTGGTGCTTATGTGCCAGAGCTACCAAGACTTCAGGGCTTATGGTTTTATGAAATTCACATACACACCATAAAACACGCAACTGAAAGCAAAAGGTTTCTTTACACAGTTGCTTTTTTTTAGGCATGAATTAGGAACGAAGCAGGTTGAAACCAACTAGTGTGGCTTACTCAGCAAGGTTTAGAAAATTGATGCCAACAACTGAGATGAATGGATGCCCAATAACATGGTATGTTTTTCATAAGTACAGAAAGAATATTAAAGTCTGATTGAAATAATAATAATAAAAAAAATTAGAGTGAAAATATAATTGCAATGGATCCGGTACTACTAGACAAGTAGGGCTGAAGCATCATCATGGCTACCCTTACCTCATTTTTTTTTTTAAATCACCAAAAGAAAGCTTACAGCAATTAAGTACAAAAGCTGACAGAAATTGAGTAGTAAAATCTAAAAGTTTACCTGTTATTTTTTCATACATGGAAAACTTTCTTTTGCTTAATTGTTCTAACAAATTAGCTTAAGAACATAGCTGAAAAAATGTGCTAGCTTACTCCATGGTGTATTTGAAAAAAACAGAAACATAATTTTGCAAGGACTGAGAGTTACTTGGGTGTAATTTTTTGTGTCATATGTAAATGCTTTATGCTTTTTGCATATACTCTTTCCATGCCCTGCAGATCAAATGCAAAATCACATTGAAGATTTTTTAGACAGACAGCCACGTAACACGCAGTTTCCAGAGCCCCAAAAGCAACCTGAATGCAGTAACAGCAAATTTGATGCACCAAAAAGGAGGATGACATTTCTGGCTGTTCCTACTTATACAAACTACAAATGAGGTTGCTCTACAAAAACTTGGTAATGGTCCTTTTGAAACATTTAGAAAGCGAAATTGTAAGCGACAGTTAGGTGCAGTGTAATAAAACCTGCTGGTGTCAAAGACCTGTTGCAGCTGCATGCATGAGTGGGAGTAGTAAAATACAGCAACTTATTATAAACACTTTTAACAGTGCTCTAGGGTAAAGCTGTTATGGTCCTATTATGTTTTGGAACTGCTGGAATGTAATTTGAATACATCAGATCAACCCACACCTATCAGTCAGTAAGTAGCCTGGATCAAACACCTCGTGAGCATTTGTACTTTTGCTGAAATACATTTACCGCTGCTAAAAGACAGGCACTTAAGTTAAAACAGCAATACAAGCAACAACGTGGCATGAATGAACCCTGATCTGTGAAAGTAAATGAGGTCTGCCACGTCAGCTCTGCACCTTACACGGGGATGAGACTGGCTGCGGCACATTACAGTCCTGCTACATGTTCCGCAAGCCCATCAGTGCTCAGCAATATGAACTAACAGGATTTTAATATCACAAGACAGGCAAAGAATTACACTGCAGAGGAAACATTAATGAGTACCTACCATACGTACAAATCATTTTACTAGCTTCTCTGAAGAGAAGAATTCCATTTGGAGATGATACATCAAAATTTAAACGCTGCGATCTAAAAAATAACAGCAAAAATATTCAGATGGTCATTGAAGCAGAAAAATGCAATGGATTCATTCCTAAAACAAAAAAAACATCTGCTGATTACAAAGTACAGCTATTTGATAAACTCATTCTAGCTTTCAGTCCCATGATGCACACTCCAGTTACCTCTGAAGAAACAGTCCCATGACAAAGACAAAGCAATTTTAACCAGAAAAGGTGATCAGCCAATACACACACCGCTGCTGGTGACCAGCGCGGAACTGTGCCTGCGGACACTCAGCAGCATGCTGCAAAGGTTCCACAAACCAACCCTGCTGGTTATTCTGCTACATAAAACCTGCGGCAACCACAGGCCAGTTCTCCAGTGTCAACTGTAACTTGCTTTTGATGAACGCTGAGACCTGAAGACTGCACCCTGCTGCCTCCCCCCTCGCACAGGTATCACCAAAGCCGGCAAGAACCACGGTGCTCCCGACCTGGGAGCACAGCAGCATCCTCGCCCCAGTCCCTGCTGCATCCTTCCAATCTGCCTTTGCGGCAAAGCAGCCCACTTCCTAGTTCAGCCCCGACAGTTAACTTCCAACGTGGGTCTTAAGCTTCTAAGTAATGTTCGCAAAACTTACCCTCAGGGTTTATTTGGACTGAAAGGGGAAGGAGCCATCACTGAGCAGTGAAACCAGAGTATCCCTGGGCTGACCTATGTGGCAGTCACCCACTTTGATGAAAGGTGGAGTCCCTGTACCACCCCTATCACAGCGAGCAGCAGGTATCTTTCTTTGCTGCAAGTCCGAGATTTGCTGTCTGAGCCCCTGTCTGCAGAGCCCTTTGCTCCAAACTCTGGAGTAAATCTGGGTGTTTAGAAATTATTAAAATGTGCCTTGTATAAAGCATTCGTGTATTCCATATGCACAAAATGATAATAGCTGGCAGAGGCAAAGAAAAAAAAAGCCCCAAAACCAGCACATCATCTCAGTATCACAGTGGCATAATGCACAATCTGATACTCTGAAACATATTTTAACCATGTCAAAGTATATTGTATAATGCATTCTAACCTGTAAAAGCTAATGCAGTACACAACTCGTGAAAAAAAAAATCCCCAATGATGTTTCCTAAAGGGAACGAGGCAGATTTTCTGAATAGCAATAGGCAGAAGAGTTACATGAATATGGAAAGTAGGTTGAAGAGCTGTCTTTTGCATAAGATTTATTGTTCTGGTTCCTCTTTGCTTTTGTTTACTGTTACTAGAGTTCTGCATTTATGCTTTAACAACCTCCTCCTTGCAATAATCTGCAGCACTATCAGACTATACTGCTTGTGCACTGTGTCATGAATAAAAATAAGTTAAACTTTCCAGCAATTTATTATACTACTACCACGATAAAAGACATAATTAGCCTACGCAAACCAAAGAGGGAGTCACAGCAAGCAAGTCAACACAAACAAGGAAGAGGGAACTCTGCCTTAAGGCTTGCGTAGCCATGCAGGGACTGAGTGCACAGCATGCGCACCAGCCAGCTCTGAACTTTAAGGCAACAATTTCCTGTCCCTAGATTAAACTATGTATTTTTTTCAAATATCAAATATTTCAGCTTTTTTCCTTTGAAGTTTGATTTGCAAGGCAAAGTGAGAAATGATGAGAACACATACTTCTTTGCTGAAAACTCTCATTACTTTGGTCACAGAGATACCCAGCACAGAGACTTTAACTTTTTCCTTTGAAAAAATATTTTTTTTTCCTTTTGGGAGTACACTAGGTATTTCCAAGTGTAACGATAATTTCCCCAAATAAACTGTTCTGTTACTTGTGGTAAAAGAGGAAAAAGAGGAATTTCATTTAACTACTACAATGTAAAGTACTGAAATCACATCCCAGAACCATGCCGAAGCCTTTCTGGGTTAGCCCACAGAGATTTTAGACGTGGGAGAAGTTACCTACACACCGATTATAAATATTGCTGCATTAGACACCATTCTTTCCTATTTTGGCTGGAAGAGTTGAGCTGCAAAAGAAACTGTGAAGGGAGTTGTGGTTTTACAGGCACATATGTATGCTGCTTGGCTTAAGGCAAAAACTCAGCCTGCAGCAAATCTTGACAGCAGACAATTTTCCGATATTTAATTACGGAGGCAGTGTTTATTCCTGGTTAAAGCACACACTTCCACTAACACTGAATATAAAATCATGGTAGTCTCTCGTATATATTCCTGTAATTAATCCTTACCAGCTGATTTTGTAACATCTACCATTTTGGTAAAACAATACAGTGACGCTGAAAGCTCAGTTCTGCTGGCGGATTTTGCTCCAAACCACAAAAGTAGCAGTATTAAAGTCAAAGGCAGACATCCCGAGGGTAAGCCAAACGTAAAGATGGAACAGAGAATGCATACCATCACAATCTTCATCATGTATCTAATTTTCACGTGCTTTTTACCTGTTTTGCATGAATTCTGCCATCAGCTTCAAGACAGGGGTTGTACACTCCGGTTCACGGTACCACAGCTCAACAGCTCGTTGCAGCACAGCAATGTACGCAGGGTAGCTTCACCAAGCGGAGTTAAAGAGCATACCGATAGCGTAACGGCTTGTAAAACAACTCCACTAAAAAACCAAACTACAGCACCAGGCGGGTGGGCCCGGCAGACCTCGGCTGCACTCTGACAGAGGCACTGCCAGAACCTACACATTTGAGCAAGTCTCCCCTTAGAAGATTAAATCCTTTGGAAATATTAATGGTTAAATGAGAAATAGTTAATATACCGGAGCTGTAATGAAGGAAAAGGAAAGCCATTTGTATATGCAAAGCTAACCTGTACGTACATATATAAAATGCACTTGAATTTTCAATGAATGGCATAAGTCACAAATGGCAGTTTAGTATAAAAACAACACAAATTTACATATTAGCAAATTCCGGGCCCCAAATTTCAGTGCCACCTCACATACATTTGCTATATAAATGGTTGGGAACAATTTGATTGTATGAAGTTCTTTCCAGAGCATTCACAAAGAGAACTCAGCCCAGCCGCGGGGGGGATGGGAAGCCCAGCGAAGTTTGGTATCTAAGAACTCTTTCAGGAGAGCACTCAAGAGGTATCTGTTCTTTTAAACCAGGATTTCAAAGGATGCCACACAAAAAAAGTATGTTTAGTAGAGTGTACAATGTAACTTACAAAAAAAGTCACGAGTTACTGGCCCTATCGAAATATTTTATGCAACAACTTGATACAACACTGACCCCTGGTCTTCCCAACATGCTGAAATAAAGCTTATTTGGATAAGAATGCAGGTAAATGGAAATGAGGTTGCACAGCCTGACAGGCAAAGAAAAACTTTTTTTTTTTAATACTGAACCAAGAGATTTTAACTGTACAACTTGCTATTATAACATGATCTAGCTAATCTAGTCAATGGTTTTGTTGAATAATCAACTTATTTGTCATTTTTAACTTTGTAGCATGTCATATAGTTCTGCGTTATTTAACCACAGAAGACCCAGCGGCTATTCTGAGGAAAATGCTACTCCCTGTTGAGGCGATACAGGCAGCTATTGTGAACCTCCAGAAGCAGAACACAGGCCAAGCGCTCAACATGGGATTCTGAAATAAAAGTCTGAAATACATAAACGTTCACATGCTTCTAGGATGTGCAGACAGAGTCATGTCTCGGTTCGATACAGCTCTTCTGGTGCAGGCTGGAGCCGTCAGCCAGCGCTGCTGCTGAATGACAGCGGCACAGACAGATGGGAGGCATTCTGGCTACTGCTGGCCGTCTGAGGCACCTAAAGACCCGTGCATTTTTGCTGCCAGCTGCTTGAGGCACCACAGGTGTAAACTATAGATAGCAGAAGAGGCTGACACATTAGATATACCTTTAGACCCTTACTTCTCATTACTTCGTGGGGTTCTTTACATTTTAAATCAAACAAACTAGAGTTAAACATGCCACGGAGAGTTATCCAGTAACACACTGGGATTTCAATTTGACTCTCACTTGCCTAAGCTATCCTCAAAGGGCATAAATGAGCCATGCCTTCCCACACCTGTAAAAATTCACTAATGCCAGTTCCATTTTTTCTGAGGTGGACTTCCAGTACAGCTCACTCTCAATAGAGGATGGTCACTAATCTCAAGATGCAGCAGATGTCATGTAAGGTACAGAACCAAGCTGTGCTATTAATTCTCCCAAGTCGCTCCTCTTCCTTCGCCTCCCTAGTAGCCCTGTGTACACAGAAGGGAGACGGTGCAGTGCTGGCAAAGCCCCACTGCGGAACTTCACGGCGTAGAAAACAACCAGCTTTTTCAGATTTCATAGCATAAAGTACCTTGACAGCCAAACCCCACAAATAAAACATAAGGCAGCAGTATCAAAGCTGCTAATACATCCACTGTGATTAGCTACTTTAATTCAAAAACTTAAGCATCGAGTCCATATTCATTGACATGGAAAGACTGGAAACTACAGTCAAATTTTACAAAAGCTAGTGTCAACAGAAAGGCTTCGGCAATTTATTATTTCCTTTACAAATCCAATGAAGTGGAATGAACTGCTTTTAAACAGAATATTATTTTTAAGAGGGTTTAACCATAAGCTTCAAGGAATCTGGCTAAGTCATGAACTTAACCTGACCAGTCAGTTCAAGCTCAAAGGAATTCAAACTGCAAAAAATGATGCTGAGGTTCGAATAAATGCAACCGGCAACAACTGCTGTTACAAACAGGTTACTGATCTGGTAGCCTTGTTTCATGAGAAATTACATTCTCCTCTTCTCTGGTGAAACTTCAATCTGTTTGGCTTTTCAAGTTTGTACCTAATCCTGAATCCTTAAAACGTACAAACTTAAAAATTCAGTTCTTAAAAACAGACTAATTCTGAACAAGCCATCTTGTTGCTGCACGTGGTTTTATTTTGTTAAGAAATGCGATGCAAATTTGGATGACTATGTAACAATGGTAGTCTGGTGGAAAGATTGTTTTGCTTGTTCCCGTGATCCACATCTGAAGCAGCATAGGATCAGACATCCCAACACCTAGGTCAACTGCAACTTTTAGATGAACATGAGATAAAACATTTCAATGGCAGTTCACTTTTCTATAAACTTGGTGTCTATATACCTATACACATAGATATTTTTATATGGGCAGTGATTTTACGCATGCACATGTATATATCGTGTGCTATCTAGCTGACTGCAACTCTGAGTCAACCTAATAATTTAATTCTTGGAACACATTTTCTTATTGCAAACTTTTTCTTTTACAGACAAGAGAAGTCATTAAATACCGAGAATCAACTGGGAGGAACATAGGAAGAAATTGCCTATGGGTTACCACCTAACTGTAAGAAACACTAAATGAAAGTAACAAAAAAGTGGATATTACCCTGAACTCACAATTGAATTTCCATGGACGTATCTGACTGCGAGACCAAGGACCTTAGACTACAGTCTGATATTAGTATGGAAGAAAACAGATTAAATGTTCAACATCCTATCCAGGCAGACTGGGAGTAAATAGCAGAATGAAATACGTAAGGAGAATGAATCATCACTGTTAAAAGCAGGTTTTCACCCTCTCAGATTGCTGTGCGGGTTTTTTCAGGCCACACCTGCATGTTCAGGACTGACCTACAAATTACAGCGACCGCATGTTATGAATACAAAAGACAAATAAACTTTCCAAAGCTGTGGTACTGGAATCATCATTGACAGCTTGACATATCAATATTTCAGGAAGAATAAATGACTTTCATATCCAGGGTTTTGGTGTTGTGGGGTTTTTTTTGTTTTGTTTTGGTTGGTTGGTTGGTTTGTGTGATGTTTTTCTTTGCCTTTCATTACCGGACACTTTGGGAAGGTGCTATGCTTGACACCTGAAGCTGCTTAAAATAGTTGGAAATATTTTAATGAAGTCTTTTGAGAGATCACCTAATACAACTTTAAAACAAATTTTACTATTATTATAAGTATTTTCTCTTCATCCCTTGCCAGAGGAAAACTATAAATCTTGTCTCAGCTGAATGAACACCATTTATCATATTCATTTTCTTGTCAATACAATTATGAAAAGCCTTTGGCCTTTTTCCAAGGAGCCTGATTTGCTAGAGAAACTCAATTAGTATAAGCAAGCCGGCTACAGAACAACCCTGTTTGGCAATCTAGCCCGGCTTCTGCATACCTGATGATTCACCTCTAAACCATCATCCGACTAACTCATAAATAACATTGTAACGGTAAAATACAAGATAGAACGGTGTCCCCCGTGCCTCCCTGCCTCCCCCCTCCCCAGACCGAAAGGACTGAAAAGAAATGATTTCTGCTCATTTTTGCCATCTACTGGACAAAACTCCAATCCTAAACACTGCGATCAGGAAATCCCAACCCTCAGGTGAGAGATACCGGGTGTAATTTGTTTAGTTACGGACAGGGCTCAGACCCAAAATATTTCCTGCAATCCCCTGAAGAGTTTATCAACATACTCGCCTGCCAACGATTTACAAGCGACTATTTCTGACCATCTTCCATACAGAATAAACATCACCTTATGGTATATTAGAAGCTTAGCCTTTTATCCCTTGTCTTTTTGTACTTCTTATTTATTGAACGAATGCAACTAAATCAGATTTATTTTGGCTAAAGTTCTGTATTTGCCATTTTCAATACTGCAATACCAGGTCTTCAGACAGAATAAAATCTGTTTGAAAAATAGCTTTTCTTTGCTATCAAAGCCATTTTCTTGTGACATATTTGAAACTACAAAAGAAATATGTTAATCAAAGGATACTGAAACTTTGTATGATAAAACTGGCATCTGACCCTCCGTCCTCCTCCGTTTACTTTTCTGTTATTTATACACAGTAACTAAGAGCTGTGATAATAGCAGCTTATTCTGCCGTAATGCTTTGGATCAATAATGGGATGAAGCTGGACTCAGCCAAATGAGGTACGATCCACTGAACAGAAGCAGGCACTTATCCTTTACAGCCAAAGGTGAGGAAGAAAAACCATTTTGAACCTGTGCAAAGGAAAAGAAACTGAGAAGGCCTGAGCTTTAATTCCCCACAAAGCTGTATTTCAATCTGTCTTTCTCGTTAATATAGAAAAATGAAATCAAAAAGTTGGAGGCTGTTTTTATTTATCTGAAATAAACTTAATTAATAAAATGCAAGGAATAAATTAAAAAAAAATCAGGAAGGGGTCCTGAGGATTACATATCCTGGATCCTTGAATAAAAAAAAAAATCTCGATGGATGAATCCATTTCTTTCAAATGGAGAGGAGGTAAATCCCTCCTCCTGCAACTGGAGATTTGCAGTTCTGCACAGGAGAAGAGCATGATACACATGCTGTACTAGAAAAAACAAAGTCAAAAGAATTTGAAATGAAAGCAGCACTGATCTGCTTCTGCACATCTTCCTGATTTTATTAGTAAGTTTTAGGGTAACACAAGCACAAACAGTGCTAATGAAGTTAAATGTACCCAATGGTGCCCACTAGAAAATGAGATGCTAATTCAGTCTGGCTTCAGTAGTTTGTGATTTATTCCTCGCCCCCCCCCCCCCCCTTTTTTTCCCTCCTCTCTTCTCCAGTCCTCTAAAACTGAAATTAAAGGATGCCTTCCACTGATTTTAAGAGAAATAAAGATTACGCTGCTTTATATTTCAGACTTACTTTTTGCAAGCTGAGCCTGCACATAGGCAGAATCACTGCGGGCTTGTGAGGGTCTTAAACAAGGCTTATCTGAGCGGTCATCAGGCTTCTAATACCCACCGGACAAGGACGCCTGCCAGACCACAGCAGGCTCTGCTGTGCAGCCTCTCCGTCCTTAAAGGCTGATTTCCCAGCTCCAGTTCTACATTCATGCGTTCCTCCTTCTTAACCAGAAAGATTATTAGTGAACAGTGGGGTCTCATTATTTACTTAAAATAAAAATATTTTTAAAAGCTTGATTTCTAGTAAAGCACGTAATTATACTTGAATGCAATTTTTCCTGTCCATAAAATAAACAAATACGTAATTAACTTCCATAGCTTTGTGAGACCTAAATTAGAAAAGAAATATTTTCATAGTTACTTCACTGTGTATTTCAGCAGTTTGTTACTAATACGACTGTGTGCCTGAAGAGAGAATTACAGCTACTGTATTTATAAAAATATAAAACATTTCTCTATAGTATTAAGCAAACACCCACGAGTATTATTGTATTTGTTGGCATTAAAATGCACACAATATTTAAAGGAAATAGACTTCCATTATCGTTATATATTGAAGAAAACGACAATCTAAAGATTTTGATTTTGTTTTCAGATTTCCGTTTTCTTCTGGATCAAGAAGACTGCAGGTATTGTGATATTAATAGAGTTGACATAAACAGAAAGTAACTGACTAAATTAAAGACATGATTCATACCACAGAGAGGAATCTCCCCAGATAGCACTTGTATAGTATTTTTTTAAGCACTTTTGATGTTAAACCAAATGTAGGTACATCGTGTTTGGAGTTACAGACACAGTGTTTTTTTTTAGAAGGAAAACATGAGGGATTTACGGAGGGAAGAAACCCACTTGGATATGTTTTCTAGATTAGTAGTGTGACACAACAAAAAAGTGACCTCTCTGTGGTCTTTCCCAGTTAACTGCATGGTTGCCATTGTGCTGTAATTTTAGCTGATTACACATTAGTTCATTTAGCTTTGTTTCCTCTTCCCCACTGTGCCATACTATTAAACTAATGCAAGGGGCCTGGTATCCCTCTGTGCACAGAGCTGGTATTGTCACAGTGTAATAAGGATACATCCAGTCAAACAGCATGGTGTAGCTGGTCTTTGTGTTTAGTGCAAAGGCAATCCCTCGAAGATCCCTTGCCAGCCCGATCAACATACGCTGTCAGTGGGAAAGAGACACAGTAATTGATTTTCACGTTAGCACAGAGCAGATGGAGTAATAATCAGCCAATAATGACCACATATCTGATTTTGATTCATTAGTTTAAATGAATCGCTCAAATCTTTTTTTTATAAAAACCGTAAAAGATTCTTTTAACAAACAAGATTTCCACAAGTACTGTAGTGAAACACTAGCAAAATGCTTTTGATTATTCGATATGCTATCCTAATGAATAATGCAAATTAAAACATAATATATGAACACTAGGTATTAAAGTTTACAAGTGCTTCCTGTATTAATATATTTACAGTAATAATAACAATAAAACGTTAATTTAAGCATGTAATATTTTGAATGAGGTGTAAGACTAACTGATACTCATAACAAGCTATAATTAAGGTTGCACTGAGATTCTTCCTGTATGTTATTTTGTTATTTTAACATCTCTTTTTTTTTTTTTTAAAGTAATTTTCCGAGTTAGGTTTCTTCAAAAAGTGACTTTTTTATTTACAGAAGACCACGCAAATCTATCTGTACTAAAGTTGGTTCTGAGATGTGATTTTTTTCCCCTTTAATGGCTGAAGTGTGGCTTCAGAATCCTTCCAGCTCAAATCCAGACATTTTGTGCATAGATAATTAGCCCCTACTAAAGGGATGTTTTCAGGATAATTAATAGACATCAATATGAAATACTAGGGAATGAAAAATATTTTAACAATATAAACAAACTTTTCAGTTTACTTAAGGCATAAATATTCTTTTTGACAATTAAGTCGTTTTTATAAATTTTATCCATGTGTTGCAGGTGGGGTTTGCACTCCCCCCCCACTCCACCCCCCCCCCCCAAAAAAAAAAAAAAAAAAAAAAGACCATAGTACTGCAGAGTCTGGTAAAAAAAATAATCATAGAAGCATGGCAAAAAAACCCAGTAAGGAGTTCTTGCTTTAAAACCAGAGTTTTCAATAATGTACCACTTGGTGCTCACGCTGTAATATTTATAGTGTTGCGAAATAACAAAAGATAAGACTCACATATTAGTTTTAACTGATCACATAAAGAGCAAATTACAGCTGATGCCTTGTTAAACTGCTAAATGTCATCTTACACAAGGGCTAATTTCTACTCCTCGTATACAGACCCATTAGTCCAACTGACTTGGATGGCACGCACATAGATTTATCCAAGGATAAATTGAGTTCTCTACAAAACACTGGTGAGGTTGCTAAGAGTATTTTAATATTTGCATTTCCTTTCTGTTGTGCATTGAAATGGCCTGAACTTGCAAGATGCTCAGAGGTCTCAACTCTCATTAACTTTAATGGGACTCTGAAATCACTAGAGAGGAAGTGTTCAATACTGAGAAGATGCAATATAAAATTGTAACTTTATCTTTGTATCCATCTGTATTTTCATACTTTGAGTGCTGTTTTGCCCACAGAAAAAAATAACTCTTTAGCAGGCATGGTGGCCAAAACATAAAGAATGTTAACAACCTGGCAGCCACACTCTGTGCTTCTTTCTGAGGGCATACATTGATTTTGGTTCCCTTGCCCACGCTAGCCACAAAGAAGGGGACAAGCAAGACTGCACAAAGGAAAGGCTGGAGCTGGGAAGAAGGGAAGCTACAGCCCCTGGCAAAACGTGAACTTGCCTTTGTTTGAGGAGGCGCTTGGAGAGAAAGAGCTCACCGTCTTACTGGGGTCTCTACAACGTGGATCAGAAAAAGACAACCAGCCAAACCCATATTCCTCTACCATGCTTATTCTGTCTTTGTAAAAACAACTGGTTAGAAGAAAACACTCTTTCGCAAATATATTTAAGAAACAGTTTGGCTGCGAGACTTTAAAAACTATTAATAAAAGCAGACGTGCAACTTTCTTTAAACTATGGTCTCAGATTTCTGGAAACCTACACAAACACCAGGCAATTTCAGATGCCATTTGACCTTGAATTGTAAAGAAAGTTGAACAACTGCTACATAAACTACATTTCTCAAGTTTCTATTCTTAAAATTCAGGTACTGTTATTAAACAGGCCATACCATTACCCATGCTATTCTTAATAAATGACCTCAATCTACAATGCACCATATCCTGGCAAATCCCAGCGAACTCCGTGTTCAGATACTATCCATTGGAACTCAACTTTATAAAATAACACTGCCTACAGTTGGCAATGTCCGAGCAGCCTCTATAACAGCCTACAGAATCCTAATCCATTTAAGTCACTGGCAAAAATACCTTCAAACTCTAACAGGAGCAAAAGTCACCCTAAATTCCATTCTTGTTTAAGTCACATTTAGTAAGACCTCCCCGGCCGGCAAACCCTAAAATCCCAAGACAGTCTAGTTTTAGTCCATTATGAATTTTCAAATAGCACTTAGGTGCATAACATTTATTAATGCCAAACAACGTTATCCACTTATACATCCACTTTTTGTCCGTCATCTTGTGGGATTCAAAGTGCCTTGCAAACTTTGCAGAGTAATTTGAAGAATACATGAAGCTACTGCTTCATTCACGACTGAACACCAGCCACGGCTGGGGCAAAGTGACAGTAAATAACACCACCAGCACAACGAGCAAGATGAGAAGTGAAGAAGAGTAAATACAAGAGGCATAGCAAGAGGAGCTTGTCAGCAGTAGGTGGGTTTATGGATAGCTCTTCTTGTTCCTGGAACAATTTTGTTCAAATTTCGGTTACGAAATATTCTTCCCTGATTGTCAGTGACAGGTTTGTTTACGATTAATTAAAACAAAGCCATTTTAAAAATAAACTCAAGTATTTGGTTTCAAAGTCCAGAAGAAGATTTTTTCAATGGAAAGGAGCTGAAGATTTAGATATTCACAGAAAAAAACCCTGTGACTTGCCAACATGTGCCAAGTGTCTGACTAACGCAATTTAAAACAGACGAGACTACTCAAGCCACCCACCCCCAAAACGGGGCTTGTAATGGAAAGTCTGACAGACCCTTAACTATAGTGGCACTACTGGGTGCAGCTATAATATTACCCTCATAATTCTACTATATAATAACAACAAAGGAAAAAAAAGGTGAAGGGTCATTGCGCTTTGTCTTTAGAATTAAGATGGCTGTCTTCATCCTTACAGCATACTCTTAATTCTGGAGACACGTCTTAATAACCTCTAAATAGTTCCAACAAAAGAGCCGTGTCAGAGGAATGAGCAGGCCCCAAGGTGTTTCAACTGGAGTGTTTTCATCTGCCTTTATTGCTCTATCCCTCTCCAGAATTAAGGCAATAACCTGTGATAAATTATTCAGGAACTGCTACAGGGATCAAAGCAAAATCATTCTGTTAAAGTGCTGTTTGCAACATTTGGCACTTAGTGTGAAAACTTTTAATGTGTGCAAGCTGAAAATCAAGGATTTTAAATAATTTAACAGCATGGAGTTTCTACAAACCAGCTAAAGATAGCATGTTGCTATTTAACTGCTTTTTCCTCAGATCCTTTTTTTTTTTTTCCCTGCGTTTCTAGCAAATCTGATGATGTCACAACTATAAACAAAGTGCTACTGAGATTCCGGCTACCCGGCTGATATAGTACTTCACCGGATTGGCAAGAAAACCCCTGAAATTCTTAGGAGAAAATCAGCCACTGTTTTAATACTGGACATTTTCCCTATTAATATAAAAATGTGAAGAAGGAAGTAGGAAGGAAAAAAAAAAAGGAAGAAGAAAAAAAAGGAAAGCAAAGCACATAATTACTTAAGCCATCTTCAATTATATTTGATCTCCCTGGAAAAGAAACCTAAACGTACGTTTTGTATGCAGATGTAATGATTACAAATGTATTTTAAAAAGAAAGAGCTCCCTTGTTGCAACTGTTTTTCAAGGGTGTTTTTCAGAAATATTAAAAAACAACAAAACCCCAAACCCTAGCCAGTTAGAAAGTCCTAGTAAAAACCACAAATTAAATGAATTTGGCAGTCCTGGACCATTTTCATAGTGATATTTTAACAGTGTCATCTCCCTGCGGATTGGAATACTAAGCATTTTATTGAAGAACTGAACTGTTTTTGTTTTCAGTACTTGCAAAATGAAGTACCTGAAAGCGCTTTTGCATGTATTATTTATTCATCATGATAGAAAAATAGCTTTAACCTAATAAATTACGTTTAAGAGAATTTAGAGCAAAAGTTTTGTTTATGATATAGCAACAGATTTAGTTCTTTATCAGTAGCTTAAAGCACCAAGTTTTCTTTATACAAATTAGACAGATGGTGCTTACAGTAGAATTTACTAAAGGTCTGTCACAACAAATGCAGCCAAGCTGCATATTTAATCACTGCAGAACCTTGTCTACCTGCAGCTGCCAACTGCTAATCCAATTTCCCTGATAAATGTGGCAAGAGACACGATCAGCAATAAAGAGCATCTAACTCCATTTTCCTGCAGGGCGTCTTTTGATGAACATTTAGGACGGAAGCATGGAGTGCACTGTGTGGCCCTGGCTTGTGGCAGCTGCATGCATTTTGAAGACACAGTTCTCAGGTTACTCACTTAATTCTGCCACTATCATTATGTTGCTATTGATCTCAGTAGCTCTTGTCTACACAGCATTACTCTAGATGAAGCTGAATCAGGCAGTTATCATGCATCAAACTTGCTCAAAAGCCTGGAGATTTCCCCTTAATTACTTGTGATTTTATTTGCAAATACCGTTAAAGTGTAATCAAGCAGTCACTTTCCAGGGTCGTTAAGAACTTGCTAGTTTAGGAATATATCACTGGCACTCCATTAAAATTTCTCTACTAAGACAGTTGCAAGCAAACCAGACAGGACAATGGCAAAATTATTTTAATAACCCTCACCCTCACATGAGATTAACAGTTTCCTACAGAAAGGATAACGCTATCCAGTGACCTCTCGTTCTAGTTTTTCAGATTTATAACTTGAAAAATATCAGTGATTAATCCAAGATAGATGAACTGCATCTATTTTTAAATGAAAAGTTATTAAAATTAAATACATAAAGCAACAACAAATGAAGAAACTAGAATTAAATAATTGTTGAAATAACCCCAAGTACTATTTTTTTAAAAATACTCCGTCAATTCAAGCGATTACTGTGAACTGTGCATCTCCTGGCAATGTCACAGATGTACTGCAGACCAATTAATTACTAAATATTTCTAGCATATCTGCTTATTTTCTTAGGAAAGAAAGTGGGTAAATACGATGATGTAGTCTTTTAAGTTTCCATCATATTTTAAAACAGTGAATTAAAAATTACTGTTGGGGGTTTCTTCAGAACCGCCCTGCGTGGCTGCAGCCAGCACTCCAGTGTGCATTGTTAACTATTTATTCAGTGACGGTAGACGGGATCTCTTTAATGCAAGAGTGCCCTCATGTATTATCATTCCTGATGATGCAGCTTCTATCCAGCAAGTCTTTTTCTTCCCTAAAATATACTGTTGTTTTGACACAAACAGCTTGCTACACTTAAGGATTTTACTAATAAAACATAATGTTGTGTTAGATATTATGACTGTTGCCACAGCTGAACTGACTTGTCAAATCAATCCTAATATGGCTCCCACAGGCACATAAAAACCTTATTTAGCTATCAGTTATCCTAATCACTTTGTTCAGTTTAAGGGTGCAATACTTCAAGACCAGTTCCTATTTATACATATATGCCCAGCCATTTAATAAAGTCTTGATTTATATAATAAATTCTTCTTTGAAAAAATACTTTGAAGCAGCAGTGTTTTATCAAGTGTGTTACAGTATGTCTCCTCACACCCCCAAATAAATATGTTAATACACACAAACAGGATACTTGCATGTCAAAGGTGAACATTAGACATGTGACACAGGTAAGCTAGCACTGAAACCAGATTTGTCCCTTCGATTATAAATGGGGCTCACATGTGGTCACTTCATCTGCAAAGCACTGAAAAATCCCAAGGCTTTTAGGAAAATCTTTGTAAAGAGTTTATTTAGGAAGACAGCCATTCGTAGCCTTTGTATCTCTATGTCTGCATTCCAAATACACATATAATTTATACAGGTATAAATATACATACAAATATACAGGATATACATGCCAAGAGACAGCCAGAAAAGAAGACAGCTTGTATCTAAACGCTTGCCCCGCTATTTCCCATCAATAATTTCTTTCCCTACAATTGAAATAAACCTACCTTTGCTTCTTCTTGTTCAAAACTACTGTTGAATATCTGAGTCACACTTTCAAACGAAACTGTGAGGGGAAGCATGAAATTCTCAAACTCATCCTCGTCTTCACCTACAGGAAAAGAAATCAAAACAAAACAGCAAAAGCATCACGTTCACACTGTCGTTGGAAGGGTCGGCCTCCTAGGCTTTCATAGAAAAATCTCACCGACATCATGGGAACTTTCATATGACCTACAGGAACAAAAACTTGAGGTTTGATATATTTTTACTGAGCTATCACCACAAAGACAAATTGTTGACCACAAACAACTTGTATCTGAGATCGGCACATCTCCGCATTTCGTATTTCTGTTTCCTCTGTTAATCTGACAGCAATTGTTCAGTACCCTAGAAGAATATTCAAACAAGTCAAGACTCAACAGTTCAAAAACGTTAAATTTCAAACCGCAACAACAGATTAGACCCTTTTCAAACGTGTACTTTGTAGTATGATGTTTAAATCACTATCTTTTAGGATTGCATCCTATTTTTTTTCCCTCCTACCTATTTAGTATACAGAATGAAGCTGCCATGAAATTAAATCTGGACTGTGTTGGGGTTATTTACGTGACTCTATTGACTTGTTTGTTTCAGAAGGTGTGAATTTAGAGTAAAAGAAACAAGATGTGGGCAGGGAAAAAAGACATTGCTTTGGTTAGACAGCTGAAAGATAGCCTGGAAGCCTGGATTGGTTTTTGGTTCGTCGTGACGCTGAACAAGTAACTATGAACAGCAACTTTTTAGAAATGGCAATTTGCATGAGGATTCATACTCACACTACTTACCTTTAGGCCCTTAATGAGGGTAGCTTGCCTCTCGCACTCAGAGTCCCCTTGAGAGTAATTCAGAGTAGGAATTTAATTTATGTTCTTTAAAGAGTTCTTTGCTATAGGGCTTCTCTTTTCATCAGCAAAGTCTGGCAAACTAAGTTGCAATTGAACTTCGGAGGAGTCTTTTGTGTGCCAAATTGGTTGCGCAAAGCTACTGTGAGCTTTGCAGTTTAGTTTCTACATCTCAGATGCCCATCTGTAAAAGGGGCACCAGCCCAACCCCTTAGCTCTAGAGATGCTGTGAGGACCAAATCGCTCACCCCAGCACAACAGTAAGAATGACAGGAAAGGCCAAGAAGAAGAAAAGCCAGGAAGGAAAAACCAGTCACAACAGAGAGCAAAGTGTGGACTAACACATAAATCCAGATAGGGACACAGCAAAAAAAAATATTAAGTAATAAAATCCAAATACTCAGTAGCTTCTCATTAAGCAAGGATGACATCTTCCGTACTGAAAGAGGCAAATATCTTCTGAGAAATAATTGTGATCCTGCAATTAAAACTGCTTCATATCAATGCAAATATTTACACTGGAGAGGAAAGGCAAGCTGCGGAGGCAATCCCACCTACGGCACCTCCTCAGTTCCCAGCGCTTGCCTTTGTGACCTCCGCTGCTTCCCTTTAGCACAGGGCTTTCCTGCCCATCTTCCAGTTTTTTTTTTAAAAGCAAAGGAAACACTTTCAATAACTTTCTGCTACTGCACTGGCCAGCCAGAGTAGCAAAGCCTTCGAAACACAACCCGTGCTCCAGAACTTTCTGAAACTAGCAAAGGACTGACCCAAGCCCACGACCGGCACCCCGCACCCGCAGCAGAGGGCCAGGCGCTCTGTATGAGACTGCAATGCTGCTGCTGCCAGCCATGGCAGCTGGTGGACTTCGGGAAGATCCAGTCCTGTCCATCTTGGCTTGTCTCCTTTGCCATCTTCTCTCTGCTCCTTTCAACCAGAGTCACTCTGTTTTTTTTGTCATTTCTGGACCCTTGTGGCCCCAGACTACTCATGCAGTGTTTTGTTTCTCTCTCCTTCCTTGCCAGCTCCAGCTCCTCAGGCAGTTCCAATGCGGTGTGAGCTCCTGAGCTCCCCATCTCTTTGCTCCACCAGCATCAGCTTCCTCTTCCCCTCCTAGAAGCTTAAACTATTTCTATATGCATTGCATATCCTGATACTTTTCTCCTTTTAATTGCTTATCAGATTTTCCTCAGAGGAAAAAAATTAGTAAAAGGCGGCCAATCATGTAGAAAGAATCCTATGCTGGTACTGTTCCATGTCAGCGCACAGATGAACAGAAGTCACGAGGACACTGCTCTGTGCCAGGTCAGGGTGCAGTTGCTGTTCACAGAGTTCTCAGGAGAAACCCAAATTATCACAAGATAGCAAAAGTAATGCTGTGTCCCATCTGCAGTGCTGCGTGGCATTGGAAGACCATTCCATGAAGATATTATGCACACGTCCAAATTCAAGGTGGACCCTTCCTGAAGGCAGAATCTCCAGCACACTTTGTTAAAAAGTTGAGAAGACAAAAGAACTACCAGAACGCCCAGCGTTGTCTGGGTCCAACACTGGAATGACAAGCCAGCTAGTTCTGGAAATGGGTAACGGGAAATCTTATCTGCTATTTTTGTTTGCAATTTCAGTGCTGGCAGTGACAAAAGAATACACAATTAGGACCCCATAGAGTACCGCTCTTTTAATAAAATAATTTGTATGTTTTAGAAAAGCAACACCAATGACTTCCTATACATTTCTTTTGCATTCCCATACAAGCCACTTCCACATCTCATGAACAGTGCAGTACTAATAAGGAAAGGAAGAAACTATCCTAAACCAGCGTACCGTGGCAAATTGCTCATTTTCTGAAATTCAAACTACGCACACGTTGTCTGAAAGAAAGAGGTGCCTCGCTTCTACGTTTTAGTAGATCTGTGTGTGGCTTACAGCAATAATGCTTTAAACTTCATGCACTTGGAGAGGTTTGGCACTGAGCATGCC
Source organism: Falco punctatus (assembly GCF_963210335.1). Classification (NCBI taxonomy): domain Eukaryota; kingdom Metazoa; phylum Chordata; class Aves; order Falconiformes; family Falconidae; genus Falco; species Falco punctatus. The sequence continues at coordinate 47,025,514 of NC_137588.1, forward strand.
AACATACACCTGTAAGCACAAGACACTGACAAATCATGCTGAACAGCTCCTGACGGTGTTTTCTACAGCTTAAATCTACTACTTTTGGTAGTGCAGAGGAAAAAGTGATTAAAATCTATCAACCCTAGAAAAACTTTCATGTAAATGTAACTTCTGTTGGTACTCTTGTATGAGTTTTGGTTACTATACACTTCACACAAAATAATACTCAGCTTACTTTAGAAGTCTTGGACAAAATGATGCAATTCTAAATGCCAAAAAAATTATTACAAACAGAACCTGGGGCACACAAGAAATTCAAAGTCTTGAGTATAGTCATGAGGTTAAAGTAATTCAACAGAAACCAAGTGCATTTTGAAGCAAACAGCAATTAATATATTACTGTTCATCCCTACTACAATTACATTTTGCCAGTCACTCCAACAGCACATTGTTTAAAATGTAAATATTCTGAACTTACTGTATTTAACTAATCGTCAAAGGTTTCTACATCAATTATTTAGAACAACCCCCATCAAGAGCAATTCATCTTAATTTTGTTTCCGTGTAAATTGTTTATCATTCATATAAAAGGGTTTATGTAAAGCTCTTCACTTAATTTGAAAAAAACCCAGAGAACACAATTGGTACAATGCTGTTTTATCTAAAAATGCCAATTCACTCAGGCTGAAAACAGCTCTTGATTCACGAGGTAAGAATGCTGCCATTTAATGCTTGCACAAACGCACAGAAAGGACAGTTTGTGTACACCTTACTTCCCATATTCGGATTCTAAAACACAACTTGCACGCTCTTCTATCAGTTCAAACCCAAACAAATTTATTCCAGGAACACAACTGACAACAGCCACAAGACTGATGCACGTTTTTTCCAACTAATCTTTTCGGATCTTGCGGAGTTGTTAATCCAGGGGAATGACAACAACCTCGATCAGCTTGTAGCCAGTCATAAGTCATGTGCCTGCATTTTGTCTGACATATTTACACAACCTCTACTCTGAGATGTAATTTTTAACACCTGTAATCTTGTTTTTACTAAATCATTCCCCCTGCCGCCCCCCGGAAAAGTTACTGAAACTGCACACGTAACCTATTTTATATTAGAAAGCGTACCTATTGCTTGCGCTATACAATGCTGAGCAGACACCGAAAGCAGTTTAACTGTGAGTAAACGCCAGTCCAGCTCCCAGATGCTCTTCTTAAAGCAAACACGGATCAACGTGGCTCGGTCTCGCCTCGCAGTTAGTGGTTTTCAGCACTGCTAAGCAGCAGCCAGCACAGGCCCCCGTCAGCAGCGCGGGGAGAGACACCACCGCTGACTGACGCCTCTCCTCTCCATCGCTTCTGCACACGCGTTACCTAGTTAAGTCCCTGCATGAGGGCTGGAACTCGGCACACGAAAGACTTCCTTCCACGTCTGGACAACAGAGAGCTAAACACGCAGAGTTCTGCACTTTGGTGGCCGAGGGCTGTGCCTGGATTCAAAGTGACCAAGTCCTGTATCACATCCAGCTGTTAAAGCGTGCACTGGGTTTTAGAAGTGTCTAACCTCTCTAATTCCCAAAGGACAACTCAAAAGGTAACCCCAAGTGCACATTTAAGCATTGCTGGTTGAACTTGGGAATGCTTCTCAATGTTTATTAAAACTCAGAAAATCTTTGTATATTGGAAACTTGCATGAAAAGGTGAAAAAAAACCTCTTCTACTAGCAGCTAGAAGGTTCTGGCATGATCACTACATCACCTGGAAATGCAACACACTTACTCAGGCACTTAATGTTGTAAATCCTTACAGTTAAAATATAAAAAGTGCTTCTGTGCAAAAAAAAACCCAAACTCACCTTGCTTATTTCTTCAACAGAAGGCCACAAACAAATGCAGTGTCATTTCTTAATGCCATAAATCTCGGAATTCAACAGGCAGCGATTTAAATACCAACTACAACATATTTACTGTACAATTAAGCTGCGGTGTGATTGGTTTAATAACCTTAAAAATTCCTAGTACTACACAAGAAAGCAAGGTGTCTCAGGGACACAAGACAGCAAGGTGTCTCAGGGAAACGGGAGGAGGACCCTACCTAAATCCACCATGAGAAGACGAGTGAGAGCAGTGTAGAACACAGTCCGGCACCTGAGGTCACTGAGGCTGTAATTCTCGCTGATGCCCAAGAAAGGGAAGTGCTTACTCTGTTGAAACAGAAGTATATGAAAAATTAAGTGTTCTACAAAATTTGTTACACACAACATTTTTTTAACATAGGAAGAAAACTTACCGTGTGATTCTGCAGCATGAATTTCACAGCCTCTATTTTCACGAGCTTTTTCAGGAGACTATAAGTAGCAGGCGTTAAGGAAAGGTCAGCCTCACGGCGTTATGATTGCATTATCAGGTCGTACAAACTTTCAGGAATCTTTAGTGAGAAAGAGATCCTAACTGAAACAACAAGAGATGTTCACAAAAAAATCGCTGAATTTCATCTAGAAATATATGTTATATTCTTTACAACATTAAAGACCATAATCTATTATTAATTAAAGCAATTAGTTTTCATCTTTTCATGGCACATATTCTAGTCACAAAAGAGACGAATGTAGTAAATTCCTTTTACCATTAAACGGAGAGTTTCTGGTAATAAATGGTGCTGTTTTTTCCCCAGATAGACCTGTGTCACCAGCATGCTGGGGGGGGGGGAAAAAAAAAAAAAAAAAAAAAAAAAAAGAAAGTGGTTTTACAACTGCCTGCATGGTAGATGCCAGGCACTTGGCAATGGGACTGGCTGCCGCCCTATGCAGCGCTGAAGGTACGGCCTCAATCACAGAGGTGATCTCCAGACCCCTCAAAAATCACATTTCATTTGTTTCAGTTACAACAGATAAAACCACATCTCACACACACTAAGCTAAGATACCAAAGTATCTTTGGACCTATAACAAGTGAACAGAAATGTCTGAAGAACATACAAAGTTTCTGAGCCAGAGCAAAGTCTGTAACACGGTGGTACAGCTGGGAATTTTGGATGCACAGGAATCCCAGTTTCTCTGACTTAAATATAAAGCACATCTAACTGACTACCGCTAAGCATGAACTGAAATCTCCCATCCACAAACTGGTTAAATTTGAGCCAGTGACAGTCCAGCTGAGAGGGAAGTACAGCTGCACCGAGCTCAGCACCACTGTGCCCTGCCCCCAGCGCAGGAACCTCAGGATCAGGAAGGTCTGCTGCTCCGGTCTCCACATCCCACCGGCAAAGCCCCCTGCCTCTGGGGCTGAAGCTCCTGGCCCTGCACCAGGATAAGGTTGACTCTGCACCTCCTTGTAAATGACACAGAAGCACCGTTTTCCTGGACTGCGTATATTCTACAGATCACGTAGTCTAGCATGACTTCCTAGGCAGTTACACCCGATGAATCGTAGTATTTTTCTCTGGATTTCTTTTAAGAAATTCTATTAAATCAAAAGTTGAGTTAGCAAAAACTGTGTTATAGAAGCCTTAAAGTTTGGATGTTTCACAACCTGAACCCTCTCCTAGCTGTGTGCATTACGAACACCTTTAATAGCATCAGCACACTCCAATTCCCTGGCTCAGGCGAGTCAGACACTTGGGGTTGGGCAAAGGAGATCATGCTGTGTGTTCCAACAAGAGCCGTGCCGACATCTTCGTGAGCTTTGCACGGCTATACCCTGTGCCCCGAGGGATGCCTGCAAAAAGGGAGCGAGAGAATGGCCAAAGCAGCCGCCTGGACTCTCTGACCCTGCTGCTTCCCCGTTTGACGTCAGATGGCAGCGGGTCGGGCTGCACGGTCTCAGTTCTGCATCTGCACAATGGGGATATAAAAGCTAATGCGCTTTTTTCAGGGATGTCACGGAAAAATTCAAACCCCAGCAACGCAACATTCGTAAGCACTGAAGGCATCAAAGGAGTGAAATGACTTACGGGCTTGTACATTCCGCAATGAATATTGTATAAACTGGACTCATTAGTTTACTGAACGCCGCTGACCCCTGGCATTGATGAAGTTCTTTAAGAAATAATCAGTATGATTGCTTAACTTTAGACCGTACAGTAGTGCCTACAGCCCTGTACAAACAGACGATTTTCAAACAAATACTTATAACACTTATTATTGTTACTATTTTCCTTTTTTTTTTCTTGAGTGCCTGCTCCACTCTGCCATTCCTGCACATAATTGATTGAAGAGTTTGATTACTTTTATGTGAATAAACAATCTCCCTTCTAATCTTAAATGGATTAAATTATTTTTAAACAAGTAGAAGTGTAAGAACAGGTTTTATAGCTGCTATTGGAAAATCTCCTGATCTAGTTGTATGATGATGCTCCCCTGCCAATCTGTAACACTTGATGTAGCACCACCTACTCTTACACTGCGAAGCTGTTAGCTGAGGTTTTTTTGCCCCTGTTACAAGGGAGAGCCTTTTAAAACATAAGGCTAACAAAGACATGGATAAAGGATTTTTAAGCGACTATAAATATTTTAACCCAAGTTACTGTATTGTACAAAATAACAATGAAACTGTAGTTATTTTGCTACAAAACTATAGAGTGGAAAAGTTAATTATTAGAAAGAACTAAACATGCATGAGGGAGCAGCACTATGGCTTCAAAGACATAAAGGAATGACTAACATATTCCATTATGTAAATGAATTCAAAGATATTTCATGACTGATCAGCTAGGAGGGACATAATGATTTATAATTCAAATAACTGAGCTTTGAAATCAAATTGGGCTAATATATTTCAAAATATGCAAACCTGGAATAATTGTGAAAGTAATGTAAACCATGACACCAGCTCCAATCATTTGTTGCCTTTGTTGTTACTACTGTCTTACGATTTTTCTTCCTTTTTTTTTCCCTGTTATATAGTACAGTTGCTCAAATTGTGGCTTCCTTTTAATTCTAGACTATCCTTTAGAAAAAGTCTATTATGCACATAAAAAAAGAAAAATACTGATTTCTAAGACTATGTAGAAGCTGACTGATGTACAGGAAAGTACTGAAATTAAATAAATTATTATTTTAACCTTTCAGGCTAGCCACAATTTAATCTATATCAAATATTGAAAATTGATCCTCTGGATCCAGCATCTTAACAACACACAGTTTCTTTCGAAGCAATATATACTTAATGCCTTTTAAAAGACCCTAATATAATGTGAAAAGGCCAAAGTTTGCAATGCCAGGAAGTAGTTATAAACTACTTCATATGTTTGAAATAAAAAGTACTTCAGTATTATTATTAAAAAAACCCCTATTGGTAGAGTTTTTAATAGGAAAAAAATACATATCTTTAAAAGCCAAAATGACCAGTGAAATTGGGTTGTACATCATTTTCCGGGAAAAAGGAAAAACAGCCTCGACAGGTGTAATTTATCATTTTTCTGATTTAATACCAAAGAAATATATTAAAATAATAAAAAGAATCCTGAAATCCTCAAAATTTGTAGTGATAAATAGCCCTCCCTGTCTTTATTGCATTATGCCTACTAACAGAAATATTGCATGGTGGATTTTGCCAGACAAGGACGATTATTTTCCAATAAAAAGTTGCATATTAAATTCCAGCACAAAAGTGGGTGTCTAATACTTCTGAAATCTTTTATGGTTTGCCACGGAACACAATTTTAAACTTAACTAATACAACATCATGGTGAAGTGAACCAGCATTAAAGCTGTCTTTGTACAACCCCACCCATCAAGGCAGGAAAGCTGCTGTTCTCTGATGTTGTGAAGTATTTCCATCCAAAAGTAATTGAACAAATTTTTGGTATTTGTATGTTTTCAGTTAATCTCTCTTTTTACTAGTCTTTAAATGTTTCACATTGATGTTTAAGATGTATATTTATGAAGGCAGTGCTGCTTTACATCCTGACTACGCACAGGGGTCTGAAACTGCTCTTGCAACAGTTACCAAGTTTCTGCAAAGAAAAAACTGCAATTTCATCACAATTCTACTCTTCAGGAGAACTTAGGTTATTAAATATCTACTTTTTCATCCTTTCCAGTCTTGATATTATTATATTTATTTCATGAGCAGAAACTCATTTCCTGCAAATATAATTTGAGTAATTTGAAAACTAAAACTACACAGACATTTCATCCTTGGAAAGTAGAATTTGCACCGATAGTTTATAATGACCCTCATTTTTGAGAGCTACCGTGTGAACACATGCCTTTGAAAACTGCCCCAAGTCAATATGGATCAGCAGATGCTCGCTGGCTTTAGCAGTAGTATGAGGCTGGTTATTTCAGCAACATACATATGTAAGTACACAGGCAAGCACTTTTAAGTTAGGTGCACCATGTTAAATTTCTTGGTTATTTTGAAAGTGTTTTGAACCCTACTGAAGCAGTAAGTATACAGTTTAAAAGAGGAGAGAGCACACCAGTCCTTGCATAAATCTTATTCATGAAATACATGTCTCTCCTTCTGGTTTTGTGGAATTCCTTAGCGGCGTTCCACTTTCAAGTCCCTTCCAGCCCTATTTCTGTGATGCCATGAGAACATAAACACATGCATATTTAAAATATCAAGTTAGCTGCTTAATGGTATTTCAAGTAAACATACAGAAGTACACATTGCATGATTTTCATTAAACGAAATTCACTTACGGAATGTGGAAACCCACACTCATCTTTCAACCCACGGGAATATATTAAAATTCTTCTTACATGATTAGAGTTCTATGGAGAAATAAAATGACACCAATTGTCACATTCCAGGTGCCTCCCCCTCTGCTTGTCTAACAATCTCCTCTAGAAAATTACTGAAAAGTTGTTTTTATTTTAAAATAGAAAAGGATTTCAATATTGAACGATTTCATGAGCCCTGGTGGTTTATTATCTGTCGTATACCTTTTAAAATTGTGTCACATCAAGAACAGCTACTACCTTTTACAAAATCTTCTTGCTTGATTGACTGACACTTCAAAGAGCAAACATTCTTCTCCAACTTAAAGATAAGTGAATATTAGAACAAGATACAAATGGTTTGCAACAGACAGCCAGTTAGCATCTATGATCTGGCTAAGAGTTTCACAAAAGTACTTGAACATAGACAAAAATCCATATGCAAAACCATGGCTGTTTTATCAGCAGTAATGATGACACTGACCCAGTGAGGAACAACAAAAATCAGGCAACAACAAAACACATGAAGAGGTTTGTGTTTAAAATCTAACTTATGCTTCATATCTTAGAGTGGACTCGTTCTCAAAGTAGACCCAACCCTGTTCTCAATGGCTAACAGAATCCTGTTCCCAATATTGTTCAAGTCATCAATGGCACCGACTTCAAGAAGATGAGGAATGGGATAGATGATCATAAGCAACTACTTATATGATTCCTCTTTTATTTATAAGAAGTACGTAGAAATAAGCACACCTTTTAAAAACTATGCACAGAAAAAGAGAAACCACAATGAATAAGTATTAATGTCCTAAGCGGTTTAAAACTGTGGCATACAAACCAACAAAGGTCTCATATTAATTTTTACCGTATCATTTTCAAGTAATGATGTTATGCCATACACAATAAAAAAGGATATCCAACAGAGAGGTCATTCAGAAACTGAAGAGTTCTTGAAATCACAGGTTCACATCTTCCCCGGTATTTAAGGTTTGTAACACTAGGATAAAAAAAAAAAGTGTGAGATTTTATAACACATTTTCCTCTTTTTGAGAAGTGCAGTGCAGAGGCTCAGAGTAGCAGCACATTGTACTACGAATGTGTTTCTGTGATACGACTTAGGATTTTCCATTTATGAGACAGAAAATGCAATAAAAACATGCCATGTCTTTTTCCTGAACAAGGGGTTCAAAGATTTTTGTGATATTGTAACAAACACATTAATTTTAAAAAAATCCATCATCTGTCATAATGAAACAAATTACTTGAAGCTTACCCCTACTTGTATCTATCTTACTCACTTTTCAACACAGTATCTGGCCACTTCTGCAGTATTTATCTGCCCAATTTTTCACAAGATAAAAACAAATTGCTGTCAATTCCCTAGGAAAATTTCCATCGGAGAAACGGAGCATGGAAAAACTAAGAGCCAATTCCCAGAGCGACTGATCTACCCAATTCCCAGTGAAACTCCACCTTCCAGTTCTGCACTGATCCCCATTTTGCCTCTTCCCTACACTCAACAATTCACCAAAGCCAAGATACAGAGGGCACAGCGCACCTCCCACCTGCACCCCCCCACAGGCGCAGGCACTTCGGAAGATGCTCTGATTAATGAACCAATGCGTAAGCTTGATGTAAGGTAACACTAGACCTACTATCAGTCCTCGGGATACAAAACATACAACAACTAACTGCTTTTGCTAGCCAGCTCCTGTAGTCAGCCTTTTGGTGGAATGATGCAGCTGATGCTTGCTCTACTACCTTCCGTAGGTTACGCGTGAGCCGTGGAGCACCGGGGGGACCCCCTAGCGCTGCTGCCGTAGGTCTGTGTGCAGGCCTGTGCGAGGACACCTAGGGGGCTCAGGACTGTGTCTGTCGTGGTCACCTACTGGATTTATTGGGAGGTGAAGAGGTGGCGTTAGCCTTCACGTGTAAGGGGTACACTGAAGCCGGTGAAGTGGAGGAATGTCATTTTTTTCCCCCAAACGTGGAGTGGTTAGAGCAGTAAGTTAGGAGTCACTGGTCTTGTTGCCTGTCATTTCCCAGCTTTCTGAGGGCAATGTCAGGCAGGCCAGTGTCAATGAACTCGCCCAAGTCCAACTGTCCGACCCTTCATCCTTCTGTTGTAAACCCCAGGCAGGGAGGCCAAGAAGAGATTACTCCCTGCTGCCCCCCAAGCAGCTCAATTACATGTATCACTTACTTATACACTGACTACTAGTAACTCGTCCTAGCATTCCTTTGAGAACCACTGTTAGGTTGCTTGGCCTGTAACAAGTTGCTTCCCCGTAGTTCCCTCCTTTGAAGGCCAGTCCTGTGCCCTACTCTTCTGGGACATCCCCCATCCCCCTCACCTGCTCAAAAACCCAAAAGAGAGTGGAATGTCTCCCTCCTCCAGACAGGGAGATGCTGCTGCGTAAGTGATCTGCAGCAGAGTTTCTGATACTGGGATCACCTGGAGAAATAAAAACAGGCCACCACAGCCTTCTGAAGCACAAATAAAAAGACAGCAGGACCTCCTGGCTCGGTAGCCCTGGCACAGATTCCTGATCAGGGTATCAAACTGCTAGGGTGTATCTCAAGCTGCCAGGTGATCCAGAAGAAGTAATTTCAGATCTGTATGCCTCAGTTTCCTTGTCCGCAGAATACGCATAATGCTTCTGACTAAGGCGTCAGACCTACGGACGAAAGACCATGATGTGGGGGGTACAATCAGTACCAGCTACTTATACCCTGACACAGCAGGATTTCAATTTTGGGAATACAGAACCTGAAGAAGACATGTTAAATGCCTTAAAATCAGCATTGACTATTGCTTTTACATGTTTACAGGCTACGGGATGTACTATACACCATAAACTACATCTCTTTTTCAGGAAGTTATAAAGTCAAGAATGCAGTTTAAAGCATCTAACTGTTCGGTATTATTTGCTCAGGAAAAGGCAAATAACAATGCAATTACCAAAGCAGTATTCCTCAATTTAGATTTACAAACATACATTGATTTACTTTATAAAATCTCTATGAAGAGCTACAGAGGTTCAGATTGCCTTAAAGAAATAGCCCATTCTAGTAAGTCCATAATTCACAGTTTATCCCTACTACGGGGAGTTCTGGAGATGTTTATAGTTGCACTAAATCCTTAACAAGTATATACCATACAAAGCAATAAAAATGAATTTGGACTACCCAGATTTGACATCAATATAAAAATCATAAAAAGGCTATTTTGCAAAAGAGTAAAATCTTTGTCCTTCAGTAACCAGATATAAGACATTTAAAGAAAAAGAGGTCATCACAGTGCCAGCTTGAGGAAAAAATTAAAACTGTATAAGGAAGGTTCTTTGTCCAATATTCAGGGTACTTTTGTATACGTCTGCTCTTTCAGTTCATGATTGTATTTGGATGCTGAAAGATGGAGTAATAATATAAAAGCTGGAAAGCACTCATGAGTGAACAGAGGCTGAAAAATTTCAATTATAACCATAGCAATTCCCATTTCTGTTTCTGTCTTACCAGTATTAGGTGAGATGAAAGACACATAAAATGTAGTATTTTAAGAAACATCTACAAAACTTTGTAAGTATCTGAGAAAATTTGTAAAGATCTAGACAGGAATCTCATAATACAAAAAGCAGTTTTCCACTATGTAAGGAAGAGAAGCCAAAGAATGAAAGAGGAGAAAAATTTACAGCTCTCAGAGAAATCATGGCAAGACAGCACTTAAATCCAAGTGCTAGTGTCCTTGCCTTTCTCTCTCTCAAGTGGCTTATTGATTTAAAATATGAACGAAATGAAATAGAGTCAAAGGAACCAATCACAAAGTTTCAGATGAGTCACAGAAAATAAGAGTTTCATCAAAAGCTATGCCAATGCCAAATTCACCAAAATGTCTATGATAGGTGAGCACTGAACACATTTGAAAGGCAAGTGCAGAGAAAATGGCAATAAAAAATGGCATAATTCTGGCAACAATACCAGTATCAAAAAACTATACACACACAAAATCAAAAAAGCAACAGTAACATTGATCCATGCTGGAGAGCTATGAAAATTTGAAAAATTTAAATGAAACAGCATTAAGAATACAGTACACTTTCAAATATGTGCTTTTAGTTTGCCTTTAGTAAGAAGATAAGAATAAAACCTTAGCTTCTAAGAGGTGCACCAAAGAAGCTTCCCAGATTTCTAGCCTCCAAACCCTCCAGTTTGCCAAGGGACTTCTGTCACCATGACTGCTCACTAAAGCAGTTCCATCAGCACAGCAAACACCTCTTCCCTTAATACTTTTATTAACAGGTTGTGTTTTTTTAACCTAAAATTTAGAAGGGGAAGATAAATAATGATTATATATTCCAATTTACAATTCTCTGGGAAAACGGTTACCATATAATCTGGAGAAGAATCAAAATTCTTTCCACATTCCAAGTAATTTCATGATATTTGGCCAGGGAAAGAATCAAGGCAAAGATATCCACTTCCAGCCTCTTAAATCCATTTCGTGACTTTCATTTTTTCCTCCCCAAACCATTCTACTGTCCTTAATTTCCCAACCTGTCCTGAGCTTATGATTTAGAAAAAGACTGTTTCAGACAGTCCCACTGCTCTTAAAAGTTCCATGTGGTACACAGCGAAGGACAACCCTTCAGACGAGAGGTAGCAGCTCTTACGGCAGTAGTGGATGGGAAACGATACTGCTGGAACATGGGAATGGAGTGTCCAGCTTAAAGGACAAAACTAAAAAACTTGCAGTGCAATTTAAGAAAGAAAATTTTAAAAGGAGATAGAATCAGGGATGCAAGGTAGAAAAGCAAAAGCAAAGCACAGCCTGCACAGAAAAGGGAGTGCTGGAGTATATACTGCACGAGGAGAGAAAATCCATTCGGTCACACCGATGGTGGATAACTTCTCCATTTATCATTGCATGTCAAGGTACTCAAATTTTGCTTACAGACCAGTTGTAAGTGCCCAAGAAACTCATCCATCCCCTTCCCAGAAGGTCTAGAACCCCTCTCTGAAATGTAATGGGCAGGTTCGTTACCACAATAAAGCAGAGGAATCCCAGGAAGATTGTACTACCCGCACACACTCACTACTGTACCGCACACGCACAGGAGATCTGGTAACACGACAAAGAAGCACTTGTAGAAGTTGAGGTTGCTACCAGCCCGAGAGGATGACAACTGCTGTAAATCAGCCAGTTTGGGTGCGGTGGTTTTGTTGTAGTTGTTGTTTTTTTATTTGTTTTTATAGAGAGAGAAAAACTTTTAAGCTTATATAAGGATGACATGAATTGGAAACCTAAACTATGTAAAAGTAAGAATAGTCTTGGTCTCAAGGATATTACAAATGTACTTGTATTCTAAAAACTATAAACATTAAAAAAAAGAGTAATCATACATTTTAAACAAAACTTCCGAAGTTCCTTAAGGTGTGTGCTATCCAGTTCCCATTACAGTGCAAGAAAAATAGGCATCCAAATCCCCTAAAAACACTTTGAAAATCTCTTCTTATGTGGTACTTAAGTTTCAGTAATAATAAAGATCGCAATTTGTTGGCAAGAAAGCTCTGTACAGTCATGTTTTAATTATTTCTTGTAGATTATCATCATTTACCATGAAAGGTCTCTGTGGCTCAATGACAGTGATTGGATATATACTTTTCATTACAGCTGGACAAAGGTGAATAGTTAAAAAAATGCACATTCTACCATGAATAAAAATGCCAACTTTTAGTTTGTTATGATTCATGGAGTCATATCAGTATGAGCGTTCTGAAAAATATTCATAGATCCAGACTTTTCATACTTATGTATTACTTAAACATCGTCACACAGAAAATCTCCCTATTTATATGTCTGCATATGTGCATCCACCATAGTGAAATCATTACTGCAGAAAAAAAAAAGGAAAAAACAGCTAACAGCAATGTTTGGATATGCATCTTTTATTCATGTTTCAGTTAGTCTATCCTGACTAAAAATACTAAATATTTGGGCAAATATTTTGTAAATCCATCTCATGATAAATCACCTCCACATTAACTTGGTAACAATTGAAAAGAACCAGAAGAGGCTCACGAAGAGTAAGTGAAGAAAAGGAAAGATGCTTGTGGCCAAAATAAATGCAAGGCACTTTTGGCCAAATGCCCAGGACAGGCTCAAGGAGCAGACGAAACCAGAACTACCCCAGCTGAAGTATCTTCTCACCTCTTATCCATACAGGGAAAATCAAGGCAGGTGGGCAGCTACTGCTCTCGGGTATGACCAGTGGAAGGAGAGGACCACTACTGGCTTTGGTACAGCGCCTCGCTCCTTGCCTTGACCCACTTCCCTGCAGGCCAAGGGCTGTGAGCACACGTGATGTGGCTGGCTGGGGAGCAAGTACGAGCAACAAGGACAGAAAACTCCAGAGACGGAGGAACACTCTGTGCCCTTGAAAACCAGTACTTCAGGGCAACGGGCTGAGCAGAAGGAAGACCACGGAGAGAGGCTGGGACCTTAAGTCATAGTCCCTTTGCAGATTCTTGTCACCCACCATCGTGCACCCTACTAGCTCCTTCAAAATCCCACTGCTTCCTCTTGCCTGTCTTCACCCTCACATGGCTCCTCCCAGCTTACGCCTCCTTGAACCTACTTTACTGCTGCTATGATGCTGAACACAGCTGTGAAGACTTAAGATGCCATGCAGATGAGAAAAAATTAGTTTGGTATTATGTATTTTTTTAGTTGGCCTTTCCCCTTCCACACATATATCCCATGAAGGGATGATCAACGCAAGGAAAGACAGTGGATGCTAAAAGAAGCATCCTATAAAATTTCTGGTAAGACTGTGATGAAAATACAGCCATTAATAGATATTCTGACTACATAAAACCCCACCCCTTCAGAAATGGTTTAACAGGAATTCGGTAAAAGGCACATTCATTAACTTCCGATGGGGAGGTGATGAAAGGTCTGGGACCTGATGTGACAGCAGTACTTTGAATCACAGTCAGAAGCTCTAAAGGACACCTATTACATTGACAAATCTCAGTATATTGCTGTACATTGAAGAATATCTATTTTATACAGCCTTTAATCCATAAATTGAACAGCATCTTCTAGTAGCTACGACACAAGTATTTCAAATTGTTCTCTGTGAAAATGAAAGCACTCCCTGAGTTTGATCACCAGTCCTCCACTGCAAAGCTACTACTAATGAATTCAAAAGAACAGAGTAAAGCTACATATGTGAAAATGAACTACTGAAAACAGACCCAGGGAAAGTCAACACAAACTGTTAAAAATCTTGAGAAATCAAAAGCAAAATGCCATTTATCCATCTAAGCATTGCACAGCTCACATCGGACTTCAGGAAACTAGAAACTCCAGGCGTCAACCACTAAGTTCTCACAAGAACAAGTTAAGACTCTAACGGCAAAACAAAAAAATAATTACTATGTCCTGGTGGACTACAACTTGTTTGACTACCATAAATCCAATTGCTATGTTTACTCCTCACACTAAGTATAAAATGCTTCCTGCACGCATCCTTCATTGGATTCTGTAATGGCAAAGTGGCAGGAAATAACCTGACACTGTCTTCTGAACATCCCACAGCGCTAATGGCAGATTACGATGAAGTACTTTCTCCAACACTTTCTGATTTGAAAGACTGGTTGCCATTAGCCAGGCAACAATATTCTTTCAGGCATAACTCTTCTATTTCACATAATGCTTGGCATTAACAATACAGACACTAGAGTCTCAAACATTGTTATGCAGTTACTGTACGAGAGTACCACCACTTCAACAAGAAAGTGCACACTAAAGATTCCCCAGTGTTTCCTTTTAACCTAATGTTAAGGAATAACATATTACAAATTTCACCTGCTTAAAGAAAAAAAAAATGGATCTGTAGGGTAAGACAGAACAGTAGACTAGTGGCTTTCTAAACAGTGTGGTGGTTAAAAATACCGACTACATCCACAAGAGAAAAAGGTGAATGGACTCACAGTCACGTACCCTGCCCACTCCAGTTACAAATGTGCTAAGATCACTCTCAGTAACACAGCACCAGAAATGCTGCCAGGCTGGATTGTCCCATCAGACCGTAGCTTTTGGATTATATATCAGTATGTTATGGTTTCACACCCGGATTTTCCGATTGGCATGCTACCGCCGGGGAGAAGCTCTTTTACTTTAATTGACACAAACATGAATGTGTTTATGCGGCGGTTTCACAGCTAGCTGTTATGGCTACTGACTGAACGGTCCATTTCAAACTGCAGCATCCATTCTGTAAAATGAAATTGATCTTCAATCTAATCAATGAACAATTCATGTTTTTAGGAAAATACGGTAAGCCATGAGCAAAGAGCCAATAAAAATACAGAAGTTGTAATACAGAAAGCAGCACTGATTTTTGCTTTTCATATACCTAGTTTTCTTTTAAAATCTCCCATGTAACATTAAAATCCTAACTTTTTTCTTAATTTACAGTACTGGTGCAAATGCAGCCCTAAACACATGCAGTATTTATTGTACAACTTGTTAATGCTATGTTATTACCTCTGTTGGCAAAGGTAACAGAGATTTCCTCTCAATGGCAGCAACAAGTAGAAAAAGAGATGCAAACTGATGCATCTGGCTTCCAAACAGCTCTGCCTCCCTCCCTCCCTGCTTTTTCCTCAGTTGTTCCAAATTTCACCGTAGTTTGAAACAACCGAACGAAGCCCAGCTGCCTAGTACCATGCCACGGACTGCTTCCAGAAACTGGACGGGAAGGATCCATCAGTATTTTTCCATTTATCACCCTCCATTTCCCTGTCTCCAAAGTATACTCCAGACAAACATCAAGGTTCGATGGGTACTATTGCTACCCTAAGGCAGGATACAACACTCAGTTCTGGTTTTGAGGAAGCAAAGCATTTATGCCTTGTTTTTCCACAGAAATGTTAAGTCATATCAGAAAATGACCTTGTCTTAATTGCTCCTATTTCTCAAGGTTGGTAGTCATCATAGCACAAGTCATGTTTAATACTGCCTGAACAGGTCATGGCTAACCTGGCAAAACCAGCAGAGATGTTTCTCCAGCAGGTCAAAGTCTACTGAAAGAATTTAAAGGTCTTCTAAGTCACATTTAGAGGAAATGAAGTAAATGACAGGATGCAGCATCTTCCTCGCTCTACAATAGAGAGGTAAGGTACTCGTTTCTTTCTCACAGAACTTACTGCCTCTTGGGGACTCCCAGATTTTTTTTTAGTGAATGTTTGTAATTTTTCAGAGGGACCGTTTTGTTTTGCTTCAAGAGCACAACTTATTTTAGATGAAGCTCTTGTTGAGTCAGGAGAAACTATCAAATCTCATGAAGTACATAATAAAAGACAAAATCCTGGTAGTTTTGCTGGCACCCCAGGAAAGCAGCTGCAGCAGAGGCATGAGAAAAATGTAGCTTCTCCAGAGTAATTTTCTAAGATTATTCTTAAGAGAAAGTATTGCAACCCTTAACTGCCAGAATAACACACCACCTTATTCTGCTGAATGCCAAACACCCCTTGTCTCCTTCAGAGTGAGGCCTTACAACCATCCTCTGTGAATCTATATTTTTAACAGAGCCAATGTTGCCAGATACTCCCCAAAAGCAATCCAAACGAGCCTCCCCACAACAAAGAAACATTAACTTGGTCAGATGCCCACTGTAAATCACTATGAAGCTTTACAGGCAATTCCACTGACATCTGAGGGTGCAGGAGTAAGACATGGGGAGGGATGGGGACCGCGCACGCCAGGCTGTCACTGAACAGGAGTCTATGAAAACTCAGCTCCATTCTCCCACAAGCCATTTCAAGAAGGGATGCAGGCACTGTGAGGGATACCTCTAGCTGCAAGTTTTTATTTAGGGGCCTGCAGTACCTTTAGAAAATAAGATATGGGCGCTTTTGAAAACGGTTATCCCTTACTTCAAATGTTTATAATTTACAGAAAACATTTTTCTAGCAAAGAGCAAATTTAATGACAAAATAAAACTTGGGTTTTATGTAAACATTAAAGGCAAAACAAAAGGCACACAGAATAGAACCCAGGCACAAACTCACATTTTTGTCATAAATGTTTCCAGAACATGGTTGTCGTCTGTTATTCCTAAGACTTCTGACATTCGGGCATAGACCTGGAAATAAACATTTCAACAGTAACACATTAGAGACATTTGCAAGTACCAACATTTTCAGCTGTTCTGAAACCCTCCCTATTTTGATTTCGCACGAGAAAAGTACAGGCTCCAACGCCTCCCCATCCAACCCTGCTGAAGTGTTTGTAAGCAAAGGCTCAGACACTCTCGGAAGGAGTTCTGTGAATTTGGGACCGATAGGCTTTTACTTGCCCTTGCATACATTTCTTCCCACAAAGGAGATGTAAATTTTTCACATTAAACTCACCGTGTTGCTCACAAAATAATACAGTCTCTATTCAAAAAAACCCCTCTTTTATTGTAAAAAGTTGCAAAGGGATGGCGAACACATCCTTGGTCTCTGTCCTCAGTGGGATGGGGTTCAACACTGCCCTTTAGCTTGTGTTTGCAAGCACTTGCACCGCTAGTCATAAAATCTGGTAAACTGGGTACTCTTCACACATTCAGGTTTGTGTTCTTGAAGAGAGAACAAAGGCTTTAGCAGCCAAGTAACTTGCAGTTGTATACTTTTCCCCTTTATCTTAGATCCAAGACACATATTACCAGCCAAGTTTTCCCAGCACCCTGCCTATCGGATCAAACTGCTGCTACGATGCAGTAAGAAATGCACAGGACACACTGAATATCTTCTTTTCCTTACTGTGTAATCTGTATAAAAAATTTCTGACTGTTTTAGTAGTCTATCATTTAGTTTGGATAAAAACATTTAGTTGGGTTCAGTCAACTTCAGAAACAGAAGGGAGACATGTCCTGCAAAACTTTATAATCCTCTGCCAAGTTTCTTTACCCTGAGCTCAAGTAATGGCTGTTTGCTTACAACGGGGCTGAACACAGATCTACCTGTCAGCACATTCAGTTTCAGTCATTTAACCTTTAGTGACAAGAAACCAAACATTATGGGTTATATGTAACTCTTCTGTATGAGGTGATCAAGCCAGGTATCACTAAGGTCCGAGAGGAGCCACTTCGCACAGCACATCCAGCCTCCGCTACCAGCGGTGAAAGCCTGGTGCCATCTAGCTGTCAATTTTGTTGGCTGACATTACATATTCCCCACGAATACCAATAAACTGCAGCTAACTCAGTACTTCTGTTATGTACCTAAACGTGCGTGTACCAGCCTCCCTTCTGCTAGCGATGTAATCCCATGACTGCTTAAAACCCAAACCAGCAGTATGCTGCCTCTGAGGAAGTCAATAATGTTAAGGTTAATATTAATCTAGACAATAAAAATTGTATTTTCACATCCCAAAGACTTTATTTTTAATGCTGAGCAAAATAAAATGCATGAATAAATAAACTTACAGCCCTAACAAGAAAATGCACCAAGACCAAGGAAAACTTAACTTCCAAGCTAACTTACCCACTTATAATTGCGTGAATGTAATTCACTGTGACAAAATCAGTAGTGAAAGGATAATCAAAATATGAAAAAAATGTAATCCTTCAAACGTTGCAAAATAATATGTTCACACCGTAAATGTGAAGTTATCATTTAAAGTAATTAAACACAGCATCAACAATATGTCCAAAAAAAATTACTATATTTTAATTAAAAAAAAATCATCTCTCTAAATAGCGCGCTGCTGAAATGTTATTTAGCTGCAATTTTAGCAAAGTTTAGGAATGTCTGTATTTGATACAAGGAAAAGATAAAGAGAGACAGCAAGGAATGTGAACACACCAGCACACACAGGCTTGTGTCCGGCTCTTTCCTTCTGCCTCGGGAAAGCCCTGGGAGAAGGGGAATGTGAGCAGCGCCCGCCCGTTGCAGCAGCTTTGTGCTCTGTTGTCAAACCAGGCTCTTCCCACATCAGAGTTTAACAAATAAAATACTAAACCAGCAGTCAGTGTTGACAAAGAGCAGTGCTTTAATCCACAATTATCCTTGTAACTCTTACTACTCCTTTTATCATCCATTAGCTTTGATTCCCATTATCCCATCAAGAACTGTGTCAACGCTTTTGTCCCTGGGGATTTCCCACAACTACTAGGATCTGACAGCCAAGCTTGAGTGCTAAGCAGGATCATTACCTCTTAAATCCACTTATCTGATCCACTGAATAGTAAATTGAAAAGCTCATTAACAGCAACAATCTGATTTGTTTTCACATGTGACAGGGTCATTTCAAGTCAGCATGAATACAGTGCTTGTAATAAAAACTACTACCCGTTCCGTAATGTGACAAATTGTAAGCTAAAATATATGTGATATTTTAAACACCTTCTTCAAAATCATTTTCAAAACCAACGCGCACTCTTGGCATGTAAAAATAGAAAAGCAAACAACCCCCAACCACAACAATGAAACACCCTTAGACTTTTAAGCACTATAAAAAATTAATGATAAAGCATTTTGGACGTATAATAATAAAACACACTTCACCAAAAAAGACCATGCTGCATATTCAAAAGGTGGAAAAAAACCACTGTTGAAAGGGGTCGTAAAAGGATGTGGAATCACACATGGAAGTCATCTCATCTTCAGCTTGTTTCCCATCACACAGCCAGAGAATCACAGAATCAGTTAGGCTGGAAAAGACCTTGTGATCACCAAGTCCTGCGTTAACCCAGCACGGCCAAGGCCACCGCTAAACCCTGTCCCCAAGTGCCACATCTCCATGTCTTTTAAACACCTCCAGGGATGGTGACTCCACCACCTCCCTGGGCAGCCTGTTCCAGGGATTGACCACCCTTTTGGTGAAGAAATCTTTCCGAATATCCAGTCTAAACCTCCCCCGGTGTGACTTGAAGGTAAGGCAGCACAGGAGCTCATTAGGGTGCTGCGGGACCCCCACAGCCACACACAGGCTAGCTCTCCTCTCTTTTGAGACCTCCCCCGTCCTTCTTCCAGCAAGAAAAAAACCCCAAGCCTAATGCTTTTCCTTCCCTCCAGACTCTTCAAATAAGGAGCAGAATAATTAATTTTCAGTAGGAAGCAACCAGTTTAGCACTTCTGGAAAACCTTTACACATTCATTCCCAAACGCTTGCAACTGCAGGATTTAGAACCTCCAAAATCCTGAATCAACACACAGCGCTACGCCATCATGCCACGGTATGGCCAAAACTGTAATCTAAATAGTAAAATATCCCAACATCACCATCTCATTCTTACAAGTTACAGATGTTAAGCAAAAAGTCCACCAAAGCGATAACATTAGGCTACAATGTTCAATGAGTTGCACAGGCACAAGTATGTACTCGAGGTCCTTACAGCAGGCTTGGGCTGATACCACCACTGCAACCAACGCCCAAGCAGTACTGCTGTATTCAGGGTGGAAGTAATGGGACAGCAAAGAGAAAGAAGAGAGCAACAAAACACCTTTGGTAACAATCAATAACAATTTCAAACATACTAAAGTGAGTGTGAAGGCAAGGAATCCAGGGTTCCTGCCTTCTTCCCATTTATAGCACTACAACTGCCTCGCTGGGATCAGGACATTGAGGGAAGACCGCTGGCTCACAAGCTCTGGTGCCAGGGAATTTTTTACGATCTAGCAGATTTATCAGCGGCTCAAATTACATAACCATATACTTCCCAGCCACTTGAACTGTACCTGCTGCGTTTCAAAAGGACGAGAAAATAAAACTGCGGAACCAGCGTTTTATAAAGCGAAGCACTTGTATGAAAACACAGTCCAAGAAAACAGAGAAATAATTCAGTAATCACACTAAAACTTTTATTTCCCTGTCCTCTCTACGCTTTGGTCCTAGATATGCCTAACTTTGCTTTGTCTTTTGAGGTCTTCTCTTTTTGGTACTATCATTATAACTCTGAAGAAGTTAATTATGTCAATCCTTAAATGTGAAGCAGATTACAGAACTGGGAAGCTCAGAATATGAGTTCCTAAAGGTTGTATGGCTATATAATGACAGTCACAGAAATTCAATAACAGCACTGTATGGAATGTACTCAAACGCACCCCATGAAACAAATTAAAACAGAGCAATGAATCTCTCACACTGTGCAAATAAGAAAACACAAGAAAATGTCGGTTTCTATATGTTTCATAAGGGCTATTATAATGAATTAAGATTTTGGATAATGAATCTTCAGAAAATTACAGTAAAGTTATTACCCACAGGCACAGCGTAAATGCTTAAGATATTATAACTTCCTTGAAGCTCTCCAGGCCCTGCTGCAGAGCACTATCGCTGCGACATTAAAGTATTTTGTCATGAACACTGAGGGCAAAACCAGATCTTAACCATATCTACCCCGAGGTGACGGATGCTGAGCAGGGACGGCTGTCACCCCAGCGGAGGAGCCACCTCCTTCCTTCCCCAGCGCCTCCGTGGGGATGTGCCCAAGGCAGGCCTAAGGCAGGGCCGGAGCAGCCGCCATCGTGCCATCCCACGCCTCATCCACTGCGACTCCACGCTAATCACAGGTTTCTTTCTTGGTGTCGCGTATCACAATGCGTTTAGTGACTTCCACGGCTTTTTAAATCACTCTCAGGTATTCTGAGTTTTCAGCACTTAAAGGCTCCGTTACAACACAGCAGAAATCCAGCTTCCGAAGCCCACAGACAGCTTCTGAAAATCTGAACTGAATCCCCTAATTAGCACATTGGGGTGCCAGATCATTTGCCTTTACCTCCAGACCTTGGCTTTTCTATCCTCTCCTTAACAGAGGAACATCTTGGTCACCCCCACTCCTGACCAGCTGTCTTTATTGAAAAGGTGAGATCTCAAACCACCCTTAACTCAGAGCCTAAACCAAGAGATCGGGCTAATCTCTTGTTTTGTAGTTAGCTTCCTAAGTGAAAAAAAACCCCTCCAGAATAGACCATTAAGCAATTGCCTCAGTTTCAGGCAGGATCTCTGAAAATTAAGCTGAGCTTTGTGCTACATAAAAAGTAGGCTGCTCTCCTGTTGTATGTGTTTGTAAGCAACCAGAGGAACAGCACCACTTATATCAATGACATACTATCCACCACCTTACCTATAAACCTAGCTTAATTAAAGTACTGCATGAAGTTATCCTCAATCGATAGAGACCTACCATAAAATAACATTGAAAAATGAGGGTATTGTTATGGCAACTAAGTGTGATGTTGTAGGGGAAAGGATAAACCTGCTGCGTGGCTCAGAGATTGTTACGGGTGTTAGGGTGTTCTTTTCCTCCTAAGTCTGCTGAAATACTCCGTCATCACAAGCTGAGAAGCATCACCAGCTCCTGCAAGGGCTGTGTCCAGGCTCTCTTCCCCAGCCCCTTCCCCGTTAGCTCAACGGAGCCAGAGAATCCAGGGGAGCTGGGGGTGCGGGAGGGATTAACTCGGCGCCTCCTGCTCTGCCAAGCACCCACGCCATGCCAGCAATAAACCTCTCCTGAAATGGAAATTGATCTCTGTTTCAATGACCTTCTCTCAGCTTTTATTTACTTATTTATTTCTTCCTTTCTTAATTCTCGTTTTCTGAAAAAAATCTTGAAAGAAACAATTTACAATTCTGGGGACTTACTTCGGGAGACCTGCTATGAACTAACAGCTGTTACAACTGATGCACCATGAGCCGCATCCTCAGGGGGGTGGGGGAACTGGTTTATCTGCTAAGTCTTCAGTTAGCCAATTGATAAAAAGGTGCTTAGCTTTAAGTGTCTTGCTTAGACTTTCCATTTTGTAAAGCACCATTAGACATTTTTAATTCCACTGTCTCTTTTGTTCCCCCTCCAGGGCTTAAAAGTACAAATATTATAGTGAAAACTGAGAAATCCTATTAATAGCTACTACTTTTTTAACATCACCCCGATTTTTAGTTTTGGAACCACAGCTTTGGGCTGCACTTTCCATCAGAGCTATACGCTGCACTGCAGAGATTCAAGCCATACATGCAGTCAGGTACTTGCTGCTTTAACATCCTCTAATGATGGAAATGAACCAATACCGTATGGATTACAAGAGTAGATCTGTGCTACTCACAAAACTCCAAAAGATAAAGTATTATAGGTACTTCAGCAGCAGTAATGGACGCTCTTACTTGCCCCTGTAACTATTAAAAGCGTCCAGCTTAATTTTATTCAGTCACTTAATTGTATCCAAACGAGTGGCCCACTCTGCATGCTTGTGTGCAATAAACCTCAATGCTAAAGCAACAACGTTAGTTTGGCACTTAAAAACAAGTAATAAAAAGCATAGCTACTTATTATAGTTCTACAATTTCTATATCCAAAACTATTTCACTGTACTAACATAGCTGCAGGTGTTGCACACCTCAGGATCAAGCCTTAAGCACACGAAATGTAGTGATACCATGTATTTTAAGAAGGTTTTGCACCGTGGTTGTACATGAAAGTTCTTTTGCACATTTATCCCACGGCATAAGGAGAGGTGTTACAGCCACCACAGCTAATACCAGCAATTTGAACAACCCTCTTTGGCAAGCCAGAAATAAGATAATTGTTCAACATAGGCTGGCTTTTCTGAAATACTGGAAGCATTGCCTGTAATTATAGACATCTGTCATTGCTAGCCACTCAGTAGTAACCCTGACATCAATATACAACTATAACACTAAACTGCCTGCAGGCACAGCAATGGAAGCCAGATACGAGAGGCGGGCAATCATCTGCCTCATCCAAACTATCTGTCAAAGGTTCCTAACCACAAATAGCTCTTACGTTTTGTATCCTTAGGATAATATGTTGATTTATTTTAGATCCTCTAATATTTACAGTCTAGGCCATCTACTAAAATAAAGAAACAAACCTTATGGCTAATGGAGGCAGTTACCGTTCAAAATCATCACGGAAGGTCATAGCTCACCGCTCCAACGTGAAACACTGATGGCTGCTTTGAATGTGCACCTGTGTATAAACTTTCCCTCCTCCAAAAATCACACATGCTCCTTTCCAGCTCCAAGGTACAGTGATGGCTGTTCTCTCATCAGTCAACATTTCATCCACCAACCCAAAGAAATATTTACATTTTGAACCTTGGGAACATGTGTGCAAAACCGTGCACAGTACGTTCCAGCATCCCCGAGTTCACCGTGTCAGCGCGGAGAAGTGCTCTGCAGAATTATTTTCAACACACAATTTTGAAAAAGGAATTGCATTAATGATATCAAGTATGGTTACAGATTAAATACGTCACCAGTTCTTAGTGGGGAGCTGATGTACACTCCTAGCCCAGGAATAAAGTTTCTTGAAATTTACAGATAAACGTGGATAATTTCTTTGTAATTCTGAGGTGAAAATCATGCTGAAACCCTCAGTCTCTACTTTTTTGTCTTCATTTGAAAATCAGTCTCAGAAAGGGGCAAAAAAGATTGTAGGTTTAAACTAATTAAGAATTAACATCCTTACAATTATCATAATTTGTTATTAACAAAACTGAGATTTCTTAGTATGATTCACAACAGCCTCTGCTGAAGAGAAACTATTAATTACTAGACAGACAGTTAGCTTACAAGTGAGCTGCATTTTAAAAACCTCCTTTAAAATACAATTGCTAAATGCCTTACAGTGCTGTAATGTGAGACAGGTTCAAATCTTATTACTTCACTGAAATTAAAACCTAAGTTTTAATACTGTTCAAGTCGAACAATGATTCCACACTTTATTGCTTTTGAAATCCCTTGATGATCATAGGAAAAAATGCCCTCGAGAAAAAGAGACTCTGTTTTCGATAAACAGAAAATACAGTTTGCACTCTTAGCCTCTTTGTCATCACAAAAAAAGGATTTAATGCCAATTCTTTAAAAAAAGACTTTTTTCACAAAATGTGCACCTTGTGTGCCATTTGTAAAATCAGCTCACTTTCTTTTATTTATTACTGCAGCGCGGCAAGGCAATAAAGCAGCTACTGATAGCTAATAAATTACATGCCTTTTAAAACAATTCTCCAGCTACAAAAACTTGTAACTACAAAGGCTTACATTTACATGGTACATCGTGTGAAATGTCTATATTTATGTTCTATTTAAGCACATAAATAAAATCTGACCCTTTATTAAACAGCCGAGTATGAATCAGGGGCTACATGTGAGATAAACAAAGGGCAACTTTTTAAGGTTTTCCTACAGATTTACTAATTAATCATAAAATGTCACAAAAAAAATTGGCCTCAGCAATTCAGGTGAAAAGTATTTTTAAAATAAAATGCATTCTTAAGCATGCCCTTCAAGCTACCTTCAGGAAAAAAAGTGATCACCAATTTTTCAGTTACTGCATGATAACACAGATTTACTCCTGAATCTAAAAATTATGTAATAATATGTAATTTTCAATAATAATTGCAACATATTACTGTCGTACAAAAGACTACTTCTCCATCACATGCCATCAAAATGAGGATTTGTATTTTTAATTAAACTAAATATCACAGCTTCGGGAAAGCTTTTTCGCTTAAAAGTGGTATTTTTTTAAAAAAAACACCCTGCAGTCTGATTTCACCATGCATCCGTCTTCAAGAAATGCCTTAAATCTCTACGTATCTATTAAATTCATTGAACTGCTCTTAAATATTTTTGTTCACGGCCAACCATGCAATATACTAATCTGCAGAGAATGCTGAGGTTCATTGTCTTTTACTTTTGCACTGCATTATTTTTAGGCTGATGTGCTAGACTATTTTCATACGCTTGTTCCTTACAATTTGATTGTCTCATAAATCATTAATCTAAGCATTACGTTCTTTTTAATTGTCTCTATATCATCATGTATCTAAATTTAAGATGTGTAGTTCTAATATTAATTTCCTCCACTCGCCGTTATTTTTATAGCATCTGTGGCTTTGGTTTTGCTTTGCTCACACAACTTTTCCTCACTGCTGTAGTTCCAAAATGGCAGTTCTTTAATTGAGCACAAACCCAAACCTTAACGCCCCGCTAACAAAAAAAAAATTTAAATATTGCTATTCAATTTTAAGGTAACAACCCATGACATGTTAGTAAAGACGCTGCATGATTCCGAATTCCTCACCAAGAACACCACCACCACGACTATCAATCATTTTGAACGGAGATGCTGTGGGGCAGATCTTTCAGTCTGACTGAGCATTGCTTGATGCAAAATGAGATGGGAAAGAGTTTTCAGACACTTTCCTACTCCCTTAATCCTAGGGCACCTTTCCCTATGGTAACCAAAGGTTCACTTCAGTAATACGTGTTTTCTTGTATTTTGCACGTGCTTGAAATACCAAGACAGAGACATTCATTATCTAAAGCAGAAAAGAAGGAGGTTGAATAAACCAAACAGTCAGAACAACAGACAAAGCAAAGCCCAAGATCTAATTCAGGTTAGTCTGTCCGCTTGTGGGAATGACACATACGTGCAATTTTAAGATGGTGGTGAATAAATAGTGGACAGAGCCTGGTGCGTCTATGCTGGGAGAACATCCTCTGCCTAACAGGATGCCTAGGAAGCGCTGCAAAGATGGAGGGAGAATTTAATAGGACTCTTTGAAACAACAGTTTGGTTCAAGAGGAGATACTGATACATTTAATTACAAAAATGAACAGTGATGCTCAGACACTGAAAATTCCACTGCCTAATTTCACCCTAGAACTCAAGCTAAACCACAGGGCACTGAAATCAAGCTAGAGCTTACAAGAAAGGACTGCCACGGTCTGACCTACCAACACAGAGGGTACTTGAGGGGTGTGCTTTGAAGAGCAGTTGTCAATATCAAGCTTTTGCTGAAATTAAGCAACTATAAACGTTGCCAGAATTTGACAGAGCACACTACAAACTAAGGAATTTCAAACACAAATATATTGCATAGGTGACACAGAAGTAGATCCAACTCTTGATCACCAGCAGGGAATAGAATTACAGTTACACAAGTATCTACTGAAAAGCTTACAAACCTAATAAAAGCTAATGAAACTGATCAATCAAAATTGGTCAAGAATCTTGATCAATAATTATTCTCAGTAACGTGAGAAGTGTCAGACTTTAGCTTCTGATGTTAAAGTCTTCTGGAGGGAAAAGAAAAAAAAAAAAAAAAAAAAAAGAGGGCCATCCTGAAGCTGTGCACAGAAAAACATACATGCTGAACTGTTTGGGCTCTGGCTGGAGAAACACAGACTAGCATTCAGGTTAAGGGGGAAAAATACAGAACAAACCAAAAAAAGGCAATCTCATCCAACACTTGAATTAGTCACACTACAGCGAACATAGCAAAGATGAGAGCGGTTCATGGTGCAGAGCCAAGAGCAGATGACGGAACGGGCAGCGCCTACGACAGCCTGATGTCACATGCATACCTGGGTCCTGCGTGGCTGCATCATCCACTTTCCACATGCAGTCCTTCACGGAATGTCATCTTTTTACAGTATGACTGATAGTAATAGTCTCTACTAATATTGAGAGCAATTATTTTGGTTCATTTTGCTGACCTCTTAGGCAAACAAGATAATCAAATCTATGCAAACAGGGCAGATAACAGAACGCTGTCAGGCATGAGTACTCTCCACAGCCAAAGAACCTGAAACACGTCGCAAGCAAAGCGCTCTGGTAAGGCGTACTATCAGGTGCTGACTCATGCTTATATTATATTGCAAAACTCATTTTTAGCTCCAACAGCACACACATTTAGATGATTACATAAAAATCTAAATAATACTCTAAATGTTACTTCTATTCAGCAGATTAGAATGAAATTGGTTATTAAGGAAAATGTGTACTTGTGCTGTTAAGAGCTCAAACATGGTCTATTATATTAATGCTACTTCAATCATCAGTTCCTGTGCATATTCTTACAAAATCTAAAATAATAATATGCTTCTATATCAACTTACACACAAAAGCTTCTACGTATCTTGTGATAAGCTGCATTATTGTGCAGATGATATCTATACAAATAATTTAATACTTAAATTGATATAACCCCCCTGCTTCAGAAATAAAACTTTTGTTCCCAGCAGACTTCTTTCTCAATAGAGCTACATGCCTCAAGAAACAACTCGTCAGTAGGGAGAATGCTCTGGAGAAATAATATGGAACCTTCCTCATGGCCTTCCTAAATGCAGTTCTTTTGATCCAAATTGATGCCAACTACCGACTCCTCCAACAAAGAAGATACAGATGAAACCTATGTGGAACAGATCACTGAAATACCGGTGGGTTTTTTTTTTTCCTCTTTGCTTCAGGAGAATGGCAAGTGGCAGAAGACTGACACGTGTTTGCCTTCCTATGATGTTTAACGAAAGTGCATTTAAGTCTGAGAAGAGTACTTAAAAAATGTATTCCTGTACATGAAAACAGATCTGTATCAGAACAACATCACTAACAGTTTTGGATTACTTTATAAGCACACAAAAGCAAATGTCAGAAAGAGCTCTGAATAGTCTAATAAAAATAATTTTGGGAGGATGCGCGTATCTATGAAATGCAAAGTATAGCCCACATGTCCTGTGTTCCACTAATTTGACTTCAGGATATGGAAAGTGGTTATACACAAGGTAAGAGTCACCACCTGCCAGCCCTTGCTCTGTCTGGCTAAGACAGCTAAGTCATTGCTCCTTCACTGGTCAGATACATGAGGATGAACTAGTTCTGCCTTCTATAAATCCAACTAGGTACGAAAATCACATGCTGGTACACAAGATAGTGATGAAGTCTAACACAAACCTGAAACAGACAGTCTCGAGAAGATGTTTATTTGCTTTTTTGTTTTAACTGAAATATGCATTTTCTTAAGGGAAAAACCCCCACCCCTTCCTAGTTCAAGCACTCCACATCCAAACCAAGTCATACTGCTTTAGATATTACAGTTGTCAGTCTCCCATTTTTGAACACACTGTGCAAAAGCTAAGGAAGCCACGTGGCTCCTGTGGCAACTCAAGATACTACAGAAAGGAACATTCAACAATTAACAATGAATTAGCTCTTGACACTGTTGTATGAAAGAAATGGAGCTCTGACAGCTTTGGAACATCTGTGAATAAAGGAGACAGCTGGCCGCAAGGTGTTCCACTAAGCCATCATAAAATATGTCAGTAATACTCAGAAAATGTTTCTCCTTTCTCTCACCCAACTTCATATTTAGTGCTTTCGGCAAAATATGTTCAAACAAGAGGAGTTTCCATACTATTATTTATTACCTATCTTCACTCATCTGTTATCAACTTGAAGACAGCTAGAGATTTTTTTCTGGGGTGAAAGTGCTACTATGATGGGTTCTGTTCCTAAGGACTGCTGAAAGAAATTTATGAAATGTCTTAATTCTGCCATTTTATTTAGAGAACTATAGATTAAAATTGAGAGTGGGATATTTTTCTTTTTTTGGCCCCAAATAAACAAACACAGACTCTTCTCGTCTTGCTCCCCAAACCTACTCCCAGAGCCACCATTACATTAAAAATGAGCCGAGCTGACTTATGTATGAATAACACCACAGCAAAAGAGTCATAACTATCATCAGCTCAGCTCCAGCCTGATGACCTCCAATTCCAGTCTGCATTGCCCTCCAAACCCCTGAGTAACAAAGATACCAAGTGATGGAATATGAAGTGGTGGAAATGGACAGTATTATCACGCCACACTCCACGCTGCTAGAGCTGATGCCTAACAGTATGTCGGATTTCAGCTCATTTCAGAGGACTGAGGACTGTGCTTTTTAAGAAACATTTCTAAGTACTCAATTCTCCTTCCCATCAGCATCACAATGTAATTTAGAGATGGCTTTACAGGCATTTCTTACCTTAACATCTGAATGTCTTTTAAATGAACCACACGATACACGAGCGAGCACTGTGCCCTCACAGCAAAAAGACAAACAGCGCACTGGGCTGCATCAGGCAGAGCATCCCCAGCAGGCTGGGGGAGGCGATCCTTCCCCTCTGCTCAGCACTCATGAGACACATCCTGACTCAGTGATACACTTACATTGTCTTAGAATACTTACTTTTAGGGTAGTTCTGTTTTAATCATTATGAATGTTAAATTTAAATCACTCATGTTAACTCAAATTTAATCTGAGAATTATTCTAGTCACTGATTTGTATGTTAAACCTTTACATTAAAAATTGAGAGCCAGAAAAAAAATCTCAATATGGATTTTTGAGTAATTGAAGACACACACAAATAAGTAGAAAGCAGGCTTTCCCCCCCTATTTTTAAACACAGATTCACAAGTAGCAAGATTTTACTAGAAAATTAATCCGCATTTTCAGCTTTCCAGCATCACCAGAATGGCACAAAGGAGTTGAAACAGTATTGCTGTATCATTTCAGAAGTGTGTGTTAGTAAGAATAAACTGAAATAAAACAAAAAGGAGGCCAGTTTTCACACAGCTGTACTTTCAGGGCCCCTGCACTTCCCTGCTTTAATTCCTACAGCACTGTCAGCAGGACAAAGGAGTCAGCATCAGCCACTCTTCCCAGTGCCAGTGCCCAAGCCAAAATGCAGGTGGAAATATTCAAATAGCCCAGTGAAAATACCGACCTGTGAATACAACGCGACGCATAACCCATCATACTACTCTCCCTCTTACTATTCAGTCTTGGCAGCCCACAGACTAAAGGCATACAAATGCAGTGTAAGGGATGGAAGGAAGGTAGTTAACGCAGAGACTCTAATGAACCACATTTAAAAGTGCTGCCTGTAGCCTATGTACACCCAGAGGCCACATTAAATTGCCAATGGCTTATTTAAAATCTACTTTTGTCAAGCTCAGCCTTTGTGCAAAATTATTCCTTTTACTTCACAAGATATTTTTTTTATTTAAATCTTTTAATCTTTACGCAATGTAACTTTCAGTATCTGCAACATATTTGATCTAAATATGATTGAATCGGGACAGATGGGTGCTAATAAGCCCATTTACTGTACATGCAAAACCCAGCGACTGGAGCTGGTTAGAAGTTTTCCAACTTTTCCCCTTGCCGAATGCAACTCTATCAGTATTAAAAGATTCCCTGCAAATATCTCAGCTGCCCCGAGAGCTGCAGCAGAAGCCTGGTTCCCCGCCACCCCCCACTGAGGCCAGCAGGCTGGTCTGGTGCTCACGCTCCTTGTCGCAGGAGGGCAATTCTGTTCTGCTGTTCCATCTCCGACCTAAACACGTGCACTGCTGCACACTCTTGTACACAATTAGTAGTGAAGCTTCCAGTGCGGAGGATGCCACTAGAGGGCTCACACATGATTACAGAGACATCACATCATTTCCACGCGTTACAGAAATTCACAGAATCTGCATGATTCCATTACTCAAATTCTTTTAAACACAGGAAAACACGGCTTCCAAATAATTTATTGGGCCACAGTTTAACTGAAATAATAGCCTGAAAATGGTCATCGATCAGTTATGTAGCTAGAACATCAAGTCAGCAGAGGGTATCTGTATCTTCCATCAAAACCAAACAGTTACAGACCGTCTTTCTGGGCAATACAATTCACCATTAAATACAGCTCAGTCAATGGCGTACTATGTAATGTAATACTATAATGACATACCATAGGCAGCCTTACACACTCAGTGGTGACTTAATCTTGGTTGTTTGTTTGTTTTTAAAACGCAGGTTTTATTGGAATGTTTACATTCAGTAATTACAAATGTGAGAGGTGCTGTCTCTGAATCACTTCATTAAGTGAGAACCATACAGAACTCCATCCCGCAACATGGGGATCCCATCCCATGCTGTGCTCCTGACTGTGGTAAGAGTGGATGGTATGAAGTCCCATGGCAGGCCAGGCCTTAATTGCCCAGCATCATCAGTTTTCCACTTCAGAGGCCAACACCCAAAACAACTGCCGCAGTGGAGTAACTGCTAGGACTAACGCTGTACTTCTCTCTTGGGCAGAACGAGAGAGGAGATCTAGCTAAACAGGAGTCAACACGAAGCAGAAGAAATATATTATGTATGCACTAGATACACACAACGCATTTACATTCTTGTCCACATTAAACTGTGCTCCAAGCCAGCAAAAGTGATGGCAATGAAATCTATCTATCTATTATTAAAGGAATTAAGTTGAAAATATTTTGACACCAAGTGATAGACTCAAACAAGCATTTAATCTTACAGCTAAACACCAATACTATACATTTTAGACAAAAATATTCATTGACAATGTATCCTATTTGACTTAAAAAATCAACTAAATAAAAATTAACACAACAGTGTGCAAACAAAATTAACAGTCTATAGCAGATGAATCCTCTATTGCACCTGTCCTCCACTGTGCAAAAGAACATCAGCCTGCCACTGATTATTTCTTTTTGACATGATTTATCGCCTACTATTCTTTAAACTTGATAAAGCAAATTAATCTTTGATTGCAGGAGCCACTGGAGGTTGTCATTAGTCATGTAGTTTGGTGAGGCTGCATGTGTTTCATTTACCAGTCACAAAGAAATGAAAGCCCAGCAGCCATCACTGGCTGCTTCAACTGTTTTCCTGATCCACCCAGGAGAAAAGATAACAGAATTCAGTACGTGGGATTTTAAGCAGCTACTCTAGAACTGACCCACATAAACAGAACAGAGTATTTGCTTTTCCAGAAAGAATGCTGATACCCTAAAATTTATGTTCCTAGGGACAAAATAATTGGTAATGAACAACAATTTGATCCAATTAACGTGTATTTCAAGCTAGCAGTCTACTGAGTTGTATGTATAACATAATTTTATGTATTAAAAAACAAAAAATTGAATCCTTAATTGTGCTCATATAGAAGACGCATCGGGAAAATCTGATCAAGTCTTAACAAACATGCACAGACTGAAAAACACCCTTCAATTAACGCTGGACCGTCCACATCAGACCCCTCAGCTCCCCTGTTCCAGCAGATTGTCAGCACGGTTGCAAAGACAGCAGAATATTGTCACTCACCGGATTGGGAAGAGTCACTCTGGACCGAACACAACTCTTTTGGCAAAAGCAGCTGGGGCTGAGGCTGCTTGCCATGGCCAGGCAGTGCCTGCAGCATGCCCAGGCAGCTTGGGCAGCCCCCGTGCCACCGGCGGGGCTCCGCTCCCCAGCTTGGGTCACCACAAGGAAACCCTGTAAAACCCTACCTAGGCAGGTATTTCCCCAGAAAAGGTCAGGAATTATTTCAGTGAAAATCATCCCGGAAGAAAGAGTTGTCCACACAAGAGGCACTGTTCCAACCCGAAAGGTAACGTATGCTGGGTAATCCTGTCTGAAAGTACAAAGCTGTGGCAAGCATGCACGAAGGGCCACGGGTCGCAAATCGGGATTATTAAATGACACTTGTCAAAACAAAGAGTTTCAGATACCATACGGACACAGTTATAATAAAGACAACATTCCTGTATTAGGTAGCATTATAGCACAGTACATATATGTTAAAAAATTGTTCAGCTCATTTATTTATGTATCACTATATTTAACACAGAACTCAAATTGTCTAGGGTCTTTTCTTCAGCTTCTATTATAACAGCAAGTTCTACATTTTAAAGAAGTTTATTACCTAATAACACACAAAACTTGCCACTTTTGAAACCAAAATTTTGATGTATAACCCCAAACAATTACGGGGCTATGTTGTCCACCTTCCTTAAATTACGTATTTAGAAAAAAATAGTGTGATGTGCTAGGAAGATTACAGAACCAGGAAAACAAAGGAACATGATCAAACAACTTGGGGTGCTCCTGAAATTTAGTGTTGCCATTATTCTTCATATCAACACTTTATTACTGAAACTTCATATGTTGAAAAAACCCCACTCCTGAGCTTTTCTCCTATCTCTACCGGCAGCTTCAAAGTTAAAGATTTACAAACTCGTGGGGTGCCTCCTTTTGATGCATCACTGTAATTTTTTCATTTTTAAACTGAGTAATTTGCAAGTGTTTATACAAAACCTACATTTTGCTACTAGAGATGAGATTTGTATTCCAGAATTAATAGTAACACATACAGACAAGTACTGCAGGAAACATTCTCAAAAATATTGCCACAGGATTCTCTGCAGATGTTTGAGTAAGCAGAATAAAAAGAAACAGTCATTTAACTGTGAATTATAGTTTCCTATATAAAAATGCATTTTTAAAAGGTGAAAACCTCGATGTTCAGTAGACGTTCTGTTTTTCTTCCTTAGTCGCACAGATAATTCTATGTTTATTTAACAGAAATGCAAGTACAATAACTTACTATTCATATATAAATACACACTTACTGTTTGGCTCCATTGAGAAGCTATAAATTTCATCTATTGAACATTAGCTAAAAAATTACATGTGTTTATCATCTGGATTATTCTCAGATTAATAGAGATAAATGACAAAACATAATCAGCACCAACTCTGCAACTTAATCATTGCATCTGAGCTATAGGAAACACTTAATTACTCTCATTTACTAGGTGCAATCTAATGAGAAGACATTAGCCAAATGAAAAGAATGCAGTACAAACAAACAAAATAGTTATACCATCATTAAAAAGAAACTCTGACAGTGCAGGTGACAGCATATGCAGGATAAATTACCATAATGTCCTAAATGCTGAGCTGTCAGCATGCTAATGCAGTGATCAGATACCCTGGGAATCTCAGCACTATAGCTGTCAGAAACAGGTATCATAAATCACCTCGCTCTACTGTACTGCTCATTATCACAGCTTTCTTATACATGTTTCTCAGCACAATTCAGTGCAGACAGGAAAGAAAGTCACCCTCCTGCACACCAACACACGGCGGCTTGCAGCATCCCTCAGAACCGGCGGCGAACACTTCACTCAAGCCTACGTGCTGGAGCCCCCCGGACCCACCCCTGCCTGCGGACCCACTGTCACAGCAAGAGACTAAACCCCCTATTACAGGTTCTTGCCTTTTGCTCAGAACAAGCCAAACCCACCAAACCCCAGTGATGGAAAGGGTATTTTCTCCCAGTTATAAAGCCACTTCTTCTACATGAAGATCACAACTCGCACGTATCTGTATCTTGGAATCTTTAAAGGACTACACAAATCAGGAAACAATCATGCTGGAATCACACACCCAAGCAGGCAGGTATGTCAGTTCTGCCTGCACGCACTCCCCCTGTGTGCCAGCTATATGAGTATAGGAAAAAGCATGCTCATTTTCTTACAAAAATATACTTTTCCCCTCCAGTACCTCACTGGAAATATAATGAAAGAATGAAATCAGGAAGCATAAAGGTATGTGTTTATGTATCCCACAGACAGTCCTACATTTAACGCTGGGTAAGACATCCATCCATCCAGGCTAGGGGACAGCTAAAGAACATCCTAAAGCAGACCCAATGTTCACTAGGAGAGGTGGAAAAAAAAAAAAAAAAAGGAAAAAAAAAAAAAGAAGATACACAGTACCTTGAGCTATCGATACCTGAGCATATGTAGGTTAAAATATGCTTCAGGATCTTTCCTTTTTTACTCAGAGAGATGGGCAGATGAGACACATTCGTGGCTCGAGCCGCAGATCACGAGAGCTGACTTCCCGAGGCAGGAGCAGACTGCATGGTGTGGGAAGCATGGGGGGCATGACACAGTATCACCCTTAACCTCAGACACCAGTTACAGCACATGCAAACAGAAGGCAGTAATAGGAGAACTTATTGCCACCTTGCACCTAGTGTCTCATACCTTTGATAGCAGCAGATTCAGAGGGGAAAAAAATTAAGTCCTTCTATACACCTTTGGAAGACATGCAGGTACCGTACCACCACTAGAAAGCAGAGCTCGTGAGCAGGGGAACTTGCATGGTCAGTCAAAATCTTCTCACTGATAAGGGTTTTATCTGATCTCCAGAAGCAATGAACCCTCAAATATTACCTACGATTATCCTAAGTTTTGTTTAGGTTATACTAAGTTTGCGTTCCTCTAAATGTGCCCCAAAGCCAGGTCTGCTACCAGAAGGGGACAAACACTGAACTCTCTCTTGTGGTTTTTCTACAGCTATCTTCTACAACAGAGCACAATTTTTGTAACCACGCTAGTAAGTATACTTCGGATATCTTCAGAATTATGACTTAGGATTGAAAAGTCCATTGTGAAGGAACAAATGAACAAAAAATACATAGTGCAGAGTTTTAAGTGAATGCATGCACATCCCCACTCCCATGTTGTTAGCATCAACGGTTGGGCAGCAGCAAGCCCCGTTCTCTTGGGGTTTGTACAGTTCCCGGCACAGGAACGCCCACTTGAGCTGTGGATGAAGCCCCCTGGCCATACAGGATTACAGGTAGAGAGCAAATTCTTATTCACATAGAAGCTTGAGTCGAAGGTTTTGGGTTGTTTTTTGGTTTTTTTTTTCTTTCCCTTTAATTGGATAATTCCACTTTTGATCAAAAGTTTGCTTCAGATTGTTTTACACAACACAAAACAGTATCTGCCACAAATTTTTGGACACAAGGATGTCTGTTGTGGTTTTTTTCTTTTCTTTTTTTTTTTATACCAGTAGTGGCACAGTGCTGAAAATCAGTGAAAAAGGAGTGGAATAATACTTTTGTTTTTCACTTGACCTTTCAGATTTCCTATGCTGAGCCCAATAAGCATTCATTAAACTTTGAGAACTGTAAAGTTTCAGATACCTGTGGGTGGGTCCAATTGAGAGTTCTTATATAGACACACATTCATCTTCTCTCACCTTTTGAGAATCAAAGTCTTAAGTGATAGAAACGCTAGCGAAAATGCAGCAAGTTTGAAAGATGAAACTATTTGATCTGTAACAGAGCAACCATAAATCACCCTCAGATTGAGGGAAGAAATGAACTTTAAGGGCCTGAAATGATAAATCTGAGAATTAAAGAATTTTCAGGTTCCCAAATGCAAGAGAAGCAATCCTATTATGAAGCAATCTGATTTTCAGGTGTGTTAAACTCCTGCTGATTTCCATGGCATTAATAATGCTCATTGCTTCAGAAAATTAGGCCAATGGGCGTTTCCACTCATGTATCTTAAATATCATAGCAGAAGCTTGATACAGTTCTGATAGGAAGCCTAGTTTGTATTTTATACATTTATACTTGTGGGGAAAACTCTTCCCCTTTCCTAATTGAGATGGGTGGGGGAAGCACAGTAAGAAATCCTGTTTAATCCAAGATTTTGAACTTGGGTCTGCACAAGCTAAAAAAAGAAACTGACAGGTTTTTGTTTGTATACTACAGATATCACCTATGTGCAAATGTGTTTGAGAGGAATAATTATAACATTTGAGAGGGATTAATTATATTTATAAATATAAATTTTAACACTGTATCTTATACTATCATTCAAGCAACTCTCATAATGTCTTTTAATAAATATATTACAAAGTCATTCATTTACCAGAAATACAGGAGAAGACAGAGAAAGGAATGACAGGGAAAGAAATTTCCCCTCAACACACTTAAAGCCCAACAGTTGCGCAAGATCATCATGTGCTCACAGGCTTAATGGGTTTGCTTTAAAAAAATAAAAACAAACCACCCCCCCTGAATTTACCATTATCATCTCATTCCCACCACATCCCTTCGTTTGCCTCAGAAATCCTGCACTGCCCTATACAAACTGTAATCCTCTTCTAAACAACAGAGAGGACAGAGCTGAAGTTGGAAAAATAACACTCAGAGCGGGCAGTGAACTTTTGTGGAGTTGACAGAGTATGAAAATTTACATCATTAGATCCTGACTGAAAAAAATGTAAAATATTTTCTGTTTGTTTGGTTTAGTTTAAGTAAAAACTTCAGTTACTTGAATTTTATAGTGCAGTTTTCCCTATGTTCTACACAGGAATCAGTGATTTCTTTAAAGAGAATTAAACAGAAGGTTTTTTTCCCCTGAATCTAAGAGGTATACAGAAAGAAATATAACATTTTGAATTCACATACCATGGATGGACTACTCTTACACAAAGTTCATACTATTTTTTAAATGAGACTGTTTAAATTGTGGGCTGGTAAAAAAATCCCAAATTTATAAGGCTCCTTTCTTGTGAGGACAAATGTTCTCCTAAAGGCCCCTTGCTTGTTTGCTGATGGACGGCCTTAATTAATAATATGACCCGAATATTTTTAAACCAGTTAACAAATCCATACTTACAGATAATGAAGGAAAAAGATTAAGGGACATTAAAAAAAAAAACAACCTACTCATGCATGGATGGGTATTATTAGGTAAAACCAGTAGTATGTGAAAGACTGAAAGTATGTTACAAGTCCTCTCAAGAAAAGAACACTTATTGCCTTTTGAAGATGACATATTCTAGTAATTCTATGTTTATTTGTTTAAGTGGGTTTTAAAATCAAATTTTCAGTACTAACAAGAGAAAAGAGCAAATAGGAATTATTGAAGCGCATGCTAAAAATCTATGTATTAT
Source organism: Falco punctatus (assembly GCF_963210335.1). Classification (NCBI taxonomy): domain Eukaryota; kingdom Metazoa; phylum Chordata; class Aves; order Falconiformes; family Falconidae; genus Falco; species Falco punctatus. Next base: position 47,063,564 of record NC_137588.1, read on the forward strand.
GGATATGTAATAGGATTTTTTTCTCTATCATAAGATATTGCATGGGTGGACAGATAAATTACTGTCTATATTCAGAGAATAATAATGAAAAACTACTCTTAAAGGGAAATTCTTCCAGATCTGCAAAACACTGGTGACAGGAGCAACCAACCTAAGAAAAAGCAGTCACTCCTTGACTAATAGCTTTATTCATTTTTATGATGAATGAAGTATATTACAGGGAAAACAAATGTTAAAAGTTTGCTTAAAAAAACCTCTGCAAATTCATACAGTACCATACAACAATAAAAAATTAACTCTAACTAGAATATCATTTGCTCTGGATATCACAAAATAAGTAGCTATAAACCAGCACCATTGAGTACTAACAGAAACAAATATTCTAATTCAGTTTATTACAGGACAATTATTGGACTCATAGGATAATAACCTCAAATATTGTTTTAAATTCATGATTTTGTTTAAAAGCTACAACAAATATATGGACTCTGAAGTCCCTAAAGTATGTAAAACTAGTTTTCCACAGACTGAAGCTTAAGCATTTGCAACATGGATCAAAACATTCACATTAAAATCTCAAAACACTGATAAAATTAATTTTTAGAAGTGTGGATTTCTCTTTATAAAACATTTCCTAATTCAAATTTGTAACAGATTTATCTGAGTCCTCTTAATGACATACAGTACTGCCTTCTGTGTATAATGCACTTAAATAAGGCGATATTAAAGCTATGAATTAGGTATTATTTATATTTATTATTTAATGAATTGTTAGTACTTTTGTTCCTTTCTGAGGAAATGAGCAAATTATAATGTCTTTCTCTTCATAAGAAAGCCTCTTTGGGCAACTATCAATTGAGTGTGACTGTAATTGATAACCTAAGCCGATTTTACATTCTGTTACAAATCCAGGTTCAAAAGGTTAATTATGGCCCGGCCACAGCTCATCCGGAAACATGAAGCTGCTTGCTGTATGCCTGTTTAATGAAGATGTACTGCATGTATTACAGCAGCTCGCTGACAAACGAGCCGGACCTCCACCAGCACTGCAGCAGGCATTAACATCCACTCTGTCAGCTTAACTGTCAACCTCATCGTTTACAACCCTGTCACTTTTTCATTCAGAAAATATATTGCCCCGTTTGTCCTTTCAGATAACTTTTGCTTCGCCTTTTTTTTTTTTCCTCTCCACTCTGTTAAATCCAGGGATCAATCACAGTGTGTCAATCCAAAATGTGTTGCCAATTAACAGCCAACAAAATTAAGATAAGGAGGGATCAACACTGTGCTACTTTTTCAGTCACCTGCCTCTGTGACACTGAATTGAACCGTGCCCCAAAGGAGTCTGTGTGCCTTTGAATGATGCGCATGCAAAATGCGTCGTTTTAAAGACATCTGGAAATTACCAGAACAAACCATTTATAAAGCGAGTGACAACGTAACAAGCATCACATGCCAAATGAATAGCTAAATTATTTCATCCAGAAGATCGGCAAAAAGTAAGACCCTCTTCAAGACTCCAAACATAGAACACGGTTTCTAGTGCAGAAGAAAAGGGACTTAAAATTTACCAAGTATCTGAGATGACAGAGCAGAAATACTGCCAAGGCCAAAGATCCCACCGAGCACGACAGCAACGGCCCCAAACCCCATGGGCCCAACTGCACACCCCATCCCACCACCCAGAGCAAGCAGCACGCAGAAATGCGCTGCAGGCGCACAGTGGGTTTTCTCAGTCTGTCTTTCCTCGCAAACCAAAGAGGAGGCAATACAGTCATCGCATGGAGATCCTCAGCATCACTATTGCCTCTTGGGGTGCACTGCAGAACAGGTAAAAGGATTTTCAAACCTAACCAGATTTATATGACAGAGCACAGATTAATAAAATCCTCTTTTGACCTACTGTATTGTACGCCTTATGCAAAAGGTGATCATTGACAGCAGCTCAGAAAATAAAATAGGCAGGAAAAAATGCCAGCCAGTTGCATTTTTCCAGCTAACTCAATGAGCACGTTCCACCTGGGGAACCACACCAACCTTCTGCAGAAGTCCTACCTTCTTTTTCCCTCCAACCTGCTGAAAAGCTTTGAGTTACAAAATTTCACTTTCAGACAGAAAAGGAGACAAAAATCTCGTTAGTTATATTCTATATCCATAGATTCACAAGTATTAATGCAAGATTTTAAAAAGGAAACCTAAAATTAACTTCTATATGATTCAATCATATTAAAGAACGGTTAAAGTACATAAAGAGATCTAAAATGTAGAGGGGACCTTGTGGATGCTGAGTACAGTTTCTTACCAATACAGACAACCACGTCACTTAATCCTTTTATAAATCACTCAAAACTCCATTTTAAAATCTGTTAATAATTTTCCCTCTGTAATTCCCCCTCTGGGAGGTTGTTCTGGAACATCGGTCTTTGGATGAGTAGAAACCATTTCTGAATTTCTAGCCAAAGGTTATTGATAGCCAGATCCATCTGTTCCTGTGCCAACAGCGTCCTTAGTTTAAAAAGCTCTTTTCCCTCCCCAGCACTTTCAGCCGGGTCCCTGCCCTTCCCCCCCCGGGGATTTCTGGAGATCAGTCGCCCTTGCTCAGCACCCACGGGCAGGGCTCACCGAAGCAGCCGGACAAGGTCTCCATCTCATGGTCACGGCATTTCTGCACATCCATTCTGCTCTGAATGAATCTCAAACAGATGCAACTGCAGTTACGACAGAATCGCTGACATTCCATAGCAAGGTGGTTAACGTTCAGGCATTTTTTTATTTCGTATTTGCAACAGGACAGAAAGTCTCAGCTAAAAGATTGCTGTACCTCCGGTGCTGAGTAATTAAGCCACTAGAACACAATCTTTTGTCATCATCTCACCATGCCACTATTATAAAGATAAGCCAAATAAAAATCCTGAACCTCCAGGCCAAAGGTTGTGAATATTTTTAAAATCACATAATCTTCATAAATGGATGTAAAAAGGAAAAAAAAAATAAATTGAAGAAAATAAAGTTTGCAACTTGCTACTAAGGCATTCAATGGTTGATCAACACATGGAAAGCTTATTTATCTTTAGTAAAACTACATGAAATCATAAAAAAGGCTAGTAAAGAAAAACCATAGGCAATATTAATATAATACAGATATTAAAATGCTGAAAGTGTAAGATGCTGAAAGGTTGAAAAACATTAAGCTTGCTATCCAGGGAAAACCTCCAAATCAGTCCAGACTTCTGGCTGTGAAAGAGTCAGGATGTCCCTGGACCAGAGTCAAGTACCCATGCCTTTCTTCTTAAAATAATTAAAAAGAACTAAAGGCAAAACTTCAGCCTGTCACCATAGAGCCACAATTCCCTGAATATATATAAGTCTACTAAAAAGTAAGCAAAAATTATCTACTAAACAAGGGCAAATCTGGGACATGATCAGCTAAAGTACTTAAGCTAAAGAGCTGGCACATGTACATTTCCCTTTTCTAAGCTTCTTTGCTGGCTGTTATTTATTAAAAACGAGTATTTATATTGAAAGACATCAAAGTAATCTGTAAGTAAGACTCCAGTCCTGCAACATCACTGCCGTTTCTGTTAGTTTAGAGATTATTTTTACATTAAATGAAAGCAAGACTACCTACTGCCATCAAAACCTACACAGTGGAGCACACGCAGGGAAATCAGCAGCACTGTCTGATAAGAATACTTTTCCTTATCTTCCACGCACTGTTCTCAAACTGTGTACCCTGCAATGTGTTCCCTGGCTAACAGGACAACACGAACACTCATTGTACATACACACAGGCACCCTTCAAGCAGGTAACTAATCCCCCAGATTGCAGGCCTACAGCTGTGCTTAAAACGAGCACAGGCTTCAGCAGTTTGCTGACGGAGGTCAGATTTCTCAGCACCCTGCAGGAACGCTCCGTTCATCTGCTCCGGCTACATCACAGCTCCACCACTACGCAACGCCAGGAAAAGCAGAGAGCTAAACGCAATGCGGGCAGAGCCAGGCTGCTTCGCGAGATGCGAGAAGAAACTGCTTTAAATGTTTTTCGCCACTCTGGACTCAATATGGCTAATCAATTGAGATAAAGTACTGAAAATATTCCATCAGCTTGTATGTAATAACTCCAGTTTAATAATCATTGAACACAGTTGTAGCCAAAGTACTGCAACCTTAAATCAAAGATCACTTCATATCAGGAGGTCTTAAGGGACGATTTTGTCTAAGAGTATGTGTGGCATGCTAAGATATTAGCATAAAACTACAGTCACTACAGTTATTTTCAATAGAAAAGGTTGTCTACAAATCAAAATTAAATCCCCTTCACTTTATTCAGAGTAAATGGCTGCATAAGGATGCAAACAAATTAACTGAAAGCCTGAAAGTCAAGTTCTCAATTACTATTTAACAGCAACTTTACTATATTTGAATATAATTTACTGTATACTTAGCTGTTTTAAAATGGAATCCAATACTGTATAATAAAAACCCAACTAGCACAACCAATGATTTATGATGATGCAAATGTATGAATAATTGGGTCTGAATAGTGCTGTTTGTGGATATATCGCTAAATACTGTACCATCCTAGTGCCTAATAAATCATTCATGAAAAGCGAAACTATACAATTTGTTGTGCAACTGCTCAAAACCTGCACCGTTTCTAAATGACTGCTGATGCAATGACTTTAGAACAGCTTTTATTCTCAGTTATTAAAAGAAGTTGAGAACTCTCACTTAAATAAAGCTATTTCTATCAACATGGGAAAAACAGCTAAAACTGGAAAAGTTATAAACAGCAGCCATTACAATGACAGAATAAAGACGTGTTCATCGGTTTAAATATTATCAAATACACCTAAAATTATTGTGCTGACCCACACCATCCATTAATTAGCACTGTTACAAAGCAGCGCCACACTTCTATGTGTAAAAACACAAAACATCTGCATTATTAGAGAGAGACATATATAACATCATCTTTATAATAATGATGAAGTGTTCTATGCAGAGTGTTCTATTTGCAGCGGTGATTCATTGTGCTAGGGGAAAAAAATGCTGACACTTTGAGAAGATATTTTCCCGTAAAAGGTTGAAGTCCTTAAGCAGCAAAAAACACCAACGTCCATCATCTTTAAACTCTATTGATTTCTGGTGAAGATTTAAAAGGCTGTTTACTTATTTCCCATCATTTCTGTCAGAGCTGTAACAGTTCTCTTCCCACTGAATAAACCTCTCATGATCCTCTTGGTGATTAAGGTCAGACAAAATGTCAAACTCCTAATGCTAAGTGCTTTCACATTAAAAATTAATACCAAATCACCAAGTAAAATCCAAACAAGAAGTCAGACATGTAAACAGTACACAACAAGGGTAATACTGACCATTACAAAAAAGAGCTATAATGCATACATGAAAAAACATTTGGCAACAGGTAAGAGCACATTCTTTCACTTTTGCATCTTTAACCCCCTTTCTTATTTTAGACTTATTGTACTATGTTTGACACAATCCTTTTAAAAATCCTTTTTCCATTAAAGCTTGCAGTCGTCCCCTCTATTTACTCCCAAATGCTATTTACTGTATGACTGAAGTATTACAAGGATTGTTCTTATTTTATTCTGAACTTCATCCACGAAGCAAGTATTATTTTTACAGCTGCTGCTGAATACAAAGCCAGTATACAGGTTCCAAAAGGCATCCAAAGGACCCCCTACAACAAAACCAAGTTAATTGCTAATTATCGATTTGGTATTTTAAGACTAGAAACCACTGTATCCTCGAATATGAATACATAAGTATCCTTGAATACATACATGAACAGAGGAACACAGAACACAGCCTCAAAAGAGGCTTCTCGTGGCTTTTTATCCAGACTGCTGCTACTTCAGGCAACCAGACCATATTACTTCATTCATAAACTCATCAAGTTCAATCCTAAAACTAATTACTTTCTTCAACCTTTTAAACAGTTACTCGTATCCTGAGGAAAAGCATGAAGCCAACATGTGTAGAGCCAAACTTCCAGGATGATTGGAAGCCTGCAAGTAACCATATAATAAACCGTGAAGGTAAATCTTAAATCAAAGACGGCCAAGGGTGAAAAGACTAGTTTTTTATAATTAACTGTGAGTTTATTTAAGCATGTAACTTTAAAATTTTGGTCTGGCCTGCCAATCTAGCTACAAAAGATTGCTCTGGTTTAGAATACATCAACACCATATATGAGATATTCAGAGGCGTTAGGATGAGAAAGAATCCTTTCATATGCAGTGGGTTCTACACGACAAAACCGAAGCCGTTTTTGCTACTGTAGCGTGGCCTGTGAGCTGCCAGGGACTGTCCAGTCTTGTCTCTGAGTGTGTTGCTCAGTGCGTCTCCTTCCCAGCACCAGTATGGGGCTGTTCGGGATCTGTGCTGGGAACAGCGCTGTTAGCACAGGGGTGTCTTCCTTAGCGCTGAGCAGCGCTCACACAGAGCCAAAGCTGCTTCTGCTCCCCACAGCCACCCAGGCAGCGAGTGGGGGGGGGGCACCAGGAGCTGGGAGGGGGCACAGCCGGGACAGCTGACCCCAGCTGACCCAAGGGCTATTCCACACCGTATGGCATCATGGTCAGCAATAACACTGGGGGGGAGGTTGGCGGGGGAGTGCTGCTCAGGGATGGGCTGAGCATCGGTCAGCTGGTGGCAAAAAATTGTTTTAAATTGCATCACTTGTCTGCCTTGGGTTTTATTTCTCTCTCTCTGTTATTTTCCTTTTCATTACAATTTTTATTATTATTCTTACTATTACCATTATTATTTTGTTTCAATTATTAAACTGTTTTTATCTCAACCCATGAGTTCTCTTGTGTTTACCTTTCTAATTCTCTTCCCTCTTCCCGCCTGTAGGGTGACCGAGCAGGTGACTGTGTGGTGCTCAGCTGCTGGCTGGGGTTCAACCGTAACACTGAGTTACTCTACCGAGCACTTACACAGTACTCCCAGTTTGTGGTGGAAATGGCTCAATTTCTTTATGCACACTTCCTACTTACATAACTATGCATTTATTTCATGCACCTGCCTAGAAATTGATGAAGGAAATAAAGAACATTGCACATGGATTTGCAAAAGCAATATGGATTTGCTTAACTCTTAGAAGAATTAGCTCACTTATCAGCAAGAACAACTGATTTAAGACCAGCCCTTGCCAGAGCTGTGCTATGTATACCGCCGGTAAGCCACCTAATGCTGCCTGCAATTTTACTGTACTGACTGATAGGAGGTATGACAGGATGTCATATTGGAGAAAAAGAAGGATGATTCTGTGATAGGCTTTAATATCAAGCTAGGAATGTTAATAAAATGCAATCGGTTTTCACCACAGATCATTAAAAATCACAAAGCATAATAAACCCCAAGTTGTCGCTCTTCTAATTAATAACCAACTAGTTAGCTTTTGAAACTAAAATAACTACATAGGGAATTATAACATGTTATGTGCCAATTTTTTCTTTTTTGAGTTCCACCTTGCTCCCACAAGACTCTGATGTGGAAAGAGATGTCCGTGAAGGGTCACAATCCCTGACTGTAAAATACAACATTAAAACCACCGTTTCACACACTTTGATTAGCAGCCAGGAAAACAAGGATAGATTATTAGATATGCTTATGGCCTGGCAGTGGTATAACAAAAAAATGGACAATGCAGAGAACCCATAAGATCTGCATTAGTTTCTGCGATATATTTAACAAAGAATTATGCGCTCCCATAAAATACTCCTTGCGAAGCACAATGAGGACCACAACTCAGTTTCAGCTACAGAGTTTCAACACACCCTTTTACCTATCAGAATAAAAAAAGCAAACAACCCACCCTAAAACAATAAAAATAAAAATCACCATTATTTTGCTATACATTATGGATGGCATGTTAGCTGCAACACCACAGAACATGAAATTTTGTACATGGTTATTTAACAATACACAGTATAGCTGGATAACATACAGATTAAAAATATTCAGCCTATATCACACTTCAAGGATTTGTCAGTCGGTGAAACGCGCTTATTCAGAATACTGAAGACGGTAATCAACAGTGTATAACCTGAGTTTAGTATATTACACACCTCTTCACTAAACTTGAAAACTCAATCTACAAATTGTATTTTCACTTGCTTAAACATTATAAGATACAAGTTTAATATAATCTTAACACATTTTTCATGTTTTTCATGTTTTATCTTAAATATTTTAGATATTTCAAGATCACTTCCTATATTAACATGTATACTGTAATATTTCTTAAATATTCATTTCAGACATCAGCACCTAAATGCTTTGGGAAAAACCTTCCATTTCTGATCCAAGTACATTTTTCTCTGTGATTTATACTTGTTCTCTTTTTTATTAAAAATAACTAACTAACCTGGATCTTAAAGGCTTTCGCAAAATCAAAGAATCTTTTTTTCCTCCCTGCGGCACAAGTTGGTAATATGGGTTTTTTTGTTGGTATTTTTTTTAAATAAAATTAAAGGAGTAAAATTAAGGAGTAAAATTGCTTAATTAAATAATGATTTCTATAGGAAAATGTTATAGTTTACTACAGAAAAGAAATTATTGCTAAGAATCTTTAAAATTACAAATATTAGTTGGAACTACTATAAAATCTTGCTACACTTTCTTCCATGATGTCATTGCCTTCTACGATTGGCTCGTATATTGGTTATGATCCCTATCGCAGGATCATTTGATTTTATTTGTAAACCAGTGAGTGTTAAATACAAATGTACAAATTATCTGCAGCACAAAGACGACCTCCTTCCCCTCCAACCAAGATACTCTCAACATATAGAGATGCTTTCTGGCTCTCCTTCCATTCCTGTTTGTGTAAAGGTACTGGCTGGACAAGGAAGAGCCAAGGACACTTCAAGGCAGTGTTACATACTAGGAAGAACCGGTCTTAAGGGCTTCCAGTTAATTTAGTCTAAGTAATTTCCTCTTTCTTTAAAAAAATAGATGTTTTTTTCAAAACACCTGTAGAACATTTACAAAATTTTAATATAAAATGTACATGAGAGGGCTGTTGTTTGAAGCTGACCTCACAGTCCGGCACTCAGGGTGCCCACTTCACAGGTAAAAGACGCAGACCTGACCCCCTCAAGCTTACCACAAATGAAACAGCAGTCTAACACTCCCTGGGAGAAATACTCTAGCTGCTTACCCGTTATATACAAAAAGGGAGGTACAGACCAGGCTGCGAGGTTGTGGAAGAAATTCATATTATGAGGATAATGCAGAAGAAGTATCTGGCAAGGATGGGCCAAGAGTCTGAACTGCAACCTTAATTTTTACACTACATGCTCATCATGAAAATAAAACTGTCACCCTGCAAGACACCCTATTTCTTTTGTTTTCTTAGAGAGATTTGTTGTCTTGGAGTCCTTGAAGCTTGTAAGTCTCACGCTGCGGTAGGCTGTGAAGACTTCTCATCTTTTTGGCAAGACTGAAGCCCCTGGTTAAGTTTTCTAACAAGAGACTTAATGGTGCAGCATGACAGGCCAACCTAGCCCAGTATTTTCTGCAGAATGATGTTCACATATTCAAGAATCTGACATTTGGATTTGATTCAGTGGCCACAAGGTCTCTCTACTGCACTGTTGAGTCACAGCAGGCAGTACACCCATGGGGATACTAGGAACAAAGTTTAGTGCATCTTAATTAGCACATACCTGATGTTGATACTATAAAGAAATCAAACCAACCCAAAATTTAAAAAGCTGTAATGGTGAATTTTTTTGCAAAGCCAGAGGAAGAAATTCTGTTGATCTAAGTAGAAAAGCAAGGTTTAGTTTTGGACCTCCAAAATTAGCCCAGAATTCCTGTGGTTCCTAGAGCCTGAGAAATTCTGCCATCAATGAGGAGATGTGCCATGTAACAAGAGCTCCCAAACTCCTGAAAACGCTGGCTCAACCCCAAGGTAAAACTGTGAGACTCTCACTGACTTTAATGAGATTTAACTAATAAAGTTGGATACATAGGTAGTGCCCAGGGACTTGCTAGACTTTACTTTTAAAGTTCATTTTCATCCATCTACAATACTCCAAAGAGACTATTGTATATTCTCAATATTTTGCTCTCAAAATTCTCTTTGAGACTCACCGCGAGTCATGCTAGTGATGACTACACATCCACCTACTAAAGAACTATTCCTTAGATGGCTAGATAATCAGCAGATAAAGAAAAGTAAAGTAGCCATGTATCAGAAAGAATTCATGAGAATATGTTAATTGTTCATACCAAAGGTTTTGTTTGATACTGTTTCTGCTCCAAAGATATGCCTAAATTGCCATTTTGTAGCTGTTTTCTGTCACTCAAATAGATGAGACAGGACAGTCATCTTCATAGCAGAAATTTATGCACATAAATCTTTACTTCTCAATGGCTATACATAGACAAAACAAAAAAGATGTCTCTTATTTCTTAGCTGGATTTTCAGTTATCTGTAGTTTCCTATATTATCTAAAGAAAACTAACGCAACGGACTGTCAAAATGAAAACTTCATGTGTGAGGAGAAACAATAAACCAGATTAATTTCTGCTTTTATAAGCCTGAGATTAATCACAAAGGAATATAATTAAGAACACCTAAATTACTCTTCACTAATAATGTTTTACTTTCCACACTTACTCAGCTTCAAACAACAGCCCTCTCATGTAAATTTTATATTAAAATTTTGTAAATGTTCTACAGATGTTTTGAAAAAAAAAATATTATTTTTTTTTTTTTTAAGAAAGAGGAATTATTTAGACTAAATTAACTGGAAGCCTTTAAGACCAGTTCTTCCTAGTTTGAATGTGAAGATTTTAAGCTACTAATGCAATTAAGCATAGGCTTAACCTTTGAAAACAGCAGAATTTACCATATTTGTGGCTTATACATGAATAATCTACTGATCTGGAAACTCAGGGAATTATGTTACTCAATGATTTACATTTAGTTTGACCCCATCTCTGAGGAAAAGGTGGCAATTTTTTCTGCTCTTGACAAACAGTCAAGAGCCTTGAACCATACCAGCTTTTCTGAAACTGTATTTTTCAGAAAAAAGTTATTCTTCCTCACATTTCAGAAATCTTTCTCTGCTAAGAATTTCTTCATTGCTCGAACATTTTGAAAATAGAAATGTGTTTTTTTCGGAGAAGAGTCCATTTATGAGTATTACGAAACTGCTGAAACTGTTTAAGTTATATATTCTAATTAGTTTGGCAGAGCTAATACAAATTACGTTTACAGACTAACAATAATAAAATTGAAGTACTAGTTAAATATCTAAAATAATTAAAGGAATCATTTTTAGCCTGGCATAATTAGCTAATTCACTTTACAAGCATTTATTAAAATGAATTCACATGTTATATTCCATAGGTAGTTACACAATAGCATTTATACAGGAAAAATATAATGAACCAAACTCTTTGTATCCAGCCCTCCACAATTAAAACGAAGACTCCCCAAGTAATATCAATCTAGGATAGACTAATTAAGTTTGGTTTGATAACCATTCATTTCTTCTATTGCCTTTGAGCAAATTGTTTATTAGAGAAAGTTATTTTACACAAATCAAATCAAACTGGGTAAACCATTATATTTGAGAGAAACCTTAGCCATCAGTCAATTAATCCATCATTTTCTCCAGACACTTTTGTTTAACAAGCAGATCATATTATCAACAATTTAGATATCCTATGATTCAATTATGACAGAAAATTTATTGACAGCTTCTATAATACTTTTGTGATGAATAAATATTAAATGTTCTCCACTTTTGATGAGCAAACCAAATGCAATCATGTGTTAAATCTAATAGTCAAACCCTGAGTGATACTTCCAAACAAAGTGTTTTATAAAAATAATTTAAAACAAATAAATTATTAAAAAAACCCAAAGTACCTCACAATTTCTGAGAAACAAGCAAACAAGTTATTTGATTTTCACTAGCTGACTAAATGAAAACACATATATGTTACCAAATACGTATGAAGATATTTAACATAAATATCAATGGCTTCACATAGCATTCTATAAGACAAAAGGCATTATTATGTAGAAATAGTATTACCACAACATAAAGTTAGAGACCCTTTCTGCAACTACATGAAATAATTGCCTAAAAGTTAATACAAATAGATTCTCCAAACCTAATACAAAGATATTTGCTGTTAGGAATTACGTCTATTAAAAAAACAATTTGTGAGATGTTTATAATTACAGCTGTCTTAAACTCAGGAAAAGAATATTGCCTAACAAAGATTACTCCCGGAATATTCAAACCTCTTGACAGACATCTCTCTTTGAAGAAATAAGATACTGACTCATTTACAACTGAGCTAACCAATTCATGATGAAAGGACCAGAGGACAATGGAAAAGCTCTATCTAAACTAACGTCCATTAAAGAGATAACAGAATTAAGCAAACTTCTATCAATATATTAGATCATCATTACTACTTCAAAGTATTTTTCCTTGAGACAAGAAAGTTGCTTTTATAAGGAGGAGGACTGTAAGTAGGTTTACAGCTGCAAAGGAAAAGTACTGCAGCTGAATATCAGAGGTAAGCATCCACATAATGAAAACAGAGCACACATTTACTGTCTGTCAGCATCCCAACAATAAAAACTGCTTAACAGTGAATAAAAGAGGTGTTCACGCGAACCTCAGACAAAAGCTCTTCTTCAGGTTTTCCAGGTCTAACACATTTCATTCACAAGAAGTAACCATGTTTTTGTACACAGAATCTGTATCAGCAATACACTGGGAACATTTCTTATCCGGGAATGCTCTTATTGCATATATCCTAGTTAAAAAGATCTTAAATACATGTTTATGGTCAAACTTCTATAAAATACAACAAACCCATCATTTCCTCCTCTGTCCTTACCTCCTTCTATTTGCACTGGTATATAATAATGTCTTGTGGTTTACAGACATTGCCTCTACTTTCTTAAGAACCAAAATGATACTGCAAATTTATGCCAAATGGAAGCAAAAGAAAGGTCAAATGTACTTTATTTAAAAGCACGTATTTCCAAAACCCCTGGCAAAAGTGACTTCACATCAAGTCACTCGCCACCTCTCAGTAATTGCGTACTTCACACTGACGGTTTCACTGGTACCTATTAAGAAGCTCAGAAACATAGAATATTATTATTTTATGTTCTGAAACTTGAATGTCAGGTACATAGCAGTACATTATCTTCCAGCAAATACACTGTTTTACGGAACTCAACAGGACTTTGCATGTACTTACAGGCTTTTACCTCCATATAAATACAAAAGTCCTGATGCATCAGTGCTGTAGCACACTTCACAGAAAATGGGCATCTCAAGAATTTTTGTGCAGCAATAGCTGCTCAGCTGTGAAGCATTTGACAGGAGGAGCTGCAAAAGTTCTTTCAATGTAACTCCCAAATTCAGATCGGTTGTTTTAATTGGAAACCCATAATTAAAATGACCAAGACAATTATGAATGAATGTATTTTGAAAATTCCTTTCTGACGGTTGCCTATGTGCCTGAAAATAGTAGTTCAATGTAAATAAATAGTAAGGAATAATATCAACGTGTTTTTTCACAAGACTGCTTGCCAGCCAGGCAGTCAGGTCTACGGCAGCTCCCACTCGCTTTCCTGCATGGACACTAGCAATTATGTACTCAGGTCCAAAAGCCAGTCCTAAAAAGAAGAAACAGTAATATCTATGCAGCCATACAAATGGCAATGACAATGCAAGCAAGAGAGAAAAAGGGCAGGATTACCTTTTCTGCAGTAGAGTGGTTTTATATCAACTTAAGCAGACCATGAAACTGTACTGTCAAACTTCATTAAGTGTGATTCCTGGAGCTGTGACATCTACATCGATTCCCCTTCCAACAGATCCTGTTTCTACCATAGGTGCATTTCAAGCACAAAATAAGCAGTTTAGTCAAATGAGACTACTCACCCGTACCCAGAGCTTGCTGCAGCGTAAGGCCCACTTATGTGTCTCACTGCAATTGTAAACATCACCTCTTACTTCAGGATAGGGTTTTTTTCCCTTTGGTAAATATACCGTATCTACAAGATTAAACTTAAACCCGGACTGCTGCATGCGTGACAAGACTATTTAATGCAGAGTATGTCTGGCACCATTTCACTGGGTGCTGGAAATAAGTGAGCTTAGAAAGGGTAGACAGACAAGAAGTAAATGTGTATTTGGGCTACACATCTCAAAGACTTCTTTTACTAGTAATTTATTTTTTTAAACAAAAAAAAATAATTCAGATGGCTATTTATACAGTGAGAAAAACCAAGTAATAACATGAAGAATCATACCAGCCAGGTAGCTGGCTCAGCAGATGAGAAGAACGAAGAAACTTCTGTGTGGACACAAATGTAGATTTCTCTCTGGAAGAAAGCATTGGGATAAATGGACAAGGCTTTATTTTGGTAGCCTCTGAGATGTTTTAACAGCTCCTGTTACCTTTTCCAGCAATCTCTGTGGGGAGACAACCAAGCCCTAAGGAGTCTGCTCTCCCAACACCTCAGCATCCAAATGTTTACAACCCTTGCTCATGCAAATATTCAGCTACTCATAACTTCCAGAAGCAACATGTTTCTACCTTCCTAAAATGAGTTACCATGTTTTGCTGTAATAGCCTAAAAATTCTACAAGGGCAGAATACTGGTGGAAGATGGCATAGACTACAGCACAAATTTAGAAGGGCGTGAAGATTTGGATCCTTTTGAGTAGGCTAGTAAAAAGGATGTTACAACATCGCTGAAGGATGTCAACACCAAAACAGATCGTATGTCTTTTTCTCTTTCAGAACCTGTCTTTGAAATCTCAAGGTAACAAATATGAGTACAAAGAGAAGCTTCCCTCTCTGAATGTCTCATGGCCTGAAGGCTTAAATACCAGTCACCAGTAAATTGTGGTGGTAAAAGGCAGACTGAAATTAATTTTACTTTTTGACCTTGTCACGCCAAGCCAGACAGATGAAAACACATCCATTTCCAGCCTAAAACACCTATTACAACCAATACTGCCCAAACTGGTTTTGTCACAGGTTAGCCACCAACAATCCCCAACATGAGTTTTCAGGAAAAGCAGTGGGATACTTCGACCTTTAGGTCTCAGATGGCAACATTTTTCTGGTTAAAGTGAGGGAAGATAATTTTTTTGCTGCAACCTGCCATCTGAGAGAGAGCAACCAAAGGAATACCAGTGCAAGACCTGGTTGTCCATGTCTGAAGTGTTATAAATGAGCACACACATGGACAGAGAGTCCAAGAGTGGAGAACCACATCCATGTTACAGTTGGGACAGTGCTGAATACAATTCCTTCATTGCAGTGATGATGGAAGAAGATTCTCCTAGAAAACAGCAACGATTTTCCGTATGAGATCAACAGTCATTATTGTGTAAGCAGATTAATAATCATTCCAGCTTACCAGAAAGTACAGAGCTAATCTTAATTTTTCACCTATCTTCAGTAAAGTATATCAACACTTTTGTAAAAAGAATATCCCAAAGATTACGTTCCTGCTCACAGCAAGAATATGGCTTAATGAACATGAAGATCCTAAAAGTAGTAAAGAAAATGCACTTGCATTTCAAGGGATATGCCTCCCACAGGACGGGCAGACAAAAACTGCTTTCAGTTGCGTTGTCAGTTCCGGAGAGGTGACCAAGCTGGAACACTTAATGATACGGAAGCCCAGAGGAACAATTGAAAGAACACATGGAGAAAAGCTTTGTTATAAAAAAGAACTTAAATAGAGCCAAGAGTATTTTGCCCTTGCACTCGCATGCATGCGGCGGGGATGCAGAGAACCGGGTGTGAGAACACATACACAGATGTGCCACCTGTCTGACTGTAACAGCAGAGGTACTGTCATAGCTGTTCTGGTGAAAATATACTGTTTGTCTACAGGATAGCAACACATGCAGAAATGCAAGAAATGAAAGGCTGTTTATACTTTCCCTCTTTAACAACAAACATTTATAATGAAGATGTTGTAACATCTGTTAGGTCATTTACACATAAATACATTCATAAGAACTACAGTGGAACTTCCATTTACTGGAATATAAAAATCCAAAAACAAAACCAAAGAAAACATTTACTTCTGTAAAAGACTGACTTACACAGTCGAAGCCTTATTCATACTTGCTAAATCTAACTTTTAATAAAAATGGGTCATGAGTCCCGATTAAGTGATTGGTAGGTTAAGTGTTATCTCATTTAAAAAAACTTGGCTGAAAGCCTTAAGAAATCTCATTTATCGCTAGAATGTACCTACCTGAACTTGACTGTTAGAGAACCTGTTGGACTGACAATGCTAAAATCGGAAATGTTTGACAAAAAAGTAATCAAGCACCTACGTGTGGTAAGAAAGCTGTGAATAAAGATATATTTGACTCTAGTATCTTATATAATTACTAATCTGACTTTGGCTTTCTGCTCAATTATGGCATTGGCAAAGCTAACTGGAGTATACTTTAAAATGGTTAAATATCTACATGAACAATTGCATTAATGTTTAAATACCCTCAGTCATTCTGCCCTGTACCTTTTAAACGAAGAAAACAGTATTAAAAAAAAGTCAACAGTTCTTTATAACTGAGCTTTCTGACTAAAAAGTTAGACAATTTTTCAAATACAACATCCAACCCAAGAAAACCAGAAATAATTACACATATTTATTATTCCATATACTTCATACCTTCATGTTATACCAGCAATACAGTTTTTAAAGCATAACTTTGCTTGATTCTCTTTGTCTCCCAACTCAATTCAGTTCTGCATAGCTAATAGGACAAATTTTAACAAAGCTCTTGGATGATAGCAAGTATTAGCACTGCCCAGTGAAGTGATTTTATGTCTCTATTTGGATGATGGCTCCAAAAGAGATGTTAGATGTCTGATTTTAATAAGTTAATAGAATCACACACCTACTTTATATAAAAGAGAATAAAACCAGGAGTTGGGAGCACACAGCTGAGTCCCTGAGATCCCAGCCGAGCTACAGTAGGGCAAACTTGAAGATTTGTCATCACTCAGCAGCCCATCATTCAAGTTTTGTAATAAAATAATACTCCCAGACATTGAATCCCACTCCCAGATTGTAGGGGGGTATAGTCACATTCTTCTTTTCCTTTCTGTTTGTTGCAAGGATCCATTCTCTCCTGCTGTACACTTGACTGCAAGCTCTAAGAAACAATAATTCTATTTTCACTGTGGCTGGTAACATCCACTGTTAAATATGTTTCTACATACCTTCTCAAAATAGGGCTTACACATATATGTACACTAATAGTTTGGTACTTGAACACAACCAAGACTTGTAGGTCCTACTGAAACACAAGTAATTGATTACCGTAATAACCTGGAACCACTTCAGGAACTCTGAATGTTTCCATTAATCCTCGGCCAAACAATGCCTACCTGGCCTAGTCAGAATAAATCCTGTATTCGGAATACCTTAAATTCCACAGAGAAAAAAAAAAAAAAAAAGCTCTAGGATTATGAATGCATTATCTCAAATGTCACTTCAAATTCACTGAAGACCTGTATCACAGAAGGAATTTGCTGTGAAAAAAGCAGGCAGGAGAATGCGAGTGCGAGCAACCGGGGAAAAGAAAGGTGTGAGCAAGCACATGGGGGGTGGGAGAAGTGGGAGAGAGTAAGTATAAGAGTGAGCTTGAGGCATCTCCACAGGATGCTACAAAACTTCTTTTGGAGCTGCAGTTCTATCTCCATTGAGACTTTGGGATTAACACTGGCTGACCTATGGGCCTAAATTCACCCCAAAGTTCAGAAAATTAGTTTGATTTTTTCTTGTAGCTAGAGAAAGTCACACCTTGAGCATATCCTGCGAGTCTTGGTGTCGTACAGTAAAGCTCCCAGTTCTGTCATGAGAGATTGTTAAATTCCCCAAGTCCAAATTCAGTGTGTTTTCTCCTCTTTTAAGATCAAGATATGAATTCTTTCACCGCAGCTCCAAAAATTCCTAATGTATCCTTTGCCTCTGTTTGGAGAGCTTAATCCCTTCTTAACAGCTGATGTCTGTTGATGCAGTTTTTCTTCTGTTTCTTTTCAGCACAGTACAATGTAAGTGTGCATTGCTACGGATGTCCTGCTGCCCACCCCACCACCTCCACAACCACACCAGTACTTCAAAAGCTGTCAATCCGTCTCTGGAGTTGAATATTGCAGTGCAGTTCCCCGGTTTTAAATGCTTAAATATAAAACAAAACCTATATGAAATATAAAAAGCGTATGATTCATGAAATAAGGAAACAGTAACTCGATCATAACAAATATATTTGACCTTTAAAGTAGTAACAACAAACATTAAAAACACTCAAGTTCTCCTTTGCTGCCAAGTTTATTTTCCTCATAAGTTGTGCCCCATTATGCTACAATAATCCTTCATTATTCCAGCACAATAATGCACAGTCTATCGTCTACCTATAGTTGTCTGGTGTCTATTTAGTTTTATAGCAAGCAAGCAATTTGAGAATATGGTAATAAAGCCTCAATCACAGTAATGATGTATGATGGGCTGTAATTTCTGTGTGCTAATGGTTTACAAACAGTATCACAATGATGACGGGAATCTCATTGATTCATTATATGAGCGCAATAATATCAAAATGACTTAATATAGATCACTATTTACTCATGCACATACTGATAACAACCTCTATATATTTCTATATACAGATATATAGAAATAAAATTAGTATTACTCTTTCCACATAAAAGTTCACACGGCACAAAACATTTTGTGTTGAGTTTCCTAAATCAATGTTTAAAGTTGAAATTACTGCATTGAACGGGTTCTTTGAAAAGCAACCCATTGATTTTAATCTGCTTGAAGCAATCAATTACTCCCTGTCCTCTTTATTCCAAACTGTAATGAAAACTAAACTGCGTTGTCTTGAAAACTAAATGTGAAGATGATCATAAACAGAATTTAAACTCCATGGATTATTCATATCTACCCATTTAGATTTGCCATTTCCATTATGAGTACATTTGCCATGAGCATTTAATGGACATCTAAAAGGGAATTCATTAAAGCAGGAGCTGTTGGCAGCACTTATGGGCTTCAGACTGCTTTATGTTTGCCTTTAATAGCTCACTATTATAAAAGTGATATATTGTGTTCATCCCATTAGTAGTTTGCAGAAAGGTCTGTAAGACATAACAAATCCTTTTGAGTATTGTCAGAATCAAAACTAAATCACAAGGTACTTTTTTTTCCAAGCAGCATTATTACGACCCCAACAATGTACCATTTTAGGTCATTTAAACTTTGATGATCTTAGCCAAGTAAGAATTTAATGACCCTACAGACAGTTTGTTCTTTTTTTAATGACACACGCATGAATTATTAATGCTGTCTCAAATGCACAGATTTTTAAAAACTTGTCATAACTATTAAGGTTAAGCATGCTTAAAAATGAAACATGTTTTCTCAAAAGTATTTTCTCACTTGCTTCGGGCCAAAGTAGCGTCAAGTAGGAAGCTTACTGCCACCAACCTGTAGGTGAAGACACAGAAGAGCAAGCAGCCCTACACCCACCTGCTTCCCTTCCCCCCGGCCCCCAGAGATGACCAGAGCGGGTCCATGTGCACAAGGTACTTGCTTGGCAAATGAAGAAAGGAAAAGGCAAACTAGAACAAAGTTAAACCACCTCATAATCAACTGCCAAGAGTAATCTGAGGTTCTCCACAGAAACACCCCTACATACCATAGCTCAGTTCTGCCTGACAGTTCCATACGCCTCTAGAAATAACATTAGAGTTTAGTGTATCCAAGCTGGCAGTATGAAAGCGTTACTGTAATTAAATCTTTATAGAATAGAAAACAAACAAATATTTGATCACCAGAACTATTACCACCACCAGTCCATCACACTGAATACAATTCTGTTAACATGTGCTCCCTCTGCTGACTTTCTAGTTGTAAGACATACTACATCTTTCCCAATAATGCTATTTATTTATTTATTTGTAAAGAAAATGGTGGCTTTCACAACATGTACAATTAAAAAAAAAAAAAAGGATTATCACAAGTACTAATAAATATGAATCATAAATCGTCTCTCTGATTCTAGATATTTACTTTGCAAAATATGAACTTGATTTAAATCCCAGTTGTTTAGGAGAACACCCTTCCTCCTTAGCTTCAAACGGTACTGGTAGCTTTACAAAGCAGTCCTGCTACTACACCAAATTTAACCATAGTACCATGACAATCAGAAATCACTTATACAGAAGGGCTGTATAAACTAAAGTCAGTTGCAAAGCCTGTGTAGATAGAACAATTATCTCATATGATGAAGACTATCACTATACTTTCAGCAGGCAACTTCCCTGAACGATGATGATGTTGAGGAAGTAAGTGGCATTTATCACCTATCAATGACTTTCAAAAGTAGCTGACACAGAGCAAAGGACTTTGCCATGTTCAGAAACTCCTGATTAGTACAAGAAGAATGAAATTATTAGTATTAGGAGACAATGCAGAGAAGCAACCGGCCATTCTCACCTCATTGCATTTGAACTTCCAATGATCATAATTTACTGGAAAGTTGGTAAGTTAATAAATTTCTCTCTGAATCAAAAGGCTACATACAGTAATACACCAAGATAGGCACCTGCAAGGAAAGATAAGAGATACCCTTATCTATGAGATAGGTAGACGGAAACACAATTGCTAGTGAATTATTTCCTTTGTGGCTGTTGGCTACTGAAAATCCAAAAAACCCTTCCCTGACCTAGGAACAACTAATTGATCTGCCCAGGTCCCTCTGCAGAGCCTCCTGCCCCCAGCACATCAGCTGTCCCCCAGCCTGGTGTCCCTGCAACCCGCCTGGGGGTGCGCCCCGTCCCCTCGCCCAGCCCCTCGGTAAAGATGTTCAAGGGACGGGCCCCGGCCCTGAGCCCTGGGAACCCCCCGAGTGCCCGGCGCCAGCGGGATGTGACTCCATTCCCCACCGCTCTCTGGCCCGGCCGCCCAGCCAGACGTGTGGATCCCAGCCATCCCCAGAGACTGGTGTGTGTCTAAGTGGCGTAGCAGGTCGCTGACCATTTCTCCTTGGATTATGGGGGCTTCATTCCACTCCCCGTCCGTGTCACCCAACTCAGGGGGCTGAGACCTTGAGAACAACTGGTCTTACTGTCAAAGGCTGAGGCAAATAAGTCATTAAGCACCTCAGCCTTTTCCTCATCCTTTATGCCTATGTTTCCCTCCACATCCAATAAAGGATGGAGATTCTCCTTAGCCCTCCTTTTGTTTCTAATGTATTTAGAAAAAAAATGTTAATGTCTTTTACGGCAGTAGCCAGGTTAAGCTCTAGCTGGGCTTTGGCCCTTCTAATTTTCTCTCTGCATAACCTCGTGACACCCTTGCAGCCCTCCCGAGCTGCCTGCCCCTTCTTCCAAAGGTCATAAACTCTCCTTTTGTCCCCCAGTTCCAGCCAGAGCTCTCTGTTCATCCAGGCCGTCTGCCCCGCTGCTGGGCTTTCAGCTCATGGGCACAGCCCGCTCCTGAGCCTTGAAGTTTCCCTTCTTGAAGAATGTCCAGCCTTCCTGAACACCTTGGCCCCTCAGGACTGTCTCCCAAGGGACTCTGTCCACCAGGCACCTAAACAGGCAAAGTCTGCTCTCAGGGAGGCCAAGGTAGAAGTTCTGCTAACACCCCCCTTCCTTAGTTCTCCAAGAACTGAAAACTATCATCTTGTGATGGCTATGTCCAAGACGCCCTCCAACTACCACATCTCCCACCAGTCCTTCCCTGTTTGTAAGCAGCAGGTCCAGCGAGGGATCTCCCCTGGCTGGCTCACTGACCTGCCGTGTCGGGCAGTTCTCTTCCACACTCCAGGAACCTCTGGGCTGTCCCCTCTCCGCTGTGCTGTATTTCCAGCAGACATGTGGCAGGATGAAGTGCCCCCTGAGAACAAGGGCTAGCGAGTGAGACTTTTCCCAACTGCTTGTAGAACATTTCATCTGTTTCAACCTCTTCATCCTGGTTGGGTGGTCTGTAACAGACTCCCACCATGACACCTGCCTTGTTGGCCTTTCCCCTGAATCTTACCCATACTCAACCACAGTCACCGTCGCTAAGCTCTAGGCAGTTTAAACACTCCCTAAGACACAGGGCTACCCACCACCTCTTTTTCCTTGCCTATCCCTCCTGAAGAGTTTGCAGCCATCCATTGCAGCAGTCCAGTCATGCGAGTTATCCTACCATGTTTCCAAGATGGTGACTATGTCACCGTCTTCCTTCTGCAGGATGGCTTTTTCAGCTCCTCCTGTTTGTTGCCCATGCTTGGGACACTGGCATAGATGCACTGCAGCTGTGCTATTATCTCCCACTGGCACGCCACCCTCAGGCTCACCTCTAACGAGCCTGGTTTATACCAACTTCCAAGAAAATGCAGAAGTCTAAAATGATGGGATAGATACATACAAGGTCCCCGGGTCTGTATTAGACCATTAGAAATGCTGCACCTGGGACTTACGTCTCTGTAAGAAAAGATGGCATTTCTGTAACATCAAAGGGAAGCACTACATCTCATTCTCATGCAAAAAGCCAGTAATTTGGAACGACTCTCAATTTGGATGTATGGCTGAACGTGGGCAACAGTGTACGTGAATAGAACGATGTATATGCGCTGCAGCTACATGAAGTGCTGGACTCTAGTCCATGGAAACTTACTAGAGAACACACTTCCTGCAAGAAAGTTACAAACTGTCATAGATTGTACTTGGAAAATTACCCAGTGCCCTGTATAGCCAAGATCATGAAACCAGAAAAAGTAGATGTAGCATTTTCAATTCTGATCTTAGTTGAAATCATTGATTTCATAGCATGCTATGAACACCTTTGAGAGAGTCTCATTAGTCAAAGTTACAGAATCCAATACTCTGTTTGAAGCAAGAGCTGAAGACTGTATATTTAAGGAAGACCATGGGAATTCCTAAACTTCAACACAGTCATACTGTACACATGTTCAAGATGGTTGACAAGAGATGTGAAAGGTTTCCAGCCTAGGCAGTTTGGCCTTGCAAGATAAGTTCATGTCAATGTCTCGAAAAACTTTTGAAGAAACAAGCTTCTTTAAAATATCTATACCAGCCCCACAGACTCCTAACTGAGGTTGCTCATCTCTCATTGCTTAATATAATCCTCACTGGCTTACCTTACTTGGATGGAAAGTACACTTAAAGACAGTGACCTGTCACCTGGACCTTTATGAGTGGTCCTGGATCTGAAGGTGACAAGCCAAATTTTCCCTAAGGAGGAGAATGATCCAAGGTAGGTCAGTCTACAAGATGACAATTTTCTGTGCAACACATAAAAGGAAGTAATAGAGTAGCAATGGATTCACTTTCCTATTTCTGGAGAGAAAAATCATCTATGGGAAACCTCTAACATCATGCCTTGTACGCTTCTTTAATTGTGACCTGCAAAGCCAGTCAATCACATCAAAGAAAAAAGACTCCATATCTATTATTTTTAAAGTATTTTCCCAGTTAAACTTTGAATTTCTTAAACTTTAAGACAACAAAAAGATCTGGTTTATCTGAGAAAACTCTCCTGCTTTTCCTAATGGTACATTAAAATAGGATGAAAAATGCAAATGATCCAGATACTTAGTGGAAAGGAAGGGGGTGGGGTGGAAACATTAGATTTCATCACTCAGCCAGCCTGGCCACCTTCCCCAAGCAAATTCTGAATAGTTTCAGAATACTGCTGGGCTAATAAACTCGCATACCAATGCCATTTAACTGTCATGGTCTTTCAGTCTCAAAGTTAGGCAAAATTTTGTTTTTGATTTTTTGCTCCAGGTTTTCAAGGACATACAATATCGCTCTCAAACTTTCACACCAAGAGCCCTGATACAGAAACTTGAGAAAATGCTGGCTGCCTTAGTTCCTGAACTCGCTAGGTCAACTGAATAGAAAATAAGGCCTTAAATAGCAACTCACAGAAAGCTGACCAAATTTCTCAGAATTGCTAAAATTCTTCCTACCCATTTTTAAATAAATATATTTGCTGAAGGAAGGATAACTTCTGAGTAATACTTAAATATCTTATGAAAAATAAGTAGTTCTGTTGTAATGAATAATCACTGTACACATGTTCTACACTCAGAATTATCTCAACAGAAATAAAAAATTCTTCGCTTCAGAATGATTCCAGATCTTCCTTTCACTCCCACTTTTACGACCATTCGGGCTGAGGAAAAAAAGCCCCATCCCTATCCTACTTTTAGGTGAATGACTCCACTGTTGAACTGCAGTATATATTTCCAATGAGCACTGAAACAAGTACTACTTTAAAAAGGATGAGAAAAATGGGTTTAAAATACCTAAAATTCAGATGTACATGAAAGTCACTCACAATTTCTCTGCACTGATCTCTGCTTTTCAAAATCATTTCATTGACTACTTCTAATGACAGGAACAGAAAAAATTCAGGTTTTGAACTCTGAGGGCTTACTATAGAAAAAGTAGAGCTTAAAATAGTAACTAAGAAGAAACTCACCAAAGCCACTGACTTAAAATGAAAGGATCTTACTAGTATATTGAAAGAACCTGCACTTAACTGATGTTTGGATAGACATTTTCAACTGTTGGTTTCATGTGTTCTTAGCCCAGGAAGTCCATTCTCTTAGAAAGGTATGTTTTAGGGATTTCACATGTCCACCTTGTAATCAAAAGAGGGACTAAGTGCAGTAGCCAGAAAAATTAAAATTAATTTACACCTTTCTCTCACAGAGATCTTCCAATTATAGCATGAACCCTTCAATCTCAACTGAGAAAGAGAAATTCCCCTGCAGTTACTGATCATCTGTTCACCAACTATCAAACAAGTTTTATTGCCTCCTATTTCTATTAGAAATTAAAAACTATTGTTTCTTCTGTGTCCTTAGATCTCTTCAATCAATCAAGCTGAAGCATAAGACTGTCTATTGTAGTTATGCAGACCAGTACAAAAATATTTTCAATATTCTCTTAATTTTTAAAGACTGTACTGAGTAGCATTAAAGGTCTAGTAAATACCCATCTTACTAGATGGCTAGTAAGTCCTCAAGACTGAAAGGCCACAGCTGTCGGGCTAGTCATTAGGAAGCAACGCTGCTGAAACGATTTGGAAACACAGATTTAAATTCTGAACCTCATCATGTCTGAAGTTTGATTCATTTGACATTAGTAACAATATACACAAGGTAAGCAGATAATAAATTATAAAGAAAAAAATTGATCTGTCCATATTTATGTTAATGGAATACAGCAGGAGCAAGCTAAGACCACCTAACATCAACAGCAGAGACATCAACAAATACCCTATGGTTCAACGCTGTTTTCTGTATTTGTAAACAACTTTCACTTAACCCCAACTTTACCTAGAGTATCTTAATTCACTAGAGTATATCTCTAATTTGCTGAAAGCACTGGGAAAAGAGTGCAGGCATTAGTAAAATATTTGGACGAGCCATGACCTGAAACACAAGTAAGAACAGAAGAACATGCTGGAAGCCCCTTCCTTGGCTGAGCAAAATGCAGTTTCTGCAGAGACTTCTGTGCAAACTTTGCTTGGCAAAGTTCTTTTCATACAGATGTAAAATGAAGGACATAGGTACAACACCTCATCTGCCTCAGAGGAAACCTTCACTTAATTCATCACGAAGCATTTCACAACGATGTGGATGTTTTCTTTACTATGATAATCTCAGACAGCACATCAGGCCGTTTACATAAGGCATGTGAAGCCAAGAGCAGTCCAAATAAAAAAAACAGCCCTTGATTCAGAAATCTGATGACTTCATCAACCTGGAAAGTTTCCAGATCAAAGGAACTGCAAAACAGAGGAAGTAGCTGAAGCCTCATTTATATCTCAAACCCCCAAAGGTTTCTTGTACTATATCCTGGATATGACTGCTGCTGCTCTGCAGGAAAAACCCTTTAGGAATTCAGCTCCATTGACTTCATCTCTTCCAGAGTGGAAGTGATGTATTGCTGGTTAGATTGGATGGTTAGGTGACAACAGCTTGATGAAAAGAGACAAAGTTTTCTGTACACGCTGCTCCACAAATACTTGTCGTCTTCATTTTTAAAGGATCAGCTCAACATTGATCTTTCAATACAAATACATAAAAATAAGTCTAAAAAGCATGAAAAAAATATATGAATAGACCATCCTAATAGGAATGCAAATTATCCAATCCTGTTTAATTAAAAAAAACAGGAACAGTGATATGACAGGAAGAGGTAAAAGGAGAACAGAATGTTCTTTGCAATTTTGGATTATACCAGAACTTGTGACTATAAATAAAAGCAGAAAATAGTCCAAGCGACTGACAGTTTACATGCAACTTTTAACACAGGTCAGAAACTGCACTTTTTTGTAAGACCAAAACCAAATGACCCGGAGGTCACAAAGAGTGGAGTTTTGTACTTTATCTACTCAATTACCACATTTGTTTCACATATAAGAATAGAAAATGCCAGCGCATAAATCTACCTGGAAAGATTACTACTTGGGCTATATACTTTATCAGGAAAAAAATATCTTTAAAATGAAAAATTAGTGCTCTAGAACAATTACTATTTAAGAACACTCTTGTACAAATACATATTCCTCATATAAATCTAAAATTATAACACTAATCTGAAAGAAAATCTAGAGGATCATCTAGAGGACTGTTTCAGAAATATACTAGTTGCTGGTAACTAAGTTAAATTCTTCAGCAGTTTTGAACGAGATGCTAAACATCAGCTAAAATCAAAAACCCTTTCAGCATCACTGACCAGAGCAGACTATGAACACAGTACCTAAACTTCAACCAGTATCAGCAAGGGTAATCTAACCTCCTAGGATTTCAGTGTTTTGTTCTTTTTTGACAGACGTACTTATCATGTTTTACTTTGCATATTTTTCCTCTCTGAATTACACAAATACGCAATAAGCAATTTCATAATTAAGTTTAGCTTGAGTCATAAAAATTGCTGTAGTCTAATATTAAAGAATTATTCACTCTGCTGTGAACTCTGATGGTTAATTTACTTACTGCAAGGTCTGGGAAATTAATTCATTAAGCTACTTAAATAATGAGGACATGAGGCCAACATACCGCAACAAAAACAATATATTTTAAATGAGTAAGTCACAAGACAGCATGGTGGGTTTTTTTTATCCCAAGATGCCCTATCTGCTATTTATTCCTTCTCACTAAGTTGGTATCAGATATACAGCAGAAGTGGAAAGGTCCAGCAGCTAGAAGTTACTCAGAGCAGAGAATCTGCTTGAGGTGAAATAACTGAATTTTTAAACAAAGAACATAACATAATAAGTGCAAACAATATAGTAAACACAAAGTAGTATTTACTGACGTGGGCAGAAAACACAAATAGTGTCATTACAAATGAACCCAGTCATCAAAGACAAAGCAGAGGCAGGAAAGCCCAAAAGCAGATGTACGTGAGAGCAAAATTTGAAACCACCTTTGTAAAAATAGGAAAAGGAATTCTATTAGGCTATGTCAGATAAAAATCACTAAGCAACATGATAGTTCCTCTGTTCCAGAAAAAAATTAAATACACTTGCATTCAAAATAAGATGAAAAATGTTGAAAGATTGATTCTCTGTAACGTGTATCTCCCCTCCATCAGCATTTCCTAAATCTCAATTTCCAAGACAGGTAAGCAAATTAAACAAATTAATGACTATCACTCACATACCAAGGGAACAGAACACAAAGCTAATTGATACAAATACTTAAAAAGTCAACTATTACTATGCCTATTTTGCATATAAAAACAGAATGTGAAAAAAAGGGTATTTCATTATAGACCCAAATATCACATGTGTGGAATTAATTACAGGTGACTTAACTGAGTTTTGCAAATGAACTGCCAACCCAACTTGACAGGAAATTTCATGTTCTTCAGTCAGCACAAATACTAGAAATTTTCAGAAAGCAAATCAATGGCCAGACTCAATCTCATTTCTCTTTAAAACATACTTGTGATATTACTAGGAAAGTCTTCCTTATTCTCTTCTTAGCATGCAACAGGGTGGGTTTTTTTGTGGTTGAATTCCCATACTAAATTGTCAGAAACATAACTCTACCACAAGAAAAATGAATCATGTTTGCAGTATGTTGTGAGATACTGTACCGCTGTTTTATCAGCATTTTGCTGTTACCACAGCTTCTCTCTTCTCCTGCCACCAGTTCAATCTGTTCTGGGTACTTGGATTAGAAAAACAGTAGTCTCTCAAATCACAAATTATATTAGCATCCAAATAACCCAATCATATATTTGCCAAATACTTAAGAAGTCAATAATTTGGAGCGGAAGTAGGATTAGTTTTTAAGTCCGCAAGTGATGGTATCAATTCTGAAACATTTAAATATTAGTTTACAAATATTGCTTATAGCTTAATAGCATCATAGACGTAACTTCACAAAGATATTGGCTCTAGACAGTAATTATATCCTCAGCCTAATGTTGCAGTTAATGGACATACACATTTCAATGATAATTGCAATGCCTGAACATGATAATGTGCCTTTATTAGCAGCTACAAAATAAAGCTCAGTTACAGCCAAGTGCAGAACTGAACTATGCTAATTATTTATTTTTAGGTTTGTCTGATTTGTGTTATAAAATTCTAAAATAAAGCAGCACAGCACTTAAACCAGTGCTTTAACTGTAAACATGTGATTAAATATCTATATCAAGATTCATGCAGGCAGTGCTTTAACTGTAAACATGTGATTAAATATCTATATAAAGATTCATGCAGGTTTTAGTTGTCATGAGCAACAAGCCAAAAGATAAGTTAGTAAAATAAAGGTACAGGTAACTGAGCAGCAAATACACTGCACTTAAATTGAAAGAAGATTTTAGGGATTTGAAGATTTTAAACAGCACTGCTAGAAAAGGAGGAAGACTAGGCATATATAATGTAAAATTTGGGAAAAGTGAAAGCAAAACAAGAATTCCCCAGCCAAACACAGAAGAGAAAGTGCTGTATGGATGGTCCAAGTAGAAAAACATACCAATTCACACATAAAACAACGAAGTACAAAATGGCACAATTGAGGATACGTAAAATGAAGAATATTTTACAACTCAACTTGATGAGGAAGTCAATGTTTGTGACTCTGCAAAGTTCTTAGTGTTGGTCTATACGTCCCAACAGGTCCTTTGCTCTACAGAACTCCCAAATAATGGAGAAATTCAATAAAGAAATTTCTAAAAGAAGTTAAAGAACTGGCACAGTGTACTGTGAGTTAGTTTGCCAGGGCATTGTAAGTAAGAATTGCTGTCCATAATACACATCCATGAAATAAAATGACACAGATTCTAGCTCACTTGTTTTTCGGTTTGTTGTTTTTAATTTAAATACAGAAAACCAAACAATTCTGCACTAAGTATTTAAAGAATGCTTCAAATTGTTAGATTTCTTTGAAGGAAATCCAATTATTTATCACATGAAACAAGATGGTTGTCAGTGCAACCCACAATACAGAATTAAAAACAACTGTATCCTTTCATAAGCAGTGGCACAATTCATTTACCTTAGCCTGTCTGATCTTTAGGCAATTAAATAAGTTCAAATATTAGTTTAGAAATATTTACTGAAAGTTCTTTCTGCTCATGGCAGGATAGGAACTATGATAGAAAACACGAAAGAAGATCTGCCTGGGTAATATTTATTCAAGTAAATCTTTTCTAGCTCCTAAACGTGCTAGAAATTGCTAAGTCAGTGGGGAAGTCAGAGTCTCAAAGAGGAGAGAACTAAAGTAACTCACATACTTATGAAGTAACGTTTTTTTCCCCGAGGTCTATAATTAAAAAAACCACACCGCCAATTCTTTTGTCCAACAAAACCTGATGAACTCCGAACACTGAGCTGCTGCAAGCCAAACTGGCAACTCCAATCCCGCGAAAAGACCGAACTACAGGTTTTACTAGTTTTGTGGTTGTCTCCATGCTGGAAGACAGATATTTAGTTCAAGTTCATTTAATGTTCTCATCTCATTTTTGCGTTTTAAAGCTCTGGAAATAAGATTTTTCTTCAAAGGTATGACTAAAATCACCAGGAAATTACTTGTCAAGTAATACAACTGTATTTCTCCATGTCAGTCTTCTCTTTCCCAGCATTTTGACCGCACTGAATGCTGAGTATATGTAAAACGCTTGAAATCTCTTTGAAATTTAAGTTGGTACGTTATAACCTCTTAAGTTCTGTAAGCAAGCAGAATTTCCAAGTAATGGAAAGTAAATCTCACTTGTTCTATTTTAAAAGTTAAAACATTTAGAAGAAAAAGTTTACAACAAAGTCATTAATAGGATTTCTTGGGATGTTTCTATCAGTTCTACAGATTTGGAAAAATCCTGCAATACTTTGATCACTCACCACAGTAGTACCTACTTACTCTGATTTTTGTACTAGCAATTCTATTCTGTTTAACTCAGCATGGACTGCTGCATGAATTCAGAGGCATTTAGGACCAGCACTATGCAGTGTTTCCCTCCCATCACTTATCTGGAAAAAACACATACCTGTTGTGTTTGATAAAACAAACCCAGTTCTGCCTGTGACATTCCTTTCCTGCACGTATAACCACAGAGGGAAGGCTACACACTGCCTCAAAAGGAAAAGAATTTTGCAACAGCTGTTGAAGCTTTTCATCAGTACCAGATAGATCCCAGCCCCACTGAAGTCAATCCCTACTTTCTTCTCCTCTATGATCTGCAAGTTGGTTGGATGAGAACAGCATAGTAACTATGAAACAGAGTAAAAATGAGATTTGGCCCATTGAAATGAAAAATACCAGTGACAGTACTTTTCTTTTGAAATAACTGTTCTTCATTCTTCCTAGAATATGCCATAGAAATAAGTTGTACCAGTTCTCACTATGATGCTTCCTTAACAAACTCTAAATGTTAAACTTAAATGAGAGGCATTTCATGCAATCTGAAAAATATTCAGTTCAATTAAAAATAATTGATGCATGGTGAAATAATTCTTCCCAAAGCTGCTGTAAAATCTTCAAAAAATAAAGCTACTTAATAATTTTCATCTCCTACAGGCTAGAGAGAAGCATTATTGCATATTAAAAATTGGAGTGTGGTTTTCCCAGAGGTGAAAGAAAGTTATTAAAACAACCTATTTATTGTTGATATAACTATCCATTTGTGCTACACAAAAAGTAACAATTTCAGTACATTAAAAGAAAAGCTAATTAAGGCATAATTAGTATTTTCTATGTTTTGATAATTAACGGTTAGTTGGCTATTTCTTTTCAAATTTCTATTTGATGTACCCCAACAATGCCTTTAATGAGCAGCTAACACTATTGAATCCCTGATGGCTGAGGAGTTTAGTGACCACTACTACATTACTTTCATTTATCACTGCCTCTTTACCTATAAATTAAAGTAGCCCTGTAGCTATGTTGATCTACTTTATATCAATTTCTTCATCCATATCAGCTGAATATGTATGGCATTAACCTCATTTACTAGTTTGGAAAAGCTGAATTAAAATGAGATCTAATTTCTAGTGCACAGAACAATTTCAAAACTGCGTGCTAATTTCCAGCACCTGTCAGTGTTGTGATCTTCACCTCACTATAATGAAATAAAACAGTATATATATTTTATAGCTCAGAAAATGATAATCATTCATAAGCATTAAGATATCATTAATCATGAAGATGCTAGGACCCAGAATCTTTTATGAGACGCACACAGATCAACACCTTTACTTGCAAAGATTCCCACTAAAATCAGTGGGACTGCTGTAGATCTCTGGGTCTTGCATTGTGCAGGATGAAAAGCAGTCACGTCCTGCACAAATGTGTATTTCTTCCCCCCCCCCCCCCCCCCGCCCCGTTTGGCTAGGTCATGCTTCTGTGTCTGCACGAAATGTAATCAAAGAAATATACATATACTGAAGAAATATCAAAATAGCACAAGTCAACAGAATACATATTACACATGAGAAGACCAGTATGTGTTCAGTGGTTAGATGGTACCTGGTTATGTGTGTTTTTTTGCTTTCAGCTACTGCAAAAAACATACAGCAAAGGAAACTTTATTTTTTCCTCCCCTCTAAACACAGTGTAGTCTAAATTCTAAACCCTCTAGGTATTTTTTATTGTAATGGAGATCTACCTCATATGTCAAGTCTATAATTTAAAAGCTTTAAAAGCACATACATATGCAATCCTAAATGTTAGTACAGTAACTTCTTTATATTGACCACACAAGCAAAAAAAACGTGCACATGATACTGTCAGAAATCCCATTTGCATCCCCCCCTCCCCACTTTATAACCACGCTTCAACTTGTAATTGTAAAGGCACTTTCTGAGATGTTAATCCATGCTCCTACTTCCTTCTTCACTCTCACCTGCCCTAGACTGAAAAGCAGACTGGATTCCCCAGATTAATCACTGATGCACCTACAAAAGGTGACACCTCTATCTCTTCAGTTGTACAGAAGGTTGTTTCCTAGGAACAGAAGAGTTGCAATTCTAACTCCTACTTTTCTACCCTGGCTCCCTATCGCTTTTACTTAAGGTAAAAGAAAGCATGGCTTGCTGGAACACCCTACTGCCAGTGATCTTCACTTCTGGAGGCATCCCTCAAATGAGAGCCACCTGGTACAGACTAAAATTGCCTCCAGGCTTCTCCAGACACATTCAGGGCTACTGTTTGATTAGAAATAGCAGAACAGGGAACCATTAGTCTGCTCCACAGTGGAGCAAAAGAGTTTATCTAAATGCATTTTAACCAATAAATTCTTTTTAATATACAAAACAGAAACCAACCTTGCAAGTATAATTATTTTGATTAAGATTATGAATGGGATTTTTTAAAGATTGCTCTGCTTACAAAAGCTGAAAACAGAACTCCAGGCTTAATTTGTAATCAGGCTACGCCAAAGAGCATAGCTCAGTCTCCAACACTTGCAATTACAAACATTGTTTCCCCCATGCTTCCCTTACCCAACCTGTGAGCAGGTCCCAGCTTTGACCGCTCTGTTTCAGGAATGGCAATACCGGGAGCTGCAGGGGCAACTCTAGTGAAACAGTGCCACATGCTGTAGAACGGAAACATGACAAGTGCAAAATTAAGAGAAAATCCTTCATCTCCGTTAGGATGCCACGAAAAAACCCGGAGTGTAAGTAAGTGACATCATAGACAGTTCTATACCATAATTCTAAACCCTGCTTAACACTTACTAATTACATTAATATTTTAATGTAATTTCTTTATCACATATAGACCACTGAATTGTCCACAAAATACTTCTATTTTCAATCACAAAATATTTAGCAACTAAAAGCACTCCCCCAAAAAACTGAAGATGCGAAGGAGCTAACAATAACAAGAATTTTATTTCTGCATGCATACATTTTCAAGAGCACACTGGGAGAGTAACTCTTCATTGTACCTCAAGAGAGAAGTCTTCAACCAAACCTGTCTTTTTTTTATATAATCACTGTAAGCTGTGTAGACATGAAAAACTGAACTGAACACTGTCACTGGTGTCAGGACTCCAGACTGTGAAGATTCCTTAGTGTTACACTTGTTTCAAATTAAAGATACAATTCTAAGTTAACTTAAGAAGTTTCAGTAATTAACTTAGCTAAGTCGAATTTCCTATGATATATTAATCAGCAAAACACATCCAACAACTTACTGTTTGATTCACTCCTGGCAATTTCTTACCGCCAATTAGAGCCAGAGAGCCAAATGCGCCCGCCCCTGCCATCAGCTGCTGATACAGCCTCTCCTAGGGGGAGTCTGGAATAGATGCAGTGTGGACCACTCTAGGGAAGGCTATAAACCCCTCCTGCTGCTTTCCTTCCCCCTCCAAGGACCTGTCTGGTGTGTTTGGAAGCAGGAAAAGGTTCTGGCTAACAAGTCTTCCCTTTCTATCCTTGTTTAGCCTAACTAAGTGTCCCAAGTGCAAAAATATCAAACTACATTCATTATTGGGGTTAGCAAATAACACTGCAGCAATGCAAGCAGCCCTCAAGCCCAAGGAGCAGACCTCAAGATCTGGTCTACCTGCCACAGCAAGGTAAGAACTTGCATGTAACTATGAAGCACCTGCTCATTAAGCGACGAACTCTGCTTTAACCCACAATAAAAAGAGCAGCCAAAACACATTCTTGGCATCCCCAGCTTATTTGCTGCACTTGCCATAGGAAGTTACACAACTTAGGAGAGGTAAGTCTCTCTAAACTGCAGGCTAACCAGAGTGAGGCCCACTTGGGGCTGGATAACTAAGACGAGATCTTCATTAGAATGGATGAATGAGGAGTGAACTCATGTTTTGAGCTGGAAAAGGAGTCAGTCTCCTCTGCCAACTCTCCACGTTCAAAGATATAGTGATTCCCGTCACTCTTAGTGCTCATTCTTTTTCCTTTTAAAATGGCTGTAATGAGTTACTTGAGACATGGCAGGCTAAGATAAAATCCTGAAATAACAGAAAAATTCATTATGATCAGCATAACACACAATAAAAACAGGAGGGCTCATTTCCCCCCAAGCATGCTTTTCACTGGCTAAGCCATAGCAAACAACCACGACCACTTAGAATAGTCTTGTTATGAAGCATGAGATTAGTCCAGCAGGATTTCTGGTTTATTCTGCACTTCACAGAGGCATGAATGAAGTATACCTGGCCGTAAGTCAAAAGCACCCATAGCATCTCGGGTAGTACGCACCAGTACTCCATTACTGGGCTAGCTAAAAAGGTTTCCCGAAGTCATCCTTGCTACAAATTAAGCCAGTTACATATTGTCTTTTCCTTGAAGGGCACTGAAAACATTTGATCACCAGCTTTCCTAAAACAACTCTTGACATCCTTGACTTTTGCCCCCCCCCCCCCCATATTCTATTTGCTAAACTAAACCAAAGCAGTATCTTCAGCATCTTATTTGCATGGTTGTAGTCTCCCATTTGCCTACAGCTTTCTCCACAGTGTGGTGCCCGAAACTGGACACGTTATCCCAGCTGAAGGCCAATCAGAGCCAAATATTCTCTCCTACAAATGAGTAGGAAATTACAGCACCTGACACAATGTTTCTGCTACTTCAGCCACAAAGATGTTGTATTTCTTTTGTGTGCAAAACCAACACACACTGTTGAGTTACCCCTGCTTACACTCCACAGCATTTCCTGAAATAATGCTGCCTGGTCAGAGATTTCCTAGTGGTAGTTCTAAGAGGGAATTTTCATTCCTAAGCATAGTATTTCACCAGCATTTTAAACTTTCAGGTTATTTCTCCAGCTTACGAAGAACTCTCTGAATTTAAATCCTGTCCTCTGTGATCCATTT
Organism: Falco punctatus; assembly: GCF_963210335.1. Classification (NCBI taxonomy): domain Eukaryota; kingdom Metazoa; phylum Chordata; class Aves; order Falconiformes; family Falconidae; genus Falco; species Falco punctatus. The sequence continues at coordinate 47,098,970 of NC_137588.1, forward strand.
CCTCCCATTCTAGTGTCCCTTGTAAATAAATAACTGCATAGTTGTTACATTAAGAATATCGCAAAGGTAAAGCCTCATTCAAAACAGCAATGTTTAGGCTAATAAATACCATGTGTCTGATGTCAGGAATCAGATTTCAATGCAACATTACACTACTTACATTAGCGGCTGACAGTGGCATGCTACAGCAGTACTAGAGCTACCACAGATAGAAGCAGAGGCTACAATTTCAGTAAAGCACAGTGCAGTGCTTTTCCAGCCAACTTGGCTTCAGCTACCCTGCCAGCATCCAAATCAGCAGCACGCCACAAAAAGGTGACTTTATGAATGCTAAGTCATATAAGCATTAAAATAAAATACGTATTGATAGACAAATAGATTATTAATAGCACTGTACAGTACCAGAGAATCCAGTCTAGTATTCAACAGAAATATAATATATATATATTTTTTCATTCACAGGTCTATCTGATCTAAAAGCCAGTATCTTGACATATTATTTTTGTATTGGAAATGTAATGGTGCTAGAAGTATATTACACTATCATGGAAAAGATCTCCAAGGTTTTGTTATTCTTCCCCAAACAGCAAGCCCCAGTGGACTGTTTAATAGGAATGCATTAATTTACCTAGCCAATTTTCTTCTAGAATGACTTTGGTTTTATTATATGCACACACTTAAGAATATGAGTTAATTAATGAACAAAATTTGTATATTTACATAGAAGACTTGTTCTATGATGTCATTTGACTATTCAGCCTTCTCAAATCATTGTCTGCTTTTCTGTATACAGGCAAATGATCGAATAAGAGAAATATTCTCAAAAATCATTTCAACATGGCTGAAGCATGCAGAATTTCCATTATCCTTTCTGTAAATAAAACAATTCAAGCAATCCTGAATATTTATATAAATGTGTATTAACTTAGTCACTTGATATATGTCTGATTTTTCTGCTTCCAAGTGTGAGCCTTTTTATTGCATATTTGTAGATAGCTGCCAGCAAGACACAGTATCAGAGGATTTACAACTGTGAGGGTAGAATGCCATCTGCTGCTATACTTGCTGCTACAGCAGGATAAAACAGAAAAATCACACAAGTGCTGCCTTCTGCCTTTCTCTTAACTGTAAAATGTATACAAACACCTCATCTTGCTTTATTAAAAATTCAAAAAAAAGCACCAAAACTGGGAGCTCAGATGCCTTCACACACAGCTTTTTGTTATAAGATCTAGTAAAATAATGTGACATGGACCACAGGATTCTATCAATGCAAAGAAAGGCTGTTGTATCAGGCCGGCTACAACAAAACAAAAAAGAAAGTGTAATTTGACTGCAAACTAAATTATACTTGTAGATAATGTAATCAAATAATGAAGGAAAAAAAAAGCACACTTGAAAATGCATCTGCAAGGAACTATGGAGTTGCTAAACTGCGGTTAGAATTTAGAAACACCCGTTCCACTGTTATGCACCATGAAAGCCTGGCAAAATTCCCACTTTCCCACTCTGGTTACATACAAGACAGGTCATAAGCAAAGGCAGTATACACCATATGGTATATTACCAGTTTGATTCATGTCCATTTATTGGGGTAGGGGTGGGGAAACCAAAACAATAGAACAAAACAACACAAGACCATTTTCTTAGATTCATCCCACAGTTTTCCCCCATGTCCTTTCGGTAAAAGTTAATTCTTTCAGTTCAAAGCGCTCTTCAATAAATCAAATGGAAACAGTAGCCAGCACTGTACTCAATAATTAACCATTTAACCTTCCATACACGCAGCATTCGCAGGGCAGTCTTACGGTTATTCAAAACACATTGCTGAGCTGGATAAATTCATAGGGATGGAATTCTGGTGTAGGTGGCAAATGTTCAAGTTTTACATCTTTCTACTAACAACACAGCTTCAGATGATTAAGTACAAATAATGCACTTCAGGTTTTTGCTAGCTGCTTCACCCACACACAAACACTTCTTCCAGCTTTCTATAAGGATGGATATAAAAAGCTTGTGCACACCATCTCCTACTACAACCCACTATAGCACACTATACATTGATAGGGTTTCTCCACAGTTACACCTCAATCGGTCGGAATATAAGGTGAAATCAAAACCCTCAAAATCGGGCAGAAAGAAAAAATAATCCAGGCATTACAGATTAGGGTAACAACTACTGCACAGCCATGTTGCCTTTGAATTGCCGTCAGTAGGAGTTCTGCTAATGAAAATACAGGGAGCACAAGTATGTTTTTACCATGTACCTTCTGTTACTTAGCATTAGAGCAGCACACCATATTTAAAAATAAAAAATCAGCTTTAACAATTGGAAGAAACACATTGCTTTCATGAAAAGGATTTCAGTATAGTGTAAAACTTTATTTTTAACATTAAGTGAGGAACCATTCAATAAAGTTCCGAGTACACTTCGGACCTGAAGGGATAAAAGGATTCTTGAGATTGGGACCATTCACCAGAAAGCCAAGATAGAGAACTACACAAGTAAAACCAAATCTCAGTCACTGTCACAATTCTTGTTAAAGATTTGCTTGGGGCTCCAACAGAATTCTTTCAGTCTTTCTCAAAGATCAATTGATCTCATCTTACTGACATTCTCTTTATAACATCTACATTATGACTGTCCCCTACAGTTAAGGTGAATTAACTACTGCTTCTTCAAAAATGCATCTTACTTTTCCCTCTTCCCTATTTAAAATGCAGAAAAGCCAAGTAATGTGAGAAATACAGTGGAAACCACATAAATGAGTAACTGTCAAAAGAACAGAACTATTAAAAGAATAAATCTTGTGTACCCAGCTGTGAAATATAACACAATATAGCAGAACCCTGCTAAATGTTTGAAATAAAAAATTGAAATGCAAAGTAACGTAAAATTGTTTAATGAACATAGCTGTTAAAATATTAACTCCTTGCATGCCAAAACTCAAAAGCATACATGGTAACAGCCCACTCAGATGAACAACATATTAATAGGTTATCTGTCTCTCCACCTAGCCAGCCAGCCACCAGCTAAGATCAAGAGCTTTTACACGTAAGACATATGGGTAGGTCAATTTCTGTACAAGCTTTTTTATTTCAAATGTTGTGGTTTACAACAGATACTTACCTTTGAGGTGTGCTGAAGCTGGTCTCCCACATACGTTTTACGGAACTGATCCAAGAACCACAGAATTGCCAGTTCTACTTTTTCATTGCTAGATTGTGGTAACTGGGCATCCATCAAGGATATCAGCTGAAAAACTCTTCAATGACAGAAAAAAACCAACCAACACCATTTTCAGGAAGAATTCTCAAATTAAATGATACTGTCATAACTAATTTCTTTAGGAACCCATCAGCCATTTTTTGTTTGCCTAAGTTTCTTCCAGGATTTTGTTTTGAGGCTAATTATGCTAATTGACCACTATTAAACATAAACATCAACATAATGCTTTTCTAATTACTTTGTCACTTGAAATTTTCTCAGATAAATATGTTATACTGTGGTAAGTTTGTAAAATGTTTTTTTCTTTCTTAGAGCATCAATTCCATGATGAAAGAAACTTGAGAAGCATGGGTCTCTGACTGCAAATGCAAGATAAGAGCTGTTCAAGTTCCCTGGAAATTGAAACTATTGTACTTAGAAATAAGTTTACATATACAGTATGTAACACACCACCTTGCTTCTTCCCACTTCTGTGTCCCCTAAAACGTCTGAACAAAACATGTATTTTCTGACCTAAATCCTTACTTGGTATTTATCTCCATGTTACCAGGACTGATTTTAAACAATCAATTTCAGCCTATGTCAGCTAAGAAAATGTAATACTTTTTATTGTTAAAGGAATATTCCTTTGTTTACTTACCTGTGTTGTTCTGCTATCTATTGCTTGAAATCCTAATTCCCTAGCAATTCAAAAAATTATTCTAACCTTTTGTCAATTCTGAAATACATAGTCACTGAATTAGATGTCACTTCATCTGAAGCCTGTATATTAAAACTTCTCACTTTCAATAAAAACATAGTGGAAGACTGCTAACACCATGGAGCCCCAGGGTAGATTAGGAAGGCAAGAAACAAAGGAGAAAATGTAAAGCTTTTTATTCAATTTTAAGTTGGAATGGCCTTTTTCATGTGTTAGCTAGAGGATGTAAACAACAGGATCAAATATGCATGCCTTTTTAAACATACTTCTGGGTGAAAAAAAGGATTAAGGAAGTGTTTGCCACACGGAATGCATCACTCACAATAATCCCTAGCTCACCCTTTACCGTAAAACCTGCAGAAAGACCCTAGCATGTACATTTTTAAATCTAGAGCCTTCTTTTTTATTCCAAGCTCTAGTATAAAAGTCAGTCTAAATTTTCAATGGTTGACTAGCAGTTCCTCTGCACTTCTTCAACCGCAATAATCCACGTAGAGGAAGTAGTGCAGAAAATAACAGCCATAACTCACAACTATTAAAATCAACACTTGCGTACAAGTATAAAGCACAAATGAAAACAGGCAGCTACATGGGCATATCTAAATATTGCTTATAGTAAAAGACATATTTATCTTTAATACTCTTCCCTTCCTCTGAAACATAGTTTTGAAACGATAACCTTAACGACCCCTTCACTGCTCAGGATGATGAATCAGAAAAGATCAAAGCCAGTGGAATGGTCTCAATCCACAGAAAGTCAGTACAGTCCTTAAGCACCTGCCGTCCAAGAACCAGACAAAACTGAAATATTTAAATTCAAAATATCTGCTGACAGTAAATGTCATTAAAAAAATAATAATATCAAAATACAGAATTCAAAAGAAGCAATACTTACCGACAGGATAATTCTCCATCCATGGCATCATGTTCATCAGTACTAGTGTATGTTAATCGTCCTCCCACAAAAGTACCCACAAAATAGACAAGCCATGCCAGACGTCCTAACATTAAAAGAAGAAGTTAATGATTATAAGTCGCTATGCTAGTACAATACACTTCCATAAGGTTATCAGCAGTTCGATAAGGTACCAGACTGCAGAATGCTGTCAAGAGAATGGTTAGTTTCTCCCTTCAACAGATTTAAAATCTACCCAAACAAATCAGCTAACAAAATGTTCTGGGCAGAACTGACAGAAAAACTATTAACAACTTATTCATCTGGACATTATAAATATAATAGAAATATAAATAAAACACAAAACAATTAACCTAAAATGCCTATTAAGCAAACTCAGCCTGGTAGGATTAGATACACAGTTAATCTAGTACTCTCACTTGCCTGCCATAAGTTACTTGAAGGCATGGAACAATTTTATCTACAGTGGAGCTGTTACATCTGCTTATCACAGTATTTGGAAGTAATTGAGACTCACTACAATTTACTTGTTTCTTAGTTCTATTTCAAATAGAGAAGTCTTAGTAATATTGAAGTACTATCTAAAGTGATTTGCATATCAGAAAGTATTTATGACATAAATCAGACATATTCTTCAAGAAAAGTTTGTGAAGTGCCATAGTTTTGAAAGTCTCTGTGGACTGTCTTCTATAAGGCCTTGAAAGACAGAGTTCATCCATTTCAAGCCATGCTGTCATGCCTTCCAAGCTTCCAGATTATTTAGCTGTCAGTTTCCACTAAAACACTTATAAGATCCACTGGCAACGTCCTTATCAAGTAAACTACAATATAAAGATTATAATTTCTGTAAAGCTAAGGTTCTATAATAAACTCCTTGAGTTTGAGTATGCAGTGTATTTTATACAGACTTTCAAATACTGAAATCCCACTTTATAAATATAGAACTCTTAAGTTTACAAACCCTGATTCAGAGGAATTCTTTTGGCCGGCCTCTGCTGAAGAATCATTGCCATGTTGCAAAACCGGGATTATTTTAATCCCTCTGGCAGACTGATACGCAATATCTTTAAATATGAGCTACTGATACCTACTCAAGCCACACAGATTCCTGCTTCAGCTTTTTAAGCTGCAAATCCAGTAACGAATGGTATCCCCTTTCAGGAAAGATAACAGTATTTTTCCCTAAAGTCAGATCAAAGCTAAGACCTGAATAGCAAAGTAATACATAGACCTGTTAAAACTTCAGGATGCTGCTGAAGGTTCCTTCTTCAATGGAAATGCACTGAGACGATCAGACAGTAAAGCTACTTTTAGACTCCATCTTCATTTGGCAAAATATACTTTGCAATAAATTAAAACAAATTGGTTGAAAGTAACACCACAGCAAAGACAACTTGGAAGAGCTTCCATTTAAGTTAGATCAAGTCACAGGCAAGGCTTCCCAGGGAGTAAGTGAGGTATTTACATAAACTAGAATATGTCTTGCCCTCATTACTAGGCTTTTACCAAGTAAACGCAGCATAACTTACATGAAGATAACACTCTGACAAATAAAGCACCTTCTGAACTCATTTTGAAGTTTAACATAAAGGATAAACTACAGATAAACAAATGACGTCACATTATGACTGTAAAACAGTATTTTATTTTGGGTATTTCTACATCTGTATCAGGACATGCACAGTATGTACCAAAAATTTTGAGGGTTTATTTCATGTTTGTTTCAAATCTCTGATAAACTAGTCTTCATTCATATCACATTAAGCTTCACTTAATTTCCCTCACGTTTTGCACTGCTGTATTTTGAAAAACCCAGAACTGAGAGCGCACTGACTGCTCTACTTCCTAAGCTCCTTCAACCAGGAACTGTAAGTAGTTCTGAGCTGTACCAGTATCCTTATGGCCAGAACCTGGTGACTATACATCATAAGTAATTCTGTTTCAGTCTGAGGTATATAGCACAGTGTGTTCTATACATAAAAACAATAATGCTGAGATCAAATACACACAAAAATGTAACGCAGAGTACAGAATAACATGCAGATGATTTAAAGACACATACAGGAAAGCATTCGGGTTTCTCTTAAATCTCAGTCTTATTTTTAAAAAAATACCAAATGAATATGTAATACAGTCTGAGATCTATAACAAAACCCACTTTGCGACAGGGAACAAGTGTTGACTTTTGATACAAGACAAGATATATGAAGAAGACTTCTATATATCTTCTCATACTGTTCCTGTTCCACCCCTAATGATCTGGAAGGACAGTATGACCTGTCCAACAACCAGCGTATTTCCCTGTTTCAAGACCTCTGCTTCTTCACAAACAGGACACTTCCAAGCAAAGCCCCATCAGACACAGTACACATTGCAGTACAAACAGCTGTTAATTTAGGACACTAAAAGATTGCACTATCATTAGCAAAACACCAAGGAACTGAAGTGTCTAAGAAAACGGACACTGTTCAAAAGAATTTAGCACTGACAGCTACTAAAGAATGCCCTGTTGAAGATGGTATCAAAAAGCAACTGTGAAGTGGTGCTAGGCAGTTCAAATAGCAGAGCCACCAGTTTGGCCAATAGTCTTTTAAAATAAAAACCTTTTTAAAAATTGCAGTAGCTTATTTTTAAGTACATAGTTATTTTTCTGATGATAGTTCTCTTCCCTTAGTACAATACCAATTAATAGGTAAGACTGCTTTCCCTCTTTTTTATCTTCACTATTTAAAATTTTCAGTGCATTTGCTTTTGCAATTACTGAGGCAGACAACATCTTTTCTTTTAGAAAATAATTATTGCTATAATAATCTGTAATTATGGTTTATAACAGCAATAATCCCAAAGAAATCAGTCATTACCATAGATCACAAGTAATCATTAACTACTGTTAATGACCCATTTCTTGGGGATTATTGTTTTAGTAAACCATGACCGCATCACTATTGATACACAGAGCAAGACAGTATAATAAAATGAGATCTTAATATTACATTAACTTATTTTGTAACATTAAAAGCCATTAAACATCTAAATTTAACTATGTATATCTAGGGGATATAACAGTTATTGTTCAGTAAGAGCACAAATGTTTAGTTTGCAGAAAAGAAACACAATATTTAAACTGCATCAAATGTTTTCTACTGCATAACGGCAATCCCCAGAGCACTGACACTGAAAGACTCCAGCTGATTGTTTCCCTTTGGCTCCCCGTGACTGGGGAGCAGAGCACAAACTCAGACTGCAGCTGGTCAATGAAATCAGGTCATTAATGAAAGTTCTCCCAAACAGAAGTTGATAGGTGTATGGAAGAAACTGGAATTAATAAAAAAAAAAAGATAAGTAGGAGGTCTTATATAAATTGGCAAAAAAATGGCTCCCACACAGAAGAAAATCAGCATATTAAAACTCAACAAAAGAGCAGCAAAATAAATCACAAACGTTTAATAGCATGCAAAGAAACAGCTGTATTAAGCAGTAACCTGTCTCACCTTTTCAAAACAACACCATTTATCCATGTAAAGATGCAACAGCCATAAGATAACTATATTAGGAAAGAGCCGGTAACAAGAACGAAAGTTATCATCTTCGTTTTCAAAAAAATGTTCATCAAGTTGCAGCTGGTTCCCACGAGGGCACCTGAGGCACTAAAATTTTGATTTTCAGCAATTAGTTGTTTTTACAGCTCTCATGCTTATATTCTAAAGATGTAACAAGATGTTAAAACAAACACAGGAATTGCCAATGTATCCTATTCAACACAAAGACAGCCAGTGAAAATGAGGTGCAAGGTGACTTGGATCATTAACTCCTAGTTTGAGAAAAGGTCTAGTTACACCTGCCATATGATCACCACTCCTTTTCATATGCAAGTATTTGGTTATTGGCACATAAAACACAGTCTAAAAATTAAATTAAATACTAACCTTCCTGAACTGTGATTTCTAATGGATTCCTACTAGAAGAGTGCAATAATTTTTGGTAGTTTTGTGCATTTTGGTCAAACAACTGTACAAGAAGTGTACAGGTCTTTTCATATTCACACCTGCTAACTGTGCACAGTTGTTCCAGTTGCTGAAAAACTGTAGCTGTATCATCCAGTGGATCTTCCAAGCTGTCTCTGGAATAGAGATAGAAAGTAACCACTTAGCCGCTATGGCTTAAAAGCTGTTTTCCCATCCAGATCTTGTACCATCACTGCTTTAAAAGCCTTAGCAGCTGATGAACACACCTGACAGACGTAAGATCTCATTTTATTTACATATGTACTCATACCCATCCACACAAACACAGAACAGTATTCGATTTGCTCCTTCCTCTTAACACATACTTTAAAAAGCAAAGAAGAGAGGAGATTAGGCTGGCATAATGAACAGAGAAAGGTAAATCTGAAGAACTAAGGTCCACTGTATCTGAACAGAATACTAACAAGCAGCATCCTTCTCAGAGGATGATGGGAGGAAAGAACAGAGTACTTAGAAATGGATTTTGCATATTCATAAAATTAAGCACGGGACCACGATACCAAGGCCAACAAGCAAGCTTCAGTAAAATTCCATGCAACTGCTTTATAAATCTTTATTTTACTCTGCTGTAAACAAGCTGTGACCCCATGGGATGTCTATAACAAAGAGACCAACAGCTCTTGCCATAAAGTTTAACTATACTCGTTACACAAATCACAATAGGAAAGGTTTATTCATCAGCATGTTGTCCTTTTGTGGCACAGGAAAACAATCTAGAGATAAAGACAATATCCAAAAGACTATCAAAGCTAACAATGCTAACATCCAAACTGAAAAATATACAGCAACTGAAAATCCTAATATTCAAGATGGGCTGAAACAGACCTCTTCTCAGGTATTTACAAATATCTGAAATAAAAGCTCTTCTCCTAGTTTGTAGAAAAACATTCTCTTGTAGACCAGTTGTAGAAGAATCACTAGTTCTTAACTCACTCTTACTCAGAAGGGAGAATAGCTATTCAAACCCCCAAAGGGCAAAAGTGACTTCACTTCCATTGCTCCAAGCTACTTTTTCTGAAAGTTTTCTGAAACACTGCACGATGGCTCCCGAATGGAGGGTGACATTATTGACTATACTGGTGTGTAAGAAAAATAGTAATTCCAGAAAACAGGATTTGTTTGCACAGATACCAATTAATCTCCCTGGAGCAAACTGAAGTAGTCTTCATGCAATCAGCTCCTAGACATCCCATGTTTCTCAGGAATGGCATGGATGTTTGATATTAAAGTCTACATTTGATATTGTTGTCTACGGAAATGCCACCACTAAAGATCTTCATCACAGAACAGAGTAACAAAGTCATTCAGAGCTAGGAACAGATACATGCCAACTGCATTACCAAGACCCACTTAAGAATACTACAGACTGGTAGAAGAGAAGATCAGCACTTTCCTCATCTTTTCCCCGTTGGCTTCTTTCACAGATTAGAAAGCTTACTCCTCCGCAACATAACAAGGACATCCAGAAGAATCTCTCACCAGTGCCAAAGAAAGAAACTGAATTTTCAGTGCTGATGGTGATGCTGATGAGGACAATGACATACTTCAATGGAGCTGGTTGTGTCAGATGGCCTGAGCCAGCAGCTCAGCCCTAGAGTGCTTCAGTGCTGGAAGCTGAGATGGAATGTACCACTGAGTAGAGAAGAAAGCTGAGACATGAAAGTTCAACCCTGAGATTCCATTACAGAAAACCTGAAAAAAGAACATAAAAATGCCAAAAGAAGTGTAGGCTGGTTGACAGAAGAACCAGGAAAACTGGCTCCACCTGCAGCAGCTGCTTGTCCTTCCCTGCCCTCTCACTGGAACACTGAAAGCTCCCTTACGTACTACTAATTCTTGTTCCCGAGACAAAGATAGAGAAGCTCAAGATTTTGAACCATTAGGAAGTCAGCCTTTAACAGACCTAGGGTGATAACACACGGCCAAACCCACCAACCTAGTCACTAAACAGTAAAATGACAGATTGCATCATTTGTAACCATGAGATTCTGGCAAAGATGAGACAAAAGAACAACAACAGTGAAGTTGAATGCACTTGTTCCTTACATAAACAGAGCAAATGAAATCACCTCAGTGATGTAAAATCGAAAAGGAAAAGCAGATGTGGCTTGTTCTGCAGTCCTGTATTCTGACATGAGATCCTACTAGCAGGAATTCATAAAAGCCCTTGGAGAAAATTAAATCCTTTAAACAATCTAAACACTTTTTTCTTATTTGCTGTATCATAGTGTGGGCTATAAGGTCATTTACTTAAAGTAGAAAACAGAAGATTTAAACTAAGAAATTTTTACTCTGCTAATTTCAATCTTGCCCCTCTGAATTGTTCTATTTGGTCTCACCCTTTCTTGTGTGTGGGGTTCATTCTGCTTTCCCCATTACTCTACTCTCTGTAACACTAGAAAGTGACTCATCATGAAAACATGTCAAAGCTGAACAATATAGTGAATTTAGATAGCCTTAAAAAAAGCAAGGAAGGGACGGGGGGAATAAGCTTTTTTGAAAACACAAAGGCCCACGAGAGGAAAAACAATAAGAATTTACATTTGATTTTGGCCTGGATTTAATAAGCAAAAGGAGTAAAATGGTAGCAGCCAATTAAGATAATCTAAAGAAATCGTCATGGTAATCAGAACCAGAGTAGTTAGATTTTAAACATAGCCAAAATACAATATGCCAACAAATCAGAAAATTAAACATTCCATATTACAGTTTTAAAGTTGCAATTACAAGTTTACCTTATAACTACAGGAACACATTCCAGTCTAGAAGTAATATAAGCTTTTGTTATCTCTGGTGCGTATGTATCTAAGAGGTGGGGTTCTGCCGTTTTCACAAAAGGTACAGACGCTACCATTCTTTGCCACAGAGTTAGCAAATAATGAACACTATTTGGAGCAAACTCCCAGTGCTACAAGAAAACAAAACATACTTCTGTTAAAGCATCCCAGTGTAAAATTTTAGTTGTGAAACATGATGCTTTTCTCTTAGTAGTCTTATTTATTCACATAATTACTGAAGGACCCAGTCAGAGCTGAGGCATACTATGGCACACATCATAGCGTGGATACAGAATTACTTGTAGGCACTCTCACCTCCTTCAAGTGAAATCCATGATTCAAAACTCGGAGCTAGGCCTAGATTCTTAACATGGTAAGATTTCAGTGCCATAAAAGAGCCATTCAAAAATCCTGAATATTAAGCAGAAAACTGTCTAGAGCCACCTAACAGGAAATGTGAAGAACAAAAATGCATCTCAGCTTCCTTTTCTCTTCCAAGCTTATGGAGCTGCTACGGGCAACTCAGGAATTCAAAAGTCAAAATCTTCTCCTAAAGGGTTGCTTTCTTCAGCTGTTACTCTGAAGACCAGAGAAAGACCCTGGAAGAAATTCTAAAATAATAGTTGTGGTATCACTCAAACAGTGTGCATGCCTTCATCTTGAAGTGTTTCAAAAATAAACCTGGTAAGAATCACTGTGATATGAGTCCTTCTCATACTGATGTAGGTCCCTCAAAAATCTAGACATCATTCCACATAGCTTCTGAATCCAGCTCACAAGGGAACGTCATACTCAGCAGCTCAGCGTATTGGCAAGTCTGTGTGTGTGTACATATATATATATATTTGCACAAAGGCAGAACTCAAGAATATAGTCAGTGTAGGCACTTCGACGTTTACATGGGAGCACAGGTGTAAGTATTTTAGGGTTGGAAAAAGGATATAGTTTGTTGGATTTTTTTTTTTTTTGACAGTGAGGACTAAGGCCAGAGGATTAACATCCATCTATCTCCTACTTCAGTTGTCATTTTCTCCCATTACTGAACTTCATTGGAAGAGTGGAAACCAGTTCTAGAGAATCTAGAAATCTGAGTTACATCATTGCCAAAATGTATTTTTATGCAAAGACAAGCCCCACCACCTTCTCAAAAAACACCAACACAGAGAACCAGAATTAGCCCTCTTTGCCATTCAAGAGCTGAAAAAAAGAGAATACTTCTGTATATATTCTTACCTGTAGACTAGTAATAGTAAAATTTGCTATAAGCTGGATGACTTCTGGGTAATCTTTCACCATTACTAGCTCTCCTAGTTGATAGTTTGTCTTTAGCCGAGCCAAAAACCGACAGAATTCATGGTAATTACCCGGATCAGATAAACCCTAAATTTGAAAAAGCAAATTTTTAAAAGTTAAAAGCTTAATCTAATAGAAATTTTATGAACACTGTTGCTAATCAGGTGACAATGTTATATGCAGAGAGGTTTTGCTTTGTTTTGAATAGAAAAATCAAAGCAAACGGATGTCTGGCTGAAAGTGGGTTTGATAGATTCAGTAGATTAATCAAGACTGTAAACAGAAAAACAAATCCACAACTGTTTTAGCATTTCAAATCAATAAAATAAAAAATAAAGAGATACCTGTGGATTTTCAAGTATTTGTTTCACTCCTTTGATTAGATTACCAAGATATTTGGCACGTTCTGGATTGCTGAATAAAGACCTCCTTGCAGAAGCAAACTGAACTAAACAAGAAAGTGCCTGAAAAATAACAAAAAATAATCTAAGATTAAAAGAATTTAAACTTTCAGAATAACCTTTTCTTAATGCTTGGAGCAATCCAACCTACTGCTGTCTGTAGTTCATTCTGTGGCTGAAGATTATTTTTGCAGTAATGTCTATATGATCATTGAACAAAATATGGTTCGGTTTTAAAATTCCCTTTTATAACAGTTTCTGACTTCAAAATAATTGGATGGATGTTTTCTATGAGGCTGAGTAGTGCTGAACTACGGGAGGAAGGATTTGAATGCTTTCATATTCAGAAATGACAACTGGGGTTGAGCTCAAAGAAGAGTCATTGTGACTGGGCACTGAGTCAGGGGACTCATAACATGCTAATGCACAGAATAAAACAGGGTCTTTTGGACAAAGTACGCATGTAAAAAGACTATTTTCTGTAATTACTTGAGTGTAAATCACTATGTGTCACTTACTAACTGAGACAGCATTGGTGGAAGGGAATGATACAAATCAAAAAACAGGTCCAAGGTCTCTGGCTCCAGGAAGACTACGGAAAAAGATAAGTTGATTTTATATCACTCTCTACAAGCAATAATTAAATATCTTTAATATAATCATCTTCTATTTATCAAAAACAATGAGTAAGATATCACTGTAGTTGAGAATAAACTATGAACAGATGCATTAATTAGTTCATTGTACAATATTAAACAAAGCACTATTCTCTTTTTATCAATTTAATCTACTGTATAGCTCATAAAGAATACTTCCCTTAAATTGCAGATGACTCAATACTTTGTCAGTTGCTTACGGAACTCTGTTCTGTAATAGATGCACATAAACTGATTTCTTCAAGTTACTACAGTAATATACTAAGACAAGACAGGTTCCAGATACTAAGGATTAGTTTAGTCTGTACTTAAACAAAGGTAAGGTTTTAACAAAAGCTCCACGGACTATCCTGAAGTCTACAGACTGATAAACAGAAAAAAATACTTTAAACACGAAGTTACCAATTCACTGCGGAATCACATCAAATCAACTGTACCATTATCCTGGTTTATGAAGGGGTAACACAAGGATAGAAAAAATTCACCAATAATTCTTAATTAAGTAATCCCACAAATTAAGTAACATTTCAAAGTTGTTCCATTTATAAGCATTACTTTATATGAAATCTTATGTAAAATAAAGCATCACATAACAAAGGTTAATTTCCTTAGGCACTCTCTGTGTTTAATGACTACAGGGAGATCCCTCTGTGGACAATTTAAAGTACCTAAATTAAAATCTTGGGAAAACCTATCCCTTTCTCCTTCCTAGGGGTTCTTGGGATATTACTGTCACTTGCCCAAATTCAGCCTTTTGTCAGTATTCCCCTGCTTGCCATACATTACTGCTCTTCATCCCTCACACTGTAATTGGATGCTATTGTAGATTAATGGAGGAGAAATGGAATTATACATGGAAACTAATGAAGAACAGTATTGTTGAAATGAGGAGGAATATCAAAACACTACAGTGTGTCATGCCTTACAGGTAAGCCAGAGTTAAACCTCCCACCTTGGGTATGGAAAGCTGTGTAGCTGCTTTAGCTAGACATAACAGATTTCCCATCAGGCTCATTTATTTTGCCAAGAACCAGGATAAACCAGACAAGCAGCTCCATGCTGCTGGTGCCAAACTGCATCCATTATCCAAGGCAATTTCATTAAAGCTAGCTTGGACATTGCATGGCAAGGTTTTGATAGTGGGGGACTACAGAGGGGCTGCTGCCAGAAACTTCCCCCGTGCCTGATGGAGCCAATGCCACTGGCTCCAAGGCAGACGCGCCGCTGGCCAAGGCCATCAGCGATGGTGGCAGCACTCTGGGATGACGTATTGAAGAAGGGCAACAGCTGCTGCGCAAGAGCAGCCAGAGGAGACGGGTGAGACTGTGTGAGCGCAGCAGCCCTGCAGCCCCCAGGTCAGTGCAGGGGGGTGGGGGGGGCTCCAGGCGCAGAGCAGAGACCCCCCGGCAGCCTGTGGGGAGCCCCCGGCCAGGCAGGCTGTGCCCCCAGCCCATGGAGCTCCATGGGGGAGCAGACCCCATGGCAGGGGGTGCCCGCAGGGGGCTGTGACCCACGGGCAGCGGTGCTGGGGCAGCTCCGGGCAGGGCCTGTGGCCCCTGGGGAGGGGACAGGACTGGGGACGGGCTGGGGACCCTGCGGGGACCCCCCTGGGGCCGGCTGGGCCTGGGGAGCTGCACCCCATGAGGGCCACACGCTGGGGCCAGGCAGAGAGTGAGGACCCTCCCCTGAGGGGGAAGGAGCAGAGACAGCGGGTGAGGGACTGACCCCAGCCCCATTCCCCCTGCTGGCAGGGACAGCGGGGGAGAAAATCGGGAGTGACCTTGAGCCTGGGAAGAACGAAGGCATGGGGGGAAGGTGTTTTAAGATTTAGTTTTTATTTGCCATTACCTTACTCTAATTTGATGGGTAATAAATTAATTTTCCCCAAGTTGAGTCTGTTTTGCCCGTGACAGTGACCTCTGAGTGATGTCCCCATCCTTATCCTGACCCATGAGCCTCCTGTTGTGTTCCCTCTGCCCTGCCCAGCTGAGGAGGGGGGTGATGGAGCGGCTTTGGTGGGCACCTGGAGTCCCGCCAGAGTCAACCCATCACAGACACATTTATAGTAGACCACCATCTGCACTGCGTAAGCCCAGGAAACCAAACCTCTGGAGTCCAATAGCCAAGATGCAAACCTTCTGCTGCCTTCATTAACAAGCTACATACTAGAGCACACTAGAAAAAATAATCTCAGTTTTCTCAACAGGAAGAAGTCAAGAGAAAACAGACACACTACACATGCTATACCTCTTCAAGGTGTTCGTATGCCAGGAATGAGAACTGTATTCAGTGTCTAGTTAGGATAATTTGATTTACTGTTAATATCTATGTTATAGACTACCTTTATTATTTCTGTCTGTGAAAATAAGAATAAGAAAAGTGTGAGAGAAATAGCAGAAGAGGTTTACTAATAACTCACCAGCAAAAAACTCTACTTCACATTAAAAATTATTTTACAGGTATTGTGACTAAGTAAGTTACACAATCCACCGGGTATAGACTTCAGACTACTAACAGTTACAATTCTTACTTGTTCTCCAGTTTGTTGGAATCTGCACAGTGCACAGGTCATCTGCAGATTCATCAGCTGAATTTCCAATGAAATCAAAATTAAGGCAGTTTAGTACAAGCTTCAAAAGTTGCATTGCTAGACTTTGTTGCTGTTGGTCCTGAAGGGTTAAAGGTTTTGCCATAAGCTAAGCAGAAAAGAAATCTTGTTAGGCCACCTGCACAGAACGTACTTTAAAAAAATTTTTGAAAAGGACAATGTTTGGATATTAAACTGCACAGTTTAGAGCAAAAGAACACATACTAAGAGAAAAACAAATTCTTCAACAATAAAAAAGGATAGTCTTTCCCTAAAGGCAAGGGGAAAATCATTACTACCACCTCAGAGGCATCTACCATGTCAGGCTACAGCTCCCAGACTCGTACATAATTTTAAAAAGCCTAGTGATTTGTAAAACCCTTTTGCATAAAATACTTCTAGGTAAAACTCAGCATGTCATTGACACTGTTTGTTACAACAGTGCTAACGTTCACTGCAAGAATTAAACTGTAAGGTTTCATGTTTTTCTCTCTCAGTTACTCCAGACCAGTGTGGAGCAGATATCGTTTAAAATCGTATGAGTAAAAAAATATCTCAACAATTGGTTATTTTTCAGTTTGATGTCCAGACCGCTAAACAGTACAAGTTTCACAGCATGCATACTCAAAGACTCTTCCTTTGGCAAGTCTAGAAAAACCTGGTGTTAAAAAACAATGAAATTAACAGTCTGTAATCTGAATGTAACAATTTACAACACCTCTATAAATACAGCAGACTGTCTCTACTGCTTTATAACCACTGTAGTGTCAGAATAAGAAGGTACTTTGTAAGCAAAACACTACTACCTCAAGATGGCACATACTATATAAAGGCACTGAAAACAAACGTCAGATTCATTAGTAACTGATGCAGATCATGAACATTACAAAGAAATTGACGTTTCATCTAGGAAAACAATAAAATAAATGCAAATGCAACAACTTTATCTAGTTCATCTACTTCTTATTTAGATTCAAAGTCACATCTCTTAAGCTCATTACCAAAAAGTTGTAAAATTTGTATGTTAGCAATTAAAATCAACTGTGTGTCATTAGATGCCTCATGAACTTGACAACTGTTGTACCACATTAGAATTGACACTAAATTATGAATTCAGCTTTGATATCAACATTGAATTTCTGTACATCTTGTACAAACATAACCTGTTTTACCACCAACCCTCTCTGTAACTTTTAAACTCTTGGGAATATTTTAATGATTCCACATTTGTTACTTGAGTGTATTTTTCAGTATATTATAGACACTGAAATATTTCTAAACCCAGTTTCTTATACTGATGCTGGCATTGTAAAGATACTAATTATAACTTTCTTGTATTTCTGTCTGGAAATCTGCGTGATGTCACTCAGACAAACGTTTCAACATACAAGAGACCAAGAAAGTACCCGCAGACCACATGAACTTGAAGAAAGCTAGGAAGCAGCTGCCGCAGGATACAGGTTCTTACATACAGATTAACTGTGTAATGGTGTTTACTATATCCAAGAAGATTCTTCCAAAAAAATCAGATTCTTTTAAATTTAATATGCAATTCCAACACTGATTTAAAACATCTTGTGTTCATTAGCAAAGGATTACATATTATTTAATTGCTTTCTATATTGAAAATATACTGCTGGTCACCTGAGCACTGGTAGTTGACAACATGTGCCTTTTAAATTTATTGCACGTGTGAGGCAAAACATGCTAGCTAGACTAAAAACATACTGTGAAAGAAATCTAAGCTAAAACAGCTTATCTCATTTTTTACAGCAGTACCTCAATCACATATCTCAACCTTAAGAATTATACCTTTAGCCAGAAAGTAACTGCTGCCATTATCTACTGACCCACACTGATGGCATCTGTGCTTGAATTCTTAGCTTAAATGCATCTGTCCAAATTGCAACACCCAATTCAGTAGTTTTTCAGAAAAACTGAATAAACCAGCACTCCCAAATAAGTCAAAGAATAGAAATCAGGCAACATTTAAAAAATAAGCTGCTCTCTAAAGCAAAAAGTTGCTTGATCTTAAGAGAAATAGAAAGGGACCTCATGGTGCCACTTCCACTGTAATGGAAGGTCTTGGTCAGCACAAAATGGAAAGTGCAAATTCCAGCTGTGATTTCAGTTCAGCCTGCGCGGTCCTGAGACACCTAACTTAAGAGCGCATTGTTCTTCACCACCTCCTGTCAAGGGTCTTGAGAGGCTGAATTACCCCAAAACGTTACAGAGAGGATAAAGGAACTAGTGAAGGAGAAAAACACCCTTGGCCAGATTTGACTGTGCTGCAATACCACAAGATAGACAATTTGTCTGTCCTCTTGGTTGCTCCTAAGGGTTCAGTAAATAATTCTTTTAGCAAATACTGAGATGGTAGGCCCAGCAAAACTGAGATTCAATTAAATTAAGAAAAACATCAAAAAAAGACGACAAGCTCAGAATTTGTATTGCTCACCCTTTATGGCAAGATATAAAGAGATGGCACAGACAGAAAGATTGAGAGACAGACAGCAAGAGAAATATGGAGAGAAGACAACTGGAATTCTTGTCTTTGAACGTGTTTTGGTCACATGAGCTTAACTGGGTGTCACGTAATCCATTTAAGTACACAACTCATCAACTCACAAAATAAGTACTCAAACCGGGACAATTATAATGTAACGATTTAGGTTCAATTATGAAGAGATGAAGAGCCTCACCTCCTTCAAAAGAGAACACGCGAGCATCAGTATGTCCTTTAGAGAGGTGTCACGAAACGAGGTAGCTATTTTACGATGTTTTGCTGAAGGTCTCGAATAATCAACCTAAGAAAAGTTAGGACAGAATAAACAAATGCTCCTTCTTTGCTAAAACTAGATGATAAGTATACCTGGCAGGTTAATTATCTGAGACTAGAAATGAAAGTTATAGTCCAGCACTAAACACAAATCTTGACAGCTTCCTCAAGCACCTCCTTTTTTTTCCTTTCAGGGTTGTCTCTCTGGATGGAAAGGTCTGAGACACTTCCCCAGGTTAAGATGCAAGCAAAATAAAATCATTAGCAGAAATAAAATTCACTTTGCTTTGCTAGTTCTAGTGACTGTGATGAGAGAAACTTTACCCTGTAACAGGTATGGTATGTATCTGGTACAGGTAGATTCCCTGCATTAAATTTCTTTTTCCTCTTTATATTTCGGTAGGGAAGAAGGTGTATTAATCCTTTCATATCTAAGAAATGTTCCTCCAAACATTTTTATGAAGGGCAGAAACATTCAACACACAGCTTTATCAGCAATACATGCATCCCTGGCAGATGAAAAAAAACAACCAAACATGCTTACTAGATTCATTTCCTGAGTCAGTTCTGAGAGAATCATTACTCCTATTATATAATGGTCCACAGTGCCCTACAGAAAAAAACAGACAGCATTGCTCAAACATCATGGCTTGCAGTTAGCATTTTCCAACATTTCTAGAATCAGATTTCATTCGTATTTTCAAACATTCCTTGAATCAAGAACAACTTTTAGGCCGATATATCCTAAGCCGTTCAGAAGGCTTTCATGCCAAATTCTATCAACACTAATAGAACTAGACCTTCAAACTCCCTAATCAGCTCTGAAAAAAGCAAAACTCTTATTGTAAATTTTAAGAATTGTGTGATAAGAAAAACACGTCTGAAGATAGACTCTTAAGTAACCACAGTCTAGAAATTCACTATTAGACACTTCTCACAGGTCTGTTCAGTATTTTCAAGCTGATAAGGCAAACTGAATGAAATCCAAACCATTAAAAATAATTAAGCCATCATGGATGAAGAAGATCACAGTACATCCTACAAAAAAAAAACCCCAAAACCTTTTGAAATGCTAACTATAAAAACAACCACACCAATTCTCTTTTCTCCACAGAGGTATACAGTGCACTAGTTTGAACTGAATGATACAGTCAGTCTCTGAGACCTTGTGTCTAAAAAGCGAGGCAGTAGCATCTGATGGTGCGATCTGATCATCAATACTTAAGTTCTTGGAATGTTTTGAAATTTAGATACAATGCAGAATTTTGCATTTATTTAATAAAATTTAGCTGTCTTCACTGAGCTACTACAAAGCATTTATAGAAAAATTAAATCTGCTTTTTAAAAAACAATTAAAATCAACCGCAGTTAGGCCTTGCCATTGAGTCAGGGGGAAGCTAGCTCTGCTTTCACAGCTGCAGTCTGCAGCCTCAGCTCCCCTGGTACCCAAAAAGCAATGTCATCCCTATCAAAATTTTCCTGGTATTTGTCACAATCACACTGATTTTTGCAACTCTGAAGATCACCCGATGTTCCACTAACGAAGAATCTGGCAACTTACCAAAGGGCCTAACTTTTCGCTGTTGTGTATTTTTTATTACCATTTGCCAAAGCAAATCAGAAGAGGAAATTTCAGAGAACTCTCAGGCAACATTTGTATTGCTGCCCTATCTGCATGCAGTAAGATTAAACATCCTATACTGTAATATGAACACAACTTTCTTTTACATTTCAAATTCTTAGTATAGTCTATATGAATGTTCCTTAGATTGCACAAACCTGCAAAAATGGAAAAAGCAACCTCCCCTTTTTGACAGGTGTGAAAAGCTGCGTGGTGAATTATGAAGGAGCTGGGAACTGAACTGCAGACCCAGCCGCTAATCCCTTTTGCTATATTAAATCACATTCAAATTTACACTGAATGAACTTCAATCTGGAATGCTAATGCATATGTATTTGAAACTACCATATGCTAATTATTAACATATATTAGTATTGCTTAGGGATTATTTTTTCAATTTTTATCTAAAATTTAATTCACTAGTAGATCTACGGCTTAATTTTCTTTTCTACAGGAATTCTTAATTTAACTAAAGAAATCTCTTAAGAAGCTAAATTTTGTATTTAAATCTCTATTTTTAATGAGCTACACACTGAAGAGTCACACTGCAATCATTTTAATAATAAATGTAAAATCCAATTACAGTACATTCATAAAAATAACTGCAAAACGATGGAGAAGTATACTTGAGTTTCTTTTTAATAAACAGAATATTGCAACTTACCTTTTATTAGATATTCCCAATGTAACTCAAAAAGTACATTAACTTGAACAGTGTTATAAACAATGTAAGACTGAAAAACAAATGAGAAACTCACTGGCAAGCAACATAAACTATTAACTTCACGTTTTCTTGCTGAGTTGCCAGGATCACCACACATACTGGATCATTTTGCAAGTAAATCTCCGAATAGTTTAAATTTTCTGATTATTTTTTCTCAAAATAAGTACCAGGCTTTACGTTCACAGGGACACTCAGAAAGAGTGTATTAACTTTTAAAGCAGATTAGCCATCTCCCAGAAAACTTACTAAGAACCATTTTATACATGTTAAATGTATGAAATAACCAAATCTGGCTAATAACCCATGACATCAAATCAATTTCTCCAAACTTAATTTGCAGAAGATGCTGTATATCCTGTATCTTTAGGCACTGTGCCTGATGGTACTTATTCTAGATGTGACATGTAAATTTGCATAGTAAACAGTCCACAGCAAATGACTGCACTCTGACATTAGGAGAAATTATTTCCAATTTTCAAATACTATATACCAAGATCACCTCTCTATCCTGTAACGCACCTTCTTTGTACCAGTGACCAATGCAGTGGGGGAACAGTAAATAATGTGGAAGGAAGTGTAAAACAAGAACGTTTCTGCCTCATCAAATTACTTGAGAGGGAAGATGAGTGATCTTTCATCCCAAACTCCCCCACAGTCCTACCTGGAATGCATAATTCCTTTGATATGTTAAATAACATACATTTATTATCTGTCTCCCTGTATTGTACAGCATAATCCTAGGAGAGATAGAATGTTTTGGGGGTTTTATTCTACTCCTCTTTACACGTATGGAAAGTGAACATACAGACATACATGCAGGTATCTAAGTACCCATGCACACGTATGAATCATCAGCTTCTCAAAGTCAAAAAAGAATGGGGCAAACAAGACCACAACCATATAACATATATATATAGTGTCTTGCAATTCTGTGTACCACAGTTCTATCTTTACTTTATTTTATCTAACTTTATCTGAAGCTTTATCTGAAGTTTCGTTGGTAACTTCAGAAGCCAGGTTATCTAGTGATTTTTGCTAAAAATTTAAGTGCTGGTGGAGTCCCACTGCTTACACTGAAAAGCAATAATGTAAGACTGTAACAGTGAACATTCCAATAAATAGTTTGTAAAGGTATCTTTTTGATCAACTCTCCATGACAGCCACTTGAAAAAAATACATTTGAACTAGTTCCGCACAGTTTTAGCAGTGGCTATTACAAATAGCACAATCAGATTAATTCTTTATAACATTTGACAGTCTCACCCTTCAGATGGTGCACTACCAGTGTTTCTAACCACATAACTGGAGCTAATATTATTAGAAATCTAACTCCACATCAGTTCAAAAAAATTAAGGCAGTAAATAGAAAACAGTGGCTATGTTTTACAACCATAGAGAAACAGTGCTTTGGAAAGAAAACCAACAAAAAAACATGGCAGCGCTATGAATGCTGTGAGGCATCCAAACCCACAGTCTCACACAAGTATCAAACCCACTCTGGTTCTTCACTGTAAGGTGATCTTCCATTTTAGGCAATGCTCTTCACACTTTTTCCACCCGAGTGTATAAAAACTAACTGACATTAACATGCCGATCACTAAAAATGAAGAGGTCCCAACAGAAAAAAATGACAGAAGTGAACAATTGTTTCCTACCTGCAAAAATTTTTTTACATCAGCAATAATGTCTCTGAAGATGAGCTGATCTTTCAGTACCTCAAACCATCCTAATTTTGTAATTCTAGCAATGACTTGAACAAGAGCTTGGATGACAAAAGGAGCCAGTTTGGGTTGAGATGCTACATAGTTGAGAATGTAATTTCCTGTAAAGAAGCATTTTAAAATAAGCAACGCAAGTCTTCTGTAAAGAAAATTAATCAAATGGTTCTAATAGAAACTTAAGGCATGGATTTTTTAAAAACTCTATATTCTTATCATTTTAATGTACAATAACTCTGAGTTACATTAAATCATTAAATACAGCTAAACATTCAGTAGCACGAAGCATGTTACAGACATGATCATTACTCTAGGACACACATGACAACAGTTTGTGAATTCAGAGAACTGGCAGGTAAAACAAGAGTAATGTTCAATTATGGTCCTGTATACTGGGCACCGATTATTTCACTGCAGCAGCAGTTTTCACAGCCAACTTAAGATCCACAGAAGTTTTTTCATACAAAAGACCCTACTGAACGTTCTCAATTCAGTCTAGAACATCGCCTTGAGTAACTCATACTGCAGCTGCACAAACTCCTCTCTAACTAGAAGGAAGTTAACCCGTTTCAAAAGCTGTTTAAATGTATAATATTATTTTATTATTTGTTTTATCATTCAAGTATTTAATATTTATTTATTTAATATTTATTTGTATTTAATTTATTTATAAATAATAATTAATATTTATTAATATTATATTGATTAGTTGATTTTTACCTAAAAAAGCATTGAAATCTTATCAGAAGCAGATCCTCAGCCATGTATTCAGAGTACTACTATCCACAGACCTGACAGAACAGTGCAGATTTTCTAAAAACCTAAATCAAATGATACTCTTCTTGTGCAAAGCCTTTCACTGAAAGTTAACACTTATACTATACATTGAAACTTAAAGTGCTTACTCTTAGAAGATATACCGCAAGTAAGAACCTGCCCTGGCATGACTTTCACAGATGTTAAGAGCTGATCATGAGCAATGTTACATCTAAATGACGGGCGGGTGTACTAGCAGTATCTGCAACTTTCATTCTTTACAAACACGTACTAAATCTCTTTAGCATCTTGTGGGATAAATACAAAGTCTATCTTGAAAAAATTAGTGGGTTTTTTTAAATATGAAGTAGTCTGAGCTAACATCTTTATTTATTTTAATTTAAAAACCAGGAAATGCTATTTGTGAGCTAACACCAGAGAAATGAGGAAATATCTCACTATTACTTTTATGTTCACTCTCACAATTACTACCTTATGAATAACAGGCTTTGTAAATGGAAAGAACTAGAGAAAAAAACGGAATATCCACTGAATGATTAGTGTGTTAACATGAAGTTTTATATCCAACTAATATAATAAAATTTTAACCACAAATGTTACTTACGAATATCAATTCTTTGTTCGATAGGTAAAGGAGATGCCCTGCCTACAAGCTTAGACAGGCATGTTGCTGCTAGAAGCTGAGCATAGGATGTCTACAAAAAAAACATCAAAAGACATTATTCAAAAACAGGCAGGGGAAATAATTCAAAACCTGATAAATAATCAATAAACCAGATTGGTTATCAGGTTTTGGTTATGTTTGTTAAGTATACCAAAAATTTATAAAAGATGTATTTTAATAAAAACTTTGTTTCACCACAAACATAAATTACAAAACACTAATAAAAAGTGAAAACCTAGAACTATCATCCCTTTTCATGGAAAGCATTCATCTCAAAGTAATTTCACTATTCAGTGGAGTTCTTCAGTTTTGAAACCTATTTTAAATCACTTTTACCATGGGTGTAGCCCTGGATTAAAGATATTTTTTCATGTGTTTCCTTTTTTCTTTCTCTTTTTGCATTATTTGAAAAACACAGCAAGAAGTATGCTACACTCAGCTTGGACCATCAAGTGAGAATCAACTCCCCTATCACTTTATCCAGAGTTCAGCGTGACATCAAACACCAAAAATGAAACTGACTAATGATAAAAGAATGGTTTAAACTAACAAACAGATAAACAGTTTAGGGAAATTTTTAAAATATTTTTTCATTTTAGCTAATAGCCAGAAACAAGAACAAAGCGATGTTCAAACATCACATTATACCACATTGTGTCCCAACACTGCTCTACAGTTGACACAATCCCTGATCACAATCATTCTGAAAGTACCAAAGGCTAAGATGCTTTCTCTTTTTGTCCCTGACGTCTCCAATGCAAGGTATTGTCACTCATACAAAGGCCACCTCCAAATGAAAAAACTTCTAGAATCGCTTACGAAACAGAGTACGTACGAAAAAGAGAAAAGCATTTTGCCTTTATTGTACTGACACAGTAATGCCCATGACTGAGAAACCTATGTGAGTTTCCACAAGCATAATGACATTTATGGATAACATCTTTCAGATACTTACTGTTCCTTGTTCCAATAGAAGCTGGCATTGGCTAAGACATTCTGGGCTATCAATAAGTTCCAAAAGTACCTTCTCAGCTTGCATTCGTTGTGCTAGATCAGTTCCTTCATATAGGTGGTTACATAGTACTTCCAGTTCTGCCAGACTCTGTTAGGAAAGAACACAACTGAAACTTCCATGAAGACTTTTCAACCACATCAGACCTCTTCAAGTGTTTATAAGCCTAGAAACTACACCAGTAACATGAACTGCTACCTATGCTAAGTTTTCCAGT
This sequence comes from Falco punctatus, assembly GCF_963210335.1. Classification (NCBI taxonomy): domain Eukaryota; kingdom Metazoa; phylum Chordata; class Aves; order Falconiformes; family Falconidae; genus Falco; species Falco punctatus. Next base: position 47,125,066 of record NC_137588.1, read on the forward strand.
TGATTCACATTTGAATTACCGAAACCCAGGAAGCTTTCTATGACAAGAAGACAAAAATAACTCTGAAAATTAAGTTGCCATTTCTTATTCTCTCAGCTACCAAAGTATTTTTTAATATGGTTCAATCCCTCTGTTTTTCTGAGTCTTCAGATGAGAAGTCCATGGCTTTTCCAAGGAGAGATGAAGAGACAGAGAACAGTGAATAGTTTGAGCTACGTTGCTTGGAAAACTACCGGCAAATTTCATTTTAAAAGCTGTAATTACTCATCAAATTAATATACCTGGAAAAAATTAGCATTGCCTATATCTGTTGATACAAATACCAGCAAAAGATGGGACAATTCAGAAGCTACTGTAGCAACAGAAGAGCTAAAATTCCTCTCTACTTAGAAGCTGAAAAAGTTCTGTTTGGTAAAGGTGTGTGTGTGAAATATCTCTCTCCCATGCTAGGGACATGATTTATATCTACTAGTCACTGTCTCACAGGAGAGATTAACCCTTTAAGCATGTTTCAAAATCATTACACAAACAGAAGTTTTAGAATCCATCAGGTTTCCAAAGCCACCTTATCATTAAAAAAACCAAATCAAACCAAAACCAAAAAACCCACACATGGTCTTTTCACCATTTTTGTTGTTGTTATGCATGCAAAATCCCTGGCTTTGATCAGTTTTTTTCTGAATTTCAGTAATGACAACATTTTAAGAGTCCCTGATCTTCAGTCCAAAAGTAGCCATGTACTTGTTCTTTTGAAGGAATGTTAAGAAATAGCACATTTGCTTCTGGAATAAGCAGATCAAATACCTCAAAGGCTGAGCCCAACAGAGACATCCTTTGTTTCTGTTCTTCCCCCGCTATGGTTAGAGAGAGTGGAGGAAAAATAAGGAACAGGTAACAACCCCAGCAACACAATTTTAAATGAAGCAAGATCCATGCAAATTAAAGTGAAAATTAAGATGCATAAATGCAAGGGAAATTACATTAGGGAAAATGTAATACAGCACACAGTTGGGGTAAAACATGGGAATAAGGACATCTAGCAAAGATAGTTTTCAGATGGAAATTGCAATGCATGTTTCCCTAACGGAACAATTCCAATACCATCTGAGAAGCTTGAACCAAACTGTCACATCGTAACCAGCAAAAGTTGAAGACTCTCTTATATCTGATCTGAAAATTGACTTTCAAGTCTGGACAAACTTGGCAGTAAGTTTGAGAACGTCCAGAACGCAACTGGGATATCAACCCTGTCACTAAGGTTGAAATCACCTGTCTGCTAACTGGCATTAAATTAGGAAACCATTTATAAGCTGGCTAAGCAATAATTTACACACAAAGAATTAACAGTGGATTTACGAAGAATTAATAGTGGATTTCAAGAATTTCTGCACTTTTAATGCACTGTATTAATATATTAAGGTTACACTGAAATTCAGGCTAAGAATCAGAACTAATTCCTTGTTTACAAGTTAAAACTGTGAAGCATTTTACCTGAAGGACAATGAGGGAATTTTTAAAGCAAGCCTGAACGAGAACTAGGTAACAACCCTCAGAGACAAGCTGGTTTATCAGATATTGAGACTGATGACCTGCAGCACTTTGAAATGCTTTATCTGGACATGTTTGGTCTCAGGAGAACGTTATGACAAATTTTCTTACTGATGGGATGGAGGTACGGCCAGAAATCGCTCAGAATTCTCAGGCTGCCAAGGACATTGTTAGATGCTCTCTGGGTTGTATTTTATGTGTAGTATTGAGGAAACATGCTGATTTTCCTTGATTCTGATCATGAAACCAAAAAATGCAACCTGAAATCAGCAAATACAACCACGTGGATGACAGCAACTCAGCTGAGCAACAGGTATTATTTAACCTTATCAACCAAAAATTACTCATAGAAACCAATGAGAAGTGAAAAATTGGCTCTCTATATTAGATATACACTTCCTTCAAGAAAACAGCTGACTGCCACAATCCCTTTTTTATAGCAGGGCGGAACACGTGAAACTGACGCCTTTGGATACCTCCTTTACTCAAACCCTTATCAACAGCTGAAAGGTGATGCCTAAGAAAACAACTATTGTGTCCGTGAAGAGGATCTAGCAGTTAGATGCTGGCTGCTTTAAGTGAGTCAGGAGTGGAAACAGACTTGTATAAAAAGCTGTGTTTTCCGTCACAAAGCGTAACTTTTTCCAAGAAACAGAATGGCATCCTAATGAAAACGTTAGATACAGTGAATTTTTTCCCCCCTTGCTTGTCACACTTTCGTAATAGTCAAGATTAAGTTAAATGAAGTTCTCCAGATCCTTCTGGTCCCACCTCTCCAGCTCTCCGAAGACGGCGGCAGCTCCCACCAGGCTGCAAAAGGACCAAGGGCCAGAAGCGCTGCGGCCAGCCCCGGCGCAGCCCACCAGGCAGGCGGCCAAGGAGCCCAGCACACTGGCAGGCAACCAGGTAGGTTCCTGATCAAAGTTTTGCTGACACCGACAAATTCCCACAGACATTTTGATTTTAATCAGCATTTTCTGACTGAAAACATTCTATTGATAAAGTTCCAGCTCTACGCGAGAGCAACAGGACAGGCATCACTGCTGAAACACCAGTGTTTAAAAAAGAAAAAAAGAAGGAAAAAGAAAAATAGGGATTTGGGTATGAGGTGTTAACAAAAGGTATCTTGGTGGTCCTTTTATGTACTATGCCTGGCACCCACGTATTTAAATAAACGCCTAAAATGGCTTCTCTCACGCTGCCCGGGCTCGCTGCCTGCCATCCCGCCGCCGGCGAGGGGCTCGGGCCGGACGCCCCGCCGAGGGTCCCGCCGCCCCGCGCCCGCCGCCCGCTGCCGCTCCCTCGGCCACGGCCCGCGGAGGGGCTGCCCGGGCCGCGGCGGCGCCCTCAGGAAGCAGTGGCCGCAGGCGAGCAGGTGCGGCTACCTCAGGCAGGCGGGCTGCAGCCGCACAGCGAGCGGGTCCCGAGCAAACTCCAGGGCGAGACACAGACCCACCCACCGCCACCTCCGGCCGGCCCCGCCGCCCCCAGCGCCACACCGGCCCGCACCCCGCCCACACTGGGACATTTACGGCTCCAGCCGCCCCCCACCAGCCCCGCCAGCCTCCCGCGCCCCCAGCCCACCCGCGACCGCGACCTCGCCTAAGCGCCCCGACGGGCTCCGGCTCACCCCAGCACGGCCCGCAGCTGCCCGGGCAGCGCCCGCCTCTCCGCCGGGGCGAGCTCCGCACCGCCCGGTCCCCTGCACCGCCCGGCCGCAGCCGCCCCGCTCGTCCCCCACGTCTCCCCAGCACCTCCCTGTGCCCCCCCGGCCCTCCGCCGCGCCGACAGGCCCCCCCGCGGCCGCGGCCCCGCACAGCCCGCCGCGCCCCCCCGGCCCCCGCCGCTGCCCCCTGCCATGCCGCGCCGGCCGCACTGACCTGGACGCGCAGCGCCATCTTCCCGAGCGGCGCGGGGCGCGGGCCGCAGGGAGGGGCGGCGGGCCCCGGCAGGGCTAGGGGGCAGTGCCGAGCCGCGCCGGGCCGGCCGGGGGCGAGGGGCGGGGCCGGCGGCGCGCGGGCAGGGGCTGCCTGGCGCGAGGGGGGCGCGGCACCGACCCCACCGGGGCCAACAGGCGCCGCGCGCGGGAGGCGCCATTTTGTCCGAGCAGCCCCCGCGCGGCCGCGGGCCCGCCTGGCGCTCCTGGCGCTCCGGGGCGGCAGCCGGGCGAAGCGACAGCCCTGACTGGAAGGGCCGTGATTGTCGCTGGGTACCGCGTTCAGGTGCTGCTGTAAGTCTGCATTTGGCTGTGCCTGCGCAGGGCAGGTTTAGACACCGTTTCCCAAGAATTTACTCCCAGGTTGTGACAGCACCAGAGAAAGGAGAGCTTCCCTCAGTGAACGTCAGAGCTTCATATCACACAGTCCACGAGAGGTTTTAAGAATACTCCCAGTTTCACAGCCAGCAGTTCACAAGTTGCATGGATGTAATTCAATGTACCGTTAATTCCCTACGTTTATAAATCAACAGTCAATAAGTATGAGCCAAGCCACCATGGTGCTGCTCTATCTGTGCTTCTTGAAAGGTGCAAACTAAAGCCTGTGGTGCTGAGGCGGTTGTTGGGGCAGCACCAAAGGGTGGTGCGTTCCCCGTCACTAGATTAAGTGGTTGTTTTCCTAAAAGGCGACACTGTTGGTACCTGAACGGCTGCCTTTGGCAGGAGTTGGTGAGGTGGTGTGGTGTGGGTTACCGAGCCTGGCACAGACTGCGTGCGCGTTCACTTTTGCATCATAAGCAATCGGACAGCAACAAGCTTTTGTCACTAATGAAGAAACCTAAGAAAGGCCCAAAGAAAGAGAAGCATTTCTGTATTCCTTGACCTGCTAAAGGTGAGCAGTGGTTCTATACAGCATGGAGCAGGACAGCTCTCTTCACAAGACGCTTCTGGAGTCAGTGGCATGGGCAGAAAGGAGGATTAAGTAACGATAAAGTGTCATGGAAAAGAGGCAGTGAGGACTGCTGCTATAGCCAGCTGACAGCATTTATGAGTATTGCACCCAAAAAGCTTGACATTTTTGTTGAGCACAGTGCTGTTTGATGTTTTAACACAGCAGGAAGAATTTTTGCCTTGACCTTCCCAGCTCTGAACACCACGGTGGTCAAAAGTCCGTGTTGTTTTTTGTGCTGGTTAACAGATGATGCAGGGCCTGAGCTGTTTGTGTAAGATTATTCATGTTTCCCTGCTGTTCCATGGCCCACATGGGCCAAAAGAGGCCCAGACTGGTAGAATTCCTCTGGAAATGGAAGCCGCTTTAGACCTGGAATGCAAAAGTGAATTGGGTGTATTCCTAGCTGAATTTGCCTTCTAGCAGCGAGGTCAAGAAACAGTTATGACAATCTAATTGGGGCAGGAAGAGTAATTTCTTTGTACATGAACTATCATAGTTGAATGATGATACCATCACTGAACCATACACTTTTGTACAAAATACCTTCAGTAATTATTGGAGAATGAAGCAAAATCAAAATGGATGATGGTTTTAAATGGAGTCTCTTATTTTGCCCTCACAACTGACTTTGGTGGCTGGCACTTCCAAAAGTCAAAGGGATTGTTTTTGAAAAGCTGGCTCAGATTACCCAGTCCCCTAATGACTGCCTCAGTCCTGGAATATGCCTTAACCCAAGTTTTCATCCTTTACCCTGTGAAGATACAGAATCATTTACCTATAGCCATAGTCTAAAAGAAAGGAAAAGTCACAAAACATACCAGGAGAAGAATAAAAGGACTGATGATACGCAGAAGAAAAAAACCAGAAAGTATTTAAAAGGAGAGCAGAGGGGCAGATCAAAACAAGAATTCCTGGGATTGAGGAATAGGGAATGAAACGGTGACTTGGGGTGAGAAAAATCAGCCATAAATTATAGTGCAGAAAATTTGGGAAACTCTCTGATGCAATACAATTACAAACTGTCCAAAGAGCCAGAAGCAGCTTGCCAATACAGGTCGAAAACGTAAAAGGAAGCTTTTGCATATCCTTCAGAGACCTTGACCATGTGAGCAGAGCCTAGGCTGTGCCACTAAGCTATGCAAAGACATGCAGAAATTAGGTTAGTAAGTTAAATAGTTCAAAAGCTGAACATAACCTGCGGACAGCATATGTATCTTAAGTCTGAGTGAGAGCTTGTGGCTTCTGCAGCCATGAGCCGTTTCCAGCTTGTCTGGAGCGAGTGTGGTTCTTCTTAGCCAGAAACACCTGTTGCCCTCCAGCCTGGGCCTCCTTTCTGTGCCCATGGATGAGCACGGAGAAGTTGAAAGCACAAAGCTGGTACCATGAGGTAGGCCAGGAAGACTTGCTCAGTTGAGTGCTTAGCTGCATAGTGCAGCCGCATGACTATTTGTTATTTAATCATCGGTTGAATCATTTTAATCTCTGAGACACAGGCAATTGCATTTCTGTGTCTGATTTCTGTCAACTATAGCCTGATTATTTTAAGGGGAACCCCCCCCACACTGTCTAGCTAAAGAATTAATGGATTCCTAGACTAATACCTGACATAACTCCTGAGATTTAACATGGCAAGTAAGAATGTTAGATTGTGAAACTACCCCAGACTACGTCAGAGTCCTAGCCCAATGGACAAATCTGCATTAAAGAGTGTAATTGATTTAACAACTTTTATACAATTCCTTTGTCTTTACGTGGGACGGGGAAATGACACAGTGAAGATGCTTGTGTGACGGGCATTGACAGGAGGAAGTTGTACCGTGAAATTCACCCTGGCTTCCATGGAAGATAACAACAAAATTCTTGCTGTGTTCAGTAGAAGCTGAATTAAAGAAGGGTTTTAGGTCTGGCTCACGAGTGTTGAGATGTCTCCGCAGTGTTAGTACACAGCTTCCAGCTCAAGTCTGCCTCATTTTCTGCTAGGTGGAATAGAACCAACTTCCTGAATTTGCTGTTACTTTGGATTATGTGAATAGATCTGTGGCTACAGGCAATGCATTCACAATTAGATCCATTCATTTGCCACACTGCTTAGAGAGGGCCGAATCTTCTCTATGCTTTTTTAATTTGTGACTTGATTAAAGCATATAAATAAAGCCAGCCAGTTCTTCCCCACCCCCGAAAGAGCTAGCAAATGTTCAGAGTGTCAGTGTTCCTTCTTCTTTTTGCATCAGGCAGGGAGTTTTCCTAAAATGCAGTTTTCTTACTGAAAGGAATGGCTGATAATTTACAACAAATTATTAAATACAGAAAAAAACCCGATACAGAGAGAAATGCAGTATATTTAATTTAGAACCCTTTGTTCTGGGAAGGTTAGTTTTGTTTAAATAGACATAGTCCATCAGGCCAAACACTTGCAGACTGGTGTTTGATATGGTTCTGCTGCATATTTTCTTATTGAAACATTCTTTCTGGTTTTAATTTTACATTAACAACAGCAAAAGGCCCTGAAGAATTCTAATTTATTTCTGTGGCTAATGATTTCAAGATTATTTTCTGTGCCACACACTAGTCCATGCCATTATATATTGCCACACTTTAGTAATTGGTTTAGTAATGTAATTCATTCATTTGCAATGCAGATCACAATTGATCTTGAATATATTTCTGCAGATTAAATAGTTCCATAAAAAAATACCCACTTAAAAAAAATAATCAGTGATTCCTACCAGACAATTTTATGTTCACACTTCTGTATAGTGGATAAGCAAAAAAAGTTACTAGCCACTAGGAATATATATTAACCACTAGTTATACCACTAGGAAGAGCCCATGCAACAAAATCAGTAGTTAAATATGAAACCGTTTCATACTCCTAGTTAAAACAAATTAATATTTTCAATGATAAAATGGCATGCTTTCTACTCATAAGTTGCCAATGCTCTAGAAAGTCTGAAACCAAATAAATTATTCTTAGCTTGCTTGCTACCCGGGCAAAGATCAATAATACCTCAGGGCAAACACAGTCTATAACCAATTTCTTAATGTAATTCAAATTGAAAGGAAAAATCTGCCTAATGGCAAAAAAGCACAAAAGAGCATATTAAAGGAGGAATTTGTGTTGCACTGTATATACATTAAGTAATCTACGCAGTATGTATATGCATACAGTAAGACTGCCCTTAAAGCTTCCTTAACACCATTAATTTAACTTCGAGTTATGTCCGTGTGTGCAGTAATCACTACATGGGTTTGTACATCAGATAAAGACAACTGCAAATACTGAGGGTTTACATGTAGTTGTCTGAACTTTTTCTTCCTTAGTCATTAATGTTGTTCAGTAATTTACTGCTATTCATCTACCCTCAGCCAATGGGAACCAACAGGTGTAACTGCCTCCCAAAAGTGGTTTTCATAGTTTTGTATTTTCAGTCACTCATTAATTCAGAGCCAGCCCTCATGTAATTAGTTAATAAAAGAAATTGGAGAAATTTTTCAGGGTGATCACTTTACACTTTGAAGTCTTGTGTTTTTGAATTGCATGTCATTTGCTGTCTGGTTCATGTTGATTGATAAGTGGTTGAGACAATTTGAAAAACGTGCATGTGTTCTGGTGGTTTTCAGGAAGAAAATGATGCCTGCATTTCTGCCTGTCATTTCCAGAAATGTGGCAATGCTGAATGCACTTTTAGTTGGACATAGTATACATGGGTCAGATACAAGAGCAAGTCTCGGTCAGTCCAAGACAAAAGACAAATACTGGTTCTGTGTGTGGATCTCTGTGTGTTTGAGGGGCACGCACTGAGCCGAACAATTGCCTTCTCTAAACTGCAGTAATTCTCACCAAATGTGATGCTGTGCAGAGTAAAAGTAATAACCCCAAATCTTAAACCGTTGCCTAGGCTGGTGGGAAGAAGCTGACGCTGTTAGTAGCGCAAGAGCTGTTACAAAAGGAAGTAAAAAGGTATGCACAGCTGTTTGAATACACAAGAAATCTTTTCTGGGTATTTTTGAGTATTGCTAGTGAAACGGCACTTACTTGTTTTGACTGTGATTGCTTCAATGTATCTTAAAAAAAAAGTAAACAAAATAACTGCCCAAAAGACAGATAATTCACCCTTGATGAGACTAACCATGACAAATTTCAAATGAGAAGGAAAATCTTGCTGAAACTTATGAGAAAACATCAGCTAAGGAGATTAAAGACTGTTTTGCAACCTTCATACTTAGGTTTGTTGCCATGTGAACAATCTCTTGATACTTCTTAGTACATTATAGAAAAGAGGAAATTGATACAAGTAAAAATATTGTTTAACTATGGACATTTTTGCTAGACAAATTAGAATGAAAGAAATTATAACATAATTTACATTTAAAAAATCAATATAAAATTTGATCCCTTCAGTGTACTTAGTGGACAGGTGCACATTTAAGAGTTTTATTTAACAGTCTAAAAGTATGGATTTACAACTGTTCTTTTTTTCTGGTGAGTAGCATGATACACTTAAGCTATAGCTGAATTTCAGGAGGGTGGATACACAAGTGAATATGTGCGTTATCAGAGGAGCCATTTATGGCACAGAGACTACTAGTAAATAGAACAGAGTGTGAAAGGTAATGGTCAACATATATATAAAAAGTATTATTCAGAGTTGTTTTAATTTTCATAGTCCCCGGATTCATATTCTTCCTCATCTTCATCATCAGAATGGTCATAATAGTCCCCATATTCAATGCTGTAGCTTGCACTTCTACTGCCAGCAGAAAATGCAAATGTAGGAGATGATCCTGCAAGATGTAATTGAATCCAGATTAAATTAGTTGTAGATAGGAACAAAGAGCAAAGTATAGTTTCGTATCTGTACGGCAAGATCAGTGTTTCTGAATCTTGTTATCAATTAAAAGGAGAGGGTTTTTATCTGATGACTAGACTTTGTATCACTGAAGCTCATGAAATATGAGCAAATTTTTATATCATTCACATTTTAAGATGTTGAAAATACATTTAATTCCCAGTACTAGTGAGCTATGAGTTCAGTCCTCTGCAGATCCTATGTACCTGAAAATATGACCAGAGCCAATAAAGCTTTGAAAGTCACCTGCAGAAACAAGGTCATTGACAAACGGGTGACAAACTCCTCAAACCAGGAGGCAAATAGAAGACAATGCATCTTTACCCTGCATTTGCCAGGAAACCTGGTTTTTCCTGGAGGAAGAAGGATGTTATTCTGCAGGAATGGGCCCAATGCAAAACAATAGTAAAGCTATTTCTTACAGCCTTCCAAACACTCATTAAGGAGCAACAACTGTTTCCTTCCTAATTTTTTGGAAAATAAACAGCAATGCAGAACTGCTGTAGTTCAAAGACTTGCTTAGCTACAACAGCTGTTGTTCTGCGTGCAGAGTTCCTACTAACATCAAAGGACTTCTGTAGGATAAGGACAGTGGAATAACATGTGTCTCAGCTGTATGGCTATGATCCACAGCTTTCTGTTTTGTGGAAGCTAGTATAATTTTCAGCAAAATATTACCATATTAACCTGTTAGGGGATAAAGTAAAAGAAAAGCACACAGAAAAGTTTAAATATTGACATCTTTAGGTAATTTCTCATAGTCTTCATTTGTATTCTGACAAATCTGTCCTTTGCAGCCTGCTTGTATGCATATTTATACTCTTAACATGCAAATAAAAAGGTAATACCATCAATGACTTTCAATCTCGCAGAGGCATATGTTGCACCATGCTTATTTTTGGTGTGGCAGATGTAAACGCCCTCATCTGATTTTCTGAGGCCTTGAATCTGCAGCCAGCCTGTCACACCATACTTCTGAGGCCCACCTCTTGCCTTTGAGAAGAGAAAGAAATTATAGAAATTAAGTAGGTAGGAGACACCATGGTATTTCTTAAAATAATTGTGGATGGATTAAACATCATTCCAACCTTTGCTTTTGGTTTACTGTCATCATGCTTTGATTCTATTTGTTTCTGCTGTGCTATGTTTTAACTTGTTGCTCTGTGCCTGTGAGTTCATGCTTTCCCACCTCTGCTCTTTAAACTTCATTGCCCTTCACAGTGCTCTCATTTCTATTCCTTCTCATGCTACTGATTCCCAATGCTTCTCCTGTCTGTCATCCCATACCACTTGCTGCTGCTTCAAAGCATTGCCACCTGTTCTCAAGCTCATCAGTTTCTTCAGGACGGAAGCAGCAGGTGGGTCTGGTTGAGTTGTTCAGGGCCAAGGGGCCCGACCAAGGTGACACTCGGCATCCAGATGTTAATGGATTGGCATGACATACCATGAGCTTTCACACTTCATGACAATCAGTTTCAAATGACTTGGGCTAAAGCCTCTTAAAGGGTGAGCTTTCTTTTCCAAACAGAAAACCATTAACAGATGTTCACAGAGAATCTCTCATGCTGAATCTATTAATGGAGATAGGTTAACAGAGCTCAGTTTAGCCTCTGAGGTGACCAGCATTTGGTTGTGGTGCTTTGCACCATTGTTTCTGGGCAGATCTATGTCCACTAATCCCACCTGTGTTCATGCTGCCTCTGGAAACATTTCTAAATAATTTGGACTCTTCAGTAGCACTGTACTGTTTAATTAGCTGCTTCTGTGCTTTTTCTGTCTACCTTTTTGTTCAGATTGTGACCCGTGTCCATTGGATCATACCATTTCTGGGCTGTATGTCCAGAAAGTGAGATTTGCCACGCATTTCTCTTTGTAGTCTCTGTTTGTATTCTTTGTCCATCGGGGGAGGCGCGCAGATGCTGGCTTCAGCCTTACTGTGGTCTGCCTGTACATCTGGTATTGTTAGCTTGTCTCCCCAGAATGTTATTTCCGTTTAAAGGAATTAGCATTTTAATTTATTTCATTTTAGCTCAAACTTCAAGGCTATTTCTAGATTTGCTTGAAGCCTCTACTAATACCATTCTGCTCTTTCCCCTCAGATTAAAACACAGTGTCCTCCATAAAATGAGCAAGTTTCTTTGCTTTCCTTTTGGATGCCTCAGGGACTGAACCCAAATGGCAGGTCTCCAGAAACGGCATCTTGCAAAGGAGAAGTTTAGATACCTGCCAGAATTCTGCTTCTGCATCAAGAGTAGAAAAATTGTTGCCAACAGTCGTCCTTCCCAGAATGCACCTTTTTTAGGTAGCAGCCTAAATGGTTCCGTTTATATGTTCATTCATTTTTTTTCCAGAATCATGCCTACATAAGGAGAATCTTCCATCTTTTCTTTCCCTGCAGCAGGCCAGATGGCGGTACCCTGGCTGTTATTTCGTCTGCTTGGACTGCCAAAGCAATGATCCTTGCACTGACTGAAATCATAATTCTTTACACAGTCAGAGGGTCCCTATTGGGAATCTATTTATTGCACAGTATTGTATTCTGTGGGAAGAATTCCCTGATTAATCCCTCAACTCCTCATCCCAAACTGTCTGACATGGAAAGTGCAAGTTTTACCTGTACTGAGAGGTGGGCATCATCTCCTGGCAGAAACATTTTATTCCCCTTTTTTTTCCATTCAAGGTGTGGCATAGGGTAGGCTGACACCTCACAGCCAAAAATGACATCATTGCCTGTGTAATTCTGGACATCTTGAGGTGGCATAGAAATAACAGGAGCTGCAAAGAACAGACAGAACAGTGCTTTAGAAGACAGTGAGAAAAAGACAACACAAACACAAAAGCGTATAACATTAATTTCTACTTCATGTGATAGAACCAGTTTGCCTTTTGCCAGCTAACACATTATGAAGAGCCACATGATTCCAAGCAGCTTTTAAAGCTCAGAACACCTTGTGTCCCATTAAAGGGTGAGCAGGCTTTTTAAAACGCTTATTTCAAAGGACCTGTCTATCTTTTTCCCTTGTACGTGATTGTGAAGCTTAAACTGAAATTAAAAGTTTGTGTCCCATGAACTGTCATCATGGATTAGACTCAAGGCCCAGCTGGGTAGCCAGTACTTGACTAGACCTTCAGAGGGAAGAACAAGAAATTCTGCAGCAAACAATCAGAGAGTAACTTGATTATACATGGTAGTTCTTCTTAATTTATATTACATTTTGGTTAACTTAAAAGCTAAATACTTGCACTGCTAGCTTGTCAAAATTTTTTCTGAGGACATCATTGCCTTGGAACTTATTAGAATCTTATCCCCCTCTGTTATCCATTGCAGCAAGTTACAGAATAACAGCATTAATAAGTTTCACATTTATCCTCAATAGCTATCAATTTCATCTGATGTTCTTGTTATGAGACAAGTAATAAAAGTGATTGAAGTCCAATTATTTTTATAAGGTTTTATGTAAAGTTTATTATAATTGTTAGATTTCCACTTGTTTCCTATTGTTCTATTCCCCTCATCCCCCTCCACTGTTGATTTATTGCCCCTGAATTATACTCTCCCACTTTTTCCCAAAGAAAAAGCTGACGTTAACCACGAGAGGGAGCCAGTCCAGGGATGTGAAGACATTTTAAAAATAAACTGATAGCTGATGCATTCATACGTGATTTAAACACATATCCCTCTATAAGCATCCATGAACATATTAAATGTTAACAGGACATGATGAAATTTAGCAGTGGAGAGCAAAATAACATACTGACTGCTATCACAGCCTTCCTATTTTGGAGATCTCTGCTTTTTTCCCTGATCTGTTTTTTCTCACCCATAAACGTTTTTCCTTCTAAAGCCTGTTTTCATTCTATTTTCAGGCCAGTGTTTAAAAATGAATGCATTTTCTGGGCCATTATACTTGTATTTAATTAATGGTTCTATTTTTGTACAGATTCCAGATGCTTGGAAATAGAAACTTATAGTACAATGAATATATTTTTACTTGCAATATTGTAATATATATGTAGGTACAGCATTTATGCTTCAGCATTTGAAACTCTAACGACTTGTTCCAGGTTTTCAGGCAAAGTTTCTAATACATTTGTCAGTTTTTCAGGATTGGTATCTGTTCAGAAAATATCAAATGCATACTGATTAAAATTAATTGCAAACAAATTATCCAGCAAAGTATCAGTTTCCCCATTTATGAATGCCTCATTGAACAATCCTGTTACTCTTTAAAAGTAAGATTTTCAAACTAGGATAATTGAACCCTTAAATGCTTTGTCTTTCATGAGACCTGTACATTCAGAATCTGTTTATTATTTCAAAAGTCTTGTATTCAAATCAACATTAACTTAATATCTTGGATAAGAACTTTTTTTGCCTATGAACTTCTCATGTAGGGTCTGATATTAAAGCATACTTTGAACTACCAAAACTCAGTGCAGCCACACTCCTTTTAATGATACATCCACTGTAGTTAAGCTTAAACTGTGAAAAAGAAACTAATGTCTATGTTGACTCACATGAGTTCTTTAAATTATTCTTGTACAGACAGCATGAAAAACTCTTGAAACACTCAGATGTTGACTGGTTAGTAGTATTTTTGTTCTGGTGCTAACACAGGCCCGTGGACACTGACAACGCTGAAATACTGTCAAGAACGGAGTCCTGCTTGTGAGACTGTCCACAGCCATGGCCCAGCTGTGTGAGGCTGAGGGCTCTGGCTTCACTACACCATGTAAACACATCCTTAGCCTCGAGGATGTAAGGATCTGAATTACAGATCTGCATTATAGCTGTTCATGTACGAGAAATTTTCCAGCAGTCTACCATACACCAAGATGAATTCCGCACTGGAAGTACCCCTTCCTCCATTAGCTGGAAGGAGAATACAGATGATAGCTTGGAAATGTCTAGCCATGGTCCGAGTCACACCCAGCTGAGTACTTTCATAGAGGTAGTTAAGGCTTTGCTGGACCAGGGCTGACCAGGACTGGCATCATCCAAGATCAAAGTCATAGCATGTAGGAAGGACCACAGTTCTGATCTAACCAAACTGCCTTTTTTGAACCTGAACACACAATAAATACTTGCATTAGCTGATCAAAAATCAGCACATCTCACAACACCATTTTGCTGTATTTTACAGAAGAAAATTGAAGTAATGAGGTATCATTTTAACAGAAATTTACAAACTGCATTTTTGAGTGTTTCAGATTTTGTGTTCAGCCAAATTGTCCCATGCATATCTGTGTATACTTTTTTTTTTTTTTTTTTTTTTTATAACTGTGTCTTTAGAAATGGATCTTTATTGTTACAATAACCTGCCATTTTGATTCCTGGAGTAGATAAATTTTTCTTCATAGCTATAGCTATAGAAAGCATTCTCATGTCTCAGTGTCCAGACGTGAATGGGCAGTAGCTGCTCCCTTCCTTTTACAGTCCCAGTCATGAATTATCCTCGTGTGTTACAGAAGACAAACCAGAAATCAGGAAAAGTCAAAATACTGCTTCAGTTTCACAATCAACATTCACCCAATATCACTCCAGATTAATGAATTAGATAACATGATTCTTTTTTTCCCCTTAACTCATATTCATTTTTGCTAATCTATGTCTCATTTGATGAAAATGTCAGAAAATTTCATGGGTTATTTGTTTTTTACTCCAAAATTTACATTTAAAATAAATTCTGTGACAGCTAACTTATAAAGAGAATCACTGCTATATTGTTCCATTACTTTATTAAATCATCAGCAAGAAAGGTCTGAATGTGAATGGGGATGGATTAAGTGTAGAGAATCTGTATATAATCAATGTACTTAGTAAGCTTGGTAAATTATTAGATAAACTGATCAAAACTGGGTTTCAGGAAAATAAAGGCTTTTTCAATGTTTCTTTAGGGAGCTAGGCCTTTTTCTTCTCCTTTTTCTGGTGATGGATGAAAGATAAAAGGCTATACTCTTCTGATGAAAGAAGTTTATTGTTATTTATTTATTCATCGCTTGCTGTATACAATTAATCCATTTGGCATCAATAGGAAACAGCAGATGCTTTGAAGGAGAAATAACAAAACAAAGTACTTTGAGTTGAGTGAAGGTTGTATTTATAGCTTGGTACCAAAACCCCACAGTGTTCACTGTTTCTCATGCAAATTGAAGTCAGCGGAAAGCGAGTGCCGCAGCGAGGTGCTGCTCTCAGTGCCAGACTCCCTGTTGCCTTTTGTCATCAGCTGCAGCCATGAAAAACCACTCTAAATCACGGTGCCCTTTCACATGCCCGCTGTGCTGCTTCAGAGAGCTGCTGTGGCGGGGGGGGGGCTGATGGTAAACTCCCGTGGGGAACGAGGCATGGGCCCCCCTGGTAGCACCTCTGTGCCCTGCTGCTTGCTGAAGGGCCCAGGCTCCTTCCAGGGTCTAAACCACAACCTACGCAGCCGGCATGGTCAGCTGCTGCTCAGAAAGCTTGAGAAGAGGGGCACTCGTGGTGCTGCTCCTCCGTGAGCCCAGCACCCACCTCAGGCTCCAGTGCTTTGCTGCAGCTGGGTGTGGATGCCAGGTGGGTGCTCTGAGGGAACCGGCCCCCGTTTTGCTTAACTAAACTCTGTGCAGCACTGATACGGCTATGAACCTTCCCCCAGGCTTCCGTGGGATTCAGTGGGCTGAGTGATGGTAGGAAATCTATCTGAGTTCCTGAAGAGAGGGTCCAGCCCTTCTGAGGACCCAGGAAAACAGTGGGAAAATGTTGGGGGTGACGCCTGCCTGCAAAGCAGCCAAGCTCATTCCTCCTGCATGATGAGTGGTGTTATGTGCCTCAGGTGACTGCAAGGCCTGCTGGATGACAACACCAGCAAGTAAAAGTGATAGTACTTCCAAACTGAAGTTTTTTGTATGTGGCCGGTTCTGTTTAATTAATTAGAGTGGACCATTGCTTTAAGCCTGTATGCATGAACAGCTGCCTCTGCTGCAAAGTTACCGTCACTCGCTACTGGAGTGGCACTTCCAACTGAAATCTTCCTGAAGGGGTTATGCCACAAGAACTAGTGCTATTTTAATCCCAAAGAAGAAGACCTACCCGAGGGCTAATAGGCTTTCAATCGTACTGTGGGCAGGGTTTTCTGAACATCTTTTTACTGACAAGCCTTTTTTGCCAGCTTAATACCCTGATGGCAAATAAGGGATTCTTTAATGCATCTTCTCTTCTAACTAGAGAAAGAAGAAAGAGGTCTGGTATTAGCTGTTCATCACTTTACCTTTTAGGTATTCAATATCTAGTATTCATTCAATATAAAAGCACAGCATACAGTCTAAATTGGAGGGAACAGATTGCTAGCGAGGAGTGGGTAAAATGTACCCAAGTTAGTCTCATATATGGACCTTTGCCAGAGATGCAATTTCAGATTCCTAGAACCATTTGTGACCCAGAGACCTCTTCTACTTAATTCATTTGAGAAAATATTTCATTAACTTCAAAAAAAACACACAACAAACCACAAGCAGTTTCTCATTCAAAAAACAAAGCCTGTTCACTTTTTCATTTTCATTTTATATTCATGTGACTTAGGTGAAAGGTGCCCAGGAGTAAAGACTTGTAATAATGTGAAGAATGAGGACAGCACACGAGCAGGAGGCAGGATTCTCCTATACAACTCAGCTAAGAATCTTTCCACTAATAATCATTGTGGACAACTGTTCATGAACTCTAAGTGTCTTTAGGGAAATTGTTTCCATTTGATTTTGTTCTGATATTTGGATTTTCTGTTTCATGGGTTAGCTAGATTTTATGAAGATTCCAAAATTAGATTATTTTAGCCTTTTTTTGGGGGGAAAAGAACAAATCTGTTAATTAAGCCCTATCTCCTTCTGTTGCCTCTGCTTACACTGCTTACCATATATACACACAGGTGGGATACATACATGCTTGCATATATGTATGTATACCTATATATAAATGAGATCTGCCTTGCTATCACCACTTCAATATCAGGTCAGTCCTCATATAATTGTAATTATTTCCCCAGTCCTCCCAGACTATCCTATCTGTTTACCTATTCCCAACTACACATACAATTTTTGTAGAAAATATCTCATACTCTGCTTGTTCACAGCAGAACTAGTCTGTAGATCTATGGCATATAGTCACCAAGTGATTTAATCCACTAGTCTATAGGAGGTTTGTAACATACAAGATTAAGTACCAGCTGCTGAACCATGTTTAACACAAAGTAGTATTATAACAAAATAATGATAATTATAACAAAAATGCAGTATTATTTTAACAAAGTTAGACAAGAGCATCTAGTAACACATATGAAAATAAGAATTAGATTTTTTTTTCAGTTTGGAAGTGCCTCTACATGTTACCTGATTCACATGGCCCTTTATGTTTCATGCTGATATTTCTTTTCGTAGCATAAGCCTTGTTGAATTGACAGATGTTCTCGTAGGTTTTCCCTTCAGGTCCACAGATGCTCTCTTGAGACTTGCACACACACTGGGGCTCCGGAACTTCCCCAAACCTTGCTTCATCAGCATCCAACCTGCACTCGAGGTTGTCCCCACATTGCCCGTAAAAATGATTGCCCTGGTCCAAGTCGCAGATCTGACCTTCCACATTTCCACATTCAGGACAGCAGCCACAACGATCCAGTACAGTCCCGGCTGGACAGTCTTTAGGCTCAGAACAAAGTGCCAAATTGCATTTTCCACAACTATCTCCTTCCCTTAACAGCCTCCACCAACCTCGGTGGTACAAGGCAGGGAAACTCTGAGAAACCTGCAGCAGTACTACCAGCACTGCTGTAACCATCGGGTGCTTCATCTTGAGAATGTAACAAACAAGCAGAAAAGGTCCTTGGAGTAAAGCCAGGGGGAAAAAAAAAGAAAAGAAAAGAAAAAAAAAAAAAGAAGAGTGAGCTAGTGTGAGAAAAACATCACAATCCTTTTCTTGTTTCAGAATATAAATTCTACTGCAAACACAGGCTTTAAGAAGAAATTAGCATCAGATTCTTAATCTGGAACTGATAATAAAAATGCATACAAACCCACCGGCTTTTCTCTAATGCAGTTTGGAATGTGAGTATTGCTTGCACAGAAATCAAACTGCCCCTTCTGACAGCTGAGTTGAAGCTCTCTGAAAAGCTGTTTGCTCAGTGTCTCCTTGAGCCAAATTTGCAAAGCGTTGCTCTACTGAAACATTATATCGCAGCTATCGTAGAAAGGGCAACAGGGTAAAATAGTGTAAAATGAAGAAATTAACTGCTATGACCTCCCACCCCCATCAGTTGAAAAAGACGGTCAGAAAAAGAGAAAGATGGGTATAAAGCAGTACCCAAGATACCAGTACCCTAGAACTGAGCCAGTGCTCTAGAGACTAGAGCAAGGTTTAACACCAAATTTCATCCATTAATGATCACAGCTGGGGTGTTCTGAATAAACAAATTACTTACAGGCTCTTTACAAGCAAGGGATGGTCCAAGACAGCTGGAATTGACTTTAACTCTTGGATTTAAGATGGGAGGTACCTAGACCCATTAAAAAACCCATTGTTCTCTCTACATTTAGCTTCTTTTCAGTGCTTATGGATGTCTGTGGTTTGCAACCCAAAATAACGTGGTCTACATTTGGCTCTAAGAACAAAGGTGCAAAAGGTTTACATAGACAAACATGAACAAGCCACCCCAGCATCTTCAGACACCCCAGACGGAGGTTTTGCTGAAGTATTAGATGCATCGCTTGTCTTTTCGTAGTACTGTTCTGCCTTCATTTCTTTGGATGTACTTACACTGTGAGTTGTGGAGGATGAAAGAGGTAACTGATCTCTTTTCCCACTTCTTCCGTCCATAAATTTCTTCCACTTCAGGGAGCTGGGTTTGCAGGGTCATTTCTTGCCAGGTGCTGCACTTGTCTTTGCACATCTCAGGATTTAGGCATGCTCCCTATCACCCTACCTTATACCAGAACACTCCCTTCCCTTGCAGTGTTGATGAGAAGTGTCTATAGACCGTAGGCTACTGTTACCGCTGTTCAAACCACATGCAGCTTGGCAGAGAGGCACCTTACTGTCTGTTGGAGGTAAAAGTGAAGCACAGTGGACTTACAGACCCTGCAAGAATGGCTCAATACCACAAGTGAAGGTCACCACTTCCTACAAATGAAACATCTTTGTCTGTTTACTTAAAATAACTCCACGTGCCCCACATTTTCAAGATATATATGTAAGTCTTAAGGCACTGTTAACAAGATGAAATAAAAGCAAAATCATGCTTGTGTTTGCTTGTCCTGAAATCTTCCATAAGCGGCTCTTTTCTGCTCTTTTTAGATTTGTGGTGCTTAGCTGCTTACATACACTCAGTGAAGGAGGAATTTTCTTGTGCCAGCCTTACATCCTCTGGGCACATCCACAAAGGCAAATCTTTGTTTTCTTTCCATCCCAAACATCTCCATGGTTTTTCCCCAGTTCGGCTTCTTACCTTCTTCATCAATTAAGATGACCTTTTGCTTTCGGTGCAGTAGCATGCTGCTTCAAAATCACTTCCTTCCCCCAAACTGCGTATAATGCATTTCCCCTTGGCCTGCATCGGTGGAGCACTTCTTAAAGCCAGCCTGGAGAGACCTACTGAGCGCTGCTTATTTCTGTAGGATGGCTGGGCTAAAAACAAAGCATGTTTTAGCTCGGAACACACAATCAGACTGCAAAGGAGTAAATTATGTGTGCAAATGGTACTTTTAACATTAAGAGTCAGAAGAAAAGTAACCAGTGATTTTAATGGGGAATTGATTTTTTGTCCCACCTCCTTTTGTATTCTGTTGAATGTGTTTTATTTCACACTTCCCCATCAAATTCTAATTGGACATTTAGATTTGCATTCTAGGGTCTACTCATCACTGTCTATTTTATTACTTGTGCCTACAGCTGTAGGGGATGAATGTCTATAGGACAAATATTTGCTAAGGCTCATACAATGTAAAAAAAAAAAAAAGTTTATAGTGGGGAAAACATACATGCAATGTGCAGCCAAAGCAGGGAAGGACTGCAGGGCAGCACTGCCCCTGTGCTAAGGCTGAGCTTTACCTGTCAGCTTCCAGGAAGTGTGTGGTTTGAGGGCTGTGAAACAGAAGCATAAAAGGAAATACCTCCTGCATCCTGGCACTGAGGAAACCCATCACAAATGTCCTAGAAAGCATTTTTGGCATCTGTCTGACTAATGTAATATGACTTCTTGGTAGGCTCAGCCTCTAAATTAAGAACTGGGTATGCCTGTGGTCTCGTTTGAACAGCTGCCACTTGGCAGGTGATCTACAGCTGAAGGTTTTTTGGCCACTGATTTCTGAGCTCCCCTGGAACAAAGTGGGGCAGGGAGAGGTTAAAGCACTGTGGTATGACATGGAGAAATGGTCTGATAGCTGTCTAAAATGTCTTTCATTAGTAAGCCATCTGTGACAAACTGCGAAGAACATTGGTGTAACTCTCCATACTGGATGGATGTGTGGCAGGGTCAGAGCAAGGGTGATAAATGGGGAGCAAGGAGGGAGGGTGGGACGTGCAGCTGAGTTTGAAGCATCACATCTAAAGGCATAGTCCCATCTGGTTCAGTAATAAAATATGCATTATTTCAGTATGTTTCTAATCCCTGAAGCTTGCTTTTGTGGGTTTGGCAGAAAAAAGTGTTGATTTTCATCACAAAACTTGAATTATCTTAACCCTAAATATCTCCCAGAAGAAAACGCAAGCAGCAGTGGATTAATGTCACAGGTGGAGCTGCAAGACAGGCACCAAAGTGCCCTGCCTGCTTTTCAGACACCATCCCCCAAATGCTGCCTGGAGAGCTGACAAGCAGTGCAGATGATGCCTCCACAACCCCTCCAAGGAGGGGAGGAGGTAAGCAGCTGCAGTGTATGAGGGGAGCTTTCTACCATCAGCTGTGAAATAACATTTTGGTGAATAATTTCTTTAACAGGCAGGTTGAACAGCATTAGTATACTCTTGGTCTCAGCAGGCAGGATAGTGCTGGCCGTGCAGCAATTTCCCTGGCTTTTTCTGGGTATTTCCATATGGTGTGATCAGTGCAAGGAGTTCTGTCACCATCTTGTGGAAAGGGCAGTGCCTGAGTTGGATGATGGGCAGTGAGGGGACATGGCAAAATGGCCCAGTGCTTCCTGTACCCTCAGACTACATCTTCCACCAGGACACGGGTAATGTCTTGCAAAATAATTCCTGTAAGTGAATTGTTAAGGAAATTGTATTCCTATTAATTTCCTGCCTTCTTCTTGGGGTCCAGTGTTATGCTAAGCTGCTGGCTTGTACTGTGTTATTCTGCTTTGCATAGTAATAGATAAGATACATTGCTGATGCAATTTGAAATCCCATTGCTAGCGATTCCTGAGGTACTACTGCTCTTTCATACAAAATGCGGTTCAGCTCTTTGTTCGGTTTTATGTGTGTCAATGTGAGTTTTACTTAAGTAAAGGTTTCTGAATCTGGCTCCTGCTAGGCTTGCAGGTCTGGTTCTTATGCAGACAGGAGCCCTATGTGGAATAATAGCAAAATATGAAAAACTTTGAAATCTCCCTTCTACCTTCCTGTCCTTGAACAGTTGAAGCCAAGTTTGGAAACTATACTGCTCTGTCTCTTGAGTTGTATTAAGTACCTATACTTGAGGTTCCTTTAGACAGAGTAAATCTTGGCTGACTCAACATGTTTCCATCCAAGAAACTTTATACTTGTATTACGTGCACAAAAACAGCATTAAAGAAAACTAATGTTTGATCTATTATACTGGGCAATAGCACACTACAGGTGGCTGTGCCTATTGGGTATATGCATTACCTGATGCTGTACCAATCTCCTAGGATAATTTCCCCCCCTGCCATGGCATCCAGAATTGAGCTCCAGTTGAGGCACTCAGCTCACCTGAAAACAGTGTTTGGTTTTGTAGAAATAAGTGGCAAATGGTAGAAATTAATGATAGGTGAGGCAAAAATGGTTGGATGCCATTTGTGGGTCCTGGGATCTTAAAACATTGCATTTTTTGGTGCCAGTCTTTTTGCTGACATGCTGCTTTCATGAATCTCATCATTAGTGCTGCAAGCACATGAAGTATAAGTTAATTCTGCTGTAACATGATTATTAAATCCATTAATCAAAGGCTGGAGATCCGTAATTAACTTATTCTCCAGCATCAAGTAAATGATTCTGTTGTGAGCTTTAAGAAAGCAACTGTTCACTAATATGCAAAATACAGTGGGGCTATTAGACTATAAGGCTCTTTAATTGTATAATTAAATTATAAATTTTGCATATTTTAATAACATATATTTTAATTATTTTCTTTGTAAAGTTAAAATGGAGGATCATTATTCTTGCCTTTTTTTTTTTCTTTTTTAAGGTTTTACATGTAATTTACCAAAACCAAACAAATAAAAAAATCAGTGGCTATCTCCTGCTTGTAAGTTGACTGCTTTCATGTAAGGCTTTTGGTGACGCAGCTTGGACCTGTCTTCAGCAGTGGCTGGCTAGAGTTCTCCCATTCCACGTGGCAGCAGCATCATTGTTGGTGGCTGTAGGCACAAAAATTTTAACTTGCATAAAGAAGAACCTGCTAGTACGGTTCTAGTACGGAATGTGTATGTTTGATTTAATATAGGCTTACTGATTCCTTTTCACACAAATAAGTCTGGAATTTCATTTTAAAAAGCTAGTATTTCCTTCCAAGGGGCCAGATATTTCAAGGGTGCTTTTCGAGCCTGCTTCGTGTCTCTGCTATACTTTAAGTAGACCAAATTTCTGAAAGCTTTGTAGTTTTACCCAAGCCTCCTGTCCCATAACAAGGAGGTGATACTGGAAACATTTAGGGAGTCAGCAGTAGGTAATCTAGCATTTCTCTGAAGCCATATTTCTGAGAGGTGAGAGTTACGGTGAGGAGACTTGCACAGAAAACTTCACAAGGGTATTTCCCCCATGCATCCTGCCCGCATTTCCAGCCTGGCAAATTTTAGTTGTACATCTTAACCTTTCTCTATTACACGCTTTAATCACAAATGCAATATAGAAGCAATAGCCAGCATCATTCTCCTTCCTCTTGAGCGAGGGGGGCATGGTTTGTCCACCTTCTGCCTTAATTTTAGAGAGACGTAATGGAAATACATGTCCATGTTTTGCACAGACCACAGTATTTTCAGGTGTCATGTTTTACTGCAGCAGATGCTGCAGTTTAATGCAGTGTGAAACAATTTGTGTGTCCAAGGCAGTTGCTGTCTACATCAATAGTGGCACAGTAGAGGTACAAGGTAGAGCAGGGCTTCAAAGACACTGGAGTTTGGGGAAAACATATCAAACCTCACCACACAAAACCAGACAAAAAAATGAAGAGCACAAGAAAGCATGTCTTGCTTGTAGATGGTAGCACATACAGCAAGAGAGAAATGGGGCTGGGGGCCTGGAGGCAGCGAGCAGGAAGGGGTTGGAGATAGAGGTGAGGACCTGGGATCCCCAGCCTGGCCAGGGTTGTGGGAGGCACCCCCTTACCCACATCACCAAGGGATGGATGGTATGACTGGCTAGCAATGTCCGTGTGTGTGCCCCTGGCTATTCTCAGCCCCTCCTGTGTGCGACTTTCAGCAGGATGTTTGAAGACTGACCTGGTCCTTATTGCAGACCTGCAACAAACATGCTCTGAGCATTTGCAGAGAGGCTGGAAGAAATAGTTATCAAAACCAGCATGGTTCTGGGTCCGCCAATATTTTGAGGTGCTTCCACCTAACAAAGACTGGAAAGTAATGTTAGCTATGGCCAGTGGCCGCTGAGGGCCAGGTGTACCTGTCTGTCCCTCCATTTCCCCGCATAGGGATGGTAACAGGAGGCAGACAAGTAAGTTTAAGCCCAAAAATGACACTGATGGTGCTACTGGTTATATGTAGCAGCAAAGTTCTTAAAAAGACCAAACCACAGTGTTTCCTGGGAAAGCCTAATAGAGAGAGGGAGATCTCCGAAATTTGCAGACAATGAATACAGAGTAATTTTACTTGGTAACCGTAATGTTGACGGATAGGACAGTTTGCTTTGTCCAGTTTATATAAGAGCAGCTGATATAAAATGACTTCATAGCTGGATATTTATGAGAAGTTTCATTTCAAATAATATAGCTTTTGCCTCTGGCAGTGGTGTGGTTTAGCCCTGTTATTACTGGGAACTAAATCTTTAGGATATTCTAACTATAACTGCAGGGCCTGTTTGATCTACCCTGCGAAGTTAATATTTTCCAAAGCAATTGAAACTTCACAATGGAAAGTCTCATTAGCAAAAACTACCTGTCCCTAAAACCAGCCAGGAAATCAGGCACAGAGAGGAATCTTGGGGGATTTTCTTTCAGCTTCACCTGCTTTTTCTTGTACAGCAATACTCAAGAAAGTAGTTTTCCATTACAGCAAACGTACAGATAGACTAACAATCCTTCTCTAGCAAAGCAACTAGAAACCAGTTTCTGATATAAAGCAAAATTCTGTCAGCTTGTTTCTGCTGCGCGTGGATCTTGCAAAATATACTCTCATTGCTTGAGGGAAGCAGGAGTCACCCCCGGTGCCAGACCCTGCCCCAGGCCAGCATTGCTGTCTGCAGGAGAAGGGCACGGAAGAGGTGCTAGTACCCCACCGAAACTTCCAAGGATGTTCTTTAAAGTGTGAGTCTTTCCTGTTTTGAGCCAGAGCAGTGGTATAAAAGGAATATTCTCAAGTGATTCACTTACCCCTCTGGAGCATACAGAGCTAAGGGCTGCAGTCAGTGAGGCCCATGTAGACCCATGTTAGGGCCCCGTTGTCCCGCAACAGTGTGGAAAGGCAGAGTGGGATCTCCTGGAGCTGCCAGCTGGGCTGAAGCCTCCCTTTCCTTAGGCTAAACCATAAATCTGACTCCAACCCCTTCTTCTCATGTCTCCTTCAAAGACACAATTAGCTCTGACTGTTGTTATGAAGAGAAATAAGTCCACAACAGACATAGGTTCAGGCTGTGAGCTCTGGTAATAGAGCTTCCAAAAAGTCTTGCAAAAAGCCTATAACCTGGACAATGGTGTCAGATCAAAATGACCTAGTAAAAAAGCTGGAGAAGAGAGCAGGAATCTGCTTCCCACCACTGTGCTTTTCAGTGGGAATAGTTCCAGAACTCAACGCTTCTGACAAACATTTTTCATCTGTGACCAGAGAGCTTGAAAGGAGATGCACGGTGCTGCCTGGTGGAGGGGACATGCAGACTGTGTGGGGAGGGGAGGCTCTGCTGGCTTTAGGCTGGGGTGCTTTGGGCACCTTGAGTTGTGCAGCAGTAGGAGGTGGAAGTGAGAGAGGACAGGAGGAAGCTTCAGAGTGCCTGAGGCAAGCATGGAGGGGCAGCACTAGATCCTGAAAGAAGGGTCAAGAGCACAGGTATTGCCTCTGGCTGTTAACATTTCCTGCTGTTCTCAGGGCATTCTGTATTGCCTACAGACAAACAGGACTGCAGCGAAGAGTCCTATGGATTGGCACCCCTAGGCTTTTGGGTTCATGCCTCTGGTCAGAAGGAGTAATCTCCTAACAAGGTCACTCATCTGAATACTTGGAGGCTAAAAACAAACAAACAATCAATGGTGGCTCTCTATGATGAACGCTGAAGATGATGTCCCTCTGGGAAGATGAGGCTTGTCTAGGGATATTTGCTACTCCTACCTTTCATTAATGCTTACACTCTTGGGGTCAGGATGGGGCAGGGCTCTGCCAATTTCTGGAAGCACAGTGCCCATCCTGGCCCCTTTACTATCCTGCTGTTTCCAAGGGTCACAGTAACATGTGTGGTTCATCTGTGATGGCTCTTAGCTTTGCACGTTTGTTCCTAATAAAAGGCATGGAAGCTGGAAACAGCATTAAGTAAGGGAATATGAATGAAAAATATGCATAAGCATGAGTTAAGAAGTAAAGGCCTGAGTCCATTTAAATCAGTAGCCAGGCTCTCATTAAGTTAAATGGGCTCAGGATTTTGCTGAGCGCTTTTAGCTTAGCTGGCTTACCGCTTGAGTTGGCAGGGCGAGTGTCTTTGTCCCTGTCCAAGGGCACGTACTTCAGATTGCTCTTCTGTCCAGGCTGATGAAACACTCGGTCTCAGTCTATTCACACTGCAGCACGGCCAAACACAAACATCTTGCATGCGCTGGAAGCTGTAATGTTTTTGCAGTAAATGCTGACCTACTTGTGCTAAAGTAGATGTCTGAAAGCACAAGCTGCCTTGAAGAGCTGATCTTGTCTTACAGTTGTCGTTGCATTTCACAACAACTGACACAAACCTAAATCTGCCCTAAAGAGGCTTTCTATTAACTGACTACCTCAGCTTGTAGAAAATACCACTTAAATGGTATTCATCAATGCTGGAATGGAATGCTTTTATTATGAGTGAAAAGGATCCTGCTGTCTTGCTGCTCTCCTGTACCACAGCACATGGCAAAGGTAGACCCATTCAGGTTTGTGTTTTAGAGCCAGAGGCTGTGGGCTGCAGGGAAAGAAAAGGGCAGGACATCTCTGGGAAAATCTGAACTGATAGCGTAAAGTCAAAACTTATGGTCACCTTTGAGGGGAGTGAAATAATCTCTATATTTAAAACAAGGTGCTGCAGGTGGGCGTATGTCTTAAACTGGATAAATTTGAAATTCTGGACTGGTGGGAGGACTTGGTCCTGCAGCAATGATAAGAGCCATCTGCATAGTCTGAGCCTACCTGTGGAGCTTTAATTCCATGTTCTCTGAAGTTTGAGGATTTGTTTTCTGGGGGTCTCAGTCCAATAAAAACGTAATAGAGTACCACATTGATAAAACTCTCCCTTTTTTTTTTATTTAGTGGAACTGAAAAAAAACATTGAAACAAATAACAGGCCATTTGCATCAAAATCCCTCTTCTGGTAGAGGTTGGAGGTACTCTGGAGTGTGACTGAAAAGAAAACCCCTACAATATACTGGAAAAACCCAAACCAGATGACTTCTGGATTCACTGGCTTCCATAGGGCCAAGTTCTCAGGACAACATGCCTCCAGACAGTTCAGTGCTAAACAGGTGCAGCTGCCCAGTCAACCCAGTTAAAGCGCTGTCCCTGTAAAGGCAGGAGCCAGCATCTTGCTGGTACACCCTGAATCTGAAAATCTTCCGTTTCAAAACTGTGCTACTATACATGCCCCTGCTTAGGATCTGCGATCTCTCTGTAGAGTACACCGATATTATACAAAAGTCTGTGTTCCGTATCTAGAACCAAATTTGCTTCCTTTTCTGAGTTCAGAATTCATAACTCTTCTGTTAATTTAGCTTACTGGCAGGGATGATCACCCAAATGTTAGCTCCCAAACTATGGATTTCTTGTTTGCAGTTGTAAGTACCTGCACTAAGCTGATGGAGAAAATAAGACATAACAGATCTTTGTGCCCAACCACAGCAGCTTGCAGTTCAATATTAAATTCTCCTGGTGAATTGCCAATAGAGTAAGACACAGTTAAGAAGTGTTTCAAACCACAGGAACTTTGAGGAAAACTGCAGTCTGAGACACAGATCTCAAAAGGGGAAAGAGAAAGAAAATGCATCACATTATTCATTAAAGACTTAATGCTCGCCTCAGATTAACAAGCAGCCCATTGTCTGATCCCAAGTGTAACAACAGGTTGCAATTTAAAACAGCTTCATTAATGAACAGAGAAGTTATTTCAGTGAGAATTTGGAGAAAACCTGTGCTAATTACCAGCACTAAACAGTCTTTCCTTATAAAGACGTGGCTTGCTGGCTGTGTGTTTTGACACTTAAGTACAGTAAGCAAATGAGAGTGGTTTCTGCTACCAACTCCATCAGTAGGTTTGAAATGGAATTAACCTTTTAAAAATGCAAAGTATTCCTTACAGCAGATGGTAGTGTTTGCATATACAAATACCTTTTGGAAGTCATAATGTAAACCGCATGCTCTGAAACAATAGGATTCCTGAGCTGAACCCTTCATCCTCCTGAAAATTAAAAATAACACTCCCCAAGCCCAGACCAGTGGCTGCGGCAGCAGGACCAGCTCCTGCCTATGCTGGGATGAAGTGGGCACAAGAAGATTTAGGGGAAGAACATAGGCGAGGGGCATGGAAGGAAGCAGGGGTATGCTGGGATGTACTAATAGGTGGTATTTCTTAGTCACTTGCTGCTACACTCTTTAGACAAATATGCATGATGCATTAGCCTAATTTAGCTTTCCTCTATAGTGCAGCTCCTTCATATTTTAAACTGTATAAATTAATCCTCAAAATGCTTTATGCTGCTGTGGCTTGACTGCCTTTGGTCCCTGTGCTAGCTAGAGTGACTCTCCATAGTCATGAGGTTTTATATTCCCCTGTGTTGCACCAGTTACAAACGTTTGCATCTCTTGAAAGTTCCTCAAGTTGCCTGTATTGCCTGACTGCTGCTCACTATCCCTTGTGCTTTCCTATGCTAACACACATGCATAAGCATTTGTCCACAAAGGCTTAAAGTAGGTGCAAATGTTCTTAAAAAGAGACAAAGGTTCCAGAAACTGCAGCTTTAGGAAGTATACTTAAGGCAAGGTCACAGCAAATCAGAACATAACTGAAAAGCAGAATTATCCCAAAAAGCAAGTCAGTTGCCTTCTCCTCCATACATTCACATTCTGCCAAGAGCACAAACTGGCACCGCGGTGGAATAGTAAATGTTAGGTGTAACTCTGTCCTGTGGGTTATCTGCATTCATGGTGCAAAGTCCTCTCAGAACTACAGGGCAGATGTGGTCTGTGGGAGGTGAAACAGCTCAGGAAACACCACCCTAGAGGCTTTCAGAGGGTAGGCTGCTGCTCAGACCCCTTCCTCTTCCCAGTACAGCCTACTCAAGGCTGAACC
Source organism: Falco punctatus (assembly GCF_963210335.1). NCBI lineage: Eukaryota > Metazoa > Chordata > Aves > Falconiformes > Falconidae > Falco > Falco punctatus. The sequence continues at coordinate 47,154,228 of NC_137588.1, forward strand.
CATAGGCAAAACAGAGCTGTGTGCAGTGCTTACCTGGTGGCTTTGTTGTCTGCAGCTTACATGTTACGTACTAGTCCTTTGTGGGAAAGGCTGATTTTTCAGCTGGTGTTTGTCAAGATATCAGGGATTACCTCTGCACACCAGTAACATGGAAGCTGCTCTGCACTCCATGCCTATCAGGATATGAAAGTCTCATCGTGAATTCAGTGGTGCTTCTAGCTTGTGTTAGACAACATCTGAAAGAGACAGGAAAGACTTGGGACTGTGCAAGTGCATCATCCTGACCATTCTGAAGAGTGTATCTGGGCTCACAATGCTCATCTCTCACTGCCCTCTGCACATCATGTGTGGGATGACACCACCAGCAAGTAATAACACCAGGCTGCTCCAGGACATCAGTGTGGCTAAGTTGACTTGCTTCACTGTTGGGTGTAATTAGCAAAAAATAATTTTAGTCCCTCTAACATGCCTGATGTACCTCCACTAGGACAGAGGCTGGGTGGCTTACTTACCTTGTCTCTCCATATCTGGTCCTTGCTGAGCATCAGTTTGACCACTGAAACAGCCTCAGGACCGCTCTGTGTGCACACCACTGAGACCAGAGTTAATATCCTGTGTTACAGCAGGTTTATGTAGGGGGACAGTCATATGAGGTGCATTAAAGTGGTGAAATCCACCAATGAGAGAGAAAATTACATGTAGGAGCAAATAAAGCAGGAGTCCATACTTTCTAGCTTTTAAGAGTTTCTGAAGTAAGATGTTTCTCCCAGTCAAGCCAAGAGCTCTTTAAGGATATTCTCATAAAGATACCTGAAAAAAATGCTTCCTTCCCCTTCTACCTTCTGTCCCTCCTTTCTGTATTGAAGTTACCAACATCAGCAATAAATGAGAACACAGCTGATACGTTTTTTAAGACATCATACTGTTCGCTAGGCCGGGTCAATAAAAAACATTTCGCTGCACAGAAGTATAACTTGGAACAAGTCCTGAGCAACTGCAAAGCAGCAAAGTTGTAACAAAAGCTGCATCTAATGAGAGCAAGCCTTGAGTGTGGCAGTTTACTATAATGTACAGAGCAATTCCTTTTGTTAACGTTAATATTTGGCGGCGGCCGGTGTTGAACACATTAGGGCATTTAAGTTGGGTTTTAAAGAAAGAAATTGATACAGAAAGAAGGTAACGATTTTTTTTTTTTTTTAATAGAGAATCTCTCTGGGGGTTTGTGTTCATATCACAAACATTCACTTTATTACATTTTATGGAATGGACTTTAAATGCCAGTATATACAAGCCAACATTTCATTATTGGAGTTTGTGTTTATTCACTTGCCATTGTCAGTCTGTTCCCCTTTGTCTTCTTGTGCTGCTTTTTGTAAAAGCTGTGATTTATGAATAGGTGGTTTAGAACCTTCACAATATAGCGTGGTGAAGTGGTTCAATAAAAAGTTATTAAAGTAAAAAAAATCTATAGTTTGGTGTGTTTTGCCCACCTTCTATAGGAACCCCCAGTAAGAGACTCTTACACTAAGCAAACACTGCATGTGTGAGACTGTAATACAAGGTACACGATGAGAGGCCTCATTCAGGCAATACTCTGAGCAGCAGCCACTGCAGGCAGGTACAGTTTTGCCGACATAACTGCAGGATTATGCCCTCAAAGTTATGAAAGTTACATAGGCTAAATAGGCAGGGGGGTGAGGGGAGAATCTGCCATAAAACATTCATTTTAAAATCAGGAAATAAAGACTTCCAGTAGCCTTAAGCTACATAGTACCAAATGGCATTTGGTTCTCAAATGTGTGTGCATGCTGCATTTATTTTTAAAACAATGCTCTTGGTCCTGCTGATTGGGGGATAAACAAAGCTGACTGGCAGTTTCCAGAGCCCACTGAGAATCTGAATTTCTGCAGAAACATAACACTGTTTTAGCCTAAAATACAGAGTGACAGGCTGATTTAGATCATTGTACCCCAGCCCACGCACGGGGTTTTCATCCAGCAGCACTGCTGACTTGCCACAGCTGCACAGCCACATAGAAGAGGGGACGCAAACTGGCCACTCTTGCATATGGCTGGCAAGAAAGGAGAGCTGCTTCTAGCAGTGCAAGCTGAAGGAGGCACTCTCCGGGATGAAAAATAATTTTTGAGGAAGATGTGGAAGGTGGTAGAATCTGTTCAACTGCAGTACAATGAGAAGAGTGTAAGAGATGGGTTACAAAACAATTCTGCTGCCTGTATTTTGTTCCCAAGTCTCTGAAAAAATGCAGCTCTACAAACAAAAAGCCCGCTGTCTGTCTCAGGGATGGATAACTTCAGCAAGTGAGGATTACCTCAATGAGTCTGACAGGAGGCATACCACTGCGCCAATGCCAGCAGCGCTGCGGTCACCAGCCTGGCACCGCACCACCCCTGGGACACGGAAGCACCGGGCACGGGAGCCACTCCTGTGCGCATGGCACGCTGCTGCCTTCGGGTTCTCTCACTTGAACAGAGGAGCTATTGAGACATCAACCCCAGTCCCTCTGTTCCTGTTATCTCTGGCAAAGAAGAACAGCTATAATCCTACATCCTCTTGGAGATCTAAATGAGAAGGTTCCAACCTGCTTCAGACTAACAAAATAATTCTACCACGTGTAGCACTCGTTGGCCTGCCACGTGCAGTCCTACACAGCCAGCCCTGGCCTGGAGGGGCTGGAGGCTGGCATGAAAAGCAGGTTCAAGCAGAAGAGCTCAGCACAGCCACTCAGCTGAACAAGCAGTTGTCCAGAGTCAACGTTGCTAATGCTGAAGCACCAAGGCTTTGCATCTTGTGTACCTCACACACTCTTCTGCTCTGTGCCTCAGGAAACACAACAGACCATTTGTCCACACTGGATTCACTGAGGTTAGGTACCTCAATGCCCATCGGCACCATTTCTCTCCTGCTGAAGTAGGAGAATGAAGTGACTTATTTCTACTAAAAATATAGGTAATAAGCCCAATAAAACACATTGACCAGCATGAAAAACAAAGGAAAAAGCAATTTGGAGTAGTGGTCTACGTTGCTGGGGTTCTGAATTGTGAAATAACCAATAATCCTGTGCATTTTGTTTCTCAAAACACATTTGATTTTCTCATGAGTTTTCATGGTCAAGTCACTGCAGTTGACATTATCGCTGGAAATCTCAACGCTTGTAAAGCTGATTTTCTGTTTGTAGCTGGTGATGGAGCTGTTGAGGATGTTAGTGAAGTTGACTTCTTCCATTTCTTTAGTGAGTTCATTTGTAGGCCCCTAGGAAACAAGAGTGTACAGTTAATATTAGGGTTTGTCTTCTGCAGAGGAAAAGTGTTTAATCAATAGGGAGACCATAAGGATAAAGGTAAAAGAACATGGTTCCATACATGTTCACCCCAGTACTCAAACATGCCTTTCAGCTGCTGCCTGGTTTTAGGAGTGCATGAAGTCCCGGAGATGCCTGTGTTTCCACCACTGTATTTCTAGAGGTGTTTTGAAATCTTTGAGCAATTCTCACTCAGTGTTACTAAGCAACTCAACACCCATCTCCTACAAGACATCCACCTCTTCACTTCTACACAGTAACCCAATGCCTGGGGAGCTCAGCATTGAGGTGGGTAACCTCTTTTCCCTCTAGTCAGGATTTGGACCCTCAGTGACCACTGGACTATAATCATACCTATTTAATTTTTTGCACTAAAGCAGACCGTTTTGACCAATTCACTCACTCTCACAACCCCCACAGACCATTGTGGGACTGATATTTGGTACTGTCTTCTAGGAAGGGAGGAAGAAGGGTTCAGCTTTGCTCTGGCAGAGGAGGTTACCTTCCAGATCAGTGTCCTAATCACAGTTATTTCATAGGAGAGCAAAGAGAGGTGTTATTCTGGCCCTTCTTTGGCTGCATTTTGAAAGAACAGAGGTGCCTCATGCTCTCACACGAGCTCAGCTCAGGGCTCCGGGCCCGATGTTAGTGGTGGACCAATGTGCCTTCCTAATGTGGTCCCGTGAATCTCACCTAACTGTTGGCTAAGGCCACTGCTCTTCTGGCTGGTGTGCAGAAGTCTGTGTCAGATCACAGCAGTCTGGAGCTACTCATGTGTTTTTTGCAAAAAAAAATTTAGATTTAGTGATAATTACGAGAAAAAATTGTTACTGTGTCCATAACAGGAAGACCATTTGTCTTCCTTAATTAACAGAGGACTAATTATTGTCAATCCAAGATAACTTGGCTTATTAAGGTAGGTCAGGCATTACCTTTGGCGGTGCTTTAGCTGCACACTTTTGTGATGAGCTGTAGTGAGCCACTGCATATTCCACAAGGGCACCAAAGATGAAGCTGAAGCAGATGCCGAGGTAAACATCAATGGCCTTAATGAAACAGTTGGTTTTTGAAAGTGAACTTCGTGAGCCGATCATCAGAGTTGTCATAGAAAGCACCGTTGTTACTCCTTGGGAAGCAGAAAAGGAAAGACCTTCCCTTGTGGACACTTTAGAAAAGGCTTGGCCTACCCTTCTTCACGCGTTGTCTCTCTCTTGCTAGCCTGAGAGAGCACCTCCCTTCTTACCAAATCCAAATCACCCATCAGCTGAAATGCTTTTGTAGCACTAGCTACTAGCTTCACACAGGCGTCACTGCATTGGACACTTTGGCTCCAGTTGGAGCCTCCAATAAAAGCCTCCACACTTGGCTCTTATTTTTCTTGCTTTCATTAAAGAAGTCCACCACTCCCCTGCTCCCTCCAAAGCACATCAAGAATGTGTCTTCTGTTGGCTACTCTCTATCGTGAATCTGCTGGGAGCCTTGGCCATACACAGCTCTGCAGGAGGGCAAGTGTGCCAGCCACAACATCGCCTCCACTCCTTGTACCAACAACCCAGCTCTGCCGCAAGGAAAAGCACCACATGAGCAGAGCTCTTACCACTGAGCAGAGAGCTCAAGAGAACTACTGCCTCTCCAGCCCTCAGAGGCTCCCCTACCTGCCTAAATCTTCTCCTTCCTCAGGCAATAACTCACCAATGCAGGTTCTTGCAGGCACTGAATCCAATGTGATCCAAAAAGAAACCCAGGACAACATGACAAGCAGAGTGGAGGGCACATAGGTCTCCAAAATGAAGTAAAGGACGTTTCTTCTGAGCTCAAACTGCAGTATCAGTCGTGGGTAACTGCCTGTTCACAAAAGGCAGGAACACAGTCAGCATGAGATTCCCAAAGACACCAGAACTGAAGCCAGGACAGCCCCAGCCCCTCCGAGCAGAGCTGCACTGAAATCGTGGGAGATGTGTTGTTCACACAAGCTTGGCTTCTTGCCTCAGAGTCCTACATATCTAATATGTCCTAGATGAGAGGACACAGCTACATAGTGTTGCTGGACAAGAGACAGGTAAAATAACGCGCGCCTTGCAAAGGGGCTCCTGAACTTAATCCACAGTGGAAACATTTTATACTAGTGTCTTAATTCAGAGTAGAGAAGGGCTAATGCTTTCATCTGTTGTCTCAGACTCAGCACAGCACATTTTTCCCAATAACTGCTTTGAGGGGGCATTGCCAAGTTCAGTCTTATCTGATGGCTGAAAGATAAACAAAAGATTTTTCTCTCAATTTCGGCAGGCCCTGGCTCACATCCCAAAGCATCCCAATGCCTTATCATCACAGGGAATTAGACCCCCTGTATTCATCAGTAACTTGTGATCTTTGCTAAGTCTGTCTTTCTGCATTCAAAAAATTCAATTTTTTAAAATCAATTTGTCGTAATACTGGCGTAAGGGATCTGGGGCTGGATTGCTAGTATTTTCAGGAGATGTTTCTGCTCTTTAAACAATAGTTCCCTTTGATATGTAGAAACAAAACCCATGTTGTTTGTAGGCTGTGTATGCTACAGAAAACAACAAAACATTGTTATTTTAACAACCTGGTCATTCTGAGGAAGTTTTGCTCCCTTTCATAGTGCCTGTGCTTGGAGAGAGGAGTATTTACACTGACAATGAAAAAAGACATTGAATTCTGATGTACAAAGGGATCTTACTCCATCATGATAGAATTGTAATTTACAAACAAAATTGTATTTCAAAACTTAATTTTGCTCCCAGTTACTGTACACACAGCTCTCTGCAGTATTTATAGTCTATGTACCTGGGAGGAAGGGAGAGAGTTTCTTCAGGTATGTGTGGAGAAGGAAAGAAGTGGAGAATTAAAAAAATAAATAAATATAGTGAATAGCCCGTGGATTTCCATTTTGCAGAATATCCTGATTGCAACTAATTGGATTTCACCATCTTTCCGTCTCTCTCTTTATGAGATTAAGATTTGTTAGAGTCTTTGCTGGTTCAGGGTTGAGTCAAAAGATACTGGCCCATGGAAGGGAAGGGAGGCACGAGGGGAAATACGTGAGAGCTTTTCTTGTCTCTCTTTTCCACTGATTTACCTGTTTCCTGCTGTGACTTGGAGACCAGGGTATAGTAATGTTCCACCGTGTACTGAGAGAGCCGCAACTTTTCTATGCCATGGACAGAGTCGTTTCCTCTCAACCATGTGAAGATGACATCATTTTCATCATATCCCCCTAAGGAGAACATAAAGACCCATGTTAATGTGGATTAGCCAGTAAACGCCCAGCTACTGCCTTGCTTGGTCTCCTGAGTGGGAACAGAAACATGATCCTGGCATCCTGGGCTGGACCAAGACCCTCTTGGCTGTGTCAGACTACAGGTGGATGGGTGCTGTTCCTCCCTTGCTGTACTTCCAGTCTGCTGGTTCAGACTTCAAGAGGAACGTGTGCCACTGTTAGTGATGCATCACATGCAAGGCTGCCAAGAACTTACTTCAATCATTTACATGAGGTATTTCTATCTGAAAATATTTCGGCATTTTAAAGAGGTGTTTCTATCTGAAAATATTTTGGCATTTTAAAAGATAATGTATTCCTGTCATCCACAGTTTGATTACTTGCAGCAGGCTATAACTACTGCAGCAATCAACCCTCGAACGTGGTCTCTTCAGTCAGGAGAAACACTGGTTAAAACAAGAGAATACAGATCCCATCAAGCCCCTTGCCAGGTAGCAGAAGCGCATTTCACTGAATCATCTATTCAAGTGCTTAAAAATACCAGAAAAGGGTTTTCAGTTAGTCAAGAGCTTGAAGCTGCGACTGCTATGCAGTTACAAACCAGGCTCTAGGTTCGTAATACATATGACAGGGTATGTGTTGCCCAGACAACTTGTTCATAAAAGCTTTTTCTGCAAGTCATTCCTTCCATCCCCAAAGTCTTTAAGTTCCTGAGGACAACTAAATGCATCTGACATTTCGGTAACACCAGCTTCCTGCCTCAAAATGGTGGGACGAGTAAGATCAACAATTCAAGCAGTTTAGCGTTATGCTGGCTGAGTAATTGCCTCCAGGACTGTAAACGATGGTATAACTCACCCTCAGGTTGGACGGAGGGATACCTCACAGTCTGAGGGATAAAGCTTGCACTGAGTCACCAGCTTGCCATTCACTTCAGAAATTTCACTTAATTTAGGAAACAAGCCCATCAATCTCACTAATTTGATTTTTATTAAGTGCCCTTCTTTGAGAAAATGAGTAGGGACGCTTTGATTCTGATAATAACCTGTTCATCCTGGTAGAAGGAATAAGATGCAGTTGCAGTTCTATTTTTATCTAATTGTGTTTTCTTATTAGACACAAATTACCAGAGCTTGAGTGTGATGAACTCCTAAATTAGGTGTCCAGGGTATGAATCCCTGCATAGAATCCTAAGCATGTGACTTTCAAAGTTTCTAAGCAGTTTTATAAATTGTGGTTACTCAGGAAAATTTTATAATAAATGATAGATTGTTGTTAATTCATCTGGCGTATATTTAAATAGCATTATTTCTGGGCACTTATCCTAATGAAATCTCTAGTGGGCAATGTGCATGTAATTTCATTGGAATTATACAGCAACTGAGCATGATGTAGGACCCAATCACTTTTAAAACGGGCCCCAACAAGCTATGCTTTAGCAGAAGAGGCCAATCATTATTATTTCAGGAGCTATTCTTTGTAATAAAGTTAACCATGGTGAACTAATATGATTTTAATGTGAAAATAATACATGCTTCCCTAGGTGCTTCGTGCTGCAACCCCAGAAGTTAAAATCTGGTCTTTTCATTGTGGAGGTTTTACATGTTTCTTTCCGTGACATGAAGCAGGAGATGGTCGCTTGCTCGTTGTGGAGCTTCACAGGTACAGAACAGCAGCCCTCGCTGAGCTCCTGGATAAAGGCATGTAGCATCCTCAGTTTTCCTGGAGTCTTTCCCAGCCAGCTTTGCCATGGGTAAGCTTTTAATTTAAATGAGATCAGAAGCCACTGATTATTCTTTTTCTTCAGACTTCTTCTGTTGACAGGGGTCCTATTATCTGCATCACCGTAACAGACAGCCCTCAGGGGGACGCGGACAGCACAGTTTCCTTTGCCTTACTTTGAGTTTGTGAGTTTGAGTCACGTTCAACTCATTGTAGTAAGAGCCACCCTTCACACTGGCTCGTTACACTGGAGGTTTGGGAGGTGCAGGAGGTGGTAGATACACAAACACGTGAAAAGTTGTTCCTGGCTGTACTCAATGCCATGCACTTACACCATAAGTTAGTTTTGAAGAAGCTGTGTGTGCAAAAGGGACTGAATTTGGAAATCCAGCCATTATTTTTTTCATCCTTTCTGTGCAAAATTGCACTAGCTACACATTAATAAAAATATTATTTATTACCACTCTTTATATATAAATCACGCAGTAACAGGAATCCTCTGAACTGTGATTTGAAAAATGACGAAGCAAAGCAGTTTCCTTTTGGACCTTAATATCTGCAGGAGTAAGAGTCTACTCCAGAAAGCCACTGTGATAAATCCAAATATTCAAGATGTGTCATTACATATGAATAAACAAATTTAAAGTCAAGTCAGATTTTTCTGGAGTTTTATACTTACAGCTTTCTAGCTGCAGTCTGCATGTTTGTGTGTCCATGGGATATTTTGACAGGTCCATATTACAAGCAACAGTAGTAGTGATTCTGTAGGAAGAGAAAGAACTCAAAAAATAGCAATAAAGGTGCGTAATAAAATACCTCTTTCTCACAGCAAAGCAGACCTCACAGGCTCTGCTCGGTCATTTAGGTAATTTTGACCTGTGAAATGAATGGACTGATACAATCGGTGCGAACCCTCCTTAAGAAGATATGCTGCTCTCTGCAGCTGCACTGATGAAAATGTATCCAAAGGAGGAATTTTGCTTTGCTGTGGTGGGAGATTTAGTGTAGATTCACACATTTTCCAGCGCTACAGTTTACAGATCTTAAGAAGTCACCACTTGTCACCTGAGGCACAGTAACCACACATGTACTGTGGCGTGTTCTGATGTGGAGAGTTTTACTTTGCCACTTTACTTCGCAGTTAAGGCAACTGGGACACAGTTACTGTCAGCTGAATGGCTAACACAGCTACCGCGCACATCTCTGCAGCACAGGTACCAATACGATTTTTGCTAAAAAGTGGAAACGACGCCTACGTGGCACTGGGTAAGCAAGCACTTACCCACTGTCTGTTAAACTCGTACTGTTACGATGCCTGCCTCCAGCAGATTCTGCTGGTCATGGGTGACACTTAAACTTGCAAGCTTTCTGAGCAGCACCGTGCTCAGGCCGCAGCATGTACCGTGGTGGGGAATCCTGACCCTTGGCTGGCGTTTCCAGTGGCCAAAACAGGGAGGAATGGATCACAACATCATGGTCACAGTTGACTTGTTGACCCCCAACTTATTACCCGTGACAGCTGGTACCTGCTCCAGTCCAGCATAACTCTGGAAATCTATTCTGAACCATCAGCAGCAGCAAAGCCAAAGGTTGATTTACCTTAGGGCGTACAAGATAGTGCCATTAGCGAACAATCTTATGAGGCGGTTCCCCACAGTAACATCGTGCAGGAAGGACCTTTTGGACTCCACAATGTACGTGTCTGGTACCCAGAGCAATTCCACTAGACGAGCATCTAGGGTGAAGCTCTTGTTGCCGTGGAAGACCAGCCGGGGGTCTGTCCAGCGCTGCCGCAAATATATAGTAGCTGTGTAATCCTGGGAAAGAGGAAAACCCGTGAGGGTGCATGTCCCTAATACTTGCACAGTGCAGCTGTGGGCGTGCTACGTGCGACAAGAGACAGCACATTTGTTTAATTCTATCAAAGCTCAGCTTCAAAGGCATGCAGCAGATCTGATAGATTTTCATCACAGTTTTATTTATTGTATTACATTTCTCATATACTAATACTCTAAGGTGTAGTGTTTGAAGCCTAAAGATTATACTTATAGTACTTTTTTTTTTTTAAATGAGCAATTATTGTAATTGATATTCCTGTGTCCATTTTGCAGGTAAGAAAACAGATGGGAATTACACACTTGAGGCCACTCAGCAAGTCATTGCCATTAAAAATCAGTCATTGTCTAGAGCTGGAAAGTTACACGTACTATAAATGTGATCAGGAAAGAGACACAAGCACTTTGGAGAAAAAAGGTAAGAAAATCCAACCTGTTATTTCACAAAGGTCTTAAAAAAAAGCACCCAAAGAAATGAAAAAAAAAAAACCCAACAAACATGTTGCATCTTTTTTAGTAGGAGCTTTGACTCTAAGAACACTAGGAGTACCTTGAGTGTAGCCTGCCAAAACCTACCTGCAGCAACTGGAGTGTTTTCACAGTGCCCCTTCATAAAGAATAAGCAGTATGTGGCTCTAAAGGCAAGTCTTTGCTGAGCCTTCTGGACAGACAAGGGTCCTGTTGTACTGCTTCACTCCCTTTGTTATAGACAAAGTAAATGCAACCAGTAATGCCTTTCGTTTTCAAAACATCTCCGTCACAAACAGACCGACACTGGTGATTGTGTTAGCAGTGCGAAGGCACCATGCTTTACTACGAATATGTGGCCTGTCTGTGGAAGATGAAGCAGTTCTGTTTCATTTGATCTATAATTTGTAAAATGGTTAAAAAAAATAATCTAAGTAAATATGGGGTATCTGCATTAGCTTTTGCAACTGCCAGAATTTTAATCTCAGCCTGTGACAGAAGAGGAAACCTGTCAAATAATGCAGTTATGGCTTTCAATACCGTGCATCGTAATAGTAACAAAAGTGAAGAATTCTGGTTGATTTTCCAGCTTTCGTTGAGGCACAGAGTAAGCCTCTGCAATGTTTTCCATGCAATCAGAACAATTTAGATGGACAATCAAGAAGAAAAACTCCAGAAGAGGAGCTATTTTACCAGGCCATTTAATTAAGTTAAAGGTACATAAATAATTGATTTTATTGGTTCTGCTTCTTCCCCAAAATGAATAGCTTTATCAAAGTTACAATATTTCATTTAGTGAACTTTTTTAATTTGTTGGGAAGAGAGGGGGGAAAAAATTCAGTGGTGTTCTTGAAAATGCTGAAATTAAGCGTTGAAATTGTTCCTGTTTGGACTGATACTATTTGCTGAATTTATCCAAGTTGCCCATACTTTTTGTCAACCTGAAAGAGAATTTTTCAGTCATCATTGTTTGAAATCCAGCTGTTATCAGAAGTGCAGGGAACCAGACTCATCAGTGGTGGGAAGATGTTCTCTCTATTGTTGTTTTTTACTTTTTTTTTTTTTTTCCTTGGGATGACCAGTCTTTTGAGCCTCAGACTGTGTTGCAGCTCAAAACCTCATTTCTTCTCCTTGAGGAGAAACCCTGTCTGTCTTTTCAACTGACACCAGCACATCCAACAGAAGCCACCCCTCCCCTACACAGAGGAAAGGTGAGGAAGAGGGAATGCCACACACAGGATTGAATTTTCTTTGCCCCACCATTTCCAAGTGACCTGAATTCCAGGAGGTACCAAGTATTTGACCTATAGGACCTTTGAAGCCATCTCTACTTACAGGCTCACATTACTATGACATCTATATCGTCATAAATGAGCCCTGTTCCCATCACACCTCTGGATGTGGTCAACAGACACAGAAAAGCAAAGCAGCTGGACTGTGAGCTTCTGGGCTGAACACACAGGAATATATGGCAAGTCTCCCAGGCAGATCCTACTCATCTCTTCTAAAATAAAAACTCTTTCACTTACCATGTTGCTCTCAGATATACTAGAAATACTGGCAATGTCCATACTCATTGCAATTTGAACAGGTTCTCCTGTGGAGGGAAAGAGAAGCTTAAGCAGAGAGAAGGGAAGAGTGGAAGGCACAATAGAACCACTCGGGATGCTGTGCAGTGCGGGCACTGCTGGCAGCGTCACAGGCTGTCTCTCAAACCGCAGAAACCCGAAGGGTTACACACGAGTTCAGAGCATTACACTCATAAACAGCACCGTGAGCCAAACCACAGCTGTCACTGCTGGGAGCTGGAGTTCTGCGGCTGATGGCGGTGGCAGATTGCTGACACGCTCCCACGCTGGCAGTGAGGACCAGCATCACGCACCAGCAGTGCCGGCAGCTTGTCCCTGGGCACCTGGTCTGTGACACCCACACAGGGGCATGCACGGGAATCGTGCTCCTCACACGCACACCGTGCAAGGTGCTCCTCACACGCACACTTGCACCGGCAGCCCCGCCCGCAGGGCAGGTACCATCCATCCCCGTTTCTTCGGGAGCGACACCCGGAGGCAGAGGGACGCGGGGACCCCCGACCCGCCGCTGCCTTTGCCCCTTTTTAGCGATGAGGCCATTGCTCTGTTTACACGCATCTGTCCAGCACTCGAGTCCCGAATCGCGACAGTTCCCGTTTCCTATCGCTCGTTGCCAAAAGCCACCACAAGAGGGCAGCGCCCCCCCGCAGACGCCCGCGCCGGGGGCTGGGCGGGCCGAGGGTCGGGGCGGGGGTCGGCCCTGGCTCCCTGCCCGCCCCCGGTGCCGCCGTCCCTGCCTCCCCGTCGTGTGAGTGTGGGGGCGCCAGGCAGCCCCCCGGCCCGGGGACAGACCCGCTGTCGGGGGGACTCGCTGAAACCCCTTTTCGCCGTCTAAATCACCTTTAGGAACAGCCTCGGGACACAATTTCTAAATCTCTTTCCAGGTGGGTTCTGGGTTGTTGTTTGAAACTGTTCCGAAATCCAAAATATACTCCACTGGCAGAAGCTGTCTATTTCTGCAAAGCAGATCTCATTCGTGCCCCCCCGTTATTTTTAGACATTCAGCCGCTTGCAGCGCCCCCGAGTTAAGGCCCGGGGGGCAGATCCTGAGCTCTGCCCGTCCCCGTGTAACGCGTGGCGCTGTGTGACCTGCCCAGGTGGGGGGATGCGGTTGGTCCCTGTTACACAATTCAGAAGCATCTGTTCACTGATGTGACAGGATCTAGAGGAGCTTTTCTATTCCTGCACTGGGTCAGACAGTCTAGACACAACAAGCTGGTAAATGCTGAATTGTCCCAGAAATTTGCCATCATGGTCAGAAAAAGGAAGAAGCTGAAAGCTGCCGCAGCAGGTCAGTCTGCAGGAGCTACGATGGGAAACATCCAAGTCCTGGAAAAAGCTGATGGGGAATTTTTCTCTTGTGCATAGTTTCATTAATGGGTTCTGGCGGAAACTTAAAAGTAATATAAATAAAATGTTTCATGGGTGTTTTTTTTAAACTTTCAATGATATTTTTCAGGTGCTGAATGCCGTTCTGAGAAACCCTTTCCTCTGTGCGGTTACATCACTCACCTGGAAGGTGGGAGACTTAACACCCAAATTGGACAAGAGCCTCATTTAAGTTCCTGAATATCTGACTGTCCTTCAGGTGCTCCCTACTCCCTGGAGTTTCACAAGGGTTTAATGAAGGTTTACTTTTGTCTCAGCGTGAAGTGAAAGCATGTGTCAAAAGTCAGTATTTCTGGCAAGGAGGATGGCTTTATTCCTCTATAGCCACAATCTACTAAGTAGATATACATGAACAAAAATAAAGCAGAAAATCACAAGGGTCAGACTCTAAACAAAAGTATGTACTGTTAGAGCAGAATTTAGTTACTCTGTCAGGTCTTTCACAGATATTAGAGTTTGTAAATTTCCCTCCTCGATGGATGTGTTCTCATGTCCCACACATGCGTGCACAATCTATGCAATAGCACAGGGGATGCACAGAAAGGAGGGCAGCCTTGGCTACTAGCTAATTTAAAAGAAACACCACCATTTAAACTGGAGCATCCTAAAGAAAGCTTACAGAATTGTGTCGTGTCCCCCCCACCCCAAGCCTCACAGATTGTTTATCAAATGGTCAAATGCGTGGAGCCAACATACCACCAAAGTAGGGCCGGAGGTACTTGTTGTATCCCATGGTGAGGTTCTCAAATCCAGGGAGGGATGTTGTGTCGCTGCTGTGCAAGTCAGGTACGTGACCCAGGGAGCACCTCCTGGGGACAAAAATACATACTGGTATGTGTGGCCGGACATGCTGGGCACATCTGGTGTGTGGCTGCAGCTATGTTTCCCACCTGTGCTCAAACAAGCAAACTGCACAAAATAGTTTGTAAAACTAAGAAGATCCCTGAAATCACAAGCACTTGCTTGCATTGCTTACCTTTGCTGAATGACTGGTACCTTGAAGAGGTGGAAAAAGGGTAAATTACCTCAGCTGATAGCTACAGGTTTGCATACATGGTAGCTTAAGGACATTCTTGAAACGTCCCAGATGAATCAAGCCAGGCCTATATATCTCCAGCCTTAATAATAACCTGTAATCTCCCTTTTCATGCAGTCTTACAAGGAACATGCATTTCTCCCCCTGCCCCCCGTTATGACAACCTAAGACAAATCTTACTGACCAACAGCTTCCCTTCCCCAAGGACCCTCACCCTCATATGTTCGTGTCAGGCAGCATCCCTACCCCCGAGCACGGCGTAAGGGGAAAGGACGAGTGCTGAGCACTTCACAGGCACCAACAAAGGTTTGTGGGCTGAACCACCCCTACCTGCAGGGCATACAGAGGTTTCAAATCTAATTTACAATGTCATAATTAATGTTTTGTGGGTAGACAATAAAGCTGGCACCACAAGGCTGACAGATCTGTACCATCGTACAGACAGCTAGAGAGACAGGGCGGTTGGACTGTAAAAGGTCAGTTTTATGGTGCAGTGTCTGTGTGTGGTCATGTGCTCTTTTGATGAACACGTAAATGAGTGAATCGTTAAGAGTTTATCATTGCTTTGTGAAGGGCTGGAGGAGGTGGAAGGCAGCACCTCTGCCTGGGACCTCCGGACCACAGGTCTGTGCAGTAAGAAACAGCAATGTAGTTACTCAAAGCTCCAGTGAATGGTTTTTTTTTTTCTCTGTTCCCTTTAAAGCTGGGTTAATAGTCCTTGGAGCTTGGCAGGTTTTAGGCCAAAAAGGACCTTACAGCAGAACTGGTTTGTGCACAGTATGAACATAAACATTCAAGAAACTTAAGGCTAGATCCAGGGATAGTAACATCACAGCTGGGAACCCAGTGCGGGGCAAAACCTGCCAACTGTTCCGGTCCTGAACTCTGCAGGTTGCCCTTTTCTATGCCCAGTCCTGTACTGCACCCAGCTTTCTTTGGGTGGGCTGGATAACTGGAAGCATAGCTTCCTTTTGACCTACATTATTTATATGAAACATAATTCAGATGTAAACCAAAACACACTCCACTTACCTTTGTGTTGGGAGGAAAAGACAGAGACTGAAGTAAAAATATCTGGAGAACATCTCTGGAGATTATTCCTGTAATTGCTCTGTTCATCTGTGAAGCAGAAAAGAAAGGCAAAGTTTTGTGGCTTAAGAAAAAACTATTTTAAGGGAAGGGGACAGGGAAAAGAAATCCTGCATAGTCAGAACCATACACCGTGTGATGTTTGACATTCCTGAACACATAGTGGCTCCTGCCCTTTTATCTGGCTTGTGTCATTTTTCAGCACTGCGCTGTCTTAATGCTTTCCACATAAAAGACACTAGTGACAGCTCAGGTCCCGAAGTCCTTGACAAGGTCAGCAAATTTTAGCTGCCACTTCATTTTTGATAGGGCTTTTCTTCTTTCAGCATGGGATGGCAATTAGCTGATGTTGCAAATGGCACCACAGGAAGGTGTCGCAGCACTCTCCAAACCAGCCAGCTGCAACAAGGTCTTTTACCATCTCCTACCAGCACACTCTTCATACAGCCTCTCTGCTGCCTTCTCCTAGGTTCTCCTCATCCCGGGCACGCCCTCCCTCTCTCTACTTCTTCCTCCTCTCTCTTCCTCGGCTGCTTCCTCTTCATTGACTCTCAACCACTTAACAGAACCAGCCACACCTGCACTTTATCTACATCAGCCAGCCCCCCACCCCTGAAGCCAGCCCACAGCTGTATATTATCAATGTTAATTAACCCAGCTTCATTCCTTTACAGGAAGGGACCTACTGAATAGAAAAAAAAAATGTTTAGGTAGTTCCTAGGGCAGTCAGACTCTGAAGCAGAGCAAGATCCTGCCCATGTGTGACATGTTCAGCATCTTCTAGTCCAGGGCTCAGGTCCACTAATCAGCTACACAGAAATGCTGCAGCTCTGCGCTCCATTAGCTCTTACCTGGGATAAGCCCATGCCATAATAGTACTGTTGGCAAGTCACTCAGCATGCAGTACAGGATGAAATCATTCCACTTGAAATGGGTTTCGTTGACTTTTCTGGGAGTGGAACCAGATCTTGGCTTCTGGCAGAGACTCCCACAGGTTCGCGCTGGCCTTGGCGCTGGCGCCACAATGACCTGCGCGCTGCTGCGCTCGGCAGCTTTGCTCCTGCTCTGAGATGCCACATCAGTTGCACACCTCTTCTGGAGCACAGGGACAGCGCTTTGCCACACACCTAACGTGTGCTGCCACAGCAAGCTGCTGCAGGATGGGGTGGGGAGTCTGACACTGCCACAGCTGCTGAGGGGAGATTGTTACTCAGCCATCGTTACTCTGAGCTGGAAACACAATATTGCTCAACTTCAATATTTGAAGTGTGCCCCGTGTGTCCGAGTTTTCCTGCAGATACTGGCAAGGCAACATTATTCTTGGATGCATCCGAGTCTTCCTCTTTATTATATCATTACAAATCACGAATGACTATGCAAACCTTCAGTCACCGTGCCTCGGCACCGTGAGAGCAAGGTCCCAGTTCAGATTCAGTGCCTTTCTCATCATGTGCAGCTGTACAGCCTCAGCTTCAGACCTGGCTGTGACATGGTAACCCAAATACCAGGAATTTTCTGCTTGGGTCAGATTCTCCCTGTGGTAGTTCACCACAGCCCAGAGGACACTCTGCCTGCTCAGCTGGCTGTACGGCTCCGGTGCTGTGCCACAGGACAGCAGGGCACCAGGCAAGGACAGCTTTGCCTATCCAGAGCCAGCAAAAACACCTCAACATTCAAGCACCACAAATGCAGGGCATGGCACTGGAGGAAGAATGTTTTTCGAAACAAAATATGCTCTAATATCTGTCCACCATCTGAACTCCTAGCAAGGCTTTGCACTGCTAGTGCTTTCTTTGAACACGGTGTTCAGATGTTTCCAGACATTATTGCTCTCCTCACTATAACGTGATCATGCAGAGCTACAGAGAGAACCATTTACCTCCTCACAGCAGTGTTAGGCCACAATTCTAATGGGAAAGAAGAAGGATTCATCCAGGCAGTTTAAAGAAGTACTTCTAGGAAGAAAGGATTATTTTGAAAACTAGCATTTAGTTAAAGTATAGAATTCATGAACTGAGGGACCCCTCACGAGCATCCTTCATGACCATGTTTTGCACAGGCGCTGTGGTTGCTAGCATTTTCGTGCATCAGAATAAGTTTCTGAACAGATTTATTCTATCTGATCCTAGTTACTAAGACCCTGTCGTGAAAAAAGCAAGCCAAATTCTATTTATTTTGATGGATGACTAATGGATGGAGACCTCTTATGCTGTAAAAAGCCTTCTTGGGACCCTGTTGTACCTTCAGTTAACGGAACTGAAGCATGCACTGCAATGCATGCCGCTGCTGTCTGGGGAAGAGAGCCGGAACAAACCAACACGGATAAATTTATAGCTGCTGCTGCCTCAGACCTGAGTGAACAACAGAGACTCAATTTCTCTGTGACTCTGCTAATTCTTTGCAAAACAAGGAACATCTTGTTTTCCCCCTTCAGAGGATGGCTGTGAAAATAATAAATACATCAAAGACTGCAAGGCAGTGAAAGGGGGATCTGTGAGTACCTAAGAAAGCTGGAAACAGGCATACCAAAGTACTCGGGGGCAAGAAAAAGGTGACACCAGTGCCCAGACCTGAATATAACCAAACCACTTCTTTACTAGCGTATCAGCTAATACAACTGCAATTCTGCTTTTATAGTGGAGAAGCTTTCATCAGAAGTTCCCAGCTTCATTAGTACAGTATACTGGGAAGAAATTACTATAAGACTGTGTATTTATGTTTCTCTGTCCAGTAAAGGATTTCTGCTTACTCCAACAGACTCCCCCCCTCACCTCATTTAAATGCTGTTTAATCTGGACATCTTTCTACGGTCAGTGAAGGCATAGCACAGGCAATACCACAACAGCAGTAGTAGTCCTGAAGGCAGTACTAGTACAACTGGTGGAGAGACTGCTTCCAATGCCAAAGTTACATAAAAATAATTCATTATGTACTCAGAGACAATAAAAACCTTGAGAATGTAATAGCTGACTCAGCTCTGTATTCTCCCTGTTGGCTGGGAAAATTACACAAAGATGCAAGCATTATAGTAAGATACATCCAGCTAGAGTCCTCTGTGGAACCCTCTGTCTGCTTTCAGAGAATTTAATGAAATAATGCTTCTTCACACCAACCAACAACAGCAGTATGTGTCTCTTACTACAGTTCAGTCTTTGCTTCCTTAATTCTGCTTTATTCCTCTATCTTTGAGGGGATGGTAAGAGCAAAAACAGGAAAGGAGGGAAAATCACCAGCAGCTTCAATAATTCTGCTTGTAGGGAACAGGGTGTGAGGTAGAAAAGATGCACACTGTCACCTGATGGAGCCTGAAATTGTAGCTGGGCTGCTTAGCATCACTGCCACTGTAACCTGTGCTGGTGGGCTCCTTCATCTGGAGCATTAACCAACTGTGAGGGAAGCTGGCAGGAGCCACTGCACTCCTGCGTCACCCCCCACTCACCATCTGAAAGCACCACCTGCATCTCGCCGCACAGAGCAGATTAGCATAGCCTCTGATTTTCTACTGGCCGATGACACTGCAGTGCTGGGAAATAGGAGCATTTATGAGAATCTAAAAAGCCATCCAGAAAACCAAACCCATATGGCCAGTTTGCTAAGCTTAAGAGTAATCATTCACAAGGTCAAATTTTACTAGAGCCAAATTGCTACAACTGCAGAACACGCAACACAGGCACGCGTGCATCTCAGAATAAAACCTGGCTAAGGAAGACAGAGAAAACAAAATAAGTGCTGAAATAAACGCAGATTACATTTAATTTGCCCATTTAGGCATTGCCTCTATTTATTACACAAAGTTAAGATTTTCACGATGAATGTCTGTTCCATTTCCCTTGCACTGTAAGCAAAAGCTCTGCAGGAAACGCTGGAGGCTGCTCGTGCCACGGGCAGGGAGGGTCACGAGCACGGTGAGGCACAGGTGGCCCGATACAGCCGGCATCCCATGTGCCTGGTCCCCACGCAGACCCCGCAGCGCCTGAGACACCCTCACACCTGAAACCTCAGCCTGCCTGAGCCACACACAAATAAGACCGTGTCTAAAAATTGTAGGCAACCGTTTTCACTGGGGTGTTTTCACAAGTGCTTGGATTCCCAGGGTGAGATTTGACAGAAATCACACGAGGACACTTATTTTCTTCTCAGGCATGGAAAGGTGTGGATTGTTTGGCTTTGCAGCGGCTTGGCTCTGCACAAGGACCAGCACAACCCCAGCAGCAGTTTCACTTTCACCACCTTTCCAGTGGTGTTGCTCATCCGTTGTCAACACAACCAGCACGTGGGAATGTTGCTACAGAGAGGGCGGACAGAGTCAGAGTCCCCTTTTGCTCCCTGCATTCCCTCCCGTGGAACACCTTTCCGGGAGAAAGCATCACTACACCACCACCGGGAGCTTCCAGCTCCATGACCATGGCTGCAACAGTCTGTGCTGAGCTTTCTCTGGCCACCAACACAAATGCAGTAGTTGCCAAATACAATTACAAAATGAGGCAAAAAGCATCATACAACCTGGGATCAGGCTTCACCGACTTTGCCAAAATGTTGCTTCAAGGTCAACATATGTTTACCTAGAAAAGGTTTTGAGTGACTGTCAGATACAGTCTGTCTGCCCTTTCTGAACGTTTCCTTTCGCCCGTGCCCAGCCTGCACCGTGAGCAGCTGTCTGACCTTGAAAGACAACTGCTTTGGGGATGTGTGAGCAGGGGATTTTGCAAGGAAAGGTTCATGGCCTGACAGCTGCTGCAGAAGAGTCAGGTATTCCGATGATTTATTAGGAGACCTCTTCAAATTTCAACTTACTGACCAAACAAATAATTAAAGGCTTTCATTTTCAGTTGATCTAGGATGATTTGCCTCTCA
This sequence comes from Falco punctatus, assembly GCF_963210335.1. Classification (NCBI taxonomy): domain Eukaryota; kingdom Metazoa; phylum Chordata; class Aves; order Falconiformes; family Falconidae; genus Falco; species Falco punctatus. Next base: position 47,174,770 of record NC_137588.1, read on the forward strand.
CTTCCTCAACTTTAAAATGAAATATGTTTTCCTTTAAACTGTAAATCTTGCCCTCCCCAGGAACAAAAAAAATAAATTACCTGCTCTCTTTTTGATTTTTGAAGGTGAAGATCTATTTTGGCAGGCCAGGAAAAAATCTGAAGACGACACAAGGAAGAGAACGGCGTTAACAACAGGGAAACATGGTTGCATGACATTTTTTGCAAGCCGCTAACTGGAAACTTTAGTTATTTGACACTAGAAGTCAATTCAAACAGAACAGATTCTTTTATTACAGAACTAAAGAGGTAGTGGGATCCTGTCACGTGTCAACAGATACACGTGCTCATTCCTTGGCTGGGCAGGACAAAAAGGGATGTTAGAGGCTGATGGAGGGAAAGGGAATGGGCGGACCTGGAAGCAGTACTCGTACCAGTGCGTTGATAATACTGAATTTAATCGTTTCTGATCTTTTAGCTTCAAAAATCTATTGTCTTGCTTATAATATTTCCTGACTAAAACAAGAAATTGAGAAAGGACTTCAAGTGTGTTAAATAGGCAGTAAAACAAAGCACATCATTCTGAGTTGAAAGGAATGTCTCGTACTGACTGAAGAGCCATGCTTTTGTATACTGTCAAAATGTCAGCATTTCTGTTCTGGTTGGAACTGAAACTTTTTCTGTCCTGCTGATTTCCCTGTTTGAGAAGATCTAAATTCAGCCAGATTGTTTAGTGACTTTGACAAGTCTGGAAGGTCATTGTTGGCCCAGTTTTTGCCTGGAGGAGCAGGAGGTGTGTTTCAAGAGGCGCTGGGGGAGCCTGGGCCCCTGCAAGGCATGTGCTGGCTGTGGCAGTGTGTGACAGCACCGGGAGCTGCCTGCTCAGTGGTAGGCATGAACTGTTTTATTGGGGTTTTTTTTTGTTTGGTTTTTGTTTTTTTTTCCAGTTGCCTTGAGTAGTTATCTGGAATCATGGTCAGTTAAACAAGTGACTTCATGAAACCTGCAGAAAACCTTCAAGAACTTCCGTGAACTTCTGCTCTTGGGAAAAAACAGATTCTTTCCATCCACGTCACTGTCATTACATCACATGAAGAATTACCCCCCAGTTCTGGAAACAGCAGGCGCGGCTGAGGTGACTCGCCGGGGCTGTAGTGCCCGCTCGCTGGAGGCAACCCTTGCTGTGCTTCAGTGCAAGGCTGACCCCCACGCTGCGCAGAGAGCAGCTGCCGTGGCACGTAGTGGGCAGCGATGCTGGTGCCCACCAGCAGCACCAGGGCAAGTCCCAGGCTGCCTGGGGCACAACACCGCACCTGGTACCTGGCAAATGCAGAGCCCACTCCTAATTCCATGTGTTGGTACCATGTGTGGCACATGCATATATATCATAGACTCTATACATAGTACTACTTTTAGTATGAGGGGGGACCAGGTATGTTATTTATATGACACCCCACGCACTGCAGGCCTGATTCCAGTCTTATTGATTCCAATGAATCAGAAGCAATTTCACGATACCAAAAGGGTTTACCTAAAATTAGATTCAGTTCCTATGTAAGAAAGTTAAACCCATGCCCAAGTAATGCATTTATTTTTTTCAAGATGTAAACTCTCGTCCTTCAAGCTGCTTGTGGGAAGCGGCAGCTGATGCTCATATCTGCCTGCCCTGCATGGCACGCAGGCCTGCCTGCAGCTCGCGGGCCCGAGTTCTCTAAACTCATACAGAGTCTTAAATTATATCAAAATGAAGGTTTCTGAGATTTACTTACGTGAAATAAATTCTTCCTCCCAAACGTCAAGTTTGCCTTCTGTTTGGTCAATTCATTGACTCCTTTTGAGCAAATACAATGTCCATAAAATTTGTGAATAATTACAATTGTACACAGAGATCTGGCATGCTCCAGGCAGCTCTTTTCCTCCTGCACTAGATACTTGAAGTCTAGCTCTAATCTAAACTCGCCTGCCACTGCCAGTCCTCTGTGGCTGCAGATCCTTGGGCTCACAGCTGCCTGTGCTCAGTCATGTTGGGCAATGACTGCAGGTGTCATTCACTCGGCAAACCTGCCCCTCACTGCAGGCAGGGAGCCAGGGCTGGGTGCGAAAACTGCATCTTCCCTCCTCCAACAGGCAGCCCGATCTCCAGCCCAGCAGTCACTTTCTATGATTTTGCTCTCTACTTGCCAGCCCTGCAGCTGTAACCCTATATATACGGTCCCTCCCACCTCAGCAGTTCTGCTTGCTGAGTCTCCTCCGTTGTGTATGTGCAGGTATTTTATGTGAGACATAATTATTCTTGTTCCTATCAGCTAAGACAAGCATGCACAAGAGTAGCTCCCTCGCAGGACACAAAATGGTGTCCCTGGGTACCTTCCGAACTGTACATATGAAAAGGAGGATAATGACTATAGGTATTTGTTGCATTAATGCTAAATAAGCAAAGGTGGTTTACTGAGAATCTTTATGAGTGCTCTGGTCAGTTTTGGGTGGGCTAGAGGAGGAAATGGGAAATAAAAGGTAACTGCTATGGAAAGATTCCCGTGTGAGCAGAATTTGGAAAGAATGAATGAGAGCGTGTCATTTAGACTGAACAGCATTAAAGGGGCACAAAGGTAAAGGAATACACAGAGAAAACACATCAGACATTTTGTTTCTGATTATTTGCACGTTACATCAGACCAAGGGCACGGATGATGACAATGAAAGGCTGCAGCAGACGCATGGCCGCAAAGTTCACAGTGAACATGTAGCAATTTTTTGTCCAAGCTCCCAATAACAGGTAAGTGTTGAATAAGAAGCCTGCAGGTGCACTGGGTAATTATGGGTTGCTTTCCCTGGTCATCTTTGGTGGCCATGGCAAAGGGAAACAGTTTTCTGTGTAACACTGTGCTGGCTACTTTCCATTGCAGTTTTCTGCACCGCCTCCTGAAGCGTGCCTGCCGGGCAGGGCTGTAGGGCTGTTAAGCAACAAATGTGATTTAGTCAAGCAATTGCTACGTGCCCTGGCACACCCCTCCTTCGGGAAAAGCAGGAGGGACTCGCTGACCTCTCAGAGGAGGAAAGCAGCAATGGAAAGAATCACTTTATTTTGTCTTCATTCTCGCTGAGCATCTGCATCCTTTGAGCAGATGGGTGTCGTGGTGTGTAGCACCTCTGCAGCACCTTGCTGAGGACGGGAAAGCACCAAGCACGGTTGAAGGGAGGGAGTAAGGATGAATAGAGCTGCCAGTAACTCATTAATTGAAGGCTTGACAACACAACTGACAGATGAGCATGTAAGAAAAAAGTATCAGACGGGGCCCCGAGGAGCACAGTTCAGACGTGATCAGTCATCTTACACATACATTAGTCTGAAGTTCTGCAGGGCAGTGCAACACTCCTCACCGCAGTAAGTTTTAGGGGAAAAACCAGCCATGTAATGTCTTCAATGCCTCCACAGCCCACTTTTTCCCAACACATTTATCTTACTCTTGCAGGCAGCACAGTCAAAGCTGCACTGCAGCTGCATGTCCTTCCATGCCAACATTCACTTTTCCTCAGTAAATACTCAATACCCACAATAAAGCCAGGCACATAGAAACACAGAGTACCAGCATTTGACTTGGAGCAGAATTTAGCTCTTAGTAGAAACATGCTTTTACCTATTGCATTAAGAGGAATCATTTACAAGTGAATAAATAAAACCTTATACTCAAAGCCAGGGAACACACCCACACTAGGCCACCGCAGCTTAGCATGGACAATTTAGCTTTCTTTATAACACTTCTAAAGCTGTCGCAACGCTTTGGCAGGGCAGGATTACCCAGCTGAGTGACTGGCAGGCCCATCCCTGCGTACCTGTGAACTGTGTGACCTCGCAGCCGCAGCTGCTTGTATGAAAAGAGTCACCTCTGGACCATAATTAAAAGCAGACACCGGACTGACGAAGCATGACTGACTTGCCCATAGCAGCTGCTGCTCAGAAAACTTGATTTGAAACCTGGTGCCCCAACATGGTGTTTGGCTTTGGCTTGCTCCACGTACTGAAGGAGATGTGTGCCAGGAGCAAAGCTGAGCCCGACACGGAGCCACATTCAAACACTCCAAATCTGACTCAAGTTCCTGCATTTAATGCTTCCCACCAATTAGGCACCTCTGGGGTTTATAAGGAAACTTAAAAGCTAGCCCACTCAAAATACCAGACAGGAGGTGACAGACTTTGAAGCCACCCCGGTATCCTTTCAGGTTTGTCAGCTCTTGCCAGCGGTTTGCACCACTTGCTGATATTGTCCCCCTTCCCAGGCCACTGCACTGCCGTGGTTCGGTACCCTCAGCCTGGCCTGGGGGGTTTGACGTGCCCCATCAAACTGCCCGGGCCTCAGTGGTCCCGTCATCCCTTCCCTGACACAGGCTTTCCCTACAGGTATTTAATCCACATTTGGTTTATGGTACCTTCTTTTTAAAGGCCACTCAGCACTATGTTTCATAGTGCAATGAGCCTGTTAATATAGCAGTAAAACAAACAAGATTTTTTTTTTCTAATTTGAACTTTTCCTTTTCTTTTTAAATCACTCAAGAAGTAGCGCCAGTGTTCCCTGTTTTCAGGAACAGAGAAATTAAGCTTCTCAGAGGTCAAGTTGCTTGTCTCTTAACCGTTATCATAACGGACTACCTGCCAAGAAGAACTAGCTTCCTGCAGAAGATGTGCCGACACCACCCCACTCGGATCAGAGCCCCGTTTCGCAGCCCCTCAGGAGCCCCCGATGGCCGCAGGGCTGCGCACACACACACACGGCATCGGGGCTTTCCCCCCGCTGCGCTCTGAGCCTGGGGCGGCAGGGGCAGCAGCCATTCTGCAGATTTGTGCATCTTGTTTTTCCTCCTCATTCCGTCCATAGCCATTTACCCAGACCCTGGAGCCCCCTCCCTCCAGTGTGGCTATGCTGGCACTGGTCTGCCAAGTGCCAGCTTTATCTAAGATAATCCTTCATATGAGCGACCATCAATAACTAACCTACTCCCTAAAAGACACAGATCAATTGACAGAGTATTATAACCCTTAAAATATTAATGCTGTATCAGAGAGACAATTTCACTGGGCCTAGGGACTCTTCCATTATTAGAAATTATGCCTCAGCCTTAAATAAATTAACTCAATAAATGTCTTACCATGAATACAAATTCCTACTTAGGGCCTGCAAATAAAATGATTTAGAGCTGTTCTCTGAAGAAAGATGAAGGTGTTTAAACTTGCAAAAGAGGAAGTGCTACCATACTCATTAGTCTTTTGTTTAAAATGGACTTCTTTTAAAACTGAAGGCATCCCTTTCGAAAAGGGGGGCGGGGGGGATCATTGGAAAATTAAGTTGTTACATTTTTTTACACGGGGCTGCACAGTTTCAGTCCTGCAAATACACAGATCTCTGCTGAACCCCAAAGGCGGCTGCGGGGCAGAGACCCCACCAGCACCACATCCCTGTGGGGTGCAGGGGGTGCAGCAAAGGCCACGAGGAGGAGTGGGCTGGTGTCCCTGGGCAGCAGCACTGCATTGCTGCCTGCTCGCAGCCGTGCCAGCAGCCTGGGCACCAGCCACCAGCTCTGAGATACTTCACCTGGATTCCCGAGGCTGGGAGGGGGGGCATTCTGCCCGTGCCCCAGGGTTGAGTCTTGGCAAGAAGGAGTTTTACCTGCTTCCCACAGCCGTGCCTGCATGCTGCTGGCACCAGGAGGGCACCGGGCTCCCGAGCAGCGGAAGCTGAGCTAGAACTGCGCACAGCAGCTGCTAACCTGGAGCGCAACACTTGCTTTGCAAAGCAGCGCAGCGCCATGCTGCCTGCGCTGGGGAGAAGCCGTGAGCTGCTCTCGGGCCACAGGGTGCAGCAGCAGCCTTCCAAACCTGAAAAACTGCTGCTGTTACTTGCTCCGCTGGCCATTACTTATTTGGGGTTAGATAACATGAGCAAGGCTCAGCATGATGTTTCCTGTAACATGCCCTTAATGCTGAGAACAGATGCCGGGCGGGAGTGCTGTTCTCTCACCTGCCCTCAGGTCACCCACACTTTAGCCAAGCCCGTGCCAGTCAAGAACCACAAAACCCGGCAGGGCACCAGTTCATCCTGGAAGGGGCTTTCAGCCTGCAGCCCCCCATCTTCTACTTTCATATGCCTAAAAGACCCCACAGTTCATACGGTGTCCGTTAATAAAGCTTCAGCCTTAGCAGGTGTCTGTAATTTCAACAAAACATGAAGCTTGTACAAGCTCATTAATCATCCCAAGCCCCTGTCACAGCATTTGCCCTCCTCGTATCGATGAATTGACTGTAGCAACGTGAAAGCCACAGCACCACACTTAATTACAGTTGTATTTCACACCAAAGCCCTCTGATGTTTCATGCAGACTATTACAGCTCTGCATCCTTTCACCAATTTCTGAGCTAGCGAGACTAATCAGGAGCAGCAGCAGGGTCACACCTTGCTGGCTGTTGTGCATACTCCCACCATTTGCATTTGTGACCACAGATTTTTGGAGAAGTTAGACATACACACAGACACAGAGCCTTTTCCCTGCACTATCGTACTGTCACCAACACATCGCTTCAGAAAATGATTTTCTCAGGTGAGCACAGCCTGTTTTGCTCCATCTGCACTGTCCTTCAGAACAGGAGAGCCTTAGACAGGCAGTCTGCAACATCAGGAGATGGGTGAGTAGCACCCCATGGCTTAGTTACCTGCCCGGTAGCAGCTGCCACATGTCACTGCCTACCTATGGGATGTCCAGAGCCACGTCCATACAGCAGAGGGGCACAGCTAGGCCTGGGCTGCCACAAAGGACAAGCACGACATTTCCCCAAAAGATACGCCTTAGCTCAAGATACGGTGGAAAGGCACACGCATTGCTAAGGCAGCACAGGTAAACAGATGCCCTCTGCAGAGAACAACAGGAACACCGCAGGGAAGGTAAAGCCTCTGTCTTGTCTTAGTGCTCAGGTATCGATTTGATGGGATTTTTGATAACCAAAGCACTGTTGATTGCTGGTTAAGGGCTCACGTGGCTTTCCTGGTCCTGGCCTTAAGACCAGAGCACACCTCAAAAATACATGCAATGTTTTCAGTTCTTACTTTTTAATTTGTACATGACCAGTTCAGTCCTCAGCTGTAAGACACACATAAAGGACACAAGTCAGGATGAAAAAATAGCCACACTGATTCCACTTGACTGAATCACAAAGTTTTGTAAGAGAGACCATAGATTCAACTTACTTCTTTTGCCTTATATAGAAATTCCATCAACAGCCACCCACAGAGACACTTAAACACAGGGAATTTTACAAGCGGCTCAGGGAGATTGCCTTGGCAGCAGCCTTCTCCTTGGTGTCTCCTCTTCGTGGCATTGACTTTGCCCTTGTACCTGTTGCATTCCCAGCTGATGCATCAGCGAGCTGCTGGGCTGCTGACACAAAACACTCCCCAGCAGGAATGCTCGCTTATGTGCTGTAGCTTTTAACTACAGCATCTGAATTGAATTATTAGCATCCTTAAGGGCTGGGATAAATATAACCCCAGCTTACACAAGTGAGAAATTGAGAGAAAGGGAGCATGCCGACAGGGAGAGGGGGTGCAGCCTGTTCGGGATAGCGTGGGAGGCAAGCAGTGGAAAAAGCAGCTCCCCCTCTCTCCCCCTCCCACCCCTGCCTCCCCAGGACTGAGAGCCCACTGCTGAGCCTGTGCTACCACGGGGCCTTTGGGCACTCACCAGTACCTGTGGGCTCCACTTCCCAGCCGCTGCTCCCAGGTCGGAAGCATCCCATCTGCCTCAGTCTCCCCACAGACCTCACACTCCGCAGCCACGAGCCACAGCTGCCCCCCCCACGAGTCACCCTGCGTGCTGGTCCCACCGCACAGCAGCCAGCATGGACCACCCATGCAGCCACCAGCAGCCACCAGCGCAGGGCTACGATGCGTTTAGGGCCACTTAGCTCTTCAGGTAATGGGGAAGCGTATCTGTGCAGTAACAATAAGTTTCAAAGCAATTTGGCAAAAAGCAGGGTGAGAGCAGTGACTTCCCAGCTGCCACCTCCCTCCCGTCCCTGGCACCTGTAGCTTCCTGCTCTGTCTCCAGCGGCTGGCCAGGCTCTGCTCTGCCGCAGTACAGCCGGCGATGCTCCTCGTTGAGGTCGGGTGATGCTTTGGGAGATTATTCCTTAATAGGCTGATCTCTGTGCTAGCGAAGGCCCGGGAAAGGGAGGAATATGTTATCAGCTCTGATCTGGCATTAGAGCGTGCTTGCTGCTTTGGTACTGCCTCCCAAAAGCGGAGTTAATTGCTGGGCTAGAAAATGCAGATAAATCAATCAGCTCATACCACATTTATTTTCTGTAGCTATGTGTTGGGCTCCTGGCAGCTTAAAACAGCAGCGACACCCACTCTTGCTACAATGAGAGGTAATGACTGGGCTTTTGCCAAAGACTACCTGGAGAAAGGAGCAGTCGCCCAGGCATGGCAAGGTAATGGCACAGCTACAGCAGTGACCTGGAGACAAACGTCACCACACCAGCTGTATTTCTGCCCCATTTCAGCATTTAAGGAGACTGTCAAGCCAGAAACATTGCACATAAATTACCTTTCTAGATTTTCCAAAATGAATGCCTGAAAGACAAAATAGAAAGAGGAGGCAGAAAATTGATGGCATGAGAAAATAAACATAATTTTATACTGTAGACTTATTTACAGCAAACTCTGTGACTTGACAATGGGGTCTACAGAAAAAAAGAAAATAAAACACTCAGTTGTTACCAATATCTCTTTTTGGGTGAAATGATAAAGCAAATGCAAACCTCAAACCAGACTCAGGCTGCACGGGAGCTGGTCTGTGCTTCCCCATGCAAGATCCTGGGGAGCACAGCCGGGGTCCAGCCCCGGCTGAAATGCAGGCGAGCCATCACCAGCGGCTCAGGCCTTTTGCCAGGGAACGGGTCAATCCAGGTAGTGACCCTCCCCACCTCACCATGTGTCTGCTGTAAGCAGAGCAAGGACATAGCAACACCCTCAGCGCCCGGCTCCTGCCCCTCCATCACCTCTGCTCCGCGGTTCCCTTCTGCACTAGAACAGGGATTTTCCTGCAGAAGGTACCTACCACAGAAAACGAAAGGTGTGGGAGATGACATCGGTGTGGATATATTTGTTCCTATTAATTACATGGCAGGTTCAACACAGCAATTTTTTTCTTGCTACCTTTTAAAGTGTTCTTAATTGATTAACTGGAAACAAGCAAACAAACGACCCTTTTCTCCCTGTGCCTCAATACAATCCTCATTGTTAATGGGAACGGCAGGAGCAGCGGCCGGCCAGGCTGCCCTAATACAGCTGTGCCGCGGGGTCTGCCCTGCCACGGGGTCCGCCCTGCTGGGCACCCGCAGCATCATGGCCCCGCCGCGCAGTGCCCCCCATGCTTCCCAGCCTGACCCAGCACCCTGCCGAGAGGTGCCTGCGCACACTGCACCCCAACACATCGCTGGACAGAGACATCCTCCAGGGAAAGAATGGGCTGAAAGAGGGACAAGAAATAATGGTAGACTTACCTTCAGTTTTGCACTTCAAAGGATAAAGGAAAGTCTTAACAGCATTTACACAGTTCAGAATTCCCTGCCCCTGCTGTGTGTGACAGAGCTGGTGCTGGCTTCCCACGGGCTTCAGGTCAGAGCTAGACTGATGCTCCTTGTGTGTCTGGGATAGTGTCAGCGGTCAGAGCGAGCCTCTGGGTTACTTCGAGAAATTCTGTCGTTGCTCCGTGCCTCAGCCACCCATATGAAAACTGAAGATAACAGCTGTTCACACTATCTCCTCTAAAGACAAAGATTCATGGAAATATGCTTTTCTGTTCATCTTCTCTTATTCTGACTCTTGATCACCAGGATTCATTGTTTTTTCCTCTGGCAAGCAGAAGGGTTAGGTAAACCAGCTGCCCCACCAAGCCTTGGTGTGAGCCCAGGCTGCCCGCAGACGCTGCTGCCCGCAGCACGGCGTCCTGCTCCAGAACACAGTGTATGTGCCACACAAGTAACAGGTGACATCTTACCTTTCATCCAGTATTTAAAACCCTTGTAACGTGTGAACATTACCTTTATGAACTGCTAATGCATGGAGGCACAGGGGAACCAGGCTGCAGGACAGCTGCCTGTCAGCGCGGTTTCCCACGTGTCCACACTCGGGCAGCCCCAAGCCAACCTCCCAGCAACCTGGTGTGTCCAGCGCTCTGCAAAACCTACCCAACACTGCCACTTATCCATGGCCAGGCAGCCGTTTGCCACAGACCACATTTCAGGTTCCAGCTGCTCTTTGAAAAACAAGCAACACTAGCAACAAATTCTTTTGCCAATACTGTCTTGTTAACAGGTCTAATGCACCAGTACTGCTAATGGTTGAGACAAAAAAACATTTCAGGTAGGAACAAAAGTTCTGGGCTGGTACCAGGCATGTTTTTTTCTCCAATCTGAAACCCCATTTGATTATTTCCATTGTGACATTGAAAACATTATTTTCTTGCAACCTGAAAACATTATTTTATCTGTATGCACATCAGCACCCAATGTTCAAGCCTAGACTCTTGTACAGCTTTCTAACTCACTTAAAAGATAAAGAATACACTTTAAAAGCAAAAAAAGTTCAATGTAACCTCTTGTCAGATACAGGAATGAGCCTGGGAACAATCAATTGGACACTGTTTCAGGTGCACAACATTTTGTTGTCGTCTCAGATTAATGCACAATTGTGGTTTAACCTTTGGCCAAAACTCTTACTCATCATCTGATATGATGTCATTCCTTTCTGCTCCCTAATTTATTAAATATATATTTCATCCATATAAGTGACTTCAGCTGTCAAAAGCTGGGCAGATATTTTAGCTGGCACTAGATTAGGATCTATTGGAAATTACTGCTTATTTTTATGTTAATAGGATGAAATACTGAGAGAGCAGATCAGTTCAAGATGTACCTATCAGACAAGCTGCAGTAAGTACTAGTTTCTGATGTGCATGCAAATGAGAAGGAAAGTTCTCTCTATTGGTAGTGCACGTTTTTTGGAACTGTTCTGAACACCATAAACACAAAAAAACTTAGCTGAAAGACAACTACTTTTGTTTTTTTAATTAAGAACTTCCCCCCTCAAAGGACCTTATATTTTTATATTGTTTTCTTTCAAGGGTGGGGTGGTGGCTTTTAAGCAAAAAAATTAAATGCCAGAATACTTGGATGAACACCATAAATTACTACATGAATGCTTTGTGCTTCTCTCCAAATGTGATGGCACTTACCAGTGGGATTCATCCCCTCTGCAGCACAGTAGTGTCTCCACTGGAGCAGCTGTAGTACCTGGGGGAGGTGATGATGCAGCAGGGACCCCCCCCAGCATCTCCATGCCTCTCAGGAAGTACTGCAGCAATGTACTCAATTAGAAATCTTTTGGATTTTCATTTTGTCCCAGTCACAGAGAGCCGGTATGGACACACTGTAGTGTTTAGCTTGTGAAGTGGCTGGGTGTGGGTTATAAGAAGACACTTCATACTATTATTTTCACTACTCAAGAATAATAATCCTTGTGTTATGTTATTTTTGAGCTGAGAAGTTCTGGATAGTGGAAGATATTAGATTCTTGTTTACCATTTGGGATCTGAAAGTAATTTGCACCACCAGCAGATGAGTAAAAGAGCAGATAAATGTCCTACCTGAAGCTCTTACCCTGTGTTACACACCAAGCCCTGGTCCTCCGTGGGGAGCTCCAGCACCGTGGGCAGGGGCATCGCTCCTCGGCAAGAAGCCGGTCGGGTGCGCACTGCTCAGCTGCATCGCATCCAGATGTGCGTGTGTCCGGTACCTCCATCGAAGAGGGCATGCTGAAAAGCTCACTCACAGAGTGCTTCAGTAATTCCAAGGAACAAGCATTTTCTGCTTTTGGGTGAAACAAAATGAGGTGGAAAAATCATCTTGAGGTTCGCATGGGTTTAGTTTTATTTTTAGCTTATCAAATAGTAGTGGTAGGTTTGCCACTAGCCAGCTCTCGTTACCTAGAATAGGTTGAGGCTCAGCAGTCTTAAATATGCCTCAGCAATGGGCAATGCACTACAGAAATGTATTTTGTTTTTTAAAACAGTCTCAACAGTCTTGTTAGAAGGGATTAAGCAATGTCTTTTTCCTTTATCAGCACAACAGAGCAGTGTGGACAAAGTAAAATGGTAACTGCTGTTACTTTGTGAATGAGGAAATACTGTTTTATCTAATTTACTGCAGCCTGAGGCGAAACATTAACTTAACTTTGAATTATGATGGGATGTAAAATAGCCTGAACAAAAACATTGCTGGGCTTTCTTCTGAGGGCATGACCTTAGACATCTTTAAACTGAGTCTGAATGGTATCACAACACACATCTTTCGTTTTGTTTACTGAAATGTTTGCCTTTGGCATAGACCATTCTGAGCACTATGGAAACAAGGAAAAGGAAAGAAATTGTATATAATGGAGCTTTCCTAAAGGACTATGAATATATTTTAAAGGGATAAAAAGAACTGACTGTAGGCTTACCTTCAGTTCTGCGCTTCAAAAGATAAAGAAAAGTCTTAACAGCATTTACATAGTTCAGTGCATGCTACCTGCAGAATTCCCTGCCCCTGCTGCGTGTGATGGAGCTGGCATCAGCTTCCCACAGGCCTTGTGTCAGAGCCAGACTGATGCTCCTTGTGTGTCTGGGATAAAGTAGGTTTCAGGCCACTCCTTCTCAGGGTCACTCTTGATCTTTAAGATTCGTCAGGGCCATATGCCTGTCTGCCAGGGAATGCACACAACAAACCAAAAGGGAAATCACATAAAGGAGGAAGAAATCTGACATTTTCACTTGTAATTATTTACAGTTTATGTTTGTTACAGTATAAAGTACATCCAGTCCTGGCACAAATAAAATAACAAGTTCCTGGTACCAAAAATCATTGAAACTCTTGTGAGCTGATGGAGAACATGACCTTTGGTACGACACTGATAACTATCTGATGAGAGAAAACGTCTGGTGTCCTTAAAGGCCCTGTAGCCTATTTACTGCTACATCTACAGTCATGTCAGATCATCACACCCCCTGAAAAAGCTATGTGGCATCTGGAAAAGTACTGACGAGCATGTCCCCCTGGGCCTGTTGGCAACCAGGTGTCCTGGCAGAGCCCCAGTACAATTATCAAAGTGAACTTGCTTTTATTAGGGCCATGTAACTGCCTGCCAGTGAATGCATGCACTGTATCAAAAGGGACATCACTGAAAGGAATAAAACTGGTGTTTTAACCCATGCAATTCTTTAGAGTTTGCCGCTGTTGCCATATTAAAGTAGTTGCTGCTCAACTAGAAATGGTTAATGAGAGAAGCTACACCCCGCCCCCTCCCCCCCCACCCCCCCCAACCTGCGCTGTGCAGTTTTTGTTTCAGTCTGGCAGCCCTGGTTAACTGCAACCCTCGCTCAGAGCTGCTGGACTGCGCTAGGTGTGAACGACCGAGTGACAGCGGTGTCCCCAGCCGCACCCGCCAGTGGCTCAGGTGCCACCCTGGCTTGGGTTAGCTGGCTCTCTGCAAGTCTCGTCTGCTAAAAGCGCTTGGGGGAAATTAATAGCTACTTTGGGAATGCCGCACACTCTTCCCTGTACCATCCCACAAAGCACACCCCTGAGGCAGAAACCTGATGGTATGTCACATTTGCAAAGGAAAATTTAACTCTAATAAAGATTAATACATGGGGACTCACCACCACAGTTTTTTGTAATTGCTTTTCATTAACATTCTCAGCAGCTCTGAACAAACACCACAGCCTTTTTTTTTTTTTTTCCTGTTTGCCAGGCAGGGACTGCATGAGGCATAGTCAGCACTTGCTCTATAACTGTTGCCTCTATTCCTTCACCTATGGAACGCCAACGATATCCTAAAATATCCCTGAACATTGGGCAACTCAGCTGCAGATACCAGACAGTTGCTCCTGTAAATTCAACATGAGCAGTGCAAGTAAAGAAGGCGGGTTTATGTTAGTGAATAACATTTTGGTGTTCAGAAAAAACCATTGCACTGGGAAATTCAGTCTATACTGAGAGTGTTGGTGACTATAAAATCTATTACATCATCACAATAATGACGATACTGCCCAGCTCCATGCAGGGAGTGGAGGAGCACTGAGAGGTGCCTCAAGTACAGGGTACACAGAGGCCTCAGACCATTTTCTGGTTTCTGTGTCAGTGCCCCAGTACCTGAATGATGGCTGTCTTCTGGGCTGGTTCCCAACCCTGCTTGCACTGGGGGTGGAAGCTGAGGGTTTGGCAGAGCTGCAGTGATGCCTCATTGAAAACAAGGAAGAAACTCGCCCAGCCAGGGCCCAGGCACCCGCGTATCAATGTGCTAAAAATACCTGGAGAGCGAAACCATAGAAGACCAGCCAAACAACATCTATTGCTCCTCTCTTTGCCAAGTGCTAAAAAAAGCCAAAGGAGAGAAACCCCAGCACGGGGAACAGGTTTGACCAGGTTTGTTACATTTTTGCGTTCTCTCTGCGGGCCAACACAGACCCCGTGGGTTCGGTCTGCCCCTTCCAGACTTCATCCGTACCAGGAGGCACCTCCAGCCCCTTCCCCATGGGAGCTCTAGCCCCAGACCCCTACAACAGGGTATCTTCTTACTCCGTGGACTCGTCCTTGGAGAAAAGGAATAGTGAACGCACAAGGACTCACCTAGTGTGTGAAAGGTTGGCTTCGTTCCCGGCTCTGTCCAAATTACCTCCGCAGTCGTATGGCCCCTCTCAGCCCCTACACAGGCACCAGGCAGCACCTCCCAGCCTCACTGGGGGCTCTGGAGATGCACACGGGAGATGGCAAGGTGTCCACAGACTGTCAACAGAGAGGTCATAGAAGTATTATAAATACCAGCCCAAACCTGTAGTAAAGCTACCGTAAAGGAACAGTACGCCCCTCCTTGTTTATCAAATTTTTGAACATGGCTTTTTATATTATCTAAAATTACCTACAGGTCTCTGCACAATTTCACACTGATTTCTGCAATGGTTTTTTTTTTTGGCTGCTGAGTGGGGCTGCTTGGGCCCTGGAATATCCTTTTCACAAGCTGTAATGAGATTTCTGTCCCAAATGGGCATTAAATATACTCTCAGAAAAGTGAATTTTCAAGTTCTGAAATTCTGCTTTTGAACTTTGAAGCTGCCAAAATCTACACGGTATTTTCCTGGGTTTTATTTATGGCATGCACTTAATATTCACTGCTACAGTAAGGTCTAAACTACAAGCTTAAATATTCTGTTAATTTTATGTTACTGATAAAATCACTGCAAGGTTTTGCTGTGATTGCAATTTCTTACCTTCTTTTCCTTTCGAAGCGTCTCTTGTTTGCTTGTGTCCAGCTACTTGAATACAAAAGACTGATCTAGAAAACAGTTCAGTAACTTGTTTGTAGAATATGTCCTTACAGATTTTAGAATTACAATATCACAGTTTAGTGCAAAATAAAACAAATATAAGGCAAATAAACCAAGATAAATTTTTTAAAATCTGAAACAAAAATTGAGAACAACTTAGAGGTATTTTTTGCAACTCAGTTTGTCATAGAAACGCATAGGTTTTCCCAAGGAGTCTTACCATTTATCAATTACAGCACAGATAGGTCTTGTCTCCCACCACTGCAATGCTCACTCACTAAAATTAATGTTATTTTTCTTATGCACAACTGGTTAGTAACATAATGGCAAATAGTCTTCTGCAACGGCTCATGCTGTGTGAAGGAAATATAAGTCTCTTGTACTTCTACATGTTCCAGGTTCTCCAAAATTTAGAATAACTGTTCAGACAGAAAACATTGTGCTGACTTTTACCTCCTTGTATACTTACATTGTTATATATTTTCGATTTATATTGATTTATAACTAAATCAATAAGATAATTAGAAAAAAGGTTAAGTGGATAAGTGTCTGTGAAAATGCCAACAAATCAATTTAACCCTGGGATTGTAAAATCAATCTTTGATTTTTTTTTAAATCATCACCTTCCAATAACTTCCTATCTTTCTGGAAAGTTCTGGATCAGCACTAACTTTTCACAGACATTTTTAACAAGAGATGACTGCACATTACTAACAATGATCCTTTCACCTCCATCCTTTACACCATCAGTGTACGGGCTCTGCTTTCCCTGCAAATATAAAGACTGAAAACATGCTCTAAACATCTAGGAAAGTGGCAACGTGGCTTTATCATTCTTCCACCCGCTTCAGCTGCAGGCAGAGCAACCCAGCTGGTTTTTTGAGACAGTAAGAACATGGTCACAAGAAAACCGGTAGTGTAGGGAAGGAAGGTCATAAGGTTTGGGGAGGAGTGTTCATGCTGACCAGAATGGCCTCATTCTTACATTTTTTTCTCTGGATTCCTGGCCCTGCGTGACAGTAGTAAGCATCTGGGCTGATTTTCTTCTGCAGCGATACTTCAGGTCAGAACTGATTCCTATGAGCAAAAAATTGTTTTGTTGTGCTGCAACCCTGTTCCTGTTCTCTGTTTCACGGCAGCTGGCTGCGATTGAAAATCGCAACAACAAGCATCTTTAAAAGCATCCCAGGTTTTAAAGGCAATCCTCCCCTTTCTGCACGACCAGCCTCTTGCAGAAGCCCTTGGCCTGAGTTAAGAGGGCAGATGCCCCTGGTAGCTGGTACCTTGGCTCTCCCACAGGCTCTGCGGGCAGCACGGGGAGCTGCTACACTGGCCAGATGCAACGCCAGGGCCAGGACAGCAGAATAGTTCGCAGGGGAATTTCACACTCAATATGGCAACTTATCCTGCACTGCCGGGAGGTGCCTCCCCCCCGGGGGGCTCCAGCCAGAGCCCCACAGTGATTCGAGTCCCTGCAACAACAGATGGAGAAAGACACATTTCTCTTCTACAAGACAAAAGAAAAGTTTAAACAAAACAGGCTGGAAATAACCACATCCACTGAGGGTCTGGAGATCCTCAGTTCATTTTGCATCTCCTGATGGGTGAGTGGGAGAAGTCTCCTGTTTGCAAAGAGCAGCCTCCCCTGGCCAAGCAGCAGGGGTAGGTCCATCATCCATCGCCAGCTCTCCAATCAATTAGGACAAGCAGGACTTCTGCTTCTGCCTCATCTCACACAGTACAGATCTGACGTGATGGAAGGATGCAAAATTTTGCTTCAGTTCTCTTTCTGTGAATTGGAAATAGCTTCCTCTAGATTCTGTTCTTCAAAGTTCACCTTCTCTACTCTTAGATATATTTGTAGACATATTTTGCATGAGCAGTTTTATAAAAAAATTATTACATGAACTCGTTTTTTTTTTTTTTTTAATTAGTTCTCAAAGCTAGCTATCATAGGCATTCTTTTGGGACAGAATTTGACAAGAGAAACTGCCAACTGGAAGCCTGTATGCATGTACCTGTGCTGTGCAGACTGGGGTGACCGTCACCCAGACACATGGATGCATCACCTCAGCTGGCCTCAGTGTCAGCGTAAGATGAGCAAACATCAGGCTCCACCTGACACTCGATTTCACTGTACTTACAACACAGGTAGTTTATAAAGTTTATAAATGTCTGTCCTTGACTGGCCCATTGTGGTTGATAACCTCCCATGTTAACCTGTGATTTAAATACACTGAGGATTTCATACCAGTTACCAATACCTTGCCAATTTGCTTTTACTTTGTTTCCCACAGTGTTCCCAGTGACATTCCACTCTACCAGGCTACAAGCCTCACTTTCCACAGCACACTGCATGGTTTCTTCATGTTTCTCCATCTCAGATGCATCTTCTGGCCCCAAATGCAAGAGAACTGAGTAGCTGATAACTTCTACTTGTCCAGAGAAGCAGACCTTCATGTGCCAGCTTTGCTGGACCTGGGTGGATAAGCAGAGATTGCAGTTAGTCTCACAGTAAGAAAAAGCTACTGTTGCATTCAAAAGTAACCTTTTTCACATGCTGAGTTGCGGGCCCTGCCTCAGTTTCACCCTACCATGCTCTGCAGAACTTTCCCGGAGGTGCTGTGGGGACAGCCCTCACTGCCAGTGCCTACCTGCCCTCTCCTCCACTGCCCTTTCAAACCACCAGATGCAACGCCCCAGCCCACACAGGCTGCAGGACGAGATGCTCAGCCTGCAGTGGTGATGGGCTGAGAACAAAATCAGAGGTGTCCAATATCTCACAGCGGTGACTTAGACTTCAGACAGCCACTCAGGCAAACCTGGTGCCAAAAAATGAACAAAAGCCATACACACGTGCAGTGAGGCAGAGCACACTTTGCCTAGCAGCAGCTGGGTGCGCTTCGGGGCTAGCGAGAGGTGCTGGACAGGCAGCTGCAACACCTTTTATTTGCAGGGACAGAGAGAAGTCAGGTTTGGCATTTTCCACGGGGAATTGTTGTCTCTTCTGAGCAGGCTGGTGCCTCGATGGCAGAGGTGGCTGTCCCCAGGCCACTCGCTCGCTGTCTGCACAGCCAAGAGCTGGCTGGGGGAGCTGCCAGCTGGGCAACGCAACCTTGAAAGGCACTGGAGTGAGACCAACACCACGTTTCACACAGGCATCTTTATTTTCACATTTCTGCATGTATGCAAGAGAATGTTCTTTTTCCTGGGATGTGCTGGTAGACATATTATACCCTACAGAACGAAGTTGAGCAAGTTCTTTATATATATATATGTACACACATATATATAGTCTCGCAAAATTTCTTCTGCATTTCCCCATGTGTCAGAATGGATGTTTACAACAAACCAGAGCTAAAGGGACACTGCCAGGTTTTGTTTAATTTTTCTTTTCTTTCAAATGAAATCATGTTTGTGGTTTTTTTCAACTCGATTGCTGTTCTCTTGGTTATACTTAAGCTAAAATGCTGAAGAGAAATGACATACCTATAAGCTTCCAATTTTAATTACTCCAAGATACCATCAGTGATGCAGGTAGAATATTTCTGAACTCTTATTTACACAAGGGCCAGCCCATCAATTAGGTGTGTGTCACTGCACCAAATATAAGAACACCCCTGAATCAGTGATGCAAATAAATCATTAGCATGTAAATGTTACGTTCACGGCAATTACACAGCCTCTATGCAGATAGCTATGTCTTTGTAAGAGTCCTGCTTTGAAAAGTTTCACTGTAAATTTTTAACCTGACAGTGTCCCTTAAGTAAAAAAGGACACCCTCCTACAGATATTTTCTTTTTATTATTAAAACCAACATTTTTAAAACCATTCAACAAAATTTAATACAAATTGCTGTTGGAGAATAGCATTTGTAAGAGTGAAGCTATGCATTGCTGCTCCATTAACATGGCTTTAGTTATCACAATTTATAATATTTGCACATTTCCTTAGGTCTTTCATGGCACTTCCATGAATAATAATAATTATTATAATAAAAGGTTGTTACGCTGCTGCTATGCTACCATCTTATCAGAGGTCACATATGGACACAAAGATGTTTGTTCTCAACGCGTGTCTCAGTCAGGCAATACCAAAGTTCTGCCCACAATACTTGAACCTTAGGATTTCCACACCTCAGGTTTATAGCTTGACTCATGATTACTTACAACATTGCAACGCATTCAAAGTAACAGGAAAACAAACATCGACAGTAACAGGCACACTATTTTTTTTTTTTTTTTGCATTATCATTAATCACATTCCTATTTTTCAACAGATTGTTGCCTAAAATGCATGTTAGAAAGTTTTTTTCGTTTTGTTTTTGTTTTTTTTTTTTTTTTAGAAAAAGCTGGCATGGAGATGCAGACTAATGTTTGTAACTAATGAAACAGTCAGACTAATGATTCAGACATTATTTAAACGTTCACAACTTTGAGGAAATTTGCACAGCTGATAGCATTGACAGATAGTTTAACTGTAACTTAGAAGCCCACATAGTAACTACTTTCCGCATACTGGCAGTAGGATTTATGACGGTATGAAATTAGAATAGCATACCATGTTTTATTTAGAAAGCTGTAGTACTATTTGCCATAAATATTGCAAGCCCCATTTATGAGCGATGGGAGGCTTTGCAAGTTTACAAAGTAATGTTCACGGAAAACATAAAAAACAAACCCAAAGACATTTCCATGCAGAGTACAATCCTCTCACAGTCACTGGATCTCCACCGTCTGTTGGCTGGAGCACACACCATAGACACATCTGCTGCTCGTAGAAAACCCAGAGGCCTTCTATGTACTGATGCACAGCAGCCCCTGGCTGATATCCGTGGGATCAGAGACAACTGCAGGATTATAAACAGTTTCGCAAAAGCAATGACTCTGCCACAGACAGAATTTACAATTAGAACTACGTGAAAAATACATCTCTTTTGTGTCACTTTGCAAATCCTCCTATCTCAGCTAGAACGCACGCTAAGTGGAGCAGAGAGGTGGCAGCCCAGGGCTGCACATCAGGTATGCGCAGGTGTGGTCTGTGCTCCTGCAAGACCAAAATCGAAGCTAGTTATGCCTCAAGGGCAGAATCTGGACCAGTGCAGCTTTCAGTATCTCCCTCTCTGCCTAACACATCCCCATCATTACTGGGACCTGAAAACTGACACAGTGGAGCAGAAAATGAGATGCCAAAACGGCAGGGTCACTAGCGGTAGTCTGATTTCAGCAATGCACTTCAGCATGTACTGACAGTAACATTCACAGGTTTGCAGTACGCTGCCAAACTGGGGCCAGGCTCAACAGAACGCAGCTACCGCCCGTACCGCACAGGCACCCGCACACCACCTTCTGCTAGTGGGGACACAGAAAACATAGCTCAGGCCACATTCAGCACAGTAACTCCAGAAATCAATTTAGCATCAGGGACTGTGGTACCACATAACTACTAATGCTTTCTTTTGAAAAGGGCATCTTCAATGCTTTTCAAGCTGTACATGCTACTCATGAGCACATCTGGAGCCACACCATTAGGGCAGAAAGGCACTGCGCTAGCCCAACACAAATGCTTGCTTTCCATTATCTTGACCACTTTTCCCCCAGCTGAAGTTAACTGCTTAGACTGATAATAGACAGATGCTTTTTTGGTGAGGGGAAAAAAGCAGGTTATTAGTTATATTAAATTCTGCCATCTGCTAAAGTGATTGCAAGAAGAATCAAGAAGGAATTGTGTAAACATTGTGCAGTATTTCAGCTATAACTGGTATCTTTATCAATTGCTTATCAAATAAAAACTAAATAGACAATACCAGACAACTGGAGGACAAGACTACTCTCACAGCCTTGCATCACTTCTGCCAATCACAGCACATTATTGGAGTTGCTATGCTCTGTCTCATTGCTAGGAAGGAATTAATTAACGGTATTTGTATGAAAGATGAGAAATAGGATAGACTAGGGCATCATTCCTGTGGACATGTAATTTCACCCACTTGAACAAGCACTTTTGATGACAAGTGGGCCAAGCGAAGAAGTGAAGACTATGTAGAAGTGTATGGAAGAGCACAGTAAAAGGGGTAAATGTCCCATCTTGGGGAATTCGCATAGCATTACACTAGTACTGATCAGACCTACTTCTATAATCAGGAATACTTCAATAGATTAATTTTTTATAAAATATAGGGCTACAGAAATGAAGCATTCTATATATTTTGTATTATAAAAAGCTTCCACTTACATAATTTTTAAAATATATTTTCACTGCTAACAGTATATTTGTAATATAATATTTGATATAATAAAAATATATGCTTACTGGATGGGAGTGATGTAGCATTACGGCAGGGACTCTCCTTTCTGTGTGGTTTGAGCAGCTGGAAAAATTGGCTGTTCCCCTCCTTCCCTTGGTTTCTCAGCCATCAGCTACCTGGAGACTACAATGGCACTCTGGTGTGTTAGCTTTCTTAAGAGACTCCTGCAAAGCAGGCTCTGACATGTTCCTCATCTGAAAAACAATCTACTGGGCAAAATCCGACCCTGGAGTACATTTACTAAATGATTTTTTTTTTTAATTAGTAAAACAGAAAACAACAACAAAAAACCAACAACCAAACAACCCTGCACACCAATGCTCTATTTGGCATTAGTAAGGAAAGGGACTTGTACAAATCATGCAACTGCCTTGTAGGAAAAAAAAAGACTGTGCTATAGAAAATGTTAAACTACCCAAAGGGACATATGGGCCTAGCAGCTGATTCTGAGACTAATAACAACTAAGTAGTTCCCTACTAACTAAACTTAAAAGGCACTTTGTGGGTGCCAAGGTCTGTATGTGGAAACAGAGCTGCATCATCTGGGCCCTTTTCTGCACTGAGTAAAACTGGAAAGCTTAAATAAATCCACAAAGTGGGCAACAGTTTACTGTAACACCCAATGGAAAAATACAGATGTTCCAATGATGAACGAAGGAAGCATGTCCAAACTACACCAAAAGGACCATAGCACATGACCATGGTGCTGCAGAGATACACACTGAAGAATCACTTGGTGTCCCACCATGTGCTGGGGCTGCAGAAGGTGCCTGAGACCAGAGCAGGTATTCCTCGTACTGTACCAGCCCTTACAAACCTGCCCAGTCTTGCAAGACCTTACCATCACTGAACAGGATTTGTTCTGTAGTTTAATATTTATATGTGCAACATGTTTTGCTCCTTTCTGTCTCACCCTGGCATGAAGATCCTCTGGTTAACGTGTTCAGGAAAAACTCCACCAAACTCAGAGTGGCGGCAGCACCAGTGCATGCGAGAGGAGAAGCGGGATCTCTGCAGAGCCATAGAATCACAGAATGGTTGAGGCTGGAACAGACTTATGAGATCACCTAGTTACAACCACCCTGCCGTGGGGGATTTTGGCTACACGGGCTGTCTGCTTAATGTCCTAGGTACATCTCCTATTCATTTTTATTATTTTTGTTTTTTACACAGACAGCCCTGGTAGATTTGCCTTTTGTCAAAGCAGATTAACGGCAATGCATTCATAAAATGTTTTGCCGTATGGTAGTATAGACTGAGCTTTTTACTTGCAATAGATGGCTGAGTAAGCTATCAACACGTGCTATCATATGTAATCAAGCTTGCTAGATTAAAAGCAGGACTTATGCCTAGCAAACAACGCTGTATATTACTCATTGAACTTTGAGCAGCAGTTCTCTCTTGTCAGGATTTTTTAAAATATTCACATGCTTCCAAAACGAAACAAAGGTCCACCGACGACTCGTGGGGAGAGGAGGTGGGATCGGCTGCATTCGGTTGCCATTTGGTTGAAGATGTCATACAAAATCCTCGCACACTGAACATGGCTGAATTGTAAAAAGCTTTCACCCAGAAAGGAGATCTTTGTTACACAGAAAGTCTCTGACTCCTTCAGCGCTTGCCAGACATGGTTACATCACGTTCTCAAAGAGCTGTAAGGATCGCATGATATTGTCGTCCTGAAAGCAATGAGAAGGTATTTTCATAAAACCAGCATTGACAAGCACAACTCTAACTTTGTGTGGCACAAGATGGGGCTCTGCACCTGCTACTGCAGGCAACAGCCCTGCTTTCATAATGCTTTTCACCCACGATGAGCAGGAATTGATTCAGTGATCGGGGCCTGATTCAGCAAAGCAGTCTCTTTCTTTGGCACCTGAGGTGGTTTGAGGCACACAGGCACAGGATCTGCTCACAAGCCTGACATTCAGCGTGGGCTGTGCTTTACTGCAGAAAACCAAACACCAGCATTGAGCTGGTGACTGTACTGAACCCTCAGACTTCAGTGCCCAACTGCATTTCATTGAACCTGAATATACAAATATGTACTTAGCCAATACGCTTCAAAAATCCAAACCAAACTGCAGATTTTGAACTGATAAGCAAGCTGCCTTGAAGGACTGCTTGATCCCACAAATACAACCAGCTCAAACCCAAAACACATGCAATCTCAGCCCCTTCAGGGTTCCAGGTCCAAATGAGAAAGTTGGAGACACACAAGGGAAATCCTGGAACAGTTTCTTATGAATTCTCAAAATTGTACTTTGAGGTAATAACCAGAGTAATATTCAAAAGCATAATGATGATTTCCCCCCGCCCCCCAGGAATTCAGTCATTCCAAGAGTTAGAATAACTGTTTGGCTGTAACATGAAAATTTTCGACACTGAGCAACTTAGAGGAATGAGATGCGACAGATATCTTATTTTGAGGCTGCATCCATCTATCTCACTTCTAACACAGTTTGGTGGGTACTAGTACAAGGTATCACCTTGCATGAGAAACCAATCATCCTCTCCAAAGCAGTGCTAGGAGTTCACAGCCCATGAGCCATATCCTCAGAAATGGCAGTGGTAAGGACCATAGTGCACTTGGTTTGATTTTCATAAAGAAAAAACCCAAGACACCGTAGCTTTGCAGGGTTTGCTCCCATCTGACAGGGAACCATACATGTCAGTGCATCAGTCTGCACAGCTCCTAGTGCAAGATGTCAACAGAGGGAACCAAACCCAAACCAGGGCAGAGGATTAAATAAACTGTAACAGAAGTAAAGCAAAGCTGCTTCAGTAATGAGACAACTAATCATACACATGTATCTAGGCAAATTATGAATGTGAAGAAAAATACACAACACAAATGATCAAATTAAAGACAAGGCCAAAAATAAGCTGAGCAATCAGGAGGGACCAAGAACGAATTAACTGCAAAAAATTAGCCTTGTATTGTGCATCTGCTAACAGGGATCTTGCCACCTCATGTCCTTGACTGAGAAGTAATCTGGGTGTTGCCAGAGCCAGACTCAACACAGAAACAGCGGGAAGCCAGCCCAGCCCTCCACAGCGAGCATCTTCCCATCGCTTGGGTATGGAGGAGTGCAGGGAAGGCTTTTTCAGGGTAAGTGAAGTACAGAGGAGGGTTGGTATGCAATTATTAGCACCAATGTAAACTTTCTAAAATGTAGAGGTCCTTATCGTACTGATTAAATATTAGAGAGATCTCTGAGCAAACATTCACATAGTTAATTACAGTCTAAGCCAACAGACACTTGGCAATTACATGTTAATGCAGATGCTTGGTTTGGTGCCAGTGCTAAAAATACCAGCAAATATTTGTTACAACCAATCTACCATAAGGAATTTGCAAAGAGGCATCCAATTTCCAAACCAGAAATAAATAAATAAAAATCATTGCTATGATGGACAGCACTTGCTTTTAATGTTTGACCATGAAAACATCAACTGGTTTTATAAGTCAGTGCTGTAATTACAAAACTTTGAGAGACCTTTGGCTCTAGGCAGCTCCAGCAACATGGTACCTGCTCATGATACCCAGGGGCAGCGCACAGAGATAATATCAGCCTCAACCCCCACCCCTCAAAAAAAACCCAACCCAAAAATGAGGATGTTTAAGAGCATTATGGGTGTTCTCTAGAGTTACCTGCTTGTCTATAGACTCAGGTACTTCACTCAAGAAAACAAAAGCACTGCCAACAAAGAGGCCCTCTCCCATGATCAGCCTGAACCTACTTTGCTGTTTCTGTCACAGGCTTCACAGAGCACCACCAGAAACTCAGTCTTGAAGCTGTTATTTTCACAGAGCGAAGGAAACCTGGGATCCTGAGCAGCATCTTGCTGAAGTTTGTTCAAAGGGAAAGCAAACACTGTGGCATGAGCTAGACCTTTCATTGCAGTTATAATTTTGTCCTTACCTCTTGACACGATTCAATAAACTCATCTAAAGTTACAACACCATCTTTGTTTTTATCCATTTTCTGCAAAATAAAACACAAAAAAATTGTTTCCATAGATAACACTGCACTTATATCTTAGTTGATACAACCTGAATAAACTGAGAGCTCTTCACAAGCTTAGATTACAGACGAAGTGTCATTGGTTAATTGCTAAGGACTTCTTTACTCCAGTGTTTGAAGGACTTTTGTTGAGGTCACCTCAAACTATTCCTTCTTTGACATACACAGCAACCTCTGCTCTAATGGCAACATTTATTTATTCACTGCTTCACCAGCCAACACCCATATTCCTGTCTTTCCTTATGGGCAGTTCAGAGAAGAAATGCAGAGGGGCTGCAACATGGGTAGAGGTTTCAGACCTGCTGGATGTGGCAGCTCCCAATGAAAAAAGTTGGGCTAAGAGACAAATGAGACACCTTTGGAGCCAGGAAATCAGCAGACACTGTAGTGTTAGGCTGAATGGCTGCTAGAGTTTACTACTTTGGAATATATAGTGGGGCATAGGATTGAACCTGGGGCTAACTTTACAGTAAAGTATATTGGTGCATAGCTCAAGTATTAAGAAAATACACATCAAAAATCAAGTACCTGGAAGAATATTTCTACATGCTGCCTTGGTGCATCTTCCTTGAGCACTGGATACGTGTACTTTCCCATCATATCATAAATTGCCTTTACGATATCCATCATTTCCTGCAGCAGTGGCATGCCAGCACAAACACAAAAGGACAATTAATAGAGATGGTAGCACATTTCTTTCTTTTACTGCCCTTTTCTTTACCCTCCTTCTCCTATTACAAAACAGCAGAGAGAATGCTGATACATGTGCATGAAGGCATATCATCACACACAAGTTCATCTATAAAAAGCATGTGCTTCTTTCTGGCTGTGCCATGACTTTGCCACAGCCGTGTTGGAGGCTCCTGCAGTGCCCACTCCCCTGCCCTGGCCAGGCAGCACTGTGGGATGTGTGCTGTGACACGACAGCTTCTGGGGACAGTGCTGGGCTGCAAGTGGCATGCTCAGCCCTGAGCACTGTGGCACCAACCTTGTCCCACAGCCTCCTCCTGGGCCAGGGACCTTCATGGCAGTCACTGTGAACCCAGCCCTTCTCCACACCTTCCACAAACTGCCACACAACTCCATGACCAGTGGCAGCAACCACAAACCCTCCAGTACGCACAATAGTTTTGAGAAGATAGATGAGGATGTATTTGCAAAATATTCAAGGTTACCATACTCAAAACCAAGGCTTCCCACAAAGGGAACAAGCAATACCAGGTAAGAAGATAAAAACCAAATGATAATGTAGAATTTGGGAGCGGTGCTGGAGGCGAGCCCATACCATACCTCCCAGTGCAGCCAGAACCCCCTTGAACTTCACTGAGTAGCTATTGCCACCATTCCCTTCACAAAGGTTGTGTTGTTCGTAGCTGTAACTATGATCTTGCTCCTAGCTGAAGCAATCTGTTAAAGGCACTATAACATAGGAAAATATGTCTACAAAATCATGCAATATAAGATTGCTGTGCACTTAATGCTCAAGTCCAGTCTGATTTGCATTTAGTTAGCTGCATGTAAAATTAATTGTGCTCTGCAACAGAAACCAGTCAGCTCTCTTCAGAAGTCAACCACATTTGTCAGATACA
The DNA here is from genome assembly GCF_963210335.1 of Falco punctatus. Taxonomy (NCBI): domain Eukaryota; kingdom Metazoa; phylum Chordata; class Aves; order Falconiformes; family Falconidae; genus Falco; species Falco punctatus. Next base: position 47,202,086 of record NC_137588.1, read on the forward strand.
GCCTTACCTCCTTGTTTATATAGCCATCCTTATTTATGTCATACAGATTAAACGTCCATCTCAGCTTTTCATGAACAGTTCCCCGCAACAGAATGGACAATGCCATCACAAAATCCTGGTTTGAGGCAAAGAGAAGCATGAATTTTCATAACAGCCTTTTCTAAGTCATTTTCTTTATATAATGCTAGTCAAAAGACTTATCTTGTTAGGATAGAGCATATGGTTATCAATCTCTTCTGACTTCCTTTTCCAAAAATATGTCCTCTCTGACGACTCAATGGATGTAGCATCTGCTAAGATGAATTGAGTACTGTCACACTAATAAACGTGTATGAGGTAACCAGGAAAATCAAAAAAGTCCTCAAGTACTCAACTGCAGCCAGTGTAAAAGCCAAGCTTATGATATGGGTTAGGCAGCTTGGCAAGGCCAGAGGGGCAGGAAGGCCTAACTGGTGCTGCAGCCATAAACTCTACTAGTCCTGAGGTAAGGGTTGTGAAACCAGCATGGGACTAAGAGCAGATCCAGTCCAAGACAGACGTAGATCCTGAAGGCAATAGGAGAGTGGCTGCTCTGGCTCCTCGGACTTGCCAGGAGAAGCGCAGCATGCTCAAGGCCAGAAGCTGGGACACCCATCCAAATCTGTCATATTTTAAACACTGCACAAACATAAGCATAGCAAAACATGTCTGGTTTTTAAGCACTGCCAAGATACTCCAGTGGCCATTCCCCTCCTAGAAATGTTCTGCTACAAGGAAGAGTCACTCGGATTGCCACTGCCTGGTTAAACACAGCTGGACTCTAACTGTGGAAATAGGAGCTGATGCTTTCTTACATCCTCACCTAGGGTGCTGGTGAAGGAGGAAAATCCAGCATTTTTTCTGTGCCCACCTTACAAGAGATGGAGAGATCCCACACTCCTCAAAACACAGGGAGCTGCAGGTTTTTTTCTCTGGCAAAATCTGTCAGATTTGACCAGATGCAATCCCACCACTAATTACTCAGCCTGGGACACAGCATTTCAATTGTATTTTTTGTTTACAGTAGAGTTCTTGCTTTCTGTAGCTTTGATTTATTGTTTACACTGCATGGTGGCTCAAGCACTGTAAATAGCATTGCCCCAGGGATTTATTAGTGCAGGCAGGGCTTCAAGATAACAGAGCTATACAGTTCCTGACACCTCATCTAATGTACTTAGTCCTTCCTATGCTATCTCCATTAGCTCTGCATGGGGCTGCGCATCACTTCTTAGAAATCTTTGCTCCTTTTTGCCAAGGCTCAGAGGAATTTGAATTTGCTGAACAACACAAAAAATGGGACAGAATGCTTATGTTTGACAGCTGCTAAAGAAACGGGTTTGCCAGAAAGAAAAGCTCAGCACTTTTTTTTTTTTTTTTTTTAAATACTTATCTAAGCATTTCCTTTTCTCTCAGTCTGCTTAGGTTTCTGGAAGCCTCTAACTACTGAGTAGCTGCCATATGCAAAACTCCCACTGCAGCCACTGCTACAGACATGCACGTATACATATGATAACAATCCTATTTTACATTTGGTAAATGAAAAAATTGTTCAGTCCATTTGAAATTACCAGAGTACTTGTCCGTTTGACAGCAAAGGCAAGACTGCCTATGATTTCTGGTTTTATGATCACAGTAAACTGTCTTCAAAACTATGAAGTTCATCCTCCAGAAGTCTATGACTTAACAAATCCCTTTGCTGCACTCCTAGTTATGTTGTGAGCTTGAAGTATGGCTATGTGTAGCGATAGCCACAGGCCTTTTAGTTAAAGGGTGGATTTAGTTTCCATTGGACACCAAGTATCCGAGATGCTTGTTCAATATATCAAATAAGCTTAATCCCCCCATATTCCAGGAACATACATGTATAACAACTTAATCATGCAATACATGATGACTGCAGAAGACGCAAGATGGCTTTCCTTTGGCATCCAAATTATCTGTGCCACTTATCTGTTTTTATATGGGACTGTCCTTGACCACTCGTCTCTGCTACATAATCTTTCTCCCTGTGATACTAACATGATCTATATGTTTCTGTAGTGAAAGAAAACATGTAACTCCATCTGCATGAACTAAAGTGAAATACACTTTAAATTATCAACTAATTCTAGACTGAAACCTCTGGCCCATAATCCAGCAAGTCCTTACAATGAAGGATGGATGGAAAAGCTTAAAAACCACAAAACTGAGAAAGGGGCAAATAAGGATGCAAAACAATTACCTCAAACTTCACTGAGCCATTTTGTGCAGTGTCAAATGCGTTAAAGAGATAATGTGCATACATGCTAGCATCTGAAAAACACAAAGTGCACTGATTGGTACAACAGTTCATTTTACACTAATGGCTCTAAACAACATTCATGAGCTTATTTTCCTTTTGTACAAAACCCAGCCTTGTAGCATTGCCAGATATTCTACGAACTAGTAAATGTTAACATTGACTTGCATAATCCCCACGCCCTCCCTTATAACAGCCTTGAAATGTAAAAGCTTTTATTACAGTAGAAATGATTTGGATTATGGGGCTGTACTTGAAAGTACGAGCAAACCAAAAAAACCCACCCAAGAGTGCCTCTGGGGCAAACGGAGCATTAGCTCTGGTGGGAAATGCAGCAAAAGTACCAGAGAGGGATTGCAGCATGTGTGCTTCCCTCCTCTACCTTTTTTGCTTTGTGTGGGATATGGCAGAGATCCTCAGGGACCTCCCAACTTCAGAAGGGTCTAGTCCCAGTAACTTGAGTTTGGCCCATGACTGTTAAAGAGCAATGTCTTCAGAGGCATATTTTTTGAATCAAACTGCTGGTTTTAGAAAATCTTTTCTATTGACCGCAGTTTCTACGGCCACATGAAGGATGGCTGTTCGCTGGGAAGAGCAGTAATGGTATGCAGAAGAAAATCAAATAGGTGTTTGACCTTAAGACCTTCACTGGCCTGTTCTCTGCTCTGCAGGCAACTCACATTGCTCTTTGTATTACTAAAGCCCAACTTTTCAAGATGGAAGCAACTGACATTATTTTCCCTCAATTATTCATTGATATTCCAGCAACCACACATTTTTTTTGTCTCTTCTATTCTTTGCCTCTAACACACAGCATTGGTCAAGCCTGAGTCTTCATACTCAGCACATGGGTATTGAGGGGAAGCCTGGTGCCCGGGGCTATGCAGGCAGTCAGGTGGAATGATCCAGCATCTCTTTACTCTGGTCTCTAGGAAATGATGAAATATTTTCTCATAATTCAAATCCAGAAAAGTCTAACTCCACAGAAAAATCAAATACTCAAAGTTACTGTCATCCATAAGGACAGCATACGCTGGGCTGTAGGAAAAAATAATTGTCTACTACATTTTTAAGAAAAGGATTCTGAAATAAAACAGCTCCAGAAGAAAACCATAGAATTACTTATGGGAGAGTCCTACTAAAAGCTTCTATTAAGCTAAACAAACAACAAACTAAACATACTAAATCAGAGGTATGATGTACATTAAGAAATATTACATCACTAGTATCATTTGATGACAGATTAAAAAAAAATGAAATCATGTCAAGGTTAGGAGTCCTATGTAAAAAAAATATCACAAGCCTGGGATGACAGTGCACAAAGTTTTTATAATTCAGAGCTACTTTACTACCTCTGGGATGTACAAGTTTATCTGTACAGAGAGCCATAAAAGTGAAAAAATCTCTGAGGAATCTGAACTCTCACATTTATGATGCTAATGTTCTACAAACAGTTTGGAAACCAAGTGAAAGAAAACAGTGTAAAATACAAAATAACATCTGCTGTTAAACTGATTTATTATTAAGCACGGTTTTACTACCATCATCATTAACCAAGGGAGAATCACATTTCAAGGGAATGAGACACACAAAAAAAGGCAAGTATTTGTCAGCCTTAGTAGAGGGGAAAAAAGTTATTTATCCATGAAAAGAAGTTTCTGTGCCTGGTTGTTTTTCATACATGGGAAGGAAGGAGTCATCTGAGGTGTGTCACTTAAACAAGCTAGTTGGGATAAATAGTTCCTTGGACTTACTGGAGCTTAGGTTGAAAATACAAAACACATCCAGAAACACGTTAAGATTATAAAAACTGAAATTTTTGCATCTTTGTTAAAAAAAACTGACTAGTTGCTTTTTATAACAAAACCAAAAGCAACCACAATAGGAAATTAAGTCCATATTGAAAGTTAATGTAAACTTTTTATAGGTGCACAGTTTTGAGATCACATGCATTGTAAAACATAACCATACCGTGTTTTATCTTGACGTTTAGTTGAAAACCCACTTGTTAATGACTTAAAGTAAACGCACACATACACTCTTGCAGAAACGTTAGTCACCATCTCACAATGAGTGTGCTCTGCAGAGTGGAACATATCTAGGAAAGCCTCGCACACTGAATCTTTTACTAAAAAGCCACTTAAAACCATGGCTCATTTCTTTCAATTTGAGAACAGTATCCTATTAGGATCATACTGACTTCGAAAAGCATAATTCTTGATGTGTTTAAAAGGCAAGAACATAGCTTATTTGAGAAGTTTAATACAATATTTTAATATTCCAATATGTGACATGACCCTGCCTAAGTCACACAAACACCAAAAATTACCTTTTCAGGTAGCTAGGAGTTCAGACATCAACTAAGAACTGCTTTAAGAATTTTAGGGAGGTTTTGATTAATTTGCAGGCAAAAAATGAGGTCTGGGACTCTTCTGAGCTAGATACTACATGCACAGCAGTCCAAGCAGGGAAGCAAGACACACTGAAGGGAAATGATTTAGCTTTCTGCCATCCAGAAAGTCAGGGTAACCCCCCCCCCTAAATCCCATTTCTATTTTGGACTTGGGGAATAAAAAGCTGACAGCTAGGGACAACATTTAATGTGGGTTTGTCAATATTCTTGTGACATAACTATTCAAAGGTCCTAACTTAATTTTATTACCTTGATGTTTGTGTTTCTGTTTAAGATCCTGCAAAGCTTAAGCTCAATTCACATTTCTTACACAGATTATCTGAAGTAGTTTTGCAGCCAGCTAGCAGTAATGGATGTTAAGGCATGCTTCAGTAAACCTGCCAGACACAAAGTACTCTACTTACCTCCATGAGGAAAAAACTGTGCATAGATCTGTTTGAATGTTTCTTCATTAACAACCCCACTAGGACATTCCTGTTAGAAAACCAAAAAAGAAAGAAAGAAAGAAAAAAAAAAGTAAAAACACAGCTCTGTAAAGGTTCATTTGCAAAACTCTAGAAGCCCGAAGAGAACAATTAAACAAATCACATTCCTGTTCTCACAGTGCTCTGGATGCATAGGCTATGCAGCTGAAGAAATTAAAATAATTCAGACTGCAGTTTCATCTTAAGCATCTCATAGACTTGGTTCACCATTATTGACATTTCTAATAGTGTTTTCAGCAGTGTTTGATCACTGTTTTATAGGATGGCCTAGAAAGGCAGCTCATGCCTTCTGTCATATGAAGCTTTTATCTAATAATTACAAATAATGTCAGTGCCAGCTAACACTTCCCTGTCCGATGCCTCCACATATACGAATACATTAACTCTCAGCAGACGACTGTAGCCAGATACCTGTCACCAGCTCCATGGAAGCTAATGGCACATACTATACCAGTAAGCCCTTACAAACAAGCATTAGTTTTAGGCTGAAAACTATTAGATCATTTTTAACCTGTTTATCTTCTTAGTCTTCCATACACTTCTACGAAACCAGACTGTGCCCATGCAAATGTTCTATAGCTGGCAGCCTGTGGGGTTATTTTATTTTTAAGCTCTGGTACTGGAATGTAAGGAATTTCGCTTTTGGTTGCTTCAGATAAGGGCAAACAATTAGGAGGACGGAGGCAGATTTTCTGCCCTGAACTTCCTGCCCTAGTAACTAGCTCCATGGGGTGGCATTCAGGGAGGGAAAAGGGGATCTCTGCCTGGAGGACTTCGCTACAGCTGAGCAAAATCCAAGCTGCTATGGTAGTCTGGGATAGAAGGTGCTCCCTGGGCACATTTGCAGAGTCTAGACAGCACCCATGAAGAGGGAGACCTGGCAGGTATGAGGAGCTGGGCCCCCAGGGGCTTTATACCCTGGTAAGTGATATCTGGACTGATGCCCTCAGATCTTACCCAGCAGGATGCAGGGCCACAGGCAATGGAAGAGATGGGTGAAAAACAGCACAAGAATTGTCTGTCTTGTGAGTCCTGTTTCCTTACTTTCGACTCTTTTTTTTTTTTCCCCCATCTTAAACTACTTGGGCAATTCAAGTAAAGTTCAAGAGCAAATTTAGCTTGGCTATGGTGCTTTACCAGTCTCCCCACCAGCTCAGTGCTGTTATAACATGTGTTTGAGTATCACAGCGAGCCTCAGGCACTGCTATCTGACTACATGCAGGTTTCAGTTATATAAAATATTCCCCAGTTGATGACATTCTTCCTCACAGATTTGCCTATCAACCAATTTTGAAAATGAAGCCAGAGCAAACCAATAAAATAACCATGGCACTGATCCTTATTCACAGAGCACAGAATCATAGCCACAGAGAAGCCAGCTTTCTCCCACATTCAGGAATTACCATCTGGCAGAGACACCACAGGTCTGTCCTCCGCTGCAAGCTTTTGACTCCATTCACAGCAATGTAAATTCCTCAGCGCCAGCTGAGGCAGTGTGTCACACGGAGGGAAAAGGGAGCAAGAGCACTGTCACTCCTGGTAAAAGATGCTGAAGATGGATTATCTTGAGTTGGCTAACGCAGTGTCTCACAAAACTGGTGCATATATCTTGGTTTGATACTTACAATTAAGCTGAACGCCAGATTTGGGATCAAGAAAGTTCATCAGTTACTGGCAGTATACTCTCTTCATGCAGTCCACTTTCTGTGTCACACTGACTGCTGTCTCATTTTAATACATGTCCTTCTGCAAGGAGTTTCACAGGTCTATAGCCCTTTGCACAAGGAATCACCAGCTTTCAATTTTTGGAACCTGACTCCTACCACCTTGCCTGATAGCCCTGAATTCCTGTAATAGAACGAGCAAGCAGTTGATCCCAAGGCTTTTTCTACCTGCTACTTGTGATTCTGTGGATCTTTCCTTTGTTATCTCTTTTCCAGGATGAAGCATCCCACCCTGAAAAGCACAGAAGGAACTGAGCATCCTTTGACTGCTGCTTCTCTGCATCTCCTAACCTCTCTATAACTCTGTTCTTGGTCTGGATTTCATTAAAGAGCAGTCTCGGGAGTGCGTATGGTGGCCCTAGTCAAGTTTGCAAAGCAGGGCAGGCACCAGTACTGCTACATTTACTCACTGCTGGCAGCCTGGAGCTTCCATAGACACATACACACATTGCATGTTACACTCTGCTCTGCAGATCCAAGACAGACAAATGCTTATTCTGGTAGCATTACAGGTTGTTGAATTTGAGATGAGTAAACTTGGGAAGTCTAAGGAAATCCCTTTGAACTGGTGACACAAAAAGCTGGAGGAAGATTCAAGTCTATGCCTTATTTATTGATGAGTTCTTTAGGTACCTTTTAAGAACAAAAAGGACTTTGACAGGAAATTCTTCCACTATGACAAGCCTATAAAGGAAAAAAAGGCATTTTTTCCAAGCCTCTAATCTGCCAGCATCACCCACTGCTTATGTGCATTCACTAAACCATGGAACAGGACAGAACTAACAAGAGAAATCACTTCATCCTGTGCAAGTCATGGAAGGAGAGCAAGGAGGGGTACCTCAGGTGACAATGAGGTAGTTCCTTAATCACATACCTGTTTGCTATTGAAATTAGAGTGATTAGATCTAAGTTCATTGCTCCAATGCAGAAGAAATCCTGCTGTCTTCTACCCACCATCTGGGTAGAAAACCATCAGCAATTTGGGAGAGATTTGAGCTAACTAAAGGATAATTTATTCCTTGAAAAGCCCTGCAATTATCTTGTACTCTGTGTCTTCATGTCCTGACAACTGCTGTTCCACTGGTTATGTTTAATAAAACCCGAATCTGGCACTGTGGTCTTGACCTCTCTGCAGCTGCCCCTTCTCCAGTGTCAGGATTCAAGGACTGTTCCACAGCGAGGGGATAAACAGACTAACTGGGGTACCCAAAGCCAGCAGCTGCAGAACCAGATCTTGTTTTTTCATTTATAGACAGAACTAACAAAACTTTCTAATTCTGTACAGCAAAATTCCTAGTTAGAGGAGTATCCTCAAAATGTTCCAAAGCTCCTCATAAAACAGCCATTGCCTGGTTTCTTTGTCATGAGAAAAGTGGTTACTTTTTCATCTGTCCATGCCACTTCCAATAAGCTAGAAATCACTAAAAGACGAATAATTGATAGAAGGTAACAGCTACCATAGAAGTATTCTCCCAAAGTTCATGTTTCCTAAAGCCTGTATTTTGATGTACATTAAATAAATAATCTGATTACACTAAATAAATAATCTGATCTTTATTTATGGTATCTTTTAATTACAGGTCAGACCAAGAACCTTATCAACAGCCATTTTTGGGTAGAAATTTTCTCCTTGGTCACTGCAGCGCTACTGTTCCAAGATCCACACTGGGCCTTTGCAGAACTTCAAATTGTCATTCTTTTTAAAACTAAACCTAGCAGAGCACACCATCCTTTCCAGCATAGAGCTACTGGACAAGCACACTAAGTGCAGACGTATTTCTTTCTCTCATCTTGATAAATACAACCATTATATTCACTAAGAACCATCACTACACATGCTTAAAGATAGATTATGAATGTAGGGACTGATCATTATTTTCTCTATACTTTCCACAGTCGCAGAGTCCCTTGTGTCTCTTCTATGCTATATTAATAGCCTGTGTTTATTAAGAGCTCCAGACCACCTCTAGCAACCCTGCGAATGAAGAGTAAGTCTGCAAAGGGCAGGCTGCTGCAGCACACGGTCTCCTCACAGAGGCATGGTCTCCTGTAGCCGTTTTGGCCATTGTGCCTGATTAAATTTCCTGAATTTCCACATGATCCTTATTGCTTCTGATGCTCCATCTGGAAGCCAAATGAAAGTTTGCATCAAACCTCCAGGAGTGCTGGGGAGAGGCAGTGCTGACATTGATCAGCCTGTTTGGCTTTCCATAACTGGATTGGTTTCAGCCACATATGCTACTACCAATTCATTTGCACTTAATTGATCACAGTTTTGTTTTTACAAGAGCCAAATAATGCTCAAGAGGCCTCATTAGTGCTATAGTACTACTTAATTCAGCTGACTCAAAAGAAATCTCTCTTGTGGAAAGGAGCAGGTAAGCTTAGCATCAGTTTAAATTCCACTGAAGATAACAAAAGGTTTACTCATTCAAGAAAAATTTCTTGGCAGTATGAAAAAGCACTGCCCTTCACCATAACATGTGTAAGGCCTTCCTTCAGTGCTAGGGGGCTAGATTTCAGGCAATCACCTCATTTCTTCAACTTACAAATTCTTTTAAAATGTCTAACAAGAACAGTAAACATTTTTTGTATTGTCATGCACAGAAACAACCCCTCATTTTCAGAAAGTTAACTATGAAGGGTTGACACTGACCCCGCGAGTCATGCATTTGAATGTGCCCTCTCAGACTTCTTTTAAAATACTAAACCATAAAGAAGCTGAATCCACATTAAAAACCCAAAACCAAAACAAAAAACCAACAAAAAACCTCCAACCAAAAAGAAGGCAAGCAGAAGTTGCACTTGCTGGGCTTTCTTCTGCTGGAATTAGAAATTAACTTCACAGATTGCTTTCAAAGATGCGCAATGCGGACAAGCAGGGATCAGGAGGGGAACTGGAGCTAAACAAGAGCTGCCTATCAGACTGTTCTCAGCTAACTTGGCCATAACATGAAAAGGAGTACTGGGGAGGTCACATTTTGCTAAACTAGAGGTATTAAGTTAGCTGACTACAGACAAACTAACGTATTCTCCTTCAGGATGCACAATCCAGATTTGCATCTCTAAGCACTCATGCATCCCATGGATTTTGTTGCCCTTACTATATTCTCCCAATTTGGAGATATTTTGGGGATTATTAAAAGTATCAGAACATTTCTACCTTGCTTGTACTGCTTGCTTTAATGTCCAAAACCCATGAGTTGTTACAGATTATTGCATCTCATACTACACTCCATTACAGATTTGCTAGAATATTCACATTAAAGTAAGATATGTCTCCAACAGCCCCTCAGTTATTTGGGTTGCGCCTGTTTTCTGATTTAGTATTAGAAAATTATCCCTTGCAGCTAACAACCATTTCCCTAAGAACACAGACCCCCCCTTGAATGGAGAAAAAAATCCTATAAAAATCCCAATCCTTTTAAATCTATGTACTCAATTCTAAAGAATATACATCACTAGAAACATGGTCTAAATGGGAACTATTGAATTACTGATCTCAAGCTTCTGTCACTGCTGGTCATTTCATTAGCCATCAATTTATCAATTTTCATCTTAGAAATAGTTTCTTGTTCTCCTCCCTCCCATTCCATAACTGTTCCCTGAACTTTACTCCTTTGGGGAGTGGAAACTTTCTTCTAATTCCAGCCTGTGCCTATTCATGGCCATTTTGTTCCTGTGCCAATATTGCCTTTTAGCTCAAACAGTTCTTTCTCCTGATGTATTTATAGACAGGAGGGTTCACATTTTATTTTGTGAAGTTAAACCAAAGCAAGATCCACCAAAGGTTCTTCTGGTCTGTGCTGTCTCTGTTACCTTGCTTTTGCAGAACCACAGCCATAAGAACCACAAAGCAATTGCTTTACGTTATTCTGGCTCCAGTCTGACAGCAGCTAACTCCAAGGTGCAAACCAGAATATTGCCCATAATGAAGAATGAAAACTGGGACAGGGAGAACCGATAGACAGAAGTGAACTTTTGGTTCTAGCATCAAGAGATGTTGGCAGACAGCACCCCTTCACAACTGGAAAAGAAAGCTGAAGGCAAAGAAGGAAGGGACATTTGGCCAGGCAGCAAGCGACACTTCCCTGGTTAGTGTGCTCTGCTTTTCTGGAGCTACAAAGGGTCTGAATTTAGTGGAAGCCTCCATCAGTCTGGTGCAGAAACACCAGACCTGACCAGTGACACACTGGGAAGAGACTGGGGAGTTTGGGGGGAGTGGGACAACAGATTTTGGAGATGAAGAAAGAACAGGAATAAGTAGTACTGAATATTAGGACCCTGGTCAGCCAGGACACCAGTCCAGAGGCTGCCCCAGGCTGTGTTGAACTGCCTTAGGCCAAACACCATCCACAGTGGAGAACCTGGAACCCCCGGTGCCTGTGAGTGCAGCCAGGCTGAGCGGGGCCTCGTTCTCTCCGTGTCCATTGCAAGTGCCTGTAAATTGCTCTGTGATTATCCAGGTGTTGCCTTATGATTAAACAGGACCTGTGCAATCTGGCTTGTACTTACTGTTTGCTCTCAGTGAAAAAGGAGAATGACTATTCCCACAGGGATTTTGAATCTCCAGATGGCACTGTAACATCATCCCAAAAAGCAGACGGTTCGGTACAATAGCGAACATGGTAACAGCTGAGTCAGTTTGCCTGCTGTGCATAATTACTCATCCCATTGAAACCATGATTTACAAGCTACAAATGCTAAAGCTGCCCTTTCATTTCAGTTTAAACCTTAGATATTAAACCTTCATGCATATTGTGTGCATAGCAGCTGGAGAAAAACAGATTGCTTTGTCTTAACAACCTGATACAAAACAAGATCTTGCCAGCACTGCCAATTAATACCGAGAACTTCAGTGAGATCTTAGGAAAGGGTTTAGGTCACAAGTTAAATGTACGTGTCTATCAAACTTGCCCTGGGAGGTAATGCCCCTGTACTGAAAAGCGATAGCAAAACTGTGAGAGGCAAGAGGTAAATGCTCCGTTTGCTGAGCGCTGCAAAGGCTGCCTCTCTGCTCTGCATTGTAGCTGCTGGCACAGCCAGCAACTCCTCTCAGCACAGAGATGCTCTCCCCCATGGGATGCCCACCAAACACAGCAATACAGAAGGCATTTCAAAGATCTTAGCACAACACAGCAGTTAAGAACTCTCCGAGTTTAGTCTCCCACTGTAGGCAGTCGTGCCACATTATATTGTATGTTCACCTGTCAAGTTCCGTCTCAAAAGCCATACAATTTCTTGCTGACTGCCCAAAGCACAAAGAGGTTTCAGAATATTAGTCTTCAGTGCTTGCAAAACTTTACACATGAAATCACCTCCTATGTACAGCAAAGGTTATACAAATACAACACATGCACCAAACAGAAAAATAGAGAAAGCTGAACTGTGCCTTAGCCCACTTAGGTGAGTGGTGAAATAAAGGATGAAACCACCAGACTCCTTGGAGGAGTCAAATACCCACTGGAGATGTGATTCAATCAAATTTCAAGAATCAAAGAAGAAAACAAAGACAGTAAAAAAGAAAGGCCCTTCTCAATGTCCAGCAGGTTTCCCTGAACACTGCCTATATTTAAGGTAGCTCAGCTTTCTTTTGGCTAGTTTTCACCCAATAGCCCTGACTTTTTCTTTCCCAGAAATATCAGCTTTTCACTGTGGCAGGAGCTGAAATGCTGGAGCTGTCCTGCAAGACAACTTAAAAGCCACACTGTGTTTATTGAGCTAGCTTGATACCAATCTATTAATCATCATAAAAATATCAGCTGGCGCGAACCACCTGGGTGACTGAATCCAGACCCTCAGGCAACCATGTAATGAGTATTCATTCTTCAAGGTCCCTAAAACATCTGCTCCATGTAGCCTCAAAATTTGCTGTTTCTATTTATTATGATGAGTCCCCAAGAAGCAGCAGCAGCAGCTTGACCTAGAAGCTGTGGCTCATGGAGCCGTAGACTCCCTGCTACCACGGAGAACGTGGCTGGAACAGTGGTTCACAAGGATGAGCACGGTGCTGTTCGGTGCATGCAGTCATGCCAACTGGCATGTTTCCTGCTTTCACCTAAACCTGTAGCCTCTCTTGTTTCTTCAGTCTTGGTAACTTCTGATTTATTTTGGCTCCTGCCAATCCAGCCTTATTTCCTACTTATGTAGGACCTTATAGTCCTAATGTGCTCTACTAATATCCTACTACAAGAGCAAGATCTCTCCAGCTAGAGAAAGGATAATAAAAAAGTCATCCTGGGCAGCTAATCATACACAACCAGTACATCTCATATTTGAACATGGGGAACTGACAGCAAGAATTAAATAAGTAACCATTAAAATATTTTCAGGTTATCTTGAAGTAGTGGCACAGTTGAGGAAATCGCAGTGTGCTTATTGACATTTGGGAAACAAATTTAATGAGAATATTATGTGCCACATATTCATCCAAACCGAGTTTTAGGCAGATTACAGAATCATAAATATTAGATGGAGAGGCAGATTGTGCTCATTTTGCTGTGGTAGAGGACATCTAGCACAAAACTACTAATGTTTAGCAGGGGAATGATACGAAATGCAGCTGAGCTGTTGAGGCTGGGGGGCACGTATGTACTAGACTCAGTTCACTGCAGTATTCTTACATTTTTAAATCCTCTGTAAAGCACTTGAAGTTCTCTTTTGGTGAAATTGGTTTGTGCTTCAAGCTGTTCCAGTCCTTCGGGCCTGTGGCACACTGTAGTCATTTCTAATTCATCTTCAATCTTATCTGAAAGAGAAGACAGGAAAATATTTATTTTGTTACCTTTGCTCTGTTAACATGATGGATAGGACAGACTGGATTTCAAGAGTAACGGGGGAAAAAAGAAACCATCAACAGAACCAATCTGTGTAACTTTTCAACCTCTTGAAAGCAAAATAAAAGCTGTATGAGTAAAGCAATAGCTCACTGTTCTTACTGGGCTACCAATTAGTTCCCTGTTCACAAAGCTGAAACTGGTGGTGAGAACAGAAGGGCAGGCAGCAGATACATTGCTCCAAAAGGCAACACCAGGTATTTCTTATTTAAATATTGAAACAGTGTGGAGGAATAGGCCTTTCAAAGTACTAGCTTTAGAGAAGGCTGTGCAAACAGAAGTGAGAGAGCAGACATGCTTAAGCATATTAGACAACGACATTACTTTGAGGGTAAACAGCGAAGGAAACTCTTCTGAGTGCTAAGCGAAAAGCTTGCTATAGAGATACTAAAGGTCAAGTTAATCCTAGGAGAAATTCAAATGATGTGATGGTTGCTGAATCTGGAATGAATCCAACCTGCATTTACGTGGACTTTTTGGGATAACAGATAAGAAATGAAAAATACTTATGTGCATTTTGTTCAAGAGAATGTTCTCCCACAAGGAAGAAAAATACTCAAGATATATCACATCCTATATTACCATAATCTCACCTCTTTTTTGATGCATGTTTTTACCTGTAAAGCTCATTTCCCCAGCAGTGTATGTAATACCCAAATATATACAGACGATTAGTGTACGTCAATTTTAGATTCTCTGAATCTCAAGGACCAGATTCAGGTTTCAGCTGATATGAAAGTCTCATCTACATCCAAAAGCTGCTTGACATAAAAAATAACACCCCCCTCATTGTTAAACCCACACAATTCATGGTCTGCAAAAATATTTCAGGTTATTTGGCTCAAGTACAATATAGTAATTCCTACAGAAAGACAAAGTTTTCATCAGAAATATGCAAGGAAATGTCATCACCCTGAATGGCAGAAAGGCTCAGGGGAAAAACAGACCAGGCTAAAGCCATATTTTCATAATTTAATTAATTCTGTACATATATATGAACACTATTAAGGGAAGACACACATTAGTGAGTGATAAGGGTTAATTAACGTTGGTTCATTGTTTTGATATTAAGAAATAAGTTTGAAATACTGGTGGATTTGGCCAGCCTCCTAATCCACTGTGTCTGGAGCTTCACAGTCAGCATCTGTGGGGCCTCAGCAGAGAAAATACGTTCCTGAGCACTGTGCTCAAGGTCCCTTGCACAGAAAGGGAATAAAGGTAAGAGACTGTAATAGCATGAGACAGAACGAGACTATCACAACCATTTATGATGCAGAACAAAATTACTGAACACTGGCAAGTGGCCCGAAGGAGCCACCTTCTCCACACAACGGGAAAACGAAGAGTGTAGAAATTATAGCACCTGTTAGAGGAGAGGAAGTGGAAAAGGATGCTGCTACAGGAAAAAAAAACAGATAATATGAAGTAAGGGGAAGAAGACATTTTCTTTAAAAGAAAACACATACCACAAAATGAAGGAATGCATAAGAAGCGGTAGAAAGAAAAAAAATGGGTATGAAATTCCTTAAAATGAGGGAAGGGGAATAAGTGGTTGAAAAAATGAGAGGGAATCCATTCAGAAGAGGACCAGATTAGGGAAACTCATTACTTATCTGTACATTATATAAGAACTACCTTTCTGTTTACCTTTGGTTGACTGCAAGTTACCTAAACCCCTTTACAAAACACACGTAAACCCAGACTCCTCTCTTGCATTTCCCTGTTGTCTCCTGATGCAATAAGCAGTTTACACATGACCCTGACTGTAACTTTGGGTTTCCACAGAAAACCATGCATTTTGTGCTGGGCAGTATATAAATAAATTAGGCTCTGAGCCTTTCTCTGCTCATACCCAGATTTTCACTGACATTTCATATTGCTTGAGTCACTCTGAAGTTCTTTACAACTTCAGTTAATGTAAAATAAAACCATAAAAACCTCACCATCTAGTCTTTATATCCTATAATTCAACAGAGAGAGGGAATAAAAATAATGTATGCAACCTCGTGTAAGTGATGAGGGAAATGAGGAAAGCCAGCCTAGTGGATTACTCTCATACTTGGGTTTATTTATGCTTCTACAATATGGAAGTTTACATGGTTTCTAGTGACAGGAAAGATCCAACTGAGAAGTCACACTCTGCAAAATATTTTGATATGACTAATTTTTTTGTCAGTGCTTTATTTGCCTTTTTTTTTTTTTTATTTCCCCACCTCCTCCTTAAGCAACCAGTTTTCCAAAATACTTACTGGAATTTGTGTTAGTATCCTAAAAGCCAAATCATTAAAGAAAAAGGTCTTTCTCATGGAAAACTTGCTCTATAGCACCATGACACGTTTGAACAAAATCTGCAGAATTATAGCTCAGAACTCATAGTTCTTTGTCTTATCCAGATGTCCTTTATATGAGCAGACTCAAAATTAGGGTCTTGGAATAATTTTTCCAAAACATTCTTGAATAAAATATTACATTGTAATTTAATAATGATATATTGTCTTTTGACAATACTGGCCTCGTTCAATGAATCATTATTTCAAAAGAGTGCAATTCATCTTCTTCAGCTTGTCCTGCAAGAATAGGTTTTTCCAACAATCAGTTCATGAGTTTTGGTCCCACAGGGCAGATATTTCTATATTAAAAATAAGCCAGATTATTGTTGTAGATTTAATTCTATTTCCCATGCTGAGAAATGTGGCTCTTTCCTTTATAACAAACCGCAGAAAGGAAATTATGAAAAATTCATCCCTTTCAAAGGGATGCTATATTTTTTCCCTTCCATTCTCTATTCCAGACCAACATTAATCTCTGCCTCTGAAGAGGATCTGACTGTTCCCTGTGGGTTAATCCTTTCATCTGCTTCCTCTTCCTTTCCCAAGGGCAATATTTTGAAACTTCACAAAAAAGAATCTTGTGCAGCTTTAGATCTGACCAAGGAGACACTCAAAATGATACCAGAACAACATTGTTCCAGTAAACACACTCTACAAGTGGTAGAAATTTTCCTTCAGTGGAACATGCCCCAGTGCAACAGAGCAGCCCTGGATGTATCTTGGAGCCTTGCCACAGAAAATAAATAAAAAAACCCTATCAGGTTATTTTGTCTATCACTTGCCAACAAAGAGCTATTTTCCACAGTGTTTCATGATAATATATGTTTTTAAAGATAAGTCTTATTTTAAGACTAACTACTTCACATTAATAGGCCTTGCAGATCAAACATTCCCTCCCTTGTGTTCATCCAACATTTACATCTAAGCTTTTCTCCTTTGGCATCCCAAATTCCAAGGTTTCCCTCCAGCAGTGTCCCTGCTCGTCCCTCCTCGTCCCTGGCCACTGTCCAGCGGGCAGCACATACCGTAGGGCAGGGGGCACCTGCCGCTGGAGACCCAAGGGCACAAACTGCTTTTCTCTGCAAATGGATCATGTCCAACTCAATAGTAGCCACCCTCCCAGAAGACTTTTTTGTTATTTGTTTTCCTTTCAGTGTTTTCTCTGAAGTCAGCTCTTTTAAACCTTTTTCTTCCATTCCCTGACCCCCTTTAACCACAGTACCATCAGTGGTAAAAAAGGAGACTGTCCCTCCTCATCTGCCCTTGCCTTTTGGCACGTATATCTTATTTCCTCTTATTTACATTTTCATTACCAGATCATTCCATCCCAGCTCTTCAGCGATGTCTCTGTATGAAATATGAGCCCTTTCATTTATAAATATTGAAGTTTTATTAAACTGAAGCTCACTTTACGGTGGTGAGTGCAAGCAGAAGTATATATAAATAGATACATACATGAAAATCTAGTTTTATTAGGAAAGCACGATAAGATATTTTATCTAATATCATGTTCTTCCTCAGTTTTGCCTTGTTTACAGCTTGCTGAACACCCTGAGAAATTTGAACGTGAGAAACAGGCATGCCACTTGTTTAATTTTCTTCTCCTTCAATTTGCAAGCGCACAAACAGACCTAAGCACTGACAGCAGACACTGCAAGGCACGCATGTCATCACCTCCCCAGCTCAGGCAACAGGTGTGACCAGCTGCTGTTGCTTACAGCATCCCTTCTGAGCTGGAACTATTCCCTTGCCCTGCTCACTGCAAAAACTCACCTCAGGGTCTGGGTACCATACAGCTGGTTAGTAAAAACTTAAAACTTAGCAAATAGGTAAAAATTTATTATTATGGATCTCAAAACATGATTATTATTATTATTGTTGGGGTACCTGTGCTTATCATTTAGGTGGACTCAGTAACTAAAACAGGAGGTTTCTCCTGCTTGCAGGTACTGATAAAAGATTTTTTTTTCTTTTTCTTTTTTTTTTTTTTTTCCAGCTCCAGCACTTGCTGAAATAGCATCTGGACTAATCCCTTCCACACCAGACAGTTGCAGCTAGTTGGGTCGTAGGTTTAAAATCACCTGCACCGTTTAGCCAGTGCAGAACACGTTTGCGCATTTGCTTACCTGTTTTTTGCTGCAATGTGTTTAAAACTGGAGGAATGGGAAGCAGCACTTTCTGATTTAAAATTTGCCTCTGGCCCTATTTTTATGGCTGGGTACAAAGTCTGAGTCTGGTAGAAATGTAGAAATGCATGTGGTAATCTTACTCCAAAGTAGGTCCAGGTTGTAATAATTACTTAATTTTGCACTTTTGTGCAAAACATCATCTCTATTTGCTTAACCTGTAGGACAGGCACATTTTGTATATCAGGCAAAATAAATAATGGCTTCACTTCACAAAGAAAAATAATCCTGACATACTTGCATGTACATGCATATTTTATGGATTGTTGCTAATGAAAGATACTGTATTTCATTTCTCCGCTGCTTGCTCAAGAGCAGAGAATGAATTTTCATTAGAGTAGATCAATATTTTAATTGAATACACTTTGGAAATTACTTAACGAGGCATGGTTTATACATCCTTTCATATTTGTTCTACTTTTACCTTTTGTTATTTTTACAACTTGAAGATTTCCATACTTAGACTGCCTACAGCTGGCCCTGTGTTTAACTGCTGTAAACTTTGCCAAACGGAATTTGCATTTCTCCAAGTGATAATCTGCAGTAATTCAAGCCTAGACATGTAGAAGCTGTCTTGTACATCTACATGCCTATGGATAACATTGTTTTCATCATTGAGGGAAACAGATTTTCAACCACAGCTGACTACTGTTCTCCATCAGAGCACCAGGCAGAGGGACTCAGTCCTTTTACCTATTGTAGAGACAAGAAATCTATTGATTTTGAAGGAAAATGACCTGCTCCAGTATTTTATTTTTTCCAGCTCTTTCAGTTCCATTGGACACAGGCACATTTATCTCCTATGTTAAGGAAAACATTGTTTCATTGGCAATTTACCTTAAAAATGTACAGGTAAGGTGATGCACATCCAAGGCAGCTACACGAACAGAGGCACTGTCCAAACCCAGTTCCTAAATGTGCAGAGTCCAGCCAGTAACCGGCAGCACCAGCAGCAGAGGGCAGGTGACGTGCTTCTGTTGGCACTGAAGTCCTAAAATCCTCTGTTGACAGGACACCTACTAGTATTTGCTTTAGCAAGCTATTTCCATACAAAAAAAGCCTAATAAGTATTCTTTGGATCCAACAATTCTTCCCTCAGAAGCGGAACAGATTAAATTGGTGATAGACAATGCCAAAGTCGTATTTGTGTGCTATAAAATAGGGAACAATTAGGTGTTATTTATCTGCTGCTTTCTCAGCTCTGGGTTTGAACAGCCATTTGGGCCCAAATTTGTTAACATGCCTGTCCTTCCTCCCACTAGCAGCCACCTTTACACAAGCAACACCTTGTGCAAAAGCACAGGGTTGGGTTCACTGGGCCAAACTCCCTCGTGAAACACAAGAAACATCAAAAAACCCTTCCCACAGCGGCCACCCAAAATACTGCAGCATTTCCACCGCTCCAGCCTGCGTGCCTGGCAAACAAGCAATAGCAATGTCTCATTGCATCGTTAGGGCTGGACAAGGACAACCCAAGGCCTAAAACACAGTTTAAAGGGGGGTGTAAATGATGATTTAATAAAAATGCAAATGACCCTGTCCCCTGGTTTCAAAGGCTGCAAGGTGAAGCCATGTAACACCAGGCTCTGTGGCTAATGGAAGGATTTTGAAAACACGTTGCTTATAATAAATTCACTTTTTGTTAAAGTAAAAAAAAATCAAGATGTAAAAACATCTAATGTGCCCAGTGTTAATAGTAAAACTGACAACATTAGATAAAAGGGGTAATTTTACAAATACAGCAGAAGGGGATTAAATTATGTGCAAGAATTATTAGACTGCATCTTATTTTTATTAAAAAAACATTAGCTATATTTTAGGAGCAAGGACCTGAAGAAAAAATTAACTCTAGTTTATCCACAACATGTTTGAAATTAATCTCCAGACAGAATGCTTGCTTGGGCAGATCTCGCAGGAAATAGATCCTGACTGTGGGAAAGCAATTGCAAATATTTGAAAATTTCATGAAGAGAAGAAACTAAGGGCCTGAGTCCATAAATGATCCTTACGGCAGAAAGTTTTGGCAAGAGCTGTATTACTGGTGCAGACCCTGCATCCCACTGGTGTAGGTGGGAGCTGCTGGAAATGCTGCTTTTGTGAAGTCCTTTGAGGTCTGTGGCTCCAGATCCCTGGGGCAGGGGCAGCTACCAAGTACAGCTCCATGATCTGGAACAGCCAAAGTATTTCTGTGCAGTTCCATATGCTTCTACCACGACAAAAATCCAAGTGTTGGCCTCTAAGCGATCCCACCTGACAAATACTTGCAAATCACCAAGGCTGGCATGGTGGAATGACAGCTCGGCTGGAGCTGAAAAATGTCTGTATGCACATCTATGAATCCTAAAAAAGGGTTAAGTAAAACGTGCTCATGGCAAACATCAATTAAAAAAAGGCACTAAAATACCTACTGCTGTATCAAATATTAAACACTTAATTGATCTCTCCAACCAGGCATTATTATTATTAATAATAATTTATTAATAAAGGGCTGTTCAATTTTAATTACCAAACCAAGGGGGTGCTCTCCAGCCAATAAAGCAAAAAGGAACCAACGTCTCCTTATCTTCTCCCTTTTCCTGAAATGATTTTTTGAGTCCTTCAGGTCCATTTTCGCCATTAAATCAGCAACAACAAATTCACTACACAAACAGTCAAGCTTAGCAAGGTTGTTCTGCCTGTGTGAACCTTCAACACCACCAGCTGCAGAGAAAAGTTACGTGAAAACCAATAGTGTATACAATTTTGAGATTTAATAAAATAATAATAATTGAAGATTTCTTGGCTAATCCTTGCGATCATCTATAAAAACCATAAAATTCCTCTGCGTCTATAATTATTTAATTAGTTTCACAATTGTACACAGGGAAGTTAGAACAAGGTTATACTCTGAAAAAGGAGGCGCAGTAATACTCAGAGGCCACAGGTACCTCCAGAATGTCTTTCTGGCATATGACTAAGACCAGGTACAATGACATGAACATGAAATACACAATGTCAAATTTGACTTTAAATGTTTCTGCAGACACTGTATTAACCCCGCTCATCATTAGAGATAGCTTTGCTGTGGCCATTCCCAGGGCAAGAGACAGCAGGGTGTCAAGTGCACTGGAAGGACCTTACCTGGGACCGCACTTTCTTTTCACTTTTCCTTGCACATTCCCACCTATCATTTATAAGGAAAGCAACTTGTCAAAGCAGGTGGAAAACTACTGAAAGCTTGCTGGATGCTTTGCTGCTTTTCCATGGGGATGCTGCAGAAAATGTGCTTTTGGGACAAGTGCTTTCCTCCAGGTGAATTTGCATGACTCATTAGAAAGGTTACAAAATCATTTCCCTCTGATTATTTTAGGAAAATTCCCACTAATACCATCTCAAAGCTTTACGTGGAGACTACCTGAATTGCTAAGTACTTGACTTAGCACGTCATGCGATGATAAAGCACTGCACACAGAAGTACTTGGAGACTGAGTAAAAGATGGGAGTGACTTCAGAGGGGACTCAGCTGCTCCACAGGCTGCAGCCTTACCCAGGAACTGGGAAGTTATCAAGCACCTTCAATTTTGTTTGCTGCCAGTGTGGAAGTAAGAATAAACTCAGCTCTGTGTGTATGCCAAAGAAACTTAAGAAACCTCCTAGCTTAAGAAACTTTTGCTACAAAAATTATATGATCAATAGAGTCAAACTGGTTTAAATTTTACCTCTCTGATACACGTAAAACCATCGGGCAGGGTCTAGGAAAAAGTGAGAAAAAAATTTAACAAAAAGAAAGTGACAACCATACACAGCTTTGTCTTTTGTTAACTTTAAAAGGGACATTGGAGGTGTTCTGCAAATGCCAGAGGATCACTTTTCCCAGTAACTGCAGGATTGTTTCCAGATATATTTTACACTTTTCCCCTGAATTGCCTCTTTCCCGTACCCCAAGAGGCAGAAAAGGAAGTCAGAGCTTGCTGTCCCCTGCATGGCCATGAAACTCTGAGCAGCATGTGAAGTGAAGCGTGCATGCAGTCATACAAGCATCCATGCATACAGCAAGACAGCAATGCAACAGTGATCCTAGCAACTCTGATAAGGGATAAGAAAGACTTCGCATGCAATTTTTTTTAAGTCTACTGAGGGGCAACAAGAAGGGCACGCAGTCTTCTGCTTCCCCTCCACAGCTTAGCTCTTTGACAATTGTAGAAATAAAAAAAAAATATTAGTAAGAGTGAAGAAGTCTCAGGTGTGTCTGGAAGACTAATTGTTGCTCTTTGCAGTCATTTCGCTTGCAACACAGTCATTTTATACTATTCTCATGTCCCCTGGAAAAAAATTCATTAGCAAATTAGGTTAAAAGTTTTAAACCCCCTCTTTTAAATATATGCATGTGGCTTCTCACAGCATCAGTTTCTTTTACTGGAGAATTGGGTACACAGTATGATCTGCATTAACCTGCAACAGGCATGAGTTTTCATCAGAATATTACTACCTGTGTCTCCCTGGCCCTACCTCCACGGCCCGGGCAGCTCCTGCCCTCAGTCCACCTGGCATCTATTTCCTTCATTTCCATGTAGTCTGTGCCTCCAGCTGCCCAAACCTTCTTCAACACCTTCTCACCACACCATCGGCTCTGCAGTGTCTTGCCTCCTGCTGCTGCCCACAAAGCCCACCCAGTCCCCTCTCACACACCAGCCAGTGCATTTTAGCCCACAGATGGTGCATCTATATCCCCCTAATGGACACTAGCATCAAGTCGGCACCAAAACTGAGCGATTCTCACTGCTGCGTGTTTCTCTGTAGAGGGGGTGACAGGAAAAGCAGTGTATGAAGACTGTCTAAGCTCACATAATGCACCAGTCATTCTTCTTCTCTCCATAGACCGAGAATGCCAAGACCTCATTCTCCAGCTGAATCCGTCTTGCAGCCAACCACCTCTGCATACCCTTGCGCAGGCTATGACCAACTCAAGGCCTCTACCTGAAACCTTAAGGCCAAGAAATTCCACCATGAATTCTTTAAAGCCATTTAAATAATCCTCATGCTCAACACTTTCCCTTTAAATAAAAAAAACCCAAAACACATTTAGAAGTGAGCATGTGTTTTTGTTCTGGGACATTTAAGGAGGCAGCTTACATGCACTACACATCACATCATTAAGCTGTTGGAGCGGTTGAACCTTCTTTCATTATTCTCACTCTGAGGTTTCTACTTTCAGCTTGCTCAACAGGTGCATAACTAGAAGAAATGAAAAAATCTTTGGGACTGGTTGTTAAACTCGACAGGAATAGAGAGAATTTACTGTGCATTGGAGAATTTAATAAAACATCTGGCCACAAGAAAAAAATTGGCAGAAGCAAATATTAGAACATTGCTTCCCAACAGCATCACTACAAGATGTAAAAATGCCTGGTCAGACAGTATTGCTGAGTCTTGGTGCTTGGCCTCACTAACTCTGGTTCAGCTGTCCTCAGCCTGAGAAAGGAACAACTAAAGCAAAAATCAAGACCAACAAAGAAAACTACAGGGGATGATTCAGTTGGCTGCTGCAGTGCAAGAGTAATGGTGATACTGAGAACAATCGCATGAGGCAATCAGTAACAGAACTGAACCCTGCCTGCCTGCTTGTACAGGGACACGGTTCATAGATCAGTGACTACAGACACCTCCACACTTTCCCCTTTTGAACTGAAACTTCAGGAATACTTACATGAGATGCTGGTCCTACAAAGAGCCTACAAACCATGAATTTAAATCGCTTATATAGATCAAAACACGTACTACAGAGAGCAGTACATACTAGAAACTTTAATGAAAGCATATAAAACAATTAGTAAAATTTAAACTCTACTGTACCACATGCAGTATAATCATATGACTTATTAACCTTCTTGATTCACCAAGATAGGTTTGTAATAAACAAAAAGAATGAGCAAGTTGCTTAGAGGCCCTGAATCTCTGCTGATGCAAAAGTGTCCAACCATTAGCCATGAAATCACCCACTGCCAGGGAAAACCCACTTTGCTGGGTAACCTGAGGACAGGGAAAAAAAAAATAAAAATCTCCCATTTCAAGTTTAACAAGGATAGTTCTAAATTTGCACGTTAACACTAGCTGCAAACTAATTTCCATTGATAAGAACAAAGAGATGTAAATGTTGTCATTAGAGAAAGCACAAAAATAGCATCCTGATTTAGAAAGGGTGAAATCAATGCATAAAAAGAGCTGGAGAGGTCCCACTGTAAATATTGGGCTTGAAAAGATGAAAATGCATCAGAGGTGATTAACAGATAGCAGGAAGACAATAGAAGTGCTGCAAAAAAAAGAGAAAGATTAGCTATTTTTCTGTATTGAGTAACCTTGTGGGTTATCAAAACTTTAGGCTGTAGATAATACATTCTGGATATAAACAATGTTTTCTTTTTCTCTTTATAGAGATAGGAAAAAAAAACCCTGAGAAGAGAAATAGAAAAAAGCTTCTTGCAACAATACAGTTTTCTTCATTGTATGAAAAACTTCAGAGTCAGCTTTCAAGGGTTCAATTGAAAATTAATTCCCTTCCAGACTATTAAAATTATAACTAAGAGGTTTTGGTTTACAGTCTCTATTTAACACCAAATTGCTTTTTTTTTGAAAAATGGCACTTTTCAATAAGCTTAACAGAAAACTTCTTAATCATCATCTCAAATTCATATGCTTATGTCTACTTAGCATATTGAATAGTACAAATAGGAGAAACTAGTGTTGTTACCACTGCAGAAGCAGTTACTGAGTACTTTATTTTTCATCCCTTTCCAAAGGAGTCTTAGGATTTTATTTTTTTTTCCAAAACCCCCTAGGTTATGCATTACTCTCTGGGCAGTGAAATAGAGCAATTTCTGAGCAACTACAGATCAACGAAAAGGAAGATAAATTGGCAGAAACTCAGTTTATAATTTCTGAGGATTATTTCTGAGATGTTTTCTGTTTACAAACAGCAGGTAACACCATAACTAAACCATCAGGACTGTGTACATGGAATGGGACTGCCCACCTGTACCTGACCATTGTGAGCTGCAACAAAACTGTAGTAGCGAAGCCAACATAAGACCCTGCATAACCCTTATATATCCAGTTGCATTTTTTAATTTAACTTAAAATGTTTTCTTTCCTTCACAGCCTAAACAAAGATGAGGGAAAACCAAGCACAAACCTCGAAGGTAGCAAAATAAGATGCAAGAATGATAGAAAAATGGAGAAAAGATTGAATTTGCAGCCACCTAATCCTATTTCACCAGTGGCATGCTAATAAGATGCTTACATTTGTTTGTGCTTATGCCCAATCCTCTGAGAACTCATAAACTATCTGAACAGCAGTGGATTTTATGTTGTTGCAGTTGCACTGGCCGGGAAGACATCACACTCCCCAACATTAGTGTTTGATTTCAGTCCTGTTATGTAAGGATATAAACATGGCAGGTTGTCTTCATTTTAATGCAAAAAACCCCAATCCTGTTGCAGAGCAGAGCTGTAGTACAAGGTAAAAAGAAGATATTTTCCTGTTTGTCTTACTTCTAGAAACCAGAGTACTGGAGTGCTGCAGGGTGTGATGGGGCAGTGAGCAGGCTAGAGGTATAGCTGCCTCAGTCTCTTGTTTATCAGGAAGGCTTTCAAACTCAGAAAGCAGGTTTTCTAGGCTCTGAACCAGGCTACTCACTTGTTTGATAGGATGAAGTTAAAGGAACTCAATAGAATAGCTTTATGCACAAATCCCCCACTACCAAACATACTGAGGGGATAGGTCCTTAGCTCCAGGATTGTTTTCAGCCAGCTCTGTTGTTTTCTCAATATACAGGAGCCCCAACACAACCCTTCTGCCCTCAAGGAGAAATAGATTTGTTCTATAAACATAATAGAGCTGGTGGAAAAACTACTGTCCTGCTGTTGTGTCAAATCTGTTGTGGAGGTGCTAGGTAAAAGCCTACAACAGGAGCTTCTTTGCCCTTGGCAGGCTCTAGTTAGGTCAGCTGGAAAACTTCCTCAAATTATGTGATCTGCTGCTTCTCTGAGTAGTAGGGGGTGGGGGGGGAGGATATTGTAAAACAGAGATCTCAGTACCTGCCCAGCAGAAGGAGAGCTGCATGCTTGCTGCCTCTCAGGGTGAACGGCCTCTTTTTTTGTGTGCACTTCAATCTTACTCACTTTTGAGGGATCTTATGTCTAGCATATCATGAGCATGTTCCATTTCTCAGTGTTACTCCTTGCCGTTTCAAGTCACATTTCTTTACATTGTCATAGCACAACAATTTACACCACAAATCAAGCCTCACCTTCCACTATCCACACTAGAAGGTGAGAAGCATACTCTTGATTGTTTTTGTGCTTTATAAGAAACATAGTACATCACTTAGCATTGAAACAAGGTATTGAAATGCCATTTTGGTAACACACCAATTACCAACTGAAAAGAAAGAAAAAATGAAAAATACATACTAAGTCTTTATATGGTTGAATAATTTTTGTATGGTTTGTTAAACAAATACATTTCCTACAATACATACATTTTACGTACCATGGAACTTGGTAGCACTCTCCATTTTACTCTTAATATGGAACTGTGAATACATTCAGCATCACTTCTTCAATTCAAACATCTCTGCACAAAAGATAGCTCAGTCTGACAAAGTCACCTTCTGAGACTAATTCTAGTTTGTGCATTTTGTTGGAATATTAAGTGCTATCTGCTGCAAGTATATACAACCTTCGTTCAGTAGACAGGTATATAGCTAGCAGTCCCTTTTGTTGTTGGTGGTTTGGACATAGCTCCAGGTAGTGAGTTAGGAGACGTGCCCATTCCCACAGTAAAACCCAGGAACATCTCCTTGAACACCTTTTATGGTGGGTGGCTGGGGTGGGATGTACTGAGGGGCACAGGTGCCACATGCAGAGCAGCACACACACAGCACTTTGGAAAGTTTTCAGTGCTGCAAATCATATAAATTAAAAAAAAAAAAAAAAGGATTTTGCTCAACCTCACAAGCTCAGGTCCAGGCTGAAGTTAGGCCAAAGGCACTGCCTAAGACCATGTCCAAACTGCCACCAACACTGCTTGTGTGTTTTGCAATGTTTTCTGCTGTTTTTCAGAAATTCTTCAGCTGTCCCAACAGCAATCCAGGCTTCAGTTTGTACAATTTTTACCCAATCATCAGTAACGGAATTTGTGTAAGAGGAGATTCTTTACTCCTTTTCAAACACAACTATACATCCATAAAATGAATATAAAATTCAGACCCTGAAAACCTCTGCCTGAAGAGTTAACCCAAGGACAACCACCCACAACCAATCCTTTTCATACACCAAGTGGTACTTCATGAGTCATGGTTACAATTAAACTGTAGGACTGGAAGGGCACAAGTGCTGAAGCTTTTTCTCCAGCTCCCAAAACCCAACTCTCTGCTCCTTCTCAGATGCCCTGCAGCAGAAAATCTCAAGATCAGCAAGAAAATTCTCCCATCACATTAATGGCCTTGCAGAAGAATTCACAATAAGTCATTTCCCTTTAGGGGAATCAAAGAAAAAAACATTGGAATACACTGTTCCCCTGAAAAGGGAGTTTTGCAGAACTTGCAGTAT
Source organism: Falco punctatus (assembly GCF_963210335.1). Lineage (NCBI taxonomy): Eukaryota > Metazoa > Chordata > Aves > Falconiformes > Falconidae > Falco > Falco punctatus. Next base: position 47,229,944 of record NC_137588.1, read on the forward strand.
TTTGCTAGAAACACAAAATGGTTTATGCAAATCAGTTCTTACATCCTTAGCAGGACTTGAACTGGAGAGCCCGGGCATTCAAGAAGAGGAATAGCTAAAACATGAATTGCAACACGACCTAAAAAGCTATCTTGCTTGATAGCACTGATAGCTTCTTTTAACCTCCTAGTCATGATCATCAATAGCATCAGCAGCATTATTTCCTCATGTTAATGCATTACAACCAGGAGTGCTGTTTCACAGCATGCAACTGCTTACGAATCTATTTCCAGCACTGCTATTGCAATGAATTATGCCTCAGTAGCTCTCCGGCAGAACAGGAAGGAGTAAAGGCAATTTGTAAAGCCTCACCAGTAAAATGGGAATAATAACGCTTATACATCCAGACATGCTTTCCCACTGCTTCATGCAAATCCCTTCAACTTCATTAACACTCAGTTAATGCATCTCCCTTGTTACAAATACGTCTGACTTTGTACTTTGGTTCTGTGCTGTCATGTAAGACAAAGCTCCCCTCCAGTTACAGCAGACTCATTTTTTTTTTTTCTAGGCTGATATTTAGGCAGTGCTGAAAGAACAGTATTTGATTCTAAACCACTTCAAATACTTCAAAGAGCAATCCAAGGAATGCAGCCAAGAGTAACAGAATGATGAGGCTGAATGATGACCAACAGGAAGAACTGATGGCAAGCAGACAGGTGATTAAATAAACATTAAAAACTGACTTATCTGAAGGAAGCGCACCAGATTCTTTCATGATATTCCCCGAGCTACTGGCAGTACATGCTGCTGAGCTTCCTTTCTACTCTAGCACTGGTATAACAAATCAGGTTTAATATGGCTGCTGTTGTACGCACACATACATCCATTCCCTTTCCCAGAAAAGCAGATAGGTGGCTTCCCAAGCAGGGAAGCAGTCACCTGCCATGCCATGCTCCACCGCAAGGCTTTATAACAAGAGCTGTGAATCAGCCATGTAGAGAAGTGTAATCGCTGAAAAGAGCAAGTCTCAGGGCTGGTGCAACAGGGAAAAACCCAGCAGATGGCAGAAAGCATTTCTTCTACCCTACCAGCATCAGCCTGAGAAAAGCAGATTGAACCCCAGGGAACAGCTATGAACCAACACATGATGTGGTCACTAACCTTCTTTTCGAAGGCAACATCACCAACTTGTCCCAAGTTGTCTGTCCTATCTCATAGAGCAAGCCGAGCAACCCAGGGCAATTTCCAAAAAGGAGATGAGCATTCACAATGCAGGCACATTAATTCTTGCTCCTTTTCAGAGACTTTCACCTGCTCAGGCTCTGTGAGACAGCCCCCCTCCCCGAGCTGTTTCTGTGCTGCAGAGTCAGGCTTTCTCTCAATCTGGGGCAGGTGCTGAACTCCAGCTAGCAAGAATCCTTTGCTGTGCAAACCAGCCACAGAAATAAAGTCAAGTACTGACCTGCCTGAAAAACGGGAGCAGGGGGAGGGCTGGGGGCGATCAGTATTCCAAAAAGCTGCTGTTCTCGGCACTTCACAGTCTAGCACAGTGTGCCTGGGGAATAGCCTTTCAGCATTATTCTTACCCTGATCAGTGTTCCTCATTTCCATCAGCTTATTCACACTTTGTAGGGTTTTCTTCTTGGAAAAGGTGACACAAGAATGGCTGTCTTTGATCAGACCAAAAAATACATCCAACCCAGGGAAGAGAACAACAACAGGATGACAGAGTGACACTCCTGAGAACCCTGTCCTGGTCTCCAGCAATCCAAATTCAATTTCCCAATCCAGAGCTGATGTCTTTTTACCCAAGACATGCACAGCTCTTTAGCAAATTTCAAGCCTATGTACTTAATACGCACAAGTATAATATGATGAGCTTACTTGCTGTAATAAAATGTAATTTGGATAGCACCAAGTACCATCACAGGTAACAATAATGTTAATGGCTGAGACCTTTACACCACCCAGCTGAGCTCACGGAAGGTAATTCCCTTTCTGGAGCTTGACTTGATCCTGGGCTCTATCAGTTTTATCTGCGATCCTGAAGTCAGGCCCCCACCATTGCACAAACACATAGCAGGGACAGTTCCTGCACAAAAGGTTTGCCATCTCGGCAAAGAAGAAAGCATAAAGAGCATTCTTTCCCTTTTAGTTGTCAAGAAAGAGTGCTCAGAGAGGAGCAGAGGAGTTTTTCCTGCGTGCCAAGGCTGTGGCATGCCTGTGCAGCCCTGGCTCACGAGTGTTTGGTTGACAGTTGCCCCCCTGTCAGGACATTTGCCCGGAGTCACACAGGGAGCCTGGGACAGAGCTGGGGTTACTCTGGGATACCCTCAGTCACACCTGAGTAAAGGAAAAAAAAAATCTATTGTTAAAAATCATCATTTGTAATTTAGTTTTTTAAATTGGTCCTGGGTGGAGGTGAAGAACAGAAAATGAGGAAACGTTCATGCAAAACCTATTTCCTGAAAAATTACTGTCTAACTGCAGTGACATGTCTCTCTCCCCTGACAGTCTAATAGCTGGGGACGTGACAGGCAGCAGAGGGACAGCCTCAGCCTCCAGCAAGGGGCACAAAGCCCCACATCATCAGTTTTCTTAAAGATCCGTTTCTTATTAATGGATAAATAGCCTGGCAGAAAATTCTTACCACAGCCACTCACAGATTAATCCAATAGTTTAGATTCATTACTATACTGCTACTAAAGTTCAGATCAGTAATTACTGCTTGATAAAAAAAACAAAACAACAATCCCAAATTAAACTGATGTCTCCCACACGTGTTTTGGTAAGGAGCAGAGAGGGGAAATGAAGGATATGGAGGCAGCAATCTCCTCAAAAACATGTCACTAAGCCACTGGCCTTAAATGAGCTCCCCCAGATTATGAAATGTAGGGTGAGCCAGGACCAAGGCAAGATTTTGAATCCAAAGCAGCAAGGGTAAAAGAAAACCAGAACATGTCAAGCCATCAAGCCATGATGCTTTTTCAGAACAAATATCAGAAACTCTTCTGAGGGCATTTAATAAATGAAATACTCATAGGAGACTTTTGAATTATAAATTAAGTAACTGAACTTTCTTTTTTTCTTTCTTGGAATAGGTTATTCATCAAAAAAACCTCTGATGAGCCAAGACAATGCATTACAAATGGACTTATTCTCTGAGTTTTTTCTCATTGAAAAGCAAATCAGAGACTTTAAGTCCCTTATTTATTACTGCACTGATTTCCATGAACATTGGTTTGCTCTAGCTTTGAGTTAGAAAAAGGCTTTTAGAAGAAAAATAGTCAATGAATATATAATGCAGAGGAATCAAGCAATCAGAAATAGTAATTAGTTCAGTACCTAATTCAAGGACGTGTTATCCTTGGGTTCTTATGGGAAAACCAGAATTTTGTATTTGTGCATTCAGGTAGGTTTTAACTACAGGGTAAAAACTAAGTTGTTTTCCCCCTTAGAGGCACCTTTTTTGAACAGGTGGGATTACCTACACTTGGCACCGGCTGCAGAACCGACACGAGACCTAAGCAGGCATCCAGAAGAGGAAGGTAAATAGACAATGGTGCAAGGACAAACACAACTGAAACCACATAAAACCCTTATAATGAGCACTCGCCATCACATACGCAGTGTTTAAGGTCATGATCGCAGGGGATCACAAAGCTGCAGCCTCACCTGAGATTTCTTTATTCTGGACTGGGACTTTCCACTTGAAAAGAGAAAATGTGTGTGTGCATTACCTTCTCATCCACAGCCTCGCTGTGCCTTCCCAAAGGCATGCCTGTGCCGGTGGGAGCACCTAAACATAGCCTCAGATATGAAAGGCTGCCACAGCAGCCACCAAGCCAGGGCAGCAAAAGGGGCTGCTGCTTCCCAGCGAGTGCCCCACAGCCACCAGTGTGCCAGCTGGGGCAGGTGGCCCCCGTGCCTGAGCCACCCACGGGTGAGTGAGCAGCTTGGGCTGAGTTCCCAAAGAGGGCACTTGAAGCTATTTGGAATTCTGATTGGTTTGTGGGAGACATCACTTTTCCAGAGGTCATGTTCCAGTTGGGAAAAACAAATAAAAATACCCCTTATTTGCCACAAAATGGAAGTTTTGTCTGTGATTTAGAAAAGTTCATTTTGGAAAAATATTTCAAATTTTACTTTTACAAATGTTCAGATTTCATGGTAACACAGGCAGAAGCCATCCTCACCTGCACAAAGTTTGTGGCCAGCTTGTCTCATTTTATTTGCAGTGCAGCAGCTCTTCGCAGCTTTTTCTCTATTAAGTTACCCAGATCCATAAGTTTTTACCTCTTTATTAGGGAACTACAGGGCAAATTAGCAGAAATGTAACATATGTATGCTCATAGCCAGGCACCTACACTCTGCACAACAGAAATTTCACGCTAAAGATCTTTTTTTAAAAAATAATAATTAGTCATTATTTGTACTTTGGCCTTAAGTCTCAGTTTCTTACAATCACTTTTTTTTTTAAATGAAGCTTTGAATTGGGTTTGTTTCTTGTGTGTGGTTTTTTTTTTTCCAAAGAAACAAATATTTATTTCCGCCAAGCTGAACATGTGTGGATCTGCTCACATTTATTAAAGAAAAAAAAAAATCTTTACTCACATACACTTTTTCCTGTTTGGAAACAGCAGTGTGTAAAACAATTTGCTGTGTAATCATAAGGCAATGCTACCATCCCCAGCAGGAGTGAATTTGGAAGTAATTAGGAGACAGGACACCTCACCACCGCATTATGGCAATTCACCTGTGCAGACTAGAAAAAGCACAAATTATTTTGGTCCAGGCACAGCTCAGGAGTTCTATTCAATACACTACAGATCCCACCCAAATGAGACAGTATCACCCAAAACATTACTACTTTCCATTTCACAGGACTTGTGTTTGTTGAACAGATTGCTCCAAAATGTGAAACATAATTAAGCAGAACATAAGTAGCAATTAAGTCTACTTCCACAGAAGAAACTGCTCAAAAATACTGTTCCAGTCCAGATCCAGATCTTTCAGTAGGACATGAGAAAATTTGCCAAAATGCCTTTGCTCCTATTAATAAGGCTTTCTGCTGAAGTAAACGATGCAAACCGTGGGGGAGCTGACAGCATCACACCTTGGTCACAACTCCCAGCGCAGAGAGCTGGCAGCGACACAGGTTATGTTTCCATAGATCTGTTGTTAGAGAGCAGCACCTACACCTCAAGCGTTTAAGTGAGCCTGATCTCAGGCAATAGATAGAAGCAACCAATACTGCCTGGAACTCTTTTTCACAAAAAACATTAGCGTCCTAATTTCTGGTTTTCCCAGGAGTTGAACATGAAGTAGGTCTCGAAACCCTAACCTAAACCCTTCTGCCATTAGCACCTCTCCAGATACAGCCTACGTACGTCCTGATTCAGAAAGGGAGATGCTGTAGTACGTACATATTCAAATTCTTCAGCCATGTCTTTAATTGTTGTGCCTAAACATTTGGAACACAGACAACTATAAATCAGATACTTGCTTTTATATATACACACCACTGCCCAAGACTGAGGGCATTAGCTTGCTGAAACTCTTCATCCCAATTAATGTCAGCTCCTGTTGTTAAATAAAAGAAAATAAGAAAAACCCATCAAACACACTAGATTCTTTGAGTTAGTAAAACTCTAGTGTGAAAACAATAATTTACTTCAAGATATCTAACAGATTCTGTTTCCTTACAAGGAATCTTTTTGCCCTTTCGCCAGGGCCATACCTGGTCCGTGGTGAGACTCAGGAGCAGCTGTTTCAGTCAACTCACTTGGCTGCTAATCCCTCCACGTAGTCCTGGTTGTCCTTCCACCCTCACCTTCCCCTGCGCTCCTACCTCCAAAGGGCAGCGTGAGCATCCGCCAAGCTGAGGGCAGGCTGTTTCTTCTTTTAATCAGCTCTGAGACACTCTACAGAGAGGAAGCAATCCAGAGCATCACACACCCACTCCTGAGGACGGCAAGCACACGCTGGGCTCCTCTGCAAAGCCTTGTTAATCCACAGCCATGGGTACTGCAGACAGCTGCTGATTTTGTAAGGGGGCAGAGGAAATCTCACTGGAGCATTTTGATCCAGTTTTAAGTGTCCAGAGAATTAGCAGAAAACCATTTAAAACATCTCCCCTAGGAAGGAGATGGGAGTTTTACTAAGAATTACTCAAAAGTGATTTCTCTTTGTTAACTCTTCATTAAGATTTAACACTCAGAGAAGCAAACAGCTTTGAGCTAAGCCTTTCCTTTCAGTCAGGAGTCCATGTCTCCCTCCCTTCGCTCAGCAGTCTGCAGTGGTCTGCTGAAACCCTACAGGTACCCACGAGGGGTTCAACACATTGAGAAGATCCCTTCTGGAAGTGCTCTTAGCCACGTTTGCATTTCTTAGGGTGAGCAAACAAATACATGCACAGTGTGATGATGTAAAGATCGTTCACATGGGTTTCTACGTCCCACTGAGAAGCACAAATGTCAGTGTGGAGGGGACAAAAGACCAGACACATTGGTACCAAGTAGTAAAGCAACCCCATAAAACCGGAGCTAAAACCCAAGCCTGCCACGCATATGGTGATTGATCCCTCTGCTGGGGTCAATATAACAAATACGCCAGCACCACGTACCAAAGGAGGGGCAGAACTGAGCTAGACCTCTCTGAACTCCCACACAGGAGCCAAATCACAAGCAGTTACAAGCCAGAAAGCAAAGCAGACAGGGAGCTGAAACTCTGGCAGATAAGATCAGAAAGTTTCAGGAAACAGGCAATAGCTTCATGATTTCCAAAACTTGGTCCAGCTAGTGGTGCTGGGAATCTCAAAACTTTTTTCTTGTGCCAAAAGGTTAATGGGACAAGCACAAAACTTGCTCCCATTTTTCTCTTTATTCTGCTTCTCCTGGAAGGGCAGTAGGGACTGCCACGAGGCTCAAGACTGTAAGACACACCCTGCCTAGGTTGTAGATGCAACCAACTATGCACTTGATGAGCTGCCATGAAGTCAAAATACATAATTATTTAAACCTTTACCATGCTAAAGTTGTAAGATTTCAATTCCACTAATTTGTTAGAGGATCTTTCTGCTTCTGAAACATAGTAATTTTCAGACTGGAAGAGGAAAGCCATGAGGTTTACAGCTTCTCAGGCTGTGGCCTGGCTTTGATCAGCCCCCTGAAAATACTACAAATTCAGAGATCTGGTCTGTTTTTGGAATACCACCAAAAGAGGGTGATTTGAGGCTAATAAACATCGGTTCTTGTAAACACTGGAGCTGCTCTGGTTGACAGCGTCTGAGGACTTCTGCAGGCAGAAAACAATAGAGAACATGGCCAATGCCAGAATGCAGCTTATTAAATTTTCATGCTGATTCTGATTACTTTCATTTAGCAACACAGATGTGCAACCAGGATGAGGAGATATAGTGCCCATGAGCACTGGGAAATGGCTGGCAATATGAGCAGTTTTGGAAACCAGTCACTTAGACCAAATGCTGCTCACAGCTCTTACCAGTGACTTGATTTTAAAGCAGCCATGAAAACATTTTAATATATTAGACTTCACAATTCTGATTCTTCCTTTCTGTTTCAAGGAACGCACATAGTGGTCCAAACAACTGAGAAACAAAGATAGGAGAGCACTGCTAAGAATAGTTTTAAAAAACAAAAAGGAATTATAAAACCACTCCATACATGATCAGGATTAAATTAGATATTTTTTTTTTGTCTGAAGCATCATCAACATACACTGAGCCACTCTAGTCTGTATGAGCAAAAAAAGAGGCACAGCAAAGAGGTTTAGATGGACATGCCATCGTTGGTAAGCTCATCCCAGTAACAACCAAAAAGCTGCTTGTGCTGACGAGCCCTTTGGCCCTTTCCCTTTTGCTTTGGGCTCTGACATCAGGGTACCATAGGACGATCAAGAAAGGGATGAGGTAACCAAGACCCTGGTCTAGGATCTACCCGGGGAAGCCTGACCTGTCTGTGCAAGTGGTCACTGCTATTTATTTTAGGGAGGAAGAAACATTTAGCTTGACATATTTTAACTGGAGCATGTAAAGAATAAAAAAAGGAAGATTTCCTTTTCTGAATGCCTCAGATTTTATCTTGTAATTTCAATTCCCCATATAATCATCTACAACAAATTCAATAAAGCTTTGGCCTAATCCCAGAATAATAGAAAAATTGAGAGTTAGAGCTTTGCATGTACAAAGACACAGAGGGAGCACCCACAGCTGGAGTCGGCATGTGCTGCCAGCCCTGCTCCAGCAGCTGGGAGCCCACCCTGGGGCAGCTGTACCAGCTGGTTGTGCGGGGACCGAGCAGCACTGTCCCTCCTGGCCTTAGGGACAGGTCTGGCAGCTTCACCTTTCTCTTATTTGTGCCTAACCCTCCCCCCCACTGCCAGCCGAGCGCTTGGCCACAGCGGCGGGTGCCTGTGCAGGGTGCTGCAGACCCCCAGCAAGCCCAGGTCAGCGCTGCGGGCACAGCCCCGGCCCCTGGGCGCCCAGCACCAGCGGCTCCTTGCACCCACTCCTGCTGCCGCGTGGGACCACGGACCCTCACAGCCTCGCTGTCAGGAAGCATAGTGGACATAAAATGGGCAAGTGAAACGTTTTACTTTTCCCACAGTGTGAAATCTCCTTTTAAGAGAAAAAGGATTAACTGTTTAAGTAGTTAAATTAATTAGGACTTAATTAAGATACATTTGGACATGCATCCTCAATTCAAGGTTCCCATGTGAGGATTTAAGAATCATGGGAGAGGGATTAAGGTAATGTTAATTATGTTCCATTTATATTGACTATTTAAATTGCTATCCCTTTCCAATTATGAGCGCCTCTAACTCAATTTCTTCAAGAAAAGCAGCCTTACCCTGAAATTCTCAAGGATGTTCTTCAGCCAAAAGAAATGTCTCCCCCTACAACTGTAAATTTATTCAAGCCCAGTGAAATGATTCTGGATTTCAAAACATGGCATGTTATACTAGCTCCCTTGTGGTTCTTGCAAGTTTTTTAAAACCAGGAGACAACCAGGCAAACACAGGCAGGTTAGCGTTTAAATGAGTGATGCTTCATGTCAGTGAGACATGGTTCAGCAGCAATGCAACAAGCTAGACCACAACTCTCATTTTGAGAGTTACTAATAACAAGGCATCCACGATAATTCAGCAAGTCAGTGAAAAAAATGAGCAAGTTTTAACAACCCACCAGAGAAAAGCCATTTCAGAGACCGCCCTAGGGCCAAGTCCAGGGATGCATCCTCAAAACCCACTTAGGCTCTTCAAAAGTTCGAATTAGCAGCCTCAGGTCACACTCCTCTTGTCCCTCCCACCCTAATGCCCCCTCCCCTTCCCTCTCTCCCACAGCAGGTAAAAGTAAGCCTAGTGTCCTGCCAGGGACGCACATACTGCTTTCACCTGCACTCAGGGGCATGGCGAGGGCTGGTGCTGTTGACAGGAACCCACCTCAGGAATGAAAACTGAAAGCACAGCTGACTGCTCTTTACAGACTGTATTAAAAGTGACTAAAAAACCCATATGTTTAAAAGATTCCAAATAACTTTTGTGTAGTGATGATCTAAGTTATCATTAATGGCATTCATAAGTCAAAGAACTTTATTAAACCTGGCCATGTCTCTTCAAAACAAATGCTGTTTTCATACTATTTAATTTCTATAATTTAAAGATACATGGTGAGGAAAAAAAACCCACCCAAAACAAACCAGACTTATTTTCTTTTCTGCTGCAATGAGAAACCACATTTGTTTCATAAAAATTTACCACCATTATTTATTAGCAGGCAGAAAGCTTCGAGGTATAATAAAAATTTGGTACATAAAGCTGCAGCTGCCTGAGGAGAGGGGGAATTAACTGTAATGAAACTGGTTTAAAAGAGCCTCATAATATCACTTGAAAAAAAATACCAAAAAGAAGGTGGTAGAAGCAAGAGGAAAAAGAAAGGTTTTTTGTTAAGTCATAAAATATTATCTGTTCTTTCTGCTAAATTCTCATGTGAAAAAAAGACAAATTTTACTCTGATCTTTACATTTAAGATGCATACCTGGAAGAAGCATTTTCTCTTCCACATATGCTAATAGTGCACAGTTTAACATGCTGTAATTTTGTCGGATGAGTATTTCTTCCTGAGCAGCATATTTTTTTTATTCCTAGTTTAGAAGCTTTTGCTGGTCATCAGAAATGTGATTAGTCAGCTCTTTAAGCACAACTAATTTCCCAGTTGCTCCTTGGAGATAAAAGGAACCCAGCTAACAAACCTTCACTTGGGAAAATAATCCCAGTAACATCTAGATATGGAATCTTTTCCATTTGCAATGCAGTAGCAGGACTAAAGAAACAAAACACATTGAGAAATTCAGTTTTGGGGAGACTGTACAATTACTTGTATACTCAAACCTGCACCACAAAGGTAGCTTAGAGCAGGGTATCTCTCTCGCCCAGTTGAGTAAGACAGGCAATGATGTCATTTCACTTAGTAAGATATTACAAGTTCTTATCATGTGCATTTTCATTTAGAGATGCATTTATATTTAGCTTTGTGGGTGCTTTAGTCATCTGAATGTTACATTTGGTAAACAGCTCTGGTGCAAGTAAAACAAATCGATTGAAAGTCCTCAGTGCAACACCTATATAATTATACAAGATTTTAGAAATATTTACAGCACTCAGATTCAGTTACATTCTAAAGGAAAAAACTTTTGCACTTGATTAAGAAAAATTGTTTCACATGCTGAATTGATCATGAATGGTAAATGTCTGTAAGCATAGGCCTTTGTAGTGCCTTGTTAGACAGGCTCTGCAGGCAGCTTTTACTGTGCAGCCTATACTTACAGTGCATCCAGCCAGCTACATGGTCCCAAGGAGCAGGGAAACCCTAGCACAAGATTATTCATCTTAACCTTTTTAATACATAAAATTCAGGTCACAGTACATTTATAAAAGCCAAAATACACTATTACTATAAGATGCAACTCAGACTTAAACTGCTAGTTTCTTGTTTGGCTAGTCAGAAGGCAGCCAGATTTTTGCATTATTGAACTTGCCTATAGGATCACCTTCTAAGACTGAGAGATAAGCTGCCAAAGTTCACCCTAAAATAAATCTGCACAGCCGAGTTATAAATTAATATCCAAATTTCACTACACTTTTTTTTTTTTTGTTTCTGACAATCTTTCTCTTTCACTCTTTCCCTGCTCAGTTTCACAGCAGATAAAAAAATAACATATAGACCCTATAGACGAGCCTTGGCAACATCCCTGTTGATAAAGCTAGCAGTAAAGTGTTTGAAAGTACACATGGGCTTGAAAAAAATAAATAAAGAAAATCACTACATTGTGATGAGTCTTAGTGAACGATGCTAAAAACCCATGATTATGTGGCAAGCAGGACTGTATTTAGATTATTGTTGCAAATGACATTCATTAATCACCATGACTGGCCTGGATCATAACATTCTCCAAGATAAACTGTATTTAATTTCCCAATTCTTTATTATAATTAATATTATATAGTTGGTTTTAGTCCACCAAGCAGACCAGATTTGACTACCAACACAGACAAAAAGCACAAACCCATCACACAGTACCAGTATGAAGTTACACATTTTGCCAAACACAAGATACTAAGTTAAGTCTCCAGGAAAGGGGAAAACACCATTTGTAGCCATTTCTGTTAGAATTTTTTTCCCCTGGAATCTAAAAGGATGAAACACAAAATACAGACTTTCAAGATTTCATCAGAAGTACAGAGAGCAACCCAAACCATACAGATGGGAATGTCACGCTTTTCCTTTAGCTCCCTCTGTATCCCAGATCCTTGACTGAACTATACCAAATCCTTCCTCCAACATTTTGTATTAAACAAAGGTTTCATGCTAAAACTTTAATTTAACAGCACTCAAAAAGACATATTTGTGCCTAAGTCAGCTACTTTATGTTCTTTCAACTTCTACAGCTCCAAACAGGGCAAAAGGCTCTGGGCTCCACTTCATGCTCTGCACTGTGATCTTCACAACCCTTGAAGCAAAGGCAGCAGAGCCTGCACCACTACTTACCCCTTTTATAAGGCTAATTACGTATCTTTTGTTGCTCTCTCCATCAGGAGATTCTATCTCAGTAATCAACAGGCAGGTTTACGGTTGAGAAAACTGGAGAGTTTGAGAATAAACTAGCTGAAGCTTTGTCCGAACTTCAGAGGAACAGAGGAACTTTGTCCGAACACTACAGAGGCTCAGGTTCAGGTCAGGTATAACCAGCACTATCTCAGCTGATGCTCTCCAGCACCCCTTCTCAACAGAAAATGGGAATTCATGAGGTACGGGGAGCACTGAAAGGGAAGGGTGCTCTTCTCACTGATGTAAACCAGAAACAAATAGAAGTCAGAGGACTTCAGAGCTAGAGCCAATGAAACACAAAGTGGGTTTTAAAATAAGACCACATCATTTTATACTCATCCAGCAACACCGTGATTCCTGTTGTTGTTGTCTGAAAGGCAGCAAAATGACAAGTTGGTATTCCAACACAGAAATCCCCTCTTCTCAGGGGTGCAGCACTGTCTACTGCTGTCACCATTTCTGGGCCTTGATGGAGAAGGCACATGGGATTCATGAGGGATGAAGCGTCTGTGTGTACTCGGCATTTCAAAGTGGTTCCGCAGCCCACAAATGCAGAGCTGTGCATACGGAATCCATTTTCTATGCTATTAACTATCCTAGGAAGTTTATAATGGTGTTAATATTGCAGAGCACTTGGATTTAATTCTGAAGGAGGTACAATTTCAGGGTTGGTGAAATGAATGTCTTTGGGCATCTTCCAGACAGCTAATTAGTATATATAAATTATTTAAATTATTACAGAGTTGTGGGTATATGAATTAAGTTTTCAGCAAAGCAGATAATGTGGGAGAGGTCTGGAAGAACACACACACATATATATATAATCTGCTAGGTCACAAGTAGTCTATATTAACATCATCACACCCTGCTAACATACTAAGATTTTCAATCATTTATGTGTTAACCTGCAGTCAAACACCAGCTCCTTTTGTGTTGCATACACCCAGTCTGAATAGTTGCCATGCCTCCCCCAAACTCTATTATGTTTCAATTCTAAGAGAAAAGCCTGGATTATCATCCTGCAGATCAGTATAAATGTAAAAACATATTTGACACTGACAGGACTTAAGAGGTTCCATCTGAGAAGTAGCACACATTGCAGGCCGTGCACAGGTGAGATGGTTTTTATTTTCTACTGTTGTTTCTGTAAAACTGTTAATGCGAGAGAAAGAAGTAGGCATATAAATAGCTCTCTGAGAAAACTTAAGTGGTGACAAATTAAATAATCAAATTGATAGTTGTTATCAAAGTATTGTACTTCCAGAATAAGATGAGAAGAAAATTAAACTCCATTCTGGCTTCAGATGAATGATTCCCTGAAAACTTCAAGAGGCAAAGAAGTTGCATTGGAAATTTGTCTTCATTACCCAGCCCTTACTGATGGGACTGACTTCTGGCAAGTCACCCAGCAGGACAGTGGCCAGATAGGACTAAAAGTCAGATCTTTTCAAGCCTCACCCTGAATTTTGCCTGTTGGACAGCATTTCAAGTTATATACCCCATTAGAAGGTAGGTAAACACCACAAATAACTGGAGCAGGTATTCTGCTAGTGTGTTTGGATTTCTGGATTTGATAAAAACTATGTTAGTATACCCTCAGTGACAGAGTTCTTGTGCTACTCCCAGTGCCTGCTGTGCAGGAGGAAGCCACCACATCAGATATATTTAAGCAGACAGAACACGATATTGTACCATCAGCACGTGCACTTTACCTCTCGAACACGCTGTAATAAGATCAGTGTATTGTTACAGAATCCTAAGGCATACGAGCAATTGTGCAATTGAAAGGGAGAGACATATGACATCACCCTGCCAGGGTCTACATATCATGAAACCTGAAGGCATCTGAAGTAGCTGAGAGAGGTGGAAGGATCAACAGAGATATCCGAATTAGTTCCAAAAAAAAATTGGCTGAAATTTCAGTCCCTTTAGAAATACTTTGAGGTCTTTACCAAAGCCAGGTCTGTCCAAAGTTTTGCAAGAGGACGTTTAGACAGATTTAGTGTCACAGGATGGCTTCCTTAAAAAGCTTGCCCTTGTGCTGGTGCTCTCCATCCACTCCAGCAACAGTTCACGACTTACTCGTCACCTTCACCAGTCAAAGGATGGCTACATTCAAATGTAGCTCAAAACTCAGACATCCACTCTAACCCCCTGCAATGTGACAAGTCTCTCTGCAAGGAAATTACACCTCTTGGCATCCAGATAGACTTAGCTTTTAATTTAAAACATCTTCAACTTGTGTCTTTAACTTGCTGATACATGTTAATTAAATTTACCAGCAAAGATGTGCTTCACAGAAGATTGTATCTATCCCCCTGAGGATTAGCAGATAAGGGCAGCTAGAGGTTAGGCTAGATCCTTCACATCTACTGACACTTTACAACTTTGCTGCTGTTGATATATTAGAAAGAAAAAAACATAATCTTCCTGTAAAAATGAGATCCTTCCAGATTATACTTAAAAGCTTTGCTTTAACCTTCAGAAGGTTAGGGCTTTTTTTGGTAACATTTTTTTTGGAAACACTCTCCCTGCTAAACAAAGTAACCTGTATGGGACTGACATACAATCCTGCTTGAATCTCCCATCATCCAGCTGCTCTTCCATCCCAAAAATACACCAGAGAAAGATCTTGAAGGAGAAGAGAAAACAAACAGTGAAAGAACAGAAAACCAGGCTCATCAAATGTACCCAATTTGATCTGTAGTTACCATCTGCCAAACAGCCTGACACCTGGTTCAGTAGCACTGGGGAATCTCTAACTTTGGTAGCCAACACTTCCACAGGATATGAATTAAGAATAGCTTCAACAGCCTCTCAGAAACAAGCTTTGCACAAGGGCAAGCATCTTCAATGGTGCTGCTGTTCAGTTTAGAAAGTGGCGTGCATATATTTTTCTTAACCCACACAGCTTTTCCTTGAAACAAGCATCTGCTTTGCAGGCACTACACGCACCGAAGTCTCCCCCTTCCTCTACATGGACTGCATTTATCCCCACTGCAGCTTGCTATGACATGGATCCACATGTATGAGTGCCTCCCGTGGCATCCAGCCTTGCCTCAAGTATGCTGTGTTTCTGAAGGGGAGAGGCAGCCTGGGCTTGTCATTTTGCAAGGCAGATTTGATGCAGCATGTTACAGTCCACAGTTTCTCTTGCAGCTCTAGAAAACGGGCAAAGCACAAGCTCCCTCCTCTTCAGAGGTTTTTTCTTGAGGAAAAAATTAAGCCAAACAAGAATTCTTGCAGCAAAACTGAGGATATCTATCAAGTTTTATGTAACTCTATTAAATTAATTATAAAATAATCTATAGAATACTAACATCTTCTAACATTCTTCCACCTTGCAGACAAAGTGATGGATTTAGCGAGACACTCTGAAGGGAGAGAGGTGAGATGGAAAGAAAGATATGTAAATAGGTACAAAACTCATGTACTATTGCATTTTTGTATACATGGGAAATTAACTGAAACAAATCATGGAATTATGGTGAGCAGATATTTTAAAAATTTTACTGTGGTATATTGGTATGTTTTTTGCATGCCTACCATGTTTTTTAAAAAAGGCCCAAGTAGTCCACTTTGAAGTTTTCAGTAAAATAACTAAGATAGCGATCAAACAGCTAGATAACTATCACAAAGGTTCACGCTTTTCAAACCATTAACAAACTTCGTGGTCAGCTCAACATGCAAGTTCTTCAAACACTAACACATAAAGCACAATAAGCACTTCTACTTCACAGAGTAGTTTACTTTTTATCTCCCCCTCCAGCTCTGTCTATCCCACCGGAAACACATCCCTTTCTTCTCTTGGCCATCTGCTACAGAACTTAATGAAGGGCACTTCTATGCTTTCAGCTGTTCTCACTTCTCAGAAACACTTACATGTGCAGTTTGCTGTGCTTGGGCTTTCTGTTGATAGCACAGATGTTGATTTATTAAAAATGTGGTTTATACTTTCAAAAGGAGGTTGTTGTTGCTCTGGTTTTCTACAGCCTTACTTCACTCCTACACCTATCGCCGCTACACCCTAATGTATCCTCTTCACCAGAACATGAATGAAAATTAAAATAGCATTTCTAGCTTCTATGCTGCCACAGGTAGGTATTACACAAATGCTATTTTTTTTCTGCAATGCTTTCTATTGAAGAAGGGTCTGAAGATGCTGAGACACATTCTGAAGATGAAGACTTGCCATGCTGCACATGGAATGACTATTGTACAAACAGACTAAAAATAAAATCCATATCTAATGATTCGGAACTGTTAAAGCTGAAGGGGAAACACAAACAGAATACATCCTAAGGGATGACTGATTGAATGACCCCCCCGCCATAGTCCCACAAAATGTTATTGATCTCAGACTGAATGCTTATGTAGTTGATAACTTAGGCAGGAATTGTAAAACACAGGTGGCATTATTTTTGTCACATGAAAGAGGAGGAAGGGCATTTTCCATCTTCTTGGTATTACAGTTGTCCTGAAATGATCTGCTAGTAATTTTGGTTGGACAGAGTGTACCTCCAGGGTTCCACATCAAAAATACATAGACCAGAATTAAGAAGCCAGAGTGATGCAGTTCTTTAAGAGTTTTACCAACAATGAAAGAACATGGCTTGGGGCAGGGGAGGGCTAGCCAAATTAAACAGAGTGAACCAGCAGCCTCTGCTTTCAAATTTCTTGTATAGCGTTAGTATCTCACTAATCAACACAAATCAGGGGATCTGTTCCTGCACTGCCACGTGATGCCTGTGGGGAGGTGACACCACACCACCTCTTCACACCACACAGGAAGAGAAGGGGAAGAAGAGGACGGTACCTCAGCCAGAGTCTGAGAGACAATCCAAAACACAGGGCTGCATTTCCCATCATATTATCATCCTGTTTTCCTTCATAGCTTCCCAGGACTGGCAATCACCGAGTGTTCCCTACCTTCAGGAAACCGGGAGACCAAAGGCAGGACCTTCTGTTTTGTCCTGGAAAGGATAAACAACTAAAGAGGAGGGAAGGATTTCAGGACCATATAATTTTTTTCATCTTTCACTTTAGTTCTCAGGAAACGCTGGAACAACCAACGATGTGTGCTTATAAGCATGGGTTACTGAATTGTCAAAACTGCAGTAGAATAAAGCTGAGTTGATATAGTGCATCCTTAGGTGGATAAGAGAAACAGAGGATACATTAAGTCTTTATCTGACTAGTACCTTTGGCCTCGCCTCACATATCATTCCCCTGAAAACTAAGGAAAAGAATGGTCTACAAAACTGCCATGAGGTAGATAGAAACTGGCTGCGTAGCTGTTCAGACTGGGCGGCTCTCAGGGGTTCAGATCAGAACAAAGGAAGGATCAAACAACTCCACTGAGGTCTTTCATGGGTCTAGTCATGGTCAATGTTTTTATTACTAAGCTGGATGATCATGTTACAGATTTGCTAATGGTTAGAATTAATTAACTTTATTTGTTTTTATAAAATCATTTTGATAGAAATATAGAGGAATAAGAGATATATTTTAATGAAACTAGTTGCACAACAAAAGCTGCTGTGAAATCCTCTGTACAGCCCTGTACCAAGGCCAAGAACTGAGAGCAACTGAATGAAACAACTCGCAGTTACCTGCCAAGAAATCGTGAACTTTAATAATTGATATAAAGAAATTGTATGGAATAGGGACAATAAGTGAAGTGCAAATATATTTACTCAAAGAATGTAAGTATAGTAATTAGGTCATGTAACCATAGTTTAAAAGAAATAATTAATGAAATAACTAATGAAAGAAGGAGTCTGTTTAACTTTCTCTAACAAGGAGCCTGTTTATAAGTTATCTAGAGGGAGTGACTAAAAGAAACAAGAAGAAGAAACAGGTGGCTGACAAGGACATAAATTAGCTCAGACAGATAAGAACACTGCAAACTGGCAAGATCATCACATTCCAGGCACAGGGTGAGAAGTACACCATGAGGCAGACCTATGGCTTTCCTCCCAAAGACCACTGCCCACGTCCCAGAGACCCCTGCCCACAATTCTTGTAAGAATTTGCTCAAGCGCAAAGGACTGATAAGCTAATTAACATACAAAGCAAGAGTATGTTAATGATTTTCGGGAAATGCTATGTTTATGCATGAATACTTAATGAATATGTATGAATAAGTTCTATATGAGGTGTATGATTTTGAAGCTTGGTGTGCGTTGATTGTGAGGAGACTCACTCATGCACCCAGCCATCAATAAAGAAGCGTCTGCTTATCTACGTCCCATTGGTGTCAATAAGTTCTTCATTCTGAGATTTTGGTAACAATCACAGAGAACAGATGTCACCACGTGGAAAGGACTGCTGGAGATCTTCACAAGTTTGAAAAAAGGCCTGAAGGGAACTAGATAGAATTCGATAAAGACAAATGCAAAAGACTAGAAGTTCAACAACAGAGTAAACCACACCAAACCAGCTGGCCAGGCTGGAGATCTGTGCATTACTGTGCGTCAAAAGCTGAACATAAGTGACTGCTCGTATTGCTGCAAAGACAACAAGCACTTCACCAGAAGTACAAGCAGGAATACACTTTGCCAGCCATGTGGCATAATCCCTCTGCTGTTCCTGGTGGCAGTTAAGTCACAGCTTCAAGAAAGATGTCCGTTAACAATAAATGCTTTAGGTAAGAGCTATAAAAACTATCACAGATTAAATCACATAAACAAGGAAAGACCAAAAGAATTAGTTACTCAGACTAGTGAAGAGGAACCTGAAGGAATGTAACATTCCTTACAAGGCTTGTACAAAGAAAAAAGAAATCATCTGTTCTCCATGTCCATTGGTGAACTGAAGACAAAGTAATAGTTGTAATGAGTTTGCCATGCTGACACAGACGAGTACAACCTGGCTTTGAGACAGGAGGATGGACTAGGAGACCTCTTCACCTTCCACATCCACTTTCCTATAATTTAATGAAGTATTTACATGCTTTTTCTGTAAGAGCTTTTCTCCTCAAAACTACAGTTAAAAGCTACAGCGTTGGCCCTGACAGGCAAGTATAATGCCTCAAGAAGACATTCAGTTTTGTGCCTTTACAAGTTTTGGAGTGATGCTAACCTGAATCTGGAGAGTAAATGCTTTAGAGGAAGCAAATGCATTGTTACATCTCACTCCAAGACTTCGGCAGATAACAACCACAAAAGTTTCAAAGTTTCAGCATTATTGGATATCCCTGAAGAAAGATGTTTCTCCTAAACTTCTGCAAAGCATTAACTGTTTTCTGACTATTTCTTTGCATAAATTAGTACAGAAGGAAGAAGCCGCTAATCTCTAATTCAGGATCAGTGCCACAGTTTGTTTTGCTCACCTTTCTGCTTTAAAAAAAAGGATAGAAAATGCAATACTGTCACTTGGGAATTAGGAAAATAGTATTCTGTCTGTAGAAATGTTACAATTTGTGGCAATAGCCTTCATAATCTTTTTTTATAAAGATCAGTACCTACTGGTATGGACTAGGAGACATGATAGTCTGCCACTTTCTACTTCTGAGTACTTAACTGTCCCCTCGAGTGAAAGACACATAACGTGAGCATTAACAGAGCTAGAAAATGGGCTGCTGTATTAATTCTACCTCTTAATAATAAATAATCAATTAAAAACAAGCTCCTGATTGCTTAAGCAAGAAGGCAGTAATCAAAGTAAGCAAGGAGACACTAAACACTTGCAGGGAACTCTCTGGACCAGACTATGTGCTAAAGACAAAGTAAATGTTCAAGAAAGTCTACAATGGAAAAGAGAGGACCAGCTAGCAACTTCAACATTACTTATTTTTTTCCTTCTTTTTACACACACATAGTTTGTGTTAGTCTTGCTTGAACGCAGAAATTTAAGTAAGCAAAAAGAATAGGAAAAGAGTAGATTTTAGTACTAAGATGGGTGGATGGGATTGCCCTAGGGCAGAGACTAGAAAGGCAGAGCTTCAGGTGCTATCACAGGTTCTGTGAAGCACTGACATTTAAAACCATTTGATAAAAAGCAAAAGGACATTAACATGATGGAGCACAAAAGGCAGGGTAGCATTTCAGATGAACAGAGCCAGTCAACCCAGCTTTGCTCCTTGAAGGGCTGCACCCCGCTGTCACACAGACACAGCATTTGAAAGTTCCACAACCCTGATCACAGTGCAGGGGTGCTAAGGGACAAAACCCTGCCAGAGTCCAAAAGGAGGCAAAACAGCAGCTGCTGTAGTAATGGAAACAGTGTGAGTATCTAGATTAAATCTGAAAGGCAGTAAGTGTGCCATGAAGAGTGGAGGTAAACTGACAAGCCACCAGAACAATAAATATTGGTATGCACGTGTACACACACAGAGGGTAGTTTAACACAGACACAAGGGGATGCAGGACAGAGCCGTGAAACATGCAGCTTTATTACAGCATGGAGAAAAATGGATAAGAAATTACTATTTCAAGAGAAAGGTTAGCAGTAGAGCAACTATGATAAACATCAAAGTATAAACAGCAGAGTAGTGCAGTATGCTCTGGTAAGCAGAGAGGCATAAGTAATTAGAGCTACTAACTGAATCACTTCATAGATCCAGAGGGTTGAGGCAGAATCTCTGCTGCCAAAACAAACTTCTTCTAGTTAAAAGGTTTGAATTGTCTGTCTGAAAGAGTGTTGTACACTAAAAGCTTCAGTGTTAAGACAGCAATGGCATGAACAACTCAATTTGAGATCCTCGGGGAGTGGAATGGCTGCAATTAATCCACAATGTCAAAACCTCTCTCGCTCCTTAGCAGAGCTGAAGCTAAGACAAAAGCCACAGAACACCAGGAGCAGCTGTCAGAAGCTAATCTAGCGAGACTCCTTAAGCACTGGCAAATGCCACCAGGGCAGGGAAATCAGAAGATCGCATGCTGCAAACAAAACTCACTTCAACCCCAACTGGAAGCCAACAGCTCAGGCTATACCAAGGCTACCAATTTGCAGGAGCTTTGCAAGAGACTGTACAACAAAGTCTAGGGTCTACCTGTGTGAGAGGAAACCCTGAAAGCACTGCAGCAAATTCAGATTTCATTATAGGAAACCTGTAATAATTAGTTGGAATATTTTTTAAAAAGCTAAATAGAGAGAGATTATAAATGCATATTACGTGCTTCTACATATTTATATGGACAAAACCCTATACAAGGGGAGCACAGGTAAGATTCAAAAAACGAAGAAAGATCAAGTTAAGTCTGGCTGCACAGCACTAGTTCATTCCCCTCATGGGTATGGATTATGCAGTGTTGTTTTACCACATGGACGTGAACAATATCCTCATGAAGCAAGACCATACTCTCAAGTATTAAGACTAAGCAGTTGCAATACTTCAGGCATTTATCTCCTGACTGCTTCCCTTTGTAATGTGGGACCTTGTCTTGCAGGTTATCAGTGTGTCTAAATGAGCTGAGTATTTGAACGTGTGGTCCACCTGTGCAAACACTGACATATGAACACAATGTTACCATAACACATCACTGGCCAAAAAAAAGCAGGTTCTGAAATTCACAATCCACCACAGGTTTGTTGTTTGTTTGGTTTTTTTTTAATTATATTTTTACTGCCGTATCTGAGACCTGGGGTCTCACTGTTTCCAGCTGAAAAGTAAATAGTTACGTAAAACCACTCAGACCAATATCCCATGAAAAACCTGAGACCTAGCAGAGATGCTGGAATTCATTAGTTGCAGTAAGAGCCATAGCCCAAAATGTTGATCTACCAAATTATTCAGTTGCCTACATTCTTAGGAACAGGAAAAAACTAACAACTTTGCACAGTCATGAAAACATGGGCCTCCTTACATACACCACCACAGCATCTGCACAGCTTGGGGGCTAAAAGTATCCAAGTTCAGACTGCTATAGGATGTGGAAATGGGTGGGACAGAGGGAAGGGGGAAAGGCTACTGCACCCTCAGGATTCCTCATACAGACAAGAAATGATCCAGGAGGGCTTTGTCAAAAAATGCCTCGCAGCAAAACTACTGATACCTGTAATATAACTATAGTTACATGACTCTATGTATGACAGGAAAGAAGTGTACCACCTCATACGCAGGTGACCACACATATAAGAACAAGAGGAAAGTTTATTAAAGAATAACATCAAAACCTCTGTCCTAGATCAAATCATACATGTTTTCTATCAAAGTTCATATGGAACCATGCACAAAACATCCACCTTTCCTTGCAAAGAGCAGTCCTTAAAACATAGAAGATCAATTGCAACAGCAGGGCCAGTACAAGGCCACCTTCACCTCAGCAGGCAGGGCAATACTCTCATTTCGGTGGCATATTGGAACATACGATGTTCTATTATACAACTAAGGGGTTTTCAGAAATGCAGTTGAGCGATTTTTAAGGCTAACAATAGTTTTACTTAAAATATTAAGAAGCCTTAAAAATTTTATAGATCCCTGCCTTTCCTATAAAAAAAAAACCCAAAAACTTGTATAGGTGCCTGCCAGGAAGGTAGGTACATGAAATAATGGAAGCCATTTTCAGGAGCTTTCACATTTTATTTTTCAATCCTTTGTATTTACAGGTAAAATTGTTTAACTTGCATTGTACTTCTCAGCTCACCTGAGTGAGCAGGACTGAAAGCCAAAGTAGGAATGTGGCATACTAGAACACAGTGCGGAAAAATTTGATAAAAAAAATTGCAAACAGCCAGCAACTATCATCAGGTACACTTTATTTAGTAACAACACCCCACCCCCACCACAACAAACAACTAATATTGGTGGGAAAGAACAAAAGAGAAACTGCATCAAGGAAACCAACAGGATCGTACAGTGAGAGTAACAGAGGATGGAGGATGCAGTGCGCAGGTTCAGGCGCTTTCTACCCTGTGCTTCAGAGAAGATGTACTGCAATTACAGATTGCATTTTTATAACACCTCTCATTTGAGCCCTCTGAAGAGTATGAATAATAGTTATCCTTATCTTCCCTATGAGGTAAAAATAATTGCTGAGGTATTAGCATAGTGGGGAAAGGAACTGGACTCCAGTATTGGCATACTGCTCCAACTCTGCCGGCACTGACACTACCGGGGCAGTTCAGAAGTGCCTCCCAGGGCAGCACGCTCCACACCTGCTGCCCGCACCGCTTCACGGGGGATGCCATTACCCTGGCTGCTGGTGGAGGTTCACACTGGCTCTGGCTCTCAACAGGCTGGGGTCACAGAACGAGAACACATGATTTCTGCCTTGGATGAAGAAAAATCTGTACAAAGGTTGGAATAATTGAAAAGAAATCACTGGGAAGGATGTAAAGAAATTTGTTGATTCAGCTATAATACAGCCTCTGCACCATGCAGCATCAATAGGCTGAAACCAGCATTTTCTGTCCCTATTACCTCATAGTTGAGCACCCTCACAGGGGATACCCTGGAGAAGAAAGATTCCAATTTTTAGGCTGCTCAAACCTCTCTTCTTTCCCTCTCTTTAAAGTGGGTTTGAAGTTCCCATCTTCAAAGCTAGAGGAAAGAACATACTCTCACAAGAACTTTTACAGAAGAATATCCTTCTTCCACATTTGAATTAATCGATACCTTAGCATATTATGAGAAGACAGAATATGCATTTCACTGCAGGTTGTCTAGTATCTGCAGCAGCTGGGCCATGAATATGTTTGTGGAGCTGGGCTCAGAAAGCCAGAGCAGGAAATCTGGTCTGCCCCTGGTGCAAAACTGATCTCCTCCTCAGAGGCTTCAACATTTGCATGCTATTACTTGTGGTGACGCAAGTCGAGGCGGACTTAAAAGAAACACTATGTCTGCGTGGCTGGGTTAGGACAAAATGACCTTTATTGTTTATACAAACTATTTATATATCTTAGACAGTGCAGGTGTTAGACCCTGATAGGTTTTTGTGTCCTCCTTGCTTGCTATTTGCTGTTGCTGTAGGTGCCCGTATGCTGTGGTTCTAAGTTCTGATTCTTCACATCCTGTTTACGTACCTGACAATTTGTGGCTGTCTTAAAAGGTACACGGCTAAGTCCTTGAGGTCAACTAACTTATCTGCAGACCCGCTGCAGACCCCAACAATTACTTAAACCTAAACAGTACCTCACGAATCAAATTGGTATCGGGTATGATTGATCTTTGGCTATGCTCAGCGCCAACACTTGAAGAGTACCACAGACAATAATAATACAGTCTGAAGTGACCCGTTACGAGATTATAAATCTCACCTCTTTGCAGTTACTTCAGGTCTGAACCTGGGCAGAGTTCTTGCTTCAGGATTCAGCTCATTTTTGTTTTGAGCTCAGCTGCTGACAAGTAAAGGCACTATAACAAATAGCCTCTGGGTCTGAGGTCTGGATTACCTTAAAGGTTACTTGATTCAACAGTAAACGTCTATCTCCGTCTCCTTTCTCCAAAAAACATCAGGCACTGATACACCACATGAAAACAGGTGCACTGAGAAAGACTTGAAAGCACTCATTCTACTGAAGGTCCCGGGAACTGGATTTAAGACCTCATCTCCCTTAGTAATTATACTAAAATTATTTCTCTCAGTGGCAACTGAAATCTACCAGTTGGCAGTATATTTTTTACATACTGTTGAATTATGTAGACACATACAGCAAAAACCTCTGAAGCATCTGAGAGCTGATTTCTAGATTTATTCAATCAAGAAAAGTATTTGAGCACCTGCTTCTAAATCTTCTGTCATAAAGTAAGTGACTACAACTAAGGAAAGGAAGCTTT
The DNA here is from genome assembly GCF_963210335.1 of Falco punctatus. NCBI lineage: Eukaryota > Metazoa > Chordata > Aves > Falconiformes > Falconidae > Falco > Falco punctatus. The sequence goes on from NC_137588.1 coordinate 47,254,774, forward strand.
CATGCAGTAAAAAGTTGTATCCTTGACAATACATTTCATGGTATATCTTATTCTACTTATTTTCAGGGGTTTGTACCCTGCCACAGGTATTACTGAACCAGTCAGCCAACCATCTAGTCCAAAAGCACAATTCACATTTGCTCTGGATCCCTCTAATTTCAAGAAATAAGATTTATGAATTCTTCAAGGGTGCTTAGAAGATGGATGGATATTCTGCAAAGAAGTTGAAGCCAAACTCACAAAACAAAACAAGAGTAAGTTCTGGCTGTACATTGATGAAGAAGTTTTTTTGGTCCCCAGTCGTAAGTTAGTACAAGGTTTCACCAGGTATTTCCCCAAATAATACGTAGTACATATAATTGTTTGTGGATGCGTTGTTGCACTAAAACCCAATCTTCAACTCTTAGCCCACCCTTTTGGATGTGGTTGTGTAGCTCTTAGGAGCTGGGCACTAACCTAATGAGACTGAAGCGGCTCTGTCAAAAAGTAGGATGGCAGCAAGGACAACCAACAAACATGAACCCCCAACAGACAGAACCTTGAGAAAAGCATAAAGCAGCAAGTCATCAACATTTCTACTCTATTAGGGTCACAAAACACACCCCCACCCCCCCCACCCCCCCCCCCATGCTTTGCAAAGCTTTTCTCTTTAGTTATGTAAATTTTGTCTCTTAGTTATATGTAGAGGCTACCATGCCCTGTTCTCCTCTCCCTCTTGGTTTTAAGCCAATGGGAACATTCTAATGAATAATTCAGAAAACATAAAACAGTGTAACTGGCAAAGGTCTGATCTTACTGAGCTCTTATCTTTGCTGAGTTTTAGGGGGTCATTTCATATAGGCTTGCTCCACCAGCATCTCAGGTGGAACAAAAGAAATTAGAAAAAAAAAATTCCTATTGGTTTAACATTTTCTTTAAAAATGCTCAGCAGTTTTGGGTTGTGCTTGGAGATTAAAACTGCCACTAATGTCTCTGGTTTCAGTCATTTCCAGTCAAACACCTGAATGAACTAACAGCCAGAATGGGACTTCACCTCTGGAATGTGACTGAACACCCATTCATTCAGCTGCAGCAAATTACAAAACTTCACATTTTCAAATTACTGTCTATGCTATTTCTCTCTCTATAACTATTGCTTCCTATGTTAGACTAATGAAAAATCAGCACTCAGGTTTTGGGGTGGTTTTTTTCTTATTTTCTTCCTTTAAGCAGGACAAAATACTGTTTAAGCAAGCCTGGTCCGTCTACAGGAGCCAGACTAATTCTAGTTCTAAGAAGGAATAAGAATATAGCCAATTTCAGAGTCTTATTTTAGTGTTATTTCACAGTTATGAGAAAGCACATGGAATAGCTATATGTTCATGAGATTGTTTCTAGAGCATTAAAAGATGTTAGAAATATTTATGTTGCAATATAAGCACCCACTATACCTTTTGCCATCGCTGCCACCTAGCACATCAAAGAAAACAGTTTAATGGCACCTTTAAAGATTTCCTAGTGATTGAAGTCTGCATTGCACCACATTAATGACGATCTGCATTACATTAATGTTACTATTTACACATACAAGAAATTCTTAGCACGAGTCAGAAGGGAAGAACAAACTCATACAATATAATGAGTACCAGATAAATATATCTTTGTCTCCAGGTGAACTATTTTGCAGCCAGAAAAAAAGGAATTCCAAGAAAAGTTATCCAAATCTGAAACAGTTTACAGTGTCATGCTCCTATGCACCGCCAAGTAATTCATCAGCAATCAGGAACTATGTGTATCAGTAACTGGCAGTGCTCCTTTACAAAGAGTTACAAGAAAATGCTACACCCTTCTACACTTGTATGGATTGAGTGATTATTAACTGATGACCACAAACAAAATGCAGCCGGAGCTGCTCAGTGAATACAAGGTGGGACTGTTTGCTCACTTTTGCTGATTTCATCTTTGAACAGACAACTTTCTCACCTGTCATGTACTTGACTTTGCTGGAGAAACACTGGGGAGACACTTCTGGGGAAAGCAATTGCTTTGAAAAGGGCAGAAACTGGAAGTACAGTAACTAAGTGTGGAAAGAAGGTATAAAAATGTTCTTGCAGTTAAACAGGTAGCAATGAAACTGCCTCAGCATTAGATTTAACAGTTTATTTTTAAGGTGAGCACTTCTGTTGCCATTATTTGAAATTAGCTGTCATTGTCAGAGATCTTAATTTATTTGTAATTATATAATTGAACTCCAGTGGCATTCCAGGAGTAAACTAAAAACTCCCATGATATTCATTTTGTAGTAAGGAATAGCAACATTCATGTAATGACAAATACATGCCAATTTACATCTTCTCTTAATCTAAATAAAATAACTCTTATTAAGGCCATTTCTCACATTTGTTCCTAATCCTGCAGGAGGATTTCCAAGTTTATGTGACAGCACTGATTTTACAGTAGCAAGGTTAAAATACCATCTGCTTTTCTTGTTTTTAACATTATCCAATAAAACATTTATATATTAAATATCCTCTACTTTTATTCAATCTTTCATCAGCCTTAGGTTTCTTGTATTTTAAAGATAATATCTGAACAAAGTAATGTAAGTGTTTATGCTAATATTTTATCATTGCTGTTTCCTTTGCTAGATGAACTTGGCACAGTTAGTGATCGAAGCAAGAATATACTCAATGACTTGGAGGTCTCTTTGTTTTAAGAAAAGGTACCTCATTTACTCCATCAAGAAGTTATTTTCTTTCAAAATTAAATGATACCTACATCGTTTTATGAATAGATAATATGATCCCAAATCTCCCTTAATTGTTAATATATATGTTTTACTCAGACAAGAAAACCTTTAAGAAAAAAAAGTTCTTTACACTGATAAGATGAAGAGAGACTAAATCTTCCAGTTCAATAGGTGAAAACAGAAATATTTCTCCCTAGATTATTTTGCTTCTGGTTACTTTGCTAAAGTGTCTGGAATAACAAATACAGAGAAGTTTTCTTTTATTCACATTCATTCCATCATGTCTTTAATCTGGAAATGTCACAACAGAATTGTTTTAGATAGCCATATGAAATCATGCATCTAATTATCAGCTGTGCTTCCATTACCCCAAGGGACACTTTCCTTTTTCCAGGCTGGTACTAATTTCAAGAGAGAAAAAGAATTAACAATAAGAAAAAAATTCTTAATTTGATAAAATAATACATAAGGCAAAAAAGATAATCACAGCTTCAGATTCTCTCTAGCTATGGTAATATACCAAAAGCACACGAAAGCCCTCAATAAAGCATAATTCCCTCTTTGCAGCCTGTATGATTTTTAATCACAATATCGAGAATCAGTGCACTGACAGACAATGCTTTCCTTCCCACAGCCTGTCTGCTACCTACAGTGGCTTTACTGAAGCAAATTTAAACAAAACTAAACAGGAGCTGGAAAACTTGGAAGTTCTCTTACCATCTGACAAGTCAATTAGCCCGAGGTAGTGCAAAAGTTTCAGAGAGGAGCACACCACCACCACAATCCCTAAAGTCTGAAGTCCCTCCGACTCGCCTTTCGTCCACATCCTTTAAGGCACCACACAGATACCTACTGGTGTGCCTGCAAACAACTGGCAGACATCTAACGCTGAGAAATCCTCCGTTTGAAGCTTTTCTTCCTGCTGCTCAGCTAAGTGTACAGCACATTTCCCTCCCCCCCTCATTCTCACACTGCCTCTGTTTCTCAACCTCTCCCCCTGTTTGTAGTTTTCCTCTTCCCCCCCCCTCCCCTTGCCTTTTTTTTTTTTTTTAAACACACAAGGAATTTTTAACTATAATCTATGGTTTTATTTCGTTTCATTTCAGGGTAATTCTCTCAAGAGTTTACTCCGTCCCTGAACAACTTAGCACTGTGCTGCTAACCTCAGCAACCTCTCACACTTTTTTTTTTTTTTAATATCTGTGACACCAATGTTTGCATTTGGGTTTTTCTCCGTTATTCTGCCAATACAGATGCTTTTTGTCAATGCCGCTTCCACATGACATAAGAGACTATACTATCGCACGTTGTAGGGAAGGAAAGGAAAGGTCTTTCCCTTATTCCTTCCTCGCTTCCCGCCATGTGCATAAACACACTTGACACATATATGTGTATTCCTGTATAGAGCCCAAGACCTGTGCAGCAATTGTGTTTGTAAGCAGCGGCTCCAAGCCCTGCTCCACTGGATTAGCCACGGGACAGCAGTGGGGGCATTTTGCTGACATGTAATGCACACCCAGAGATCCGTGTGCACCGGCACTGGCCTGGAAGAGCCATCCTTTGCAGGCAGCTCAGACAGACGGAAGCACTTTGCACTTGCTCACCTTTGCAATATTTTATCAGGCTGCTGGCACGGGGTAGCACTGCAGGTTGCTCTCAAGTTCAGTCAATTATGTATTTCTCCATTATCACCACAGATGAGTAAACACTCGGCAGGTTGAGTGTTTTATCAGGATGGCAGATGCAAGATTGCAACACCAGTAAAAGCTGGATTTTTCAAGCGTGCTATTAGGGGAAGATGATAGTGTGTCCCATGTGGGATGCTCAGGAAAACACAGCCAACGCCTTTTATTTTACAGGACTCTGAGGCTCTCATTGTCCCCACACTCCCCCCCCCCCTCCAGGCAAGCAGTAGCTCCCTTTCCCCACCGTCCCAAAAGAGCAAGGCAGGCTGGCTTTTACCCTGCCAACTGCTTCCATAACCTCTTCCGATACTGCCTCTGCCTTCAACTACTGTTGAACAATAACTTCAGGTGCAGAACCCTAAAGAGATTTTTGTATATCACATTAACTAAGTAGTACACTTAAATTGCTTAGAGATGCTCAAATTAAAGCCAGGTTGGAGGTGCAGAGTACTCATACATACTTGAGTGATCAAGTCAAGAAGTAATGAATACTTTAATTGAATTTGAGCTTTGTTTCTGTATGCAGGTGGCCAGGTAAGAGATCATACTCGCAAATACATTATTCATGAGAGTTCTCTGTCATTGGCAGCTAACTAGCTAAAGCTCAATGGCATGATACCAAAGCCACTTCTACAGATGAATACTTCAGACCAAACAATTTTTTTTCTTTTTTTTTTTTTTGTACTCTGTAGTGTCTGCCACATTAGGTTTTCATTGCCCTGGCTGTATGACTGACTATGTTGCTGCATTATGGTTCATATTTCCCAGATGTACACATTCAGCTTTAAAATTGTCAAGGAACTGAAATCACTGCACTGTCAAATTGCTCCCAGACAAGGAGAGGAGAATTTGGAGGAGAAACGTGATAAACATACCTCAAAACATTTAGATAATTCCTTGGTTAATCATGTCCTGTTTCCATTAGAGAAACATTTCTACCACAAAAGAAACCCACGACCAAACAAAACCAAAACCACCACAAAACCCCCGTCACACTAAGTTTGGCCAGGCACACTGACCACAAAAATAAACAGGTTCCTTCCTGTATATAGAAGAGATATTTGACAGATTTACTGGCTGCCTGGTACACTTTGCACTGTTTCCTCAGACCCCTAAGTTATTGGATCTTAAAGAGCACACAGAACTAAAAAAGCCCATCTTACTCACCCACTCATTTCCAGGCACGTTATTTATTGCAGATACATCAGGTCACATAGCTTCTTCTGAACAATGCCTGAACCTTCTGAATCTACTAATTACCACAAAAAAGTAAAACTAAAAAATGATGACATAATAAGCAATGAAACTCAAAAAGCCTGGCTTTCTACAGGTATGCTTGGCAATTCTGCAGTTCTCCCACTGTCCCCCACCTCTGCATCTTCTAAAGCCCTGTAGCAGCACTGTAGCGAGAGGCATGGGGAAGGGCATGAAAACCTGGTAGTTCCATCATTTCTGTTACAACGATTTATGCCAAGTCTAACATTCCTGATATAAGCAAGCTGCAAAAGAACATTTGGTTTTGGACCCTAGAATTCTTGCTGCATGAAGACCTCATGCATGCCAGAAGCTCAGAATCCATTAGACAGTATGCCTAACATTGTCAAAGCCAAAAGATTTTTGTGAGGTTGACTCAGTTTTTAAACAGACTTAGATGAAATGTCGAAGGATCATTTTTTCCACTCAGGACCTTCAGGTTGGTTTGGGATCATCTTGAAGCCAGCAGTTCTTCCTGAAGGCTGCTGCTTCCCCCTTATTTCCCCAAGCTTCCCAAAACAGCCATTAGCCACTGGGCTTATTCTTCACTTGCTTGTTACTGCCCCGAGAACCAGGATTCCTTACGTTAGTGTGACATGACACCAACGCATCCCTAAGTTTTTATGGAACCTGCTGCCAGTTGCCAGACAGGCAGAGCACCAGGTCCCTTCAGCCATCCACCCATGTAGCTTGGAAGCTGCACACTGACCTATGTTATAGCATACAATTAATTAAAACAAATCCTCTTTCTGCTGCTGCTTAAATATTCAAATTCATCAGGAGTGGCTGACTAGAGCTGGCTATGAATGCCTTATGAGCGGCAAATCCTATGAATTCAAATACTCATCTGTTTTTTCCACTGTAAGAACTAATTTAAGTAAAAGATAGCATCTTTCTGCTAAAGCTTACCTCCCAGCTTGGCCCATTAGTTACAGCAACACTCATAATTTACTGTAGTATTGAGCTAATGAGAGAAATAGGTTCCAGGAATTAAACCAAAGAACGGCTACTTAGTTTAGTTCTCCAATAGAAATCTGTGAAGAAAGAGGACCAGCAGCTCTTAACAAGAGGCAGAAATATAAGTCAAGATTTTATTAGGTATTGTATTTGAGTCACTACTGGAGTAATGAGGGAAAACCCAAACCAAAGCCAAATAAATAGTGAGATTCAAAATTTTTTTGTTTTTACAGAATAAATATTCTACAGCCTAAAAAACATCTTTTGGATCGATGCTTCCCAAACATTCATAAGTCTGCTGCAAAATACATACTGTTGTCCTCAGAGAGGGGTAGCTCAAGGGACTAAATGATTTTAACTACATCCCATGTAAAATAAATAGCACAGAGTGCCTGGCTTTCTACCGTAGCCACTGAACAACAGATTTTGTAGAACAGCAACTGAAAGAACAATTTAGTTACATACAGACCAGGTTAAGCTCACCAGCAGAGCAGCAAGGTCTTTTTGCCAAATACTAGAAAAGAGGAATGTAAAAAGCCAAATGTTTAAAATACCAGATGTCTTGATAATCGAGATAAATGTTCTTGCTAATGCCCAGCATACATATCTCTCACATGCAGCAAAAGGGGTTGAATGCCTCAATTAACTGAAAAAGGTTTACGCTGGATATGCACAATGTGTGCCCTCTGGGAACATAAGTAGGAACTTTAAAAAGATCAATCAAAATAACATGTAATGAAAAGGATTTTCTGGTAATAAAAGAATTGCTATGATGAATCATATAAATGATTTATGTAATCTATAATCAGCTCTTATAATTGGCTCGGTGGAAAAATATTGTATGAAGGTGCAAAAATCACAGCAAAATAAAAAAATAATATTCCCCACAGCAGAAGCTTCTCCCAGTGATCGAGCTATATGGAATACATCTATGCTTTCCTGAGGAGGAATTTTCTCCTCACTTTGTTTTAAAACAAATGCAGCATAACATGTTCTTATTGCCCACACCTTTAATAAAACCCCAGTAGTATTTTCCGATTAGCCTGGTATAAACCCCTAAATATTAAATTTTTGTCATTTTGATTGAATATTCCTTTGCTCTTGTGTTATGATGTAGAATAAACAGGAACATCTGATTGATTCTTCTTGTACAGTTCATTATTTCAAATATCTCTGTTTATAGATCTTCTGATGCTCAGCAATCCTTAACAGTCTTTTCACATGGCTATTGTCCATAAATCTATTTTCATTGTAGATGTCTGATGCCCTTCCACTTCTGCTGTATTTTAGAAACAGCATAATGAGATAGTTTACAGTATTGCAGGTGGCTATAATGTCAAAAGTATGAAATTACTATTTCATACATACTTATCCAATATGATTTCTTTTGTACATGCGTAAAGTTAGTGGGTTTTATTGCTGTTTTAAGATAAACCAAGATGAGAACTAGGACATTCTCATGAGTGACTTTAATGCACCCAGTCCCAAGCAACAATATGAACTGCTTAACTTGCAGCTTTTTATCAGCTTGCCTTAGTCAACAGTCATTCATCTACTCCGTTCACCATGATTAAGCCCCTTTGGTGTTTCTCAGATTTCTCTGGATCTGACTAGCCCCAAGTAATTTGTGCCATCTGGAGAATGTGTGAAGAGAATATAATTGATTGATAATTGCTGACTACAATTTCAAAAAACCTAGCAAATTTGATATTTAAGTAATTGATGATTTAGGGCCCCCATCTAAAGTACAAGCAATCTTCAGTTAAACTAACAGTCATCCAGTGACAACGAGCTCAGGTCTTTTTCCAGTTGCACCACAATTCCACCCTGACCCCTCTGCCTGCAAATTAATTTGGCTTCATATCACACTTATGTTTCCCAGCAGTTACTCACCTGCTAGGAGTGTTTTTGAAGGTCCTGGCTAATTACTAGTTATTATTTTTTTCACTAGAGATACATTCTGTATAATGATAGGTGAACCACAAATGTCCCATTAGTTGGTTTGGCTAATACAGAAATGTGGATGCTTTTCTATTAGTGCTGCCCAGGGAGCTAGGAGTAAGGAGCTCAGTTCCTCAGTCTGCCATTTCCTCACAGTGTGAGTGCAGGGAAGTAACCGGCAGATGAACCCTTGTCCTGGCATGATATAAATTGTTCTGCTGTAACAACACCAGCTATAATTCCATCAAAAATTTCCCCTTAGTTCAATTCTTCTGATTCATGTGAAAGAGCTACCGTCTTTATTCTATCAGTGCCTCCCAGCTTTCTGGCAGTAGTAGGATGTTGTTTGGTCTAAAGATCTATGGACAATTTATGCAGAGAAGCAGGAGGACCCCACACATTTTTCCCCTTAAGAGGACTGTCTTGAGCTAGTTGAGCTAGCGATTCCCAGCCTTTTGTGAGCTTATTACACAATTCACATCAACTTTGAAAAAACTCAGGAATATCTTTGAAAGACTCCAGAATTCCAGTACATTGTTACTGATTTTTTGCATGCCAGCTGGAGGTACAGAGAAGCACATCCTACCTTGAAGTTACTACAAAGTGCTGCATGGAAGACTTTGCTTTGCGCTGGACCACACGATGACAAAAGCGGGTAAGTGTTAATGATGCACATGCAGATCAAAGTTTAAGCAAGCCTCCTATCAAGCTACAAATTGTAGTAAAGACTACCAGCAACTAATGAACTAAAAAAGGTAACCCTGAAGACTAACTTGAACCATACTTTACATGCACACTATCTGAAACTGGATAGTATACAACTGAGGCAATATATAATTAATGAAAGGGTAATGAGAACCTCTCCCAACCACTAGATATTATTGACAGGAATTCAGACAGACTCGATTGCACTTTTTCCTTCTATTTAACTGGCTTTCACCCCTTTCTCTAGATTTTTATTTGTAAACCAACATGGTTGCACAAACCAGAGTGGCAAAACCAAACCCAGCAGCCTTCTCTAAGATCACAGATCACTATCAGACTTGCAGAAGTGCTACAGCTGCTCTCAGGACTTCCCCAAAGTTCTGTAGCACCAAACTTGCTGTCTTTTCTGTGCTGTTGTTTAGGCTGGATGGACTTGTAGCAACTGCCTAATAACCTCAGCTTCACTAAAGAGAAGATAGGAAAAGGCTGCAAGACTTCTCATTCTCCTACTTTTTAAACAGACAAAGTTGAGGGGGACACATGCTGTGAGGAAAAGAAGAATAGGGGAGAGAGTGAAAACTTGAAATACCCCCTTGTGTTGTTTCTTCTTTTAAGTCTGACATAAGGAACACTGAGTAAGGGGATGGATGTAGCGTGAAGAACGGATCAGGGAGGCACTGGGATGGGGCTATGTACAACCTGAAACTGCGCACAAAGTTATAAAACCTGATGTTTCAGTTATACTAGAGTTCATTTCCCCAAACAGGGAATGCCACTGCACCAGTCCATGCAGTCAGCATGTGCTGAGTCCCCCATCCAGCTGAGCATTTCCCCTGGAACCTGTACTCAGAGGTGAGCACTCTCCTCAAACACACCTAACATGGTAGTAAAGAGCAGTTAAAAAATGATGTTAAAAATCACAATTGCCAGAAGACAGATGTGCTTTGCAAGTGAGATTTTCCTGCCTACTGGATTTCTGCCCCAAGTAAGTGGAGACGTGACCTCTCCCTTGTGATAATAGCTGCTTCCAGAAGCTGGAAGTAAAGAGGCATAAAGCTAAAAGCCTCTGCTGCCAAGTGGGGCCGTAGTGATTTTCTCATCACAGGTGGATTTTCCTCTATATTACATATTTCCCACGGGCACTGGCTTGTCACAGCTTCATTCCCAGTTTTAATAAAAATGATAATTAACAATTCAGAACCTCTGCTCCCTGACTTTTTTTCCTAGTGGGTTTTGTTTTTCTAGATTCATATTGAGTTATTTATATGGGAATGACAATGAACAGGTAGGTTCCCCCCCCTCCAGAGACTTAGAAGATCATAAGTTCACATCACAAGACTGATGCAGGGTGAATCACAGCTTAAAAACAAAATTAAACTTGTTTAACACCAATCATACTCTGTTATTTGGCATAACTGCTTTTATTATTTACAGTTTCTACAGTGTTCCAATGCATGTCAACTTGCTGATAGCTGCTAAGATGCTCCTTCTGACCAGCTTTTTGGCTTATTCCAACTGTATTGATAAAGGAAAAACCCCTAAGAAATAAAACCAATGAAACTATCCAGTATCGTATACGCTTTACTACTTACTCATACATCTCTCCCTGATGGATATTCTCTTGCCATCAGTCACAGCATGAGCATAGACAGCTGGTTACTGAGGATTTTCACCAAAACCATGTGAATCTACTGGTGTCTCCAGGCACTTCATAATTTTACAGAAGTGTTAGTTGGAAGGAATAGCAGATATCACCTATCCCAGCCTACTGCCCAGAGAAAGAGCTGCTTCCCTGAAAACAGCACATCAGATTAGTCAAGACTTTAAGACCTCCAAGGATAGTAATCCCACTGGTGCTCCGAGACAGCTGCTCACTCCAGTGCCACATTACTCTTAGGGAAGAGGTTTCTCCTAATGTTCAATCTAAACCTCTAAGGCTGCTACTTATTGCTGCTGCCTCTTCTGTTATAAGAATGCATATCTTTCCACAGTGTGTGCATAGGGTCACCTGTAAGCCACAAGCCTTTGCCCAAGCTGTCCAGCCTTTGCCCATGGGGAAAACCCACACAGGTTGCTCTTTGCAAGGCAGCATTTAAAGTCAATGCATTTGACTCTGTTCTTTTGAAAAAGCCCTTGAGCATGGACCATGCCATTTTGCTGCAGTCTGTTCTGCTCCATTGCTACCATCCAAAACCTTTTAATTATACCAATATTAAAGGAATATTAGAACTATGCTCTTATTTTTCCATAAGAATTATGTGAAACATTGCTCAGTTAAGATCACACCTCATATCTTTGTTAGTTACAACATACACGTTACAGACTTAAGCACTGAAAAACACTCCGCTTAAGGGATATTGTGCCTTTGCTTGTTACATTAAACCATGTTCTCTCAACGCTTTTCTTGATTTCTTTAAGTGGCCTCAGACACTTAATATATGCACATGGTTTTCTAAATAACTCTAAATTTCTTACTGACCTGTTGTATAAGGAAATACCTAAACATTCTTGTTGACTCTTTACTGGTGTCTCATCTTCATTGTACCATCTATGCATTACTTGCGCTTAAGTTTTTATTTTATCATCTGTAGTTTGTATTCCTGTTCTACCCCCAGCTTGAAAGATTTAATTAGTTATTTGCATAATTATTCTGCAAAAGATAGCGCCACAAAAAATAAGGTTACTATTAATAAATTCATGAAGGAATTATGAAACTGTACAAAACCAACCATATTTTAGATACATCACAGTGAATTATGAAATAGTACCGTATAACTATTTTAGAGACATCATAGTCTCAAACGAAACCATCCTGAAAACATTTGGAAACCTGGGCCAAGTAGTAAAAAAACTCTCAGCAATTAATACTTGACAATAAAACAGAAACCAAGAACAAAAAGGTTCAATTCATAAAACAAAAGTCTGAAGTTAAATTGTCTAAAGAAGCAATATCAAGTTTATAAAGTATAACACAGACAAAAAGAGTGGTTTATGCTGTAGTTCTAAATACACAGGAAATAGGAGAACCTTCAGAGGGTGCTCTAAGAAGGGGGATGTCTGCTTCTGCCAGCACCACTCCAACTATTAGATGAGGGACAGCAGTTTCATGTAGCTTGCACTCAGCATAGAGGTCAGCTCTCTGAAGTTTACCAGACTCCCTCTGATTTATGAATTATGGTTTAACTGTTCTTCTAGTGGCACCACGATTTAAATTCTGCTTCTCAGCACAGCACAGATCGGCTGACATTCATGGAAACACTGATGTCTAACTAGCAAAGCACTTGAAGAGCTGCAATACAGGTGCGCATGACAGAAACTATACTTAGGATGTTAAAGTTACTAGTAGCCTGAAATAATCAACCACCATCAAACCTCTTCCCTTATGTGTACCTAAAAATATTCCATTACCAAGCAAGCTGGACACTAGTGATGGAGCCAGTACGCTACTCACTCCCACGTGGCTGCTACCATTTACACAGCAGAGGAGAACAAAAGGAAAACAATATGGGAACATGTACTCTCTGTACAGAGGAATGAGAGGACAAGGGAAGGAGAATCAACCTCACAGATAACCCCTTTAAGAAAACCAGGGAAAAAAAGTGCTGAAAGTACATCAAAAAATATGAGCTGCATGGAAAAAAGCAGCAAGGAAAACTAAGGTGCCAAGGGTTTTCTGCAAACAGATTTACATTCAGAATTGAAGATTAAATTCAAGGGCAAAATCAAACTGAAAGAGATTTATGACTATAATGCACATCTGGGAAAGGGCAGCACAGGTAAAAGAATGATATGTACAGAGCACATCCAAGGTCTGTAAATATTCATATTTAGGGTACACTATGTATCATACACACTTCAGCAGGTAGAATACTCGCCCAATAATCCACAACCCTCTTGAATAACTAATGATATGTATTACAGGTGCTTTCCATGGTTGAGGATGATATCTGACTTTCTTCAAAGTCCTCAACACGTACAACTCAAAGCTTCACTTTTTTCCAAGAAAGCATAAGACACTTGAGAGCCAGCTTTTGATAAAATAAACATTCATCTGCATGAGAGTTTGTCGGATCTTACTGCAGAGGCACTTAGCCTCTGAAGCAATACAGCTGCACATCTCTTGGGCTAATCCCGGTGTCAAACAGGACAAAACCAGGGTCCTGTAAAGAGGGACCCAGTTCAGCACATTTTAGAAGCACTGGACCTTGGGACTGGATGGTTTCTTCCAATGTCTGCAGAAGAATGGCAATTACATAGACTCCTACCACAGGGCTCCCCAGGGACAGGTACTATACTGTATCACAATACTAACATTTGTGCTGTAAACCAAACTTTCTGATGTGTGTGTCTATATACATATAAAACCTCATCACGTGTTCATTTACATATGTAATTTGTATTACGCCATCTCTTAATAAAAATCAAATACACAGCATGCAGGTATGAAGATGAAAGGTCAAATCCCTTTGCAAATTGTGCTGGTCCAGTTCCAGTGTCAATCCAAAATTTGGTCAGTTCAAGCACAGGAAGATATTTCCTCCTCAGAACATGTATCCAAACAGCTCTTTAAGGAAAAGTTGATTAAATATGTCCATGTCAATTAACTAGATATTTTCATGATGGACACTAGATATTTTCATTGGAGGTTTTAACAACACTGTCTCTACTTAGAGAGTCCTGTCAATTTGCTTATTGGAACACATTCTTATTGATGGAAAAGAGTACGATAAAGGATACTACTTTCCCCCTCCCTCCTTCCAATTTAATTAAGCTGCAGCTTATTAATTGCAAGGTACATTCTTGTGAAAAAAGTGCAATGCTTAATTGCCATTATTAAACTAAATATCAATTTGGATACATCAGTGAATGCTTTGCTGCTGCTCAAATATATCATAGCTCAGGCCTGGAGGGCAATACTCTTAGATGACATGAAACGGTAATTCAGTTGTTGGTACTTATTCTGTTCAGAGCTCTTTCAGGCAAAGAACAAACCCAAGATCTAGCAATGATGCTGAATTATATCCGGAGGTATTGGAGATGGTAGTTAATCTAAACCACAAAACATTTTTCAGTATGTTTAAAAATCCTTGGCTGAAGCTTTCTCTATTCTTAAGCATTTTACATTCACAGTGACTAACTAATTATGATTAACTCTTTTGTTAATCATCAGGAAACCATGCACTACAATAAACTTGTTTTCATGCAAGATTTATCGTCCAGTTACAGCTTAAACATTTTGAACAAAAGTATTGGTATGAATTTTAGAGATACGTCTCTGCCATTTCCAGAAAGAAGAAAGATGGCACAACATCCAAGCACTTAACGCTTTACTCAATAAGGAAGTAGTGAGCAGTATCCCATTTCCAGCTGGCCTTGAAAATTGAAGGATGCTTCTCTGTAGAAGAAAAGCATGCAGGAAAAAAATTTGGGAAATGAAGGAAAGTAGAAATTCTTTCAGTTTTGGCAGATCATGAAATCATTCCACCAGTTTAGGCTTCTTAGAACTATAGTACTTTGGTGATATAAATTCAACCATTTAAGCAACTATATAAAGATCTAGTTTGCATGAGGAAAGCTGAATGACCTATGCTGAGAAAACACCCGATCTTCTGCCCTCCATTCCCAGAGTTTTGTGTGATACACAGTTACCACAAAGGCAGCCTTTACAGACTGTTCATTGCCTACAGTTGGAAGTGGAACAGAGGCTCAGCCGGCACAATTAGCATCTTTCTGCATAGTTTTGCCATTTCAGCTCTATGCTCTACTTAAAAGGAGGATTGGTTTTAGATTAAAAAAATAGATATGTGCATCTGTATCTTAGGGCACTATAGAAAAACCCATACATGTCAATTACGTGTTTTTTTGGGAAGAAATACATAAATATATTTGTGAATACGTGAAGCTTTGTGAGCCTGAAATCCGCAATATTCTCAAATCAGCCAGTTTCAAAAAGGGCACTAATACCAATTCAGTTGCTAGCTCCAGCATCATCAAAACAAGAAAAAGGAAAACCCTTTGATTTCACACCTATGCACATAGGCAAAATGGCATGGATTCTGCTACATAATTGATCTAAGCAGGAAGGAATTTTCTAGGGTCTAATTTGTTGCTTTGATTGCAAAGCTACAATCTTTTGTGCTAACATGCAAAAAAAATTGATTCCTATGTATTTCTCCTGAATACCAAGTAGGTAGTCTCTAGCTGTTCTGATATAAGCACCAGCAAGCATTAATACATATGTTTCTTCAGACCAGAGTATAAACTGTTTTCCAGTGGGATAGATATGTATCTTCCTGAACAACAGAAGAGTGCCTGGAGAGCCAGTTAAGAGAGAAATAGCATCTTCTCAAATAACATCATCTCAAATCTACTAAAAATTTCACTGTTACAACTCTAGAAAGAGAAGGTGAAGTTAGCATATTTATTAAATACATTCAGTTCATTTTATGCAGTAATTGTGCTCGGAGGGGGCATTAGGCAGCACATAGACTTGGAAATACCATACAACAGCCTTAAACTTTAAGTGTCAGCCGAGGATTCTGGTTATCACTTGTTTATAGTGATGTTAACTGCACAGGCACTCAATAAACTTTAATGGCACAATGTCATTTCAGACTTTGCTTTGGTCTCTGCTACAACTTCAAAGCACAGGGACAGGGCAACTAACTGTGCCACAAGAGCTGAACCAACAAGTCTTAAATGTGGGCTTTAGTTAAGAGGAAAGCTGTGTCACACACAGGTGAAGGACCATGCTTCAGATCTGAGCTTGAGCCTTCACAGCAGAAATTTCTTCAATCTCTCTCTCTCTCAATCCCCCTTGGTGGGCTGAAAGAAAAGGATTGATTCCCACATGCATAGCCAAGCAGCAGCAGAGCAAGATAAAGTCTTCATGCTTCATATCGTACACAAATGAATCACCAGGGCACCACACTTCGTGGGGGCTGGCTGCATATACACCAGAATAGGCAATATGACCTGCATGAACGTGAAGCCCTTTTCTGCATACCCATATTATGCCTGACTATCTATAAAACACTTACTATACTAGTGGTTTGGCTTTGGGGGCAGTGCTCTATTTCTATCACCTTCATTTTTCTCTTGGGCACATCTAAGTCAATGCCACTTTGATGCTGAAATCGACATTTTCTCCTTGACGTTCAGTCTTGGTGACTGAAATGTTTTTCTGAGTCACTGCCATTATGGTCCTCCTTAGTTACTGCTCACGTAAGTGTTACTAATGGTGTGAAGCAATAACTAGTAAGTGGTCAGTGTCAGCCCTTGCTTGTTCCTAACAGGCAACAGAGTCACAAAAAGTGAGAAAAGATGGATGTTAGTCCGAAACTTCAGAAACCTGGTTGCTCTGCTGGTCAGAAGCTGTGAAACCAGGGCCAGGTCACAGACACCAGGGTGCCCCCGTGTGTTTAGGGGCCCAGGAAGGAGGCGCACCCCCACCCTGAGCTCTGTGCTGTGCTTCCCCTTTTACAACTGAATGAATGGCACTGCCTCAGAGACCTCTAATGGGATAAATATACTAAGTGCTGTGAAACACTAGGAAGTTACACTATAGGAGCATTTAGAGAGCCTTACAGCAGGCAATACCTGGGTAAAGGTCAATGTGAAGCATACGATACAACAAACCAAAGCGATGAAACATCCATTGGTATCAACGTAGGCCTTCACCCAAGAGAATAACTATGTGTCACAAAATCTTAATAATCTCCTTATATGAATTTAAGCATTTCAGAGCTTGGCAAGTCACTGCTGATGTCCTCACAAGCAGCCAAGGACACTTGTCTTTCAGGAAGTCATTTGGTATAAGACTAGATCCCTGCCCCAGGTGTCTCACTTGCATCATTTTGAATGAAGTTTCTTGAAAAATAGTTCTGCCCTGCTCTACCAACAGGTAGGAAATAGGTATTTTCAGTTCACTCAGTTTCAGAGACTGCCCAAACCAGAGTCCAGCTGCTGGGCATGTTGTGACATGGGTTTGCTGTGACTTTAGGGGAGGCACTGACCAACATTTCCATTTTAATAAAGAAGTCAGTTACAAAGATGCCTTTGGGGGAAGGTAACTCCAGCAATTGGGAATTAACAGGTTCCTGTAATTAGCCAGTTATCTTGAATCTAATTCATTAAGAAGCTGTATGTTCTCATTTCATTTATTTCTCCTCCTGGCCTCTGCTCTCTAGCTAATTCTAGCTGCAGAAAAAGGCGGGAAAGGTAAGAACCAGCAAGAAACATCTAGTTCAACTACTACACAGTCTCCAAGCACATTCTGAAGCCAACCCACACCACACTGTCATCCCCACTCCAAGGAAAGCTGGAGGGACTCGGCAGTTGGCAGGTTTGCCCAGAGCCAGCTGCTATTACACAAATATAGATAATTTTAAGTAGTAGTCTGAACAATTTTGAACCACTGATGAACTGGCCCAGATTAAGGCAACACCTGACAGCACAGACTTCTGTGCAGGATAACTCTTGTGTATCAAAACATTCTGGATGCACAATCTAAAGGTGTCTTAAAAAGCTTCTCCAAGACCCTGCCCACGCCATATACACTCGATACTTAGCAAAAATCAGCAAAGACAAAGGTACAGGAAACCTTAAGTCACACCTTTCTATATCTGCTTATTGCTGTACCCAAACTCCAATATTAAAGCCTGATGTTTTTAAAGAGCATACAGAGAGCAGCACTTCAGCTCTGCCTGAAAACCAGTGATGGAGAGGGAGTGCTGGATCCCTTTCACAGCAATTTTTTTCTTAAGTTATCAGCTCAGCTCTCTGCCTCCTTTCTTAGCATTAAAAGAAAACCACAAAATTCTGGGTCTGCTTTCATTTCTTCTTAGAAATCAAGCCACAAAATCTGTCTTAGTCTCTATCTGTTAACTAGGAAAACAGTGACTGGCTGTAATCTGAACAGGCACTGCAATTCTGCCTCCTTTCAGTACAGGATTATTTATTGAGAAGCAAGGCTAACACAAAGATCTCCATTTCCTGGCTATAATGAAATGGAAATAAGTTTTGAGAACCTCCTGTTTGTACTAAGTCTGTGGATATTTTATTCCGATTCAGGATGATATGGTTTGTAGATAAATTTGTATAGTGCATAAAAATTTAGCAATTTACTAAGAAACAGGAGAAAATAGGCCACACAACCTATGAAAGAAAATAGCTGCAAAAAACCCCTACCAAAACTAAGGAAAATTCTTATAGGTAGAAATTCCTCTTAAGTAAATACTAGTCAGGAGGTAATTACTGCTACTATTACAGAGCTTTCACCTATAGTTTTGGAATATTTAACAAAGAAACCCCTAATAAGAAAATTGAGAGAGAGCAAGAGAATATTTCCTAGAGCCCTGATGGGAAGCCAGGGCCAGAGGAGAGGTTTCCTCAGTTTCAAGGCAGGTTAGTTTGGTGCACTGCCTTCTTCCTGCTGTCTTACTTGAACACCTTAATTCAAATTATTCAGGCTCAGGCTTGTATACAACTTTGCCTTCATTTTTTTCACTCCTAATCTTAATGCCATTTACAATTACTTGGTCAGTAAAGTCTATTTTTCTTTTGTTCAAAACCACTGATTTGAAAACTTGACTGTTCCTTGGCTGCTGTTGAACAGTCTTACCCTTTAGAAAGCTTCAAAACAAAAGAGAGGATACAGAGAGAGAGAGAAAAAAAAAAGACTACAAAAGACAGGAAGAAATAATGAAAACTGAATGATAAATCAAGACTAAAAAGAAGAGAAACATCAGATAAAAGCCAGTTTATCCATGCCATACATATCAGCCAGACTTATGCCGATTACTCTTCTAACCCTAAACAGAGATGTCTGCTTTTGTTACCAGAAACGCGTCAATTTACTGAGCCAAGCTTGAGGGAGAATGCACACCAGGAGTCAGAGAAAAAAATTAAGAATAGGAAGGTAGCCTACCATAGCCTTAATAAGCAGCTCAAAACCAGGGACAGCTCTAAAGCATTTATGTACATCCAAATGCTTCTGGAGGTACAAGGAGTACAGCCTAATATCAGGTACTCACTGTTTAAATCTGCAGTTACCCAACCAGCCTATTCTGTTACCCCTGCAGATGATACCGGGCATAGACAAAGACAAAGCAGAGGTCAGCAGCAGGTTCTTCCAGCAGGATTTCGTTTCAAGGAGTAACTTCATAAACCATTTGAAATTCTGCTGAACAACAATCACTACTGGACTCAAACCTGAGCAAGGCACAGGCAGACTACAGCTCATTAAAACTTACAGGGCGGTTCGGGGCCCTTTGCTTTTACTCAAACCAATACCCATGAAGCAATTCTGACTTTGTAGGAAGAAAAAAAAAAAAAAAAAAAAAAGTCATGGGGGAAAAAGCAAACAACCAACAACAAACCCCACAGAAGCACTAAGGCTGTAGACCGTACAAAGGGAAATAAATGCTGAAGGAGAAAGCAGCATTATACTTGTAGCTCATTGCTGAGCATTTTGGGTTTTGAGCTAAAGCAAAACCCACAAATTCTTATCTGAACAATAAAGGGTTTAACTTCACTGGGAAGCTACTTGACCGACTGAAAAAAAGTAAAAAGAATTTGCAAATTCTATTTCTTGTTCAAAAGACTCTTATGGAATGAACTGTGGTATAATACAGGAAAAGCACGCGATAAGTGGATTAGCAATAGTGATTCCTGTAGCAATAATGACAAGCAAATACTGCTTTTGTGCCGAGAACTGTACCAGCACACATCACCCAGAGAGCGGACAGCAAGCCCACTTTGTTTCAGAGGAAGACCGAGACAGCCAACAGACACTTCAGCAGAATAAAGGGATTGTCTTAAAAGACAAACTTTTGTACTAACTATTGGATACTACGTCTCCCTTGGCTGTTTTTTTTTCTTCCCCTGGAAGAAGAGCAAGGGCAGTCAGAGGGTGCAAGCAATAGACAGCCAGCAATACCTGCGCAGGGTGGGCAGCGTGCTGAGGGGACCATTGAGACAGCACAAGGTATGTGCGGGAGAACAGGTTGAAGGGGATTTCAGCTCCTAATCTCAAACATCCTCAGCCAGTTTTCTAACCATTAAGGTATTGTTTAGGAGAACTCTCATGCTTTGTACCAAATGTACACGACTGGTCATGCCTCTGGGGTTAAAAAAGGCAGATTTGAATTGGAGGAAATTGGACAAAACCCCACAAATGTACTTAGACACACCAACGATGTTTGTTTGCTTTTTATTAAATAAGAATATTAGACAGAGGGAGACAACACACACATCAGGAGGAATTTAAAGTTGCTTATATAGATAATCCAACTGGGTATTCCCAGCACTGTTGCAAAGTCTAAAAAATGATCACTTTGTTTAAAATGGTTTGGAATTTCCTGCCTCCCAAACTATCCATACACACTGCAATGGAACAGTTAGTTCTGCACTGACATTGATTACATCCACCCAATGCAAAAAATCAATAAAATGTTTGGGGAAAAAAAGTCACCTTTGGGACAGAAGAACAGAATTCCCTTGCTTTCATTCCTGAACCTGCATGCATTTTTGGGCACCTCTGAGTAAAAAAGTAGAATTAAACAGATTAAGAAATTTCCTTAAAATAAGTCTGACCTACTCTCCCAAGCCAGGCCCTCTCTGGAAGTCTGGATTTTAAGTGAAATGTATTCCACAATCCAGTGATTTATCAGTACTGAATTTAAACTAGAACTTCAGAAGCATGCTGTAAAGTTATATACATACCTATAAGCTATTTATTTCAAACCACACTAAATATTGCTTAAGACATAGGAATTTTAAGCCCAGTTTATGTTAAGCTGGACCCTTGCCTAACACCAGCTAATGCACTCTTTGTAAATACACAAAGATATTCTAAGTCCCTTTCCAATAGCATTTTTTGCTGGTACCAAAACAGAGACCTTGAAAAGCCATGCGTAAGACACCTGGATATTATGCCATCAGGATTTACTTGGTAATGCAGAAAACAGAAAATTTCTATGCATCTAGGTTATCAGAATTAATGCTGGCTCACTTTTCCAAGGTCATTTGTAATCAGTCTGCAATGACAGCAATGCCTGCAGTGTTTCTCCTTCCAAGTATTATCACAAGTCATTCCTCTCATGTTCTATGCTAGCCTAGAAAAAAATTAAATAATTTGGTTCTGTTCCAAGAAGAGGGTTTTTTTTCACCAGTGTATCCTATGCAAAATTCTCAGGCAACAATATTTTACTTCAGCAGCTTTACACCAACCCATAAAATCAGGAAATCCATTCTGGACTCTTGAGTTATAATCAAGAGCATAAAAAGGCAGGTTACAAATAGACAAGGGTGCTAATGTTTCTGAAGTGATGAGCTCTGAGGAAGTAATTTGAAATACATAATTTCTCACTGCTGAGGAGAAAGCAACAATTTTAAATTGACACAGAGGTAGGCAATCTGTAACAATAAGGAGGCATTTACATTTGGTGTTCTATCCAGAAAACCATTCAAGGGCAGGCACTTTATAAGAATTTTTCATGAATTATGTCCAGCATCAATACAAATGAGCAATTAACATGTATTTGGAAAGCAATACTTTTCCTTTTGCCCAGAGAATTTTTAAAGTTCTACATAGAGAGAGAATGAAATAGCTGTAGCTGAACAGCTCAGTGTAGCAGATTTAATAACCTTCACTCAGATAGCTTATAAAGCTATTGCGTGTCTGCCATTCAGGTAATTATTGAAGGTTTGCCATATCTTTTACTGTCTCTAGGCCAAGAAGTGAGGAAAAGGAGACAAAAAAACCCCACCACCACCACCACCACCACCCCACCCCCCCGGAAAAAAAAAAAAAACAACCAAA
Source organism: Falco punctatus (assembly GCF_963210335.1). Classification (NCBI taxonomy): domain Eukaryota; kingdom Metazoa; phylum Chordata; class Aves; order Falconiformes; family Falconidae; genus Falco; species Falco punctatus. The sequence goes on from NC_137588.1 coordinate 47,276,867, forward strand.
AAAAAAACCACAAACCAAAAAAACAACCAACAAATGAGGCAGGGAACTTAATGGATTCAGCCAAGGAGCTTTTCTCAGTAATTATGTCTGATTGGAAAATTGTCTGCTTCAAAGAACAGAAACCTGAAGCTTTATTAGTAATGAGAGATCTCAAGTTTCTAATTAACTGAAAACAAAAGTACCATATATTTCACATCATACATTCTTGTCACACATAAGCCCCTGTTTTCAAATTACTCTGAAGGACTAATTTGCACATGACATGATGAAGAGGGAGACGGGAAATCTTAAAAATAAATCTAGTGCATCAGGAAATACAGTTTGGCTTGTCTAGAAATCAAGCTGTTTAACTGACCAGTTAACAACCCTAAACTGCCCAAATTCAAGTGCAGATGTATACTATCTTTTATGCATACCTTCATGTGGGAGGGAATGAAACCAGGCTCACTGGGAAACTGAAACAAACCAGGAAAACTGCTGCAATTACATGTTTTTCTATGAGCAATAAGCTAGAGCTGCACAAACCTGGGGAATAAACCTGCATGGCAGAGGGCTAACACCTGAGCAGATTCTTTTCACCTGCACATTAACACCCCTTCCCCTAAAACCTCTGGAAGAGAATAAACATCACCTTCTTTAAAGAAAAAGAAGTTCTGTTCTTACACTTTCCCACTTGGTACACTGGGAACAAAACAAGGGAAGTTTCCAGTTGAAGCCAGAAGGCCCACAAGTGAGATACCTAGTGCAAATACTTACTGTATAAGAGCCTCTACCCACAGAAGCCCAATCCAGCACAAAAATTTACCCCTACCCTTGATTTATGCGTGTCAAGAGCTATCCTTCACTTTCCTTGCAGCTGGCAAGGCAGAGCTGAAGGACAGGACCTGGAGACCTCCAGAGAACCAAGGTAGTCGAAGGACACCTGAAGCCAGTGGAGACTGGACATTAGCGTGCCTCAAACAGACGTATTTCCAGGTGCCTAGCTGTGAATTCTGTACTTCATGATCTATTTGCATTTGGTAGCCTCAGCATCACCTTAACTGAAGCAACACTTCAGAACAACAGTCTTTGCATGGATTCACACAATGCCCTAACTTGACCTTGGCTCACAGTTTTTCCTACTTCTACCCTGTCACAGCACTCTCCAAACTAGCCAGCTGTACAAGGTCTTTTACCATCTCATACCAACATACTTTTCATACAGCCCCTCTGCTGCCTTCTCCTTGTCTCATCTCATCCATGTGTGTTCTTTCTCTTCTCTCTGCTTCTTCCTCTCTCACCTTCTCTTCCTCCGCTGCTCTCTCTTCATCGGCCAACCCACCGCCCCTGAAGCCAACCCACAGTTGTATATTATCAATGCTAATTAACCCAGCTTCATTCCTCTACACTACCCCATTTTTTCAGGTTATTAGGACACTCTCTGCCAGCATTAGAAGTGGCAGAAAAGGCATTCTCACATATTCCTGCTAGATAAGACTTCACGCAGAAAATCTCATCAAGAAGGAATTGTAAAGGAAACAGAGCTAAATGCTTCCTACTGAGCTGGGCGGTTCACTATCTGCCAAGCAACAAGTTTAATCCATCAACAAGCACAGGAGAAATATTCCATACCACTTACAGTTCGTGACCTAATGGGTCCTATAGCTAATGGGCCAGGTACATGTTTCAGCATCAACAGGTTCATCCTGTTTCAGGTGAAGACAACTTCCCACAGCATCTCCCTGCAGCCTGGCGTTACAGGGCATGCACACTTTGGTGGCGACACTGGCACTATTTGCACACCCATATCTAGTCAGAAAAGCCCTGTACAGCACTGGCCACACATGCCTTTGTGTGCTAGGTACTTGTCATGGGGTTTCAAAGATGCTACACCTACTCACTGCTGATGCTGACAACAGAAACTGCTTGAAAAATCTGTGCAAGCCACTGCGGACTTGGAAGACAGAGACAATGCAAAGCAAGCGTGCCTGTTGGACACGGAGCACAGAGCTGACACCACTTCTAAAGCAGAACACTACACTTCTGCAGTGCAAAACAACATGAAAAAAGTGTAGTGAGAGGTAGCACCAAGGTCACCCAAAGACGGAACCACAACTGGATACCAATAAAGAGATAGACAATGTTGTTTTGAATCTCAAAGGGGAGCTAAAGACCTGCTCCTATCCCTTTAAAGGGGAGATAAAAGCCAACAAGAATCAGGATGGGAAGACTGAACCCAAGACAGGGCATAATTGGGGGTGCATGGACTTACCACAGAGGAAGACTTGGTTTCTGCAAATCCACACAAGAGACCAGGGTATATTTTAGACTAACTGAATGTGATGGGATTTAGATCAGAGAATTCCATATACATTTGAAATTCTAGATTACATCAACAATTGAAATTGTAATTATAATTGTAATTGTTGGCTGGGGAAGGAAATCATTAAGAACTGCATTTTCTAGAGCATTTGGAAGCAGCTGCTGTGTGTGTAGACTCTTGTGACATGACACTGAGAAGGAAACCTCTGCAAGACTCCAGGGCTCTGAGTGATCATGGAAGGACACAATTCTTCCACTGTCCAAAAAAAATGATAAAATCTGATGACTCACTATTGCAAGGCTAATTGCCTGTCCTTTCAGAGACTGTCACCAACCTGCCACTGGATCACAAGGAATTCTTTCTTTTTGGAAAGGAACTGTAACATACAATTTCTCCTTCAAGCTAGACAGTATTGTTATTTAGATACAATATTTTTTCAGCTTTTCAGACCTCATGCAAGAGCTCTGAGGAACCATAAACCACATGTACGCTTCAGCTTAACACAAACTTTAGAAGATTTATGTTTAGTGCTGTAAACCTTGTATGCTGTTGAAGATTTTACTGGTAAGTCTTTTCAAAGAACCTCTCTGAACTACCTAGCAAAGTCTGGGCCAGGATATTTCCATACTTGATATTATCAGCAAGAACATCCATTACATCCAGCTATGGAAGCAGAGAACTCCTCCCCTGGCCAGTGACAACTGGAGTGAGACTGTCTTATTTCACAGATTGTAAATCCAATAGTTATTAACTGGTAATGACAGAGCCAACATTTAATCTATCACCTACAAGTACAATCAAAACCAGGATGCCCAACTCTACTACATGTCCAATGGAAACAATAGTTACATACAGAGAGGTCAAATCTCATTCCCCATTATAGGCAGCACACAGTACAACAGAAGTTTGTAAGCTTTCTTCCTCCCACTGCTGGAATGATCCTGAAGTCATCCTTATACTTCTCATTTCATCAGAATATATCAGGAAAGCCTAATTTATTCCAGGATAAATATAGCATTCACTTTAAGAGACTCAGGTTCTCTTCTCTACTCTGTTAAATACTTGATTTTGCAATTTCATCTCATTCTTCTACTGTTAAGATTGAGACATTAACTTCTGTGTGTGCTTGCACGGAATCACAGAACAGTTGATATTAGAAAGGCACTGCTCAGAGGAGGGTTAACTACAGCAGGTCGCTCAGGTTAGTTTACAGTCAGGTTTTGACTGTTTCCAAGGACTCCACTACCTCTCAGATCAACCTGTTCAAGTATTTGATCTAAAACCTGCTGGAGTCAACAAGCAACCTTTATGACTTCAACCCTTAGGGAGTTACCTTGTATAATCCCATTCATTATCAGGCTCATCACAAATGCCAGTCATGCAGAAAGATCTTGGGGGTTTTCTGAAATAAAGTGTTTTTGCATTCTACTTCATAAGGCAGTTTGATGCAGTGGTACGGGAACCAGTTGGAGACAAATAGCTCAATGTCTGTATATTTACCCATTTTCCATGTCTCATTTGGAGACAAAAGACAATGTAAATCTCTCAAATATGCTCTCATAATTCACAATTTAAAAGTGGAGAACTTGGTTTTTAGTTTATACTGAATTTATCTAGATACTTTGGGTTTAAGGACTTACAATACCAAATAAAGAGACCTTGGTTTAAGACCAAATTAAGTGTCATTGCAGTAACTGACCAAGAGAACAAACTTAAAAAAATAGCAGAAAGGCTACACAGTTTACATAATCAGATCATGAAAATAGAATTTTTAGAAATTAAAACAATGTGTCAGCTGACTAAAAATAACCCTCCACCAGCTTTTCATTATCTAGAACCAAAGCCTAGGGAAGTGTTTTGGTGCTTGAAAGGCACCACTTTATTGGAAAGGACAATAGAAATAATAATAAACAAAAAGTCAAAGAAACTCAGTACTTAGGAGCAAAAAAATCTTGACAGAGCAGCAAGATTTTCACTCCCCCCCATTTAGATACATAAGTCTATAAAGGCAAACACTTCGCTGAAGCCTAAGCATTTTTTGCTGCCTCCCAACACCACCAACATCCCTCCCTCCCCCCCCTTTTTTTTTTTTTTTTAAGAGTTGTCCTAGCTCACAGTGGTCAAAGCATCAGTAGCATCAGAAAAAGCTAAAGCTTTGTGGCTTAATCCAGCCAGTTTGGAAGTGAATTATGTAGGGGCAAAAGTGGCTTGTGTTAGCTCCCAGTTCTGGCTGATGAGACCATTAACCTGAAGCAATCTGTTTCAAGTTTCTGTTGATTCAATATATTCATTCTATTCTCTACACTTTAAGGAAGGCGTAAAGTCTACTATCTTTAACAGAAAGGAATTATTGTGGAACAAAACGTTATTTAAAATGTTCAAAACTGAAAAAAATCTCCATAACATGAACTTCTGTGAACTGGCTCCTTTCTTGCTAGGCTCAGCAAAGCTGGCAATGCATTAAATCACATACTACTGCAGATGTAGCATGGAAGGAAACTGCACTTGCATTCCTTGGGCTTGCCATATTTCGCAAGGCAAACACGTCCATACTTGAAGAAAGGACTTTTCCAGACCTTCCACCCCCACCAAATGCATTATCCTCCTCCTAACTCTGATTTTACAGGGGGATTTTTAGATGAAAATTTTCACTGATCTGCTTTACCACAGCAGTGTTAATAGACCTTATAACCATGAAAACTACAACACTGATAAAACCTGAGTGTAGGAGCAAGATTTGGGGAAAGGGGGGCGATAGAAGTCATACCGAGATTTGACAGTCTGTTCATACAGTTCTTTATTATTCACTTGGTATCCTATGAGTGCTAAGAATCACAGCATTAGTTCTTTCCCTAATTACAAACCAAATGAAAGTGGTATTTACTAGAGGGATGATGCTTTAATTAAAAAGAAAACATTTCATAACTAAAACACAGCCATGAGAAGCAATTATACAAACCTTCAGAGATCACAAAGCTGTGGTCAGCCCTTTTAGCAGGAATGCTCATTTTTGGAGTCCTTCAGTTAATTCTGTTAGTCAACATGCACTTTCTTACACCAGGCAGACTGTTTCGTTCATGGTGGACTGCTACAAATATGTCAATATTAAGCTCATCTTTTAAAGTCCGGGTAGCTGGTTTATCCTTTTTTTCTTAAAACATCACATAAATAGCTAATATATACAATATTTTCAAGAGTTTTCTCAAAAGAAGTGTTCAACCTCAGCATGTTCAAATTAATTATTCGTTAACAGTCAGGGCTCAGAAGAGAAACATACTCACAGTAGCATGATTAAAAGTCAACATGATAATAGTGCCCTAGAAGTTGTAGTGCTAATTGGATTCTTAATTGGATTACATTGAAAGGGTTCAGTTCTATTTTTGCTGAAGAAAAAAGAAATAAGAGACAAAAATAAGAAGAGAATGATCCAAATATCTAGATATCAGATACAGGTTTTACTCCCAGTCTGCCTACTCACCTCACCATCAATGGTGGATAAGTTACCTGTGTCCCCAAGCAGCTCAAAAACTTGGATTCTGACAACCACTTAATGATGCAAAACATTACTCTTGGACTGATCTTTACACTGTACAGAAGTTTTGCCAAAACCTTCACTAAGTGGAAATGGACTTCAGTTTGCCACAAGACAGTCACAAAACCCCAAAATGAGCCAAGATGCAATAAAGCCCATCAAGTGTGAAGATATAATAAAGAGCAGAGTACTGCTTTAACGTAATTAGTACTAGCTACTATGGTCACTGCCACTACAGTGAAACTCTGAAGACTCCGAGTGATACCTCTTACCTCAAAGCTGATCTACACTTTATTTTTTTGGTTTTTTTTAATGGATAAAGACCCATAGCTCCAGCCTCAGGTTGGTGGAACACAACTTGCCATTTCTCCCAGCAAGTCTCAGCTATTAGTTGAACATCTTGGACAAGCAGACCTGAATTTAGACACTCCTTTTGCAGTTCTTTATTATCTACATGGTAAAGGAAAAACCTAGCCAGGCCATGGCAGGACATCAGTCCATCTGTGATAACACAGGTATCACACCTTTGTCATCAATGCATTGCTGTGAGCAACCTCCCTGGGCAATAAATTAACCTCACATTGTAAAGGTGAAAGACTGACACTTGGAAGAAATTTTTAAAGGCACACAAGGTCTCTAATTTAATCCTTAATCTTCAGAAAGATTCTGAAATCCACAGTGAGAGAGGCTCTCTGTTCCAGCTGTGCAAATGCAGGTGACCGTGTTCCTCCCCCCAAACTCAAAGGAAAGCTGCAGTCATCCCACACTGCAGCATTAAGAGTTAGCATCTGCTTCATGGCTTTTTGGATATGAACTGGTATCCAACAACTGTGGCATGGAAATAGCTTAGTACAACCTTGAACAAAGGTACTTGGAGATGAAAATCCTGAAAATCCTGCACCCCGGTATCAAGCTGCTGAACCATCTCTTCTCACAGAAGGAAAATAGATATCTATGGTCAAGCAGGCTGATTGCAGATCAGATTTGCTGAATCAGAATACACTTGAAGTGAGTAGGTTCAGTTGAACTGAAGCCATGCTTTATTTCATGCAGAATTGTATTATTGATTTTTTCCTGAGGTCTATGACTAATTTGAATACTGAATTATTTGATGGCACTGAGATGAGAGAGTTTACATTATTAGGTTGTTTGGTACTTCTGGCAACAGCTGAATTGGGATTTCAGAACATTTCCATCCATTACTACAAACAGCAGCTTTGACCTGCCTTCTGATCAAGTTGTACGAAACATACATTCAAAGGAACTTGCATCTTTTGAGGGAAAAGAGAAGAAATGTGAATTCTAAAGGAGAACAGAAGTGAAAGCTCTAGAGACTAAAGGTATTTAATTTATCCTCAGAGTAGGCACAGCAGCATGTCTGTACTGTGTCTTCATCCACAGCTGCTCCCTGCGCTACTCCTTGCTCCATAGTGCCCATCATGAGATCTGTATTTCTGCTGTTTCTGAACAATCTGCTACACTATGTGGGGAAGAAGCTTTGGCTACCCTCATTCAGATGCAGCCCTTTTATATAAAAAAAAATAATCCATATTCACTATATGGGTAAAGCAAATATAGGACAGATTTTAAGAGAGCAGTTGGGTCACTGAAATCCTTCCCCTGCTGCTGCACAGAACACATATGGGATTTGGTTGCTTTCCTTCCCCTCCTCCACTGAAAACTTGAAGTGTGTTTTCCTTCACAGTGCTTCTGATACATGGCTGCATCACAGGGTTTGGTTTTTGTCAATTGCTGCACCAACAGGAAACAGCAATTCACACGGACCACCCGCCATGTGACCATCAGCTACCACTTAGCAACTGATGAGCCACGCTCTGTGCACATACATTCATCACATCCCTTAGAAATGGCATTTGGTAAACAGTGATCAGTTAAATTGGTGTTCCAGAGCAAAGCCTTTCGACCACGTGAAGTCCACAATTACAATTTACTACTCTCATCCTGTACAATATGCAAGGAACGTTGATGCATTCAGAGTATTTACCAGCTCAACCACAAGCCATAGTGGAAAGTAGTAGGTATGGCTTTCCCTGCATGGAAGTATGCTTTGAGAGGTGCTCCACATTGGAAAGCTGGAAATGTTCAGGTTAGGAATCAGTCAAGCTGGCCATTACCCACTGTTGTGGTTTAACCCCAGCTGGCAACTAAGCCCCACACAGCCTTTTTGCTCACTTCCCCTATGGATGGGTTGGGGGAGAGAATTGGGAGAATGAAAGTGAGAAAACTCGTGGATTGAGATAAAGACAGGTTAATGATTAAAAAAAACAAAACAAAACCACACTGTAATGAAAAGGAAAACAACAGAGAGAAATAAATCCCAAGACAGACAAGTGATGCAAATAAAAACAATTTTTCACCACCAACCAACACCCAGCCCGTCCCTGAGCAGCATCCCCCCAGTATTATATTGCTGACCATGATGCCATATGGTGTGGAATATCCCTTGGGTCAGTTGGGGTAAGCTGTCCCGGCTGTGCCCCCTCCCAGCTCCTGGTGCCCCCTACCCTGCTCGCTGCTGGGGTGGCTGTGGGGAGCAGAAAAGGCCTCGACTCTGTGTAAGCTTTGCCCAGTGATAACAAAACCATCTCTATGTTATCAACAGTTTCCAGCACAAATCCAAAATGCAGCACCGTGCTAGCTACTGTAAAGAAATTTAACTCTATCCCAGCCAAAACCAGCACACCTATGGAGGCAGGCAACTGGGGGCTGCTGCCTCCATTGCTAACAGGGCTCAAGGGAGCAGCTGATGGTGAGGTGCCACCACAGCCCGTAAGGACAGACCCTATTTGTGCCCCACACCACCCTGCTGAGTGGAAGCAACAGCAAGCCAGGCTGCCTAGGCTCCCTGCTCCCCCGCTCCCACCTGCCTTTCGTGCCAGAGCCACAGAAATTTAAAGCAGAGGTTGTTTAAGCAAACTACCTGTTCCTTTCCAGATAAGAAAAGCAAATCCATGTACAAAGTACCCATCTGTTTCCCCTTCTTCTCTTCCTCCCCCCCCAAAATACATAAATCTCTTTTCAATGACATCTACCTGTTTAGCACAATTTTGGGAGCAGCTCAACATTTCACTCCCTAATCCCTTCCAGCACTGCCAGCCCTGAGAAATCAGCACCCTGAAAACATTCCCTGTATATCTAACAAAAATATAATCTTTCTTACTTACAGCACTCCTAGCATTACTTGCTGCTTTGTAGGCTGGACCTGTGCAGGCAGTGGGGCTGTCTGCAGTGTCAGCACTGTGCTATGGGGGGACAGCAGGCTGACACCTGCAAACCAGGATGCACTGGAAGAGTTTGTACCATATCAGTATTTTACACACTTACTGGAATAAGTACTTTTCACGAACTTGTGCAAACACATATAGCAGTAGTGAGCTGTCTACTGATAGTGTTTATGTTCTATACATCTTGGCTAGAAGAGGGATTCTGCTGTTATACCCATCTCTGGATGTTCAGGACAATTACTCACACTCTATGTAACCAAGAAAGAAGTTTGCCTATAAAAAAAACTCTGCTGCAACGTTTGCAATGCCGTTTGCAGGACAGCTTTCATTATTTTGGTCACACCATCACCTAATAGTCAAAATGTTGTATAATTCTGAAAGGGCATTTGGCTTAAAAACATGCAAGGGATATTATACCTGCCACAATGAGAAATCCAAGAAGACAGGACTGTCGTCCATCCCTGTCCCCCCGTAGTTGTGGGGAGAGTGCATATGTCAATTGCCATTAAAATATCTTAAGAAAAAACCTGTTCAGTACAACAGTCTGAAATCCAAAAGATAAGATTTACTTCCCTGGAGGAATAAACAGTGTGATATATTTCAAAATGGAAGTTTGGGATATGTGTGTGTTTGATGTAAATTCTCATCAAAAGCTTCATTCTCAAATACATTTCGCAGTTCCTTCATGCTGAGCAGCCTTTCTTATCTTCTGAACCTCCAGAATGTTGAGCTGAACAAAATGTGCACAATGTGCTTTTAACTGTTTCAGTGCATCATGCAGGGAAGAAATCAGAATGCCAAAGGGATTTCCCTGATCTCAGCAGCAGCCACTTAAGCTCAGAAATCCAGTAAAAATCCAAGTCATTCCATCTTCACTGCTATTTTAATCTAAATTAATCAGCTTTGTTTGGCCACACTTAATTAAAACTCTCTCTTCTTTCTGGAAACGCGTGTATCACCTGTATTAGCATTTCAGCTGTGATTTAAGAAAGTTAAATGACTGACTGTAAGGCAGAGACCATAAAGCATACAACAAGCCTACCTGTTAGGAAATGTAACAAAGACAAGGTCTGGATATTCTAGAACAGACATTGTGAAAGATTTTAAGCAGAAGCAGAGCAAGGACTTTCTCTTAATCTCCTCACATTCCTCAGTCTTACAAAATACGTAGCTAATTTTACAAAAGCAATGGATTCTGGGAGATTAAGAAGATATTTATTTTTACCACCTCATTTTGTTCTAAACCAAGTATTGTTTACTTTTGCAAGTGATGATGGTGCAACTAAATTTGTAACTCAGTTCATATTGCTTTCCCGCCCTGCCATCAGTTCCTGTCTGCTGATTTACAGTGGCTTTTGCAGATCTACTTCCTAGCCCTTGTACATCCCAACTTTTTTGTAAAAATGATGCATTAAGGAGAGCTTTTCCAATTAGCTTTCTCGACAACATCTAAATTCTTTATTTTAATTAAGCAGTTAATTACAAAATCATTAATTTCCTTATGGGTGAAATCATGTAGTTCCTTTCAATTTGTATGATCTTGTAAGTATAATTTAATACAAACAACTCAGAGATCCATCTGGATAGTCACAGAATAAGCCATGAATAATTGGTTAATGACTGTAAAGCACTCTGAAGACAAGACATGGCAAATATCCTCCATCTATCCATGCATTTTGTTTAAACTTGCCAGGGGCTCTAATAACTGAAGCACCTTGCCGAGTGAATGAAATTGCTGGTTTCCTTATTAAAACATGTAAAATGTGACTCTTGAACAAAACCTTAATGAAGCAAGTAACAAAACCAAAACCATATATAAATTTAAAATAAACCGAAAACACACACACCAAAAAAAAGAGAGGAAAAAATCATGAGCACTCTTGCTGGCAAATGCCACTATGATTAGCCTTTGGGTTTTTTTGTTTGTTTGGTTTTTTTTTTTTTTTTGTTTGTTTTAAAAAAGCAGTCAGATGCTACAAGAATCTTAAATAAAAAAGTTAAAAACATATTCTTGTGAAGAATGGCATTTCAACAGGTTCCTGGATAAAAATAGACACTACTAAAATACTGGTTTCTTTACAGTGTTTTAACAGAACTACAACTAAAGTTAGGCTTTTAAATAAGCAACAAGGAGGAGAAATCGCATTTCTTTCAGGTGAGTATCTCAATGCAGGTCGTGGCAGTTCCTGGCTCCTGCCCCAGTGACTGCTGGGCTGGTAACCCTCCAGCCCCGTGTCAGAGTTGCTCTGATCTGAACAGCACTGGGGACACAAGGTGCACCCAGGCTTCACCTACACCCATGGCAGACCCAAACACTTAAGCTGGCCCTTGGGCAGCGTCAAGGTAGAAAACACACAGGTCTGTTTTGTTATGCTTCTGGGCAAGGGCTCACGAAACTAAACTAGGGCACCAGTTATTTCTGCAGTGCAAGTTAAAACCTCTCTCAGCTCCAGAAATAACACCATTTTCTTTAGGGCATTAAAGCCATATACAAAGGCAAATGAACATTTATCTTATGCCCTGGGACAGCAAAAATGAATGTTCTGTCTACCAGAATTAATCAACTTCAGCACACTTGTGGTCCAGCTCAATTTTAAGTGCTCTTATTTAGCTAAACCTCTTACTTAAAAAAAAAAAAAGTGTCCTCTTTAGCACATCACATGGACATTAAGATTACTTCTTCTGCTTTCATCCATACAATAACTCTCTTCATTGTATTATTCACCTATGATTACACAGAACTTCTACCAGTTGTCTGCATACCACCAGTCTTTGACATTCTGTGAGCACACAGGCACACATTTGTGTTTAAGTTCCTTTACCTTTTAAGAGTATTTATTCCCTCTCTCCTCCAACAAGACACAAGGAAATCTTCCTAACCAAGAAAATGGTGGTTATCAGAAATAAAAAGTTACAAATTCAATGCCCATTTGATGATTTTTCAGTCCTCACCTCTCCTCTGTCTCTCCAGAAACTCCACAGCTCTCCTTGCCTTTCAGAGAGGAGATTTTAACAGACAACACTTTTTCCCATGGGCTGTATTTTATCATGGCAGCCTGTTTCCCTTATCACCCTTTACACTTCCCTACTGTCAGTTTTACAGCCTGAAGCCTCGGTCTGCATGCTAACATTTCTCCAGGAACTATTCTTTTAATCTGTTGAATACAGACCTACTTCAAAGCAAATTCAAAATGATGAAACCTCATTCCACGCTCCCTGTAAGAAGCAACTACAACAATGCAGATTTAAGTGCTTTGAAAGCATGGACTGGTTTTGCCCTCTAAGGGCTGCTCTGCACTGGGGCTTTGCTTTAGAGTCAGTTCTCAGACTGGCTGTACTGCAGCCCGGCATTAACTCTGCTCACTTCTATTAGAGCCAACCAACAGAGCCCCTAGAACCCAAATCCACCCTTTCCCTAACAGTCCCACCAAGACATGCTCTAAACTCATCACAGCTTTGGCCGAGCCAGAGCCAGTCCCATGCAGCAACTCCTTTCATAAGGTTCTCCATTTGCTCTTTGCAATTAGCCCCTCTCTCCATCGAGGACATGTGTTTTCCTCTTCATGAGCGACACACCAACAGTGGCAAGTGGGGAAGGGCCACCTCCAGCTTTTCTAAGGGTTTCTCCAGCTTAGTCCCCAAGGGTGATAGGAAGTCTTCCCCTCCATGTCCCCTCCCAGAGCTGAGCTCCTCCACCACCCCATCAGCTACTGTAAGCACCGTTCATAGTATTTTCAGCAGGAGAAAAGTTGTTATCAAAGTCCATTTCTGGGTTGAAAATGTGATCTCTGTAGCATACAATGCAAGCAATTAAGCAATTTTATATATGACAGATTCACAGAAACTAGCTTATTAACATTTCATGCAGTAGAGGCAAGGTAGCTAAAAATGACTCTAATTAGCAACTTCCTGGATACCCAGTTTCCTTCTTTTCTGATAAAAGCCCAGATGCCCAGGAGTTCATGGAATAATTAAGTTATTAGACCAGATGTGGGACTTCACAATAAAGTTTCAAATGATGTTCCAAGTCATTGAATGCACTCAAAACACATCTGCTTTACAGCATTATGTTACTTCTGCTGCAAACACAGCATAATTTAACACATCTGAAACCTCAGGGAGATTTGTGAGCATGCATCTCTGATTTAGTCCTGATTTTTCTAGCAGCACAAAGTGATAGTCTCCATTCTCTGACCAGGGCCGAACACTGCAGGAGAGTCTGTTAGCAGTACTGAGGAACCATTCTCGCTATGAATACACACAATAAAGTATGAGGCTTACTTTAGAACAGAAGTTGTACAAAGGTGATTTAAGAGATTAGGGTGGACAGGTCTATCATGCCTGAGCATCTTAAAAATTTATCAAAAGCTTTGATTAGATTAGGATATGCAAATCACAGTAAGGTTAGGCCAGACCTTTTTCCACTTACAAGTTTGTTTTTCTGTAGCTCACCTAATAACTAAAATATATCAAGGTAGCCAGGAAATCTAAAGGAGAAATTTATGAGAGTATGAATAGCAATAGCTGGAGCTTGTCTTTGCCAGTAATTCTGATGAATACATACGGTGGCAAAGTACAAAATTTACTCAGACCCTGTCTGGATGCAAATGTTGAGGTTTCATTATTTGAAAACAACACTCTTTTAGAAAAACTTGAAGCAAGAGAAACAAAACAGAGGAAGGATAAACACAGGCATACATTTAGACATGCACCATTGTAACAGTTTAAGTGAAACAGAACCAAATTTCCCAATTTTTCTTTTTTAATTTCAGTAATATTTCAATTGTCATGATTCAGCAGTGGTTTAACAAATGTTAATTTGAGAGTTTACACATATACACACACACTTTTCTTAAGAGATTGCATTCTCTTTCTAGATGGCAGAGCCATGGGAGCTATTGGTGGTGGTACAGAACAACAAGTTCTTCCTTTTGTGCTTCAGGGAAGGGGAGAAGACTTATAGCAGCTCCTGTAAAGTCACTTGGTGAAAACTCTTCCAATTCATCTGGCTCAACAGCAGCCCCCTGCTCCACAGCACGCTGCATCAGGGGTATTCAAGGATTTACATTCTGGGTGTTGGGGAAGGCTCTCCAGAGCCTGCCTATGATTAAAGGAGTCTCTAATAGCTGACCAAGACCACAGGGTGTGCGTAACCAAGAGGAGCCTACTGTCCATCACAGATGGGGTTTATTATCACTTGTGCCCACGAGCCCTGTGCCATCTGGCGCAGCCATGCTGACAGACCTGCCTGCACGCACAGCGCCCGAGCTCTGGGCTGCAGTGGCTCTCCCACCAAGCAGCCCCTGTGCTATAGCAGCCCTGGCCTGCTGACAGCTACAACATCAAGGTCCTTCCTCTGTGCTCAGAGGGAGAAAAAGAGCTAGTGCTTGTATAAAATGCAATTATCACTTATTTTCTGGAAAAAAGCAAACCTCAACTAAATTAATCTCAATGTTTATTGTTAAGCATTACTAATTCATTTTGGCTGCACTGCATTATAATAACAAAGCTATTCAGTATTCATGAGGGTTAGAAACATAGGCTGAGGTCTTTGCGCACTGCCTGAGAAGGATGCAAATGTTGTGGCTCCCTTTTTAATGGGGAGGTTTGGCTTTATGCCCCAGGAACAGAAGGGCAAACTATCCTGTGTGCAGCAACACACTCTCTGCTTGTACGTGCAGCCCCAGAAAACACTGCCTTAGGGAATGGGACGAAGCTTGGAAATTCTTGCAGACCTGTACCACATTTCATGTTCCTCAAAGGTTATTTGATGGAGTTTGAACAGGACAAGGTGGCTTTATACATCACACGGGCTGCCTCCAGTTATCTCATCATTGCACACCACCACACCAGAGGTCTCCCTACAAGCACTGGAATAGGGCATAACCTCTATTAATGTCATGGAATAGGAACAACTGTGATGTCCTCCAACATCAGCAGCAGGGTCTGACATCCTTCTCCAGAGAGCAGCTAACCAGCTCCCCCTGCTTGCAAACTTTCCTCCTGCCTGGGAGTCTTCTGCCTTTTCAAGACAGGAATCACAACTTTGGGTTGATTTCTATCATCCCCATCTTATTCATTGAAGTAAACACAGCCAGGTTCTTGAGCAAGATGGTCACCTGCAGGCTACAGCCCTGTGGCCATGCACAGGCTCCCAGAAGTTTTGTCTCATCTCTGAAAGTGAATGAGACCCTCTTTGCTAACAAAAAAACCCTCAGGAAAGCTAGTGTAAGGGCTCTCACCCAAAATTCCTTCCGAGTTCACCAAATCTAAGTGTTACAGGGCAATGATGTCACCACCCTAAACATGAATTAACAGGACCCACACTGGAAGTTAGAGGGGATGGACCTCTTTCTACATTCATTCCCAGTAAGAAACCCGTGCTTTAGTTTTGTACACCATTATTCTCCAGTGAGATCCAGAAAGGACTAACATACATTCAAGGCCTATAGTTTCCCCAAATTAAAACCCAAACAAATTATGTACATACCACTATATAATTTCCATGCCCCCTCCCCTTGCTTCTGCTCTCCTCATTTCATTTACAGAAGCACCAAAAGAAAAACGCCTCACTCAGTATTGGAAAAGACAATTCCAGAGGAGTTTGTATTCTGCTCCTGCTAAAACTCCACCACAGTGATCAAGTATTATGCTTTCAGGAGAAAGCAAGTGTCACCAAAGCTAGTTTCTCTGATCTTCTGACCAAATATTACCTGCTTTCTAAATACTGCATCCTGAGTGACTGTAATATGAGGAATACTCTGTAGCTCTGTTTTTAGAAAAAGATCAATCTCAGGTCATTTTGATGCACTCTGCTCTTGGCTGTGCTATTGCTTTGCATACAGCAATTAACTAAGGTAAGCAATATAATTCACCCCTTTTTAAATTACAGTGTAGTAACATCACATAGAGGAGCACATAAAGTGTGTGAGATTTAGCAGTGACCTGGGAGCTCAATCATTAAAGCACACAAGGGGGCATATTCGCTTCACTCTCAGTGCATTTCCCATTAATGCTAATAGCACATTGAGGAGAAAATATACTCCATAAACTTTCATTACTCACTTTCTCCCTTGCTCTTTGACAAATGAGTTACTGATGTAGACTCAGAGGTAGGTAATACACCCACTTCTCTCTATGTCAGTGCTATAGAAAACCAGAAAGGTTTTTCCTTCCAAGTGCAGACTCTCCTGCATCTCACGCTGTGGATTTGATTAAATCCTGCTTTTAAGCCATTCAGTTTCAGTCAGTGTTGGAGTGGGACTCACAGGTATACTAACAATCCCTGCCAAAAGGGACAGGCCTCTTTTTTTCCCTTCTAACCCCCCATCCTCACACTTCTGCCCCCTGTGTTGCACCAGCAGCGGCACTTATCTGATACCTTGGAGGGTCAATTCACCCCATTAACTGAGCAGAAAAATAAGAATTTCTCTCCTAGCCTAGGAGAAAACTTGGCCATCTCTAAACTTCCCACTCTCAAAGAGGCTGTTTTTTTTCTACAGTCAGCTGGTATCCTGGTGGAATTTCAAGTGTATAATAATTTTCTGGCCATTCACAGTCCTGTAACACTTCCCTGTAAGATAAAGATTTTTTTTATTTTGTCTCCTAAACCATCTGTGAGAGAGCTGCCACATGCTAGTTTACCAGTGGCCAAACGGTACTGATGAATAAGGTGGCTTTGAACAAGGAAAAATACTGGTCCAAGAGATAAAAATGTGGATGTTGAACAGTCTGCTTTGGGCATTACACAATTTATACACAAATAGGAGAGCGGGTCACTTTTCACAGGTGTGAAGGACCCGTAATGATGAAGTTGTGACAGCCTGTCAAGGAGGAGCACTCTGAAGTAAAGGCAGTTATGGAATGAGACAGTCACCAGAGCTGTAGATAAAGCAGCAGTCCCTGCTAGCAGAGGAAGAAAAGGGAATTTTTAGATGGCTACCCAGGATGAAGGCATCCTGCCTCCTGTAACTCCTGCTGCGCCAACAGCTGCTCCAGAGCTCGGAGCTGATGCCATCATCCTTACTCTGTCCTTGTGGCCCAGGAACCCTGTTTGCCCTGGCTGGGCAGCCCATTCCTGCCCGTGCCCTCCCTGCAAAGGAACAGGAGGTACAGGCAGAGGTGATATGCTCCTTGGTGCTTCTGCCAGTTCTGCCCCTCACCTCCTTAACAGGGTTGTTTTGGGGAAAAGAGAGGTGAGAAAGAGCACATCTGGGCTAGATGCCCATCAGCACTTGCTTTATGGAAGCGTTTGCTTTTGTTATGGTGCAAATAACACATTTATTTCTTCGGCTGCTGGGTTTTGCAGAGGAAGAAGAGGGTGTTTCTTGGAAAACTGACTGGAAGTAAGAGGCTACATGGACAGATGCGGGTATGTGGAAGTCACAAGTAGAGGGAAAAACAAGGCTGACCATGCCTAAGCACTAGTGCCTCATGCCCTAGCTCTTCTATCACCCTGAACCCACTGAGCTCCCTCTAGAACTCACACTGGCCCCACAGAATTCAGTTTAGTAAACACCATAGCGTCACATTGACAAAATTCAGTTTTATCCACAACAAGATGACTTGAACCAGGTTTAACTTCTTGAACCTGATGCCCGCCCGCCCCTTCAATCTCAATTTCCATTTATTGGGGAAAAAAAAAGCCCTGTAAGACTGAAATACAGCAGAAAATCCCACCCTGTCCTAGAATTTATTGCTTCCAAAGCCTCTGCCAAGCTCTCCATGCAGCCATGCCATCCTCCTCTGGAGTCCTTGACACAGCACATCTGCCTCTACTACAACAAAACAACGTAAACACAGATTTCTTATTATCAATAATTTACAAACTAGTTGCTCAAAGCCCTCTTAGTTCCATTAAGAGGTGAGAAGAGTTTGAATCAAGAACCCAGTATTTAAAACACACAAGTCTAAAGCAACTCCACAGCCTTAGACAACCAATCTCTACTCTGAAGTAATGTCCACAGTCCACCAGGATTCTGTGCCAAGCTGAAGTCTAGCAGGGAATCAAACCTAAGCAACACATTTAGTTCAGCTTCAGAGCACTCCCGTTCTCTGCAAGCCTGACCTACCCATGCAGCTACACAAGCCCATATTTTTGCTAGACTAAAACCATTGGCCAGTCTATTTACAACTAAATAGCCTAGTAAAGAAAAGCAATACACAAAAAAGTTTTCAAAAGTACTCAACAGGCTCGAAAAAAAATATCAAAACTCACACATGAAAGTCTTTAGCTTGAAGACATCTGCAGAAATAAACAGACTAAATAAATGGTCTTACTTGAAAATAAAGAAGACAAACATACCTGAAACAGCTCTACTGCATCTGAACATTCTTTCAAGCTATTCAAGTCTGCCAGGGTGGAGAGACAACACACTTAGCCCTTTGAGCCTTTTCTTTTCTTGCCTAGTACCCAGTCTTCTGTACATTAGCATGCAGCTCAGGTGCTCACCTAGCAGTAAAAGCCTCTCCTAACAAGGGCCATAGCCACCACAAACACATTTTTTCAAGCAGAAATGTTGCACAACAAGTTAGTCTCAACAATAAGACTAACATTAGTAAATATAACTCCAGCACTTAGCAGAGGAAAACATACACCCCCAGAACACACATTAAGACACACTGCAACACAGGTGCTTGTTAACCTGGAATATATATCACAGGTTTAATGGAAACAGCTGCAAATAAACTACAGACAGGTGGGCTGAGTTATGGGCAGTTTGCTCACTGGCAAAGGAGCCTTCATCTTCACAAGGCTCTGCTTCCCACTCCCTCCCAGCCAGCGAGCAACAGCCCGACCCCAGGCTCCTACCAAAGCACACATGTAACACTTTTTCATTTTAGCAGGGCTCACGCTGTATCAAAAAGCAAAATAGGTTCCTTTGAATCAAAAGCTTTTGCAGCAGATGCACAAGTACAGAAAAGGAAAACTTTATGGAGATAACAATTGCTGTCCATTACTGCAAACATAGATTTCTTTTAAAATTCACCTGTGATGCAGGAACTGGTAGAAAGTGCTGATGCTGACAGGCATGTGAAACCAATACCTACATGAGCAATTTTCATACCAAGCAGGTCCTCAGAAACCACCAATAAACTAGAAGGAGCTGGTGCTGTTTGGTGTTCAAGGCTGAGGCTAACGGGTTTTTTTTGTTTGTTTTGAGGGGATTTTTTTCTGCTAATTGTAGGTCAAAATTAGTTCTTTCAATAAAATAACTTGATTTTCAGAGGTACTGAAATCCATAAAATCTCTTAAAGATTCAGGAATTCAGGTTATTCCTTTTCAGGCCTAAGTATTAAATATGGATAATTTTAAAAAATCATTTTGTTTGAGTTTCTTCAGCAGCTCTTTTAGGAGACATTTCATAGCCTATACTGACACCTGATCAATTCAAATCAGTGTTAAACCTATCACTTTCACTACCAGTACATTCATCACAAATTGGAAAGTGAGTATCTTATATATTTAATCACTGAGCATAGTTCTTGTAAGGTGATGCTGTGACTTGTGATACAACATATGTACTAGAGATTAATTGGAAATTACTTTTAAATATTCAGTATTCTGTGTGATGGTATCAATGATCAAAGATGCAGAGAAATTCTACTTATTAATTAATAAACCAGGCTTTAAACCACAGATATGGAGCAACCAGAAATAGGAAGTTGTCATTCATGAAACATAAATCAGTGTTTTCCATTTCTTTTCCCACCTCGCTAATCACAACAGTTATGAACCATGGACAAAAACCTTAATGGCTTCTTGGGGAAAAAAATCAATGCCAAAATAGCCTATTTAGCCAATTGATAGTAATTCATAAAGAACATTACGTAAACTTCAGTTTTTGGACTAATTACTGTAACAAAGAAGGCATGAACTAGGAATGAAAAGAGATGGGATTAATGGTATTTTTAATGGCAAAACCTGCAAGGGAAATGAAAATCCTGGTCATATTGATATTCACAGCAGATTTTCCAAGATGTACGAATTTTTATTAGAGATAGCTCACAAACACTTACTTTCTTAATGGCCATTTTTTTCTTGAATGAATGCTAGGATGTGTACAGAAGCAGAAGGTTATAAGTTAACTGCTATTGTCATTTCTGTTCAATTACTGCCTACACTAAAGCTGTCATGCAGTAAAGGCAAGAGAAACAGAAACACCAATGCTAATGGTGAATTTCCTGGCTTTTATCACTGTGTCAAAACATTATCATTCTGTAATCACAGGGTTTCACACAAAATAGCTCAAATGGCAGCAAAATCCTGATGCAACGCATTTTTAAATCTCCGTTTAGTGATGTCAAGGAGCAGGATTAAGCATTTAAGCACTCCTTAAATTTTTAGTAATCCGGTATTTAGAGGAACTCCCAACCTAAGTGTAGACCAACCTTTCCATTGAACAGAGAGACAGGCTCTTCTGAGGTGCTTTTGAACTCCGTGTAGGCAGCAGGAGGGTGGTGGGAATGACAATCAGTACTGGCCCTGTACCACTGGGAATTTGGCGCTTCCCTCCAATGAGCATTCACTACCATGAAGCCTTTCCTGGAACTGAGCTTCATGTTTGGGGACAAGCAATCCTGGTGTTCATCAAGAACTCACAAACCCAAGTTTATACTGCTTTCCCATGGTCTCAGGTTTCTAAACCTAAGTTATCCTTGCAGTGCTCTTGCCAGCAGACACCAGGGCTGCTTTCTGGCTTTGTGAACATTAAAGCAATCTCTGTTACATGATGAACCCCAACCAAAGATGCTAGAAGAGGTCTGGACCAGAGTACCTCTTGGGGTGAGATCCATGCTCCTGGAAACAGGGAATACACTAAAGTCTCGCTTCATAAAGAAGGAATTTCACCCCTAAACCAGAGCAGCACTCCAGCCTCTTGGGAGAGGAGTTTCCTCCTCAGGCTCCACAAATGCAGCTCATGGGTTTCTTTAAGTACCTGCCTAGACTTAACTCTTACTATTCTGTGAACTACTTTAACTTCTATAATAAATCTGAATGAAATGTGTTGTGTGCATGTCACTTCAGTAGTTTATTTTTGGCTAACACTAGTTATTTAAAGGTGTCAAATTTATGAATGAGTCTGACCATTCTGCTGCATAAATATCTCAATAGAAAAAATGAAACACCAATTCCACAGCTGAATTCATCAACTCCTTTCAACCCCAGTGCAATGCTTTCCTCTCTATCACAGTTCAGCCCTGAAACAAACTAATCTCAGACACAGACAGCACAAAGGAGAAGAAATCATAGTGTTAATAGATTATGACAGCAGATAATGACACATCAATGTATTATTATATTAATAGATCCACTGCTACCCAAAGCTTCAGTCATTTAACAGCAGCTCTATCTACGTATCCAACTGTGCACGGATCACACACTTTCAGATACAGATATTTTTGTATGGCATTTGCACATTCCCCAGATGGTAAGTCAGATTAGCATTTGTTATTTTTAATCACATTAGGGAAGCACACACACTTACCATACCTCTGCTCATGCGTAACCTTCACTCCACACAGGAGGCTCTGCTCCTATCTGCAGACCTTTGCACGCCCCATTTAGATTTGCTTTCTGCAGAAACCACTAGTGCTCATAGCAAAACTTCATCAAGACACAGGCCCGTTTCTAAGAAGCAGTGTTTATAATAGATGTATTTATATGCCTCAGCAGCTCTTTCCCCTTAAGTTGCTCAGACATGATTCTTTCCCTGGAAATGAAGCATGAAAGTATGGGAAACTATTCACAGCTGGATGACTGCATTTCCTTAGGTCGGTGAGCCAAATTACTAGGAGTGTGTGAATACACAGAAAGCTCATTTACAAATTAGGCTGTTAGAAAACTTGGATCCAAAAAGAGGCATCTGTGTGTTCTCTGCACTACAAATACTCATGTTACGTTGCCTAAACTGCTTGTTTCTTTGGGTACTGGGGGATATTAAATCAGGAAGATGATTTCTTGGATACTTGTATCTGAAGAACACAGCAATTTACAAATAATTTCTTCTGCTTCTGAAATGTTAAAGGACTATCACTGAGTTAAACCACTAAACCATTACCAGACTCCCTGGGTATGAAAACCAGGGCAGAAGGGGAGAATATGCAATATTGAACAGTTCCTAGCTTGGGTGTTGGAGGAATATCCAACATTGACCATTTCTCCTTCAAAATTCAAGATGAGCCTCCCCACCCCCAACTAAAAGGCAATAACATGTAAGTGATGCATCCCCCCACCGGTCTTCCAAACAGTACTGAAATTTTCAAAGTACTTGTGGTAGTGCCAAAGAAAAACAAACCTCACAAACCTAAAAAAAATAAAAAAATTCAGCCAAATGGGTGAAGTCTTGCATTAAACCCAGCTAAGAAGCAAACTTCCAACAAGAGTTAATTTATGGTGCTTATAGCAGCGACTACCAAATGCTCTAAGTACTCTACACACAGATATTAAAGCCTGCCAAGCCAAAATGAGTTAGGGTTTAGTTACCAACTCATTAAAATACATGGAATTGACATGGGTGAATTTCCTTGTCTGCTTTCATAATCCCAGCTTTTACTTTTATGCTACACAAATTTCACCCATGACTAAACAAACATCAAGTCTAAACCCCAAGTTTTTAGACTTTTTCTTCACTTAGGATCAGATTTTGTCACCAATAGTGCATGTATTACAGCTCATGGCAAGACAAGTAGCTGGAATCAATTTTATTGTAAGAACCACTTCTTTGTTTGAATTAATTCTTGAAGTAATGAGCAATTTACACTATCAGAAGGGATGACAGGCACCAGACTTTGCAGCAAATCATTAAAAACAACAGATATTTTATTCACACTATTGAAGAAAATTTAAGCCTAATGTATCTGGGTGAAAGCCAGACTTTCACTGAGAAAACAGTAAAACACATGTTTTAATTGAGTGGATTAGATTTTACAGGTCTATGCTGGCAGTACGTACTTCCCCAATTTAGGACTAACCTTCAGAGAAAAGGAACAACTGAACTGAGTTTAAAAACATGGTACAGACAATATAAAAGAAAAAAATCTTGAATGGCATAGTTTTCAGTTAGTTTCTGTTGTAGAGAAAAGCAAGTATTTTCATGTAAAACGTGATGAGAGAAATCCAGGTAGCTTGGTGTGGAATCCCACACTGACCTCAGTTTTCACTGTTTTTTAAGTTGGTGTTAGGCTTTTCCCTATGAGCTGAATCCCATCACCTCAGAGACTTTCAATCCTCACATCTTTTCTCAAGTCAAAGAGATAAATGTGGTTTGGAGATTTTGTTCACGTGGAATGATAGATTGCTCATTTAGAAGTTATTACAATACAATTACAACCCATTACACATTCTTCAAGCAAAACTCTTTTGGTTAAAAACTAAGACAAATTTGGAAAAGTAGCTTGCTTTTGAGGAAATTGGTGGCAAACTTTTTGATTGGGAATTTTGGGAATTCATTCGGAATAACTGAATTTTCTTTCCAGCATTATATGTCAGGAATTTCACATTATTCTATGTGATGTTTATAATGAGCACTGAGATACAAAACATTTATACTACCTTTAAAATAACGAAAGCCATTGCTACCCAGAATCAACTGAAAACCTCTTCGACCTACCTTCTTCTAGATCAAAGCTTTTCTTCACTGTATTTTCCCAAGTTTTTTCCAGGCGGGGACACCTGACTCTCCAGAAGCCCTCTGACCCGTCTGTCCTCAGGCCGGGCCAGGGCCAGGGTGGTGGCAGCTCCTTGCACGGAGCTGTTTGATTTCCCTCTCCCACCCTTCCCGTTTCAGCCACCACAGGAGTACATTCTTCCCAGGACATAAGGCAGAAATGCTTTTTGAATTCCGTAGGGGACACAGAAACTAAAATGCCTCTCAGTGCCCAGGCGCTGGCAGCGGGGCTGCAGGTGAGCCGGTTCCTGCCGGTTCCTGCTGGTTCCTGCCGGCCCCGCAGTGGTCCCTCCACTGGGCACAGCTGGGCCTCTCTGTGGAGCTGGTGGTGCCCCTGGGGAAGCTGGTTTGAGGAAGGGCAAAAGGCTGCCTGGGAGTGAGGAAAAACATGTGAGAAACAACGCTGTAGGGTGAGGGGGGGACTGGGACCGTGGCTGGGTGGGCAGCTGGACAAGGCCAACCCATCACAGTCAGGGAAATTCAGGAATTTTTGATGAAGAGGCAGTATTGTTTCTTTTTTTTTTTTTTCATGGTTGGTGTATTTAAGAAAAGCAAAGAGAAGAGGAGCTACAATCTCCCTAAATACATATTCAGAACAACAATGTATTTCCAGTAACAGACAGTGGCTCATACTACTCAGCCATTGTCACCACAGCAATGAAGAGGAAACAAATGGGTTCCTGATGTTGCTGACACCCACCGGATACCGCTGTTAGGCTTTATCCCCCGTTACAGGACTCTCCCCAAAAAAACCCAAAGAATCCCTAGACAAGCATTTGCCTTTCCAGGTTCTTCCCAATCAGGGGATGTCAGGCATACCAAGCATGAATTCATAGAATCATGTAGGTTGGAAAAGACCTTTGAAATCATTGAGTCCAACTGTTAACCCAGCACTGCCAAGTCCACCACTAAACCATGTCCCTAAGTGCCACATCTACACGTCTTTTAAATGCCTCCAGGGATGGCGCCTCAACCACCTCCCTGGGCAGCCTGTTCCAGTGCCTGACCACCCTTTGGGTGAAAAACTTTTTCCTTATATCCAACCTAAACCTCCCCTGGTGCAACTTGAGGCCGTTTCCTCTTGTCCTGTCACTTGTTACCTGGAGAAGAGACCGACCCCCCCTGCCTACAGCCCCTGTCAGGCAGCTGTGGGGAGCGATAAGGTCCCCCCGGAGCCTTCTCCAGACTAAACCCCCCCAGTTCCCCCCGCCGCCCCTCCCAGCACTTGTGCCCCAGCCCCTTCCCCAGCCCCGTGCCCGGCTCTGGACACGCTCCAGCCCCTCCATGTCCCTCTGGCCGTGAGGGGCCCAAACCCGAACCCAGGGTTCGAGGGGCAGCGGGATGTGACTCCATTCCCCACCGCTCTCTGGCCCGGCCGCCCAGCCAGCTTTGACCCCAGCGCAGAGCCCCCCGGGCAGCCATGAGCAGCCGGTGGCTGCAGGAGAGGCTGTGGGAGACGGTGTCAGAGGCTTCACTAAGGCCCAGGACACACCAGCCACAGCCTCTCCCTCGCCCACCAGGCCGGGCAGCTGCTCCTAGCAGGAGATCGGGGCTGTCAGGCAGGGCCTGATCCCCTGGGTGTCCTGCACGTGCCGTGTGATGGTGCTGGGGATGATCTGCTCCATCACCTTCCCGGCACCGAGGTCGGGCTGACAGGGCTCTGGTTCCCTGGATCCTCCTTCCTGCCCCTCTTGTAGACGGGCGGCACGGTGTCTCCCCCCAGCCTGCCGGCACCTCCCCAGTCTGCCAGGACAGTGGATAAATGATGGAGGACTTTCTGGTCTTCTTCAAGTCTTTCTCATAAATTAGCAATTGGAAATGTACCACCTCACCAGACAGAAGGCTGGACCTTAACCTTTTAAAAATTCTGCTTTTAATGAGTTGGCTCATCTTTCTTACATAAGTGTTGCTAAGGGCCATAAATTGAGGGGAGCAGGAAATGCCCATTACGCTGCAGAACACAAAGTGTCAGGGCGGTCTCTGCTGCTACCCTGAATAAGGCTCTAGAAAAGATGTGAAAGGTCTAGAGCCAAAAAGAAGTGGTTTGGGTTTTTTTCATTTGCTTCCCCCCCCCCCCCCCCCCCTTCTTTTTTTCCCTGAAGTGCTTTAAGTATTTAAGCAAAACATAATTTCTAAACCATTCTTTAAAAGCCATCATGAAATGCTTTAATATTTTCAAAAGCCATCTATTAAATTTTCTAGTAAAAAACTATTTGCCTAGTACTATACAGAATTTTTAAACTATTAAGACTCTCCCACTAATATTCAGGTTTCACTTCAGGCTTTGGACAGTGCAGGGCAAACCTGGCTCCACTGAAATGGTCAGCAGGTGGGCAAGGACGGGGAGGCACTGAGGGGAGAAGTGAGCAGAGCAGCTCGGGCAGACATGCAATAACACCAGATCAGTGAGGTGCATTTATTTTTATTTTCTTCACTGTTCTCTAAGGAACAAGGTATCAGGAAGGTCTATCAATTGCAGTTTCCTCATTGCAATTTCAGTGGTTTCCTGCCATGCACACTCAGGAAGGACAGAAACTCCTGAAGCATATTTTCACAGTCACTCTGTTTAATGCCACATGAATAAAGGATTTGGTTTAGGCTTTGCCAATATTTTTAAAGCCATACATAAATTCTATGGATTACAGGTCATCTTGTAATATATTTAATATTGTTTGAAACTACCCTAAGAAACTGAGGCATATAGTTAGAAAAGAAATTATGGGTTTCTAAATAATCTCTTAGAATCTCTCTATCTATGGTTTAAGCTGTATAAATACTTTAGGAAAAAAAGATCTTTTGATAAGGTGGAAATAATTTCTCCAACTATATATATATATATTATATATATATATATATAAATATTTAAAGCAACTAGGGTATTTTGACTGTCAAAGAGACATGAATAATTTTGGGAACCTCAGCTATTATCTAGTCAATGGCTTTGCAGAACCAAGACAACTTAGTGGAAAGGCTTATTTAGTGAAAGTTTATTTATGGCAAAGAATCAACATGTTTTCTTTGACTTTGTACAGAGAAGGGTAGAATTTATCTGCCTGTTTTCTTTTTCCTAAAGGGAAGTTGAGATAAGAGAAACATTTGAGCAAGAAACTTCATAAAAGGTCAAAAAGCTACTCAAAATTATCTTAAGAATAGTGTCAAATAACCAGCCCTCACAACAAACGCCTTCTGGCACATGACACTCATCTACAGTTTTTGTAATATGAACTGGAAAACTTACCTTAGAAAATTTCAAAGGTGACAAACATTTTATTACCCTACAATTAAATAGCAAATTAGTTGGAAAAAGCATTACATCAAACAGTACCTTTAGGAAGGCCTCCCAGAAGGTCTAATCTAGAGGAACTGAAAGCATGAGTGAAAATGAAAGGTTATTGTCCCAGCCTACATTTGTAACCAAGCCTGATTAAATCACATCAGAAGTTGGGAACTAATCTGAGTGTTGACTGCCCGTTTTATAACATCTTAAGGTCAGTTTAAAACTCAACTAAATCTTACCTGGGCATATCTATAATATATACATGCTGACAAATTACTTCAGGAGTTTCTGCACAGGACCTGTACTGGCTTATTTATTACACCAGTCAAATCATTACAAATGATAAGTGACCTCAAAAGACACACACAATTTTTGTTAATAATCTGTTCAAAATGATATTTAAAGAAAACATCAAGACTTTCATGGGGCCAATTAATTGTTATGCACAACATCTTCCTAAAAAAACACAAAAAATCATTAATTTATTTTCATATTTGCATGCAACTTACATTTGAGGGAATATTCTAGTTTAATTAAGCTGTTTTCACCATTCAAAGATGTTAGTGTAATCTTAATGATCCAGCAGTGAAATTGGAAATGAAGCACAAACGCATCTGTAGCCGGTCAAACACATAGTAAATGGAATAATTTGTAATTCTTATTATTTGAGTTGGATAAAAATCAGAGACCTATAGCTGCAGCATTGTATTTCTTTACCAGTAGTTGCTGACACTAGTAGCTTAGAAGACAGCCATATTACATGTGTGCCTTGCAACCTTCATCTGACATGCTCCCTTTATCAGACTGTGTTTTTAATTGCTTACAGCTGTGATTTTTAAGGATATGTGCCTGCATCAGGTTACCATAAAAAATGAGAAACTGAGAGAAAGTCTCAAGACAAAAAAAAAGCCCGTATGATTTTGATCATGGGTAGGGTTAAAATACATTGTTTTCTCTGTAAAAAGTCCTAGAAAATTAAGGAGGCAACATCTTGCTGTGCAATAGAAGGACTGCATGGGGAAGAAAAGATGGGTTAGCTTATGAAGTATTTGCTCAGGGCACTAAATTAAAGCTCTGCTAGTGAATTTAATTACAATGTTTTCTCACTTTCGGAGAGCCTGGTTATACAATTTATGCAAACTTTTGGATTGTGTCACACAGCACACCACACAAATGTTACAAGTTAGCAAGGTTCAGAAATCAAACACTCTTCTGAGGGCACTGTAGTCTTCATTCTCTTGTCTCATAGCTATGGCACCTTTCACTGCTGGGTGACATGGGCTTCCCCATTGCCCACCCCAGCAGGTCCCCTGCTTCCCCTTCTGTTCCCTCATATGGTGGGTTTTCCCCACGATCTCTGCACAGTGTTGCCTTCCAGCTCCCAGATCAGATTTTTCTCTAGCAGATCTTCCTGTCTGAAGGTTCCCTCTTCTAGATTCTTTGATATTGCCTCCCATTTAGCTCCTTAACTACTTGCTAGATCTTAGCCATTGAAATCCTCAAACTACCTCCTCCACACCCTGCTAACTCCTCACAGGTCTAGGAACACCTAAAGCCAGGATACCCCCTTTTCTCTTGTGACTTACGTGGGCTTTCCTTCTCCCCACTCCCAGCCATGCATCTACACTTGCAGCTGAAGCCAGAAGTTTTGCCTGCTGTCCAACTTGGCTGTGCTCACAGCAGTACTGAGCCCAAGGTGAAGGGCAATGTCTAACAATGCGCACTCGGAGCTGTGCTACCCGTACAGCTACTCCCTGAATTGCAGGAACCAAGCCTCTGCGAACACAACCCTTCATGGCAGTGCAGCTTTCACACTAACATGCATCTTGGAGTGGGTGCCCTCACTGCCTCTGAAATACAGGTCTGAAGTATCTCAAGTCATACAGTCCAAAAATAACCCACCCTGAAAGATCGTGCCTTGGTCTGAAAACATAGCTCTTCACTATGAAAAGGCATAGGTGACAAGGATTTTCAGAATGGAGTTGCTCCCTAGCTTCATTTCCAATATACTAAGCCTAAGTATATCAATTCTCAGTGAGTGAAATGAGTGACGGGATTTACAAAGAATGTTAGCTCTGAAATACTGCATTGTCTCATGGTTCAAAGAAGAGCAATTAAACTTGATATAGTTGGGAGAACAAATAATCCCAAAGCGGGAAGCACACTTTCTGTTTTAAATGTAAACAGCAGAAAAAGAGCCCTAAGAATGATGTGGTAACATACAACTCTAAATCATACACGCTGTTTCTGTTTCTGTATAATTTTGCTACATTGCTTAACAGGAAACATTTGACGTGAAGAGCTGTCATCAACTGCTACTGAACCTGAATCTCATCCTTTCCCATAAATTAGCAGAGCTGTAAAGCTGCAGCCATTACAACCTCTTAAACACTTAAAATAAGCCATTTGTTATTTCCCCCCTTTGACCAGCAAGTCAGTTCTGCAAATACTGCAGACTGGTTCCAGTAAAGAAGAGACAGGTTGGTACTTTGGTATGACCTCTATTTAGAAAGGTTTTCTTTGCAGCAGAAATTTGTCATCACAGCACTAGTTCCAGCTACTGTGCCAGAATATCCCATTTCCAGCCACAATATCACATCCGTACTTTTGAATTAACCTTCTCAGCTTAACTCAAGGTCACTTAATTTTCTCCTTCAGCATCATTTAGCCACTTTCCCTTGCAATCCCCAGAACGTCATGGTACTTCCAGTTCCTGCCACGTTTCATTTCCCTTCACACCTCCTCAAATGCCCTTTCAGTCTTTTCACATTTCTACTCAACTCTCTCCAGCTGGTCTTCTGATCTCTGGTTCCTGTAGGTCTTGACTGAGGTTTTCCTTCCACTTACATCTTTCATGCTGCAGGTGGCTGTGCAAGCTCTTCTCTACAACTGCAGAACTGCTCTTGAAACAGACCCATGCACAAAGGCTGCAGCTCAGATCTGCACTCGTGTCATTGCCTGGGAGTGAAACATCCAAATGTGGTTGCTTGGTGTGTCCCCTGAGGGCCAGCTCCTCCACCATCCTCCCCCATGAGCTGTCTCCAGACAGAGCCCTGGGGCTCACTGTGTGCAGGCTCAGGGGTCCATTTTCCTTCATCCTCACTGACAAACCTCCAGAGCCAGTGAGGACACCGCAGACTGAGATTTTATCTGCTCTGTTGCTACAGGCAACCTCTTGGTCCAGAATAAAGGAAATAAACCCAGCAAGTGATTGCTTTTTTTTTTAAAACATTCTCCTATTGTGAAGAAAATCAGCTGGTGATATATCCTACCCTTTTCAGTTTGGTGTCATCTTTCAGAAGAGAAAGTTTTGCCAGAAACTTCTTTTCAACTAGAAGCACCTATTGACTTCTAACATTTTCTGGTACAGGATGGCAGGTAAGATGTAACTTTTGAATGGTGGCTAATTGACTATTTCAAAGTAAAGGAAAGATTTGCTAAAGATATCCCCAAATTAATTTTGGATTAATTTAATTTCTTTTACTTCAAATAAAAGCATGCTGTTATAGTGATGTGTCACAGAGTTCAGTAAATGCCATTGAATCCTATAATGAAGCCTGCTGTATTTGCATGTGCAATTAATACTGCATATGGTAGCATTCAGTTTGTTAGTTATCTCTTCAAACAGCGTTCAGTAATCTGCACTTCAAGAAGTAACACAATATGCAAAGATTTTAAAGTGCTTTACAAACGTGTTTCATTAATCTTCAGCAACTTCTTAAAGGTGCACAATATTGTCCTTACTCTACTCACGGAAAAAACTTTGCACAAAGAATCTATGTACAATTTTTCAAAGGCATTTAGTGCTTAACCCTTAATAAGGCTTAAAAACCTGGTCGTACATCAAGATGCCAGAAGGAAACTGAAAAGGTCCGAACACTAGCCATAGAAATAGGTAAGGCATGGAAGTATTTCCACATGAGGAGACATCAACTAGAGTAGAGCTAGTTAAGAGAGAATGAACATGGCAAAGGAGGCATAAGCAACCAGAGCATAACTTGCCAGTGCCGCTTCCTTCTTCACCATGGTTTAATAGAAAGCTGCAAGTGCAATATGCACTGATATTCAAAGGTAGGTCATTTAAAAAGGGAAAAACCCCAAGGCACGACAGGGCTGGGGTCTGGGCCAGACCTGGGGACACAGTGCCAGGCGCAGTGCTCAGCAGCATCTCCCCTCCTCAAGGCTCAACCTCTGGCTCAGCCTGTCCATGGGCTGTGGAAGAGGTCAGCATGAGCAGCAGCCCTCAGTGAGCTCCCCTCATCCCCCTCAACATGGCTGTTCCCTTCAAAACCACTTGTGCTCCAAATAAATGCAGAATGCCTTCCTCCTTCATCACCCTGCATAAAGATACAAAAAAAGCTAAGCTATAGCATTGTTTGCTAAAATACATTGCTGGAATCAAACCTGCTTTAGGTTATTAACAAACAATACACCGTGCAGGGTTTAGAAAGTACCTCCCAGATGAGAATGTTAATTCACAACTGCCGGGAAGGATTTTATACCTTTCTTTTTAACCCTACCACTCCTCTTCCACTGAGATTTCCTGCTTTTGCCTGTGCAGCTGTCACTGTAAGAGTCTTTAGGTCACCAAGGATAAAAGCATGAGATGACTGACTGTGTCTGTGCCTTTCAGAAGAATAGGAGGAACACAACAGGCTAGCAGCCAGGGCTGAGTGGCTGGCAGTTTGCATGCAGCTTTTCCAAGTACTCTGAAGAAGGTAATCTGGCCTGATGTCATGAGAGCTGTAAAGAGGGGAATTATTTGATTGCTGAAAGTATTTGGTTTCTGAAATCACTCAGAGGAACACCTGAAATTCGTACTGTAGGAGAAGGTGCTAGCTGGGATAAAAAGAAACCTTGGCTCCTACCATAAAATAGAGTTTGATAATATAGACTGTCAAATCAGGAAGTTAAGGGGAATGCATCTTTTTTTTGCATGGGAAGAAATGTCCTTGAGCAATGATGACAGAAGCCTCTAGGAAGTGGTAATATACAGACATGCCTGGAAAAAGCACAGACATGCCTGGAAAAAGCACGATAACACCAACAAGGTTGTAGAATTCAGTAATTTTTTTTTCACATAGGATGTGGGAAAAAAAAACCAACTAGAAAAGGGGTCCTTCAGAGTGGATTCTAACCAATATGGAAACTGATAAAATCAACAACATAGGTCTCTATTTTTTAATAAGGAAGGAAGAATTTAGAGGGTACTTAGATGAGCCAGATGTTTCGAAATTGGCTGGCCTGATATCCATCCTCGGTTGATGAAATCTCATGGCTGTTAGCAGTTATTGGCAACCCAGTGTTGAAGAACACGGATGAGGTGCAGAAGACTGAAACAAGATAAATACACTTTCTGTCTTTACAAAAGGTGGAGGATGAGGAGATAGGGAATTAGATATCCATCAGCTTAGCTGCAGTTCCTAGAAACAAATAAAACCAAACAATTGGTAAGCAGAGAGAAAATCACAAGAAAATGAGTGGCTGCCCAACTGAATCTGTTCAGAGTAATTGGTGTCAAATCAATCTTGTTTCCTTCAACAGTAAGACAATAGATTTTGTGTCACATCTTGATTTCTCTAAAGCTTTTCACAGTATTTCATCTCACTTTCTTGTATATAAGCTAAGAAAACAGAGTCTGGATGAAAATAGTAGGGAGTGGATGCAGAACTACTTGAAAAAATACTCAGAGTAGTATCAAAGGTTCATTCTCAAAATAGAAGATATAATAAACCTGAGCCTCACGGGGGGCTGTTTTAGGCATGTTATCAATCATTATGAATGGCAGATGAATTAGTGTAGTTACCAGATTTGCAAATAATGCTAAGCTGGGAAAGGGGGAAAACTGAAGAGCAAATGTAATTTTAAAAAATATGTTAAAAGCTGAATTCTGAAAACAAGCAAACCCAGGTTTCTATTCAATAAGAACAAATGCAGAAATCTATACCTATGTCAGAATAATCATCTGCACAAATGTAGGGTGGGAAAGAGTTCTACCGGTATAAAAAAAGTTCCATAAAGAAATTCAGAAGCTATAAAGGATCAAGACCTATATGTTAGAAAAATCAGGCAAATGCTTTTCTAGAAGTAGAAACACAGAGATAACTTAGAAGAAAAATGAAATAGCCCTTCTACTCTTCTCCACACTATCAAGGCCTCAGCTGAAGTACAAGATCCAATTTTGGGTCATGCACACCCAGAAAGATATAAGCCAATTAAAGAAAAGTCCAGAGCAGCAAGAATGATCAATAGTCTAATAAACAAGACCTAAACAAATTGAGGTTGCTCAGGAAAGAAGAGACCAAGAAGAGATTATAAGTACACAAAAGTCCAGCACAGAGGAAGAAGTTAATCTATTTTACATGTCCTTGGTGGATGAGAGAAGTAACAAACTTCAAGTTTAGCAAGGAAGAATCAATTTGGTAGGAGGAAAAAGCTTTCCCCTGGAGAAGGTAACAAAGCACTGACACAAATTGCCTAAAGACTGAGGAGCCTCTGAGATGGGATGTTTTTTTGAACAAGTCAGAAAACAGCTGCCAGAAGCTGCCTTGGGGCAGATGTATGGAACAATTGGGTCTGCAAGAGCCTGGTATGGCAGTGCCTCTGCTGCCTTATGCCCACACTGCAGTCTGCCAGCTCACTTTCATACAAGTCATGGGAAAATAATCAAAAGCAAACAGATATTCTGTGTTTGGTATGGAAACTACCTAAAAAAGGGTATCTTCCCCTTTCCTGTTGAAGCCCTTCCACACCTTAATACTTTGCACATCTATAATGCCTTAAGTACTAAAGCTCTATACATACCTGGAGATATTAAGGTATATATGGAGATGTGATAGATAAAATTCCGAGAAAGAATGTGCAAGGTCACACAGAAAGGCAGTGACAGAGCAAGTAACGCTGTTTCCTCTGGCTCCAGGCACCCTTGCTGTCGCCAGCTGCTCACTCTCCCCTCAACTATTTTAATATGGATGTACAACATTCATTAACCTTTCTCATCAGACCAGAAAACCAAAATCCAACTCCACTTTCCCGAGCTGCTCAGGAAGTTATTGCTATCTTGTTCCCATGCATAAATTTAGAATCGATTTAATTTTCTGGAGAGTAAATTGTTAATTACTAGAGTTGAGGCAACAGAGTGAGGTGTTACAGAATTACAAGCTCTGTATCAGCCAGTTGCCATCATCTGGGACACATCCATCCTGCCTACACTCTGCTAGAATTAGCACTCACTTTACACCACAGGAAATAAATAAAAAGAGTACCTATTTGCACCTCTCTGGCCCTGGTTCTCCACACAATATTGGAACAGAAAACCATGCTCAGCAATGAATTGAATTCTCTCTGTGTTTCTGCTGGCACACCCTGGGACACACTCCTGGTTGGCATCTGGAGGAAACTTCCTTCCTCTGCAGCACAGGCTGCAGCCTGCTTCCTGAAAGCATCACTTATTAACCACCACCCTACTACTGCACAGACCTAGAATTCAATGCAGGTGTAGCTGTAGATTTTTCCTGCTTTCCTGGCTTTGGGACTTTACTAAGTCTGCAACAGAGAGTCCTGCAAGTATTCTGGAGAGTAAATGCTCTGTAGGGTACCCAGTGGCCTGTGACTAGAAAAGGCTGGATTTGACACTAGCATTGTGTCTTCTCAGGTCCCTTTAGCAGCACCGCTAGCTACATCTGGAGTTGGCCAGCACAGCCCCTGGGTGCCGAGTCTGTGCTCCTTTATTCTTCCTACCTCCCTTTTCTATTTCCATCACCTGTGTCCTGGTTTACGGTGGAGGGTGGCTGTCACATTGCTTCACTTCAGTGAGAGATTTCTTTATAATTTGCATGCATGTGTATTTGCGTAATGGCATGCTGTGAAGTTCAAAGCTGTTTTCTCACTTTCAAGGTAGTCCTTGTGTGTACATCGTCCCAAGTCTGATGTGCACCAGGCTTGTATTTTTGTTCTTGATTGAGTACTGCTGCACTATATTCTTTTCAAAACTCAAGCTATTCTAGGAGAGGTGTATAATTTAATATGTTCAATAGATTTCTTGTCAGGCATTCACGTACAACTGCCTTCATCTTGCACTCTGATGTCTGATTTTCCACAGTAATTAGATGTGCCGTATTTGTGTTTACTTTTATGATCTATACTAAATGCTGCTTTTTTAGCCAAGGACTATTAAAAGGTTTACCGAAGCCTACCGTATCCTGCCATGTAGGTTTTCTGAAACTTGCAATGCTAGTTTTCAGGCAATTCAGAATCCTTTTTACATAGGGTATTAATGTACACATTAATAGAACCTGAACACTACGCGAAGCAAAAGATCTTCTGTACAACAGTAGCTGTGGGCATGCGGTGTAACATTATTAACCTGCTCTGTAGTTAGGTGTAAAGTGTGCTGGTTTTGGCTGGGATAGACTTAATTTCCTTCACGGTAGCTTGGGGGGCTGTTTTGGATTTGTGCTGGAAACAGCAGCACCTACAGAGTGTCAAAGCTGCTTCTGCTCTGCACCCCGCCCCAGCAGCAAGCAGGCTGGGGGGCACAAGGAGCTGGGAGGGGGCACAGCCAGGACAGCTGACCCCAACTGACCCAAGGGATATTTCACACCGTATGACATCATGCTCGCTATACAAAACTGGGGGAAGAAGGAAGAAGGGAGGGGACATTTGGAGTGGTGGCATTTGTCTTCCCAAGTAACTGTTAGGTGTGACACAGCCCTGCTGCCCGGGGGATGGCTGAGCACCTGCCTGCTGGTGGGAAGTGGTGAACAACTTCCTTGATTTGCTTTGCTTGTGTGCACAGATTTTGCTTTAGCTATTAAACTGACTTTATTTCAACCCATGAGTTTTCTCACTTTTACCCTTCCAATTATCTCCCCTACCCCACCGTGGGGGGAGTAAGAGAGAGGCTGTGTGTGCCTTAGCTGTCGGCTGGGCTTAAACCATGACACACAGCAATTCAGCATACTGGCAATGGGCCAGCCTCAAGTATCCAAGCAGAGACCAGGAAGAAAAACTTTTCTCACAGGTATTGCTTTAAAGCCCATTCACAGGCAGAACTGGCCTCCCCACTGAAAGCAAGATGAGAAATCTGAGGGTGCGGTGCAGGGGAGACCTTCAAAACCTTCTGCAGAGCCAATGTCTGAAGGAACTTAGGGCCAGAAAGCTAATCTAGGACTGCAGGAAACAAAAGCTGTGGAGGTGACAGCTGTATGCCATCGGAAGCCTAGTCACACCATTTCTGCCTAGAAAACTGAAATCATGATAAAAAAATCTCCTTTGCAAGCATTATGAGACCTGCTAAGGACAAGAGGGAGACTTACTATTGGAAGGCGGGGGGCTGCTATCCCATAACTAAGCAAGCAGGCTCTTTGTGTCTGCTGGCTTTATTAGTATATTACCTAGTTCTTTATTTTGGAACCAGTTTCCTTTCCTATTGAACAGATGAGGGGAGTCAGAGTGGCAGGGATGAAGGCAGGTAAGGAGAGAAGCTAGGAGTAATGATGGCTCAAAAGACAAGGAGGGCTTCAGGAAATTACTCACAGGGCACAGTTTAAATTTGTCCATTATGGACCACTGGTGGTCCTCAGGTTTCTCCTACAAGTTCCATCACATTTGTTTTCTTTCTTCTCAACAACAGGTGTATGTTGTATCTGGGGCTGCCATTTGTGTTCAGTACTCAACGGCTGCTGTTTTCAGCCTTTTCCTTTTGTATTTAGAAAGCCCAGCTGGGAATTCTAGGCAGCTGAGCTCAAAAAGATGCTTTTAAAGTGCAGAAGTGCAAACAGCTGCAGGGAGTGTGACTGAAACCTTCAAAAGGTGGAAAGGAACATAAAAGCTCTGGTACAGCCTGCTGACTCACTGCTTGTTCATGCAGGGTGCAAACCTGCCACAGCAGCTGCACTCTGCATGGCAATCCTGATCCACTTGTTCTGAGCAGGACCCAGCACAGGTTTTAACCAAATGCCTTTGCAGGGACAAGCTGGTGGTAGGAACTTGGTCCTTACAGCATCCCATTCCCTGCTATTCTTCAGACTCTGGTCTGCACTGAGTCTAGGCATAGGATCCTCAAGTTTTATAAATATGAGGACAAAAGATCAAGGAAAGGAAGTGTCCAGCAGCAGGCAAGGGACAGTGGATGGTGAGCCAATGGCCAGCAAGAGCCAATGCTCCACCTGACAAGGAGAAACAAGCCAGCACGCAGTCCTGCTAGGAAATTAACTTAGGTC
The DNA here is from genome assembly GCF_963210335.1 of Falco punctatus. NCBI lineage: Eukaryota > Metazoa > Chordata > Aves > Falconiformes > Falconidae > Falco > Falco punctatus. Next base: position 47,314,115 of record NC_137588.1, read on the forward strand.
AACAAGAACCAAGTGATGTGTTCATGTTCTTGGGAAAGAAAAACAGAAAGCAATTACTGGAGCTAAAACATCACAGGGTCTGGTAAAGGTGGCAGAAAAGTGATGGTATGGGCAACAGGTTCAGGTCTCCCAAGTTCCAGTACTGCGTAATGATTTGATTTTATTAAGCAAAATCTCCTAGTAAGTTTTCAAGTTATATTAGACTGGTAGAGCAGCTCGCTTGTTGCCCTAGTCCTGATGTCTTTTGAATTGCAGTCTGCTCCCTGCCCCCAAAAGAAAGCCCCAAGATGTGTCCACCAGCTGCTGCTCATGCAGACATCAGCCTGCCTTGTACATGAGCACCGGTCCCACACAGGGAAACCCTTGAGGACTGGCTGTGGGCAAAGTGGGAGGGAAGAAGGTGTCGTCTGGTCCACAGCTTCTCTTCAGTCCACTGAACCCTGACCTGTCCATCCCCAAGGTTGTATTTAACCTCCTGAGATGCCACAAAAGCACTTTTTCTTCAGGCTATTTCATCCCTGTGGGCTCCCTTTCTCTTTTTTTCTCTGGTGTGGAAAGATACTTTCTGAAGGGGGAACTTTGAGGTCCTCTCTTGTGTTCATTTCTGGGCTGCCTCTTCACTCTGTGCTTTTTGGTTCATACAAGGCAATGATCCTCCACCCTCAAAAGATAACTCCAATTCTACTACAGTGTATAACACTGATAGAACTACAGTATATCACCACTAGGGCAGAGGAAAATTATTTGCCTACATTTTCAATGCAATACATTAATTCAGTGTATATTAACCAAGGCACTACAAATTAGTGACTGTATGTGAGACTATGCGAGTTCAAAGCACTGAAAAATGTGCTACTGAAAGCACAATATTTTGAAGTACATGATAAATGAAAACTAAGATTCACCACACTTTTATGGAGTACATCTTTTTCCCCTCCTAAAACATGCATATTGTACAGTAAAAATTTCACAGAATGAACTGGGCAAAACCCCAGACCTTTCTGAAGATGTCAGAATTAGGTCATCTCAACATTGTTGGGATGTTTATTGAATTCATATATTTCCACCTCATCAAATGACACAGTAGAAGAAATTCTTTAAGAATAGTAACAATTCAGAGGTCAGGACAAAAGGCAAAAAAAAAGGGACAATTTCAACAACTAGTAAAATCCTTTGAATCCCGGAGAACTGAACTATGAAGCAATTTTAAGCACAGAAGCATACAGTTAGGACAAAAGTGGGTCAGGTGTTTAATGGAGAAGCACAGACTAAAGCAAAAAGTTTTCTTCTCCTTCACAGTACAGCAAACTTAGATTAAATAGCAAGCCCAAAGCTAGAGGTTTTTTGAGATAGAAATAAAATTGACATTCTGTCAATATGAACTTGGTATTACGTAGTAAGTAAAATCCTGTGTGCCCCAGAGAGAAATGTCCCCCACAGTGGACTCTGTGGGAACCATGGGGCCACAGAAGCTCCTCTAACCATTCAGAAAGACCTGAGATGATGAAGCTGTAAATAGAGACAGGCTTCCATATCAGCTCACTGTATCTTGCATCCAGTTTCCACTTGCCTTGTCCTACAGTAGGATTTTTTAGTGATTGGTATGTTCCTGTGTGAGTGGTGGTACAATGCTGACATGGAGCCATGCACCATTTCTGACACGTTAACATCAACTCTACCAACACAACAGCTCGCAGTGACACTCAGAGGTCACCTTTTCTTGTGCTGGTACAGTTTCTCCTGGGGACACACATATACTAGCAGTTTCTGCCTGAAAAAAGAAGTCTCATAATTTTTTGTAGACTGATTAGAATGATAAAATGTATGCTGTTCCTGTTGTGAGCTTCTTTAAGTTTTCCCCAGCTCCCCTTGAGTTTCAAAATGTTCCTCCAGAGCCTCCCAGGGCACTGCCTCCAAGGATGCCCACTCCTATGCTCAGTGGCATCATGTATCACCATGTATTTGTAAATACAAATATTTTAATCTAGTTAGGATAAAATTATGCATCCCTGGCAAACCTCAGTGTCTGCAGCACCGAACCTGGCTGTACTTACCACATATTAGCTGCGGCACAACAGCACAAATCCACTCTTCACCTCTGGTTCAAGGACCTTCTTGGTGTCTGGGGCGGAAGTAGTTTATACATCTGGAGCATGAAGTGTTGCTACTACTATTTTTAACTCCTCCGTTGGGTGTTTAGGCAAAGAAGTCGCCTGGTATGCACTTGAAGAGGTTGTACCAATTGCTCACAGTCACAAGGGACTAACGTAGTAGCCAAAGAGGTTGTACGTGCTTCTGACTTCTCAGACACTGTGAAGCAGTGCTTCAGCATCGCTGAGGGAATCTTTCAGTTTTTGTCATGTTTAAGCTTATATAAATCTTTCCGTAGTTAAGTTTTAATGAATACAGAAAATAGTGAAATTATTTATGAGTGTATCAACACTTCAGAAGTCTTTCTCGATGAAAACACCAAAGAAGTTAAGTGAAAAAGATTAATGAAATTCTTTCTTTCTTTACAAGAGTTCTAATCCAAATCATGATACAAGTGAATTTGTGATTGCACAAGCATATTTAAACCCCCATAAAACAGGGCATTTCAGTAACCCACAGCAAAGTGACTCCTCATCCCTACCTAGTGACAAAGGTGACCAAGATGTTCAGCTTTCATTAAAAACGAGCCAAAGAGGCTCCACTTCGTATCAGCTACTCACACACAGTGCTGCTGCAGTCCACCTGCCACTAAACCTACTTCAAGCTAAGCTGAAAAGAAGTGTTCGACCTGTTTCATTATCTCATGAGATAAGAATATAGAGTGGTCACACCTGTATCAAGTGGGATTTTTGAAGCCTATAGAAACTCTTTAAACTATTATTTTAAGGGCCAATAAGTTATTCTTCCACTGGGCAAAATCTGCCTCTGTCTTTGAGCAAATAGCTGTGCTTATAGAATGCAACTGGACTTTATATACAGCCTCTTTCCATATGTACACGGATCGTTCTCCTGACAAAAATACTGATCAAACAACACTGGAAATAAGGGCAGCCATCCTTAAATCTAAGTGAAGAAAAAGCCGTGTGCACAATCTGTGTGGAAGCTGTGCAAATATGCTCACAAAAATCAGGGCCACATTATAGCGTTTCCAGTTTGGGGAGAAAATCTGCATGAACAACAGCGTGAAAATTCTGTGTTACTCTTACAACAGTTCTGAGTGACTGTTTATTTCCCTGCTTTTGCATGATATACTGGATGGGCTAACTTCTGACTTTTCTAAGAAACAAGAGGAAACATGATCACCTACAGCACCACCAGCATATGGGCTGTTCTGTGCCTTCTTATTGGATTGAAACCCTCAGTATGAAATGAGGAGGTGTGAAAAAGGATGGAAAGAGCTTTTGAATTCTATTTAAAAAGGAGCCTGGATGAATGGGATGAAATGGACCTCGTGCCACAGGGCCTTCAGGCTCCATCTCACAGCCCAGCTCTGACAGCTGCTTGGGCTGAGGTGGGCAGGCTACCAGCGTGTGCAAGGAGAAGCCTGGATGTTTGAGAGGCAGTCATACCAGCCCAGTGCGTTCATTAACCTGGGTCTTCAATTAACATGCTCTGCAGGTGGATACTCTATTTCCGAGAGACTCAGGTATTTACAGATTCCTTCAGTAGAGGTAACTCTTGTAAGGAACTAAAAAAACCCTTCCAGCTAAAGGATCCAAAGGAAGAAGCAACAGTGCTGATACCTGGGACTCTTGGACCTTCCTCAGGACAGCTCAATCCAGCTGCACCCTGTGCCTGCTATAGGTCTCCGGCTCACACTGCAATTTATGATAGCACAACTAAGGAGCATGATCACAGTATGAGACTCACCATACAGATTTCCAAGATAAAGTACAGTGTTTTCATGTTGCCTTGCAGCAGGAAAGAAGGAAAGAACACTCGGTGCTGGTTAACATGCATGCTTGGGTTTGTCTCGTTACCGCATGTGGCCTTCAGCTACAACTTACCCTTTGGTCTTTGACATGTGAAGCAGGTTAGCCCTACTTACATCTTTTCTCCCTCCACACTCCCAGTTGCCTGATGAGATGCCAGGCACATCTAGATTATATGTAAGAAACAGACCTTATCTCTCCTAAAAAATCAATCCCACTCCTATCACAATTATCAGCTCCTCTCACCCACGTTGCCGATGTCCTCTATCTAGCATGTTTGGTAAACTGAAATAGCAGCTGATATAAACATAAAATGCCTGCCAGGATAAAAATAACCTTTTTGCTTGATATAGAGGAAGACCATGAATGACAGCAGTATGCCAATGAGAGAAATCAATTCAACTCAGCCACTGTAACACAAGACAACACTGGAAAATGTGTTTAGAGGATAGAACTTTTATAATGTTTTTAGAGGTTTTCTTATCTTATGTAGTAGGAGGAGTTAGGGCTAGACTTAATTCTTGCCCATCCTGCTCTGTCTTGCGGTGCATACTCCTCCCCACCCTTGAGAGAAGAGGTATGTTCTTCTGCTCTAACATGCTTTGCTGCCTTTTTCATCTCGACAGCTTATTAGGAATTACACACTAAGACAGAAACTTATTTTGTTACTTTCTGCATCTGAAGGACGTGTGTATGCCTGAGTACACTGAATATGAGAAAGGCTCAGCTGTATATTTACCTGGAAAGCATCAAGCACTTTCAGTGGAAAGATTTTTCAAGAGTATGTGATAAGCAGAGATGTAAAATATCCAGCTGATATTACAAATCAAAAGCAATGTATGATTAGTGGAAAAAAGTTGAGATCCTGATTCTGCATAACACCCACGAAGCCACCACACTCTCTCAACCAGCTTCTAAGGCATGAATTAGATGACGACTATGATGAGACTGTCAGTTGTGGCAGAGCAAAGAGAGAAGTTTATTATGTGCACAGCAGTACATAATAGCACACACTGTTAGCAGATTCTTAGGGTTTAAAGTCTACTGATTTAGTATGTTTCCGTTGAAATGTTCCAAGTATTTTATGGTCAAGGTTAAGCTTGGAGGAAAATGAACCTGGTCATTAATTTTAACTCAATTTTTCATATGAATAAATTGAGTACAGAGAGAAAAGGACATTCCATCTGTCTGAGCATCATCTCGAAGAAGTGAGAGGAAAACCTCTGACACGGTCCTGTAATGGTTAGGACGTAGAAAACCCTGGCAGGCAGTAGCAAACAAGTTTATTTCTGTTCAGGATGTTTCTGTCCTTTGGTTATTCTGTGCTCACAAACAGTGGCACAGTCCTGTTAGTTTACATGAGTGTGCACAAGCGATTTGCAGGTCAGAGCCCCTCTGTAGGTATAAATGCTTTCTAAAGATTTCATAAGCCACTCAGAAAGACAAGAACAAGCAACAGGTGAAAATCCCAAAGCTGGAACAGAAAATTGAGCACCTGCTAGAAACAGTTCATTCTGAATCCACAGCTGAAGCACACACCCCTCAAATACGTCCGTTAATGACACCAACAAATACCACTGAAACCTCCCATTTTTAGATTAATTGCAAAAATTTGGCACAGACCTAAGCAGAGGTGCTGGCCGATGAAATGGAGGCTCTCTTGAAGGCACGTTGTGTGGTGTGCTGTGGGCAAATGAGTCAAGTGTGCACCAAGTACATGTATGAGAAGACAGCAAACAACCGTGCTGTAACTGCTAGGATAACAGAAACAAAATACTACATTTCTGATAACTATTTCCTTTCACCCAGCAAGCATTTGACAGCTGGCTAGCTCTGTCACCTTTTGCAAGTACAGTACGTATCTCAGTACGTATCTCAGATTGCCAGGGGAAATACATACACAGAGTTGTCTTGTTTGTTATTCTGGAAGATGCTGTTTTGGCAGAGTCTTACCCACTGCCGGTCCTGTACACTCAAGGACAGCACTCTGAGCTCATTCAGGGGCATTAGCTCAATGAATATTATATTTTTTTAAGAGGAAGAGCAGTCACAGATGGACTGGGAAGGGGATTAGCAAAGGGAGAAACCTGTGTGTGGGCACCAGAAAATACAAAATCTGGCCTTTTAAGCTATCCTGTGACCATAAATTTCTAGCAGTGCTCTTGCCTTTTGTTGTGTAAAAGTGCTAGCGCGGTCCGAGATGGCCCTGCTCATGTTCACACACTTCATCCAGTTAACCACACACAGAGCCACGTGTACTGCAGCAGCATCATTTGTACCACTGCCTCAAGAGCAATGCAGCTGGCTTTTATGAAAAACCCTTGTCCAACACCCAAGAGCTGCCAAACAGCCAGCCCAGAGCAAAGCAACGCACAGGAATTGAGCCAGGGCCTAGACTTGAAAAGGCACCTTCTTACAGAAAATGAAGGAAGAAAATGAAAAGTTGCTAAGAGGTTTGAGGAACAGACAGTTGAAAGTTCAAGATTACATGCTACCAGCTCCCAAAATGATGGGAATTAATATACAGGTGTTCAAACTAAATGCAGACTACAAGGTCCACATGGAGATTTGAACTTTGGTGGTCAAGACAGCCATCTTACCTGCCTGTCTCTCTCTCTGCAGACCCTTACATCCCTCCCCTTCCCCATCACGCCGCAGCTGTACACCGTGCATTGCAGACACTGTGGTTGCTCCTATGCAATGTTCACAGGAATACTATTTCTGTGACACCAGTTGCCACTACATAGGAAACAACTAGACATGCTGCCTTCCACAGGGTAACTACATACACTAAACACAGACTAAACCCTTCAGGGAACAGTCTTCTCGACACTCGCATCCCAGCGGTTTGAGTCCTCCGTGCTCATGGCGTGAGCGCTGCTGGCGTGCATGGTCCCTGCCTGGCTCAGAGGCAGCTGTGGTGTGTGCAGCCACGCAGGCTCCATGCTGAGCACGAGCCAAGCTCCACGTGAAGCAGGTCTGTGAAATCAGCATGCAGAGATGGCTGTCAGCAAAGACAACTCCCTGCAAAGGGCCAAAACTTTATGTATTAAATAATTATGAAAAATAATTGCTGCAGTGGTGGTAGGGCTGACAGTGTGCTTCAAGTGCAAGGAACAAATAAAATTCTGGGAGAATACTGCATGATGTTTTAGACCTGTCAGTTCATGCACTGTGCTGATTCTTGGTGCACATTACTCAGATTTGGTCCAGGCTGACCCACAATGAGTTTCTTTGGTCTTTAACAAAAGTGGCTTATCAACCTGATCATTTACTCAGTAGCTGATAGTCTAAATCAGTCACACCATCAGATCACTGTACTTCCCAGTAGCAGAAGAGATGGGCATTATGCTAAATCAAATAGAAAATGAAAGTTTGGCTTTTAACAGCCTGGAATGAAATTTAAGCTTTATACTCCCTGCTAAGACACGGTCAGAGCACAGGACTGTATTGAAAAGAAACTGTGGCTCCTCATCACTAAGGCAGTGAATCTTGTATCTCGTGGAAGCTGGAAGCTACCTCCTGGCCTGTCGGGGGAAACTTCACTCCTTCCCTTTACCCTACACCAAATTCTGGTACCTTGTAAACCACAGGCTGAAGCTGTGAAGTAGTTTTTCCTAGGAACATCTAGTGTTCAGCAGCTGCTACAGAACCTGTTCTCTACTATATTTTAATACAAATGGAGCAGATGGGAAATGGCATGGGAGTATTTGTTTTTTGTGAAATTTTGTATATTGTTTCAAAATCATTTATGGATACAAACAAAAACTCAGTTAGGAAAGCTTTGAAGTCCTCCCCTTCACTCAGTTAATGGCAGGTGGTTTTGGCTAATGATTTTGCAAAGCAGCATATAAGTTTAAGTGTTTGAGGCACTTTCTCAGTAGCACAGTCTTCTCAGCTGGCTCACCTGTCCACGTGCCCACAAATGTTAAAGTAAGAGCAGAAGGACAGCCAGAGCCAAGAACTCCAACTCCAGAGCTAGCATCCCCTTTTAGTGACAGTGACTTTCAGAAGAGCCTATTATTACTGCCTGGAAGGTGCAGAGTTTCAAGAAGTTTAGTCTGTTTCTGCCCATGACAGTCCTGGTCCTCTTCCTCCATTTAAAAATGTACAGATTTTAGATTTCATATTTGTAAAAGTCACTTTGAAAGTCTCTATACAGATAGTAAATGATGAGTTTAAATAATAATTGCATTGGTTTCAACATGTAGGCAGTAGTTAGCAGTGTACTTTTGTAAGCTGTGCAGTGTAAATAAGGTCCACAACCATTTCAGGCAGTTGGAGCTGCAGCTGGGAGTTATCTAGGCCAAAGGCACCTTCCAGCTATTTCAGCTCGTTTGCTAGCGCTCCGTATGCTGTGCCTGAGATTTAGCACTCACCTTTCTACTGCTGTATGTATCCAACCCTTATTTTCTCTTTGCATGATGAAGTGTGGCCACAGAAATTTGTTTTGTCACTAGGATAACCCACACTTGAGGAATTTATACCATAGTGGCAGTGTAGATTCCTGTGTAGCATGATACTCTGTAAAGTCCTACAGGGTCAAGCAGGGCTATCAAAATTAATAGATGTTAATAGCAGTTAAAACTTTTTCTCACTAGAATATCAAGCAAAGTTTCTTTTCATAAAAACCAGCATGCAAACATTATGAATTAATTTATTGTAACAAACAGTCAATAATCTCTGCTGGAAAATAATGAGTGACAAACCTCATTCAAGACATCTTACCATTAAAGCAAAGCAAGCAGCAATGACAAGAGCTTCATTAAAGTATGTGTACGCTGTATGTCCTTACACGAGGGTGGCTGCAGAAGCAACCGTAATGAAGCCAGAACTGTGTATGTGTTCAAACTACGGAGTCTGAATATGTCAACTTCCCCTGAAGTTCTAACAACCTAATGTAAAGTTTACTTTAACCCTTTTCAGTATAATTTGCAAAGTAACCCCAATCTCCTGCTTAGTATGTATAAATTTTCAATTAAACTTAAACAGAAAACAACTAGACATCATTAAAATTTCCTCTGATTTGCTCAAATATCCCAATCCTTCCCTCTCCTTAGAAGCACCAGATGTGCAGTTCCCCCCTCATGACATGAGTATAGCTCAGAGGTACAGGACAAGACTGGGCACTGGGAAGATGCAGCTGTGCAAATCCAAGAGGTGCTCTCCTAAAGCTTCCTTCTTCAATGCTCTCTCTTTGTTTTTTTTTTTTTTTTTTTTTTTTTTTTTTTTTTTTTTGTGGTTGGTTGTTTTTTTTTTAAAACCAAGTTACTAAAACCAAAATAGCATCTGCCCTTTGAATGCATCCAGGCAGACAACAAAAAGATTCCAAAAAAACAGGTTCAGACAGACCAATTCATAACGGGCTTTGCCAGAGCTGGAGACAGGAAATTAACTGTACATCAGATACCATGTAACACTTTTCTATGATAGGAGCACACAGACTTCTGAAGGCTCATAAAAGCCAGAATAAATGCATTTCTCTGTTGGCACTCTGTCTTGCTTGCACAATTCAATCATTTCAACAGACCTTGCAAAGCTAGAGCTGGTACGTAAAGCAACTGCTAAACAATCTGCATTACTGCCCTAGCTTCAAAATGCTGTGTAACAGTTATCACTGGGTACCTCTTAATTAATCCATACACATAAGAGGTTAGAAAAAATACTCAAAGCAGCAGGAAGTAGGAGAAACAGGTACATGCATGAGAACTAAAATAAAGCAAACAACCAACGAACCAAAAGTTTTATAACTTTTCCTCTAGTAAAGTACTTGCTGCTAGCCTCCAAGGTTCTTTGAGCCTTGTACTAAATGTTGTCATGTAATTAATATGAGGCCAGCAGCCTCGCCTTTTCCAGGTTGTCATGAGCTCTGAAGCAGAAAGGAATAATTGTTTGGTATCTGTGGGTAGCTGAAGGTTATTTTAATACTTGCACACTTCTAGCTTACCATGAAAAATGACCCTCAGGTTTCTATAAAAAGCAGCTGTTCAATGTATATCATGTTCAGGAACATTTAGGAACACTGTAAATCTACTCTTCCTATTAAACAGTGAGGCTATCTGTACAGCATGTTTTGATTTATAGAGCTCACTGGCTAAAATTCACCCCTTCTGCCTCTATTTAATATTTCTGTGTTTCTACATGAATTACATTGTTTATAAAAACAGAGAGTTAACAAGAATTAAATTATCTTTTGCAGTCAGGTCTCTCAAACTATCTTCTACAAAGCATATTTACTTTTCAAATAGTAGTGTTTTCCTAAAATCTACATGAGACTAAAGAACAAGACCAGGCAGATTTGTTAAAGGTAGATATTCTGAAAGAGGGCTAAACTGATCGCAACAGAAACATGCATCCAAATAAGGTCAGTAAGGCTTTTGGATTTTCTGTTAATAATAGCCAATATCTAAAAAATAAGCCAGGACATTTCCAGCAATTAGGACAAATTAGAAGTTACAATGATAAACTTACAAAAATGTAAACCTTTCTTTCATTCAGAGCTTCGGGATGCAAGCTGCAGTTTTCTAAAGCATACAAATCTTATTAAAGTTCTTGAAACAATCTTAAACACAGACAAAGAAGGGTTTAAGACTGTCACATTTATTTTCAGAGCTGCAATGAGAGCTACAGTACTATATTGACATTTAAATACATTTCATTTCTCTAAAGAAAGCATTTAAAGTTAATTCAGCTACTGTTCAGCTCCTCTGATACTTAAACACTGCACATGCACGTACAGATTAAAGTATAATGCTCTGCAGCAAAAGGCTTTCAGAATAAAATATTTTCTATTTCTTAACATCCTACCTTCATAATTGCCTTCTAGAAGACCCAGATGCTCAAGTGCCTTCACAAATCCAACAATTATCACCAGTACAACAATCATTTCAAGTCCCTCCAAGTTCATCTTGAAAAATTATTCATGTAAAAGCATCTTTTCTTAGGGAGCGTCCTGACTTCAGAGTTAGATTTTAATTAAAAAGCCCTCCTAGTCCAAGACATGCCACATAACCAGATAAACACAATGCTAAAGAAGTCCAGCATATTCCCACCATAAAACATTTCCATTGACAGCAAGATGAACACAGGAATGTAAGGAAGTCAAATCTTACCATGTCTGCATCACTTGCCTGCATGGATACAGATGTTTCAGTCTCTAAGGCAACAGAATATACAGTAACCACTTTGTTTAGCATTTCCTTTCTGTCACAGCCAAAATTCACCAAATCTGTCTGATACCTAGTAAAATCTGATGCCCCTTTTTCACAGTGAACTACAGTTTCTAAATGAAATGATGTCATAGTTTAACAACACAGAGGAAAAAGTCCAAACACATTCTTTGCTTGATACTAAAGTGAACTTCAGAAAACTCAAAGCAAAATAATTTCATTTAGAAAATTACCTTTTGCTGTATTTCCCTAGCGAGTGAAATACAGTTACTACATGTTTGAGTATCTTGTTTTCCCACACTGCACACACATTTTACATCAGATACAGGAATCTAGCAAAATATTAAATATGGTATGAAAAGACTTGTTAGAGGAAAATCAGTTTTAAAGTTGGAGGGGTATGTGAGAAACAACAGCCTTTCCCTCTTGCTGCACAGCCCTAGGGGCTCTGTGCAGATGCTGGAACAACTGCCCTTGGTGTAGGTCAGCTGCTGTTCCCATGGCTGTTTCCAGATGAGGAAAGGCAAAAAATGGCATCAAGGACACAGTATGCCCATGGCCAGAACTGCGTGCAATATGCCGCTCTGCCTCAGGAAGCACCTTTCCAAGCACTCAGAAAAACTGAAATTGTTTCCAAGTCCTCAGACCTTACACTTAGGAACAGATTCTCTGAAGGACTTAATAGCACCTTAATAGCAGACAGTAGCAAGCACTTGTCTGTCCTTCCTACTTACCTTCACTCAGCTCTCCTTATTTACAGGCAGTTTCTGACATGCACAGAATTGAAAAAAAAAACCCCAACCTCACAACCCCACCCTTTTGAAAATCTGGCCACTTGTTCTGATAACTGTTGAGTATTTGGCCTGCAATGGCTGCCACTTCAGTGCACAACATCGCCTACCAAACTCACTGTTCTTTTAATTAATTTTGGGATAATCTGACTTTGAAAGCGAGACAGATACATGGAAAAATAAAGAAGTCTAAACTTACATTAGTATTGTATTTGTTTTAATATTAAATTAACAATACTCATCTGAAAGCCTGAAATCTGACTCTTTTCACTTACTGATTTTTAACTGTTTGTGTACTTCTATCTTTAGCTGATGTTTTAAGTTAATATCTCCCGGGGTAATCTTGTCCAATTGCATTAAGTACTTAAATGCTATTGCAAGGACTTGAGTACTAAGGCCTTCTGTATGCATGCTAGCGTCCCCCCGCAACTACAAAATGGACCCTTATTGCTGTATACAGCAGGATCAGCCCCAGAGCCTCTTTGGAATGCTGGTCAATGGTTTTCTTACTGACTTCAACAATGCTTTGCTGTGTTGCTAAAGGCCTGAATGACACTATTTCCCATACAATTATTCCAAATATTATTTCAGAGGTATTAGCTCATTATCAATATAATTAACATCATCAGCATCTACGGCTTTTCTCAGGTATCCCCATTCAAAAATAAATCTTACACTTTTCTCTTCATTACTGAACATCATTTGAGGATCTCACAGCTTCTTACCCAATTTCTCATTGAGCATGAACACTCCTGAGGGGAGGTTGATAATTTAGTGAAGTATCAAATCAAATCACCATGGAAATGAAACCACTTTGGGACAGTTCAGACATAAAGTATCATAATTTGTATCAATAAAGAATGTCTTAGTAAAGAAGACAAAAGAAGGAAACGCTACCTGATGGAAATGGACTGGGACAGAAGGTGAAAAAGAAGAAAGTAACTTAAGCTTAATTTTGGTCAAGTTTAAAACCTCTGCTCCTACTAGAAGTGGCATAAGCTGGGTGATGCCAATAAGCATTAAAAATTAATTTTATTTCTGTTTGGAAAGGGTATTTCTCAGAGTCCAGTGCACTTGTACCACTGTTCTGGTTTGCTGCTGTGCTCCGCTGAGCCACCAACACAACCAATTAACAAATACATAACTTCTTTTTCTTGTCAAAAAATCTATTTTGTAGAAAATAAAAATGATCCACAGAAATGGATCTTTTTTACAAAGGTTGCATTTCCAGAGCAGCCCAGCTCCTTGACACGTTGAGGCACCCTCCCTCCCTGCTTGGCTTCCAGAGGCCAAGTCCAAGTTCTGCTTTAGCCTGTGCAGAGCAGAGCGCTGCCCTTGCCCAGCACCACAGCTCTGGTCAGGGAGGGCAAATCCCACCCCCAGAAAGCAGAGAAGGGACATCCACAGACCCTGCCTTCTTCTTGTGACACTTCTGTTACTGAATTTTGGTTGCTCTGCACTCTACTTCCTAGAAGCTATTTGAAAAGTTTCCTCTTTTTTTTCCGACAAAACCCCAATTTTTAAACCTCAGAGTACTTCCCAGCTGATTTCTGGGCAGCCCAAGCCACCGGTAACAGCATTTTTGGGGAGAGAGAAAGAAAGAGAGAGAAAAGAAACCTACTCAAATATACTCCAATCAAAGCTTATTTAGCTTGGACGAGCTGACAGAACAAAGCTGCAGGCTGTGCATTTGCTACTAGTTACTTCTTCATAGCAGTATATCATATTTGTAACAAACTCTCAATATAATTTTCAGTTGTTCTTTTTTGAGCTTCAGCAATTCACTGTGAAGGAAAACACTCCTGTCAACAGAGAAATGCACTGGTGTTCTGGGAGGAAAATGTCCAATTACCGCCGATGGCAGTACCGGGTTATACATCCACCTATCTCCATGCCGCGACACGGTGGGCATGGCTGCTCGAATACCTCCTCTCTGCTCCAGGAGGAAGGCTGGTTGCCAGGCCAGGAGTGGGCCGCAATGCCAGGGGGCAAGTTAACCCGTCCTCCAGGACTTCCAGGCCATCACAGCGCACCAGGAGGGACACAGAACAACTAGAAATCAAACTCTTTTAACACTACAATATGCACACAGAACCCAACATTCCTGAGAGTTCACTATGTATGGACGCTAGCCCTAAGTAACTGCTTAATTAGCATCTGCTTTGCAGTTAGTATTCACAGCACGAGATAAAAATTAAGGTGCATGAAGGACAAAACAACAAGGAGAGAGAAAGAGGAGAAAGACATGGGTAAAAAAAGCGACACTACATACAGCTTTTCTCTGGGAGATGCTCACAGAGTGCTCTGATGTTGAATGCAGTTTGAACTGGTGCAGACCCAGGCATCCAGATGGGTCTGGCAGATAAAGTGGTGGGTGCAAGTCTAGGGGCCACATGGATGAATGGCTCATGGCAGTGGCCTGTGAGAAACATCACCCTTCCATTCCTGGCAAACAAGGAGAGATCTCTAAGCTAACTCACACGTGCATCAAACAGAGGAATTGGGAAAGCAATCAGGAGAGCACCAAGTCAGTACCTGTTAGGTAAAATCTCCTGTACGGTTACTCTTAAGGGCATGTCTAAGATTTGTCTCCACCGTGTCGGTTCACAGCTCAGATGCACTGTTCCTCTCATTTCCATCTGTCATTCCTTCCCTACACAAACCTCTTAGGCTTTTTATCTTTTTCTTTAAACCTTGGAAACTGGGCCAAGTCCAAAGAGGAGAAAATGACTTGTTCAGCATCACAGCAGCACTCTGGGTAGGGTAGCAACCGACAGTAAAGCCCCTGAGATTGCCCTGCTCTGATTGAGCCCATATGTTCCTGATGGCCTCAGAATGACATCTACCAGCAACTGAGAACAAGGCAGACCATTGCATAAAATCCTGATGGCACTCATGGTGATCCACCCAGGCATGGTGGCAGCACAAGCAGAGCTGCAGCCCTTCCTTCTGCTCCCCGGGCCTTCACTTGCCACAAGAAATAAGGAAGGGGGCAAGTGCCAGCTGCAACATGAGGCTGTTCTGCAAAGTCAGTGGATTCCACAATTACACGGCTAATTCAGGACAGGGATTCCCAAGCTAGTCCATATGCTTCTGCTCCTCAGTTCTTACATTGCTTTGCTCTTCTAGACAGTAACTGGTCTCTCAGCTGAGTTTTGTTGCAGCAGATGCTGGCTAATCCATCATTTTATTAATAGTATGATTACGGTATAAATATTTCATCCCATGGTGTGTGTAGGAGGCTTCATTATGCCTTGGTATCTTTGCATGCACATCTTTTTTAAATTCAGCTCTGTGAAACTTAAGGCAAATGTGTCAGTTCCAGCTCTTTCAATATTTCCTTTAATGCTCTCAGTATTTTCTCAAATGCTAATAATGTTAAATTCCAGGCCAATTTATTCAGTGAATAAAATTCACATCCAATAATATAATTACTTTTTCAATACAGTCATACAAAAAGATGCAGGGAGAATTTAATGCAAATGGGATCTAAGTCTTCAGAAAAGAGAGCTGTCATTTTCCTGCTTTATGCACTGTATAATGAAACAGTACAGTGAGTATTGGTTAGGTGTCCAGGGCAGTATTTTCACATTTCAGTGTTTCACAGATAAACTTTGCCACACTAGTTTTTCTTCAAAACGTCCTAGTCATACCCTTAATATAGACAGTGTAATCTTATTTTTTTCAGACTACTAACCGTGTTCTTAATATGGACACTATAAACAGTGTTCAGTGATGTAATCCATGGACAATCAGCAATAAGGACACCAAATTAAACTTTCAACACAAGCAACTGCCACATTTCTGTTGCTACTCCATCCCAGAAAAGGCAGTGCAAAACACTTGCAAAGTGTGTTTCAGTTTTCCCAACCCCCAGAGTCTGCTAGCAGCTCACATTGTAATTCTTTATTTTTACAGTTCTTATTTCAGAAGCAATGTGGGACCTTCTCAGTTTAAATAAATGATAAAATATTAAATTAAGATATCTCATGTAGAGATTTAATTTTCAGATGAATGCCGAGAAGAAAATCCAGCTTGTACCACTGAAAAAAATGATGCTTTGATTATGGTTCAGTGATGTTAGTGATGTCCAAAGTGATTATGAGGCACACATTTAATTCCAAAGTAATAGTTAACATCTGTACTAAACTTCCATTTACAGCATGGTCCATTTTCTAAAGAGGCTCTTTAAGGCTAACTTAGAAACAGAAGTCTGTGGTTCCATATGCAGGCTTGCTGGATGCCTGCACCAGCAGCAAGAGAATACAAAACCAGCTGTGAGCAGAACAGCAGCAAACCAGCACCAAGAGCTGCTGTGGAAGAAAAAGCTGACAGGCAACAGCAGCATCACCTAATGCCCGGTAATGCACTTTATGAACCATTTCCAAGCATGTGGGTATATCATGGATCTGGGTTGCAGGTGGAGAATGGAGTGCACAGCGTGGTGAAGGGACTTGGAGAAGGTCACTGAGCCTGTTCTGGCAGAGTCAGTGGAAGAGAATGAGGCTCCCAGTCATTCTTCAGTATCTTCCCAACCATGCGAAGCCATTCTGCTCTCATGGATTTAGCAGGGAGGACAAATAACACCAGGCATGGAAAGCAGCTAAACCACTCACATTAAAACAAATTGGGGTTAAACCAGCTGCCACAGGCTTGCACAGCTGTCAGGGCTATGTGCTGTTTGCAAATGCACTGCTTATGAGTTCTTATTTCCTTTCTGAAGCTTTAGTCAAATTAGCTACATCACACTGATAGAGCTTTAAAGAAGCCTCAACTCCCTCCACTGAGTGATGATGGAGAGCGTCCCAGATACCCAACACAGTGAATACCATGATGGTCTTTTCTCTGCTATAAAAAGGACATAGAGGGTGCTAATGGTATGAGAAAAATGCCCATAAGGTGCGTAGCAGAGCAGGGGGAAACTAAAACAAGTTTTCAAAATTTTTGTGAAATCTTAGTTCGAAGAATTTTTCCTCAAAGCAATCATCACAGCAGAGAACAACGCTTAATGACAAGATCTGCCAGCAGGAAAACCCTGAAGCATCCAGCATCTGAGCAGGCAGTCACCTGTTGGTGATAAGCAAAACTGTGCTGAGTATTCAGTGCACAACACTCTGTCCCGACCACAGAGAAGGCTCAAAGGTGTTAATGTTGTCATTGCATAGATGTGTGCAGAAACCTGTGAGAAGAATTCGTTTCACTGAAAGAACCTGATTAGGACAACATGGAACTCCCACAGTTTTCTTGGATACACCATTTTCCTCCACTTTTTAAAATGTCTAAAAGTGGCTTTCATAACTGTCTGTAATATACAACAGGAATTTCCTAGGGGAGTGTAGAGGAATGAAGCTGGGTTAATTAGCAATGATAATATACAACTGTGGGTTGGCTTGGGGGGGGCGGGTTGGCCGATGTAGATAAGGTGCAGCTGTGGCTGGTTAAGTTAGGTGGTTGAGAGCCGATGAAGAGAGAGCAGCCGAGGAAGAGAAGGTGAGAGGAAGAAGAGGAGAGAGGAAGAAGCAAGAGAAGAGAGACAGCGTGCCCTGGGTGAGGCAAGATGATGAGAAGGCAGCAGAGGGGTTGTATGAAGAGTGTGCTGGTATGAGATGGTAAAAGGCCTTGTTGCAGCTTGATAGTTTGGAGAGTGCTGTGACAGGGGAGAGGGGAGCACCCAGCAGTCTGCTCAAACACAGAAGCACCGCTGCGCTGAACCAGCCCTGCCTCAGCAAGCAGCGTGTGATACCCAAGACAGGAAACGCTTTACCTTTTTTACATTTTAGTCCCAATTTAAGATTACCATACAGGAAGCTATTTCAAAAGGCTTTCTTGAAGAAAAAAAAAAACCCTTATCTTAGCACAACGTACAGGCTTGCCAAAAAATCCAGCTCTGTTTTAATCTTTAACATGATTACGTGAAGCTTTCACCTTCCTGGCCTTATACTAGACAATGAGTGACCCAGCAATTACATGCCGAGCTTGGCTTGCAGCAGGGAGGCACGGCAGGCTTTGTGCCTGCTGGAGCAGCAGGTCCACTGATTGCCACAGGGATGTTGCCACATTCTCATCCCAAGTACAACTTCGAGCCTGGCCACTGTGTCTGACCTGCAGCTTTGGCCATTAAATTTTAAAACAGCATGGTGGCATTATTAGGCCAGTTGCCTTCACTTTCTGAATTCTAATTATAATGAGGAGAAAAAAAACAACCCAACACCCTCAAGACAAAGTCATGTTCAAAAGGAAAAATGAGAACTATATTGGAAGACAAAGTGCCTTGTGAACTCTCCCATCATATGTATCAATTTCCAGCAAGAAATGTCTTATAATCTGAAGGAGCTGCTACCTACTGCGTTTCGACATGAGCCCATTCTGGGCATTGGCCACGTCCACCTCTTTTTGCCAGCCACAGCTGCAGCGCTGTTCGTTCTTCAGCCATTCTCGTGTCTGCAGCCCCTGGGGAGGCAGCAGCCAACGGGACCCTATGGGCTCAGGCCACAATACAACAGCTTCTCCTCCCACACAGCCCGGGGTGTTGGGCATGATGGAGCTCTGTCCCACCAGCCCCCTGCTGCGCACGTCCTGGGGCTCCACAGGCAGGACGTTCACTCGGCTCTCCAGACTTCCCCAGGTCTCCTCCATTCCTGGGAGGGATGCCTACACCAGGCACAGGCTTGTATTCAAACTTGCCTCATTCAGAGGGTTGATGTGAATCAAGGTCATGTCTTTTTTTCACCATGTCACCATTAAGAGTAGCAGAACTAGGGCCTGAAGCAAAGCATCCAGATCTACTGCAGGTCCCCAGTAATTCAATTTTATGAGAATCCAAAACACCACTTCCTTTTTTAAGGAAACAAATCTTATGCATAAGCACTCCACTCTAAAACAGCAAGTTTAGCCAATATCACGTCAGAAAACATACATTAAGAGCTTAGGAAATATCAACAGAAGAATACTAGATGTTTGTTCTGAGGCAGCGTTCTGACAGATGTCCCTCATGTCGGAAGGCAGCCCCTTGTGTTAGCAGCTATGTTCCTTTCATCATGGCCCCGAACAAAACATTTAAGAAATGAAGATGCAATGTGCTGCTTGACAAGCAGATGTGCAGAAAGCTGCCTGGCTTGTTTCATGTACGGGAGCACTCATGTCTCCTACAGAATTTTCTATTGCGCTTGCTTAGGAGCGAAACCATTTCAAAGTTACTTGGAGGTGAGCTCTGACTTTCTCTCTTTCTCTTTCAGAAATTAGAGCTGTAAATTGAGCTATGCAGAAGATATTAAAGTATGCCCTCTGCAGCTTAGCAGGTCACAGAAATTCACATCTCAGGCTGACGTGCCACACAGTAATTGCACCACCATGGCCCTGGGCAGTTTCCAGCTGCTCAAAGCAAGACTCCAGCTGAGCGGCTGATCCTGTACATCAGCAGGAATGACAAGGCTGTGTCCACAAGGCTGCTACAGATCACTTACAGAGGTAGATTTAAAAAAATAAATATTTATAACTTGACTCAGGAAAAGTTGTTAAATGTCCATGTATATTTAAAGGGCATAAAAATCAGAATTGTTGTGGAGGTTTACAGAGCATAGCTGAAAATAATGGGATGAAGCAGTGCCAAAGGAAAGTGAAGGTCTGACCCCGAATTTCATCTACAGGCAAGACTCTCACTTAGACCCACAGTTTCCCTGCTAGAGTACTCTCTGAGTTAATCAAGATTTCCTGAAATATTCACTGAAATCTGCATTCACTGATGAAGAGCATCAACAAAGCATTCCACTGACATCGTTTGCTCCTCGAGAGCATTTTCAAAGGGCTGACTCATCTCTTCTTGTCTTGCCCCAGCCTGTGCTGGGAGAACTTTGAAATACGGAAGCTTACAATGGAGATGCTCGCTGTCCTGCAGATGCCTGAACAAAAACCCAGGGAAATGAGAGACCTTGTTCCCTGCAACACATATCAACACGCATCCCTGCAATGTGGGGGAAATCTGAATGTGGTGTTTGATCTTTTTCAATACAGATTAGTGGGTAACAGGGGCCTGACAACAGTGATACCTGGTCTCTATGAACATCAAATAAAAAGTGTGAAAGCATGGTAAGCAAACATATTTTACAGCTACATTACAGAGCAACTGTAGTTGGCTAGACCCCTGCCAGAAGACAGCAGAGAAGCCAAGGGATGTTGACCCCCAGGACCACTGAGGTACCCAGACTTTCAGGCTCACTACATCTCACAAGGGGAAACTGTGTAATTTGTCCTTAACAAAGAAATGGTCACCAAAAAACAAACAGCACTTATTCAATTCAAAATAGACAACAGAATCAGAAATCTTTATAAGGACAAAGCTGACAGAAAACTAAAAACAACCACATTTAATTTTCTTATCTCCAGAACCAAATTCAACAGGCTTCAGAGATCTGGCAAACTTCCAACTGTCGTGTAACCCAGCAATGATCAATTCAACACAGGAGAAGGACTCGCCAGGACTCTCCAGCTTCACTTTCATGCCACACAGGTTTTCTTGCTGATACATTTACCTTCAAACTCCCTCAAGTCCCTCATGGACTGATTAATTTTTAACTAATTCAAAAGAAAATTCCACTTTCTTCTCCTAAAGCATTAGCTGGGCTCAACTCTTTAGTGATGCTAATAACTTTCTGGCAGGCCAAGTGTCATTCCCTGGTCTCAACTAAATTATTGAGGGGCTATAAAGTTAGAGGGAGAATATGCTTTTGAATTTGGTGAAGCAAAGCCTAGTATTTGCACACACTGTGCTTGTATTTAAGAGATATATATCAACAAATAAACTTTTCTGAGTTAGATAAATGCATGAGGTTCACTGACACTTCTCAACTCAGATAAAATACAACAAAAAACAATTGCTTTGGGCAACCATATCTGAGAGACACAGAGACAGACAGGCAGAAGATCTAGAAAAATTATACGGAATTAAGAAATCATTTTTTGTCATGATGATTGCATCATAGTGGCAATGTATTCACCTGCTAAATTGTTTATGGCTCTAACAGACAAGGAGAGATTAAATAGCCAGAAGTATATAGCAACAAATTACGAAGATCTGCACACTGCAGTAACACAGGAGATGGTTACAGCAAGAAGCAAGTTACCGATGAGATACCTGAGCACACAAAAGGCAAACACTCTGGCCATGGAACAGGACAGGTGCATCCTTTCGTACAGCCCTTCTTAAGAAAAGAAAAAAAAATGATTGAATTGTGGGGTTAAAGTCAGCTGGGAGCAAGTTGAAAGCAGGAAGAGGAAGCTGATGTTTTACATGTGTAAGTCTACCTGGAATTGAAGAAATGACTTGTTGCCCGAGGCTTCACAGACCGGCTGCCTTACAGCCGCACTTCCCAGCCACAAAACACAACCCTCTGCTTGGTGTGGGGTATTTGTCTTTTCCATGTCAAACATTTTCCCAATAGCAAAATATCGCATTTATTGAGAGTAAAGCATTTGTGATGCAGACACTTACAAACAGCTTTGAGTGGCATGAGTGAACATGAGCTATGCTCAGTGTTTTCCATTTTTACAGGAAATAACATTATGACTGAACTAGAAAGCAGATGGGCAGTAATCTGATAGTTCTCAAACATCACAGATACATATCTGTCGGTTGTACGGATGTTGCCATTGCTTTGGCATACAGGAGAGAGCAGCACAGAAAACATTTTCTTAAATATGCTATTTCCCACCTTTTTTGGTAGTGATAATTTCAGACAACAAAGACGAAGAGATGCTGAAAGAGATCTAAAATACAGGAACCCCCTTGAAGACAAAGCTGAGCTAGTAAGATCAGTGAATCTAATAAAATCACAGACTATCTGATTTTGTGTTACTGAGGGGAATTTATGTTCTCCATCAGAAAGGAAGGCCCTATCACAAGACATGTAGGTTTTACATTCTTATTATGTCTTAATATCATGACAGAAAGTTGCACCAGGAACACAAGGTGCCAGTTTCATTCCCCTCAGAAGACTAGAAGTGATGCTGTGAACTAAATATATGTCATCCCAATATAGGAAGCCTATTTGTCCTCAGAAAATTTGGTGTAACCCTAGTGCCCTTGTGAAAAGTTCTGTAAAATCTAAACTATGGCTGAGAATGGCACAGATATTCGCAATTTTACATTGGCACAAACACCTTCAAAACAAAACAGTTTTTTCTCAGGGTTTGGCAAGAACTGAGCTGTGCCTGTGCTCATGATGTGGCATTTAATATACATCTGTGCACTGGTAAGACATTATTTTTAAAGTCTGTGTACTCCTCAATATATAAATGACTACGGAGCGTTCAACTTCTACCTCAAGGAATGTTTGAAGAACACATGGAAGTGGGGTTCCGAGCTTCAATTTTTGCACAAATTATTTAATGGAAATCTTAAGACATGCTCTATCTTTCAGACTCTTCTTACTGCCAGAACCACTATGTGGGCTTCAGAAATAGGTGGGTTATCTAGACACCCTGATGATGTACCACTTCACATCATTGGTACAAGCATCAGCAGTCCAGAGAAACAAGAAACTCAGGGAGAATTACTTTGTCAAGATTTTTCTCAGACACAAGGGAGACATTGTTATGGGAAAAGGAACACTCAGAAATAATGTAAAACAGTGCAAGACAAAACCAAATCTCTAGAAAACAACCCCAAAAAAGCCCTGCTTTTCTCCTCCACAGTCTGTTTCACGATAAATTTAAGCCATTTAACTCCAAAGCACTAAGCACCTCTACTTCAGGTGGTAAGTCACTTGGTTCCAGACAGTAGTTTTGTTTCAGAGGAGGTAAGCTGCTTTCTCAGCTACTGAGTTGCAGCAGAAAAAAACCCCAAGAGCAGCCTGAGGTTTCTTCTGGGTTTTTACTAAAGTTGATTAATTTTCAACTTCAGGTTACGGGCTAAAACATTTCCACTGCTGCATTACTGCTCACACAATGCCCCTGAGAGTAGCATCAGTATGATTTTTCACCCAGAAAGGTCTCAGGGAGCTGACTGGCATTTCAAGGACCAGAATGGCTGAGCCTGCTTAGAGGAGATTTAAGGCGCTCTGCTCTTCAGCATCTTGCATCACATCAGTGCTTTCAAGACCACGCCTGCCAAATACATAAATCTACAGTAGGAAAAGCATGAAATAATGACTCTACAGCTAAAGCTGAGCAAACAGTTCTATAAATTAAACACAAAAGTCGTATTTATTTTCTTTCAAAATCAGAGAAGTTTTTATACATGAGCACGATCAGTTCCCTAGCCCATGGATACTTGGAGAACTATAGCAAAAGAAACTTTTGCTACAGAACTATGGTTAAACTACCATGGCAGCTTTATCTGGGCTCGTGAGTGCCATTTGGGTTCCACAGCTACAAGGTTTAAAGAAAAATCAGTATACTTTTAATCTTACAACCTTTATTTTATTCCCCTCCCAACCATATTAGCAATTTCTTTTGCAGCAGTGCCTAGCAAGCTCAATTAATCATGAAAAATACGTTTAAGGTCACATCACACTCAATGAAATCTCCTGCATTGTGCTGTGCCTGATTAAGTAGGCAAGACTGAAACTGATGGTACGTCCGGCACCCTGCAAGGCTCCTGTGCTAATCCCAGGACCCCAAACAAAGACACTGAAGAATTTGTTTAAAAATATATTTTTAAATATGTTACAGCTCTGCACTCCATTCCCCCAAGAACAGCGCAAAGACCCTGAACAAGCAGAATTCTCTTTATAAATAAACATAGCCCTGCCTTTATAAATACTGATTTGATATTAAATGTAAGAAATAAACTTAGTCATTTTTTATACTGAAGTTGCAAATATCTCAAAAGTAGGAATGCTCTCCACCCTTTCTGTCTGCCTGTTGCTTTTCCACTGGTGGTATCCCAATAACCTGCCTGATCAAAAGTCTAATCACAAGCCTGTCCTTCCTACATTTTCCAAGAGCAATAGCTTCTGACTCGTTCCTCTTCTCTACTAAAACAATGACAAGGAGGATTTCAGCATCAACATACAGGTATAAATCACAAGCTGTAGGCTGTCACAACAGATGTCAGATTGCAATCCCACAATCAATCCTCAGAGCACAGCCCCAGGTGAGCTGGAGTAGATGCTTCCCAAACCAATCCTCTTTCATCTGAAGGACTCCCACATATTCAAATTTCCCAATGCTCCTTGTTTCACAGCCTCCCAAGGTCTAAATTGACAGTGCAGCTTTCTATAGACACCGCACATGCCAGTTATTACTGAAGATAACTGCCAATCCCAGCCCTCAGGGTTTAAGGTTTCATTTTGGTTTAAGGCAGAATAGTTTTCTTTGTATATTACCAGCAGCCTGAGGGCAACAAAGGAATACTTCTTGCTATGTGAGGCTTACAGAAGAGGTATATTTTTACAAAGGAAGTTCTAAAGCTGATGAAATCTACCATCGTGCTGAGTTCTGAGATACACTAGGGTAAAAAATGGCTATATATGGACAGCATTTTCAAAACCATTCATTTTTAACCTATCTCCTAAACCCCTCAGCATCATTTCTGCAGCCTGTGTAAGGACCATCTGATCTGATTATTAATTATGACTTCAGCGGATCTGCAGAAGATTATTTTTTGTATATTTCTTTAAATTGGAGTTTCTTTCCAAAATGCTGCTCATAACTTAGACTACATCAGGTGTTTATTTTTAAGGCTTTATTTTTGATTTGTCAGTATTCGTATTCACATCTAATAACTTTTTATCTGCTTATGTCTAAAAACCCTTGAAAAAGGCATTTCTACATTTCAAACAGTAATGCTGAAATACAAACCTCCTTTTCATTGCAATGAGACATGATGGATGGTGTTTTCACATCCAGCCCCTCTTTCCTTAATAGCTCCAGAGTTCCTTATAATCTGAGAAATAATACACAGCCTTGTTACACTACAGCATATTTATTCCATTGATAACGTGCAACGTGCCTGGTTCAAAGTGATGCTTATTGCTTTTGGAATCAATGAATAAATTCTTCAAGGAGTATGGAGACTGCTTCTCGTGCAGAACTCTCTAAGCCAAGGTGGATGAGGCAATCTAAGGAGTGTGGAGGGGGAATACAGCTGGGTACCTGTGGTATGAGCTCAGGACGTTGTGCATGAAAAGACACAGAAGTATCACATGTCGTGGCAGAGTCAATGGTGCACACGTGCACTAGAGACCAGTCAACTGCTGCAGAGCAAAAGACTCTGGCCACCCGGGTTTTGGAAGCCAAACTGATTTCAAAAGCCAAAAATGGAAAGCTGGAATCAAAAGGTGTTGAAAGGATCAAACGGAAAGTGTAACCCTTCTGTGGTGAATTAGTTGTTCTATGCCAAGTGCAGGATGCGAGCTAAGGTATAAAACTGGTAGCCAGAAGGCATCCAAAAGTGGATGTGAAGGCATATTGAGGATGTTATCTCTAGTGTGCCCAAAGAGACAGGTGAGCATGACCAAAACCACTGCAATCTTTCAGAAGAAAAAAATACAGCAGCTATTACAAAACTATAGGTGATTCAGAGATAGAAATACAGCATATGTGAATCTGGTAACACATTTTGCTACCATCTCAAATCCCAGCTTCACTTCAGAAGTGAGGCACTCATTAGCATGGGAAAATACTCCCTTGTTATTTCATCCTCAAAATGGTAGTGGTGATGTAGCTGTAAAGAACATACGGCCCCTTTTCTCAGTTGATAACAAAACATCCTAACATCAGTCAACAGAAGTAGAAAGGAAAGGAAAAAAGCCAAGCACAAGAAGATTCTTAGCATTCATAGAAGATTTTGCTGGTTGATCTGAACAGTAATTGAAATGAGATAACCAAATGTATAAAAGCTAGAGTGGTACAGAACTAATAATGAATCTGAGGAACATGAATAGCTTTTACAGTGTCCAGCTAAAATATGAAAAAAATTGTGTTTGGAAAGTGAACAATTTTAAGCTTCACAAATGATTGCAAGGGAACGTGCCTTGTGTACCATTTTCTGTATATTGATCATCAACATCTGTCCTGCAATTAGCATCACAACAGCACTGATCTGAACAGATACCACAACATGGGCATACAGAAAGATTGCAAAAAGCTTTTTGGTACTGATACTGGTACATGAACAAGAATCAGAGATTAGGACAAAGAATCCTTCATAGTATGGACTTCTAAAGAAGCCACAGTTTGATTTATGCAGACAACACTTCAAAAGAAAGCCAACACAAGCCTCTGACAAGAGGTGAATTTAATTGCACGTGGAGATAGTGGGAGAAGAAAAGAGAGGAAGAAAAATTCAAAGAAAATAATTTTCAACTCTGACACAATAAACATGATGCCATCTCAATGGAGTCTGCTCATTCCAATGCAAGCAAGCTTGCAAGGTTAAGAGGTTTCTTACTGCTAGCAGGAGTTGTCACAGAGCAAGGCTGAGGTAGGAAGCAAAGCATGCCAGTCCAATAACAATCTTACTGACTTATAGCAAGATCCTATTGCCAGGTGATTAATAAAAGATAACGTGTTCTGAGCGATCCACAAAGTAAGCTTTTCAGCATGCGACCTGTTAACTTGGCCCTATTCAAGAGGAGGCACTGAAATTTTTGTATCTTGTTATCTATCATAACTAGAGAACCCATTTAAATGATCAATGAAAAAATATTATAAAAAGCTGTATTACCCTCTAGAATATTGGTAATGTGAATATTTCATATTTTCTCAATCCACTCCTGGATTAAGGATGAACAGGTGAAACAGTAGCCTGCATAATAGTTCTCAGTAACACATACTTGTTCTTGTAGCATTCGCATCTGACAAACAGAAAGACCACATCGTGTCTGCATAGCTGTATCAATCTTCAATTACGTTATCCATTCCATTTTCATTTTAATGTGAAGTATTAGAGATCAAAAATAAAGACAACACTCTGACCTTGTTAACAGGCTGGGACAGTTGAAGAAGGCTTACTTTGTTCACTCACATTCCCAAACTGCACAGTTCAAACAGACTGATCCAGACTTACCTGCAAGAAAACAAAATGCAAATGTTGGGTTACAGCTTCAAACTTAAAAATCTGTCACCGAGTTGAAAATAAATAATGGATCTCTGAAAAATTTCACAGTACTAGAGTTAAAATAACTGTTTGCAGTATAATGAATTATTTATTTGACTATACATTTTTCCTAGCCCTTAAATAATTAAGATAGCCTTTTCCATCCTGATAATTTAATTACAAAATGTTGCATTGCCAAAGGGCAAAACATAATATCTGTTGACTTTCTTCTTATTACAAAGTTCTGTTTTGTCTGTTCACATAGTCTTGTCTCCCACCCCCAGCTTTTCTTTCCCCCGCTGCTTCACAGTACAACAGAGTGCATTGCTTGGAACAGCAGGATTAAGTGCAAGGACGAGCAGATTAACAAAGATGGGGTGCACATACTTGTAACCGAGCTTTTAAATAGAAGTAAGGTAGTAACCCACCAGCTCCATGGTGAACTGTTCCTGCAATGGTAGCAAGTGCTTGGACCCCAATGTATAGAGTAAGCTGAGCTTTTCTAGCAAGTTCCCTTACCTCAGTCTCCCAGCTGTTTTCTTTACAAGACATTTGGATGCAAACTGTTTGAGAGAAACTTTTTTTCCTCTTTGCCACAGTAAATTCATGAAAGGTGGTTTAATAAGCATCATGAGAAGGGCCTCTCCCACCATGGGTGGCAGACTGCCGTTTCCACCTCAAAGTGCTCCATGAGGTACATCCCACCCCGGGTTTCATAGATTTCTGACACCACTGGCTGCCCAATGCATCGACATGACCCAAACACCAAAGCACAGCGTGCACCTTTCTGCATCCCAAGGATGGTAACGATGCAAACGGCTGTCCTGTGCATAAGGTCTCCCCACCCAGCAGCATTGGGGTTGCATCTGCTGTTGCCTGTCCCTGAAGAGGCTGTAGTCTCTGCAGCTTTTCACCGTAAAACTTGGCTAAGGAGATGTTTTGCTATGCATGATGTGAGTGTGTTTTGACAGCTCTGTAGGAAACATCAGTCTGTTTTTCAGAGACTGGAAGATGGAGACTTTCCTACTATGTTTTTGCCAGTACACAGGATCTGACTACCGAGGGTGTGTTTGTCTCCCCAGGGCAGAGAGGCATGCCTGGTCTCCTTTCTCCTCTTTTTCCTTTCCAGGAGCCAAGCCCTTCAGGGAGGCAAGGGAGAGTCCTCAGTTTTTCAGCTCAGAACTGGTGGGGGAACACAGGCACCTGACACGGGCATCTGTCATGGTGGGGTAGTGGGATGTGCCAGGAGCCACCACCCAGGGGATAGCAATCATGTCACTGAAATGAGAAGGAAGATGTCGTCCAAGAAATGCTCCTCAGCTGAAAACTCAACTTTTACATAAAAAGAGCCTGAAACAAAATGACTTTCGGACTCAGCACTCTGCCCCTGAGATTTTATTACAGCTCCATGCACCCGGTACTTCATGTGTCAGAAAGCAACAGTAGCGTTGCTTGTCAAGTACGTGTTACATGGTGCACCCCAAGGATGTTCTCATTCCTTGGTCCTCTGCTTTGGCAGATTGTGGAAAATAATTATTGTCATCATCTACCATAAGGAAGGTGGTAAAAAAGAAGATTTACTTCTGCTGTGGCTGCTTCCCTTAGAAATGGAAACATGGCTTTCTGGGCACCCTACTAGCAGGAGTGCGGAAAAGAGGCATAGTGAACCCCAGGGACCTAAAGAGCAGCATCCTCCACTGCCCAATGCTATGTTGGACTCCTCCATCATGTAGCTTTACTGCAAATAGCAAACTCCCACTTAGCCACGAGACGAGGAGCACGAAAAACTCAAGGAATCTTAAAGTGGAGTTTCTGTGTTGCACTATACCTATTAACCCGTTTCAGAAGAGTTGCTCTAAAGCTAAGTCAAAAAGCGGGTGGTTTAAAGTTAAGGATCTCAGCTTTTTGATGTTAGAACCATTGACACCCCAAACATGTGGACCTCCTCAGTTGTGTATACCTGGGCTGCTGAAATTACTGAGCAAACCACTCACTTTCTATTTTTACTTTAATGCATAGAGAGCCTCCTAGAACCATGCCTAGCCAGCTATGGAAAGCCAGGTGTTCAGCTAACATGACATGATAAAAGATTTTGGGATGAAAAGTACTACACTTTGATCTGAGTGTATGGAAAATAGAGCCAACGAGACCAATGTCGATATTTGGCTATACACAATCCTGCTGTGAAGACAGCAACTTAATGCAACTGTCTGTGGAAACGTTCACGTAAAGTGACAGGCAATTTACTAATAAAGATAAATCTGCAGAAGTCCATGATACCTGACGTTACTTTGCCCATCCCTCATTGCAAATATTTTCACTTTATTCTTTTGCACACTTCCAGGGTATTTTTCCTTCATTAAATTCTGCAGAAATTGTAAGACTCAGCATGCCCCTGACAGCATACCAACAAGTACATGGACTGGCTGCTGACACTATATAGGAGACAGTCTGTTGGTACTTTTGCTTATAATATGAAAAATAAATATTATCTGCCATTATCTGACAAGGAGAATGTAGAAATTATAACCTCAAGAACAATTTAATGGCCTAAGAAGCTTGTTCCCAAGTTCCTGCTGTGCACCTTCTCACCATTGTTTTTGCAGCATGTGTGTGGGGCAGTATCCTGGTTGGCAATTGCTATGCAAATCACATTTCTGTTACACTTCTGTCTTACATTAACACGGGAAGCAACATCTGTGCAAGAATCCACCAAGCAATGGGTTTCTTTGAAAGTGGGGCAAAACCATAAGCGTATGCAAATCACTCCAGCAATGGAGCTCAGGGAGGATGTTGTGGCTCAAAGGGCTCTTTGAGAAACAGGGAGAAGCAAACAGGAAGGGATGATTTTATAGTTTGCTGCTAGAGACTCAAGAAATAAAAAAAAAAAAAGAAAAAAGAAAAAAAAAAGATTAAATAATACCAGGCTAAGCCTTCTGTCTCCATTTTGTGATAACTCATTGTTTCCCCCATGATAAGAGCTGAAGGCTTTATCTGAACACAGGACATATAAACATATATACACATAATAGACTGAAAAATAACTAACTTCATTCACTGCTATACAGAACCTGGTTCTAGGATGCTCTGCTAACGCTGCTTAGGCAAATACTGAGTAATAACTATGGCATACTAGGAGAACAGGAGACAGGGTATTTTTTTGACCAGATGGATATTCAATTCTGAATATTATGGAAAACGACATCTGCAGCAGCCAATATGAAAAGCTAAATATATCTAGAGATAATTCTGAAAGCACTGGAAATGCTTCCCTAATGTGGTACAAAAATTTCTGGCAATTTAGGATATAGCCTTAGTCAAAGAGATGGAGAAGGACTTTGGATTAAAACACATGAATTTCTACATTATCAGCTGATAAAAATATATTTCTGTGCTATCAGAAGCACCTGAAATAATCAGTCTCTCAGAGCTGTCAAATCCAGGTTACTCAAAGGCAAACACTACACACGACGCAGTAGTTCCATGCCTTTGACATCTCAGCACCTGCAATAGCACAATAACAGCTGGAGAGGAAATTACTCCGGTTATTTCAGGTGTGAGGAAGCACTGTCCGTTTGCTAACAGTGACATGGCCGAGACTTGCCACATGCTTCTGAGGGGCCTTTGGGCAAGTCTGACTTGCTCAAACCACCAGCACCTCCGTGCTCCGTCACGATGAAGACAGCACTGCCTGGTCTTGAGAGGTGCTCTGAGCTAGTCAGCTCAGTGATGTACGAAGGGTAAATGCCAAGAAATGTATCTTATTCTTTTGCTCTCTCCAACCATCAAATGAGTTTATCTACTTTTAAAATTTTGCCACTATGCTGACGATTGAGGCACCACCTTCGAGGGGTCATGGAAAACGCCGTCGGAGTGCAGTGTCCCTGGCAGGTTACCTGCTGGCGAGCTGTGCCATGTTCTGCATTAGCAAGAGGCTGAAGAAAGACATCACCTTCAAGATGATGGCCGAGAAGACTTGTATCAAGCAGTTAACGAGTGGGTAAAAGCTGCTGGCAAACACTGACTGTCCACCAAGTGTGCCAGCCCACCAGGGCTGTACTCCAACACCGCCGGAGGACCCAGCCCCAGTAAGTAACTGGGAAGGAAAATCTGATAGAAATCTAAACAGGTTCTTATCTCCACCTTGTGGCATTGACATCATGGTGAAGAAACAAAAGCAAAAAGCCAGCAGTCAGCCTTATTTTGGGAATACCGTTTTCTCCAGATTGCATTTCAATCCTACCACAACAGGAATACACTATTGGGTGTTTGTCAGACAGGGACAGTTAAAGGCAGATACAGATAAAACATCCTCAGATTCCTGGCGTCCGGATGTAACGTTAAGGACTTCGCAATGTTTTAAACAGCAAAGCGCCCTTGCAGCTCCCAGGGTTTAACCCGCACCTTTCCCACGCGGGTTCCCAGCCGCTCCCCCCGCCCCTGCGGCGCTGCCGGGCGGTGCGGGCTCCTGCTGCCCTCTGCTGGCCGCGCCGCGCACCTGCAGCGCCCCGCCCGCCCCGGCAGGCAGCCTGGAATGATGCAGGAGACAGAATATACAAATTTAGGTTTATCTCCTCGAGGAATTCTCCTCCTTTCCTGGCGAATAAGTGACTCCAATTTGTGCTTTACTGACTTTGCACATTGACACTCAAAACGTCAAGGGGCAATCCTACCATAATCTCATGTTGCTGTACAAATAATCTTTGATGTTTGCGTGTGCAATCCTGGAAAAACCTTGTTTTCTTCCCTACAGAAATCTGCATTTGTGGCCCAGTCCTCAATACACAGGCAACAGCAAATATGGCTCTGTGGATGCCAGCAAACAGAGAAAAACGTGAGATGGGTCTGTAGTGCCTGCACAGCCCTGCACCTCCCGGTGCAGTGGCAGGGGGCTCAGCCAGCCCAGCACGGGGGCAGGGGGCTCAGCCAGCCCAGCACAGGGGCAGGGGCAGGGGGCTCAGCCTGCCCAGCACGGGGGCAGGGGGCTCAGCCAGCCCAGCACTGGGGCAGGGGGCTCAGCCTGCCCAGCACGGGGGCAGGGGCAAGGGGCTCAGCCAGCCCAGCATGGGGGCAGGGGGCTCAGCCAGCCCGGCACAGGGGCAGGGGCAAGGGGCTCAGCCAGCCCAGCACTGGGGCAGGGGCTGCCAGCACCCCGCAGGGCCGTGCTGGGAGGGTGCTCAGCCCCGGCGCGGGGCCCGGCAGCAGCGGGCTCAGCACAGCCAGCAACAGGTAGAAGTTTGAGAGAGGAATGTGGAAGCTAGAGCCAAGGAAGCAGCAGGTAGGAGCAGCCAGGGCCTCTCTCTTTTTGTTGTTATTTTGTTTTATTTTATTTATTTCCCCAATCCTCAGCCAATGCAAGCCCAGATAATGGCAGCAAACAGCCCAAAGGCAGAAAGCTCAGCCCCAGCGTAGCTCTGGGTGCCACCAAGCTGGAGCAGCCAAGGCTGGCTGGCCAGCAGCCCAGGGAGATGTCAGTTCCAGCCAAGAACATCCTTTAAGGTTTATTTCATACCACAACGTTGCCAGGCTCAAAGTCAAAGCATCTGTAACTTTCATTCAAATGAAGTCAATGCCTTCTAAAACATACAAATATAATCATAAGCATTCCATCTTATTTGAATTATTGAATTTCTGCCCTTAAAATAACAACTGGCAATGGGGTTCTGAGAGGCGGTAAGAACATCACAGTGCCTGTCCCAGCCCCAGGACACCTCCTGGACCATTCCTGCCCCTGGAAGTAGCAGGATTTAGGTCAGAGCCTCTTCCAGTGAGCACAGAAGGGTAACGGTCACCAAGAGGAAAGGACTAGGGTAAGAGATAAGAGGGCTGTACTGGAGCATGCAATGAATTGTAAGAGGTGTTGATCTGATGTGGATGTGTACTGCATCAGGTTGCAAGGAGATGAAAGGGTCTTGACAATGAGGATGTAGAAAGAAGATGAAGATACAAAGTCCAGGCTGAAAAGGGAGAAATACACCAAGCGGCCATTTGTGCCAGCAGCTGGCAGCACCCACAAAGTCCCTTTATGGCTTTTGCCCCTTGTCCTCTTTTGTCTAGAACAGCACTGGAATTACAGCCAAGTGAGGACTATTATAAATATTTGTTCGTCCCTTATTAATGAGATTCCTAAAGAGCATTTTGCTTTCCTTTTGGGAAAGCAGAAGTTTATGTGAGGTAAAGGCAAGACAAGATGCTTAAAAACAAGTTACCTGCAGACCAGTTCTTGGGGTACCGAGACCATTTAACCTGAAGTCAAAGGATGGTGGTGCACAGCCTTCTGGCTAAACCTAGCTACGGCAGGTGTCTTGATCTTACCTTCTTAAGCAGCATAAAGCATATACTTAGAGTCCATAGGGACTCTCTGATGAATGACAAAAATTACAGGCCTTGCATTGCCTAATATTGCCCCTGTGGAAAATTGCATCCTTTACGCTCAAGCCTTCTCTCTGTTTTTATATGTAGTTTAGGAAAGTAACTCAGAACCAAAGCACTTAGTGACGTGCTTCTCTCCTGAGCAGTGGAAGCCTGTCTTTAAGTGACCAGTGTCCATGTAGTCAGCTCACTCTGACAGAGGCACTTGGATATACATGCTCTGCCTTTCACAGTTTTTAGGAGGAAAGCAAGAAAAGCAAAAACTCCTCGTTATTAGAAAGTCTGCTTTATAGACTGCTAAGACATCTTCTTACAAAGACAACATTTGAAGAGGAGTTCAGTTTTTTTCACTGCGTAATCTACTTTGTAGGTGCTTTCTTAACAGCTTCTATCTGTTTATGACTAAACTGACAATCCCATGAAAGGAATCGTGACCTTAGAGCAGCTTTGCATTCTCCGGGCTGTTTTATGACAAAACCTATAGCAATATAGACACTGTTCAGAGTAAATTGCCAAACATTTGCCAGTGGCGTAGGCAGGCACCAGAGCACAGAGACAATAAACAATTAATCTGCAGCAAACACACTGAATGCTTGCTCAATGCTTTGTCTTTCCACTTTCAAATTCTTTGCATCTCCCAACAAAACATGTTATCCTGTGACCACTCCCTTTCACTCTAATACCTCCTGAGGATGTCAAACTGTTATCTTAGGTATAGATACACATGGTAATGTGATACTTTAGTACCCTGTACATGTATATGCAAACTGTGCTTGGCCACTGTCACAAGGATCAAAGGCCCTGTGCCAGCTGCTCTGGCAAGTGTAAAAAGGAGCAGATCCCAGCTAGAGAGTGCAGCTCAGGGAGCCTTGTGCCACACTAGAGACACGAGGATCTACAGCTGATCTCTCACAGGTCCCCCATGAAGTCCTCTTTGATGGCAGTTACTGCATAGTCAAGTCAATGATCCAGAGACCCCCAGATATCCTCCGCCTTTCAGTTGTAAGCTCAGAATAAGGCAGCAAGGATCACCGCCAGCAAATTCCAGCTTTTATCAAGCACAGCAAAGCAGCTCCTTCCTTGCCTGACTCTTTTGGATTTACCTACTAAAAACTTAAAGGAAATGAGGGAAATTTTGTTATTTATGCCTGGCCTCTAACACAGCCAATGAACTTCTTCAGCTTTGAGGGCACTCTGGGGAGCGGGAATGGAGAAAAAACATCCTGGAGTCCAGGAACTACCTCAGTTTAAAGAGCACAGACAGTGTCAGGAACACACAGTTCATCTTCGAATTACTGATAGCCCACTGCACCAAAGACAAACTGTCATAGTGTAAATACTACAGCATGGGTTATATTCCACATGGTTAACCCCATTTAGAGAAGCATTCAGGCATATGGGTATTCCCATCTCGATTCAGAGTGCTCAAGGATATACTTCGCTTTCTAGCTGATGAGATCTAAGCACATGCCTAATTACCGATTTGAAAAAAGGTCTGGAGATGCTGCAGTGATGGATAACACAAAAAACCCTAACTGAAAGCAAGATCTTCTGAAAAGTGAGTGGCTAAATTGAATGAGCTACACCTCTTGTAACTGCTGGGTCAGAACATTTTGCAGGCTACCCATCCGTAAATTAACACATCTCAAGCAAAGCCATACAGCTCCTAGCTTTATGGTACTAAAGGCTGTCCTTAACATTGCTTTTATTGAACTAACCCAACACACAAACCAAGTACTTCCATTATTAGCCAATAATTTACAACCAGTAGAGACATAAGTGATTGGAGACTGCGGTCCCTGGAAACATTATCTTTTCACCCTTTCCTTACTTGTGGGAAACTCCTCCTTGGACTGAGCCAGTGGAAAGGGGCAAAGAAGGAGGGGCTATACCAAAGGAGATCCCCTACAAGCCCAGCGAAATCCATATAATTGCACCACTGTGCCTGCAACACCATTTTTGTATCAACATCAAACATCACAGTATGAAACAATCCATGAAAGCACGATGATGCACCTGGGGAGCGGCGCAGGGGGAGTCCCGCCGCTCTTTGGCTGTACCAAAGAACAGACAGGGCAAGGCTAAAGCTGTAACGCCAGCTTTTCTTTCCCTCCAGTCCTTCTGTCACAACATATATGGTGACAATTGCTTTTGCAGAAGACCCAAACAACATGACTTTCTGTTACAGATGTGAGGAAAAGTTCCAAGGTAAATTTTGTCTAATCATTCTCAGGCATGATTTCTGCCAATATGCAACTGAGGAGACTCCAGTCAGAAACGAGAAATAAAACCTAGCTACCTGATTGTTTTCATGTTGTTGTGTTTTTTTGGTTTTTTTTTTAATACTCTTGATAAGGAACATTAAAAAAGAAGAAAAACCCAAGAACAATGAAATAAACCCCCACAACTTTTTCCCTTATCCAGATACCAAGTGCAGCCCAATCTTCAGTGATGTTTGTGCTTCTGAGAGACTGGGAAATCCTCTTTTGAGTACATTGCTCCCTTGGTTTTGTATGATGGTTAAAAAAGGCTTAACAAGCAGCCTGAGATTTCTTACCACCATTTTTTCATTTCCTGTGTTGTCACAGGGAGTTGGCACAGCAGCTGATAATCTTAACAGACTGAGAGAAACGTTTTTATAAAGAGACTTCAGGAACTAACCTATCTCTAGTGAATTAATTTCCACTTTGAGATTTCTACCATCTCAAAGACCATCCCCGTTCACATTCTTGGGCAGCTCAGATGTTGTAAAGTGTTCTATCATAATGGCATCAAAGTGAGAAAAAGTATTAAATCTCCTCTTGAGTACATAGATGTTTAAAGTTCAGGAGTTTGTAGTAAATGTGAAGTTTCTGGGTTTTTCATTACACAAACCTCCCATTCTTCTTTTTTTTTTTTCTTTTCATTTTTAAGTGATTTTTAAGGGGGTTTTAGATTTTAAGTGGCTTGTAAAGTCTCATTTCAGTAAAATTACTTTACAACACACTATAGATACAATTCAAGGGACCAAAGACTGATGCCATCCCAGCGTTCCTCACTTGCAACCAGTGTAAGGCACCTGCTGTCGTTCTTGCCTGCGAATCCTGCTGTGTCCTCACCCACACGCTGTGCTGGTGACACATGGACACTGCCCAGAAAATCCCTGCTTTGCCTCACATGGAGGATAATAATGCCAGTGGGTGGAAACTTAGCACAGACTTCTTGACCTGAAAGGCAACTGCAGTCCTGTGGATAGCTAGATGCACTGAGTAAAAACACCTGGATGCAAATAAATGTGGAAAACAACTTTCTGCTTCACAAAATGAAGTGCTAGCTCCCAAGGATTAACCCCTAGCATCTGCTGCAGGAAAAAGCTGGTGCCAGGCAGATACATACAGCAGGGGCAGCTGGCTCACCACATTGATGGGCCACTAAGAGCATTTTGTTACGCCTTGCTGTACTTCAGGGAAAAGCTACCCACCAGGTGTTCCAGAGATCAAGCTCCAATCTTACATCCTACAGCCCTGATCCTTCTGGCATCTGGACTCTCTGTTACTGAGAGTTTATTCTTCGTAAGGCAGGTATTCCATCTTTTGCTGCTGCTTTTTGGGTGTTTTTTGAATGATCCTCAGTACGGCTCACTGAACACACAGGTCACAAGTTACTGTCATCATGAAAGCCTGATGAATTCACATGAAGTTGAAAATCATCCACCAAGCCAGAGCATGGATGGTTTTTGTCATGAAACAAAATCCCAATGCAGTGAAATGAGACCCCTTTTGCTACTGCCCAACCTTCAAGTGCAATTCCTGTGAATAAGAGCCCATTTTAACCCCTTTTTTTCCTGAGGGCCCCTGAGAACAGTCTAGTGTCCAGAGGAATTGGATGCCCACCTGCTGCATGACCAAAGAAGGCTGTCCACCCTGTATACACAGCCCACAAGCTCTCACCTCATCCATCTCTGAAAGACCTTCAATAAAGAGGAAAAATGGGACAAACCTACCAGTAGACAGGACTTATGGCTCCTAACAGAGTGATGGGACACTGCTGCTCTAGTTCTTCAGGTCACATCAGACGATGTTAAACTCCAACAAAGCTGTCCCTCAAAACTAGGGCAACAGTCCTTACTCCAGGTGGTGAGAAGGCAGAGATTGGTTTCTCTGCATCTCCAGGGCCAGTGTGACAGCTGGCAGTAGATGCCCTGCTTCTCTCATTCCATGTCCCACAGCATGTCCAGCCATGTCACAAGGGTTTCTTACAGAGAGACGGATTCCCAGAGCTGTTTGGGTGCTGATTTCCATTAACTATAGCTATAAAGTACCTCAGGGTCTCCTTGGATTTCAGCTCCAGGTATATCCATTTTTCCCTCCAGAGAAGGAGGCTATTACAGTGATCAGTAGCTTTCACACAAAAGTCCTGCTGTTTGCCGCGGTCTCTGCAGATTCCCTCTGGTGTAATGATGATGTTAGGAAGCATCCCAATGACTGCCTGCTTCCAAGTGATGTTAGAAGTACTCATACTCTATCAGAGATGGAAACCAGCCCATGCTGTAAGAATGATCACTGCATGTGGTTAAGAAGAACCGATGAGGACTCTTTAGCTAAACTGAGGTCTCGGTGGCTCACACAGAAGCACGAAGTAAAGCACCCTTACCTGAGCTGCATTTACCCCAGGGACTGGCTAGGCTGTGTACAGACACAGGCATTTTAATCTCTGGACAGCTGTTGCCTTTGGAGAAGAGGAGCACCCTGCTCAGATAATTCCTTTCCTTTCGGAGAAAAAAAGGTTAGCAGTAGACTAAAAGCATATTTTTCTTTATCTATAGGATACATTATCTTAGTCTGCTGAGCTGAATCATAGGCTGCTAAGCGCTCTTGGCGTCCATATCTGTGGGTGTAGCTCCATGCATGAATTACAGTGTTTTGCACTGGAAAAGATGGACAGGGGACAGTGGAATTGGGGCATTAGTCACAGTGGAAAAATAGCACTGTGAGACGTGATCATCCCTCGCGCATTTTGAGGAACATACACGGTTGTTACTTTTCAGTGGGAGGTATATTTATTTTTCTGCCTCCAAAGCAAGCTGTCTTATGCTATGCAGAGCCTTTCACATAAGTCCAACCAAATTTTAAATGCAAATACCTGAAAAAAAGATTTATATAAAATAGGCATTTGCAAGTTGAATATCTCTGAAACAAGAAGAGCTAAATATAGAGATCTGGATACAACATTTTAACTTAAAATCCTATTTCAGGTGCTAAGCACAGAATGATATCCCTCCACAGGGGTAAAAGAGTCTAGGCAAAACTGGTGATTTGATATCAGTCATCAAGAACTGGCACTTCATATTAGGATGAGGTAGTCAAAACAACTGTTATTTTAAGCGCAGTCCTAAATTTTTCTGCAATGTCTGTGGGAGTAGAGCTAGGTCTATGCTAATTCCAGATCAATATTTGCATGGCAATAAAAGAACCTGTGAGAACAGAAGGAAAAAAAAGGACACCCCACTTATGTAGAGCTAGAGATAGGCTCGGCTAAAGCAAATTAAAGACAATCATTCCCAGCAGCAGTCTAAGATGAAGCTGAACACTGGTTATGCCCACTTTGGGCAGACTAGTGCACCGAAGCATATGTAGAAATCCTCTCAAATCCAAGGCTGCCAGCCATACGCTTCTGCCATGGACCACCCTGGCTGCAGAAGTGTCCCCTGACTTTCCAAAGACGAGGGAGCATCCCGACCCCAACACCAGAAGGCACCTCTTCCTCTCAGACTCCTACACCAGGAGCTCCTGAAACAGCCCGTGTGGTCAAGCGGGCACCCATCCTCTGGGCATTCGGAAGCAATGTGTCACTGTCCCACACTGCATGAGCACTCAAACGCGTCGGTTACAAGCATCACTACAGCCATTGCAACAGAGCTCTTCCCTTACTTCAAAAGCACCCTTTACTCAAGTCTTAAAAATATAAAATAGGTATTTAGACAGCACACAAAAGGAGCAGTAAGCAAAAAAATTGCAGACACAGGTGCTAAAAAGGAAAGAAAAATAACACTCGAGATACTTCACAGAGCCTCACAGTCAGAAGCCTGCCTTTCCTTCTCATTCCTCACCTCCAGAAGTGCAGGCACTTCCCTCACCCTGGCTCCGGGCTTGTCCTGGCCAGCAGCCTGCACACCTTCCCCAGCGGGCTCATTTCCATCCAAATGTCCCAAGGGTACCTGAGCCTTCACTGCATCAGGAAGCGGTTTAAACATCCTCCCTCCACAAGGACTGTCCTCCTTCTTCAGAAATAAGAACATCCCTTTGGCAGACAGTCACCAAGTGCAGGAGTCCCCACCTGATAGTACATTGCTACTACATCAAGGGACAGAATTTGTTACTCATTCTGTGAGGCCATAGATAAGTTTCTCAGGAAAACTTTTTCATACACTGACTTTATACTTTACATCAACATGTAAATTGAAACCGTATTTGGCATTTAATATATGTAGCTCATCACTAGCTCTTCATTGACATGAGACAATGGCAATCAACAGCACTGGGAGGGAACGGGCTTGAGATGACCCCGTCAGGTCCTTCACTACCATTTATGTATGAATGCAAAACACACCTAATGAGCAAACATTTTCCCAGTTCAAGCTGTTCCAATGGTCTGTTTTAGGAAGTCTTTTCTGACCTGCTTTAATCACACAGAGGTGATGCTCATTTGTGACTGTATTTCAAGCAGACATTGATCTGCTGGGATGGATAAAACCTTCCTGTTACAGTTGATGCAGAAGGGAAACACCTACCAGCATAGTGGTTATGAAAGATGGGTCCTACCTGACAGCCCCGATCTCCTGCTAGGAGCAGCTGCCCGGCCTGGTGGGCGAGGGAGAGGCTGTGGCTGGTGTGTCCTGGGCCTTAGTGAAGCCTCTGACACCGTCTCCCACAGCCTCTCCTGCAGCCACCGGCTGCTCATGGCTGCCCGGGGGGCTCTGCGCTGGGGTCAAAGCTGGCTGGGCGGCCGGGCCAGAGAGCGGTGGGGAATGGAGTCACATCCCGCTGGCCC
This sequence comes from Falco punctatus, assembly GCF_963210335.1. Lineage (NCBI taxonomy): Eukaryota > Metazoa > Chordata > Aves > Falconiformes > Falconidae > Falco > Falco punctatus. Next base: position 47,354,436 of record NC_137588.1, read on the forward strand.
CTCCAACCCTGGGTTCGGGTTTGGGCCCCTCACGGCCAGAGGGACATGGAGGGGCTGGAGCGTGTCCAGAGCCGGGCACGGGGCTGGGGAAGGGGCTGGGGCACAAGTGCTGGGAGGGGCGGCGGGGGAAACTGGGGGGGTTTAGTCTGGAGAAGGCTCAGGGGGGACCTTATCGTTCCCCACAGCTGCCTGACAGGGGCTGTAGGCAGGGGGGGTCGGTCTCTTCTCCTCCAGGTAACAAGTGACAGGACAAGAGGAAACGGCCTCAAGTTGCACCAGGGGAGGTTTAGGTTGGATATAAGGAAAAAGTTTTTCACCCAAAGGGTGGTCAGGCACTGGAACAGGCTGCCCAGGGAGGTGGTTGAGGCGCCATCCCTGGAGGCATTTAAAAGACGTGTAGATGTGGCACTTAGGGACATGGTTTAGTGGTGGACTTGGCAGTGCTGGGTTAATGCTTAGACTCAATGATCTTAAAGGTGTTTTCCAGTTTAATCGATTCTATGATTCTATCCAGCCACACAGAATGAATTCTACATGGTGTTTTCCAAATCATTCCATGTAGTTACAGGTAAGTCTATGATCCTCCTTTGTGAGCCACCTCGTGGAGAGCCTGGCTTGAATGGGAAATGTTGCCAAATTAATTCTGTAATGCTGTGGATGGTACTACAAGCTACACACATTATTGAGCTAAATTAATTTCTGCTGTACCTGACCTGCAGCTGAGGAATGTTGCTTACTGGGCTGGGAATAGCTTGTTTGTTGGATCTATAAAATATTGTTACTTAAACAGTCCAGCAAACATCTCTGACACAAGTTCTCTTTCCCTGAAGGGTTTTCTTTCTAACTGGAGTTATTGATCCCTTTGGCTTTAGACAGGAAATCATCACTGCATTAACAACCAACAAAATGGTCTTCAGTCCCTAGAGTCTGTTCCCCGACATGTCATCGATTTGAATTTTTTGAGCTGGTAATGTCGTTAAACCCTTGTCTTATAAAAAGCCCAGTAACATGCAATGTATTTTATATTTAACTTTTTGGTCTGAGGTTTCAAAGTGTGTGTGCATGTCTCACTTCTCAAGCATGTCTCAATTGCTGCTAAACTCTGCTACAAAGCAGTGGTACTTTATTTAATATGGAGGAAAACATAGTCAGTGCAAAATAGACATCTCCAGCTCCAGCGTGCTGGGCTCACTTTCTTACACTTGCTGTAATAGAGAGGATCATAGCAGTTCATGGGATGATGTCAGATTGCGATTACTGTCTGCTCCTTTAAGGGGACATCTGACTTCAGCAGGCAGCTCTACCAAAAGATTGTAAATACCTGGCAAAATCTGGAATTTCCCACATGCTGCACTGCAACATTAAATTTCTGCGTTTGCCGCATAAATACAAAATAATCACTCTTGCAATTGTATCATGGTGCTTCTACATTCACCTGTTACTCTAAGCCGGGCTTCACTGCCCAGTGATGCCACCAAAACAGCCTGCTCTGAAGTGACCATGTTATTTACTCTTACTCAACCCAGATATGCAATAGGAACTACGTTTAACTGGTGACACAAACAGGCACTACCAGACTTTGTACTTTGTTTCCACGCCCTGGAATTCACTAGCCCTGCCCAACATTACTTCTCCATACAATGCCAGAGCCAAGAGAAACATGGATTTGTTTGATAAACTTACCTATAATTCACATCTTACCGAACACTGCAGTGCCTTATTAATACAAAGGGTCAAAGCTGTTGATGTCAGCCCAACATAGCAGCATCCAAGTGTGTCTAGGGATGCCTCAGTGTGCTGCTGGGCTGCAGGACACAGCTGGGTGTGCTGGGGGCTGCACTGCCTACATTACCCGTTTAGCAAACCCATCCTGCTTGGATTTGATTCTGATGCTGTATGAAAAACCAGAACAAAACAAAAGGGTTGTGCCAATCTGCTTGCAGCATTAAACCAGCTCTTGGGGTTCTCAGATGAGCATCTCAAATCGACACCAAGAAGATATTCAGTGGGTTGATCTTTCTGTAGGCAATAATACATCAATTTTTTTTAACATGCCTTTGCAAAATGCTGGTGTTATCTGTCCAAAGTGAATTTAACAGGCAGCTGAGGCATAAGGGAGAATCAAATTGTCTTTATTACTGGCAATCAAAGCTACATTGAGAACAGATTCCCAGACAGCTAATCAGGTGAAAGCAAGGGTTCTCATTCAAGAGGGATTACCATAATAGTACCAGGGGTGCAGAATGTGGGCATATTCTTGGCTAGGAGGAGGTGAATCTCACAGGTGTTCAGCTATAAGGCTGCACACGCACACCATTTGGGAAATTATTGTCTTATTGTTTCAGTGCCTGTATACCTCTGCAAATGGAAGCTGCTGGTGCTCAGGTCATGAGTTCGCTATGGGAGCTACCTGCTGGATTTCAGGTAGTGCCTGGGAAGCTGAAGCAGTCCCATCACAGTTTATCACTATGCCAGTATTGAAAGGACAAAAGAGGGAAACACTTCTCACATCTGGAAATCTGAGAACTTCCCAGCAGAGTCCCCTGCCTGTTTTTAAGACTGCATATATTTTAGCCAATGTTACTGAAGAGTTTTGCTCTAACGTACCACTGCACAACTCTGTGAATCTACAACATTGTACTGAAAACATCCCACTTGAAAAATGTGTGATTGGGGTGCTAATGAAGTGCTCTCTTGAGCTGCACTTCATTTGTGAAGAACAGGAATCCATTAAAAATGGCTTAGCTTTCCTACAAACCTGCATGACCTCCATCATAATTTCAAATTTATAGAACAATTTAAGAAAATGTTATTTGCAGGACATGACTGCCTTGGCAAGACACAGCAGCATCAGTACTGCACTACGGCAAGGGCTTAGGGGTTCATAATGAGCCCAAGTTCAGCATATCTGGCTGAAACTTTCTTTTCTGGTATTGATGACCAGTATTGGCTGAGTCAGTGTAGTTCAAAGACTAGCAATAAGTGTGATTTTTTAAAGATTTTTCCTAGTAAGATTATTTACCATTTGACTGATGTTCTCAGAATCAGCAAACTGACCACAATTTTCCAATCTCTATATTACAGGTAGGAAGTAACATGAACATGTATGCAAAGCGTACACACCAGACTGAATTCCCGGTGAAGAGTACTGAGCTGGTACAAGCCTCCAAATCTTCAGATTTCTTATGTGAATATTCTTCATGATTTATTTTAAAACAGAAGCTTTTCCTGTGTGTGGCATAATGAAACAGCTCGAATATTAGCAGCAGGTGCCCTGTATTGAAAACACCGTTGTGATGCCTCTACTGTGATGCTGCACAGACACCTTGAAACAACATAAAACCAAAAGGGAAATAGCCATAAAAGCAATTTCACTTTCTTTTACAAAAATAAAGAATTTTTATGGGACATTTTGTAGACAGCAAAAATTTCATGAAAATAAAATAAAATCTTGGTCTAATCTAAATTTCACAAAGCCTGTTTCTACTAGCCAGCTGCTTTGACCACATCTGCTAGTCTTTTTTAATTATTATTTATTTATTACTATCCTCAGTTCATTTTAGCATCTCAGTGAACAAATGTAAATTCAAGTCAGCAATTAAAAAATGAAGTGTTGTCATAATATGCCCCTTCCAACAATAGACAGCAAAGAGCTGTTAAAATCCAGGCTAAACTTTAGCTTTGCTCCAAGATCAAAAAACGTCCAGTGTAGCTTCAGACATGCATAACACTAGATAGCACTCTTCACACCTATCTTTTTCAATGCATGCCTTATTTTACTTATTAGTGAACAGTTCATTTCCATAAGTGCTTGATTTATAAACCTCATCAGCAAGCTTAACAAGCCAAAGTCAAGACCCCATTAAATCCCATTTCACATTCCTCAGGTTTACACAGTAAACCTCAGTTGCCACAATTTGTTTCCGTCTCTTAATCAGGTGATAATAATTCAAGAGTGATTTCCACTTGTGCTGCACTATGGAGTTGCAAGCATTTATGCAGGTGTTAAGAACTGGCCAACAAGAACATTAACATGCAGATTTTTACCTCTTATGCCATTTCCCCACTGTTGAGGCATCTCTGACACTTCCCTGGCAGAGCACAGGCAGGAGGAGCAGAGCTGGTGAATGGTTTGTTTGGAGCACAATGAAAAGTAAGTTCAAAACCAAAACACAGTTTTGAGAGAGTAGCAAATTTGCTTTCTTTCACTGAAAAGGGCATGAGGCTCCTGGGGAGGGAGGGAGGAACATGCTTGTCCCAACTGGAGCAGCCCCTTCCCGGCCATTGCCTCCTGCTGCAGGCAGGGATGGTGGGAAGGAGGGGGTGGCTGTGCCCCTGGGCTGCCCCCACGGCACTGCCCTGTGCTCGCTGGCTGGCCACAGTCCCCAGCCACATGACCAGAGGGGCTGTAGCTCGGGCAAAAACATTTTAGGGGGAAAGGCTCTGCAGTGGCCACGTACTGTCACATGGGAGAGCAGCAAAGCCCTCTGTCAGTGCACCCCACCGCCTAACCACCAGGCCCGGCCCTGACAGCAGCTCCCAGGGAGGCAACTATCTGCTAAATTCACATATTTAGCTGACTATGCCTGAAGTGTAAATGATGCGCCGCGAGGGTGCTGTGCTGCACAGCCCTGGTAGGGGAGGGCTGCAGGGCATACCACAAGGTGGCCATGCCCCCACCTCAGGGGCCACTGGTACCCCCAAGCTCCTGGACACGCATGGCCAGAGCAGCCCAGGCTGTGGCAGCCCAGCGGGACCCCACATCATACCGCTGCCAGCTCCAGCAAGAAGCTTAAACTATGTCACCCTCTCGTGCAGCAGCCCAGTGTGGGGTGAGGGCACGGACACTCAAGTCTATGCAAGACATCTCAATGAAGCCTCAGTGGCCAGCTCTGCTGCAGCGTTTTTGGGTCTACACAACAAAATGAGGGTTTGCCTGAACAACCCACACCGTAACAGTTGCTACAGCTCGCCACAACCATCTTGGTTTTCTCTGGTTTACTGCTAACAAGAAAGAGAAAATCTGGCACTGCCTGAAAGCATCAAGCAAACTGCCTTGGGAGAAGGTGCTTAGTGCAGCTATCAGGGATTTGGGGATATATTTTAGTGGTTTCTCAGATTTCAGCTGGTCTGAGACACTGAGGGTCCTCCCAAAGATTGACCTGCAGCAAACTGGCCCTTTGCACCAGCCAGACGCACCCGCACTGCAGAGCTGTGGCAGTGCTATCTGTCAGTCCGTTCTCACGAAGGCAGCCAGCATGTTTCTTGCCAAAACGAGCTCCTCCCCGTGTGATGTTTCAGAGCAGAGGAGGGCAGCTCACAGAGGGATTTAATTTCTGAAGAATTTTTAAACTGCTTGTCTGAATCCAGTGAGGAAAAGGGAAGAATATTAATTTTCCTTCAGGTCTTTTTTATGCCCAACTCAAAGACAAAAACCTCTGCATCTAACGAAGGAGGAACAGGGAAATCAAGGCAGCTGTCATATATATTAGTGCTGTTGGCCTCAGGTTTCTTGGGCTCAGTCATCTCTTTCCAAAATCAAACAACATTGTGTTTCTCAGAAAAGCTGCAAAGGTTCCTTTTTAGCTGCCTATAAAGTGTGAAGCATTGAGATTTTGATAATAACTATGGAAAAGACATGTTTTTTGTCTTCAGCTAACTTAATCCTTTCTTATTCTGAGCCTGTATTAAACAGAATATAACATATAAAGTACTTTTCAAGCTTTGGGCAACTCTTCAAAATTACTTCACCAGTTTCTGGAAAGTCTATGCAATACATAGCAGGCACTGGAAGCTGGAAGATACCTTGGGGTCCCCATGGATAAAAGTCACCCAGAAACGCAAGAGTTTAAAACTTGTTTTTAAACAAGATTTTTAAAAATCTTGCTACTTGGTTAAGCACTGCACAACTTGCAGCAAGGACCTTTGTGAAAATTTAGAAGGATATAAACATTTATTCCAAGCACAGAGGAATGGTCACTATCAAAAATACTGCCTTTACACACAATCAAATGACCTTTCTGCTCTTGCATTACCTGACAGCTTGCATAGCAGCCACAAGGATGACTGGTTTATAACATTATAGACAACATTTTCTAAATGTCAAAAAGAACCTGCACTGACCATTCTTAGCATTATACTTAGCCAAGTGGTTCTTATACACAGTAGTTTGATGAGGAGAACGTACAGCTGGAAAGCAACCCCATAACCCAACTGACGTGTTCTCAAACTGTGTTTTTAAAAATTAAAGAACCTGACAGTAAGTTGCTTCCTCTCTGCAGGCTCTTTAGACCTTCCTATGCAATTAAACATATAGTTATACCCTGCAGCGAGAAATACAGATTGGTATAAAAATCCTGTTGGAAGGCTACTGCCCCTGATACAACTCTACAGGGATTTTAGAGGTTAAGACCTTACCTCAGCTCCTCTCAGCTCACCAGCTTCAATGAGAAGTTTGCAGCAACATTAATCAGCATGAAATAATGAGGCTGTGAGAGGCAGCCTGAGATTTCTTTATTTCATCTGAATTATAATTTAAAATTTTAATGTCAGGAATTTGACAAGTGTTCGAACAAGAAGAATTATTGCTTCAACAGCTGTTAAGGTCAGGCAGAGAAATGTACTCAATCCCATTTGAGTGTCTCATTGAATCAATGAACAGTTGAGGTTGGAAGGCACCTCTGGAGCCAAAGTGCTTAGTGGAGGATTAACTGCCATAGAGGTATTTGTTTTCCATGCAGCACAATCTCCCCTAACAGTTTAACTTTGATGTATAGTGAACCAATGGGTTTGTCTTCCAAAGACAAATATTTCTCCTGGGAATTTCACACTTGGAACCAAAACTCAGCCCAGACTGCAAAGCCTATGTGCTCACGCTCCGGATCAGCCAGCCCAACCGTGGCTGCAGCCTCCCTGGTCGTGTTTTTAACAGCCCAAACCCAACTGACAGCAATTCCTGAGCATGAGGACTGACAAGAGCCCAGTTACACCGCTCACCCTGCTGCTGGCACAGGGCCCTCACCCTCACGGACTGCTCTGCAGCATCATGCTGTGCGTACAGCTCAGCAACAGCCCCATGCCTGCTCCAGGTGAACCGCAGAGAAACCTTTCCAAAAAGTTTGTAAAGGAACAGATCATGTCTGTGCATGTTCCTGCACAGTTCTGAGCCTACAAAAATCTATTTTTAAAGGCTTTTCTCAACACCTTGCTTCTGAAAAACATGATCTTGTGACCGTAAAAGATTCTTCAGTCCCGACCCTTTGTACTCTAAATGATTAGTTTTCCAGGTGAAAGTCTTCCACTAGCCCTTAGTTGAGACACTTGAAATGCAAATAGCCAGCTTTGCACAGCTGGATATAGGAACGCTGACTAACAGTAGCAGTGATGGTGCACAGGGTCTGGTGTTTAAAACCATAGCAGACAAAATGTTGGGCACTGGTACAACAGCAGCTCCAACACAAGGTTAAGGAGCCATCATGGTTTAACCCCGGCCGGCAACCAAGCCCCATGCAGCCACTTGCTCACTCCCTCTCACCCAGAGGGATGGGAAGGAGAATTGGAAAGGAATGTAAAACTCAGGGGTTGAGATAAGAACAATTTAATAGGTAAAGCAAAAACTGCACACACAAACAAAGCAAAGCAAGGAATTCATTCCCCACTCCCCACGGGCAGGCAGGTGTTTGGCCATCCCCAGGGCAGCCGGGCTTCATCACGCGTAATGGGTACTCGGGTTAAGACAAACGCCATAATGTAGCATGTTCCCCCCCTTCCTCCTTCTTCCCCCAGTTTATATACTCAGCATGATGTCATATGGCATGGAATACCTCTGGCTAGTTTGGGTCACCTGTCCTGGCTGTGTCCCCTCCCAATTTCCTGTGACCCCCAGCCCTCTGGCTGGCAGGGCCCAAGGAACTGAAAAGTCCTTGATTTACTATAAACATCACCCAGCAACAAGTAAAGCCATCAGCATGTTATCAGCATTGTTCTCACACCAAACCCAAAACACAGCACTGTACTAACTAATAAGAAGAAAATTAACTCTACCCCAGCTGAAACCAGGACAGGAGCTCGGCACATTATACTGAGCCCTCACCATTAGAGAATGCCTTCTGAAACAGGACAACACAACGGAATGACCGTCTGCTGTTTTGTGCCACCTTCTCTCTGGTTTATGTTCAATAAGCAAATGCAGCCTCCTACTGTACAACTTGGAGGGAATTCCAAAAATTTTAACAAATTGTCCTGAAGATTTCGTTGAACTGACACAGAAAATAGTTCAGATGTTCTGCTGGCACCCCTGGAAAACATTTCTTAAGCATAAAGCCCTTAAACTGTTCTGTTTTCTATGCAATACTTACTGATGTTACTGTTCTGCCCAGGAGCAGCCTGTCTTGCTTCTGCCCACCTTCCGCGGTGGGTGCGAGGGCCCTGCCTGCCTGGAGGGGGTGAGCTGTGCCCCGAGGCGGTGCAAGCAGGTACCTCGGGGTTTGTGGTGAACCCCACACAGCCAGCATTGCTCTGACATCCGTGCCTTCGGATTGGGAGAGGTTCAGGAAGAGTAGCAAAGGTTTACTCTTTATTAACCTAGGATCTAAACGTAGTGTAAAACAACTGTCATTTTGCAACAGAAGTGGTTTAAATAAACCCTCAGCATTAATTCCAGTAGGCTAAACTCATACACACTGTTACTTCTCAACGTGTCCACTGAATCTATTAGATACCTTATTTACTTGCCCTCGGCCCTCTGGATTTCAGCCTTGCCCACCCTGAATTATACCACACACCACCATACCTCCATAATAGCTCTAAAGACAAATCAGCAATGAAAAGAAAATCTCAGATACATAAGACTGTGATAGAGACGTAGCTGGAAATCTTTCTTGAAATGTTTTCAGCTGAAGCAATTTGTACAAAACTACTGAAATCATGTGATGCTTTAATGTATTTTCAAATAATTTAAGTTGAATTTCCATCATATTGATTGCAAGGAGCATAGCAAATATCTTCAGGATTTTAATTCTTATTTTCCTAGTTAAGTCCACTCTCTGTGATCCCAGTAGCATATAAGAAGCAGTGTTTTAATGATCTAATACCCAGAGATGTATTTCATCTTTCTGAGTTTTTTTACTGACTGTACTTCAAAGTGAGCCATATTCCCTTGTTACCTAAAAACCTGGTTGTAATTCTTGGGAGCAGGGAGCGATTCATATTTAAAGAGTCTTGTCTCATTTTTTTAATCAAGAGTGGTACAGCAGCTCAGCTGCTGGGGCCCAGGATCCATGCCAGGATGTCCGATAGCAGCGTGGAGAAGCCACGGCCGTGGTTTGGACACTGGCCACCTCTCAGTTTTGAGAGATGTAGGGTGTGTGGCAGGGAAGGAGGAAGGTACACATGGCCTGGGGGACCTCTCCGAGGGAGATGTAAAGCAAGTGTAGTTGCAGACAAGGTGGTGTTTTGCATCACATGAAAAATTTAGAAAGCATCTCCAAAAAGCTAAGAGGTTTAGCTACACCCAATGTGTTACAGCCCACAATATATCAGAGTAATCCTTCCGTTTTATGGCCTTTGATCATGTTATGGCTCTCCTGTTATTTTAAAATCATTATCCATGAGATAAAGGTCATTTGTTTAAATATGAAATTACTAGCTCCCTTATAGCAGAAACTTACAGAAAATGAGGCTTACAGGGCTGATTGAATTTGAGCTATTAAAATGATTATAGATTTACTGATGATGGACTAGAGGTGTGCTTGCATTAAAGAAACAGAAATTCCAATGAAACTTACTTGTTAGGGATGTGAGTTAACAACCTTTGTATTTACTTATATATATTTTTTTAAAAAAATTATTTATTTGGCTGTTGGCTTAAGCTCCAGCAGTGAGATGCCTGCAAATGAATTAGCAGGTTTCTATGTGATAAATTACTTACATTGTCTGTATTTTGAGTCTGAGATAGGAGACTTAAAAATATGCAGGAAATCTATCACTGAACTTCCCATATTCTCTGTAGCGCAATTATAGTGTAAAATATGCAAGGAAATTCCTGACAGGTGGATATCTAACTTGATGGGAAACTTCTGTGCAAATTCACCTACAGAGATCAGCGAGCAAAGAGTGTAAGAATAAAACCAAATAATCTGGCCACTTCCACAGCCAGCTGCACACTGAGGCCCCACACATTTAGGTTGTGGTTTTGCCCCAGTCACCATTATCTGAACTTTACAGACAGTTAAAAACTACAGCCAAGGCAAAAGCTTCAGAAAGAAATGCAAGAACATGTTAAACTGGAAACTGCCTTTCCATGAAGATTACAAATATCACAGGGTATGTGCTGCAGAGACCCTGGGAGCTGGATGGACATGAACTTCAGCACAAAAGTCATCCCAAACTGGGCACAGGCTAGAAGAACCACAACTTGTTTAGTTTCAAGACTAGAAGTTGAGTTATGGGGCAAGGAAGGTCTCAGAGTGTTGCCTGCCTAAGTGACATAGTTCACATGAAAAAACTACGCGTGTAATTAGCACGTGTAAATACCTTTTGCACGTGGAAGAAAGGTATAGAAAAAAGGAAGGTATAGAAATATTTTGGCACACATGGTATTTTGTTCTGGTAACTTAACCTTCCACTTTTTTTGTGCTTCACATATATAAATATTGATGACACAGTTCTTTCCCAGGAAAGGTTAAATAATAGATTTAAATAACTTAAGAAGAAACTAGATAGCTTGTAATTTCATTTTAAATGACCTGGAAATTTAAGACTGGCCTAATATACACATGGAAAAGCCTTGCCCATTTTATAAAACTGCATTATATATATAAAAAGCAGAACAGGAACCTCACAGCACCAGGACCTCCTGTTGCAGCAGGGAAAGCCTGTGTGTACCCTTACACCCATGTTATCAGCCAGCAGTGAGATAAACCCTGTCCTCACACCGAAGCCAGGACAGTGAGGGCAGCTGCCTTCCCTCGGTGCCTATCTGCATTTTGCCAGATGAGGTCAGCAGCACCCAGCTACACGCAGGTTTCCGAGCAGCATCCATGCTTAGTGCCACAGTCGCATTCTCCACAAACGTAAACTCCAGTTTGCCAGCTCATCTTGTACGTTGCAGACCGCTGTCACATTACCTGGACTTATCAGTCCCAGGTCTGCAGAAAACACAGTTTTGCAGTCTAGCTTGTGGCATGGACCACGTGAGAGGGCAATAATTCTCACGCAATTAAGCACCCTTTAATAATGCTTGGGTTTATTCAGAATCTCTTTTTGTGATTTTGATCCTGCCAGAGTGTTGGTTTACTACCCTAGACAAGCTCAGAGGTGTCAGTGAGAGGAAGCGCAGGGCTGTTGGAAAGGCAGAGCAGGTTGGAGTTGCTGTAATTATTTTCAAACAACACACCTGGAGAAACTCTTTTACCTTCACCTGTTCATCTTGTTCCTCTAGAGACTTTCTTATTTCATTGCCCTTTGCACCAGGAGTGCTGGGTTTTCCACAGACGTACAGCAGCTCCCTGCATGGTCACCAGTGACACAGGCAAAATAGTGTGACACAGCTCCAGGACAGTCCTACCTACTAGATTAATTCCATAGCTCTGTCCCTTTTTTTGGGGCATGCAGACACATACTTACCCAGTGAGCATCCTGGAATAGTCGCTGAAGTTTTTCCTTTAGTGCCAGTATAGCTCTATGGTTTGGCTGCTCAAATAATTTGTGTTTGCATTGCTACCAGGGAAGAAAAAAAGCAAAGATTTTTTTCAGTTTGATTTCAGCTTTGGTAGAGCTAAAACATCTCATTCATTCTGGAGGGAAAAGTCACGTTCAAGCACTTAGAAGTGTCTGGAAGCATCACCCAACTGCTGGAAGAGTGGGACAAGCCAAAAAGGCTCGTGCAGCCCTGTGGTCACAGGCAGGTCTGCCCCTCCGTCTCTGACACCCTGAGCAAGTGCCCTGACCAGAGGCATCTGCAGATTCTCCCCCAGACCGACTGTTTCAGTAGCCGGTAGATATAGCTGAGATGTTCACGCTATTGATTTACATGGAAAATCATTAATATGGCTTTTAAATTATACAGATTGTGCTATAAAATGCAAATTATAGATCCCCATGCTGTTGCTGAAATTAAATGCTGGCTTATTCTTAGCAACACAAGTGCTTCAAGAATTGTCTGTTGAGTTCCTTTTCAGGTGTCTTCACTGCCCTTTAATTTCAGTTGTATTTATGTGCACACACAAACATTTCAAATACCCTACATTACTTACAAGAGACAGCGAACCTTTTATTTTTCTGCCTATACAGTCCATGAGAAGTTGAAAAGAACAGGGACTGAGAACTACGTGCCACAAAAGAAGACATTGTCTCAGATTGACAACGCTCCAACCCAGTCCCAACGTCTGCCTCCTCCAAAGGCAGGTTTGATTGCCCACTGGCAAGCGGAACCCAACCAACCCAAATGTCTGTACGCAGCTCCCAAGCCTAATGCCAACGTTTTGAGGGCTGGCTGCAGCTCTCAGGGTCCCTGCACGCCAGCACAGCTGTACCTGGGGCTGCATGGGAGCCGCTTGCTACTCTTGCAGCTCAGCCGGCTCCTGCACATCCCTGAAGATGCTTGTAGAGGTGTCGGCTTTTACACGGGGCTGCACACATGGAAGGCACAGAAACAACTGGAAAAGCTAAGCAACATCTGCCATGAGAATAATAGACTCTTGATATCTTTGAATACTTTTCAAAATGCTGACTGAAATCTTGCCTGTAGAGCACCTCAGAGCTGAGAATTCCATGGCAGAGAGAGCAGCTCCTGCCAAGAGCAAACCCTCCCGTCTCTGCTGCTTGCCCAGCGGTTCCGAACGCACCCGACTGGTGTCACAGCAACTTGTAAGGAACAAAGTGAATCGCCCCACTTCCCCATACTGTTCACCACATTAATTTCCATCCTTCGCTGACCCACACATCATGCCCCATGCTGCCAAGTCCTTTATCTCTACTCTGAAACATAGATTTTTAGTAATTAGGCCAAAGTGTCTCACTGTTTCCTGAAGCTGCACTCTTGCTTATGCCCCTGTCAATAATAACACCTATTTTTGCAGTACATATTTTTTCCACTGCACAAAGCCGTAGATTTAATGTTGTTAGAAGCAACCAACTGCTTTTGAAGGGTACTGTTTTCTGTTGTCCAGACCAAGTGACATGGGACATACCAACATTTTCACCAAGCACAGGATGCCAAGCTCCCACTGGGAGGACGATCTTGAGAATTTTCTTTTGAACCATCAGCTGAAGAATTAAATACCAAAAGGCAGACAGGGCTACTGAAATGTCGGTGGAAAACTAGAATATGTGGTTTGCTGCTTGTGGATTGCTGCTGGAACAGTAAAATAGGAAAGAATTTGACAGTTATGATTTGCTCCTTATGTGCTGACAGTATGGCTGGCGCTGTAGAAGAGAGAAGAGGGTGCTCTGCCTCCCTGCATTTACAAAATAAAGAGTGGGGAAAAAAAAAAGTCAGAGAAGACACCCACACAGTAGGAGATCTCAGAGCTAGATGTAAATCCCTTTCCTTGTAAACTGCAAAGGTAATGATATGATGTATGCAGATTAGTACTTGTGAGCCTCAGAATAAATGGGTTTTCAGAAGGGATTTGACTAATGAGTAAGTGAAACTCTTCTGGCAGAAAAAAAAATGCCTAAAAAGCAATACCTTAATACCTTTTGGAGCACAGAATTCCTTTTATTTTTTTTACTTTGTAAAGCCCTTGGCATTTCTGGTGTCTGTCTTTAATAGCAAAGGCTGATGCGAACCTGCTCATAGCTGGCTGCAAGGTGCAGCAGGTCCATCCACACTGGCTGGAGGCAGGCAGATGAAGAGGGAGTGCAGCACTGCGGCCATATGGTGTCACGGTGCAAACCTGGCAGAGGAAGAAGGATGGAAAACTCCGGAAGCCCAGGGGCAGGCTCTGGGGCTGCTGTGGCTGCAGGCAGGGGCCTGGGGTTACATCTGTGCTGGGGACAGCAGGGTCAGGGCTTGCCTGGTGGCTGCGCTGCGCAGTGTCTTCATAAACGAGAGTTAGTAAAGCCCTGTTTAACTATCTGATTTATGAGAGTGCGTCCTTTGCAAAGCTTAAGGGTGTTGTAAACAAGGAATGTGTTTGTACCATATGGCAGTGGAAGTGGCTGTAGTCTTCCCCTGCAAACTGCAGCTGGAGCATCACAGTCTTGTAGTTCAGTTTGGTTCCTCACATCTCTTGTTTTAAAATCTTTGAGGTTTTTTGTTTGTTTGTTTTGTTTTGTTTGTTTGTTTTTAAATTCAATCTTCCCTGCATACAGTAAGGATAATGGCCTGAAAGCCTCTTCTTCTAATCTTTGATCATGACAAATAATTGTGTTTAGTTGTCTCCTCTTAGAACAGAGATAGAACACGTTCTGCTCATTTATAGGTGGGCTAGGTTTTTTTTTGTTTGTTTGTCTTTTTTTGGAAAGGGCAGAGTTGAAGAGGTTTTCAAGGCAGGTGGAGTCTGATTTAGCATAACATAAAGGATCCAGTTTCAGCCCCACACACAGGCATTTCCCCAGCGTGAACAGTGGAGCAGATGCTGGCTTGGAGCACTCCGTTCACTTTTGCACCAACAGAAATCTACACAGAAACTGCAGTGGTTCCCACTTTGGTCCACGTACCTAGTGGCTATGCTCCCTGCACTGAAGCAATAGCAAATACTAAATCACAAGAGGTCAGAGGCTGTCACTGTGGCTGGGGTGTCCATCCAGGTGAGGTGTTACAAATCCACAAAGCAGAGCTACCCTGGTACCAGGCATGCCAAGATGCAAAACCAGCTGTGCAGTGCATCCAAGCTGGGCTCGCACTAGCAGGAGCTGGACTAGGTCATGTCTACAACTCCTGCAGTCTGCAAGACTTGGGAAAAAAACTGAGCTAAGGTCTGCCAGGAAAACACAGGCAGCTTTCACTGGGGCAAGGGAGCTTTGCAGCCTGCCCTGACTCAGTAAGTTTTATCAGCGTGAGGCAGCACATGAGCTGCTCCATCAGCTGGGTGCTTCTTCTGTCACCCACCCACAGCCCCTGCAGTGATCTCTGTGTGCCCAGAGCAGCAGCAGGCAGGTTAGCAGAGGTTTATGGCTGGTGTCCTTTCCCATAACTCACAGTTATTAAAAGCTCAGCTTGCTGTAAATCCCCTGTCTCACAAAGTCTGGATCGACATGGGCCCAACTCTCTCAGGAACCTGAGGTGAGTAACTATGTAGGAAAACAAAATGTGCAGAGAATAGGGTTTCAGCCCATTTTTCCCATCTTTTGGGAGAGGCAAACCAACCTCTGTAGCATGCATAAACCTTGCACTCAAGCACTAAAACTCAGTGACATTCCACGTCTCTTACTCCCATTGAATATCAGTTTTTCCCCTCCTGCCACTTGGAGATGAAAGAGCAAAGGGCCAGCGGATGGGGCACGTGTATCAGTTGCTGGGAAGGAGCGAGCAGTGATTATATCGGCTAAAGGAGGGCAACAGCAATTAGTCAGCAGCACACAGCAGGGCCACGGAGTCTTAAACTGCAACCCCCAAGGTACACACAGCTATTTTAGGTAGAAGCTTTTAAAAGCTTATCTGTGAAGTCAAGGAACTGAGCTGGAGATGGCTCCCTCATGAGGCAGTGCCTGGATTCTTCAAACAACACATCAGCAGATTTTCTCTTTCACCACGCAAATTTACATCCTTTTCTATGTTTAACTCTTGAGTAGATCAAAACTGTTTGCAGTCACAGCTGTGGAAGGAGTCACACCACACCAAGCACAAAAGACCAGGAAGGTTCAAAGAGACTCAGGCTCCAAAAGACACGCTTTTCTAAATAAAAATAATTTGGCAGAAGACTTAAACTCAGAAACTGTAAGATTTATGTATTTCAAAAATATGTGTTTTAGTAGCTATGTTTTGCTACTGAAATCTGGTCAGCGAATGGCCCTGAAACATGTCCCTGTTCCAGCTATGCAACGCACCAAACCCCTGCTCCGTCCCCGCCGGTGGCTGTGGAGGCCATAACCAGGAGAAGATGAATTCTCCTCCTGCTGTCAATACTACATCTGCCAAGAAGGATGCCAAGCACGAGGGGAACATTTATTTTCCAACAGACATTGTACACACACTGCCAACTTATTTTTTATAAATCAGTAATGAATAAGAGGGAAGGACCTTCCAGCAGCACAGGCAGAGCATGTAGTGTCAAACACTCAAGCCAGTGACTGTAGGTACTGATTTTTATCAAGGTAAAGTAAACGCCATATGGGACTGTACACAAAGCATCAGCTTGCAGCTAGAAGTAGTGCTGGTAGGAAATCTTTGGCCACAATAAATGCCAGTTTATCAAGCCCCAGACCTGCTGCTGCTGAGTAGCCCTGGATATCTGGGACATGGGGAGAGCTTTGCAACTCTCAAAGTCATGTTCATGCCAAGGGTGCCCAGGGGCTTTGAGGTTTGTGAAAATCTGGGTTCAGTGTGTCTCAACTAAAATCAATCAACATCCCCAACCCAAAATCTAAGAGCGTGCTTTAAGCTGGAAAAACCTGCCTATCAATCAATGCTACCTGTAGCTATCAGCAACCGAACTATGATACAACCAGTATGAAACCTGCTGTGAAAATGGATGGAAAATACAGAATAATGAAAACCAGGACATCTAAATTATTTACAGAAATCTGCTTCTATTTCACTAAGCTGTGACACCCAGAGGAGAACTTGAGAAAGGACCATGAGAGCAAGACTGCTGTTCTATGTCTGCAGCACGTGGACCACACGCTGAAGGATCGCTCCAAATCCACACTGAGTGCACAGTAATTACGGGAAGGCAGCATGTGTTCGCATTAATTGTGGCAGCCAGCCAGGCCAGAGTGATTCACTGCTGTTCATGGAGCCACCATCACTGGCAGACCAGGAAAGCCTTGAGCCATATAAAAATGAAGTTCTTGATATAGGTTGCTGCTTTCAAAGACATTTCAAAACAAAGTCTCCATAAAGGTAAATGTAATTTATATTTCCCCCTGACATGGGCAAACCTTTTTCATTAAGACATTGGCTTTAATGCCACCTTGCAAACACAGTTCAGAATCCAAACAGGGCTCTTAATCATTTCAGAGAGGGTAGAAGAGATGGAACTGTATTAAAATTATTTATTGTACATAGTAGCAGAGAGATCTCCTGCAGTCTAGCAGTTACGTGATACATCTTTGGTCCTGTTGTGGAAGCAAAAAAGCACAGGTCCTTAAAAAAGCACCTATATTTCTAGGTAAACAGCTGCAGAATTAAATCGAACTAGGATGGAAAATGCGAAAAAGTAAGACAAGAATCATAATACACCATTCTTGATCTGCAGATTTAAGTTTTAAATTGTCTTTTGATTGATGGTTTTATTTCATTTTTTGTGTCTTTTTATCACAACCAAGTGATGAAAAGCCGGAGAGAGAAGTTCTGCAGCAGACAACCCTGATGTGATTCACTAGAGGACGCGGCTGGGCTGCAGGAGCAGTGCCCAGGGTGCCCAGCACCCACAGCAGGATGCGTGCCACTCAGCCCAGCCGCCCTGCCCCACACATTGCTGCCCTGTCCCTGCCTGAGGGGCATCGCAGGAGGCAGCACTTGGGGTGCAGCACCATGCTTCACCTCTCAGGCTGTGCCAGAGGTTCAGCCATTTCACAAGCACAGCTGATCCCCAGTTTTAGGCCACAGAGTTTATCTGCATGGCTTTCTGCCAGCATAAGCCTCCTCCTGCCATAGAGCTACTTGCAGATCTCTCCAAGGGCTCACTAGTGAATGCATCCAGTACCTTAAAGAAGACTTATCCTGTGAACTAGTTGCTGAAGTTTCACTTGCAATTAAGATTTGTGCAGAAGGAGTTGAGGCCCTTGTGATTTCTATTCATGGCATGTCTTAGAAGCAGCCAAATTAAAATCCTTATCATTAAGGAGCTGATAGCTCCCATAATTGCGAGCATCATTCTGTATTAGCTGGAGGGAGCAGCATGACTCACTGGCTAACAGAAGTAGATCTGTTCATAAAATAGGAAAACTTCTAACCGAAGAGAATTTCCTGAGCCATGAATTACTTTAGAAAAAGTACTAATTTCAAACAAATTACTTATATAATTTGTGCTGTCAAGACAAGAACTTGCTTCTAAGTTAAAAGTCTTTTTGCTGTGTACTGCTCTGAATTACCTTCCCGGCTGGCCTACAGTGCATCAATTCATGATACAAAAGAGAAATTTTCCCTGAGGGATGAGTCACAGCTCTCTACCGTCCTTCAGGTTAAACCATATTTCCCTTTACTTTCCACAGAGCACATGTTTTAAGAGTTGATGAGTTAAACAATTGTTATGTCAATCCATTTTCCCAGATTAATCTTAAAACAAATATTAAAATATTGTCATCCCAGGCACCTGTCCCCTATGTGACTATGTTTCTCTGTTAAAGAGTGATCTGTCACGTGAGGGAGAAAATCCAGGAGGATACAGAGCTAGCGCAGCTTTAAGCAGGATTTTTCAGGTCTCTTGAGGTCAGAAAAATAAAATGAAAAGGTAGAAATAATTGCAGCATGCACTAAGGGGTTGGCTTGTCTTGCAGAGTTTGTTTCATGAAGACTGCAGTGGCAGCTGGGAGTAGATTTGCTCCCGAAAGGGGCTGCAGCCAATGTGCCGTACGCGGGGACGGGTCAGGGTCCTGCAGCAGAGCAGCCAAGCCACCGGCCAGCCTGCTCAGCTGCAGGAAGGGCTCCCTGCGCTTACACGCTTGGTCCAATTTGCAGAATTTAGTTCAAAACTAAAACTAATAAGTGGTCTGACTGGATGCGGTGACTTGTAACCTCAGGACTGCTTGGACTGAGGTTTAATACCAACCCCAGATCTCGCATTCTGAAGATTTATTCTAACGCTGGGGATATTTGATATAGCTGCGAGCTGAAACATCCAGCATCCGCCACCAGAATTTCAATCCCTTCTCTTGCTTCCCATAGGGCTCTATATTAAAGCAAGTGTATTTTTAATGCTCTGGAGTCTTTATGCTTCTTTCTCCTTAGCGGTATGTGAGTGCACAGCAGCATGCAGGGAAGGACACAGCCCAAACACAAGTGAGAAGGAGAAATCACCCAGGTCTACAATGGGGCAGGGGCAGTCCTGGGCCCCGCTATGGGGAGGGCACCTGGGCAGCCCCATGGCACCTTGCCCACACCACCCAGCACCCACAGCAGCACCCAATGCTGGAGAGCATGGAGAAAGATGAGGGGCTGAAGCAGTTCTGGTGATGGAGTTTGAACCTGGAAAATAGCTAAGAAAGGAGAAGAGAAATGCAAATCCTGCCAACATGGCCAGGAGCACCCTGTGCCCGGGAGCAGCGAGGTGGCAGCTGATGGTCACAGCAAGAGAGATAGTGTGCCTCTTGTTGCAGCCCTCTTGCAATCAGCCATCTACCAGTGCTAAATTAAATCACTGAGGTCGTTTGAAAGACAGGCATCAGGTTTTTCTGTTATGACACTTTGCCTTTCAATTGGTATTTAATATGAAATGGAGCAAAAGCCCCACTGGATTGCTGTGGAGCAATTTTACTTGAGAAACAGAAAACTATAAACAGACCAACAAAACTGTTCTTTACGGGGAGTCCAAGGTCTGTTACAAGCGTGGAGAAGCCAGAAGTAAAAGCAATCTGCATGAAAAATACAAAATTATAGAAAGAGGAGAAAACAGCTCTCAAAGTACAGAACAAGTGAAAACACTGAGGAACAAGCAAAAAAAATCAAAACTCTGTGTTATTGCACACAAAACCTGAAAGACAGAGGGCACGTTTTTCTGAACCATTTACTCCATCATCCTATTACTAGCTGGAGCCATGGGAAAGCCAGGCATTCCAGCTGCGTTCAACTGCACACTGCCAGCACTCTGCCCTCTGTGTGTTCATCTCCATTATGATTTTTTCACTTATCTGAGGTTTTTCACCTTTTCCAGGAGGGACATGAGAGATCCTGCCTGCCCTGTTCTAGAGCAGGAGCAGTAGCTTGGGTATCATTCCTACAGCTGATGCCATGCTGTCAGCGATGCTGTCTCCTCGGTAAATTTTCCTTGAAGGAGGAACAGACTCGTTACAGCCCGTTCTCATGCAGGATACAATAGGGGCAGGTGGCTCATGGGCATAGGCTGAGTGAGCTAGATGTTCAACATCAACCCTGAATGTCAGACTCGCTCCAATATAATCAGAATTACTGAAGGACAAATGCCCGGGGAGTTCCTGAAGGACCACGGCTTGTGGAGTGCTTCCATGGAAAACTCAGAGAAATCTTAAGAAATAGAATAATTGAAAGATTTGTCAATAAGGTACGAACTGATGCCTTTAGCTGGGCATCCCTGCTGACAGGGCTGAACGCCAGCAGCTACTACTGCAAATTCCTTTGTGTGACACCTTTACATAACAGACATGCTCATTAAAAGCGGCTAGACACCTGGTAAAGAATGCCAACATACTAGGAAAAAGACACAGTTTGATATTTTAGGAATGGAAAGAGAAAAGCATATGCTATCTTACACTATTCTGTGCTTGAGCTCCATAATTTCCATACAACATGCAGTTTATATCCCACAGCTTAAGGAAACTTCATTAACATGAAACAATCTTGATTCATATTTGCAGTAGTAGTAACAAAAAGCATAAGATGACAGTAAAATGAATCTTTTTTAGATTCCTTTCATGCTGTTTTATTCTGGCTAAAAGTGTTTGATTAAGCCAATATTTTAAAAAGCAAGAATTGAATGCAACAAACCACCTAGAGCTGTGTGGTCTCAGGGACAGCATGTCAAGAACTGCAGCTTTATATTGTATATTCTGCTTCCAAAGGCTACATCTGAGCTAAAAATTCCTTCTTGGTGTCACTTCGTATCAGCTTTCTCTGCAAATGTCCCTGTTCAAGGGATGCATTAATGATTTGCAAACTCCCTGCAGAGGGGGTGGCCTGCAGGAAGAGGCAGGAGGCCTGTATGAAAACCCGAACTTGCCATGGGCGAGTGGCAGCACAGTGTCAAAACAGAGCAGCCACCCTTTGGGAAGTCACACCCAACCCTGAGACACAGTGCTCTGGGAAAGCAACTGCAACTGGTGCTCACTGCGCACGCTCACTGATTGCATTACTGGTATTACCCCTGGAAAGGCCGGCTCATGTGGGAGCAGCCAAGCATAAGGATGGATATGGATTTTGCATACTTGCAAATATCTCAAAATCAAAAAAGGCATCACCACATGGCTCACAGAAACTCAATAAGCAGCAAAGATTTCTAAAACATAAAACTTGAGTAAGACAGGTATTTTGTGCTCGTCGATGCATGTTAAAGTCTAGGTGTTATCTGGATCTCTGACCTGTAACGGTGTGTCACCCAGCAGTCACTTGGGGACCATGATGGTCTTGACCCGTTGCTTCTGGCCCCGCTGCCTAAGCAGGAGCAGGGGGAGAGCCCTTGTGGGACGGCCAGGCTCATGCCCCAGCCCTGGGGCGCAGCGGCCCCTCCTGCACAGGACTGCTTTTGCCCAAAATGTACTGTGACACTTGGGGGCTGTCGGCAGCCTTTCCCCGGCACTGCTGGCTATTGCACATTTTCCAGGAGTTTCAAGTGCTCTGGTGTGAAGCTGCCTTGTAGCACCCGGTCCAGGACTGGTGACCCCAAGGCAGCCTGGAGCAGCGGTGCAGGGCCACAGCACCTCGGAGCCTCTCCGGAGCGGGTGATGTTGGATGAGTATTCAGCAAAGAGGCTTTTCTTGTTTTTCTGTCTTTCAATTTGGGCTTCACAAACCCAGGGGTTTAAATTTAGCCCTCCCACAGCTTGCAGTGGAGCTACACGATTTATTGCAATGTGGCAGTCAGGACTTTTTTCCCCCTGTCTGCTTTGGTGGAGGTGGAGTTCCCTGCACTGTTAATGAGGAGTGGGGACCAGCTGCCTGTGTTATCACACAGTGCTAGCACTGAAATCCTTCCCCAAGTTTTAAAACAGAACTGGAAACCTACAAAAGAGCCCTTGGGCTGTCTGTGCTCTCCCCAACGCCATGGTGGCTGTGGCTGCTGTCAGGAGGGTCCAGCTGGACTGTGCCGATGCTGGCCACCTCAGGCTCACAGGGAGCATGGGGTCTGCAGGCTAAGCTGAGTCTGGCTCTGCAGAACCCTCAAATGAGGGAAATCCCAGGAAATTCCAATATGTCTGGAAATTCCAGTGCTAGACACTGTGTCCTTACTCCCATATCTCTTACTTCATCTGGGCAAGGAATCACAACCAGGCAGGAGCAGGAGTCCATCTCAATGCACATGAACAACTAGCTGCAGGAATACCAGGACCTTTACATATACCCAGAGCAATTTATTCCAATTCTGCTGACAAATTCTGTAAAACCAAATGTCAATTTTTAATTTACTGTACTGTTAATTAATGACCAAATACAAGGGTATTTCACCTCAGATGCAAAAATATATGGCTTTGTAAAATTATTTATGCTTAAAATTGTACAGAGGGACCATCAGAAAGCAGAAGTGCTGATACTCTGTTCCAGCTTTGCAAACGTCACAGTTACTGTCTAATTTTAAGATTCATCCATACTGAGTAACCAGAGTTCCACTTACTACCTCACGGAAAGTGCCGTGGTCCAGCTCTTTCAGCACAGCCCTTGGTGGCACTCCACTGCTACTGAAAAGTGTAACCTAACCTTCTGCCTGGCTGCCCTGCACAAACCATTGTGCTGCTGAGTTTCTCCAGAGTCTGGGTTCTCCCCATTCCCCTTAAACACTTGCGGCCACACACTCCTGAGACCTCCACAACCAGAGACTCCCCTCTGGTGACTATCTGGGGCTCCTGTGGACTCCCATCACAGCAACCCCTTGTCCCCAGCAAGCATCACTGCAGGGGGAAGCCCTGCAGCTCCTGCTAAGACATAGTAGGACAAGAAGACTTTCCTGCATCTTTTTGTAGGGCGCTCTCTCACAGCTTATCTAGGCACATTCTTATCTCTGTTAGTTTGGTCTCTTCCAGGCAATTACAACCCAGTGTACAACAGATCCTAGCTTACGTTGGATATTTATATTCCTGGTATCATCAGAAAAAATTATAAGAAAACTGGTACCTGACACAGACATGCCTGCAAATAAAAGGTTGCACCTTCCCCACAGCAGCAGACAGGGTAATCACCAAAAACTGAAAGGATTGAAATTTTTCTGCCCTGTGCTTAGGGGAATCACATGCCCCAGTTCCTTGGTGTTAAGGCTATATAAGCACCTCATTCCCTTTGAAAAATCCTGTCTTCATTTTGATGCAAATAGAATATTTAGCTGTTAGCAAATACAAAGCTGATGGAACACTAAGGAGTGAGAAATGTTGAGGTTTTGAGTAAGAACAAGAGACTATAATGCTACAAACGGTTGACTGCTGAGAGCTAACTGTGACACAGCAGAGGGAGCTGGTGAAGTCCCAGTGCTTGAAAGGGTTTGTAGGGGCAGAAATACACGGGAGGATATTACGATGGAAAATAAGAGGTGTAGTGTGCAACCTTTTGACCAGGTTTCCAAGGGAGAAGTTCAAGATTTCTGATTTTGAAAAATCCTTTGTAATTACTGTGACACTGATGAAATAATATAATAATTGGTTGCTAAACCAATACAGAAGCATTCTTACGCACAGGGATGTTAGTCATCAGTTGAGTAGTCTGAAGAATATTTGGAAGAATACTCATGAATTTCAGTCTTCCACAAATGAATCTCCCCTCTCCCAACCTTGCACCGAGAACTCCTTTATTGTTACCTCTCTGCTGATGCAGCCTGGCATTTCAGAGACCCACATGCCAAGAACAGGCATCACCAGGTAATTAGATGACCCATCATTGCAGCAAACAGTCAAAAAAAACCTATCCACGGACTAAGAATTTCCCTCCTGCAAATGCTTAGTAACAAACAACTGATTCCACTGAAATCAGAACTGATTCACAAAATTACATGGAAACCAAAAACAAGGGGCTAAATCTGAGATAAACAATCGAAGCAGCTCCCTTTCACCACAACCATTTGGCATGCAATAGTGTTCTGTAGCATCACAGATAACTTGGCTTGCTTGTTTAATTCACATCCATATCTGGCAGTTGTGGAAATAGGAAGAGAAGCTTTAGGGGGATGTCCCAATTTTTTTAGGGACACAAACTATAATGAAAAATATTTTAAAAAAAAAGCACAAAGGGAACAACAGTAACAACAAAGTCCTATGAGGCATTCTACCTTTTGAATGCATTTTTGTTTCCATAAAATGAAAATGCTGTTTATTCACTGCAAAAATCATGATAGAGATGTTTGTGTATCCAAACAAATGGTGAGAAATTCCCCAGAAAACACAGTCTGCAGTGACTAAATGGGACGAGTCCAGGAACTGAGCACACGTGCTGCAGCTACAGCAGCTGCCAGCATGCCTGGTGTCACGGGGGAAAAGGAACAGCAGAGGTTTGGGGAGAGTGCACAGAGCGGGGAGGGATTATTTGCACAGAGGCCACCATAACTGCATTCACTCTGAATTCCCAGCTAATGTAGGTCAAGATGGGAGTGGATTACAGTTGAAAGCCTTTTTTTTTCCCCATTTCAAATCAATTATTATAAAACCTGTGTTTTCCACATGTTTCAGCTGAATATTCCTGGTAGTTTGGATTACCTTTTTATCAAAAGTCAGTAAAACACTGTAAGAAGGTGTAACCCTGGCTGCAGAGGAGTCACCCTGACATTCCCATTCCCCAGCAAGCCTTACGTACTCCAGCACCTCCGTAAGCCGCGTTGCAGCGGGCAGTACTGGGGCTGGGCAGCAATGGGAGCAGGGACTTGCCCTGGCTGGGCAACCCCAGCACACGAAGGACCAGCATTGCTGCCTGCAGGCACGTACAGCCCCTCTGAGCCCTCAAACCAGGTGGGACAGATCAGACACACACTGCACAATACAGACCAGGAATTACAGCACATTATATAAACACAGACATTAAGCCCTTCCTCTTAGTATAGTCCAATGAGCAGCAGTACAAATGGAGGTGTTAACCGAATCAGGGTTAACCGAAGATTAAAGACTCCAAAGCAGCACCTATGTGGAACATTAAAATTAAACTTCTCTATTACTCTATTACTAGATCATTACAGAAGAGGCTTGCTCTACAGAAAAGAGAGAAGCAATCTGACCGGCAGCACTGGGTCACGTGCAGTGGTCAGTCAGGGGCAATCATGCAGGTGAACGGGTTATAAAAAATTCTCTAATAAACTGAAAAATAGTTTTAGTGAAAAAGTTGAGCTTTAAGTGGGTTTTCTTGAAGATGAAAAATAACAAGTTGTTTACAGAAGTAAAGGTAACAAGATTTGAAGGAAAATGTAGTATCTTTTGCTAGACTAAATTAAACAATCGGTCTAAAACCAACACGGGATTTGAAGTACTTGAGTCTCCAGGATTTGCCTTGTCTGCTGATTACATTGGTTGGTTTAATAAAAGCTGAGACTCCTCTTTTCAAACCTTGCCACCTTGGATCATCTTAAGTTGTGGCAGTAGCAGCTGCTCTTTTACTGTTGGGGTGTCCAGGATGTTAAATTCTGTCCTCGGCTTATTTTAAAGAGAGTAGTAACAACAGCTTATTTAGTCTATAGATTTTTGTCCAGATCAGAAGTCCAATTTTCCTTTAGATGTCAGTTGCCATAGTGTATACAGAGCAAAAGGTAGTGTTTTACTGGCTGGAATCACTTTCCCTCCCTGTCCACACATACCAAGTTGGCAGTGGAGGTGGGCAGCTCCAACCAAACCAGAAGGGCAGTGATTCCGGCTCACTCAGAGCAGGAAGAACAAAGATTTTTACTGAAGCCATAGGAAAAGAAGCTTAAGTCTTGAAAAAGTTTGCATACCTCAGACAATGTATTGATACATTAATAAAGTCCAGCACAGGCATGTCTAACAGTGCTGAGCTTGGCAGTGCCCTCCTCGCGGAGCAGAGAAAAAGGATGGATCTTTCTGGATTATCAGGTTAAGCATCACCTGGAGGAAGCAGACCCCTGTTGCAGCCTTTAATAATGATCCTTTTGAGCCACCATCAATCTTTACTGCTCATTAATTGAATTCACTGTTTAGCTGATGGTGTGCTGGGTGAGCCTGTGTGCAACACAATCCTTTTTCATATTTTCTTTAAAGCCACAGAAACTTGACCGTAAAACCGCGGCATTACAGCAGGCAGGCAGATAACCCCTGTGACTGCGCTCTTCATGTGACTGATGTTAGGAGACTGAATGGGAGATGAAGGAAAGGAGCAAAGGAATGGATGAAAGCAAAGCAAGGTGATTCTGCCTGCAAACTGGCACCAAAAAAGTATTTGATACTGTCTGTTAGCTGTGGTGGCATTCCGTTAGCGACAACAGAACCAGACACTCCCCACCCCGAATCTTTCATTAAACCTCACAAAGCAAAGGAAGGCTCTGCTCTAATGCAGACATTAAACAGGATAAAATTTAATGGCACTTGTCAGAAATGAGAAGCTTCTGGCAGACTGGCTGGTGTGCAGCATCTTAGCCTTCACTACAGAGTGGGTCTTTCCAACAGGCTGATGTTAATGGGAAGTGGCTGGAAGCCCCGATTCCAGGATATGGGGGGCCACACACACACTGCTGGGTATGTAACGCTGTATGTCCCAACAGTGACAGGGCAAAGGCTCAGTGATGCTGAAACATCGATAGGGTAGTGAAGGAGAACCAAAGCTCTCTGGATGCTGATAAGAAATATTTACATTTGAAACCTTTCCCCAAACACAGCACAGAGATATTTGGGAGCTGCACCACCTCCAGGCACTATGCAAGCATAGGTGGTGGAAGTGCTTTGTAACTCATCAGGAAAAAATGGTTTTGTGAATGAAACAGGAACTTCCATGGAATGGCTCCATCTTTTATAGCTCTTTGTAGCTACAAGCAAAACACAAGTTTACAGGCTTTCAGATGAGAAGATGAGGATCTCTCTTTGCTTTTCTTTGCTTTCTATAGAAAACAGATTTTCAAGAAGGAAAAAAATATTCAGAAACATTTCCCAAATATTTCTTGTTTTAACT
Organism: Falco punctatus; assembly: GCF_963210335.1. Classification (NCBI taxonomy): domain Eukaryota; kingdom Metazoa; phylum Chordata; class Aves; order Falconiformes; family Falconidae; genus Falco; species Falco punctatus. Next base: position 47,381,532 of record NC_137588.1, read on the forward strand.
TTGCGCTAGGAGAAAAGCCAGCGATTTCCAATCCTCTATAGCAAAATGTCAGAGTCAAAACCTAACACAGCACTAAACACTGTTAAAAGCACATGGGACTCTCAATTTACAGGCATTTTGTAAAAGAGCAAAAGAAGAGAGAACGCAGGGAGTGGTATGCCTCTGTAAGCCATCGGGGCTCTCTGGCAGATGCAGTTCCCACACCTCTGCATTCACCGCCCCTTGCTGTGCTGCCTCCCTCCCCAGCTCCCACGACCGACCCCCTCCTACCCACAGCAGAAGCCTCTCACCGAGGTGTCATCTCCAGCCTTGTGCTCTGCTTTGCTTCTAATCAAACCTCCTACCACGACTGTAGCTGCAGAATGCAAACACAACGCCCAGCAACTGCTCTTCCGTAACCAGCTCCAGACGGAGAGAATTAGGGAACAAATCCCATTGCACTTAGCCCTGTAGTTTCCTCAGCACCATTGAATCTCAAGGCCAATATCAACAATACAGAAAGAAAAAAAAGAAAGAAAGAAAACACCCCACAAAAGAAAAATGTAAGGGGAAACCCTATAACTAGTCTCCTAAAGTAACATCATGCAAGTCATCAAAGGGTGACCCAACACACTCCTGTTTGAGGAGGTATGATGTTTAAATCTTTGCTCAACAGCCAAGTTCTCCTCTGTTTTGTTACTGAAGGGAAAAGAAAATAATTTTTATGTTGCAACAGCAGGAATAGCAAAGATTAACCCTGACTGCATGCAGCTGAATATGAACAATCCTAACAGATCCCACCCTTCCTCTGCAAGGTTAATACTGCTGCAGGTATCTGTCCTTACCTAGCTTCAGATTTCATTAAATATGTTTCCATGTAAGCAATCTTTTTTTTTTTAAATGAACATGGTGTGCTGAAATAAACTTATTGCTGCATAAAGATGATGTAGCTCAAAGTGAAATTAGAAGTGTCCTAAAGGATGCATTCAAGGCCTATGAATGTTAATACTGTATTTTCCACAGAATTCTGATAAACTTCTCTATGAATATTCCAGGCATGATTTCTATTACAGCTACATTTCCCCACTCAATTGCTGGGTTTCATTTTGCTATGAATAAGTAACTATCCAGGGATTTTTGGCAGCTTAGTGTTGTTCTAACCCATTGGTCTTGTAATTAGCTCCAAATGTTGTTTTCATGAAGCTGTATTCTTCCCGATGTATCCTAAAGTCCCCAGCTATCTTCTATACTTAGCCTATTATATTAACGCTAGGGAACATTAATATATAAATAACATTAAAATTGCAAAAAGCTGCTGCCTGGATGTTTACCAGGTACATCTTTGAATAGGGAAGGTTTTTAAATGTTCTACACCTGAGGATGCACCAAATCTCTATTTTCTGGAATACATTTGTAGCTTGTATTCAAAAATGCTGGGGTTTGCTCCACATGCCTTTTGGGCAGGGTAGCTTGGGGTGGAGGAGCTCATGGCATAAATAGTGATCAAAATTGCACAAATGGGCTCCTCCCAAGAGGCCGTTGGTGGCCGTAGCGTCAGACTTGCAGTTTCAGCTGTTTTAGTTCGCATCCTGTTTTACCACCTAAATATGCTGCTGGTTTAAGGATACCAGCAGAAACCAGAAAACTTCTTTTAAGACCGACACTGGGACTGAAGTATCTGAGGGTACGATTCCATCCTCAGTATGGAAACAAAAGCCCCATATGCTGGGTGAGATGCTGAGGGAACCTGTTCATTGAGCGAGACTTGGCAGTCATCCAAGTTCATCAAGGGGGTTCTTCAGCCCAGTGATCCATACATTTAGGTATTCTTTTTATATATCTATATATTCCTCTATGTGTACATACTTAGACATATGTACTTATGTATATATTCTTCAGACCACATCAGCCTGAAAAACTGTTCTGTCCAGAAAGGAGAAGTAATGGTTAATGAGTTCTTACTTCAGCTTTTGTCTTTATTGCTACCTCATTAGGTGATGCCAGGCAGGTGCCGCGCTTGCTGTCTGCATGTTCGGGTGGGAAAAGCAGCACTGACAGCACTTCCACTGGGGCGGGGAGGTGAACAGGGAAGGAGCTCTCCATCACCCACGAGGGGGCAAGAGAAAGGCTGCTATGGGCAAAGTGCCTCAATCCAGTCCTGGCTGTGACCTCCCTCTGTGGAATCGTACAAAATGATTATTGAAGGTTAATTAAGGTTAATTAAGTTAAGTCTCATGAATGCAGCCATGAACTTTTCTTCTGCCCACCACTGGATAGGGCCTACAGCCCAGCAGAGATCAGAAAACAGCATTGCCAACATGGTTACACAGCCACCGAAGAGCCTGCTTTGCACTTTACTCCGGTGTGGCAGGAATAAGGAAAACTATTATATCAGTTAAATACTGGTTTACAGCTTCATTTGTTTTTTCCTTTTAAAAAGGCCAGCAATCAACCTTCATGAGTGGATTCATTTTCTAGCAAGAACAACCCCAGCATCCCTAGGAGGGATAGCTGGACAAGTGCGCTGAGTCAGCACAAAGCCTGGTGCCGTAACGTGCAACGTGCTGACGCACGACTGAGGTCAGCTGGCTGCTCCCCGGCCCTTTAGCAGCTGCCTGAAGTCACGGGAAAGTTGTTAGAGCACTTTAATTTGTAAACCTACTGATAAACATCTAATGTTAATGAAACGTTACTGCTGAGTAATTCTGGCAGATGAAACTCAGTTAGTTCATTGTGCATCTAATTTATTTAGTGCTAAATGTTTGCCCTTATTTTCTTTACACACTGAAAACTCAGATTTGGATAAAAACTTTGCATCTCAAAGAAGACAATTCTTTGGAAAGTTAAGAAAATTTCTATGTAAATGCTTGTCTCTGCATTTCACATAAAACTCTGCTCGGGGGCATATATCCTGCCAAGATGGAAATGGAAGGTGTAGGCTGCTCCTAGTGCCTACATACTCATCAAACCCATGATGAGGGAGGTAGTTCTCATCTCTACCAAACCATTCTAGTAAATGCAATGGCAGCAAACAACTGAAAAGACCTTACACAGCTGCACAGGTAGGGGAAGGTTCTGGCTGTGCTGATGTATCAGGAGGAGCCCGATTCTGTCCTGTCTGGGTACCGAATTCAGATCATCTGTGGTATCCTGTGACCTCAATAACTTCCAAACTGTCCATCAATCTATTATGTTACACACAACGTATTAATTGTGGTGGCCATCAGAAAGAACAGACAGCCTCAGTGTCAGTAGGGAGGCATATAACGTCCCGTGCAGCAGTGCCGGCGTGCAGCACAGAGCACGCATGTCTGTGCATGGGCAGGAGCTGCAGGACCTGCCCTGCTCACGCACGCTGCTCCTGTGCCCGCTCCGCTGCAGTGGGTGGCTTTTGATATGCAACAGGATAGGTGAAGACAATCTGATATAAAACCTTGCAGCTGTCTTTCTCAAGGACATATGACAGAAATAGGACAATGTTAATATTTTCCCCCACCCAAGAAAAACAAATCAATTTTTGCTGGCACACTGTATAATAATCCTGTCTGTTTACCAATACCTTCTCTATCTTCTACCAGCAAATGTAATCCCGAGCTAAAGAGATTTTCCAATTATATTACTTTCTAAATGACTGAGTAAATCTAGCAAAATAGATGGGGAAAAACCTGCCCTATCGCAGATCCCTGCACAACTGCGTGAGAAATGTTTTCTGATTTGCCCTATCTCCACCTGAGTACACTGACCCCCCTCAGAGGCTGGCAGCCGGCTTAGCTCTTTCGACCCCTCATCGCTATTCATGGGCTTCTATAATGCTATTAGAACATGGCTCCACAGTGATGTCCGGGCATGCGTCCTTTATAAATTTCACCTGGTTTAAGCAGAGCACTGTACTCTGGGGAGAAGGGAAGCAACCCAAGGGAGGCATGGCTGTAATTTCATTGTTGGGTATTTATTTGCCAGCAAATTCCTAAGTGTTGATATATTATTACACAATGTGCCAGCCGTTAGCTCAACTCATCCCTCTGTTTTACAGGGCAATACAAAGCAGATACTCCCATCGGAGGGAAAGGAAAGCTAGTCTGAGGGCTCAGCACTTCTAACCCTTGAGCTCAGGACAGAACACACCGGTGAGTCCATCCTGCCGCCCCGCGCTGCGGAATCCTGGCCAACCTGCAGCCCCAGCCTGGCAAACAGCTTGGGACACAAAACATCGCATCGGCACCAGCGTTACAGCTGCTAACGGGATACAACATGGAAAAGCCAATGCTGAGGATCTTCTAGTACTGTGGGGATGGGATTTTGCTACACCTCCACTCAAAAAAAAAAAAAAAAAAAAAAAAGGAATGCTTTTTTTCCCCCCTCCCCCCGTTTTCTTTCTCTTCTTTTTTTTAAATAAAGGAAATATTTCATGCACTCAGAACAGCTGGAAGACTTAGAAGGAGAGATGGACATTAGGAAAGAAATATCTCTTCACCATAAAGGGTGAGGAATAGAAATAACACACAGTAAAGTGGGCTGTTCCTTTCTTTTTTCTCCTGCTAACCAGACACCTTGCAGCAGGCAAAGGCTCGGGGGGCATGCACTCCCCCAGCCGCATCCCCAGGGATGCAGCAAGTGCTCCAACTCAACTTCCAGAGGTGTTCTCTGCAATGTTAGTGAAACTTTAAGCTCAAGCAGCAGCTAAGATGAAATCAAGACAATAAACCACGGTCACTCTGCAAAAAAAGTTACCGGTGCTGGGTGGGAGTGAGCAGAAAGGAGTGGCGGGGTGGGACCCAGAGACTGCGCTAGGCACGCGCTACAGGGTAGAGGGAAATAGCTCATTTTTTTACTATTTCTCATGTTGAACAGATGTGCACTAAACTGAGACAGCAGGCAAAAGTGAGGTTGGTTCCTCTGAGTTTCCTTTCATATTCTGCTAAATGCAAATACCTGAGTTACCACCTTTTCTATTTGTCTTGTTTGTGAAATGAAAACAAGGCTTTCTGCAGGTTTTTGTTGCCATTCTTTTTGCTTTACCCTTTGTTGTAACAGATGATGGTGCTGCAGAAGAAGCAGTTAACAGCCGTTCATTCTGTGCAGGCAAATAAACAGAGGGCTTCAGCAAAGAGAAAGAAAGAATGTAAGGAGAGAGGAGCATTGCACTTGCATTCTTCTCACGGTTAATCCCCCACTGAACTCCAACTGACATTTGGTACCACTTTGCCAATACATTGCTTTTATGATTGACTGATAAATTATTAGATTTATCTGATGCCTAGCAACTATCAATTAACGCTGCGAGACTAGGTTTAAATGATATGGCTTAATTTCTCTGCTGTTTTCTTCTAGACACGCTTCCAGGGATCTGAAACCCCTCCCAGTTAGAATGAATAGTATTCCTCATCTCCACACTCTTGTGACACCACACGTGGGGACAGATGTTTTGGCAACACATTCGTATTCATCCAGATCGTCACAACTGCATCCTGCGTCAGAGACAGCCCAAGGTACATGATTGATGGTCCCACCCCTTAAAATATGATTAACTTTGCGAAATCAATCAATGGAAGCTACTATGGCAGAGGAAACAAGGGAGGCTTTTCTTACAGTGGATTGTGTGCTGTCATTTTATTATTTAATGTTTTGTTACTGGTAAAGCAATTTTGAAAAGTCTCTGTGACAAGCGCTCCCCAGCACTAGCTTGTCTATTTGCCAAATGAACTTCGAAGTAATGTCCATAGAATTAACTATGGAGTCAGTAAGTATAAAGCCAGTAGATACAAGATGACACATGTTATGCCAGTATAAATCACACAGACACTCCACTACATCGTGGATTAAATCTTCGTAATAAACCTATTTAAGAGGCACAGGTGGGACCGAAGCAGTCTGCTAGCGCTGGCTGCCTGGCACTGCCCGCTGCAATGTCCCCTGCTCTGTGTTTGAAGCTAAAACTTTTAGTGTTTTGTATTGTATTATTGCATTGGAAAAATGTGTCAGCCTAATTTTTTTTTCTTCTTTTTGGAAATCCAGCCATAGCAACTCAGCTGGTTTTGTAGGTGAAGCTATAGAAAAACACCTGTTTTTTCTGTTAATAAAATAATTGAACAGTCTCTTTGGCTGCTGGGCCTGGGCTTCCCTTTCTCAGGGCTCCTCATGTGTTTCTCCCTGCCAGATCTGAATTTCCAGGATTTATGGCCAGGATTGCAGGTTAATTTTGTACAGACAACTTTCATTCTGGCATCACTATATTTCGAGCACTTAACTTGGCTACATTTTTATTCTGCTGGTGGGAAGGTCCTGTCTGTGTGTGGTGGCAGAGCAGCGCGAAGCCAGTGTCCCTGCCAGAAGAACCGTCATGTAAGAGAAAACATAAATCACACTTTTATTTAGCTATTACAGCTAAAGCACAGCTCACAATAATAGAGGAAGAGCACTTTCCCAATAAAACCAAGGATGAGCGAGGGCTGAAAGGTTGCTGAGTCAGCTATTTGGGCACAAACACAGGCGGCTCCTTACTCCAGATAAACTGCATCCAGTCTGCCAAGACCGAGCGTTACATGCTGCAGGCCAACTTGGTGGAAATGCCACAGGAATCTCTTTACAGACACTGTTAGACTTAAAAAAGGACTGTTTGGGAAAACTGCTGTGAATGCTTATCTTCACTATTCATGTTTTTTACATTTGCAAACGCAGCTGCTGTGCTCCCTGTTCCACAGGCTGTGCCCTTTCATTGACAGAAGGAGCGATCCTGGCACGGGGAATACATAAATATGCATCACTTGGTGGCTAGTAAGGTAAACAAACAGCTATATGGTGCCAAGGAAAAGGTGGAAATTTCATCTGCCTTATTCCCTTTGCATTTTTATGACAGATGCTGCTGGATTTCCTTGGAGGAGTTCCTGTGAGCTCAAGCATGAGGAGACACCTGTGGGACGGGCGCTGGGACAGCCACCTCTGCTGTGTAGCCGGAGCGTGCGGGGGGCTGCAGCCTGCCCCCCCTTCAGCCCCATCCCTTCAGCCCAGTGGCCTTGAACTCTTAAAGTAGCCTCAGGGTAGTGACTGGAGTCAAAATGCACCTCTGCAAAAGCACCCCAGTAAAAAGCACCTCACTTTCAGACTCTCCAACTGGGAAAGGTTCTTCCGAACCTCTGCACCTACAGCTGTGGGACGTGCCCAGCCAAGGGGGAGGTGCTGGCTGAACACACTGAGCATCCTGCAAGCAACCACGGCAAAGCAAAGTGCACATAGGCAAAGCAACAAGGTATGCTACGTAAATAACCATTTTAAAGGTCCATGTTTACTAAGTCACGACTCTACTTACTCTTTTATATTTGGCAAAAGAAGTCACAGTAAACTTTCAAAATGCCGTTCTTTTCCACACCACCACCTAAACATGATCCAAAGGGGCTTGCTGAGGGGTGGAGAGCTCCTTCCTCTCCAGGACCCATGAGGTGAGTGGCCCTTCGCAGCCAGGAGCTGGGGGTTGCCCTGTGGCCCTGCTAAGGCCAGAAGAGCCCTGCCCTGGTCAGGGGCTGCATCCCCCCAGCCTGGCCCAGAGAAATTATTTTGAGCTTCTCCAACGTTGACAAAGCAGTTAGCAAATAAACAACTAATAAGAAGCAGTGGAAGAAGCGTTGCTGAACAGCAGGTTGCAGAACTGTGGATGAGATTCATGACTGTGTTACTCACAGTCATCTTACTGTCTTCAATATTTTAATTCAATGGCATAAACATGATTTTATTAATTGCAAAAAGCCATTTGGGTGGGGGGTGTGTGCTGAATTATTTGTTGTTTGAAGCAGCCAAACAAACTGCCTGTCAAAACCTTAAAACAGAACTTGAAGTAATGAAGTGCAGCTTAAAAAGCACAGGGTGTACCCGCAACATTTTGAACTCCTCTCCAAAAAACAGGGCAAAGGAGCTGCCTTCGAACAATTAACTCCCAGGTCCTGTTTTTTTCTCAGAGCAGGCATGTGACTGCACACTTGCAGAGCTCCCAGCTTCTCCCATCTCACCCCATCCTGAGTAACAAGGGCTCTCCAGCATCCCCAATACCCTCCCCCCAAGGCAAACCTGAAGCCTGTGGGAGAACCTGGGGCAAGTTTTTCTGCTTGACCGATCCGTAGTCCCTGATTTTGCAGAAGTAACGGAGTATCTTAAACAGTGATTGACTGGGTCTGGGGATCTGGCTTTCCAGAGGAGCTGCCTGAGTGGTTTTTAGTGTGTTAGATTCAGACACCAATTTGATGGGCTTGGAAGCCCAGAAAAAAAAAAAAATTAAAAAAATAATCCTTCAAGATTTGTTTCCCCTCAGGACTGAGTTTCCCATCTAAACATGGATAAAGCACACTCCAGCCAGAGCTCCCACTGGAGGCTTCACATGCCCTGGTGGAAGCTGCTGCCCTTGCCCAGGCTGCTCGCAGGGCACAGCCAGCTGTGGCCGAGGTGCCACCCACCAGCGTTCCCCAACAAAGGAGAGCGACACCCGGCTGTGGTCAGAGATGGAGCAGGAACGGCCTCTAACTTTGCAGTGCCAATGACTTTAATGCTCATATTTGTAGTATTTGTGGTTTATTATTCTTATATTTTATGTCTCTACATGCTGAGCTTTATGGTTTTAAAGATCTGAGAGAATGGACAGCACCCACTGGCAGAGCATCTGCCCAGGGAGTGGGATGGACGGTGGGAGCCCTTCCCACAGGGCTCACACTGCGGGGAGGGATGGGAATCTGCCCCCGCAGCATGAAAGCAACAAAAAGCCCACCAGGAGCTGCGCTGAGGATGTTTGACAGAAAAGCTGAAGATCAGGAAATCTGAAGCTCTGCCACATCTGCTCCCCGTGGCTCCCACTGTGAGGGACCGTTTTCTGCACCCACTGCTGCACATCTATAGGATGCCCAAGGTGCGCTTTGAGCAGCACTTAAATTCCACGTCCTTGTTTAAACATGCATAAGATACTGTTCTTTTAAAAGCACATTTCAGGCCGGTATCTATGAGCCCATACAAAATAGTAGAAAATGTGAATATGAGACCAGTCAGGTTCGCAAAACTGTCCCCAGAAAAAATCCCAGGATCAGCACCAAATCTGTTGCCAACTTTTTACTCTGAGAGCAATTATTCTGCAAGCTTTCACATCTGTCATTTTAAATTTTATTTACAGCTAAGATTGCCAGAGACATAGAAGAAACAGCAAGGCTTTAGCATGAGACTGATTCCTGCTGTTTTGAAGACTGGTCAGATAGTAGAAACTTGATTAAACAGCTCTTTTGTATTTTCCCATTTCCCTCTTTTATCTAGCTAATGTTTAAACATTGCCAGAAAAAAAAAATAAGGAAAGAAAAATGTATTTCCCTGAATTTCATTATCAAATAATTTACTTTTCTGCTATGAAATGATCACGCTGACTTTTACTTTGTACCACAAGAGAATAAGGATAGGGGAAAGAGAGTTTCAAAGGTTTTTTTAAGAATGCAAAATATTATGTCAAAACCATGCATGGAGACAGAAAATTACAAAGCTCTCTATCAAGAGGTTTTCACACCTGAGAAAACATTAAGCAAGAGGCAAAAGATCTGTAGGTATATTAAGAGGTATGTAAAATTGAAAATAAATTAGTGAAAATTATTTTCCTTCATCTTGTGCATGCATAAAGGAGTCATGATCTTGCAGAATCTGTATTTAGCTGAAGTTAATGTTTCCTCTACAGCTTTCGCACTAGGGGCTTTTTTTGACCACTGGCATGAAAGTAATAGCCATGATTTAGCATGAAAATAATAGCCATGATTTAGCATCGCTTTCTGACATGAAACAAATGGCTTGCCAGTGTGGCCTCAGCATCTCAGCTGTGTGCCTGTGTCACCATTGATCATGAGATATGGCAGAGAAAGCACATGTTGCACCTTAGGGTCATTTTGATCATAAATACATTTTCTTCCACTTTGTTTCAGGCTATTTTCTATTATACATCAACTCTTAGAATACCACTGGGTTCAATTACCGTCCAAAAAAGAAGTGGAGCTGGAGGTGGCAAGGGTGCATATTGGGGACTGTGTAATAATGCAGAAAACTTTTGCTTTGAACTCTCCAGACCAAAGGGCATTTCTTTCTAAGTATGAATATCAGAAATCATGAGCTGTTCAGCAATGCTGGGGAATGATAAAACGAAGAGCAGTCTCAGGCTGTGGGACATGCTCTAGGAACATTTTAGAAACTTTGAGAGTAAAGATAATACATCCTGCACCTGGATGAAAAATTGTTGCTTGCCAGCCCAATGTGCAGTGAGGCACTGGAGGAAGCTCTCCTGCACCTCCAGGAGAGGCTGGGCTGCTTGGGCTGTTCTGGTCATGCCAGCCCTTCTTACAGGCTGGGTGTGTCAGGAAGAGGAAAGAAAATGCAGAGAGCTAGCAGCAAGGGCATGCTGCTGGAGAGCTGAATCAGGCTCTCCCATGCTCTGCCAAGGGCTTTAATCGCTTGGCTAACGGCCTTTGGCAGGAGGCTAACAAAGCACCTGCCTCTCTGCTACGCTGCATTTATTATAAGGGCTTGAAAATTAAACAGTGTTTACATGACAAATGAACAATTCCAGCATTTTCAGTAAACTAAATGACCAAAACCATTCCCTTACTCTGCCCATCCCCTGCCTTCCCTACTTGCAAGCACTTCTGCTTCTTCCCTGCATACACTGCCTCTGCTGCGCCTAATGCTCCTGCGAAGTAAAATTTTCTAAAATCCCTGGAGTTAACTCACCTGGCACCAACAAAGAATTTAGTCCCTAGACCATGATTTTGCCTTACACTGCACAGAGCTGGTACAAACCTCAGTCCCTGGGAGGTACCATAGTTCCCCCCCAAATATTTCCTGATCTTGGTTGCTCATTACCCGCTCATCTCACTAGCTGCATAGCAGAAGAACCTCAAAGCAAAACCCAGCCCATTTTGCGTGGAGAAAGGATGCTGGAATATCATCTCACAATGACACTGGACAAAAAAGAAAAAGCCATTAGCATTAAATTATCTGCTCTCAGATAATTTCCCAGATGAATCACCATAAAAGGCTCTGAAATGGTCTCTTGCTCTTTTTCTTTGCATAACATTTCATTGTACTAAAGACTCGAGGAGCTGTAATTCATCAGGCTTTTATCTGCATGAGGGCATTGTTTTCAGCAGGGTCCCTGATCATGAGAAGTGGTGAGGCCAAGTTTGCCAGGCTGGAGGATTAACCTGCCAGCGGCAGAGCACAGGGCACAGGTCCCCTGTGAGAGAAGGGGGCTCTAAGAGACAGCAAAGCAGACCTGGGTGCTGGTGATATGCCCCAACACCTCATTTAGACAGTGCTCAAGGCTTTTTCCTTGGTGGGTGATTGTTCATCATGGCACAGCATGACCAGTCCCAGGCACCCAGGGACTGCACAGCGGTTTGCCAAGCCCGGAGAGGCCACCTCTGTCTCTCTGGAATAAAACCTAAACCATCACAGCAACTGCAGTGATTGGTATCATGAGAGTTTTTCCCCATCAGACTTTTGCCCGCTGTGCTCTCCCCTCTGAGAAGCCTGTGCCGGCCCCATCCCCACCCTGCTCCAGCACTGACCCGGACACCCACCAGCTATCGCTGGAGGCTGGTGACGGCTGGGGAGAGGGGTGTCAGCTGGGCTGACCTCCCTGCCAGGCTGAACCCAGGCCACGTCCTCCCGCACAGCAAGGTCCGAGACACAGAAGAACCAGCCCGAGCCCGTGCTCCCCGGCGTACCTGCTGTTGTCGCGGGGTGAGCTTTACTGTACCAACAACTCTGGGTGCTGCCCGTCAGCCCAGCGCCCATGGGCAGGATGGCTGGAAGGGGATGGTACCCACACGTTGTTGCTTTGCCGGCAGCAGCAGTGGCCCTGGAGGTACTGGGGTTCAAGTCAATCTCCTTTAACACCTTGTGGTGCTTCTACCCCATGTCCCCAAGGCCACTTTGAGCTGCTACTGCCTACAGAGATGGTTGTCCCCTCCCTGCCCACCCAGTGCACTCGGGGATGCCTCCCAGCACCACAACAGCTCTAAGTCCTTCTGTGACCGGCAGAAAGGAGTTAAGAAAACAAGGTCTTACCAGCCACAGACAGGCGTGAATTAAAGAGAGTAACTGCCATGACAGTGGGCTCAGCATCATGCAAGGGGAACAGGCCTAATTATAATTTCCAAGGCGATGCTGAGCACTGCTTGCTAAACACACCGTGCTGCGAAATTCCAGCTGCTTCCTCAACAAACAGAGATAAACACACAAAATCATTTGCTTCACGTGCATGTGTGTGGTTGTTGCCTTATTCAGGGTAACAAGACTGATACAAAGTGTACATTTTTCTGTTTACTGAAAAACTTGGTGAAATCAATAGTTTAAGACAAAAGAAAGTAACACAACCTGTAATAAAACTAAATGATAAATAGATATTTGTTACAGAAAAAAAGATTTGTGCAATTCATTATCGCTAATGTTCTCGCATCTAATGTGATTTTGGGTGAGAAGAAGTGGCACAATGACGACTATTAACAGGGGGCTTATCAGGTATATTTTTCAGTTGTTCAGGCTGTGCTGTTTGGTGTCCACACAGCCGCTGCTGCCAGCCAGCCCCGGAGCCAGGCTGGCCCAGGTTTGTGGCCATGGCTCACAGCCCCTACGCCTGCCGGCCACTGAACACTGGGTGGCTGGCTGCACGGTGCTGAATTTGCCCAGTTTATCCCCGCTTATTGCCAATGCCATCTGGCAGCAGCTCCTGTGCTCCAGTTTCTGTGCAGTTATAAATGGATCAGAGACCTGTCAGGCTGCCAAGTGAACCATCATTATCATTCATGATATCATTTAGCACATACTCCACATGGTAGTCAATTGCTTGCGTTATAATCACCTCTTAAAACTGTGACTCCATAGATATAATATTCCTGCGAGACAGTCTTTACCTGTTACATTAAACTTACAGATATTTAAAATGTCAGATAATCTTTCATCTGAATTGCCCTGCTGTCTAATACAGTCAATCAGCCAGCTCCGGCAAGCAGGGTTTTGTTCTCGGGAAAGAGGCAAGAGGAAGCAGCTTTTCTGCATTTGCTCACAAATGTCCTATTTGTCTTCAGATGAGAAAGTACTTTTGTTGTGTATAACCCTGAGTCCTGTGGATATTACACTGCTAAATCTGAAAGATTATGTTTCGAAGACAAGGCAGCTTGTCACGTTACAAAGTCTTCTCTTCTATGTTACCTTCACTTTTAGTATTGTATGATAACCTTAATTTTAAAGTAAGATTATGCTAAAATTATAATTGTCTGTACAATTTTTTAAAGTGTTTTCCAGTGTTTCTATTTAGACTATCAGAACTAGTGTGGTTAGTAGGCTGAGGAGCCTGGTTTATTATCTACAGCAGTTTCCACATCCCTCCTCCAGAGCCTCCCTCTGCCTTCAGCCAGAATTGCTGGTCTCTCCAGCCTCTTCTGGTACAAGTGCAACCACATTCACACAAAGGTGCCACCCTGTCCCCCAGGTTTCTCTCTTCTGGCAGGCAGGGCAGCGAGCAGAGCCATCACAGCGGAGGTGGCCGGCAGCTGTGCCCCAAGGCTGTAGCTCTGGTAAGTCTGTGATACAGGCAATAACCACAAGCCACGCTCCCCGCGCACACTGGCATTCACACCAGCACCCCTACTACCCCTTGGGACACCAGCCCCAGTGAGGGGACACCGTGCCCGTGCAGTGGCTGTGCCCCAGCCTCTCTCTGCTTACTGGGCATGGTCACCGCAGCTCAGCTGCTCTCAGCAAACCCACAGAGAAGCTGCAAACCTTTCCTTCCCTTCCCCGCTTGCAGCGGTTTTATCAGACTTCATTCATTCCCCAGGTCGGTAGCCAGGACTAAAATGACAACCCTAAATCTAAGCCTGGTGAAAGTCAGTCCTACGGCACAGAACCAGCCCTTGGCACTCACTGTCACAGGTTGCCAGCGCCACTTCGCCATGTTCAAGCAGAGGAGACACTCCAAGCAGCGAGGTGAGCAGGCTTAGAAGCAATATTGGTATTTAACGGAGTTCAGCTCCAAACCCTGAAGGCGCACCTTTGATAGCCAGATCATGTGCGGCGTGTTACAGTCCCTGACACTGTGCACCAGCAGCAGCAGCACCATCTCCTCCCACACCGGGGCCGCTGGCTCCTTGGGTTGTACAAGAGAACAACCGGGGCAAGTGTAGGACTGCCAAGAGCAGGAGGATTGGGGGGTGGGTGCTCAGAGCGCAGCAAGGTGCTGGGCATGCCGGCCGCACACCCAGGGCAGCTGCAAGAGCTGGGGCAGGCTCCCGGTGCAGCAGAGCGGCTCCCCCGACGCGCGGCAGGCATTGCATTTATATTCCCCAGAAATGACAGCAGGAGTCATCTCCGCCTCTTCTGTGTAACTCAGTTCACTGATAATTGCGTTTATTGCTACCATGCTGTTGTTTACACATCTTTGTTATTAGATTGCTTTGTGGGGAGCTGGTTTAATACAACATTCAGCACCTGGGTTTACATCACTCTGTGCGAGCATCAAAAGGCCGACCCAAGAGACACATTGCACGCTGCTGTCCAGCTTCCTTTCCCACTTCCCAGAAATGCTTAGTCAAGTTAACATCTCACTGAGGCATCTCCAAATCAGTTTGCAGGGATTTCTGTGCTCCTTTTATCATGCAAAGCAGTTCACATTGGTCGCAGTGTTGTTATGGCAATTCAGTGTTGTAGATTTGGACAAGAAAAAGAATCACATAACGAGTCTCAGCCTGACACACACAGGATGCAATTTCAGAGAACTTTGGGAAATCATGGGCAATTGTGCACTAAAGCAGAAACTGCTTAGAACAAGCTCTGGCATCGGGCAGGGTGGTCTTCTAGCACCAAACTTCCCCTAAAGCTAATGAAACCCAGGGGTGTTTAAAGAATTACATTAATTACTGTGTCTGCATATTCAGGACTAATGCTCATGAAAGAAGCTGCTCTTTGCAGGAGCAATGGCCATTTCCAAAGAAGCCTGTTGTAATGTCTCCAGCTTATTTCACAGGTGGCAGAGGCTCAGCAAAGCCCAGCCTGGCTATCTGCCCAGCGTCAGGCCATGCTTGAGGTCCTACCATGCAGCTCCTGAGCTGAATGAAGCAGGTCAGTGGCATTATTTCCAACAGAAATGACACAGTGTTTGTTGCCTTTAAATAAGTCAGGATTAAGAATTTCATGTGCTATGGTCACAGCTGATCAGTGTAAGAGAATGTAATTTCCTTTATGGAGGACAGGTATGATGTACCTGGAGGAGGATCAATCACTTGACTTCAGTCTGGGGGTACCAAACTCAAGCAATGCTTTTCTAGCAATCTTTCATTTACTACTACACACACACCTTTCAGCCAGCAAGATGATGAATAGCGTAGACATTCACACACTGTGCCATCTTAAGAGTATCATCATATATTTGTTATGAGAAATAACAATTTTTCTATATGCCGAAACAAAAAAATGCAGCGGAGTGACAGCTCTCCTCCTCTTTCTTCCCAGCATGAGTCAAGCACTATTGAAGACCTGCAGACTTCAAGTACTAAAATTGACTCTATATTTCTCATTGGCAAGGTATCTGGGAAGCTCCAAAGCCAGTCAAAAGAGATCACCAGACATGAGGCTCTGGCTCCTAATTATTTTAAGCGCTCTCAAAATGAGCTGGTGTGTTAGTGTGACCCAGCCTTTACAGTCTTTCTGCTTTTGGATGCAAATTAGCAGTTCTGACCTCTACACCTGCTTCCTACATACAATGCTACTCCCCCCCCCCCCACACACACACACACAGACCCCAGCCATCCCCTCCTCCTGCATGGTGGTCTGGGCCAGACACAGACTGGCAACACAGCAACGTAACCAGCCACCAAACCAAACCTCTTGGCTATTTCTTTGCATCTTTTTAGCTCAGATCTGTTCTGCTCTGTGCACAGGTCTACATAAAGCTTACCGCTCCAGCCCTCCCTCTATTTTGAGCAGACGGCTCCTGTGAAGCGCAGCAGGGCCAGCTATAAAAATCATCATTACAAGCATCATGGGATAAGCACAGAAATCTCACACCCAGAGCCCAAGTCCGTCCTCATTTGCACTGCAGTGATGTGCTGCGGCGTTTTGCCTTCCCAGGCTCTACCAAGGCAACACTCACCCAAGCCACTGACTAACCTTCAGCCTTTTAGGAAGGGGTCCAGCCTCCAAACATGCTAGTTAGAGCTGCACCATTACATGACACACCTGATATCCCTTAACACTCTTTTCTTGTATAAATTCTCTATTAAGGCAGCAAGGAGAGACCATAAGAGGGAAGTAACTCCACTGTGGCTGGAGGATGGCTCCCCCGTCATGCTCACCCCATGGACCTTGGTGAGCAGGTAGCACAGTGACCGCTGCCTTCTGCCCCAGCATGAGACCGACATGCTGCAGCTCCCAACATGGGAAGGCACTTTGCCAACATGAATGCTCTTAATGACAAGTTCTTCAAGAAAAATAAAGAGAACAAACCCCTAAGAGCTGGATTTTTAGAGAGATTTCTCTTCTCGTATTTTCCTCTCCTCAGAATATTCTGGCACAGCTGCAGAATACTTTTAACTGTGGTTACAGATTTGCTTTAAATTAATACTGATCAATTAACAGTGATACTGTTGCTTTAGTTATTGTATTCTCAAACAAAAAAAATATATCCTAAAGCTGTTCCTCAACAGACAGGCCTTGAACACTGTATGCAATCAAA